>NC_073252.2:153910500-155252500 GCF_029289425.2 Pan paniscus | reverse complement strand
ATCTTTCAACAATTTGTTTCACTAATAACAATTCTATGAAATTGTTATTATGTCAAATCATTTTTAATAGATTTACAAGGACCTGAAACATCGATTTACTATGGCAACCAAAATACTGTATATCTAGAAGTAATCTGAAATAGTCACAATCCAAAATAAATTGAAAAATTCACTATACTATCTATAGGAATAATTCAAATTAGGAGACAACAAAAAGGATATCTTTGCTGCCCAAATCCTAAATGGTCGATTCCTAATTAGTGGTAGAACAGGATCTGTGTAATGTGGGTTGGTCAGGCATGTAAGTGGTGAGATTCTAATGAAAGGCCTATTTGCTGTGGAATAAAGAAAATATTATGCTGGAAACTTCTATCTAATACTGACTGAAACGTTTCTAGAATAACACTGATTTTTAAAAGAATATTCTTTGGCCATTGAAGTTTTCTTTTAATTAAACAGGACTTTTTTCTTTGAATATTTAAACACCAAAATCCTATTTATTTCAAGATATACTGGAAAAAAACCAACATTCTTATCAGTGACAGATATGAAAGAAAGAAAGGCTAATTGAAACTGTATTATTGAAGGAATATTTATCTTAAAACTTAATGGACTCAAAAGCAAAGATACACATCAAAAGAGTCATTTAATACTTCCTATTCAGACTCAAAAGAAGCTGAGCATAGAGTTGGAAAGTCAAAGCATTTGAATGTCTGCTTATTTTTCTATTCACAACTTTCTCACATGACTTTAATCCCTTTTGGGAAGATGACTTTGAATAACCCCTTTTGTTATTTTAATTTAGTAAGTTTGAAATGAAAAATTGAAATTGAAGACTTACTTTTAAAACTCAAGAGGTTTGGGGGGGTTTTGTTTTTTTTTTTATTCTAAGGAATTTTAAAAATATAACCTTTACCTTACAAAAAGCAGACATATGATATAAATCCAAATGTTTTATAATACTGCCCTGAGGATTCAGGTAGCTTTACATATAAAAACACTCTATTTTGGTGAAAATCTTGGGTCAAGTGCAAATAGAGTATAGAGTATGCTTGTATCACTGGGGTTTATGATAGCATAACAGAGATGCTCAGACTTAAGTTGTGTTTCTCACTGTCACCATTGGAGTAGGGGCTGTTGTATTGAGACAGGCTCATGGATCATTTCAGCTCAGTGGTCTATGCAGGCAGAAGGCCAGGTGTCTCCTGAAAAAGGCACTTTAACTCTAAATATATGTCAACATTCCTTACTTCTTAATACTTATTCTCTCACCTAATTAAGTAAACCACTGTTAAATCTATTACCAAACAATGCCGCTTCAGATTTTAGATTTCAAAATTCATTACCTAGTGAATCAAGCTTTCTTTCTGTTGTAAAAGCATATCTATGAGAGTGAAAATTTTACTAGGACCCCAGCTATGTTTAGCATGAAACTTTGTACATAGTAGGTTCTTAATAAATGTATTCTAATTAGCTATTTTGTGATTTAGTTAGGAATGAAAAACCATTTTTGCTTTTTCTGAAACTTTGCCTACTGTAGAAACTGCTTGTTTGTGTTTTCTCCTATAGTCTGCCTTCATATTCTCAACCAAATTGAAAGATTAGTTATAGCATTTGAGTTTGATTAAACAGGAAGCAATCTTGCTAAACCTCAAAGTTTTTTTGTAATGTGAATTCTCACAAAAACATGACGTCAATATCACAATTTTGGAACAAAATCACAGGCTGATAAAGAAGAGTTCAAAATGATGACACAATTATTTTATCAAATCATCCATTAAATGTCAATTTTTCCAAGTTTAAAATATCAATTTTGAGGCATTAAAATATTACATGAAATATGAATGCCCTTCAGAGAAAATTCAAAAATTAGCAATAACATTTTCTGTTTCATTCATAAAATATTTTCTGCTGGTTTTAAGAATATTTCTCTAAGTGTAAATATAATATTTCCAAGAATGAAAGGATTTTAAAATACAATCTAGAAAAAAAATGGACCTAGCTACTTTCGTCTGAGCTGTTGATCGCTGTCTTTGCAGTTTGAATCATTTAGAAGATATATTAGTTCTGGTATGTTAGGTCATTAGTTCTGGTATGTTAGGTCACCTAGACATACAAGTTCTGTTAATCAGTCATTTTTTTATAATGAGGCTTCACATGTATTATAACATATATGACATATTCTTATAAGGAGCATGATTTTATGATGTAATTGTAGATTAATAACATCTATAAACTATCTGAGACTTTAAAATACACACTGATGATACTGAGTCAGACTGAAAGTAACTTTTTTCATAAGTCAGAATTTCTGTAAGATAGACAATTTTTCCTCAGTTAGCTAAATCATTTAGCTCACAGTTTTTAGTTTACTGTTCCCTTTTTTAACAAAGTTAATAAAATATTTTCATGACCATATCTTTTCAAGAGCTATTGTTTGAACATATTTAGCCAAAGGTAGACAAATAAGATAACTCATAAACATTATAATACTGTTCTGTTGAAAACTGCGATTCATTAGGACAAGACATTTACTAATTTGAATTTCACAGCTACTTTCAAAACAAGAATTAGAGGAATCTGATGACATTCTTACTGAGAGACAATTCAGAATATATGTATTTACTTTCTATTAAACATATCAGAAAAAGTGTTAGACTAAATAATAAAAATGATGCCTAGAAATCTTGATTTTCTCCAAAACCATAGCAAAAATAAAAAAGTAACCAGCAGAAAAACATTCCAAAGGTAAAGCAAAGTTTTGGGCTTCTCATCTAAGAAGATGCATGATAAATTATAGTTATTTTTCATTAGGTTGGTGCAGAAGTAATTGCTGTTTTTGCCACTACTTTCAATGGCAGAACCACGATTACTTTTGTGCCAACCTAGTAGGTTAATGTAGGTGACAATGTTTAGTTTGGCCTAATTCATATATTTGTGGTCTACCTGATGCACTGGGGAGCACACTACAATCATCGGATCCACTCCAGCCTCTTGACCACTTATTTCTTATAATATATTTACAAATACACTAAAAAATAATGTAATACCATGTGGTCAACTAAGATACTGTTCTTAATAGCATTTCCTGTTAAAATTTTGGAATCCAGCAATTTCATGTTACATGCACACATTGTTCTACCAAAAGCACCCAGATAATTTAAGCAATTGTATAGAAAATGCAAATCAAAGACAAATCGAATTGCCTCAATTAGCCCCTTTGTGTGGACTTTGGAGATGAACGCCAGGCAATGATGATCACCACCCTCATAAGCAATATCTACATTTGAGCAAATTTTACCAAAGTAGAAGAGGGAACACAGGCCAGCCATACACACTTTTAAAATAAATCACATAATTTCCCATCATCTGTAATACTGATCTGAATGCTGGTCCAGAGAAGAACATGATGCAATGCAAAAGGAAAACAAAGGGGTTGACAATCATTTCTGTCAAGATGGCCCCAGGGAAGAGTTACAAGTCTTTCGCAGGAACAACTGCACCTTGATTTTCTACCTCTTTCGCAAATCTACATGCTGCTTTTCACAAAATTTAAACTCTCTCTCTCTCTCTATAAATATATATAAATATATAAATAAATATATATAAATATATAAATAAATAAATACAAATATATAAATATATATAAATAAATATATAAATATATAAATAAATATATAAAAATAAATATATATAAATATATATAAATAAATATATAAATAAATATATATATAAATAAATATATAAATAAATAAATATATATATTTCCCATACAGCTAAGCCAAGGAAGACTGTGTATTTTTTTTTTTTTTGACATGAAGTCTCGTTCTTGTCCCCCAGGCTGGAGTGCAATGGCATGATCTCGGCTCACTGCAACTTCTGCCTCCTGGCTTCAAGCAATTCTCCTGCCTCAGCCTCCTGAGTAGCTGGGATTACAGGCACGTGCCACCACGCCTGGCTAATTTTTGTATTTTTAGTAGAGATGGGGTTTCACCATGTTGGCCAGTCTGGTCTTGAACTCCTGACCTCAGGTGATCCACCTGCTTTGGCCTCCCAAAGTGCTGGGATTACAGGCGTGAGCCACTGTGCCCGGCCGGAAGACTGCGTATTTTGAAGTTACATGTTAAATCAAATACAATCATTCTTTAAGCAAGTATAATAAAGTCAAATGAAATAATTCAGGATGACATTCAGACAAGCAGGCTGGTTGGTTCCCTGTTTTAATATGAGCTGGAGAAAAATGATAAAAGCCCCTCACTCAAGCTCTAGCTTATCTCTCAGTCGATCAGTAACAAAAGACCCAAGAAGCACTTAATTGTAAGTTTTTATTTCAGAAGGTTAGGGTCTTCCCTGGAGCCACTGCATGCACAGTTAGAATTAAACTCCAACCTATAGTTACCCCTTCCTTATTTTAATGCTAAAAATAGTTCCCCAGGGGGAAGACTTAAAATGCTAATGCTACATATGACATATGTAGCATGTTGCGCCACTGCCCAAGCTCTAGAAAAGTCCTGACAGAATCCTTCCCTATAGAAAGATCCTATAAAACTAACATACGCACTACCCTCATGGAGCATTCCTTTCCCTTCTCAGTGCTGGGACCCTTGTGCACAAGCTAAATAAACTTCATTTTTGCTGCTATAACTGGTAGTTTCTCTTGATTTCTATCCTGGGAGACTGCAAGAACCCAGTGCACCAGTAACAACATCTGCCATCACATTTTGATGAGGAGAAAAATGATGCCTATAGTTTAATCTGGTGCATATTTGACTTCTCTGTGTTTCTTAAGAAGTCAAGTTTCTTTAAACATAGCTATTCAAATCTCTTTCCATGGTTTTGTGTTATTAATAGGCATATCAGTTCAACTAATAATTCACAGAAAATAACAGTGTATCATATTAATATCCTTAAAGAGTCAAAGGAAAAACATGCTCATTGTCTAGCATTGTTGAAGAAACATTTCATAAAAATTAAGCACGCCTGAATAATAAAGTTGTGTTGTACCAATAAAGATTTTCACAGAGCTTAATTCCATTGACTTACTACTTCTTATTCATTTGGCTAAAGATGGTAGGTTTTTGCTTATATGTTAATTTTATTTTACACAAAAACTACATCATATATTACATATATGAAATTAAAAAATTAATGGTAAATACTTGAAGTCAATAAAAATATTTCTCTCGACATTCCTTTGCACATTAAGCTCTACTAAAATGTCATGTTTCAGTTTTTGGATTAAAAAAATTTGTATTCAAACTGTCAATTCCATGAAGTAATGAATCAAGTGAGCATAAAATATTTTTCAAATCATTAAAATCAGATGCATGAGGTAATCATGACATTTTATATGAAAACTCACAATATTTCCCAGTTTTTTATTAAAATATAATAAATTAGTTTTTTATAAAGGGTTACAGTTAATAAAATAGTTTAAAGAAAAGTAGTTTGATTTTTCATGAAAATTTTTCTATACGATTTATCATTTTAAATAAAACTAATTTTAAAATATTAACAAGATTCGCATTAAATTGTACTTCTAACACTAAAATAATGTAATTTCTCAGCTTCTTAAAAATGTAAATGGTATTTATTGACAATTATAACTATAAGGGGTTTTTTTTTGTTTTTTTTGAGACGGAGTCTGGCTCTGTAGCCCAGGCTGGAGTGCAGTGGCTCTATCTCGGCTCACTGCAAGCTCCGCCTCCCGGGTTCACGCCATTCTCCTGCCTCAGCTTCCCGAATAGCTGGAACTACAGGCGCCCGCCACCATACCTGGCTAATTTTTTTTTTTTTTTTTGTATTTTTAGTAGAGACGGGGTTTCACCGTGTTAGCCAAGATGGTCTCAATCTCCTGACCTCGTTGTCCGCCCACCTTGGCCTCCCAAAGTGCTGGGATTACAGGCGTGAGCCACCGTGCCCTGGTCAACTATAAGGTTTTGTTTTGTTTTGTTTTGTTTTTGATATGGAGTTTTGCTCTTGTTGCCCAGACTGGAGTGCAATGACGCGATCTTGGCTCACCATAACCTCGACCTCCCAGGTTCAAGCTATTCTCCTGCCTCAGCCTCCAGAGTAGCTGGGATTACAGGCATGCACCACCATGCTGGTCTAATTTAGTATTTTTAGTAGAGACAGGGTTTCTCCTTGTTGGTCAAGCTGGTCTCGAACTCCCGACCTCAGGTGATCCACCCACCTCGGCCTCCCAAAGTGCTGGGATTACAGGCGTGAGCCACCACGCCTGGTCAACTATAAGTATTTTTAACAGTTTATGGTTTTCAAATGATTAGTACTAGAATGAATCTTAAAAATCTAAAAATTTTACAATCTAAGCCCTTTATTATAGAATCAAGATTCAAAAAGATTACCTTTCCTAAGTCAGCATAGCTCATTACCCCATAGAAGAACCAGGAATAACACCTGGATATCCAAATTTTCAATAGATGTGTATATACACTAAAGCATAAAAATCCTCAACATAGAGTTTAGATTAAAAATGTTTTGGTAAAAATAAAAAAAGTCACTTAACAATATTATAAAATTTAGAGCAATCCAGTAAATATCTACATATAATTTATAAGTAAACTGAGGCTTGAATAAATTAGAGGCTGTCGCAGCATTTTAATCCACCAGAAGTAAAGCTAAGTCTCAGAGCTCTCTTTGGCATTTTGAAATGACTCTCAATTGTGATAAAACTAGAGTCATGTCATATAAGTTCGTTTTCATACTGTTACAAAGAACTGGACAAGACTGCGTAATTTATAAAGGGAAGAAGTTTAATTCTCTCACAGTTCAGCATGGCTGGAGAGGACTCGTTTAACTTAAAATCATGGTGAAAGGCAAAGGGGAAGCAAGGCACCTTCTTCACAAGGTGGCAGGAAGAAGTGTGGAGCAAAGGGTAAGAGCCACTTATAAAACCATCAGATCTCATGAGAACTCAGTCGCTATCACAAGAACAGCGTGGGGAAAACTGCCTCCATGAATCAGTTTCCTCCACTTGGTCTCTCCCTTGACACATAGGGATTATGGGGATTATAGGGATTACAATTCAAGGTGAGATTTGGGTAGTGACCCAAAGGCTAGCCATATCACATGTTAATGCTTGTACTAGTCACAGAATCATATCTTTTTAGTAATTTTTATGCTTAAAAAACAATGACTTTAAAGTTGTCAATGCAAATGTTATTTCCATATGTTCTCATTACCTTACGAATGGTAAATTATATCATTAATGGAATGCCTACTCATTATACCTTATGTATTAACTATACGTGCACATATATGCATACAATGTGAACCGATAATGTAGAGGAAGAGCAAGTGATACCCCTATGACCCCGTCTTTCATTTTTTAATAGTGTTATTTTTAATAGTGTTATTCAATTGGCACATTCAAGATCTATCATGAACATCTTGATTACGATCAAAACACTTGAAAAGTATATCATATTTTTGTGCCTTAGGTAGAAAATTAGCTTTATCAAAATTGGGTGAGTTTGTGATGAAAGTATCAATCATATTTAAAGAACATTGATTATTATTTCTTCGTATACAAATGCTGATTTCAACAGAAGCTGTTGTTATACCACTGATTATATACTCATTTCCATTATGTCTAGTATTTCAGTCAACAATTTGGATGAAGATATACATGACAAATATTTCAAATTTGCAGATATTACTATTGTATATGATAGAACCAGTATTTCAATGTTATGAGATTAGGATAATGAGAAAAAAAAAAAAAAAAAAAAAAAAAACGAATGTAAAATTAAACAGGAGTGAATGCAAAATCTGGCATGTAGCTTCAATCAATTCATATTCATAGAATGGAATACATGAGGCTTACCACAATTCATTAAAATCAACCAGGTTTTCAGTAAACTTCAAATTAAGGCAAGCAATTAATTCCATGCAGTTACCAAAAGCTAATAAACTTAAAGATTTTAAATGAAATTATAGAGTCTAGATAACAGAATTCTAATTTCAAATACTTTAAAGGCCAGGGAGGATATATAAGTAAGCAAAATAAATAGCAATGGAGTAATAGACAATGGTGTGATTGTAGCAACTGAAGAATACATGATTTCATTAGAGTCTTTTTTTTTTTCTCCATGTAAACACTGGGCCGCCTGAAGAACACGAATGTTCAGATTGAAATTGTGGTCTGAAATCTTAATTTCTGGATTCAGGTCAAGATCCTCAGAAATCACCGCTAAAGAACTGATTCATGTAACCAAACACCACCTGTTCCCCCAAAATCTATTTAAAAAATTAAAAAGATCCTCTATAAGTAGATCAAATCAGACCCCAGATCTAGATACTGCACTGTAAGACTAACATGGACAAACTTGCAATTAAAATATATGAAAACCATAACAAGGGTTTGAAAATATAATAATAGTTGAAGGAATTCAGAACTTTTAGGCTAGTGATGAGAAAAGTTATGAAAGAGATGATAGTTCTCTCCATATATTTGATGTATCTATAGTATGCAAAAGAAAGCAATTACTTAAGTCAGAATTAGGACAAATAAATGAAAATACTTAGGATACAAGTTTTGATCTTGTAAGAACTTTCTAAAGACCATAACAATGAAAACAAAACAGAATAGATTGTCAATAAAAATAGTGACTCTTAACGAATTCATAAGGTACATTCAAGAATTGTTTGGATGATTAACTCAATAAATGTCATGATATCTCTAAAATGAACAGAATTTGGAAACTAATTTGTAATCTAACTTCTGTGTTTGCAGATGATACGGACATTAGAGATTGCCACAGAGAAGGAACTTATCTGCAATGTGAGAGTTGGCTTTTAAAATACTTTAATTCAGCATCTTGATCCAACCTCAACAACATGCATTCAGAAATAGGGCATTTTCAATGTTTGTGTGTATGTGTGTGTGTTTATGCAATTAAAAAGTGAAAATAATTATGAGAAAAATTGGTTGTGTTAGCAAACTATCCTAATTTAAAAGTCTATGATATTCTTTTTCATTATAAATAAACACATTTTAAGGGCAGCACAGTTGGTTTTTTGGAAACTAGGAACACTACTAGACCATTGGTGCTGTGCTCTATAAACCAGCTACCATTGCTTTAGGAAATATCTCTATATGTCCCACTGCCAAGCTAAAGAGTGGTGTTTCAATATTTTGAGGTTACAAAAAAGAATGAAAGAAGGAAGGAAGGAAGGAAGGGTGGGGGGAGGAAGCGGGGGAAGGAGGGAGGAAGGAAGGAAAGAAGAAGGAAGATTTTAACAATCTTAAGAAAATTTGACTATGAAAAAAAACAGCACCGAATTTGATTTCAAAATAAGGAAATGTATAAAAACCCTGGAACTCAGGAAGTAACATAAAAGGAAAAATGGCTGCAAATTCAAAGAGTACCCAGGAAAATCCCACTAATATACATAAGACAGAATGGGCCCCTTGTAGTATCAGTATAAATCCCTTTGGTAAGTCAAGGACCACGATACTTTCTACATTTCTTACCCTCAAATATCATATTACTAAGCCATAGATGGAAAGTGTATCTGTATCCTGAAATAACTGTTTGAAGACTCTGATCTCAATCTTTCTGATAAAAAGATCAAAGTTGTTTCATCAATAGTCACTGTCTGCCTTATAAAAGGATTTAGCTTAAGTCTGCATTCTTTTTGCTATGTCAGGAATGAAACACTAGTCAGAAAAGTATTTGGAGCAAAATTATATAGGACAATGACTTCATAATTTTTATACACAGTTAAGAAAAGGTAATCTTACATATTTCATATTTGTATCATCAGATGCTAGCCACAGTAAAATGTCTGCAGTCATTTTAATGGTTGCTATATTTCATTTTGAAAAGCACAAATATTCATATAAGCCTCTAATTTTGTTTGTTTTATTTTAATGCTAATATGAGACTTTTAATTCTACTCAATATTGTTAAAGAAGCAACATAGACTAAAAAATCTGAGAGAGATACTATAAATTTTAAAATCTATAAAACATCCTCTATTATGATAAGATCTTTGTTCCTTTAAAGACACGATGAAATAGCATATTTTGGAAATTTGATAATATTTGTCATTGCTTGATTTGTCCAATTTCCATTTTATTTTTAAAATTTCATTTTTGGGCTGGGTGAGGTGGCTCATGCCTGTAATACCTGCATTCTGGGAGGCCAGGGTGGGAGGATCACTTGAGCCCAGGAGCTCGAGACCAGCCTGGGCAACATAGGGAGATCTCGTTTCTACAAAAAATTTAGGAACTAGCTGAGCGTGGTGGTGAACACCTGTGGTCCCAGCTACTCAGGAGGATCAGTTCAAGCCAGGAAGGTTGAGGTTGCAGTGAGCCATTACCATGCCACTGCACTGCAGCCTGGGTGACAGGGTGAGGCCCTGTTTCAAGAAACAAACAAAAGATCATTTCCCTATGAAAATAGCAGCCACCTTTACCAATTTCTTTGCTTTGGCTAATCACTTAGTAGGAGTCAGAGCAAAATTATCTGCTAGAAATGCAAAATATAAATTACTTTAATATCAAATTTTCTTTTTTTTTTTTTTGAGACAGAGCCTCACTCTGTTGCCTGGCTGGAGTGCAGTGGCGTGATCCCGGCTCACTGCAACCTCCACCTCCCAGGTTCAAGCTATTGTCCTGCCTCAGCCTCCTGAGTAGCTGGGCACGTGCCGTCACGCTCAGCTAATTTTTGTATTTTTAGTAGTGATGGGCTTTCACCATGTTGGCCAGGATGGTCTCGATCTCTTGACCTCGAGATCTGCCTGCCTTGGCCTCCCAAAGTATTGGGATTACAGGCATGAGCCATCAAATTTTCCTTCAAATATCAAAAGTCTAATTGAAGAATGTTCAAAATTTTGTTGATAATACTTATATTTAGTTGAGATTTGGTCCCAATATATTTAAATAATTGAACAATTCTATTCTCTATAGAGCTCTGGGACCATGTTTATTACCATGGCAACCAGTGTGAAAGATCCAACAGAGGTAGGCAGAGATGATTCTTTTACTTAAATACAATAATAAAGTGAATTGAAAACTAAGGCATTTAAAGCACCTGTACAATTTATTCTGAAATTAATATTCTCTCTGAAGCATTTAAACAGGAATTTTAAAAAGGTTTTGAAATGAGAGACTAATCCCAAATCACTTCTGTATTGTTTTAACCTTTCCTTCTAGATTAATCGTTCTCATGATCTGCTATTGGTATGAAAAGGAATGCTTTCTCTTTGGTGTGGACAATAATAGAAAGCCTTCTGTAATCTTATTAGTCAAATTATTTAGCGAGTGTATGGCAAGAGTGGTCTTTAAAAGACACAATTGCATGGTTACAGAGCACATTGACATTGGCAAAGAATACTTATGGAAAGAGAATGACCAAAATAACACATGTACCCTGGAAAAAGCTGCCACTTTGCACAATAATTACAATTCAACAAGCGGACATACACCTTCCTTAGCATTGGGTCACCAAAAACACATGATTCATTATGGCTTCTTCTACATTTCCTTATTTTTCTCTTCCTATGAAATTTAAGAACTACTGAATGAGCTGCACGGTCCTTAAACTGGGCAATACGTTTTAAAGGGAACACTTTGACCCTTCCTGTATTGTTAACCCAGCTAGCGTTAGCTGAAATCAGAGATCATGGGTTCTACTGAAGGCAACTTAGGCTAAATGTATTCGTAAATACATTTAGGATGCTTTTTGAATTCAGTGCTTTCTCAGATGTTCTGTGGAATGGTGAGAAAAAATTAAAATGTCAGAGAAAGAAAAACTGCCAACCAGAGAGGAAATGATTTTAACATCTCCTGGATCATCTAGAGAAGGATTGGGCATGCAAGAATTGTCAGCTGTGCAGATTGTTCTGCTATAATCAAGCCCCCAAAAAACTGAGGAAGGAAAATTTGTAATAGATGACTAACCATGCATGAGTGACTTGCAACATATGTATACGATGCTATTTTTTTCCTTATTTATTCACATTCAGCATTTATTTAATACCTACTATTTTTGAAACTATTTAAATATTTAAGCATTGGTGACACATCTATGAAGGGTCTATTTCGATATGAGTAACGTTCTACATATATAGAGACACAAATGGCTACACTCATTTTATTTCCAAAAGATTTGAAAGATAATTATATATTGATAAATAGATATATACATATGTATCATAGACATACATATTTCTGCCTTCCTAGGAATAGGCAATAGAGGCAATTGTGGCAGATAAATCATTAGCAATACCAGGAATAATAAAATAAATATGGGGAACGACAAATTTGTGAAATCCATTATTTATAACATGGCAATAAAGAAATCATGCTGTATTATTACCAAACACAAACAATAACTGACTTAAATGTGACTTTAATGAAATAGCAATTAATACAGTCCCACAGAAGAGGTGTCATAATGGCTAGGCCATTTTTATTTGCAATTACTTTTCAGGAATGTTTTCATATGTAAATATAAATAAGTGTATTGTATGCCATAGAGAGAGTTGAAAAAAGGTTAACATCTTTAAAAAAATACTCTCAATTATTTTAATTCTCTTGTAATATTGATTATATAGTAGACAATGTATGCACATGGAAAATTTCAAACTAATTATTTCACTGGTAAGTAACAGCAGCATTAATACTAGTTATCCATTATTTATACTATTTCTAAACTATAAAAAGTCTACAATGCTGAGTAATAATAGTAGAGTCTCATGGTTTATTATCAGACTAAATTTATCTTTTGCAGATGGAACAAACTGCATTAAACAAGAAGGCAAATACCTTTATTTTGGCAATGCAATGTTTAGAATTTTTTTCTTCCAAAATTATCATCAAAGTAGACCATATATTTAGAGAATAATCTGTCCTTCATCCTCCCAGAGGAGACAACCAGAAGGAACAGATTGCAGTCTGGGAGACAGCACAGGCATGAAGAGTTACTTCCTATCTGCAAGTTAATAATTGTGCTTTGCGGTTTGACAGGCCAGTGATAGGTTTAGATAAGAAAACCATTCCTGTCCTTAAAAATCAAAGTTTCTGTAGTAACATACTGCATATGGGTCCTATAAAATCATTTTCTACACAAAGTCATCTAATTCAAGATCTGTCCTATTTTATTGAGATAAGAAATTATTAAAATGTGAAGCTCTAAAAATAGTGGCTTATAATTGAGAGGCTAATTCTCTCTTAATTATAGGTATGCTACAGTGGCACTATAATTAGGGATGATCAGTAACTCCAAAATGATTCAGACTTTATCATTCACTCTGTACAAGGATATGCATGGGTTCCATAAACAGAAAACTGCAGAAAATGAAGACATAGACTAATTTTCCTCACATCTCTTGGTGGTTACAAGATTGTTCTCCATTTACTCTCTCTTTCAAGCAAAACAAAGTAAATATTTCATGAATGTTTCATTTAATGATCATCACTGAAGGAAAGTATAGATTTTAAATTAGAAAATCTGCAGCTTAAATTGAACTTCTACAACAATTACATACTCACTGACTTTACTAAAGTAATATTAAAATAATATGGTTTGCTATTATTTACCTGAAATCTGAAAATATCTTAGACTTTAATGGAAAGAAAAACATCATATCAGTACAAAACAGATCCCTAACTATTAAATAAAATATTCATCTTATAAATTTATATGAAGTGCTTTTATCTCAACAAGAATATACTTTTATGAAACAATTAACATTGAGACAAAAGACTAGGAGTTCCAAATTCTGAATTCTATTTTAGAATTGGCCATTAATTTCTAAATGGTCTCAACTTATTTTTTATCTTTCAGTTAGTTATTATTTGAAATTTAGACAATGACCTAACTTCTCAAATCCATGTCTGCGATGCTAAATCCAAATCTCTGGCTATGACGAAAACCAACCGTTGACTTGATAAACTCAGTGATAGTAGAAAATTTAACAATAATATAACTAATAAAATTCCTAGTTGTAAAAGAGTATAAAAAGGAAAAAGCTATCACTAAAGGCAAATTAAGCCACATTACAAAACATGAAGATAAACGTTAGAACTTTTAAAGATTAGCAAGTGGTAAAAGTGTATTATTGCATATGTAATCAGCTATTTTACTGGGTCTTGGCTCCAAAAGTAAGCATAATGAATGGGCAGAGAACAAAGTAAGCAATACATGTTTTCAGCCTGGCTTTAGCCCACTTCACCCATAACCCTTTCCTGGTAGGCTGGGCACCATAATAATCAGTCTGTCAGCTTTCACTCTGTTCTGTATCTACCTTACACAGAAGCCCCAAAATTCCTTAGGACCAAAGGAAAGTTGAGAGAGGATGAACCCAAGACCTGTGGTGAATGTTAATTTTAGGAATAGAAACAAGAATTCCCCTTGCCACATTTTTCCACAGAAAGTCAGCAATTCAACCACACTACAGCCAATAGACATACTGCAGTTGACCCTATGATTTAAGGAAACAATATTAATGAAAATCAAATATTTTTGTCTTTAAAATGTCTCTAAATTGGCTTCATTTTGTTCAATATTTTATATAACATTCTATGAAAAAAGTTATTGACTCAAAGGGAATCTGTTATTCAATTTCCCTATACTAATTCAGTAACTCTGTGTGAAAGGTATGATACTGGATGGATACAGTTGGAAAGCCATAGTATCCTAGAAAACATTTTGAGAACCAGAAGCAAAAATAATATTTTCCTTACTATTATCATCATGGCATCCAATTATCAAATATTATTGTAATACAGTTAGCAAAATTGCTCAAAATTACCCATGAACTAGCAACATTTTTATTTAATTCAACTTGAAGAAACAAAACTTTTATATACATAATTTCCCAAATTGCAACTGTGTCATATATTTCAATGAAATAATTAACATATAAAGTTCCTATTCTCTTTGGTGATGCATGCTGTTTTGTTGGCTTCTCTTTTTTGTTACAAACAGAATAATGTGATTTTAAACAAGTTTGAGCCCACACTCTTCTTTCTCTAGATAAGGAGACGCTCACTACAACATTATATGCACTGAGACCTAGCCAATGTCATTTCATCAACAGTTCCTTTTGGAGATAGTTTGAGAGGAACTGTGAGGACTTGCTTGGGTTTCAACCGTGTCTCTAGCATTACACAAACAAGTGTGGATGTAACCAAGAACAGAGCATGAAGGCAGTGAAATAAATCCAGAGATTTTGCTGCACGAGGAAAAATAGTGTATGGAAAGAACCCTGGCTAGGTGGAAAAGACCTCAGCATACTTATTAGTTGCATGAATGTGATCAAATACCCCAAAATATCTGAGCTTCTGTTTAATAATGCACAGATATCAAACAAATATCATTGCCCTATCAGACAGAAATATTGTTAGATTAAAAGAGGTAATGGATAAGAAACTTCTTTGGGGAGCTATACTGATAGATGTCATCAATTTGCCTAACTATCCAACATCACTTCTCTATTACTCTAGGGAAGAAAAGCTCCACAACCTTATAAAACCTCCACAACTGCATATTGGAACAAATGGGCTCCATGAGGTTAGTGAACTGAAACAAAAGAGTAGCAACATTCTTTTCCCAAACTCAACTAGCTTTCTTATCTTGTCTACTAGGGAATGTGAATACACTGGCCATACAATTCTGGCACCTTGGTGATTAAGACACGTGTTTCTATGATTGACTCAGTGAAGATATACTGAAAAGCTTTGTGAATGTGAATGTGTAGTACTGAAAAGTAGCTGGCACTACTACTGTCCAAACAAGGTAATAACTGAAACTCTCCATAGCTGCATGCTCAACTGGAAGAGACAGTCTGAAAATAATTAAGATTATTTTAATCAACATAAGTAGCACCAAGTAAATCCTGTTGTAACAGGCATCTGCATCATTCTCATAGATCTCATTTACTTCAAGAGGGAGCATCTTATTTTTCCAAATAAGATAAAAGCAAGCTACACTGCATACAAATATTAAAAATGCTTTCAAATGCACTTCTAATTGAGGAACATACATTTTTAAACCGAGTATTCATACACATATTGCATATATGTTTAGAAATGATAATACATTGTCATTAGTAAGAAATCTACATTACAAGATTCATTCTAAAATCTGCATTAAAGTAAAAAAAGCTGCTGATGGTCCACATTTTTGCACTTATATTGAGGTACCTAATTAATTTATCAAGGTCCTGGACTCTTCACATACACCCAAGTTACTATCTGTTATTAGCCATGGTTCTACCACCCCCACTCCCAGAACCCTTTCTCCCATTGTATCTTCAGCTGAAGTGAAGTTAGTCAGAAAAGAGATCAGAAGTAATGTAGCATGAGATAGTCTTCAAATTTTGATGGCCATTTGAAGGTCCTAATCCTAATTCCGGAATAAGTTGGACTAGATTTCACTGAAACTCAGATATATTCAAAGATATTTGTAGATTATCAGAGACCATTATATGTCACATATATTGGCTTCAGACCTAAGTTAATCAGCTGCATTTAAACATTTTCATAGAAAGAGTTGTTTTATACACAATAGTAGAAAGAAAGAAAATTATGCCAACATCAGATCCTTGGGCTTATCCTATAAACAGAGCATAAGAACAAAAGTTAAAAGAAAAAAGTAACCTACATCTAAAAGACACAGTATAAATATACTACATATTTTAAAAGTTAGGAAGTGGAGGGCCTTTGTTGGCTTTTCCTTGGAAGCTTTGCACAGAAAATTCAGAATCGACACATATGAACATAGTCTGTTTCCTCACACATAATTAACATAATTGGTTTGAATGTGAGTTTTTCAATTATAAACTAGGTAAGATACATGCAGTCATATTTATTTAAAATCAAATAAAAATAAGATGTTTTGCTGAAAGCAAAATAATCTAAACTTAACTACTATATTTTGCTTCAATTTTGTTCCAAAAGGACAATCAATTTTTGTAAAACAGATTTCATTGCAACATTGTGGTTTTTCTCCTAAGGAGTTAGGAATCAGAAACTAGAGCTGGACCGAAGTATTGGGATAGGGAAGGGTCAGAAGCAGAGACAAAGTCAAGAACAGAAATAGAATTAGGGTTGCTTTCACATATACCTTGGAATTGACTATGGGAGGGAAACAAAGTTTAAATAGGTTAAATTTCAGGAACAAAATCAGAAACTACAAAGCAGAATCTCTTACCCTGAAAAACTCTTTAGTGGAGCCAGAGTCTAATGTTCCATAAGCAATTTCTGTTTGCTTAGAAAGATCCTCAGCACTTTCGATGGGAGACACCATCCTCTCTACAGTCAGGAAGGCAGCTAAGTTAGCCGTGTAGGAGGAGATTATGATCAGGGTAAAGAACCACCACACACCTCCAACAATGCGCCCAGAGAGGGATCTAATAACAAGTATGAAATGGATTTGTAAAGTGAAATGAATGACCTAATAAAAAAACAAGTTAGCAGTATTATGCAAATATTGACTTATAGGGGAATATTTAATTTTATATTTTTCAATGTATCTACTAGTTAATGAAACTGGAAATCATTAAACATTTTGGGCAAGGAGTACAGAGTAGCCAAATTTAATAACATACACACAGGTCAAAACTTCTGATTTCTGGAATACTTTCATAATTGTAATGCCCAAATAGTTTATGACATGAATCCCATAAGAAAGCAAGTTCAAGAAATTTACAAATACTCATAAAAGTTTATCCACTCATGATGTAAGTAAACATAAACAAGAGAATGTAATATCACCAGCAAACCTCATAACAACATTTATGAACAAAATCAAAAATTAAAAAAAGCATACTCCACAGATGTAACTTTAAACACCAAAGAAATCCTCCCTTTAATTCAATCAGTGAATTTCCAAAACAAAAAAGGCCTCAAATTTTGTTAATTTTGTGTATGTAAAACATAGGTGTTAGATACAGTACAGGAGAGAAAAATTAGGAAAAAATAATGCTACAAGCAAAGATACCGCACAAAATATAACTATTAATGAATAAAAATCAGATGGCTTCAGAGTATGGATGGCTATGACCCTGTTCCTTTATGTGTCCTGCTCAAAAAAAAATAAAACTCAAAGAAAACAAATTAGACATTTAAAAGTTTGTGAAGACATAAATTTCTAGTTTGATGTATAATAAAATAACAATATTTTTCTGACTACAAATTCTTACATAAAATAGTTTTTAAAAGCTTAATAGATACCCAATAATTTACTTTAAAACCTGAAGTAGAGGAATACAGGTATAGAGATATAGAAAAAGATATATACTGTATTATTTTGAAAGATTAGATGGGATTCTGCACGTAACTAAGAATTTAAGTGATATTGACAAACCAATAAAACTAACCGTTTCTCTGTTGTCAATAACTCTACTATGCCTAACAATTAGACTTGCTAGTGTGAACAAGTGATATTTCTAAAAATTTAGATCATGATTGGCAATTTATGATCTAAAGTTTCTGACAATTAACAGTAAGAAATAAATCTTTTGATGAAACATATTCTAGATCAAACACTTGGGAAATATTTGTAGAATAAACCACTCAAGCAGTTAAGAAAGGAGAGAAGCTAACTTAAATGAAAAGTTTTTTGATATAAAAACATCAGTTGCTAAAATAAAGGAGATAGAGAGAGAAAAATAGCAAGAAATAACAAAAAGAATATAATTAAGGGACTTTATCACAAAGTCTGTATGAAATACAAAAAAATAAATATGAAAGGATGGAAAAAGTTAAACACTTCTCACATATATTCTGAAAAGGATATTAAATATATTTTACGTTTGAAAAATGCCTTATGTAGACACAATCACTCTCAAAATGTTCACTATTTATCCAATATCAATGGGAAGTATAGTTATATGACACATATCATATATTTAAGAGTGCAGATTCAGTACCTGACTGCTCAAATCCCTTGAAACAAAAGCTGATTACATGGTAATTGCTTTTGACTCTACATATTGCGTATTAATTTATGACACGTTTAAGAATCATTTTTGTGTCATTCTATTCCAGTTGTAAAAATTAAGGAAAGTTAGATGTAAGTTGTCCTCTATTCCAGTCCTTATATCAGATTTAATATGTCAACTGATTTGAAATGTACATGATATCTAAAAATTTTTATTGGACTTATAAATAATTCAAAGGTGAAAAGTACTTCAACTATTTACTATTTACTTTTAAGTATTTTTAAAGTATCAATTCATGTTTCTCAAAGAGTTTCTGAGAAATTATGCAGAGAAGGAAATTCAATATTATTTTATGGTGACAGACAAAAATTACTTCTACAATTAAAACTTTCACCCATCAGCATCAGCGCTAAAGGAATAAAGAAATGTGCATATGCTCTTATTTATTTTTAATCCCTAGTAAATCATTTTTTAAGTGATATATGTTTTTATATTCATTTGATTCCTTCAGGGTCATTGGGGACAATCCAGAAGCAAACAGGACAATAAAAATAACCTTTACAGCATATTGCTCTCATAATTTCTGTGATTCTATTCTTTATGAGACCATGTCTTATAGGTAAGATATTCTAAACTTAATTTCAGACAAATGAGAAGTCACTTAATTTAATAAATAACTCTAGATTACAACTTAAATGTGTCCTATTAACATTAATAATATAGTTTCATATCATATTTTACTTGGAAAAGAATCATAATTTTTTTAATATTTAAAGACATTTCTAAAGTGATCTGTGGATGTCATGCTTTTTAAAAATGATAATAAGCTACTGTATTCTTCTCAACTCGGGTAACCATCATTGCATTCTTAAAAAATGATAGTTTTGTTCATTAAAAATCATTAACTTTTCCAATGTATTATGTTGAATTTTAAAATTCATATATAGTATAAGTGAAAGATATGTACCTCAAATGTTTTAATAAAATAAATTTGTATCAAATACATTATGAATGAAAAAATACCAATCAATAACAAGGAAAAATATGCTATCTAAAAATCTGTTTATCCTACCAGGAAATAAAAGTTACTACATGTGAAATTGTAGTGTCATGACTCATGAATGAAATGAAAAGCACAGAAAAAACATCTTAATTTAGATGCAGCCTTGATGAAAAGGAGAAGTCATCTCTATGTCATGGCGGACTCTGGGATAATACAGATTGCTGATATGCCTTGTGCTCCAGTCCCTGTGTGCAAATAGGTTTCCCACTCCTTGACAAACACTGGATACCTAAACAACTACCTGCAGTGCCATCATGCCCAGGCGCAGGCATCTACTGGAACCCAGGCCAGACTGGGCTGACACGTCCTACTTCATAATGAACCCACATACACTTCTCCCTACTATCCAAAAGGCATAGCACAGGATATTAATGGCTTACATTTCATAACTAGGGTAACATACTTCATTGTCCTTCTTACCAAAGGGAGCACCACTTCTTTATCATTTTATGGGTCAGAATGTTCTCTGAGACCCCAATATGGTTAGTATTTGCCTCCAAATTATTAGAAACTTCTCTGTATATCTTTAACTTAGATCAAATAAACTAAATACAGAGATGATAAAACTATGAATCTTATATATTTTGTCAGAGATAAAAAAAGTGTGTATATATATATATATACACACATATATATACACACATATGTCATGCTGTGCAAATTCCATTGGCATATTTCTAATTCACTGAAGTCCCACAGGGAAGTCACAGGGAATCTGGTGGAACTGAAAATTTTAAAATCTGTATAATTCATAAAAATGTAATTTTTTTTATCATTCCCACTATAATTACCTACTGTTAGAGAAGTAAGCTACTGATAATTTCTGGCTACATGATGTATTTCCTTTATCTTACTCGGTGAAATATACTAAAAAGATTGCAAAAGATGCAAATCTTTGAGCTTCTCATATAGTTTTCTTAAATTAATCATTTGTTATTCTCAAAAGTGATTTTAAAAATCTACAATATAATAAAATTGTATCATGAAAGGCACCCGCTCCACTAGTTATTAAGATATCCTGTAAAATTGAAGAAGGGTAATAGAGCCCAAATTAAAATGCGCCAGTAGAGTGATAATCATTTTGACTTTAAATGTTAATCACACTAGAAAAATCATGATTTATTCCTCTGAAGAGCCAAACATGGCTATCATTCTTATTCATACGTGCAACATGAATAAAATCAATGGGTACTTTGTGGTAGATTCATTATAATTAGGCATTCTAGTGCAGGGATTTAACATATCATAATGAGATTAAAGGTAGGTGAGTTTATTCCATGTGTGTGTGTATTACCATTCGATATGGACAGGTTTTTTAATGAATGATTAGTCCCTTCCAGGCATTTGTGGGTAGTTGAAAATATGCTATTATATTAATCCAGCAACCTCACCTAGAAAAAAAATAAATTTTATAACATCTCTCCCATACCATTTCCATGAGCTAATGATGGGAAAATAAAAGAGATGAGATGTGTGCCAACGAAGTTTTATCTAACAAGGTGTTACTTTGCAGTTAATAAATAATGTTGCCCATTTTCCCATATACAGGTCTGTGGATCAACACACAGATGACTGTAAAATGAGAATATGCAGCAAAAACACGGTACCCCTCCAAGAAGGCATGGAATGATAGGAACCTTATGCATTTTATAGCCTCTCCATGGTGTGTATAATTTCACCAAAGAAATAGATGAGCAACATTCAAAGAACATTGTTCAAATATTTCACAGACTTATGCCGAAGCTAAGAGGATGTCCTTCAAGAGTCTTAAACTGCTTGGACAGGAAGTCGGCAGCTGGTAACTTCTTTAGGGTGAATCCATAAACACCATGAATGTCCACTTGAGACCTAAAATGCACAAAGTTGAAGCAGGTGAGTAACCAACCTTGGCGAAATATCGCATCCTTGCTGCATAAAGGCACCCAAGGAAAACCAGAGACTATTAAAAATCCCAAATTCATTAGTTGATTCACTACTTTGTGTTTCTCTTCCATCTTCAAACTCCTCAGTGTGCCACTCGTAGGGGCTAAATCTGCTGACCAGGAATAAAACTACACTGACCCCAATGTAGGCAAAAACAATGCACATCCAGATCTCATAGGCTAAAGGATCAAGAAAGGAAAACACTCCTGGTTTGGACTTCTGAGGCTTCTTGATCATGATAGATATCCCGAGGCTCATGAAGGGCTTTGAGAAGTCAATCACCTCTTCTCTCACAAGGGTAATAGTTAATGGAGCAATTGCAATATCAGCTTTCTGTAAGGGAAAAAAAGGAAAGTAATAGTACCTGGAGTCATGGTGAAAAAGGAATCGTGGTTATGTCACTGGATCAAAGAAAAAGGAGAGGAAATCAGAAAAATGACAATAATTTTTTCCTTGGTATAGTCCCAGTAAAGGATACACAAAAAGGAATTATTCCCCGAATGCCCCTCCTCTTTATGAATACACAGTATACCCAGCTGGCTTGACTATGATCATTACACATCTGCACTGCATCCATGCATTTGCAGCCTTTTGACAATACATATGGCCCATATGCTTCAAGAGAGATGAAATGCTTGTCTCAGTTAATCTACATGTCTACTTCTGGCTTCAATCTTAATGTTTCAGATGTTCACAAATCAACAAGATAATGTTTCTAGAGTAATGTGGGAAATCAACAACCTCAGATATAGATACTTCACAGGGAGAGGAAGCAGTCTGTCAACAACAATTCAAATTGAATGACTTTATCTATGAGAAGAGCTATACTTACCCCATATACAAGTTCTCCAACCATCCCATTCCAAATTTTCGTGTCTGCATCCCTGGCCCCATACTTGCCATCACCAACAATTGTCAACTTGTACTTGAACCCACAATGTTTGGCGATTTCTGCAGCCAGGTCAACACAGTAGCCCTCATAGCGCTCATTGCCTTCAAGCATTTCATGATTTTTCTTCATCATAACATACGGAGATTCCTATACGAAAAGACTTTGCTTTAGCTGATTAAAATATCTGTGTTAATTATGTACTCTCATTGAATCAAATCTTCTGGTTTAATTATTACCCATTAGCCAGAGTAAATGAAGAATATAGATGGTGAACACACAACAGTAGAGGAATAATTTAAGCATAATGCTTCCCCCCAGAAAGCCTCGGAATGTCTATCGCTATAATTCATTAAGACGGCTTGTACGCAAGCATACTGAGTTAACAAGATACTCAAAACCACAAACTCTTTGTATGTTCTCTAGCCATGTTTGTCACTACTAGGACTTAGAGCAAAATATTACTGCTCAAAACCTATTTTATTCAAGTTTGGATTCACCACACCCTTATCCTTGATTAAGGTTAGGCCAATCCCAAAACCAGCATTCACCCAAACCCTGTGTCACTGCTGTCCCAAAGATAAGGTTCATGTGGAAATCAGGTTCATGGTCAGTGATACACAAACTGACAGGATCATTGTCATGATGATGTACTGATTCTACCCCCGCAGGCTTCAGGTCTCACTTCATCTGTGAGATACAATATCCTAGAATGATGCTACAAGGATAGCTAGAGAGTAGCTTCCCCCTGTAAACATAAGAAAAAGGAAGCAAGAAAAAATGAATCAACACAGTCCAATATTCTCCATTGGAAAGTGGCACTGAGGATATTTGGGGTCTCAATGAGATAGTTCCTCTCAATGGCATGATAAAGGCAAAAATCCTCAAATGTCTAATTTGCACTTATCAAGAGATTTTCAATTGCCTACTAATGTTTTAATTCAAATCCCTTACCAATCTATCTATATCTTCTCTCAATATTGTTAGGAGAATAAATCACACCAATTTACAACTTCACTGCTAAGCCCATTTTTTTTTTGTAAAAGAAAATACAACAAAATAGTTTGTCACAAAATTCTGTCCTATAACGAACACCATTTTCTCCATTTCATTTCACCAACAGCTTGTCATGCTGATCCACATCTCTCTTCCATCTATCCAAAGCCTGGGTGTTGAAGATCCAGTTCAATTTTTCCTTATTCATTCAATATGCATTTATTGTGTACTAGCTATGTGCCAACACAGTGCTGAAATTTGGAGTAAAAACAAGGGAAATAATCCTTATCTTTAAGGAGATCATCTTTCATTAGATAGAATAAAGACAACTTGACATCATCATGAAATCATGTAACAAAGGGAAAGAAAGAATTTACACAGTATCGGGTGGGAATGGAAAGGTGAATAACTCGCAGAAATATGAGGAACACTCTTCAAGACATTCCCCAATTGTTCACCGATGTAAGCACCAGGGTAGGAATTATCTGTGTAAACTGTAGCGTTCCTTAAAGAAAATGGGGAACATTTTCAATGCTTTAGCTAGATCTTGTGCATTCCTTTTAACAGAGTAAATATGCAATAAATGATTAAAACATTGCAAAAGAAGCAAAACAGATATTATTCTCCTAAAATATAAATAGCTACTCCTGCAGATATTAGCCATAAGAAAATACAAAGTAAAACATGGCATATGTAGCAAATTACCAAAATTGTGGTGACAACAACAGTCTTATTCTCAAGCCCAGAGGTGTCATTTCCAGAAGGGAGCTCAGTAAGAGTAACAACCATTTTGTCCACTTCACTCCAGTAGCCAATCTGGAAAAGGTTACAGCAGACAGATGTATGGATAAATGACTTGTCTATTAGCAAAGCATTTAATTATTTTCAAAGCCATGTCTGAATCTGAAATTAGACCCACATTTACTGGACTTGTTCTAAATAGAAATGTCTTTTACATATGTGAATCTAACAGGAATAAAAGGAAGTATAAAAAAATTCCTAAAAATGACTTGTCTCTTCATATTCACTTTTTGTATTTTCTAAGAGTAATTGTTTGGGAGTAGTCATATAGAAATGTAATTAAAATCCAAATAATGACATTTTAGCCTAAACAGCTAAAAGGTTGATGTTGAATTGAACAGTTACATGAGTATTTGCACCAGCTACTTTTTGTCTTCTGAACTGTAAACCTTCAACAAAAATTCTTTCTCTTTTCATTAAAGACTTCCCCTTCAGTCTAAAAAATTAAAGTTCAACAGCTCTACCTATAATTATTTTTAAAATTACAATTCAATGTTACTTACCAGAAATAAACAGATTTTAGGGAAAAAAAAAACTTCAAAATATATCTGTTTCTGGAAGTCGTTAAACTCTATCTGAATACACATCTCCAGAATTCTCTGGAAGGGTGAACTCATAGGCTAGCTAACTCACCTCCTCACATAGAACTGCCTTTAAATCACTAAGGATTTACCTTCCGGGGCCCATTAGTTTTGAGCTCCATGATGTTAATTGTATAGTTTATTCTTTTTCCATTCTGGTCAAACTTTATATTTCCTGAGAGACCTTCAACCTGAACCTAATGAAGAAATGGGAAAGCAGCAGAGTTATATATTTACTTCAACCAAACATATACACTGTACAGATTACTTTAACCAGCTGAAGTCAAGAAAACTACATCAATAAGATTTGTTTCTCTCTTCAACCTACCTTTGTGTTGTTAGAAAAGAACATTGCCTGTATATTAGACACAAGGAATAAGACAAGGATGACTAATTTAGCAGGAAGAAAACATTAATGGCCATATTAAGTCACGTTAACGATTATTTTGAGTAACTGACCTGTTTGAGGGCCCTTTCTATTTCTACACCTTGTCCCCAGGGCACTGCTGGGTTCGCCAGACAGTCTCCTGCATTCCCCCTTCGGGAGATTTCAATTCTTTGCTTCCTTAGGTTGCGGAAGGCTTCAGTCATCACTTGAACGGCATCATAGGTCAGAGCAGAAGTGTACTGCAAAGGATCACACACATTTCATAAGAACGGGAGAAAATTCAGAAACTCACTGCACCCCAGCAATCAAGACTGCAGTTGCTCAGCACACAATACCATTTAAAAGTCCAAGAATTTAAACACAATTTCTGCATCTAGAAACCTAAGAATCGAAGAGAAGCATTACAAAACATGGGGACTATGAAATGTGCTCTTGACTCTAAACATTTTCTATTATGTTAATATCTCAGCTGTTTCAGGTGAGACCTTTTCATAATAATTGTGTCAATGTTTATTTTTCTTTTTTTTTTTCTAACCTGCTTCTTGTTACAGCCTCACTTTATAGCCTGCTATGGTGATATACAAAACTATAAGACTAACAATTAATATTTATTTACAGTCCAATGAGAAATTCATTTGTCAATGCAGAAGGAATATGGATTACTTTCAGGATTCTTAGTCTCTAATTCAACCCTGGTCATGCTCACACTGATCTGCAGTGGTTTTAGGGGTGTCTACTTAGGCTCCCCTAGGCGATTCTGGTAATCAAGTAGAAGAACCACAAAACTTCATAATTTCTATGCCCCCAAGCCTCCATGCTTCAATAGTATATGATAACATTGGTTCCAAACTTATGGTATTCAGATCCCAGTGGGACAGAAGAATTATTACAGGTTCTAGGGCCAAGCCCTAGGTACATGTGTACCAGGCATTGTCAGTGTCTAGATAAGTAGTAGTATGTGCATGTATCTATACTACCATTTGCCAAATGGATGATGCTGTCAGTTAATGATTAACTACATTTTGACATTAAAGTTTTACTGAATGTTGAGAAAATTTCTGTCATTGTTTTTCAATCTGTAGGTACTAAAAGTACGGCGAAGCTTGGGAGAAAAAAAATGCAATACTGTACCATACTGACTTTGTGACATGCTAAATTCTTGATCACCAATCCAAAACAGGCACTCAGCATTCCCAAATAATTCTACTCAGTTCCTTAGTATTTCAGGTCTTTCACTCTCAAAAATGATAATTTCATCTTTGTCTTCTCCAAATACCCAGACCTCCACACATTTCTCTTTCTCTAAATTCCACTGAAAACCTTGCCTTCCTTGCCATGGAAAAAAGATAAGCCATCTAACAGTAAAACCACTAAGCTCCCCATACTCTGTTGTTCACCTGAGACGACAATACAGGACATCTACTTAAGAAAAGACTTCTTGAACCAAATAAGAAATATCACATCAAGATATATCTGCTTCGCTTGTATGTTTGTTTCTATTCTAAAGGGAAAAAATTGATTAATTTGTTTTTATACAGTGATAAGTTTATTGCCAAGATAATTCTTACAATAATGTCTAGTTCCCTGAAAAAGAAATGTAGGCTAAATTGAATAAGTCAAATATTTTAAAATATTGCAGTTTGTATGGAAATTATGATCATAGCAAAAAGCCAACATTTTTGACTTAGCTTGCTCACATTACTAAGGGAAAGCTATAAAGCCGTCTACTAAATGTGTTCGAGGTCTACAAATGTTGGTTAACCACATTAAAAAAATATGATTAGCTTGAAAGAATTGAAAGCATTTAGATCCACGTAGCATATTATGAATATGATTCAGAGCATGCACACATTAAGAGTAAAAATCCTTTCAACCTTTTTCAAATGCTCAAAACTAATCAAGTCTTAAGCCTATTACCATTTTAAATTAAAAGTCACAATCATAGAAACACAATTCTGGGCTGAGAGAATATCAACAGCTTCTGTTTCCAGAGTTCCTTTTTGCTTATGTTCTGCATGTATGGCTCATTTATTTTTCTAAACAAATATGTTCACATTTTTTGATTGGATAGTTAAATATTTCAGTTTTATTCTACCATTCATTAAACTGGATGTAAATTAATTTGAAAGGAGCATGATGGCAATGTAACTATCTCCTTTGAAAACAAATGCTTCATCTCTGCCCCTGTGTTTATGTTCTGTGAAATCCCTCAGCTGAGTTGGAAATTTATATTTCAGTGGAGGACCATTTTGCTTTGCAGTGCTATATCACAATCGCATCATAGCCACACATTAAGAAGAAATCAGGGAAATCGTTTTTACAGTCCATTTTCCAAATGTGCTTTTTACTTTGCTTTAAATGTATATTTATTGAGACTTATTTGTCAAAAATAAAATGAAATATGCATTTTAGACATGCTTGTTATGTCCAATAGTCATCAGCCAAACCAATCAATAATACATTACTGTAATCTCTGATACCAGAAAACAGTATTCTAACACCAAAAAAAGGGGAGAATGAAAAAAAGTTCTGTGTATAGCTCAAATTTAATGAACATAAAAGAGGATAAATAGGCTACAGTACAAATTTTCATGGGTTATCACAATGACGGGCACCTTTTTCTAAACATAGTATCTACATCATAATAAAATTTTGAAAAAATATATTCAAAGAAAAAGTACTAAAATTTAAGTACTATTAAAGTGTGACGATATTTCCCATGAATGGCGACTTTCAGAAATTTTCTTTAACACTTGAATTTAGTTGACTATAGTTTAGAAAGCATTGCATTTAGCATCAGAAGACAAGGCTCAAGCCCAGATTTTATTATTTACTGTTCTGTTGCCTTGGGCAAGTGAACTAAAGTATTATTGTCTAAGGTTGTTTAGTAAAATAAGGAGAGCAATGCTTCTTCTGTCTATGTTACAAGAGCGTTGAAAAGGAAGGTAGGGAAAAATATTCATGTTTACCTAGTTCTCTTTGTGACAAGCCTGAGGTAGACAGTTTCCCAGTAAGTCTAAAAAACCCTATGCCACCACTGTTTTTATTCCAATTCTATAGGTGAAGATTCCAAGTTATAAACTTTCATTTTACCCAGCTTTACAAAAAATGTGTGGCAAAAGTGGATTTGAATCCAGATCTCTGTGATTCCGAGGTAATTATGATGACCAATGGCCCTTGTTTTCCTGGATTGTCACAATTTTGCAAGGAAAAGTCTTGAGTCCCAGGAACCTTTTCAATCCCAGGTACACTGGGATGGTTAGTTACTTTATTTGGCAAATACTGTATCAAATGAATGTATAGTAGGTGAGAAGCTTGATGAGTTGTAAAATATGTTATATATGTAAGTTATTGACCAGTAGGTTTGCATTATTTTCTTCTTTTGTTACTATCTTGATGCAAAACTAGTTTGTTTTTACAATGTTTTGAAAACCACTATCTCACTCCACACAAAAGGGTTCTGTGATCTAATAAGTACAGAAAATGATTTTCACATTGACATATTATAGACCCTCAGAAATCCCACAATAACAGTTTAACTGTTTAATTAGTATTTCCCAAACTAATGACCAATTTTGAAATTTCTTTAACATCAATTATTTTCCATAAGAATAGTGTTTTATGTAACATACTTCGGGATGTTAAAAAGTTTTATGGCCTGGTACATTTTACATACTCATTTCTAAAATAGCCTCAATTATTTAGTTAAAAAATTATTATACATTGAATGATATTCCTCTGGAGAATCTTATGCAATATTAATTCTCAGTTTCATCCTTTTACAAAATAATTTAAAACAGGGTCAAAAATTATGATTTCTAGGAAAGATAAGTAAATCTATAAGAAAAATTTTAAGAAAGTTTTTTTTTAAGATAACCAACAGTGACCAAATCAAATAGGGCCATAAGACAAATGAACAGTATGAGGAAATGTATTATAAACTTAAAATTATTCACTTGTCTTAATTTCAAATTCAACTACAGTTTACCCTATGGAAAAGAGCTGTCTGTGATAAGGTCATCTTTAATTTACTGTAAAGCATATTGAATATGTGTCCTTTGAAACTTCACTGCATAAAGGCATAAAAATCTTCATAAAAACCTTAGTAAGCACACAAGCTCTATCACATTTTCCAAGGGTGAAAAGGGAGCTGCATTGGCAAGAAACCTAAATTAACATCTTTTATTATTCTCCATAAATAATAAAATAATTTTAATCTTCTGTGAAGAAAGAGTCTTCAGGTAAAAGGAATAAATTTAAAACAACATATTTTTGCCTAAATTACCCAAATTGGCTATTAATCTTTACTGAAAATCTTACAGATTAAGAATTTTATATTCAGGAACTTTAGATTACTTAAGAATTCAAATTTTCAGATAAAGCTAATCGGATTCACCAAGACAGAAAAAAGATGCTGAAATCAAGGCATTGTCTGGTTTTGATTCAGCCATAGGTAAAGACTTCCTTAGAAGCAGATCTTTTATTTTGTTGGTTGAACACATCCCTCTCCCTGACTCTCCACTTCCTAGAAATCTTATAACAAGGTGAAAGTTCTTTATTTTTTATGATCTATGAAAAACAAAATATACATTGTCCAGAGTAATTTAGGATTCAGTTTCGGCACCTGGAGATCAAAGTTGTCTGCCTACCTGCAAGTCACTACAATCTCTAAGAGATAGAGGCACCACTTGAGATGTCAGAGATTTGGCAAAAATTTGAAATGTTAACAATGTTTTATTGAGGGCTTAAGTTAGTACTTCACATAATCATGGTATTAGAGATTTGCAGGAAACCTAAGAGTTTACCTACACTTGTTCCCTTTACAGATAAAGAAATATGAAAATGAGATGTGAGACGCTCTGAATTAAATTATAAATATTAATAACACATTTTTATTTTTATTGGTGTGATATACATATTTTTAAAATTCATGTTTACAAAATAAACAATCTTATCAATATCAAATTTATGTTTATTTCAGTCATTTACACACTTTTTAAACTATAAAATACAAGGAATTAATATGTCAAATTTCAGACTTCCAGGTTGTGTTGGGCAAAATGCTGTAATATTAGGAAGAGTGAACGCCAGTCTGCCAGCTGTGGTTTGGACAGTTAAAACACTCAAGAAGCAGAATTAATTCTATTAGGCCACTAGGGTACAATTTAATGCACGACACTAATTACTGAACTGAAAAAGATTATACTATTTTCAGGCAGATCTAATAACTCTCTTAGGACAGCAATTAAGAAAGTTTGAGTCTGCGTGTGAAGTTGTTTCCTGAATAAAATGAGATTCTTGTGGGAAAGCCATTATTTAAAGTGCCACACAAATGTCAGCCACAGATTATTGTTGAATTCCTTAACACCAGTAGGAGACTGAAGACACAAAAGTTGAACAAAGGTTACTATGTGATAAGGTAGAATGGCTAGTCATACCTTACACGATGTTGGAGACATTAAAAATACTAAAAATCAGTCTAAAAATAGAAATATTCATAAATTATTTTTGAGATAGTGGGAAATATCTTTATACTCTTTCTCTTTAAAAAAATTACTTTTAAGGAAGATAAAATGACTGTTTTAATATTCCCATGTAAATCCTGGTGCTACGATGGGTCAGGTCAGATAACTACATTAACTTTACATTTCATCAACTAAAGTAACTCATTGCTTTTCTGCCAGGGCTCAACAAGAGGACACATGCAGAAATCTATGGCAGAAATCTAAATCATATTTCATCACAATAATAATGTTATATTTTTTCCTTTACTTATTCAATATTTTCCAAATAATTACTCTTCATCCCTACAAATATCTATAGTGTGCTTACTCTTTGCAAACCACTGTGTGAGATTTAAGGCTAATAAGATACAAATGAGCCAGATTTCCTTTGAAAGGCTTATTTCTAACCCACAAATATCTCTTGACTGAATTTATATCAGTATATTACCTATGAATGATTACGATTTTACAATTATTATTTCATTTATGAAGAAATTAAGAGAAAAGGCAGATGTAACAAATCCATCTATTTCCCTCCATCCCCATGCCACAACCACAATTAAGACAACCATTGTCTCTTGTCTGACTGTGATATCTTCCAAAAGCTTCCCTGCCTCCACCAGTGCTCCCTGCAATCTCTTGTCATCAGGGCAGCCATAGTAATCTTCCTGTATCAAAGCCATGATCAGCACTCTCCTCTTGTAGTTCCCTGTTGCTCTTCAAATTAGACAAGAAAATCCTTAATATGTCAACAAGGCATAAAACTTCTGGATCGTACACAGTTCTAAAGTATGATTTCTCAGCATTTCTTCAAATCATTTCTGTTCAACCTAAAGCCTTATGGAAATATTTATATTTTCCTTGCACTGGAGACATTACATATCCTAGTTCCTTTATCTGGAATCATTGTTCCTTATGCTTTCTCCTAACTCCTACTTCTTCAGGTCTCCAATTCCATATTGCTCCCATTGAGAAGCCTTTTCTTACCTCCAGAATTAGGATTAGGAGCTTCTCATAGGTGATACCACAGTACCTTTGCTTTTCTTTATTTGTTGATTCAGGAAGTATCTATTTTTTTTTATTATACTTTAAGTTTTAGGGTACATGTGCACATTGTGCAGTTTAGTTACATATGTATACATGTGCCATGCTGGTGCGCTGCACCCACTAACTCGTCATCTAGCATTAGGTATATCTCCCAATGCTATCCCTCCCCCCTCCCCCCACCCCACCACAGTCCCCAGAGTGTGATATTCCCCTTCCTGTGTCCATGTGATCTCATTGTTCAATTCCCACCTATGAGTGAGAATATGCGGTGTTTGGTTTTTTGTTCTTGCGATAGTTTACTGAGAATGATGATTTCCAATTTCATCCATGTCCCTACAAAGGACACGAACTCATCATTTTTTATGGCTGCATAGTATTCCATGGTGTATATGTGCCACATTTTCTTAATCCAGTCTATCATTGTTGGACATTTGGGTTGGTTCCAAGTCTTTGCTATTGTGAATAATGCCGCAATAAACATACGTGTGCATGTGTCTTTATAGCAGCATGATTTATAGTCATTTGGGTATATACCCAGTAATGGGATGGCTGGGTCAAATGGTATTTCTAGTTCTAGATCCCTGAGGAATCGCCACACTGACTTCCACAATGGTTGAACTAGTTTAAAGTCCCTATTAGATGGTTACTATGTATGAAGATTTATTCTAGGAGCCTGAGTTATATCAATGAATTTTTTTAAATGGCACTTACTTTCAAGTAGGAGGAGATAATTAACAGTGAAATGAATACATAAATGATAAGAACAGTAAACTAAAAGGTAAGAATTGGGAAAGCTGGATCAGGGAAGGGTGATGCACAAACCCTGATGGTGGCAAGATTGCAGTTTTAAATACGTAACCTACTATTGCCTTCCATGAGAAGACAGGATTTGAAAGAGGTCTAAGGAGTGCAGGAGACTTAGCCATGCAAACATTTAAGGGGACAACAGTCAAGAAAAAGAAACAGCCAGTTCAAAGGCCCTAAAGTAGGAAGTTGCTTAGGTTGGTTGAGGAACAGCAAGGAGGCCAATGTGGCTGAAACAGAGTGAGCCAGTGTACAGAGATGTGGCTCCATGGGACTGGGTGACAGGGCCTCATAAGACAACAGGATGACTTTGGCTCTTTTACTCCAAGTGAAATGGAGAGACATTGGAGCATTTGGAACAGAACCACAAAATAATCTATTTATACTCTAAAAGGACCACAAAGATGGAAGATAACAGGGGCAGGGGTGAACGGAGGGAAATCAATTTTAGAAACTGTTGTAATAACCCTATGGTGGTAGCTACCTAGCGATTTAGGTTGGCTGAAGAGAAGGTGGTAGGAAGTGAGGCAGTGCTAATGGGGTTTTCTGATACATAGGATGTAGATTACAAGAGAAAGAGAAAAGTAAAGGACCAAGTTTTTGGTCTAAGCAACAACTGAAAGACGGAGTTGCCATCAACTGGGATAAGAAAGACCGCTGAAGGAATAGTTTCCAGAGGCTGAGGAGGAAGTAGTGAGGAAAATCAAAAGTTTAGTTTTGAATATATAGGTTTAAGATGGCAATAAGACAACCTCTATCAATGCTACAATTTAATTGTTGGTTTCTAGTCTGAAGACTGTAATCTCCTTAAGGGCCAGAACTTTGTCTTTTCTCTGACACCTAGAACAGTGCCTGCTGTGGAGTAGACAATAAATATGTGTTGAGTAAATAAATGTATTCATAAATGAATGAATGAATGTTGTCCCAAATAGCAAATTAGTAAAAGGGAATCGGACCTAAAATCTCAGTGCCATGACTTTAGTTATTTTTTGTATAGTTTGTAAGAATGAAGAAATTTAAACATTGTAATTTATATTTGGTGGTTATTAAAATATGTTAAATATTAAACCTTATTTAGATTTTATTTTTATTTACTGAATAAAATTTATTTTAATTTGAAAACTTTGGAAGCTGATTTAACTTTAGGGGAAGATGAAAACGTTGAACAATCATTTATTTATTACTCCCACGATTTGATATAATTTCTATAATTCCTAAACCCTAGCTATGGAAAGAATTTGGTGTATTGAACTGTATTTTTATAGATTTTTATGCCAATAGCACTAGTTTTTATTGTTGAGTAGTTGAGTAGTAAAATGTGATATGAATTTATCAGGCAATATATCCGATTCAGTCGATCACCCAAAAGACAACATCAAAGGACATAACCTCATTGTTAATAATCTCATTAGAAATATTTCACTCCCTTTCTGTAAGCAAATAATATATTGAGACTATATTCTTTGTTTATATTTAGAGGGTGCTATATAATCTCCTACATAGTTTTTCTTCCTCTCTTCTGTCTGGAAGCAAAAATAATTATGAAAGCATGCTCTTGTTGTTACTACCTTCCACATCTGTTGACAATTTAAGGACCTTACCTCTTGCAACTTCCATAACATGACCTCCCTCCTCACTGGTCCCAAATATTTACATTTTTGCAGTAGCAACAAATGTGCAGTTCCCTGAATCTGTCATGCTGTTGCCTTACTTCGTGTCTCTGTACATTTTGCACTTCCCCAAGCAACTTCTCACCCTTTTCTTCCTTCTCAACCATGTGCAAAGCCTTGCACAGGCATCCCTCCCATGAAAGCCTTCCTTGACCTTCCCTCCAAACATTGTCAAAATCATGGCCAAGAAACTGGCATATTTTATCAGTCTATTATATTTGCTGATTGATATGATTGTCTCCTTCTTTAGGCTGGATTCTCAAAGACAGGATTCATACATTTTTCATTTATTTATATTTAGTTTCTGGCCTTCTAGTACACAAGCAATGCATTTCTTTGTTAGGATAAACTTCCTCCCCAAACACATTCTCCCCACAGATTTTCAGTAATTTTTATTGAGCTTCAGGGACCTCATAAAATATGCCTCTGGGTGGAGTTAGAGGGATTATAAAATGTTAAAGTTGGAATACACCTTTGAAATTGGCTGAAATTCTCTCATTTTAGGAAATGGCTGGGAAAACAAATTAGCCCTTATAGGCACCTATGTTTCCAAAGCTGTGCTAACCCTTTGCAAGTGTTATTTAATCCTCACAGCAACCTGGGAATTAATGGTCATTACTGCATTGTACAGATGAGAATCCTGGACCCAGGGTCAAATAGTGATTCACAGCCTAAGTTTTAAAACACATTAGTCTAGGTTCTTTGAAACACCTCACAGTGAAGAAGCATAATGATCTCTCTGAAAATGGGCAGAAGCCACCAAAAGGGAGGCATTATGGAGGGGAAATGCTACAGCAGGAAGGGAGCAAGAAAGGTCACAATGCAGGTTCTCAACTCAGTGAAATCTGGCACTAGGTTTTGGCAAAATTTTTAACAGAATGCATTGCCAAACATCTCTCACACTGCAAATACCTCTTGCATTTTAATGCAAGACACATTAACTTGAATCATGATACGACTTCTAGGAGAAAAACATAATTTCATTTTGCTTTCATGCTTCTCCTAGCATGCAGCAGTTGGGGGCAACACAATGACTAACAGAATATTCGAAAGGAGCATGCTGGTTCCATTTGAGGATAACATCCACTCCATCAGAGAACTTACATGGCACCATCTCTGAATGGACGGAAGCCTGCAATTCCACAGAATGGGATCGGCAGTTAGACCTCTTCTAGGCACAGATGGATACATACGCTGACACCAACTAAGGCTCTGGGTGTCCATCTACCTGCTCAGAAGCCTCGTTACATGAAAGTCTTTTTTTTTTTTTTTTTTTTTTTTTTTGAAACAGAGTCTCGCTCTGTCTCCCAGGCTGGAGTGCAGTGGCGCGATCTCGGCCCACTGCAAGCTCTACCTCCCGGGTTCACGCCATTCTCCTGCCTCAGCCTCCTGAGTAGCTGGGACTACAGGCGCCTGCTGCCACGCCCGGCTAATTTTTTGTATTTTTAGTAGAGACAGGGTTTCACCGTGTTAGCCAGGATGGTCTCGATCTCCTGACCTCGTGATCCGCCCGCCTCGGCCTCCCAAAGTGCTGGGATTACAGGCGTGAGCCACTGCGCCCGGCCACAAATACTGAATCTCAACTAAAGTCACCAAATAGGAAGTCACCTCGTTTTTTGAAAAAAAGTTACTTGGTGTTCTTCTTTAAAATCCTATGGAATGCTTTTACAAAATTGACTTAAAAATTAAAAGATCCATTTATAAATCCAAAAGTAAAGAACTTCAAAATTTCTAATCCTTTTCTAGGACCAATCTCATAGATAGACATGCACCTATCATCAAACAACATCTCTATGATGCATACTCAGGTACAACTGTGAGAGCAACTGAAATAACACTGTCCTGCCTGGTTCATATACACTTTCTTTATAATTCACAAACAAAATTACTATACAATTTTTCAACTTTTGCTCTTAATTTTCATAAAGAATGTGAACATCATCTTAACTTTCAACCCACTCACTCTTTAAACTACCCTTAGCCAGTTTTTAATCTTAACTCTGCTCTCAATAAGGTTACCAACTGAAGGAAAAATACCTTCCTGTCAACAGCAGAAATATTGACTATTTGGAAGTAAATTCATGCACGCATGTGTATACCCAATAAAATGCATCAAATAAACAAGTGAAGATCTCATTGTGTCCAAACCCATGGAGAACAAAGATCAGTCTGTGTAGCTCTTATACCTGAGGAACAAATAATATTTAGCGTTCAAGAATTTTTTGTTTGATTGCATAAAGCATTACAGTTATGTTTTAATTATTAAGGCAAATTGAGATTTTTATCTTCTTTTTAAAGTGTTCAAGAGACTAGGCTACTCATCAGCTGTTATTTTATACACACACACACACACACACACACACTCTCTCTCTCTCTTTCTCACTCTCTCTCTTTCTCTGTCTCTCTGTTTGTGGCCATACGTTTATTGACTGAACTAAGAACTGTCTGCAAGTTGGCTTTTTGAAGATTAGAAACAAACTGACACCTATTGTTCTTTAATTTATTTGCAAACATAATATTCTAAACAGCAGTCAGGGTAAAATTGTCCCTTATTCTTCAGGTCTCAGCTTAAAAATTCCCTGCCCCCTCCATGTCGCTAAGAGTTTTCTGTTCTCTTCCCTCGTGGCATTCTTCTGTCAATGCTTTTGTCTTTCTTCCATTCGACTGTGAGCAGGGACATTATCCCTGTCTTTTTATTTGCCAAAAAAGTGTCTGGCTCAGAATCCACTCAATAAAAATGCCAAATGGATTAATAAATGAATGAATTTATTTATTATAAATTATCATAGGTGTAAGGAAGTAGAAAACACAAGAGTAATACAGTAGAGCTCTAATAGCTTTACTTAAACCATAAAAATGTGAAAAATATATTTAGCAGTCAATATGTTTGCCATATTTTGAAACGTGCTCTCTACTCCCTTTATTATTTTCTCCTTCCTCCTTATTTGCCAAGACTCTTCTCTCTCCTCACATATGAAAGAAAAGGAAAAGACAGAAACCAAAGCAAACCTTAATTGTCGTTGTGTGAGCTCCAGGGTATTCTTTTTCTTCCAGTGTTGACCATCTTTCTATAAATTTAGATACCAACGAATCATCATAGTCCACTATCTGAAATCCAGAGACATTTGCACCTCCAAACTGGATTTTTAATAGGTCTCCATCAGTAAATCCCTAAACATAGAACACATTGATATCATGCTTTTTGTTTGAGAATCAAATGCTACTTAACATTTACCAAATAACTCTATACATTGTGGTTTTAGATATTTCAAAGAACATATGAGATATAATAAGCCTGCAGAAAATGTCCCATGTATTTATCAGCCAGTGTTCTTCATCAGCACCTAACCCCACATTAGCATCATAGTAGTTCCCTAATCAATACACGTTTACTGATGGATCATCTCATGAAACACTCATGGTTGTACCTACATAAATGTTCTCCACTTTATTGAGAAATCTTCCATTGATAAGGACTAGGTTTTACTTACTTGGTCTACAGTGGAGAACCACCATGTGGTTACAGACACTTAATAACATTAAAGTAGTTCTCGAAAAAACTACAATCTTGTGAGCAAGTTACTCCTGTTTGAATTGCTTCTCCACTCAGGTGATAGGAACATCTTCAAAATGAGGTACTAAATGTCCAGTCATTATTTGAGAACAATTAAACAATTTCACATTCAGCCGGAAGCTAATTTTAGAGAATATATTAAACCTTAAAAAAATAAATTTCTCTTGTGTTATTGCAATGAATTCAGTCATTACTAAAACTATTATGTGATATTTACATTGATTTCAAATATTGTGCTGACATGAATTTTATCAACTTGATAGTATATCTCTCTCAAAGATGAAATTAATTTCCATATATCACAATTATAAATGTTTTCACATTTCACAAATATTTATTCTATCTTATTGTACACAAAAGTTAAAAGTATCCTAAATTAAATTTGAATTACCACACCCAAAAACTTAGGAGAATCTTTTCTTTGTTATTGATATTAAAACATGCATATTATTATATTATGTAGCTGAAGGAGAAGGTAATTACTTTTTATTGGCTCACAATTTTGTTTCTGTTTATCAAGATAATGCAAATAGTGCAAAAAGGTATATAACAAAAATCATATATTCCGTTTTACCGTAGGTATGTTCCAGTTAAGTTACTTCAAAACATTCAATTTTAATATATTTGCTTTTCACATATTTACCTCTTACTTCTGCATGACACTTTTACTGCTCTTCTTAATTTATCAATTTTTGAAATTTTATTGAGTTTTTGTGTATGCCACATGAGTATGTAATTTGCTTACATGACAAAACCATTTATCTTCTCACCCATTTTAATCAGTACTTATAACTCTAAATGTTATTCAGAGCAAAGCCAAATAGTGTACTAGGATTGCATTTTCTTTCTCGAACATGATCTCAGCCCATGTTTATAATCATGTCCCATTTTTTCAATGCTAGAGATTTCTATATGCTTATCCCTATTTTTTCCAGTGCTTCCATGAAAACATTTCATGCCTATGAGTAAAGCTTTTTAGAAAATAAAATATTCAAACATATCAGGTAATCTGTTTCAACTTTTTCTTGAATTTTTAATTTCTAGGAGACCCCTTTCTTAATGCTGGAATTCATTATGGAACCATGGCTTTTTAAAGAATTAAATCTATAAGGGTAGTAAGGTTGGAGAAATGAGAACTGGATTTCCTTATGACCACTTCTTCATCACCTTATTTACAAGTTACCCTTTTCAGTGCTGTTGTAAGGGACTTAATTACACACTGTGTTTTAGGAGCCCAATCAAGCATTCAGCAATTCCTGAGGAAATTAATCAATAATATTATCTGCAGATTTTTTAAAAATCTTCTATAAACACCTATTATAGAACTCATTACAACCTGACAGGGGGAAGAAAAGGAAAGTCTCAAGAGTTTGGAAGATGAAAGCCCTTCAACTTCGGGTGGCATTGTTTAATTTTGAATGTCAGTAAAATTTCCAAGTGTCCTCCAAATTCTCAGAAATTGCAACACTATACAGCCTTTCGAACTTATTGATTCACTAGAAGTTCCATATGGCAAAGAAACCAAGTATTGAGAAAAAGAAAAACAAGACTTGAATTCAGATAAAATATTAGGTAGATTTTCTCTCTAGAAGCATGACAGCAGCATGAACTTGCTTTTTCTTTTTCTTTTTAATTTGGTCATTCAAACACTTATTTTCATTTTAATAGCATCAGATATCAGCTCTCAAATTGAGGAGCCACCTTCTGTCATTATTTCTCAATGTTCAAATATAATCTTCTCCATCTGTACATTTTTAAAGATCACAGCTTTCAATGTGGCTCTGTGTTGTTCATCAAATGGCACGATTCACACAGGGGACTGACTGTCCAGGCTGTTTCCTGCACATAATGTGGTTCTGGAGAGACTGAATACAGAGCTTCATCTAGTTTAACTCTTGTTTCTCTTCAGGGAGTCCTTAGCATCTTAATACACTCTAAAGGAAAGTCCTAGAGAATTTTTATAGTAGTTACCCATTTCATTGCCAAACAGAAATTTTGTCTTGAGCAACCCAATAGCATGCAGTTTTGAGATTTCATATTCTAAATTCCTTCAACTTCTAGTGAAAACAACATTTATCAGTTGGAAGGCTGTAAATGTTGTATTGTTTTGTTTTATCTCTTTCTGTCACCACTAGAACTAATGTCTTCTGATGTAACAATGTGATACACTATGAATCATTAAATTTGTATATGTCAAAAGCTTTTCAAAGTCCTATTATGCTATTTAAAATAAGCTCTCTGCCTCTCTCCCTCTGTCTCTCACCTTTTTTTCTTGTTCTTGGGTGAGACAGGGGTGTAGAGGGATAGTGATCCTGAATCACATAGCATCTTAATTATTTAAATAACATTAATCTTTGTAGCAGTAAAGGCTTAAATTATTTTGAAAAAAGAAATTTCTAGTGATAATTCTAAATTGACTCTGATGATGCTTAAAAGAGGGAAATAGAATTAACTACTCTGTTGCTTCAGTATACTACGTTCTTTTTTAATTGTAAAAGGTTTATTCTGAGCCAATATGAGTGACCACGGCCCAGAGAAAACACAAACCCAAGAAGCCGTGATTAAGTGGTCCTTATTTTGACAGGAATCATAATAAAAAGATGGTTGGCTACAGAAATTTAATTTTCATTTGGTTGCTTACATAGTAAGTAGGAGTCATAAATAATGCATAATATCTCAATATTCTAGATTTTTTCAGGTTTAATTTCATACTAAGACATATTCTCACAAATTTACATTTATTTCAGATATTATATATGCTAAAAATTAAAGGAATGTGCAGAGGGCAGAGTTTATAAAAAATAGAGACAGTGAAAAACAGAGACAAGGGAATATGTGGACAATTAAACTTTAAATATTTTTGAGAATTTTCCCTTTTCTTAAAATACACCATCTAAGACAATTTATGAAGCTTGTCAAATATTGTTCTATAAATTCTTGTATCATTTATAATAAGAAGAAATTGATTAGAAGATGCAAAGTGGGAAGCAATTCTAAAACATAATTGCAGCAATATATCTAATCTATCAAATACAATCAAGCTATATTTATTATTATTATTTTTTGAGACAGGGTTTGTCTCTTGTCACTAGGCTGAAGTACAATGGTGGGATCTCAGCTCACTGCAACCTCCGCCTTCTGGATTCAAGCAATTTTCCTGCCTCAGCCTCCCAAGTAGCCGGGATTACAGGTGCCCACCACTACGCCTGGCTAATTACAATCAAACTGTATTTTTTAAAACACCACTGATAAATGCTGGCCATTCAAAATTAAATTTTTAATGAATAAGCATATCTAGTAAAATAATATATACCAATTAATTCACCTACCAGATTTGCAATGATGTAGTGGTACCCTTTAACATGTTTTCCAATGGTAATAACCTAATAAGCACAAATAAGTAATTATTTAATTAATACAAATAATGCAAGTGTAAAATTAAAATTAATGGTATTATGATCTGATTCAGGAAAAAACGTGGAATTTTATCTGCTAGGTTTTTTGATGTGCCAAAATAAGTCATTTTTGATAAAATATAATTATCAAAATTAGATATTTCTCTCATAAAAAGTAATAATACATATTAACGCTTAATAAATGATTCTCTTTCAGGAAGTCACTAAACAAAAATTATTACCTCATTTTTGTCAATAGTAAAAAATAAAACCACAGAATGTTAAGAAGCATGAAACCAAAGTATCTTTAGTCCATGACAAGTCAGAATTATATTCCTACAAAGGCTATGTTTTTGTCTTTTTAATAAAACATTAAATATCTCCAACTTTAACATCTGAGATTTTATATTCATATGTCTATATTCAAATAAATACACCTAGAGTTTATAGTACTACCTACATTTCAAAAGAATATTAAAAAGCATATAAAATAATTCTTACATGGATATGTAAAGTAACATTCCTATCCTAAGGACCGTGAAATGTTTATAATTTAGTCCAAATGGACATTATTGCCAGTTCTAGAGAGCAAAGTATCAGAGAAGCTAATTTTTCTCCACAAACCCAAATCTAAAATGAATGTCAAGATAAACACAGCATGGAACAAGTGGTCATCGTTGTAATGCTGACAACGGTTTTGGACATTATTGATCAATTTCACTTTTGAATGATCTGTATCAATTACGAAGAGAGTAGAAATAGGCAAACCGGCCATGCTTTAGTCCTGGTACAGGGACATTCAAATGTAATGTAATGTAATGTAAGTTTTTTAAGGAGATGATCACAACAGTGGAAAGCATGAAATGTTAAGGCTATAGACAAAAATTCAAACCAAATCATTTCTCTGATTAAATGGTTTTGGTGAGTTTTGCTTTCCAAAGTCCAATGATCTTGCAAGTTTCTGAGGCTCAACTTTCCTATTCTGTACCCTCAAGTCACATTGGCCCTTTTAGGTTTTTTTGTTCACAGAGAAGCTTCTTCTCATCACCTTAGGGCTTCACACATTTTGCTTCCTCTGCTTGTCTGCTTGGAAAGCTCCAACACTATATCCTTTGCCTTATTAACTCTTGAACATTCTTACACCCCCTGGGAGAAAACTACCCTGACTTTCTCTAATCGGATACAAAGTCAGGTGCTCCAGAGCAATGCTATTAGTTAAAAAGCAAGAACAAAATCCTAGGAATGATTCTACCATATGCCACTTTGATATTAAGCCATAGCTGTTTGAAAGGAAGTTAAAACTTACATTGTTTTCTGACTCAGTTTTATGTAACATGACTAAATTGCCTTTTCCAAGAAACTGAACCCTCCGTGTTAAAGGGAGAATTCTGAAGAAAAGATGTCCTTCTGAATGAAAAACATATAAATTAGCATCAGCTGAATCAGATTGATTATGTCCCTCCTATTTCCTGCTGACATCTGTTAGCTCTGCTTACTGTACATTCTACTCTCTGAATCATCCATGTCTTCCTGCTGAGAAATTTTTTAAAAACACAGTATAAAAGGTGATATCAGTAGTCCCTACTTGAGTTTACTTGAGAGAAAGGAAGGATATGAAAATTCTCTACCCCAGCATCTATATAAAAATTTGCACTGGCCATACTAACCACCATGTTTTTGTGTTATAATAACAATTATTATTGCACTGACAATGGAAAAGTTATATTAATTTATAAATGTTTTTGATGGCTGAATCTTTTTACCACCTAATAATAACTAGAAATCTGTGCTGTCAAGGTTTTATAAAATGATAATAAAATACCCATAGTCCACGCCTGTAATCCCAGCACTTTGGGAGGCCAAGGCGGGCAGATCATGAGGTCAGGAGTTCGAGACCATCCTGGCCAACATGGTGATACCCCGTCTCTACTAAAAAATACAAAAATTAGCTGGGCGTGGTGTGTGCCTGTAATCCCAGCTACTCAGGAGGCTGAGGCAGTAGAATCTCTTCAACCAGGGAATCGAAGGTTGCAGTGACCCGAGATTGTGCCACTGCAGTCCAGCCTGGCGACAGAGCGAGAATCTGTGTCAAAAAACAAAACAAAACAAAACAAAACAAACAAACAAAAAAAAACCCATAGCCTAATAAAATTTAATTTATTGCTAACTTCAAGCTACTGTTGCAATAAGGAGTGCTATCTCATCTCTGTTGTCTTGAAAAAACACTGGTTGAGTGAATAATTAAACATTGTTTATTTTTTATTTTTTGGAATGTACCTTATCCTCATTTTTTGCCTGGTAAACTATTCCTTGAACAATATCCCAATCTAAATTAATTCTTTCTGTAATGATCTCTCATAGCATACCATTCTTTTCATTTAAAGTATATCCCATTAGTATAATTATATATTAATTTCTGTAAATACATTATTAATAGTTGCACCGATGGTGGCTGGCCTATTGTTTAACATTGCTTCCTTGGATCTACTGCAGTGCCTGCCTGGCAAACATTAGACACTCAGGGAATATTTACTGAACAAATAAATGAATGAATCCAAGCAAAGCCAAATGCCACGTCTTATGTGAACCCTTCACAAATTGTCCTTCCCCTTTTAAGAAAGGTTCTTCCTCCTCCATGTCCTAGACTACATTGCATTTTAACTTGTAATTCTGTAGTGCTGTCTGTGTACATTGTGTACATTTTTATCTCTAAGCAATGAGTTCATGGGATGCAGACATCACTCTTTCTTACCTTTCTTTGCATCCCTCATTTCAGGCACAAAGGATGACCTCAATAAATGTTTGCTGAGGCCATCCATTGCATGTGCTCATTTAATACATTCAAGGGACTTATAATATATATATGCAAAATACTCTGCATTTTGAATAGATGTCCATATGGACGTTTATGTAATCATAATCATATTTACTTCAAAACATCACTTCCAATATATTCCCGTTTTCTTTTGTAGTCTCTCTCTTCTCATTTTGGAAAAATATATTTTTATATAGTCTTTCACCAACATTTATTATGATGAGTCAGGAATCCTTAAATTTTTTAAACCAAAGACTAATGAATATTATTAAAATTCAGTTTTAATGAGAACCTCTATGAAATTCAAATGCATTTTTGACGTTCACATTTGAACAAGAGGCCTTCAGGTTAAAAACAACCTTAACTTCATCTCTTGAGACTAGAATCAAGATTTTCTACTGAAATTATTCACCTCTCTGGCATTCAACATTTAGTTCTTTTGCATAACAAGTTAGTTCTATTCAGTTATTCAATATTCCATAAAAGATCTATTTTGTATGTCTTAGGGCCTTCTTAGGGCCTAAGTTAAATCTTAGGATTTAATCAACATTTATGTTACAGAATGTTTTGTGTTGAACAAATTAATGAATCAAACTTTTTCCTCAAAGCTAGAAGAGCCAAGAAATGCATACACAAGTGTGTATTTTCCTTGCACTTCCACCGTATTCTAAGGCACTAGCAGCCACAGTGTATACTATTGCCCCTTGAACAGCATGGGTTTGAACTGTGTGAATCCACTTATACATGGATTTTCTTCCACCTCTGCCACCTCTGAGGCAGCAAGACCAACCCTTCTTCTTCCTTCTCCTTTACAGCCTACTCAATGTGAAGATGATGATGATGAAGGCTTTTATGATGATCCACTTCCACTTAGTGAGTAGTAAATATGTTTTCCTTATGATTTTCTAAATAACATTTTCTTTTCCCTAGCTTACTTTATTATAACAATATGGTATATAATACATATAACATACAAAGTATGTGTTAATTGTGTGTTATCTGTAAGGCTTCTGGTCAATGGTAGGATATTGGTAGGGTCAACTGTATAAATATATATATGTGCACATATATATGTACATATATGCATATGTATACACACACATATACACTCATGCACACACACACACACACACATTTTCAGCTAGGAAGAGATGTAGATAGGAGACCTTATTCAATCAATCATAATGCTGATGCTGTGCCACTATCATCCCTAGTCACTTACCCTATTTGTAAATCATGGTGGATTTTACCTGTATTATTAAGATAACAATGCATGGCTCCCCTACCCTGAAAAACCTTAAACTGAAGCAAGGTAGTATCTAAGCACAGATAAAAATATCCTTATCACTGGTGTCAGTGATTCTTTCAAACAGTCCAAGGGGATGCATCTAGTTTACTTCCCAAATAGTAAACACAGCCCAAATGTGTCCTTCCTACATATTTTAATTTCACAAATCAATGTTTTTTATAGTGGCACAAGTCCCTTAACAGAAGAAAAGAAATATATCTTGCAAAGATAACTACATACTCTTTCTGGAGGCATAGATGGTCTATGTAACTCCAAAAATTTCATGAATTACTCACTTTTCCCTTAGAACTCAACTTGTCTTAAGTTAATACATGTCTATTTCTTTAACTCTAAAAAGTTCATCAGACTTAAATTTAAAATTTTCAAATGAAAATATCAAAGTTCAGGGTAACATTTATCATATAAAACATAAAAGTCAGGAATTATTTATTGAATTTATTTAATGATTAACATGATGTGTCAGCATTACTGATGACCATTTGCTATTGCTAACTGAAGCCAGAGATAATTTAATTGATGATCTTTGCTGCATCCGACATAAAACATAAAGCAAAAACTGCTGTTCCAGCACCTTACACAAATACACATTGCAAATGCTGACATTGCATGCATATTCTATATCTGGCATCATTAGAAAACAGAAAGTAGCAAACCTGGTCTACAATGTCGTTTACTTTATCCCTTTCACAGTCCAGAATTACACGCCGTTCCTTTTTTAACTCCAGATCTTGAAAAAGTGATCGGTACATCTCATCTTTCTTGTCATTGTTAATGTTTCCCACATTGATAGCAGTCACTTGCCATTTCTTTTCAGCAGCAGAATCCAGCACAGCTTGCAGTGTTGATAAGCCTAGGAAGGCAAAGAAAAATGATGACTGATAAAGATACGTGAATAACTCAGGATTGTGTTATGAAATTGCCAGTGAATATATTTTTAAGGAAGATATATTTGTGCAACTAAAGGAATGTTGACACCTTCCAAAAAAGCTATAGCTATGATCTTTATCACCTTCTACTTATGTCACTTCACATCAAAAACTCATTACCTAAATATTACTATTCTGACCAAAGGAGTCATTGTTTGAGTAGAAAATAATATCCTTTTCTTTCAACACCCTCAGCTGTCTTCTTTAGAGTATTACTAAAGTGTAATGTTAATATCTTTGGTTTAAGTGAAATCAAATGGCATCACAAACATTTCTTACTCTTACAGAATGGAAAAAAATTGTTTAGTCATACATGATAGTCTGTCATTTGATATTAGTATCCTGAAGAAGACGAGTACATTTTGAATGAGGGATCTATGTAAGTCTATGTGAGGATAAGAGGCAATATTCTTTATGAGGCTGCTATATTTTCTCCTATTGTTTTCAAGTCAGCAGTTTGGGTTCATTTTTTTTCCTTCCACAGTCTTCTGTTATGTTATTTTTTTGTTATTGGGAATGATCCCAGAGAAATTGAAGTGGTCACCTATTAACCAGATGGGGGCAGTTATTTCTCTAGCATAGATTTACTTCTCTTTCCAAATATGTCTGTTTTCCTCTTAGTTAGTAACTTTGCTTATAGCATCATATCACTTGGAAAATTTTTATTGTTTTTTTAATTGTCCATATATTACCTCATATTTAGGACTAAGAGTTACAACAACTAGAGGATTTATTTCCTTAAAAGTTATATCCTCAGTTTAGCACTTGGAGACATGCTACATAAACTTGTCTTTCATATTATTTCTACTACTCACAGCAAAACCAAATTCATCATTTATACTGATAACTTAATAAACAACGCAAAATCGAGACTCCAGAATGAATGCAGAACTCAGCAAATCATCTTCCTTATTCTAGAAAAGCCTGCATCTTTCTCTAACAATATTAGTCCCTTTTGATTAATAAAATGTAGGATTCACCTAATGTGAACATATCTCTTCAAAACCTAAATTCAGATACCAAATTTTATTTAAATCTTTTTGCTATGAAAAAGAGTCAATTATCAATTTTGTTGAAAACTATTTCAAAAAAGGAAAACCACCATTAAAAATTTTATGGATTCAATATTGGCCAAAAAGTGTACAAGATGAGTCTAAAACATCTTATGACACCAGAAGGGAAGGAACTCTCTAAAACCATCAGCATTACCTCAAAGCACACAGGAGCTAATTTGAAGAGGAGCTCTTTAAATAAAGATGGGAACATTTGAATATTAATTAGAATAATAAATGCAAAATACTTAAATACATAAACTGTTTTAAATCTATGAAATTATGTTTTAAAAACGTGCTTGACTTTGGTAGATGCTAGGGAACCAATTAATTAATTTGAAGACTGGTAAATAATGAAATAAAACAAGCATTTTCCTGCGTTTCCTATATGAACCACTTTCAGGGTAATAATGAACTAAAAATATTTATTTTTGGAAATACTCTAGCTAATAGATGATGGATGAATATATATTTGAAATTATCATCATCTTGTAACACCTACGGAATTAATGAATCAAGACAACAAACATCAACTACTGGTAACTACCCAAAAAGAGAGATAACAGAGATATGTCTCCAAATGAAATATTCAACCCACCTATTTTGGTGTTGAATAGGTATATACCTACTTAGTGTTGGCTACATTCATGCCAATAATGTAAACTTGAATTTCATCACACTTCTAAATCTAACTACCAAGTTATAGGGCATATATAGAAGAAAATATTTTAAGCACCATAGTGTTGCAATCATCAAAATCTAGACTGTGGGAAACTGCATTACATTCTAAGAGTCTTAAAAATTATATTAACTAATTGTGATATATGGATCTCATTTTTATTTTGCTTCAAACAGTGGAAAAAAGAATAATATTTATGAATTGTTAATTGTCTAGGTATAATAATACTATTACCATTATATTTAAAATACAAAAATCATTTTTTTCCAAATAAACACTGAAATATTTACAGATGAGATGGCAGGATGTCTGGTATTTGTTTCTAAATAATTGCAGGGAAAAAAGAGATATAGATCAAGCAAAATTGCTCATATACTAGTCTTTAATAAAGCCAGGTTAAGAGTGTTTGGGAATCTTTATAGCATTCTAATTTGTTATTTAAAATATTTTAACATAAACATTAAAAATAATTTATTTTTATTTCAGAATGGAAGATTGAACCACATGCTGAAAAAAGTTAACTTTTTTTCTGGTAAAATGAAATTAGTTTCCTCTGTCCAGTCTTCTGGCAAAAGATATAAATAAACCTAAATTTCTCAAGGGATAATGTAAAAAGACCATATGTCATTTTTTGAAACTTTCAGTGACAGATCTTTAAAACACATCACAGATCACCTATGATTTCCATACACTATAGGTCAGTTAAATCCTTCCCTTTTCATCTGTAGAGACAGAACACGCACAGCTGGTCATTATGAGCAATTCAACAGCTATCAATGTACTTGAAAACAGCCATTAAGTCTACCCACTTTTCTCTGCAAGTAAGAGAAAAAGAAATCTAAATTCTAAGCCACTTTCCATTTGCTGGGTTCTACTTTCCCACATCACAGTCATGGTTCAACTCCCCCTTGTCGCCTTCTTAAAGACATTATATCCATGGATGGGGGTCTCCGTGCTATTCATATATTACTATATAGAAATTACCAGTAAGCATCCTTATTCTCTGAAATAGCTTATTTCATTTTGTTTATTTAATTATAAAGCATACTACATAATACAATTTCAAGTGGTAATGCTCTTAATATTATGTCTCAACTTTTGACATATATTACAAGAAAGTTTAAATATAAATGACACTTTGTAAATGGATTTCACCAAGTGGTAATCCTAAATCTAAAATTTCCGGCAGTTCACCTTGCAAAAGAATATAGAGATGATGTATAAAATCAAAAAGAATGCATTTAAAGAAATGCCTAACTTGCGCCAGGTGCGGTGGGCAGATCACTTGAGATCGGGAGTTCGAGATCAGCCTGGCCAACATGGTGAAACCCCATCTCTACTAAAAATATAAAAATTAGCCAGGCCTGGTGGCAGGCGCCTGTAATCCCAGCTACTTGGAAGACTGAGGCAGGAGAATTCCTTGAAGCTGGGAGGTGGTGATTGCAGTGAGCCGAGGTCACGCCACTGCACTATAGCCTGGGTGACAGAGCGGGACTCCATTTCAAAAAAAAAAAAAAAAAAAAAAACCAAGAAATTTCTCTGACTTTCAAACTCATTTGTTCTATGTGTCAAAAGTAATTTACAGTGGCTGTGGATTCAGGATTCACTGTTATTAAAACTCTCAAGATTAATATTTTGTAACCTGTGGAACCTAACAAAACTTACATATTTATTAAGAAACTAAACTGCTCAAGTAGTGCTATATCAGACTTAATAAATTCAGTTTAATCAGAAGACACTGAATAATATTAAATTATCTCCTAACAACAGGCAGAAGTAATTCACAAGTGATTGCATTATCTGACGTGTAATTTGAAGAGACCACCGTTCAATGCTTAATAACCCATTTCCCTAAGTGTTTTTTTTTTCAGTAATAGTAAATGACTCTCAAACTCTCTCTCAATTTGATCTTCTCACCTCATTCCTCACAACTAAAAGTTTTGTATTGTCTGATTGCTTTATAATCAATATACCATTTTTAAATTTGAAAATCACTGAAAATGTATATGAAGGTGAAATTAAACTCTTCAAACATAACACAGATTTGTGCTCTTGATCTCTTTGTACCGTATTCAATTACAGGAGAAAGTATGACTTGAGATCTGCCTCTATTCCTTCCACACAAACTAGCACAGAAGTATCTATAAATATATTCATGCTGTAATTCAGAATACAAAGTTGTATAGACAATGGGAGTTCTGCATAAACACTGGTTCATTTAAAGCTATTAGTATGCAATAGTTATTCGACTCTAATATCCATAGTACTACATTAGGATATTTGAGTTTCTATAGCAGAGACTCACTTATTTTTATTGAATTACTTAAAACAAAACTGTTGAGATACATAGTTGATCATCTAAAAACAGAAGAAATCTGGAAGATTAACTATTCCTCCTGGTAAATATATTTAAAATATAGTATGTTCTTTTAAACCCTCAAGAATATTGCTACAGTCTAAAAGTAAGTTCTAAACTCTACTGAATTCTTAGATGTTTTGCTAAAGTAAAAAATGGCTAGATTAAATAATGTTAAATTGCATTACTTCTTCATGTGCCTATTGTTACTGACTGGTTGTAGTTGTATAACCTATTCATAAAATGACAATCTTCCTAAAATTCTCCCAAAGTATTACTACTAGTCAGTCAGTGATAGTCTCATCTTGACCCAGTATTAATAACACTCTGAGTTATAGACAAGCCATCAGCCACCTGTCTGTATGCAAACCCTTTAAAAGGTCACCTGGTACACAGGGGAAGTCTATCAGTTTGCACGTTAAAGGGTTAAATTAAAAATGATTACTGCCAAAAGATACATTTTATTCAAACCATGTCTTACTGCTTAAAAATATTTTCTTTGCTCCATTTAAAATTAACTGTACTTATTCTTTCAAGCATATAAATTAATATTTATGATCACTAAATCATGGCAGCATGCCTAGGCCAAATTAGATTAACATATATTTCCCTCATCACCTCTCTCAGGAATATGAGGGAAAAAATTATAATTTGAAAGCATTTTTGTTCTATGCATGATGTTTTCTTGGAACTGCAGGCAAAGTGCCTTCCCTTCAGAGGACAAATAATATTGCTCGATATTGAAACCAAGATATACAGATATAAAGTGCTAATTCTGTTTTTACCTACTCTTTGTAGAAATGTATTATCTTACCTTGTTGACACTAAACCAATAAATAAAAACCACATTTGGATTAAGTCCTGATTCAAACTTATAACACATATATCCAAAAATAAAACTATTATATAATCTTGAATGCATTAACATAGATAACCCCATTGCTCTATTGTTAGAAATGTGTTGAATTTCTCTTTATGGAGTGATGATATGCAGCTTTCAGGGTCATCAAGGGTCATCAAGGAGTGTCAGGCTGTTGCCACATGGCCTGGGTAAGGAGAAGACACCAGCAACCTAAAAGATCACCTGGCACCAGATGCAGAGTTTCAGCTCTCCTCTCACCAGTAAACTTAGATTAGTCAAAGAGGGTTCCATACAAAGATGCTGCTATACAAAGATGTTTCTATCCATGCATCCATGTCTCTAATTGTTTACAAGTGGTATATAGTCTCTTGGCCTATTGCTCAGCATTGTGGCAGATAGCCAGGAAGCAGGAATGGCTTTCACTAGCTAAAGGTAGTGAAATTAAGCAGCATATAACAATTTCAAGTCATTTTCATCTAGTTCATGATTAGGGCAGAATGTTGGGAGATCATTTTCACATTTGGACCCTATGCTATTCCAAAGAACAGTAATTTAGACATTATAATTTAACAATATATATTCCTGACGTAGACTCTCCAAAAAGTGAAGATGATTAGAGCCTAAAAATAATCACATAATCAAGGAGGTGAAGAGACAGCCACATCAAGAACAGATCAAATTGTTTGAAACTGAGGCATGTAGAGATGTAAGTAGAGTGATGAAACCATGGGATCTATTTTCCAGACTGTGGTTAATGTGGACAAAGGGAACACAGGTGCATTCTTCAAATTATGTGACACTAAAGCAAGGAGGTGCCTACTTTGAAGCATAAGCAAAATTATTTCAGACCAAATGGGGGAAAAACAGTTCACACACTAAATGTATGAATAAACTTGTTAAAATGTAGCATGATGGCAAAGCCATAAAAATTAAGTCATTAATAAGAAAAAAACAAATAGCAAAAATTCCATTTCCATGAGCCAAGTAAAATATTACACAAAGGTCAAGTCTTTTGCCAGTATTATGAGAGTCTTACATATTTATGTCTGGAAATAACTTCAGATAGAAGGCCACTGAAATATTTTTCACATTAAAACATCAATAGCTACTTGATAACACCTTGAAAATATATCCATAAGGTCATTTTGGCTTTAATATATTATTACTTATAAAAAGTATTTTAAAATGTTCCAGATTTTTTTCACAAGTACGTAAGTCCATCCATCTTCACAGGCTAATTCCAGAGCCTGTCTTTCTGAGTATCTCTCCTCACACACTACAGTTTCTCTTTTTTTAAACTTGTATCAGCTGTTGTCTTTTTGAATTTTTCTCAAAAGTTCAGTTTTAACTAGAGGGAGCAATGGTGAGGGTAAGGATGAAGACGAAGTGTATTCTTAAACTAAAAATGCCATCCTCAGTCAACCTTATCAAAGTGAAAAGAGAATTAGTCATTCAACTCTTCAATTTTGCAAGCAAAATTTAGCTTATAAAATCATCTTGAACTTAAAATACTGTACACAGATGTTTAACTCATTTACTTATTAACACCATTTACTTAACATTAACTCTCTTTCTAGCATTATCTGAAGCACTGGGTACAGTCATGAGCTGAACATCCAGTACACTGAGCACTGCCTGGGCACTCTTTTCCTGGAGCTTATTGCCACACCTTACATGAAAAACATAATGCTTATCCTATGACACTAAGACAGTCCCTGGAACATAGCAGGGGCTCAATAGGCAATTCTTAAGTGACAGAATGAACATCACCCATTCATTATAAATTGTCCTAAGTACTATAAAGGAAAAGAGATTGCTTTGAAAGATAACAGTGTGAAAGGCATCTCTGAGGAAATGATATATGAACCCAGTTCTCAAGGAGGAGTAAGAATTAGTGATACACGCAGAGATTTGAAGTGAAAGAGTTTGGTGCATCTGAGAAAGTGAAAGAAGGTCAAATGGATTTAGCTTTAATGAGTGAGCAAGACAGCAGAATGCAATGGAGAGTTGAGTGGGAATTGGATGTTATAAGACCTTAAAGCCAACTAAAATTTTTCAATGTTATCCTCATCATAATGAGAAGCTATTGAAGTATTTTAAACAAGAGAGTAATGCAGTCCAAAAAAAATTTTTTAACAGTAATTCCCGCTACTTCATGGAAAATGGATTAAAAAAAGACAAGGGTGGAACTGGAGAGATGAGGGACTGAAGACATTATGGTGGCTTGGCCTGGGGTAATGGCAACGACAAGGATGAGTGTCTACAGATACAATATAATTAGGCAGTGGAAATCATATCAATAGGATGCAAGGATGAAAGAGGTATTAAGAATACACCCATATTTCAGGCTAGCTTGAACAACACAAAATACTAAAGAAGTTAGCAGAGAACAAGAGGAAAAACTAAAAATTATTTAATAAGCTCAGTTTTATAAGCCCTTTTATCACATTAATAAGTGTGCTTCGGAAACATCCAGCACATTGAAATCTGTATGTACTGTAAATGATTCTCTGTTTTAGTTTTTAATTCCCTATGGGAATAGCAAAGCACTCCCTTCTCAAAGCAGGGGGACATAGTTGTTGACATAGCAAATTTTTTTTCAGCTTGTATAGTGCTGACTGGCTTTTCCACTGAGTGTTCTCATTCCCAGGATTAGGAGGACAGGGCAGAGAATCAGACACCTAGCTCCTGCACTCCTGACTCGAGATTGCTGCAGTAAATGACTACAAACTGATCAATGGAGAATTGACTGACGGCTGGCTCTCTTCTTGTCTGCCCTTGTGGGTTAACAAGGTGCCCTATCTTGGTCGAAATAGGCTTCTGGGTTTTCATTTGAACCTACAAATATTCCAGGAAGCAAGCTGCTGAGGGAAGCACAGTATGGTACTTAGGTACTAGGACAATAGTGGTCCCTCACCCCTTTGACTTTGATTTATGGATACTCTCTCTAAAAACATATCCATATGAACACACACACACAAGATGTTTCATACAATTTAGGGAGTACACAAACCCACTGACACCCAATTATGGACCTGGGAATGGTTAAGAACACCTGGGATTCTATGACATAAATCAAGCAAGTCTGCTAATACTAAACTTCACAACAAGGGATATGAGAAACATAGAGGTTGTACCTCCCTCCATTACATTTTAACATAATGAATCAAGACTGGCATGCTATTCAAAATCATCCCATTCTAAACAATTATGTGGAATGGTGTCAAAAGCATAGGTTTGGTATCAGAGACCTGTGTGTAAGCTGTACCATATGTGGGTTGATCCTGAGAAAAACCTTTAACTTCTCTGAGATTCGGGAATCTTGTTTAAAGGCAAGGGCAATAATAATGCTACCTGCCTGATAAAACTTTTGTATATAACAATATTTAATAACTGTATGTTACTGTATGTTTCACTTAAATTTACTCAAGCCACTTCATTCACCTTGGACTAGTAGTATAGCTGTCATAGACTTTAAGCTGCTGATGCAAAAAATTGCTTTTTATATTACAACTGAATATTTGGTCATTGGGTTGATACAGTCTATCTCTCTAAGTTGTACACAGACAGCTTTTGTAGTTGTTGTTGTTGTTTTACTCTAAATATGTTTCCCAGGTTTTAAATTGCATTAGTCATTATCACAGCAAAATTAAACCAAGGGATCCTTGGGCTTTATCACACCTTTGTAGCTTTATAGCATCCATAGAAGTGTCAAGCGTAGGCATTGAATTCGCCCCATTACAAAGAGATGAGATACTGTCACTTACCTCTGTCACTGTCATAGAGGTATGCAAACTTGTCCCATTGATAGTATTCAATCAAGCTAAGGAGTGCTCCTTTGAGGTCGGGTCTCATCTGAATGACAAATGGATGTGTGCCATCTGTTGGGAAGCTGGGAGTGATGAAGGAGACGTGGAGTGTTCCGCAAAATGATGTGATGGTATTTACAGACTTCTTGTCATAAAATCCAAAAATAGCATAGACTCCTCTCGAAAACTGGGAGCAGACTAGAAGAATAGGAAAAATAGAAAGGAAAAATCATTGAAATTGGCACACAATCACATGAATTTGCTTAAAACGTAATGTCCTTTTACATAAAATACAAAATTAATATATTGAAAGAAATATAGATTTAATGATCCATTGTAATTTATTAACACTTATTTACTTAGCATTCTATTTGTGGGATCTAAAAGATTCTAAAGCATAAAAAGTAGTTCTGGTTACAAGAAAATGCAAACATCATTGTTTAACAAGCTATGTAAGTATTAACATATTTTAGGAACAAATATGAAAAATGTATGAGTAAAAAAACATTAGCTATAAGAACAAACTGTAGTCACCTAAGATTTATACACATTAATGACAGCTCATTCCCTACATAATCCAATTCCTTTAAAAATCTTTACTGTATTTACGATGCTTTTACATCTAAAAGTTAATGTGCTTCCATAGAGTCCAAATGCTGACCAAAACCTCTTTAAGACAAGATAGATACCAGACTCCCCGATAAATACAGACTTATGTCCCCACAAAGCTACTTCTGTCATATTGTGTCACTCAGTCGAGAAGCAATTAAAAAAAGTCCAAAACTTTGCATTTTAATCTTCCCCATGGACCTAACTTACCCTATATGTTACACTACATATTAATTCTTAAACAAATAATAATATAGTATTGTATTTGGACATCCTCATCACTCCCACAATCCCCCATCCTCTTCCAATATTTCTATTTCCAGTGAATGGCATATGACACTATCTGCTTTCACTCCTTCCCCCAAAAGTCAGTCCATAACTAAGTTATGTGCTCATTATAATACCTCGATATACTCAAATAAGGGCCACTTATTTTTCTCCCCATTCCAAACATCCTAGTTCACTGACAGTATATATTTAACATTGTGCTTGCCCTGTGCCTGGCATGTTCTAGGGTACATTAATTCATTTTTTTCTCATGATAACTTTTGAGGTAGGAACTATAATTATTTCCAAATTACTGATAGAAAGATTGACACATAGAATAATATTAAGTGAACTACCAAAGACACTTGCATAGGAGATAGATGCTACATTCAAAATAGAGAGTCTGGATTCAGAATCCATGCTCTTAATTAAAAAGTAATATGGCTTATCTTACCCAACTAGTGAAATACCTACCCAACTGTCCTCCTTCCTCCACTTACATTCCTTCCATTCAATTCTCCACAATATAATAAGAATAATATTTTGAAACATAAATCCAGTAATATCTTTTTGAGAAAAAAGGGTTACTTTGTCCAAGACTGATCCCCTGTAATGCTCTACAGAGCACTGACGATCCACAGAACAGTGCTTAAAGCTACTAGTAAAGTCAACTATGTGTCTTTTTTTTTTTTTTTTTTTTTTTTTTTTGAGACACAGTCCTGCTCATCACTTAGGCTGGAGTGCAGTGCAGTGGTGCGATCTCACCTCACTGCAACCTCCGACTCCCGGGTTCAAGCGATTCTCCTGCCTCAGCCTCTCGAGTAGCTGGGATTACAGGCATGTGCCACCATGCCCAGATAACTTTCATATTTTTAGTAGAGACGGGGTTTCACCTTGTTGGTCAGGCTGGTCCCAAACTCCTGACCTCGTGATCCACCAGCCTCGGCCTCCCAAAGTGCTAGGATTACAGGCATGAGCCACCATGCCTGGCCAAATATGTGGCTTTAAATAGATAAATAGCTGATATTTCTCAATCTCGGGGTCATTTCAATCCAAAAACTGGAAACCAGTCATCCAGAAACACAATCTAACAACCTAGAACATAACATCTACCATCCTTTTAAAATAATCCTTTTTGAAGGATAAAACAAACCCTATCTTATATCATTGTATTTCCTTCACAAACATAGATGGTCTGTAGAAAAAATAGATTTGTTTCATGAATACGAGCATTGCTAAAATACGTACAGATTCTAATTGCCAATTCTAGACAATCAAAAAATATTAGGCAATACTGTTTAGTAACTGTTGTACTGTATGAATCCAAAGGAAAGCAAGATTGCCTCTTTAAGTGGCCCTTATTTGCCAAAAACCTGTGTAATATGTAAATTTACATATCCTTTATTACCAATCTTCTACAAAGCAGACTGAAATATCTCAAAAAGCAACTGAATGCATTTCATTACATTTATTTCACACCTTAACATAAGGCAAAGATGAAATAACTATCTTTTATTCATGCCCATACTTTTTGTTCTTGTCTGGGTACAGAGTTGAAAATAACCTTTAGTGTATTTGATAACTATGTCCTTTCTTCACATACATGAAAAATAGCTTTCATCTCATCTAGGAAAACTCTGCAGTGATTTCTTATTTCATACATAAGTGTATGTGTACTGACAGGTATATCTTAAATCTTAAATTTGTTCAGCAATTGATGATTCCAAATGACACATAAAAGAAAGACTTGCTATAAAATTCTCTCTGGGTCTATTTAATTCCATTTCCCTGCAAAGTGTGGGCATGTCATCTAGGTACTATAGGAATATCATGCAATATGATTTATTAATGAGACCTCTTCTCATCTTAAGTGAAATAGCTTCTGTGATGGAAACAGCAGCCACAGCATCAGCAGGATGCCTGATAAAGAATGCCACTGTTTGAATACACAGACAAGCTTAATAAGGAGCCATACCTTTCATTTTCGATTTGTTTTAGGCCCTGGAGTGAGTTGTCAAGGGACCTCCTGGTTATTGCGGCCATCTGGAAACACTGGCTTTGACCCAACAACAGGCACAAGCTGCACACAACTTCATAAGGAATTATCCACCTAACTCAGAAGACAATTTATTTTTCCCCATGCACTTCAGCTAATTCTCCAATGAACCTATTTTTACAATAGCTCTTCTCTCCTGACTCTCTTTGGTCTCCCTCAACCCTTCTTCTTATCCTTTATTTCTTCATTGCACTTACTCAAGTGTCCATTTGCACATATCCTCTATTTTTCTGGATATTTCTTTCTTATGTCCCCTGACTATGCATACAGTTAACAGCCATTCGGCCAACAGTGTTCATTTCCCTCTCTGTACCTTAGGACAGTCACTGTCTCTGTCCCCAAGCAGGATAAGAATGCCACTGAGATTTACAGCCAGGAATCAATCAAATCCATCAGAATGCTTACCTAAACTAAGGTACTTTGCTTGCCCCGTTTGTGGTAACCATCTGAAGATGAAAAACTTAGCACTATGCTTCTAACATGTTATCCCCAAATATCCAAGACTGTTCGTATTTAAATATTGATGCTTGCCCCAATTTAGCATAGGCAGTATAACCTACTGACACCTTTCACAAGAATATTAGCTGCAGTACTTTGGAATTACTCTTTACTTCATTAGAAGGGAAATTATTCATTTTCATCTTTACCTTATTCCCCAATGATGCCTCCAAACTTTAAAGCCATTTCCTTAACTTTGATCCATCCTGTAATGAAGGAAGGTTTACTACCACCGAGACTATCAAAAATAATGTGTCATAAACTCTGAAAATCAATCCAAAGACAACTTTCTAAAATGAGTTATACAATACCAACACCTATATAGTCACGTCTGGAGGCAAAGAAAGAAACATAAATCCTCATTTTCACCTCCAGCTTCATGACCTTCACAATAACACTATGAGACACTATTATAAGTTTCTCAATGATAGTCCTGATTAATATTAGAATTGCATTTATGTTTTGAGATTCAAACCAGATTGCAAAGGAGTAAGTAAAGATGCTCTCACTGAGTTCTGTAATTAAATATTTAATATCAACTTTGAGAAACTCAGCAAAGGGCAAGTCCTTCTAAAAGACACTTTATGTCAAACAGCAGAAATGATCATCCCCTGGGTGTAAGTAATTTGCTGATTATTTCACTTTTTATTACAAGCCCAGATGATATAAGCCAACAACAATGCTGATGGTGCATCCAACACACATCTTTTTCTCTTAGGTCACTCTGCTCATTGGTGCTGCTAATGTAGCATACATGATACAGTCTGTATGCTGAACAAAATCTAAATAGCCTCGCATAGTTATTGAGTAGAAAGGGAGAAGAACTGAGTATGATTTTTTTGTTTTACATATTTTAGATTTATAAGTTGAGATTCACTTCAATGAATCAGCATAGTCTGCTTCATAAGCAGAAATGGCAACAACCTCTTTGCAGTTTGAACAAAAACTGGTAAAAGCTGCATCACCAAGGAATTCTGACATCAAAATATGGAAACCACTGAAAGCCTCTCTCCTTCTCTCCTAAACTTGTGACATTAACCCCGTGCATAGTTTGCTCCTGATTTCAGTACTGAAATTTCCCTATCATCTGTTAGTAAGGATCTCCTGGTAACTAAAAATAATCATCTCTTCTTTGGATCTAGCTTTCTTAGCTTCTCTGAATTTATTAGACCAAAATTTGCCTCTTAAAATTCTTTCCCTTTCCACTGCTACTAGTCTTGCTCTCTTCTAATTCTTTTCCACATAGCTGCCAAGTAAAATTATACCATCTTGGTACTTTTTCTCTCGCTCTAATAATCTTTCACTGCCTTATCTTCTTCCTACATCCTAAATTAAGAAGACCTTCTCCAAGGATTTGTCTTCCAATTGTTTTCTCTTCTCTTCTTTCACTCTACCTCTTAGTGGTCTCACCCCTTTCCACAAGGTCAAATTCCATTTTTATGCACATGTTTCCCAAGCCTTCACTATTATCCCAGTTATCTCCTAAAACTATTTATTTACCAAAAAATGCACTGTAAATATTCTATGTGACAAGCATAGTGTTAGGTTTAGAAAATGCACAACAAAGAGGATGAGTATTGTGATCTGATTCAGGAAAAAAATGGAATTTTATCTACTATGTTTTGGTGCTCCACACTGAGTCATTTTTGATAAAATATAACCATCAAATCTAGAGAACAGTTATCTCTCAAAAAAAAAAAAAAAAAAAAAGCTTAGCTTCAATCTGTCACCTTCCAGTGTCCCTCAGTTCATTATATGGAAACTTCTAAAACCATATATTTCCAACTAATTCCATAAAAATAATGAAAAAATGCTTTATTTTATTCTGATGAACCATATCTATGTGTTTACTTTTCCCTTCCTGTTCATGCATGATAACTATTGCCATCATTTATATGCAATAGTTCAGAATAATGACCTTCTTGCCCTTTCTTGTCCTATGCATGTCGTCCATCACCATTTAAATTTTATTCTACTTCATTCGTTGCACATTTACAAAGCACTTTTAAGAACCTACTATGCACTGTTCTAGGTTTGGGGAAGACAGTATTAAGCACAACAGGTAAGGTCCCCACTTATATGAAGTTTCCATAACAGTACTTCTTAAGCATCTCTTGCACCTTCACTTTCCTTTTCTTTCTCCTTGGTTCTGCCATGTGACCCACCTCTTCTCTCTCCTTCCTTCAATTTATACTCTTGTCATATTAGTCTTCCTAAAGCACATCACATAAAGGCATCAGTCAAGGATCTGTCTTCCAATTTTTTTTTCTTTTTCTTCAAAATCTATCTTTTAGCGGTCTCATCCCTATTAACAAGGTCAAATTCAACTCCTTATGCAAATATTTTCCAAACTTTCATCATCACCCTAGCTATCGTCCTTTATTTACTGATAAAAATATATACTGTAAATATATATTAATTTTTCAATAATGTGTTTTCATGATTATTTTGTATTTATTTCCCTGTTGGTATAATTTTTAATTAAAATATTCAATTCTTTCATGAACTCATGTGTGAGCTTTCTAGAATAAAAAAGAAAAAAGAAATACATAAAATGCCACTGTTTTACAATATCTAAACACATATTACTTTAATCTAAACAATTAAATATCACAGAGACATTATTATTCTGTTTTCAAGAATCTTGGGAGGCTCTGACCTCAGAAACAGCAGCTCTAGGAGCTAAAAGTGAGAACAAACTGGGTTTGAATCCTGGCTTTGCCATTTTCTATTTGGATTTGTTGGGCAAGTTACTCTACTAGTCTGTCTGAGCTTAGTCATCTGTAAAAAACGATAAAAATATTACCTACCTGCCTCATTGTGGGACAGGGAAGTATTAAAGTAAACATAAGCTGAAAAGAGTGTCAGCCCTATAAGTCTCTCATGACTTTCCTACATTTTAATGTTCTAATTAATGTTGATATTAACTATTTATTAATCATGCACCAGGATTTTGCTCATATTTTCCTTTAGTCTGAAATTCATCAATTCCACAAGACAAGTGCTTATGTGTTGAAATCAAGCCCATCTCTTCAGGCCAAAAAATGTTAGAATCACTCTTGACTTCTCTTCCTTTATTCTCAGCATATGAATTGTCACCAAATATTGCCCATTAGACCTCTCTATCTGTGCTCTCCAGCTCTCATGACATTGCCTTAATATGGTCCTTAAACATCTATTGACTAGATGGCTGAAATAACCTCTCAAAATGCCTCCTTCATAATAAATCTCTTTCCTCTCATGGCAGATATAACCCTCCTGCTTAAAATCCATCAATTTCTTGCAATTGCTTAGAGAAGAGCACGTATAGCATTTGCTCAGGTGTTACCTGCTCTGTGTGGTCTGAATTACAAGCTGCTCCTGCATGTGATTCTAAAGCAATCTGCCTTTCTGTGTATTAGCCTGTTTTATATTTGTCTAGTTTGCCCATAAACTGTGAGCTAACTGAAAGGAGAGAATGAAGTGCCATTTACCTATGAATGCCTGTCAAGTACTTGGCACACAGCAGGCAACTGATAAATTTCATTTAATAACTACCAATTCTTCCAGGAAGGGTTCCTTGGTTGCCATCAACTGAATATGATCCTCCCTAATTATGAACTCCATCAGCACACTCCCCAGTTGCCCGAATCAGAAGCCCAGCTCTATGTTTTCCTGGGTACCTGGTAGAAGAGTCTCTGATCTTAAGCATGCTTCCTAATCTATTGAATGGGGCTATTAATTCCTCTCCTGTCTATCTCATGAGAATTCTTTTAAGTTTAAATTGGATAATATATAGAGATGTACTGGAAAAAATTATAAATTATTAGGTAAATATGTTATTGACAATAAATCAACCATAATAACTTTTGTATTCTCTGCAATATCCAAATCAGAAATTTTCACAATTATATAATCATTAAATATTTGTCAAATGAACATACAATCAGAACCAATGGTCTAGCAAAAACAAAAAATGGGTTCTTATGAGAAAATTTCATTTCTGTTGATAGTGGGGCATTTCTGAAATCATGTCATAACAATATTTTTATCCTTTGTTATCATTTTGCAAAATAACAGCTGTTAGTTTAAAATTACCTATGAAATGTAGTTAATTCGTTCTCCTAATAGGAAAAAAGCACAATCATTTTTAGTATGAAAATATAATATTTAGAATATTTGTGAAATTTTATGATTTTAAGATTTCCATATACATTTTGTAAGTGGAGAAGTTTGTACCAAGAGAGAGGACATTACCAACCTGAAAAAGTACACAGAGCAAGCTGAAATTGAAAACCTAAGTGAAATGAGGTAAATTTTTTTGCCTGAAACATACATTGAATTTCTTTGCATGGAATATATGCCCAATAACCAATTTTGCACATGAAAATATACAGAAAAATTCCCACAATTTCAAATGTCTTATTTACATAACTGAAATAAATTGTTAAAGTTTTAAAGTTTGTCGTAAGCGACATTTATTCCCCTAAAAATACAATTATTGTAACAGATAGTGCATGTAATGTTAGGTTTCCAGGTAAAAATTGGGGGGAATCATAAAAATAGACCTGTGATTTCTTTACTCTCACAAAATGTAGGTAAATACAATGTTCTCTTCTTATGATGAAATGGAGTTAAACCATCTACTTTGCATTAATGGAGTTATTTTAAAGTTCACTTTTCCACTGGGGCAAATTCTTTTCCTATCTACGGACAGAAAGGATTTCCCATTCTGGACCTGGCAGTGTAGCATCTCTCAAAAAACTCTCATTTCTTTAAAAGCCTACCCGTTACTTTGTTCACTCCTGCTCCCCAGAGCCCAGCAAAGTTCTTAGCACAGACACTCAGTATATAGCTACTGAATGAAACACCAACTGATTCAGAGGAAATGCAAAGAATAATAAACATACACCCCAATGACATTTTCCATAAATTGCCTCACTGATGATTTTACCTATAGCTCTGCCACAAATATTTATGATGATAAATTACTTCTCTTTTGCATACATTTTGATCTAATGTTTCACAGAAATACTAGATTGATGCAACATCATCACTCAGCAGTAGAAGACAATGAGGCTGTAATAATACATTTTTCTTTCTCTCTAACAAATATTTACCCCTCCTGACCTTCATGTTATGTTTGCCGAGTGAGGTGAAATGGCGAAAGTTTATTGCTGTTGCCCATATTATACGCAGCTTTAAAAAATCTATAACATTAATTCTGGCTTCATTCATCATCTGGGATAGCAGGCAATTGTAGAACCAGCAGTAATAGGCAATAATTCTCATGTGAATTTTAATGATGGGTTCTGGATACATAAACGAAAGAGAATTACCTCTGTCTATATCAGGCACTATTTCACAAGAGATAGTCTCATTCTTTATCTTTGGGATACGTATTTTCTCCTTATAAATTCACATAGTTCTATCCTCTGTGAATTCTTGCTCAACTCATGCTCTATGTGAGTTCTGGGCACTCTATGCCCCGATGAAATTTGAATATTGTGGATAAAGAGTGCCAGGCTGAATGAATGTCTGCAGGCCTGGCGTCTAATCCTTGCTGTGACACCAGCCAGCTGTGTTCTGCTGGCAAGTCTCAGCTTTCAAAAGTCTCCATGCCCTCAAAGCTCATACTTGGGCCTGTGTGGCTGAACATCAAAGAGAAAAATTCTAGAAAATGTCAGGTAGTGCATATATATTATTCATCACATACTTTCTCATGGAAATGTATGTGAGATACAATAAATTTCAAGGATTAAATAATATCATTCTCTGTGTTTTGTTACTTTTTCTTTGTTTTATATTTCTTCCTCTTTGTTTTATATTTCTTCTTTGTTTTATATTTCTTCTTTCCTCTTGCTCTGTTTTTTCTCTCTGTCTTTTTTTTTCTCTTCTTCATGTTTATAGCCACCATTGGTCTTAATGCCTAAAAAACCTGCAATCTCTTGTCTGATCTTAATTAGAATATACAAGACTGAGGGATTATGTATGTATTAAACATAGATTCAATGACATCTCAGTCCAAATAATCATTTTAGCATCTATGATAAAACCTACTTTTAAACAAAAAAACTGAAAAATGTTCAAATGACTATAAGATTTCTACTTAAAATTTATCCTTTAAATAAAATACAAAAAAAAAAAGACAGAAGTTTATCACCTTACTGTCTGGATACCCTCAAATTAGCTTGTATAACACTTTTGCTTTTGAATGACTCAAAGAGGTTCTGAAGGTTTCACAGAACTTTCTTGCTCTTCTTACTTGTTGGTAAGCAAGAAGGTTCCTGCGCACGTGCCATACTACTTATGTGTTAACCCACATACATTTATTTTCAAAGGACACATTTTTTTCAATATAGTATAATGTGAAATCATATAAATATGCTAAATGCTCTGGGCCATTAGCATTCACCTCTAAATTGCCAAGGAATTGGAGGGATTATCTTTAGCATAATGGACACACACACCCTTGATGCATTGAGTCTTGGTAAAATTATGACTTCATGCTTGTTAAGGGATCATGGCACATTGCTCTAACATTGCCCTGACTGTCGCCCTATTCCATTGTAACACCCATTCAATCGTACAAGCCTAGTTACAACTGATGGTGTGAAACGAGTTCCTTCCAGAAAGGATTTGTAACTTATTTAGTTTTTGGCCCTTACATTTATTTGAATACTCTAAATTAAATGTCTGTAATTCAAAAATAGCAGGAGTATATTATAGCACAAATTTAAACAAGCATACTGATTAAAAGGATGTAAATTCCCTTTGCTTACTATTCTTCCCAGAAGCAACCCTTGTTAACAATAATGTGGGATGTACCTCTAGCCCCATAGTTCTAGTAAGAATCGAATTTGTTTGTGCGTTTCTGGTTTTGTTACGTTTTTTATTAAGGACACCGCAGAACAATTATCTTGTGGCTTACTTTGATATCTGGCAGGGAAATTACCATGTTGATACAGACTTAGTCCACTCTTTTAAACTATTGTATGATATTCCCTAGTTTGAAGATAGCAGCAACATTTTATTAACATTCCCTAATTGAAAGATATTTAGATTGTTCAGAGTTTTGTGATTACAAACAAGGCTGCAGTGAACATGTGAATACATACATCTTGGAGCACATGTGCTATTATTTCTGCAGAACAGATTATTAAAAGTAGGATTGGTTGGTCAAATCTTATGCTGGGTGAAAGGTTATCCATGCTATCAAATTATCACCCAAATATAGTGTAGCAATTAACATTGCTATCAACAAAATAACTTTTTGTGTGTAATTCACTAATAATTGATATTTTTCATTGTTTCAGTTTTTACTAATCACAGGTAAAAATGACATTTCATTTTTGTTTTAATAATGGCAACTTACGTTTTTGTACTCGTGACAGTACGCATTGCTCTTAGTATATTTTATGTATTAACTTAAAATTTGTAATACTGTAAAGCCACATGGGTCCTAATATTATCCATATTTTAGAGATTAAAAAACTTGGAAGCAAGTTAAGTAATTTTCTCAGCTATCATCTCTAGAAATGGGTGAGTGGGTGTCAACCCAGGCAGCCTGACTCCAGAGCTGGTTTCATCAGCCACCTCACTGATAAACAGGAAAATTGGATTCCCATCATCATTAGTAAGAAAGTGCATCTATTTTTATAGTTTCCTCTATTAATCATCTATTCCTAGATTTTGTACACTTCTTCTTACTATTAGGTTACCCTTTAAGTTTTGATTTCTAACATGCTTTAATCTTCTTCATATGTAAAGCCCCTATTTTTCTTCCTTTTTCTCTTACCTTTTTCCGTGTTTATGATGACATTTGTAACCAAATTCTCAATCCTTCATTTGATGATTCCTAAATTTTATGTCTTGTGTAACAAGGATTTCCCATTCTAAGATTTTCAAACTATTCTGGGATGTTTGATTTTTAACTATCCCTTTTACATTAAATTCTTCTAATATTAATATCTGGATATTATGAATAGTAAAAACCTAGCTTATTTTGTTTCCACATAGATGTTCAATTTCCCAATGCTTTTAATGTAATTTTATTGATTTCCTTGGTTTTAAATGTCACATTTATCTTATGCTACGTTGCTATATGTCCCTATGCCTATTTCTGAAGATGAAAGCAAGTGTTTTAATTACTACACTTTTTTGGAAATAACTATTGCTGTCAGTGTCCTTTTGCAAAATTTTTGTACCTATTGTTTTGCATTTTTTTCTTTAGCATTTTGCTTAGGATGAGATAGAAATACAAACTAATTGGCAGAGATTAATATTTACCACATTATAGCCAATCACTATTGACTAAGAACTGTTTTATGATTCTCAGTAGTTTCACACATTTATTCATACCTTTCAAACATTTTATTAGATTTATCCCTAGATATTGTATATCTTTCTTATATTACTGTCAGACGATTTTTCTTTATATTTTCTATTTTAGATATTGATAGTACCATTGACTTTCAAGTCATAATTTTATATCTAGTGATCTTACTGAACCCTCGTATCAGTTCTATGAGCTTTTGGGTTGATTCTTTTGGATTCTTCTAGGTGAGAAAGCAATGATTTTTGTAAGAATTTTACTCTACTCACTTTCGGAACTGTCTACTCTGTGAAATTATTTCTCCTTAGCTTTGTGTTTCTACTGTACTTCTAATAAAAATGATAAACTACAAAGTATACCATTAATATGGGATCTATGCAATTAATATGTTATCTGTGCAATGAAAATTGAGAATTTGAATAATTATCTGATGCATTTGATCAATGTATATAATTAAACTCTTTTATGCAGCTCATAATTCTTCCTTTTCAATAATAGATGGACTTTTAAAAAGCCCATAGGTTATGTGAATAATTCCTCAAATTCTCTGTTTTACTCTGTGGTCCTCAGCCAATTAAAAAAAAATATGAGAAAATATATTGCAAGTTACATAACATCAATATTTAGTTGTTTTCTATTTTTTCTATAATTATTCATAGCCTTTTCTGAATATACCACCATAGCTGCAACAAGGCAAATAAAAAAATAGCAAAGCAACAATTATTCATTAGTAAAGGCCAGAAGATGGAGCTAAACCATTGAGAGGGAGAAAGGAAGTGGGCAACAAATGAACAGCTGAAAAGGAGGCATTCGGGAAAGAGCGTGAAGCTCCCTGGAAATTAGAATTCTAATAGCTATTTAATTTCTGTGACAGAAAAACATGGAGAAAATTGGAATGAGCAGATGATAGCTAATTTCAAGGGAAAATATTAATAATGTGCTTCACCGTAAGTTATTTCAACTGCATGTGATCACAGAAAATAGGCACATATGAATTCAGTTAAAGTCATCATTTTGAAGATATCTAAATGAATGAACGTCTTGTTCTGGAGAACACATGCACTTCTGTATATAAATCACAGAGTATATTGCAGATTTGTCCATTTTAAGGTGTCTAAATTAAATGCGACTGGTGAAAATAAAGCAGGAGCAAAAATCAATACTGAATTGTGAACTACCCAGGTTGGTTGTCTGGCTTTTTCAGAGCCACTAGATAGTTGCCAAGTCCTTAAGAGATGATATCATAAAAAAAACAAGCTGGGGAGAACCAGAGCTTCTAAAAAAACTTTCTCAATGAATCAAAGCATATGTTCTGATTTCAAACTTTTAAGAACAAAGTTAAGGCATATGTCATACTTCAATAAGGATGACAATGGATCTTTTATCAATGTGAACAATATAAAGTAAGTCAGCATCGAAGTTAGGAAAACTAAAATATGCCTGCTGGATCTATATATGAATTAAATTGCTATTCTATTCCATGAACTAGTTCCTTCTAGGGTAATCTGGATTAAAAAAAAAAAGGCAGTGATGTAAACAGACAAGAATGGAGTTTTATGAATACGAATCTTGTAGAATGTCCAAGGCAACATGAATATTAATGAGGAAAAGAGAAAGTTATATTTGTGTATGTGTAAGTATACCTTTCTTTTACTCAGCACATCTCATGCTCTCAAAACATATTAAACAGCATTGGACCAAACGTAACCATATACTGATTTGATAGGATTTTGCCAAATTATTTGTGAAATTTTATAGTACTTTCATAAAATAATATTTCCCCTAAAGTAAGTTAGTATGATGTATTATGTATTATTGTTGTATAATTGCATGACCAAAATCTACCATTTAATTGAATGAAATTTTTAAAAATGCTTTGGGAGAAAGGACAGTATGACTGATTTCTATAAGCATTATTCTTTTAAGTAATAACTAAGACTTACATATAAAATTATGTGCCACGTACTATGTAAGGTCTTACATCTATAAAGTCATTTAATGATCCCAATAACCAATATACAGACAGGTAAGTTTCCCAAGTTAACACAGATAGTGACAGTATGGCTGAAATTTGAACCCAGGCAGTCTAGAAGCAGCTAGAAAACGTCACAAGAAAACCTGAAAATACATTTCAATAGACAATAAAAATAAATTCCAGAGTAGTGATAGATTTTCTAAGTCAAAAAGACATTAGGGAAAAATAATCTCTCTAGCTTTTTATTTAAAATTCTTTTCTTTTATTTTTAATATATAAACTTGTAGAGTGTTTGTGTATGTGTGTCTGTGTGTTTGCATGCTACTGTATGATATGCATCCAAATAAGACAAATAATCCATCAAGAAACTTTATTAATAGATATTTATAATTTGTAAATTTAATCTTTGCTATACCTTTTCCTGTCACAAGTCACAAGAAAACAATTCTAAGTAACAAGTTAAATGAAGATAAGTATTGATATATGCCTTTCTTGACACAACCAGGACTTCTTAAGAATCTTGAATTTTACCTGTACATTATCTTCTCATCTGTATTTCTACAACCACTACAAAATAAAATGGGACACAGCAAGAACCTGCCTAATGTAATCAATGTATTTACATCAAGTATTCACAGTCTTATGATTTTGATGCTCTAGACAATTGTAACATGCTTTTTAAATTTCATAAATGTAACATTTGGGGGCACTGATGCACTCATATTTACTTTCATTACTTCCAGCAATGCTCAGTTACTAAACAAAAAGCATTTTTTAATTATATAAGTCCTTATGTGTTTATGTCCACATTATTCTGGAAAATTTTAAGGGACATATTGAAATTAGTTTTTTGAAAAAGAGCCCCTGTTCAGGTAGACATTTTCCCTTCACAACATTTTTTTCTAACACTTAAAACCAAACCAGTTTGATTGCAAATCAAATCTTTGCTGCCTTCTCAGCATTGGTCACAGCAGAGCTCCAATGTACTTTCTGCCACTTCTTACCCAGGTCAGCAATGAAGCTGCAGAGGAAGGTTAATGCTAAAAACAAATACATTGTTAAAAGGGAACAAATGATTTTTTTATTATTTCACCCCAAAATAAGCAAGGCTCAATTTTACTTCTGTTTCCGCTCAATGTTTCTTCCAGTTATCACTATAACATACCCCAAATATATAATCAAAATTTTAAAATATTTATTTCCTCAAAACATCCAGAAATTATACAGCACAAAGAAACATAAGACCTTATGCAAAACTACTGAATATAGAAATACACCAAAATGTCCCTAACCTCAACATTATCATTGGTAGACATAACCACCTATCTGAATACAAACTACAGAGGATATTTGTCTGTTTCTAATAGCTAAATCTTCTGTAGTTCTTTTTAAATAGCCCAACTTCCCTGAATTTTGAAAGAGATTATATAAAGTATACACAAGATAATTTTGATACTCATAAAGGAAATATGTGTTGTGGTAAATAAATAAATAAATAAAGTCCAGGATTGGAGGTGGACCATATACTATCCACTATAGCCTTAGATAATTAGCTTAACATTTTTAGGACTCAGTGGCTTTAGTTATAAAATGCTGTGGCACACTGCCACAGCGATGTTCCAATGGAGATCGAGTAACCCGAGACCTAAAAAAATAAAGTTAAAGACAGAATTAGATTAAAAGAGAAAAAATAATGGAGGAAGTAGAGTGTCTGATACAGGGTTAGTACCTAAAAAATGTAAACTGGTTTTGGTTTTGGCTGTCGTTTTCTTGATATTGGTGCTTTGCTGCTGAGACCAGGTGACGTCAAAGATTCATTTCAATTTAGAGATTCAATTATTGGCAACTCCTTGCACCAATCAACAGCATTCAAGTTTATTAGTAGAAGAATTTGTGATTCTGCTTATACTAAAATTAAAAAAAATAATACTTTGAGACACCTGAAAATATTTGTTTTTTAGTATTTCCAAACAGGGGTCCTAAAAATGTATAATACTTTACTAGGATTCTTTTCAGTATTTTTACAGCACACTGGGTTCACTTTCTTTGTGAGCAATCTGACTGGCTCAATATCCCCAAAACTCTTCTTTTTTCCTTAATATAATATTATATATGCAAGACTCAGATCACAAGAAAAACACCCAAGATAATACAGGGAAAACAGAAATGTTAGGCAGGACACCGAAGACTGTCTTCATGACAATTAATTTTCAGTTTTACCTAGAACCTTGAATTTTAATGGCTCATCGGAGAAAAGAGAAAGACTTTGGATACTCCCTAGTGTGAGAACATAGGACAGAATTGTGAAAAGGTGGTCGGCTGGCAAGGGGATGAAATAAAAAAAAAATCTCTTACTCGACTCTGCTCTGAGTGGAAACAAAAGTCACCTCTTGGAACTCATAACCTTAGGCCACAAAACCCACCATTTTTCAGTTTCAATTTACATAGTGGAAAACCTCAACTCTGGAAATTAATCGAAAGCAATTTTGAATTTAACTGTAATCACTAAGCAAAAGCAAATAAACACATATGCTCCCTAAACCAAAATGTACCCTCCAACCAGGATTCCAACAGATTAATGAGACCCAACTGTAAGCTCAAAACTTTTTTAGAAAGAAAAAACGATACATTCACACACACTCCCACACACACAATAATGAGACAGAGATCAACAGAAATAAAAAACAGCAATATTACATTTCAGATGCACAATGTAAAATATTTTAAGTCTTTAAAGAGTAAATAAGATATTGAAAATATAAGCATGCAGTAAGTGTTCAGAGTTAAATTTGAAAGAAAAATAATCTCCAAAATAATAAATTTAACTATTAAACATAAAAATCCAATGGATTGATTTAGGAGTTATATGAGATCATCCTGGTAAATAATTATTAATATAGATGTTTTACTGAGAATTACTCAGAATCATCAAAGCAAGCAAAGAAATAGACAGCACCAGACAAAAGATTGGAGTTGTTTCCAGAGAGAATAGAGAATAGGAGAGAGTAATTTAAAGAGAAGGCTGAAATTTTTCTAGAATTGATCAAAAAAATATTTTAAATTTTAGAAAACACAACTCAATAAATTGACTTTCACAAAGGCTACTTCAGATACTGTTTATACAGGAAAACAGATGAATGTGAGAGTAATCAAATAGAAAAGAAAGAACAGCTATAAAGGAATTTGAATTATAATGACAGCAGATGTGTTGACTGCCACAAAGGAAACTGGAAGACAGTAGAGTAATACCTACAAAATAAGAAGAAAATAAATTGTAACCTATAATCATATTGATTTGTTTCCTGAAATAAAAATGCCTTCTAAAATACCAAAATCAACCACTAAAAGAATAGAAATAGTCGCACCTAAGAATAAAATCTAACATAAATTACACATAGAAAATTACAAACTTTATTGGAAGATATTATGAAAGACAAATAAATAAACAGATTTACTATTTTCATGGATAGAAAGATGATATTATAAAGATGCCAAGTCCTCTTTAAAAGAATGTATAGTAAAAGCTAGCTCTTATTAAGCCCTAACTTTGGGCATAATACTGTTTTAACTTTTTCAATTCTCCAAAAAAAATGTCATGTAAGTGCCATAATTTGTTACTAGTTTGGGAACTAATGGATGAGGAAATAAGAGAGTCTAAATAACTTGTCCAAGATCACAGAAAAAGAATATCCAATAAAAATTTGAATAGACATTTTCATGTGTGAAAAATTGATTTTTCCAAACATCATATTGTGCACAATAAAAATATACAATAAAAAACAAGTATTACTGGGAATAATAGCTGTATGACTTTGGGCACATTACATAATTATTTTCATCTGTAAAAATGAGATAATGATAGTTTCTACATAATAGATTCTATATGGTATATTATCTCTATGGATTAAAGGAAATGATTCTTGAAAATAATTTTTACAAAGGTTGATACATAGAAACAGTTTAATATAGCTTAGCTATTCTTGTTTTAATTTCAGAAGTATTATTAAAATAATAACACATGCAAGAGTCAGTTGGACATAGGTTTAAATCCTTATTATTATATCACCTACTAGTTGTGTATATTTGCCAAGTTACTTAATCCTCTACTCTTTACTCTCCTCAAATATAAATGTAGACATGCTCACCTATGAATTAACACAAAGTTGGAACAATAAGTGATCTACAAATTGTAGTCACTGTTATTAGTAATTATTACTATAACAAATAATGATTTGAACTTTTATAAAAAAGCAAGAGACCAAGAATAGCAGAGACACTTTCAACTATTACACCAGTACAGTACACAGAGCGTAGAAGCCAATCCACACATAAAAAATGTTTGAAATAGAGGTAGCATTGTAGCAAAGTTGAGGGAAATAGAATTTATTAACCATAAGGAAAAAAGCCTTACACACACACACACACACACACACACACACACACAATATTATAGGTAGGCTAAAAACTAAATCTAAAAATAAAAACTTTTTAAAGTGGAGGAAAATATAAGCCAATGTCATTGTAAATTAAATATAGGAAAAGGTAGTGTAAGCAAGACACAGGGAGCAGAAACCATAAAAAATTTATAAATTCCTCTACTTTAAAAGTTTTTATAAAAAGGTACTATAAAGAAAATATAAAGGCAAATCACAACATTAATCGAGATATCTGTATCCAATGTAAGTGAAAATGAATTAGAATTGTGGTTATCTAAAGAACTATGAATCAGTATGTAAAAGACAGACAACCCAATATAAAATTAAGAATGACATGAGACATTGCATTTAAAAGGGACTCAGAAGGCTTAATTGAAAAATTAGAAGATGCTCATCTACACTATAAATCAGGGAAATGCTCATTAAGACCAATTGAGGTACCCTGCCATATCCACACATAGGCAAAGTGAAAAGTCTAATGATACCAAGAATTAATAACATATAAAAACAAGATGTCATATACTGACAGTAGATATGTGAATTCATCAAACCATTTTGAAGAACAGCTGGGCAAAATCCTGTAGACTTAAAGAAGTACACACCAGTAATAATTTCATTCTCAGGCCTGTGCTCTGAAACACTTAGAAATGTATGCAAGGAGATATTTAAAAGAATATTCATGGCTGCATTGCTTGTACTACCAAAACACCCATCCACAAACCACCAGGCACTGGAGTATATAATGAAATAATATTCGGCAGTGAAAATGATGTAGAACTATAAATATTAAGTGCTGAAGAATTTTAAATACATATCTTTGAGTAAGGGAAAAGCAAGTTACAGAAGATAGTCAATCTGCTTGCATAAATTTGAAAAGCTATATACTCTATTTAGAGTAAACCATATGAGTAGTAAAAATACAGTGGAATTTGTAGAAACGATACACATCAAATATGAGATATGAGTTACATGGAGGGCATACAATACTGGAAGGAACTCAAGACATCTCAGTTGTATTGGTAATGTTTTATGTCTTGAACTGGGGGCCGCATTATCAGGATGTTTGCTTTAATATGCTGTATAACTGTGTGTAGGTCTGACATATTTAATAAAATGATTTGAATGAATAATGGATGCTTTGGAGAGCAGGGCGTATGAAAACCTGACTAAAGTCATTAAGGATCAGATGAAGAACAGAAAATACAGCACATCCAATGTAAGTCCACAAAAGTCTCAGCATGGAAAGTTTAATGCCACTTGCAATGTCCTAATTAGCTTTTTTTTTAAGTTCTCAATAAAGTAACAACCAAGCTGTGTTAAGAAATAAATGCTGACTACTTAATTAGTCCACTAGCTGACCCAGTTCCCCGTCTCACACAACATCAACTTATTTCAAACTTGGGCTTCAGAAGAATTATAAATTGCATCTCATTAAGTTTCTTCTGGGTCACACCACTTACAAATAGTTGAAACAATAAATGTCAAAGTGCTATTGTGTTACAGAAACCTGAGATCTACTTCTCTTCAGATATCTGTTTTCTACTAAATATGAATTTATTATATTAAGGCTGCAATATTAAAAACCTCTCTAACATTATCCTAGCCTGGATATTAATCTCAAAAAGCAGGTCATTAACTAGTCATTTATTACAACTCTAAACCTTTACCTTTGGGAAAGACATCATATCTAATATCTCTTTCATCTTATAGCATAATCACAAGGTAATAAAATAAATCTTATCTCTATTTTACCAATGAATATTTGGTTAATTTTCTCTAAAGATTACTAGTGAGTGTCTTAATTTACTTCAGGAAGGACATTAATTTCTAACAACTTTCAAAATCACAGGTTAAAAGTGAAAAACACAAAGTAAAATTAGATTACAGAATTGCAAATATTAAAATATTATAAATAGAATTAAAGCCACTAAAAGGTTTATTTCCATATCCAAACTGACAAAGATGTAATACACATATCCACTGTTTATATAAGGCCAGTGATTCTGATGAATTTTTGCATTGAATAAATTGTTTTTGCTCATTAAGGGTTTATTTAATTTAATTAAGCTAAGTAAGCATTACTATATTTATAATTCCTACATTATAAGTAATTTAATACTTAGAAATATCACATTAATTATGGTAATTTCCTTTGTGGGTCTTCCTCACACTCATTATGGATCTAATATTTTCAGCCTCAGATTATTCAGCTAGGAGATACGCCTCTTCTGGAAAGATAGAATACCACCTCCTCTTTCAGACATGACTTTGCACTGGTCTGCAAAGTCCGACAATCTCAAACTTTATTTTGCTAACTGGGGTCACTATATTAATAATACAGAAGCAAAATTAAATCAACACAGCATTCTCTTTGAGAGGCTCTTACAGTGTAACTTGAGGGAGATTCTGGAAAGCTTTCATATATGGAAAAGCTTTTACATATAAAAAAATATAATAGGAAAGTTTAGAAAAGCATTTATATTTGAAAAAATATCAAGTCTAGAGGTAGATATTTCAATAGTCTAAAACCTCACATTTCAAAAATAAAATCTGTTTTAAAACACTGATTTTTCCACCATATTTCCCTGACATATATTTGAGGTTGTAAAAAGAGCATCTTAAATGTATCTAGGCAAACTCTATGTCAGTGAATAAAGTAGGTGACCCAGTTTGTTTCATTATATTTTTGTGAAATCAGTGCATTCTCTTGGATGTCGGCTCATACATATTTTCTGGGCTCAGGCCAATGATAGTGATTGGTAAACATTGCCAGAAATAACCTGAGTGATGTTCCTACACAGGCATATGGAGGGATGGTAATTGTATTATCTTGTTTGGGATTTTCATAAATCTTTAACAATATATTTTCTGGCTGAAGCAAAATCTACCCGAAACAAAATTAGTACTACCAAACTGGCACAGGATAAAGCTATCTCCTTCTCATCCCTCCTTGATCCAAAGTGCAAACTCCTGAAACCTATTTTTGTCTCCGTCTGCCTCATCCTTATTCCTCTTAACCCCATATCATCCTTCTACCAGGTCTTCAGAAATCCATGTCAACAATCCCCCACACTATTTTCTTCATTCTTAAACTTTTCCCAAATTCTTATTGCCCAATCTTTATAATTCCTCAAAACTGTCTTACTTCTAAAGACTATCCTTTTCTAGAATCTTCTTTTAAGACTCCTACTTCTTACTACTTAATAGAAAGGGTACCTGTTGACATAGGTCATATGGTAGATTGTTGCACTCATGTCCCGTAATAAATCACACCTCCCAATACCCACATCCTTGCCTACTTGCCCTCTGCATTGGCTCTGGGTTTGGCCATGTGATTGGCTGTTCTAACCATGTGGCACTGACTTTGGGACCGCACAATGGACAGAGGATAAAAAATCATCACAGAGACTATTAGTAAAGCTTAGAAGAATGGCAGATAAACAGTTAACAGAAGCCAAAATGGCAGTAGAAAACTGCTATTGGACACAGCAAAAATGGAAGCTCATGTGTTGTGTTAGTGAAAACATTGGCATAACTGTCACCTGTAACAAACTGGAAGATTGGAAATGTACTTAGTGAACCTGTGAATCTGGCTGAGGACATTTTGAGACAGCATGCTAAAGTGTCAGTTTGTATCTTTTAGATGCTTATGAGAAGGTACAAGAAAGAAATGAGCTAAAGAGAGACCTGTTCAATTTGCAAGTAGAATTTAAAGGATACATTAAAAAGCTAGGACGTGCTGGTTTGGAAGATTTAGTGTTTCACATTTTCAGTATCTCCACCTGGCACAGTTAAGAAATGGCTTCAGGGTAAAGACTGAATCAAAGTTGTTTCTACAAAACCCTTTGTTAAGACCTTGGGAAGATGTGAGGCTTTGCCTAAGGAGACCCACACAATTAGACAAAAAAAAAGAGAGAGTTTTACAAAATATATTTTACAAAATATATTACAAAATAATATTTACAAAATATTAAGGGCATTGTCACAGAGAACTTCTTAGAAAGCAGAAGATTCTCTTGAAAAACTTTTGGATATGGCTTTGGGAACATGGAATGAGCCCCAAATAAAACCATTAAAAAGTCTACAAAAGTTTTAGGGTAGTTAAATCTGCTAGAACTAAAATGTATACAAATAGTTCAAAATGATTTTTTATGGGAAATAAACAGGCTGAGAAAGCTACTCACTGAAAATATGGACCAGCTCTTACTAAAAAGAAATGACAGATCCGAGTACCCAAAAAACAGGACCAAGTGGAGCAGAGAACAATGAATTAGGGAAACTTCTAGGAAGTATGATATGTTAGTAATTAGTAATAGCAATTAATGAACATTCTCTAACTCTGGAGCATACAATGGATAGATTTCAGTAGTGCTGTGGGCCAGTGAATTCTATGTGCCTCCTGTTTCTGTTATTAAATTATTGAATTGAATTGTTGAGGTTATTCTGTGCCTTTCACCTATTTACATTGGGTATTGTACACAGGGGAGCATGGAAAAACTGTTATTTTTTATTTCACAGTTCTCTGGATAAGGAGGAGCTTTACCCATAAAGCTTTGCATGCAGTCCCTGATGAGATCATGGACTTTGAGACTGTTAATTGAATGAGATTTTAAGGGTGTCGGCAGCAGGGATGGAGTGTGTGTAATATGTGTATCTTTACCTGAATCATCAGGGCCAGAGGGCAGACCACAATAGACTGTTACTAAATAGTTCAGAATAAATCATGACTCCTGTTATTTATGCCTGCATGTAATTCCCTCCTTGATTCAGGTTACGACCATGTGACTTAATTTGAGCAATAGGACATGAGCAAATGTAATACAAGCAGAGGAATGATAAGCACTTGTGCACTGGGGCTTCCTCTCTTAGAACACTGTTCTAAGACTGTGTGTGAAGTCGAGTCTAGCCTTCTTGGGAAACACGTATACATGCACGCACACACGAGAGAGACCCAGCCATCCCAGCTCCCAGCTGACTCACTAACAGAATGCAGACCCCTAAGTGAACCTAAGAAACACTAGTTGAAGAAACTCACAACTTACCACACAATCATGGGAAATAAAATAGCTGTTTAAAGCCATAAAGTTTTAGGAAAAAAGAGTATGTGCAGTAATATATAATTAATACAACTACCTTTTTCCTATCACTATTACTTACAGTCTAAGATCTTCCAAGACACTCAGAAATCCACCTGATGATTGTTGCACTGGGCACTAACTCTCTATTTGCTTGTTCTATTTTCATTCTAAGGGATTTCAACAAGCTCACTTTTCCTGTGACTCTTCAACTCTCAAGCATCACAGTTCCTTGACATTTCATTAATAAGGGTATTCATCTTCCAAATATTTTGCTACTTATAAGTATGGTTGTATCTTTAGCCAAATGACAAGACAAATATTGTACTTATTTCTGTGAGTCATACTTGTTTTTGTTTGTTTGTTTGAGACAAAGTCTCACTCTGTAACCCAGGCTGGAGTGCAGTGGCGTGATCTCGGCTTATGGCAACCTCTGCCTCCCAGGTTCAAGCAATTCTTCTGTCTCAGCCTCCCCAGTATCTGGGACTACAGGTGCACACCACCATGCCCGGCTAATTTTTGTATTTTTAGTAGAGATGGGGTTTTACCATATTGGTCAGGCTGGTCTTGAACTCCTGACCTCAGGTGATCCACCCGCCTTGGCCTCCCAAAGTGCTGAGATTACAGGGGTGAGCCACCACGTCCAGCCGAGTCATATGTTTTTAATAATAGAAGAGATTATTCCAACAACAAACAAAATAAAAATGATACAAGGCATCAGATGCCTTCTAGGGATATCACTATTCTATTCCTAAATACATTGATAATTATGTTATAAAAGAAAGGTGTTAGGGTGAATAAACATCGGATTAAAAATCTAGCCTTAACTACCTGGGTAAATTTCAATTATCTTATGTATAAATAGTGAAAAAATAGAGGCACTCATCAAGAAATTGCTAATAATACTATGCATATTATGAGTTCTTTACTGTGGACATCCCACATCAGAGTAGTATTACATTTGTTACAATTAATGAATCTACATTGAAACACAATATCACCCAACTTCCCCAAAAATTCTCTGTGCTTTGCCTATTCATCCTTCCCTCCCTCAGCCTCTGACAATTACTGATTTTTCTACTGTCTTCCTAGTTTTTCCTTTTCCAGAATGTAACATAATTGGAATCACACAGAATGTAGCCTTTTCAAATTGTTTTGTTCACTTAGTAATATACAATAAAGTTTCTTCCATGTCTTTTCATGGCTTGATAGTTCTTTTTAGTGATGAACAATATTCCATTGTCTGGATGTACCACAGTATCCATTCACCTACTGAAGGACATCTTGGTTGTTTCCAAGTTTTGGCAATTATGAATAAAACTTCTATAAATACCCAGGTACAGGTTTTTGTATGGACATATTTTCAAATCATTTGGATAAATACCAAGGAGCATGATTGCTGGATCATATGATAAAAGTATGTTTAGTTATGCAAGAAACTGCCAAATTGTTTTCCAAATTGGCTGTACCATTTTGCACTACCACCAACAATAAATGGGAGTTTCTATTGCATCATATCCTCACTAGCATTTGGTGTTGTCAGTGTTCTGGATATTAGACATCCTAATAAGCATGTAGAGTTATCTCATTGTGGAAATACGATGTGGAAAGTCTTTTTATATGCTTATTTGCAGTATATCTTCAGTATATCTTCTTCAGTGAGATGTCTGTTCAAGTCTTTTGTCTAGTTTTTTTATTCAGGTTATTCATTTCCTTATTGCTGAGTTTTATGAGTTCTTTGCATATTTTAGATAAAAGCCTTTATTATGTCTTTTATAAAAATATTTTCTCAAATTCTGTGGTTTGTCCTCTCATTCTCCTGACTGTATCTCACAGAGCAGAAGATATTTTAATGAAATCCAGCTCAGTAAGTATTTCTTTCATAGACTGTGCCTTTGGTGCTCTATCCTAAAAGTAATCAACATGCCCAAAACCATGTAGATTTTCTAATATGTTACTGTCTAGGAATGTATAGTTTTGTGCTTTACATTTAGTCCTATGCTCCTTTTTGAGTTAATTTGTATAAAAGGCATAAGATATGTGTCACAGATTCTTTTTTTGTTTTTGAATATTCAGTTGTTCCTGCACCATGTATTAAAAAGACTATCTTTGCCCATTGTATTGTCTTTGTTTCTTTGTCATAATCAGTTGACTATACTTATATGAGTCTATTGCTGGGCTCTCTATTCTATTCCAATAATCTATTTGTCTACTGTTTTACCAATATCACTCTGTCTTGATTACTGTAACTTTGTAGTAAGGTAGTCTTAAAGTCAGTTGGTATGAGTCCTCTGACTTTGTTCATCTTCTTTAATATTGTGTTGGCAATTCTAGGTATTCTTTTCTCTCCACATAAACTTTAAAATAAGTTTGTTAATACCTACACAGTAACTGGCTGGGGTTCTGATTGAGGTTGCATTGAATCTATAAATCAAGTTGGGATGAACGGACATCTTGACAATATTGAGTCTTTCTATCCATGAATATGGAATATCTTCCCATTTATTTAGTTCTTTGATTTCTTTTATCAGTGCTTTGTATTTTTCCTCATATATATATATATATATATGGCATACATATTTTATTATATTCATACCTTAGTATTTCATTTCGTGGGGGGTTGTATTTTTAATTGCAAATTCTTCTGGTTCAATGTTGTTGTATAGAAAAGCAACTGACTTTTGTATATTCACCTTGAATCCTGCAACCTTGCCATAATTATTTATTAGTTCCAGGAGTTTATTTTGTCAGGTCATACAGATTTTCTACACAGACAATTATCTGCAAACAAAGACAGTTTTATTTCTTCCTTCCCAATCTGTATAACTTAATTTCCATTTCTTGTATTATTACATTAGCTAAGAATTCCACTATTATGTTGAAAAGAAGTGGTGAAAGAGAACATCCTTGCTTTGTTCCTGATCTTAGCAATAAAGCTTCTAGTTTCTCACAATAAGTATGGCATTAGCTACAGATGTTTAGTAGACATTCTTTATCCACTGAGGATGTTTCTCCTAACTTGAATTTGCTGATAATCATTATCATGAATGAATGTTGAATTTTGTCAAATGCTTTTTCTGCATATGATATGATTATGTGATCTTTCTTTTTTAGTTTGTTGATGTGATAGACTACATTAATTGATTTTTGAATGCTGAACTATCCTTGCCACTTGAAACAAATCTCATAGCTGTGGTGTGTAATTATTTTTATACATTATTGGGTTTCATTTGCTAATATTTTGTTAATTATTTTTGTGTCTATGTTCATGAGCGATATTGATCTGTAGTTTTCTGGTTCGTATAATGTCTTTTTGCTTTTAGTAATAGGGCAATGCTGCTTATAAAAAGAGCTGGAAAATACTCCCTTGGCTTCTATTGTAAATTGGCATATCTTCCTTAAATATTTGGTAGAATTCACCAGTAAACTTACCTGGGCCTCGTGCTTTCTTTTTCAGAAAATTATTAATTATTGACTTAATTTCTTTAAAAGACATAGTTTTATTCAATTGTCTATTTTTTTATTTGTGAGTTTAGGCAAATTGTATTTTCCAAGGAATTTACATTGGAATTTACATTACAATTCCATTTATTATAGTATGTCAAATTCGTGGATGCAGAGTTATTCATTGTATGACTCTATTTTTAATCTTTTTCATCTCCATGAGATCTGTAGTGATAGTGCCTCTTTCATTTTTTATATCAGTATTTTGTATCATCTATCTTTTTTTCTCAGTTAACCTGTCTAGAAGCTGATTGATATTACTGATCTTTAAAAAATTTAAAAAAACACCTTTTGGTTTCATTGATTTTCTCACTCTTGATTTTCTGTTTTCAATTTCATTTCTTTCTGCTCCATTTTTTATTATTATTTTCTCCTGCTTACATCAGATTTTATTTGCTCTTCATTTTCCAGTTTCCTAAAGTAGAAATTTGGAGTATTGATTTTACTTTTTTCTTCTTTTCTAACATGTGTATTCAATGTTATAAATTTCCTACCAAGCACTTCTTTTGCTGCATCCAGAAATTTTGAATAGTTGCATTTTCATTTTCAAAATATTTTAAAATTTATGTTGAGATTTCTTCTTTGACCCATGTATTATCTAGAAGTGTGTTGTTTAATATACAACTATTTGGGGATTTTCCAGCTATCTTTCTGTTATTGGTTTTTACTTTAATTCCATTGTGGAATCACAAGCATTCTTATACACCAATAACAGACAAACAGAGAGCCAAATCGTGAGTGAACTCCCATTTACAATTGCTTCAAAGAGAATAAAATACCTAGGAATCCAATTTACAAGGGATGTGAAGGACCTCTTCAAGGAGAACTACAAACTACTGCTCAATGAAATAAAAGAGGATACAAACAAATGGAAGAACATTCCATGCTCATGGGTAGGAAGAATCAATATAGTGAAAATGGCCATACTGCCCAAGGTAATTAATAGATTCAATGCCATCCCCATCAAGTTAACAATGACTTTTTTCACAGAATTGGAAAAAACTACTTTAAAGTTCATATGGAACCAAAAAAGAGCCCGCATCACCAAGTCAATCTTAGGCCAAAAGAAAAAAGCTGGAGGCATCACGCTACCTGACTTCAAACTATACTACAAGGCTACAGTAACAAAAACAGCATGGTACTGGTACCAAAACAGAGATATAGACAAATGGAACAGAACAAAGCCCTCAGAAATAATGCCACATATCTACAACTATCTGATCTTTGACACACCTGACAAAAACAAGAAATGGGGAAGGGATTCCCTATGTAATAAATGGTGCTGGGAAAACTAGCTAGCCATATGTAAAAAGCTGAAACTGGATCCCTTCCTTACACCTTATACAAAAATTAATTCAAGATGGATTAAAGACTTAAATGTTAGACCTAAAACCATAAAAACCCTAGAAGAAAACCTAGGCAATACCATTCAGGTCATAGGCATGGGTAGGGACTTCATAACTAAAACACCAAAAGCAATGGCAACAAAAGCCAAAATTGACAAATGGGATCTAATTAAACTAAAGAGCTTCTACACAGCAAAAGAAACCACCATCAGAGTGAACAGGCAACCTACAGAATGGGAGAAAATTTTTGCAACCTATTCATCTGACAAAGGGCTAATATCCAGAATCTACAATGAACTCAAACAAATTTACAAGAAAAAAACAAACAAACTCATCAAAAAGTGGGCGAAGGATATGAACAGACACTTCTCAAAAGAAGACATTTATGCAGCCAAAAAACACATGAAAAAATGCTCATCATCACTGGCCATCAGAGAAATGCAAATCAAAACCACAATGAGATACCATCTCACACCAGTTAGAATGGTGATCATTAAAAAGTCAGGAAACAACAGGTGCTGGAGAGGATGTGGAGAAATAGGAACACTTTTACACTGTTGGTGGGACTGTAAACTAGTTCAACCATTGTGGAAGTCGATGTGGCGATTCCTCAGGGATCTGGAACTAGAAATACCATTTGACCCAGCCATCCCATTACTGGGTATATACCCAAATGACTATAAATCATGCTGCTATAAAGACACATGCACACATATGTTTATTGCAGCACTATTCACAATAGCAAAGACTTGGAACCAACCCAAATGTCCAACAATGATAGACTGGATTAAGAAAATGTGGCACATATACAGCATGGAATACTATGCAGCCATAAAAAATGATGAGTTCATGTCCTTTGTAGGGACATGGATGAAATTGGAAACCATCATTCTCAGCAAATTATCGCAAGGACAAAAAGCCAAACACCGCATGTTCTCACTCATAGGTGGGAATTGAACAACGAGAACACATGGACACAGGAAGGGGAACATGACATACTGGGGCCTGTTGTGGGGTGGGGGGAGGGGGGAGGGATAGCATTAGGAGATACACCTAATGCTAAATGACCAGTTAATGGGTGCAGCACACCAACGTGGCACATGTATACATATGTAACAAACCTGCACGTTGTGCACATGTACCCTAAAACTTAAAGTATAATAATTAAAGAAAAAAGAAAAAAGAAATAAAAGGTATCCAAATTGGAAAAAAAAATTAAAATGTTTTATTTATCTTCATTATTCCTTCTGCAATGGAATTCCTTTCTTTATGTAAATCTGCATATCTGAACTATATAATTTTCCTTCTTGATGAGGAACTTCTTTAGCATTTCTTGCAAGGTAGGTCTACTGGCAAAAAATTCCCTCAGGTTTTGTTTGTCTGGGAAAATATGTATTTCTTCTTCACTACTAAACGATAATTTGGCAGAATACATAAATCTACACTAGTGGTTTTGTTTCTCTCAACACTTCAACTACTTTACTCCACTCTCCTCTTGTTTACATGGTTTCTGAGGGTAAGTCAGATATAATTCTTTTATTTACTCTTCTATAGGTGAGATATTTTTCTCATGTATGTTTATTTCCATATCTTTTACTTATCTCTGATTATCTGCAGTTTGAATATGTAGATAGGTATGGGGTTTTATGGCATTTATTTTGTGTGGTGTTCTTTGAGATATCTGGATGTGTAGTCTAATGTCTGACACTAACTGTTGAAATTCTCAGTCATTATTAGTTCTGTTCCTTTTTTTATTTTCCTTGTGATATTTCCATTATGTGTATGTATGTTACACTGTTTGTAGTTGTCCCATAGTTCTTGGCTATTCTGTTTTACTTTTCCAATCTTTTTTTCTCTCTGTTTTTTAGTTTTGAAAGTGTCTGTTGACATAACCTTAAGTTCAGATATTCTTTCCTCAGTCATTCCAGTCTACTAACAAGCCTTTCAAGGTATTCTTTATTTCTCTTACAGTGTTTTTGACCTCTAGTATTTCTTTTTTATTCTTTCTTAGAATTTCTATCTATGCTTACGTTATACACCTATAACTGCATACTGTTTACTTTTGCTATTGAAGCCCTTAGCATATTAATCATTGATGTTTTAAATTCATCATCCAATAATTCCAACATTCTTTCCATATCTGACTCTGGTTCTGATGCTTGTTCTGTCTGTTTCAGCTGTTTTCTGCCTTTAGTATCCCTCGTATTTTTCTGGACATGATGTACTGGGTAAAAGGAACCACGGTAAATATAGTTCTCCATTGGTGCCTGCAGGGAGTTGACTCCAGGACCCCAAGGAGATACCAAAATATGTGGATGCTCTAGTGCATTATATAAAATGGTGTAACATTTGCAAATAATCTGTACACATCCTCCTATATAATTCAAATAATCTCTAGGTTACTTATAATAACTAATATAATAAAAATGCTATGTAAATATTTCTTATAGTGTATTTTTATTTGTATCGTTTTTATTGTTGTATTGTTGGTTTCTCTCTTTTTTATTTGTCAAAAGGTTTTTGATCTGTAGTTGGTTGAATCCATGGATGTGGAACCCTTGGATATGATGGGTTTACTACAGACTTTCTGTGATATGGTGGTAAGATGTGGGGAAAAGGAAAGTGTTCTATAACCCTATGCTTAGATCTCCATCTTTTAGTGAGCCTGTTCCCATTAGCCATGAACTTCACATGTGCCTTTCCATTATTTCCCCTGATCTTAAATGAGACAGAATGTTTGGCAGAGGCCAGTGTTGGGTATTTCCCCTTCTCTAGGTCAGCTGGGCTCTGAGAAAACCCCAAAGGATCAGGCTTTGGTGAAGTAGTTTCTCTTGAGGGCAAGCTTTGGTTAAGATGAACAGAATGCTCTGGCGTATTTTTAAATAGCCATTTTCCCCTCTCCCTGCCAGAAGCACAAGAGGATTTTTCTCTGATATTCACTATGAGAATCTGGTAGAACTCTAGAAGGTGAAACACATTAAAGTGATGAAGGGAGTGAGCAATGGCTGGGTCTCCCTGGAGTTTTTAACTCAAAGATTTATCCACACTGAGCCTGCAACAATTTTTCAATTACAGTCCAGGTTTTCCTACTTCTTCCTGTGGAGGTTTCTCCTTATGAGTTTCTGCTCCAGTTGGTTGGGATTCTCTGATGTATCTGCCTGTGTGTCTCTCCAGTTTTAGGGGTGGCAAATTGCCCTGTGACTTCGCATCTGTGTTAGATCAAGAAAAGGTGTTGATTTTTGTCTGTTCAGATTTTTACTTGGTTTAATGGAGTGGCAAATTCTAAGGTCCTTACAGACCAGTCTGGAAATGAGAAGTCCTGCTATTTGATTGTGGTCAGTCATTTGCCTTCCCTTTACCATGCTGATTCCTTATTTGCAAATAACATTAGCTACTTCATAGGGTTGCTTTGAAATCCAAGATAATCTAAATATATTGAAAATAACGAAAAGCTATTTTAAAAAACAAACAACTCACAGCTGGTTGATCTACAATGTTATCAGAGTTTATTGAATTTTTCTTAATCTATGGGTGTTTACTTTGCAGAAAAATGTAGAAAAAATACATTCTCCAAAAGTCCTTTTTTCCAGTTCTAAAAGGCATTCTTTGCAGGAATAAAGCACAGAAAGTACGATACTGTGAAATATACATTTGGTCTTCAACCCTGTTTCTTGACAAACAACTCCTAAAAATCCTTAGAAACTTCAAAGTGATGTCTTTCTATAGGCAAATGAGTTGACAGATAGCTGGCAACCCAAGGTAGCTTCAGGACAGAGGCTGATTGCCTGAAAAAACAAGGCCTGTAGAGGGTTGTTGCTTTTAACTCCACCCACAACCTCCAGGGAGGGCAGAGAGGCTGAAGACTAAGTGGATCACCAATGACCAGTGGTTTAACCAATCATGCCAATGTGATGAATCCTCCATAAAAATTCAAAAGGACAGAGTTTGGAGAACTTCTAGATAGTGGAATATGTGGAGGTTTCTGGAGGGTGGTGCAGCCTCCCATACCTCACCCTATGTGTCTCTTCATCTTTATCTTGTGTAATATCCTTTATAATAAACCTGTAAATGTAAGTGTTTCCCTGAGTTCTGTGAGCTGCTTAAGCAAATTAATCAAACCCAAAAAGAGTATCATGGGAACCCTGATTTATAGCCTCCAAAGCACAGCTAAAACAACCTGTGGCTTGTGGTTAGCATCTGAAGGCAGCAGCAGGGAGGGGAATATTCTTGGGGACTGAGCCTTCAACCACTGGGATCTGATGCTATCTCAAGGTAGACTGTGTCAGAATTAAATTGGAGGACACCTACCTGGTGTCTGCTACAGAAATTACTACTTGCTTGGTGTGTGGGGAAACCCCACATATATAGAGTCATAGAAGACTTCCAAGTTGATTATTGTTGAGTAAGAAAACAGAAAAAGTGCTTTAATTGTTCATGAGTTTTTTCTACTCTTAATACGCTACTAGTATGAACCAGTAATAATCTATATTCTAATATGGATAGTTATCATCCAAATGAATCAAATATTTCCTTTTCTGAACTTTGCTTAATATTGAAAGATTTAAACAAACTCATAGAAATAAACAGCTCATTAAAAATGTACAATGCAAAAAAAAAGAACAAATTGTAGTTCCAATAATGTACAATGTTTTTTTAACCCAGCAACTGAATTGTGAGTCTTTCTATTCCCCACACATTCAACTTCTCACTACACTACAGACGGCCTCCTCCTCCCTCTCCAAGATTAACCTCAATGCTTCGCTTCTCTTCTGAACTCCTTCCTGACATCCAATCTGGGTCCAATGTTCCCAGCACTGCCGTAATACTTTGTGTAATCCTTCACCATAAGGGTGCACACAAGGTGTCATAGTCTTACAATCAGTTCGCTTGTGTGTTTTTTCCAGCCAGAGTATGAGTTGGAGTTAAAGACTGTATATTTCACTTTTCCATCAACTGGGAGCGCAGAAAATGGTCTAGAATAGTGGTCAGAAAAGATTTAAAGTCTTAAATATGTGAATAAAATAATGAGCTGTTTGCTCATAAATATAATTTGTTTGGTGATATTTAAGTTATTTTAATAATCAAGGAAAATACGACTCAACCTCTGACACATTTTAACTATTCAACAATTTCTATCACAAATTGAACACTTTGAGTTCCCTGCCAAAAGGAAACCTGAAAGCACAAGCTGCAGAGGCTGCCAGGTGGTATGCTCTCAGCATGAGCCAATACCTTGAAGTGAATGGCCTACTGCCTTTTAGAGTGCCAGGACTTCCAGGTGTCATTACACGGAACACACACCAACTTTCTGGAAAGGCACAAGGCAGTGGAAGAATGGAAGCACTTGAAGTCTCCTCTGCCACATAAAGCTCCAACCCTCATTCAAAAAACTGAATATCACATATGAAATTAAAAGTTATACAAATTTGAGGAGCATCATTTGAATTAATTACGAAAACAGTTTATACTTACAAAGGGAATCTTCTCAAAATCACTTTAAATACAGCCTCTTAAGAAGTCACTTTTAATGGAAAAAGTCAGATATTAATAGAAGGCAGTTCTGAATTATTAAAGATAGAAAAATCCGAGTTTATTTATAAAAAGACTGATGGGCCCACTTTTCAAGGTACTTATATATGAGCATAAAAGAAAGCTCAAAAGTATATCATTCAGTCTCTGTCTTAGTAAAAAAGATACCTAAACAGATAAAGGCTGTAGATACCAAATAAAAATCATTTTAAAACAAGTAAAATTTAACAGGTACATTTAAATTTATATTTCAAAATAGTTAAGGAGTCCATAACTGTCTTCCAAAAATGAAATTTCAAATAATTCTTGATTTAACATCTAAAGGATAATATACTTGTTAAATGATGAAACACCTAGGCTTGTATAATCTACTATTAAGAAAAGAAAAGATATCAGTTGAAAGCTCATATCATGCCTCTTAGGAAGCTGCAGTGGTGATGATGATGAACAGTTCAGGCCAGTCAAGAGTCTAGAACTCTGCTATTACTTCAGCTCTTAGTTCCCTTTGAGATCTTGGCCAAGTTACCTACCTAAGCTTTCAGAGGTACGTTTACTAATTTATAAAATGAGCAAATGTTACTAGATAATTTCTTAGTTTTATTAATCTCTAACACTCAAATTAAATGATTATTTCTCAGAACCATTTTGGGGAGCAAGAAAACACAGGACTTTATTAACAACTATGATAATTTCTATCTACTAGACCATAGGTTAGTCATTCCAGTGTTTTCGGGTTTCATCTTTCCCTTTCCTCCAAGAAGGACACCTAATTTTGACCTTTCTTGGTTCTAAAAATGATTTTCCGTGTCTTCCACAATTTTTTTCAACTTCTTTTCCATGTGGCATCAAATAGCATGAGAGTTATTAATTAAAGGAGGGGCGAGGAGAGTATAAAAAACAACTGTCCCAATTGAACCTCCCATACTACCACTATTCGCGCTAAGCTATAGCCTATATTATATGTGTGTACTTGTATGTGTGTGTAAGTATACATAACACATAATTTCTATGTATGCATGTGTGTTTATACATGTACATGGTAGGTGGGTTTCACATGGAACACTTTTACTTTTCTAATTCTCTCCAACCCATGCCCATACCATTTGCTAAATTCAAAAAGAGAAAAGGCCTATTTATGTGACTTCCACACAATTTCCTTCCTTTCTTGGTTTTTAAATTACTTTCTATTTTTTCATAAATCATCATCAAGAAAAGATAACTTATATCCTAAGAAAAAAAGCATTCCCTGAATTTAAAGTTGAATAATTTACTCAGATGGAATAAAATTAAATTAAACAAATAAATAATAAGTAGGATCTACTAGATTAAGAAACCAATACAAATAAATTATATTTTTAGAAAAGGAATTTTTTGGAGTATATTACCTTTCCTTAGTTATTTATATACAAGTATGCAGCTCAGTTTGAAACGGCTTTAAATATTTAAAATGTCATTGCAACAGAACTAATAATACAGTATCTTGGTATAACAGCAACAATAAAGACAAGTTCTTTATGTATGTTAATACACATATTTTTCATTAAAATATTTTGAGTTATGTACTATTATTTTTCACTATAAGAAAACTAAGACACGACAAAATTAAATAATTTGCTCAAGGACACACATTTAGGTAAGCCACAGAACCAATATTCTAATTTAGGCAGTGAGCTTACTTATTTCAATAATATTTGACACTATTAACTTCTAGAACATGAAAACATAAATCACCAGTCCCATACTAGAAACACCAGGATTCCCTTGGGCATATGTAACTTGTTATCTGTGTCATGTAAGACAATTTTATGAAAACAAATGAAGTCATTTTCCAAACATTCAGTATAACCTTGAATAACTCAAATACTATTAAAGACCTGTCTCATTTATGAATCCCCTTGGATCTGTTTGTATTTTTATATGCCCCACCTCTTTAGTTAATATTTCATAAATTTAAAATCGACTATTTAAAGGAACATTTCATTTGATTGCCCTAAATCTCTCTTTCTTGTCATTCAGTGTGTGTCCTCTAATTATAGCATTATAAAATTTGTTGGATAAGTTCTTGTTTATTATCTTCCAAACCTTATAAACTTTGATCATCTCTCCTTTCAACACTTCAACTTTTCATACAAAGAGTTCCTTTAAATGCATTACATAAAAAATTCAAGAGTTGAGATTGTTCCAATTTCAGTCCTAAAATTTCAAAGAAATCCTGAAACTTGTTACTCAGCCATGTCAAGAAGAATTCAAAAAAACTGCTCCTAATGTTAAAAATTTCTGATTCCATAGTCTCTATTCTTACAAGTGACAGTGCAAAAAATTCCCAAGGACAAATAAACTATGCCATTTCTTAATTCAAAAGTTCCAAGAAAAAACAAACAAACAACAACAATAAACTAACCACTCACATACATGCCACGTCACGGACATGGTCATATTTTTAAATTTTAACATACAGGAAAAATGTTTAATGTTAACTAGAAAAGTATCAATAACAGCAGCAGGATGATAGGTCTTTAATAACAAAAATGTTAGCAGAAACTCCTTACAGTGTTTAGCAATTTTGCTTTTCATATCCCTCCCACATTAAAGATTCAAAGTTTTTTAACTTTTTTTTTTTTTTTTTTTTTTGAGATGGAGTCTCACTCTGTCACCCAGGCTGGAGTGCAGTGGTGTGATCTCAGCTCACTGTAACCTCAGCCTCCCGAGTAGCTGGGACTACAGGCATGCACCACCACGCCTGGTTAATTTTTGTATTTTTAGTAGATACGAGGTTTCACCATATTAGCCAGGCTGGTCTCAAACTCCTGACCTCATGATCCGCCTGCCTCGGCCTCCCAAAGTGCTGGGATTACTGGCATGAGCCACCGTGCCCAGCCCAACATTTTTTTAACACAAAGCTAGCATCCTTTTTTTCCTAGATTCTCAACATTTCCTTTCTTCCTTTTTTTCTTTTTTTTAATTGCTCAGGTTTGAGTGCAGTAACACAATCACAGCTCACTGTAACCTCGAAACCCTGGGCTCAAGTGATCCTTCTGCCTATGTCTCTCAAATAGCTGAGCCTACTCGAGTAGCTGAACCTACAGGCACACACCACCACACTCAGCTAATTGTTAAATATTTTTGTAGGGACAGAGTTTCACTCTGCTGCCCAGACTCGTCTCGAACTCCTGGCCTCAAGCAATCCACCAACTTCAAAGTTCTGGGATTACAGGCATGAGCCACTGCAACTGGCCATTTCCTTTATTTTTTAACTGATTCCTTCTCTTGTTCGAGTCTCTCAAAAGATAGAACAATCTTGTTGAGCACCTCATTCTCTACTCCTTCTCTCCTCTCTGCAGCCAAACATCTCCAGATAAGTCCATGGCCCACACATGATCCCCATTTGCTCACTTTCCATCATTCATTAGCTCACTGCAACAGGCCTACCAAATTCACTCTACCAAATTCATCTGCCAAGGTCTCCAAGGTCTTTTGTTTCTCTGGCTAACAAACTGACCTCTCAGAAGCATTCCACAGAGATCCTTATAACCTACTGGAAACCGCTTTTACTTGCCTTCCACGACACCACACTCTTTAAGCATTGTTTTCCTACTTTCCTGGATGCTCTTTCTCAGTTAGCTTTGATTTTCACCTACTCTGTTGACCATCAGCTGTTGGTTTCCTCAGAATTCTGTCCTAAGCATACTTTTCTTCCTAAACCACATTTTCACTTTAGGTACTCTCATCCGCAATCATAGTTTCAGTTATGCAATGCAGATCTCCATTTCCAACCCAGATCTTACTCCTGAATCCCAAACCATACATTTGATTGCCTTCTTTTTTTTTTTTATTTTTTTATTTTTTTATTTTTTTTTATTTTTTTTTTTACAGTCAAAAACAATTTATTGGACATTTAAAAATAACTAAAAGAGTATAAGTAGATTGTAACACAAAGAAAGGATAAATGCTAGGTAGTGAACACCCCATTTACTCTGATGTTATTCTTTTTTTTTTTTTTTTTAATTATACTTTAAGTTTTAGGGTACATGTGCACATTGTGCAGGTTAGTTACATATGTATACATGTGCCATGCTGGTGCGCTGCACCCACTAACTCGTCATCTAGCATTAGGTATATCTCCCAATGCTATCCCTCCCCCCTCCCCCCACCCCACAACAGTCCCCAGAGTGTGATATTCCCCTTCCTGTGTCCATGTGATCTCATTGTTCAATTCCCACCTATGAGTGAGAATATGCGGTGTTTGGTTTTTTGTTCTTGCGATAGTTTACTGAGAATGATGGTTTCCAATTTCATCCATGTCCCTACAAAGGATATGAACTCATCATTTTTTATGGCTGCATAGTATTCCATGGTGTATATGTGCCACATTTTCTTAATCCAGTCTATCATTGTTGGACATTTGGGTTGGTTCCAAGTCTTTGCTATTGTGAATAATGCCGCAATAAACATACGTGTGCATGTGTCTTTATAGCAGCATGATTTATAGTCATTTGGGTATATACCCAGTAATGGGATGGCTGGGTCAAATGGTATTTCTAGTTCTAGATCCCTGAGGAATCGCCACACTGACTTCCACAATGGTTGAACTAGTTTACAGTCCCACCAACAGTGTAAAAGTGTTCCTATTTCTCCACATCCTCTCCAGCACCTGTTGTTTCCTGACTTTTTAATGATTGCCATTCTAACTGGTGTGAGATGATATCTCTAGACAACTTTTACTGGATGTTTTACGAGCCTCTTAAGTTCAATAAATAGCTCTAAAACGGAACTCACCATTTTCCCTTCAGAACCTTCCTTCCTCTCTTCCATTGAGAATTAATTCAATAAATAACTCTCTAACTTATCAAGACAGAAGGAAGATCCTTGCTTTCTGCTACCTCACCTTCTACATGCAGCAGTCACCATGGCTTCTCAAATATGCCTTCTGAACAATATTCACATATGACTTCCCTTCATCCCTACCTACCTTTCTAGTCTAAGTCACCATTGTTTCTATCCTGGGATTTCACTCTTTTCTCCAAAGTGATCTTATCTATAAATTATTTCTGAATTATGCTTAAATATGCTGCTTAAAACTATCCAAAGTCTTTCTATTGTTGTCATTTTAGACTCTAAAATTGCTATGAGGCCTTGCTAGATTTAGCCACTGATTTCCTCTCCCAGCTTCATCTCATAAAGGTCTCCCATCTGCTTTCTGTATTCCGGCTGTGGCAGAATAAAGTTGGCTACAGCTTCTTGGTCACAGCTCTATTAAGATTGAAATATATTTCTTCTCCTCTTGCATATGAACTCACTCTAAGGAGGCTTAGCCAATAGAATGCAGCAGAAATGACCTTACCTAAGCCCCTGGCCTAGTCTTTAAAAAGACTGGCAGCATGTGTTTTCTGTCTTAGAACATTTGTTCATCCCTGGGACACTCCTTAGAATGCAGTCATCATGCAATTCGAAACCCAGGTCACATGGCAAGCTTCCAGCTTACAGCCTGCAACCGCCAGCCATGACAGTGAACTATCTTAGATTTTCCCACTGCATGAAGCCCAGCTGAATTTACACATGGCAAAACTGCCCAGCTGATACCTGTAAACCTACAGATTCATGCGAGGTAATTAAATAATTGTTTTAAGCTATTAAGTTTTGGGCTGGTTTGTTATGTAAGAGTAGACTACAGGAACAAATGTTTATATTCCATCTTGTCTGTGTTTCAACTCACAGAGATAGAAACTATGTTTTGCTTGTTCACCATCGTATTTCCAATGCTTACCAGAGTTACTGGTTTACAGCAGGTGCCCAATTAATATTTATTGATAGATATTACTAATTAATAGATAAATGAAAAGATAAATTATTAATATCCTATCTTAACAAGGGCAGTATAACCTAATAATAAAAGATGCTGGGCTTTTAGACAACACTTCATGGTTTAAATTATGCCTCTGGTATTTACTGCTGACTGATCAGGAAATGTTGCAAAAACTCTCTGTGTCTCAGTTTAATTATCTGAGAAGTAGAGGATTTTGAGGATTAAATGAGATTATAGTACGTGTGTGTGTGGGTGAGAGAGAGAGAGCGTGTGTGTATTTATGAACAAATGGCTAAAGGCTCCCAGAGAATGTTAGTTGTTATTATTTATTTATTAAAATGATTAACTGTGAGGCAGAGAAAGTGAATAGCTCTTCTGAGTTCACCTTGCTAGCTAGCTGCAGAGATGGGACTAGCAACCTGCTTTCCTGATTGACCTTTTTTTCTTTTCCATCTTCTTATTTCCTTTTCTTTTATTATGTTACAATCATCTGTGGTGGGTAGAATAAATGGTCCCCCATGTCCTAATTCCCAAAACCTGTGAATATGCTAGGTTATATGTCAAATGAAATTAAGATTGCAGTTAGAATTAAAGCTACTAATGAGCTGAGTTTGAGATGGGGCAATTATCCTGGGTTAATCAGATGGCCCCACTGTAATTGTAAGGGTTCTTGTAAGTGAAAGAGGAATTCAAAAGAAGGAGAGTACCAGAGAGACACAATGCAAGAAAGACCAGGCCTTCCATTGCAGGATTTGAAGATGGAAGGAGGCCATGAGCCAAGGCATGCAAGTGGCCCCTAGAAGTTGGACAAGGCAAGGAAATGAATTATCCCCTAGAGACTCCAGGAAGAAAAGCAGCCCTGCTGACACCTCAGTTTTAGCCCACTGAGACTAATTTCACACTTCTAACCTCCAGAACTGTAAAATAATAGATTTGTATTGTTATAAATCACGGTTTGTAGTAATTTGTTATGGCAGCAATAGAAAGCCAATACATTACCCAATCAATGTGGTGAACTTATAAACCTGCATGCAGTTTCAAAGTTTAATACATGATACATTTGCAGAAGTGGTTATGGAATTTATGGTACTTTATTCACATATATTCATCTGGGACCATTTAGATTCTTCTATCTTCCTTTATTAATATATTTTACCACTAAAAAAGATAATATTTAAATTTTTTATAACTAAGAGTAAAGTTCAATAATGAGGAAAGGTAAAGATAGAGAAATAGTAGAAAAGAAAAATAAAGTTAATTGTAATAATTCAAGGATTTTTGAGTGTAAATCGCCACCAGAAAGATCAGCATCTATGATCTTGACTCTCCCTTGGGGAAGGGAACTTCATCTTCCTGACTCCTCATTGGACAAAACTATTGACTTCATTGCAATTATAATAAGATTCTCATTGACTATATACTGTGTAGATATTTTTTAAACAGCTAAATGTCTGCCAAGGCAGCTAACTCAATACACTATTAAATTGATTTAGGGCAACGGGGTGTAGAAGCTGTCACACCTGTAAACGATCTTTTAACCATCTGTTGTGATGCATTTATATGCTAAAATCTTCAGAAGTAGCAAAACCCTTTGATCCCACCTGGTTGACCATATTTTCTGAATTAATTCCAATAAAATAGAATAGAATTATAATACATGAGTTCTGCGTTCCTTAAACAGCAAGAAGAATGTTTAGGTGGATTTTTTAGTATACTGTTTTCGAACCACTTTTAAAATCCTGAGCCACTACAGAAAAAAAAACTCTTCAAATGAATACAACCAAAAGTTATTTTTATTTAAAACAGTATTAATATTTATAATTTCAGGAAGGCAAATATAAAACAGTCATCTCGGAGTAATCTATTAGTGTCTGCTTATTGCTTTGAGTATTCACCAGGGAATGAGAAAAGAAAACAGGAATAAAAAAGAAGGAAAGAGAATGCCTTGGAAAAAACAAGGGTATAATATCAACCACTTTAAATTGAAGAGCTTAATATATTTTCTGCTTCTCCACTCAAAGGAAATAACCGTGTAAGATTGTGGCCTAGTTTGCAGAAATCCTGCTATTCGTAGCTTACCTTGACAAATTTAAATGTCAACCAGAAAAGTCATATTTTTAGTAAGCATGTGTTAACTACTCTGGGCTAAATAATTAACAGTTAACATACTCTGTCTTTTTATAAAAGTATAACTTGGTTGTAATTGGGGTCTCGGTTTTGTGTTCCTTTTTCTTGTCCTACTGTATACAACTTTGATCAGTAATAAATCATTTTGGAGGTATTAATATACACGGAAAATAGAAGCAAAGTGGTTTCCCTAAGAAGTTTTTATGGTGACTTCGGTACTTTGCTCTTATTCTGCCCCTTTCTTTAGGGGTTAATGAGAGAGAGAGAGAGGGAAATTGAGCTAAAAAAGAGTATAGTGTGTCTCTGTTAATGAAAGAGAAATATATACCAAGAGATTTGTTTGGATGCAACACAAAAGGTAATCAATTAAATAGTGGTCAGAATAGATTCTAGGCATGTAAACTGGGTTGAAATTGGGGGCAAGGCTTAGAGGAAAGCTAGACTATAGCTCAGAAGCCATATGGGCATTCAAAATTCATTCCTGATGCCCTCTAAGTCTAAGAGGTGATTGCCAGGACAATTTGTTGGGAGTTCATAACTGGTTTGATGGAAAGTAACAATCTTCTTCCTGATTTTTCATTATTAAGATTGGCCCAATAACTTCTATGGACTTGAGTTTGAAGTTAGAGCCCATCCAGCAAAAAAAAGTTACCATTATTTGGGAAGGACAGGGATGCAGAAAGAGATCAAGGGATGATAAAGAGTAGCCTAATGCTTGACTCCCCAAAATGCAAAGTTAGGTGTGTTCACCAAACTTCCATATGAAAATTTAGATAATAAGCTTATTAAGTCTCCTTATTTATGAAGATTACAAGTGAAGTTCCCTAATGAAACAGTTTCAATCATGCAATTTTGATACTTATACTGGCCACCAAAATAGGACCAAAATATAGAAGACAATTTTGGTCATTAAAAAATTAACAAGTTCTTAAAGGACCATTATCTAATATGGATAAAGAGGACGTTATATTTCCCAGCAAGAGGGTAGCAGGGGTTTCAATTCATCAAAACTTTTGAGCATATAACCAGTGAAGCGCATGGTATAATGGAAAGAACAAAATAATTTTTGAACTCCTATAAAATCCTAGGTCTTCCACAGACTGATGCAGGAACTGATTTGAAGGCAAAATCAGGAAGCTGGCAGGAAGAGTAGGGTATAGGAGGGCAAAAGAGACAATAAATATTATACGCTGCTTTGACAGAAAAGACACATATTTTCAAAAAAAATACTAAACACCAGAACAATGTAAATACCCAAAGATAATATGCTGCTGAGCTGAACTAACAAATACAAAGCAAAAGAAACATCATGAAGGTGGAGGAAGTATTTTTTAATCCTTAATAATTTAGCTAATCTAATTTCCACATATTGTCTTTCAGCAAACTGGCTTATGTGACAAGTTTGTCATTCAGTGAATTAGATTATTTCTCTGCAATTTCTTAGCTAAATAAGTTTAGTCAAGTTACTTAATTTCTGAGTCTTGTTATTTTTAATTTGTTTGATTGGTGTTGTTTGCTGATAGGATAAAATAACACTTAAAAAATAGTACTCAAAACATATTAGATGCCAAATATATCCTTTTCAAATTTTAATATACACAAGGCAATGTAGACAAATATTATAGAGACCAAAATAGGAATAACATTTAGTGCATACCCACATTTTGAATGCAAAGGTAAAATAAATAAGATTTAGAGCATACTCATATTCTGAATACAAAGATTTAAAAAATATATGTTAAATGTTGATATATAAAATTATGTGTCAACTTTATTTAGAAGTTCCCCTGCACAAGCTCTATTGCCTGCCGCCATGTAAGATGTGCCTTTGCTTGTCCTTCACCTTTGCCACGATTGTGAGGCCTCCCCAGCCATATGGAACTATGAATCCATTAAACCTCTTCCCCTTATAAATACCCAGTCTCAGGCATGCCTTTAGAGCAGCATGAGAATGGACTAATACATGTAATATCTTGAAAAGTCTTAGAAAGTATTATTTTGACTTTGCCCTCAACAATGAATAAGAATTTTAACAATAAGGCAGAGCTAAATGAAAGGCCAAATCAATAGAGAAAATGGTAAGTGAGGGAGCTAAGAAGAAAAGGAGCAGGAATGAGGTGAGGTAGAGGAGAAAGAGAGAAAGGGAGAAGAAGGGAAGAAAAAGAAGGAAGAAAGAGGAGGAGGGGGAGGAAATGAAGGAGGAAAAAGAGGAGGAGACCACCAACAATCACAATAACATCATGAATGTGACAAAGGCTCCTGTTATCCCTCAATATCTAGTTTTCCCTTTTTTTCCAAAGTGATAGCAATTGAAACTGGGCATATATTTGATTTTTGTAAAGATGACATATTCTAGCGTTTTATGCATCTAGATGTGGCCAGGTTACTAAATTGTAGCCAATGACATGTGAGAGAAAGTGATATATGGAAATTCCAGGATATGTTTTAAAGGCAGGGGAGTGACCTTTTTCTTCACTTCCTCGTTCATGGTGCTAGGATTGGGGACTTGGTGCTAAGTCACCATTGATCATGCTGAAAGGGACAAAGTGCTTCAGATGGCAGAATCTGGGTTCCTAAATAATAGCATAAAATATCTATCATGTAAGCCCTTGACCATCTATATCTAGGTTGCTATGTGACACAGAATTACAGCTTTATATTGATTAAGCCGCAGTTATATGGGGTCCATTTTTATTGTAATTAACAGTATGAATTCAAGAAATGGTATATAATCTGATATGAATAAAATACAGAATGTCTGGGAGAGAGAGAATGAATGACAAGGCCAGGAAGTAAAGTCCTGGACAAGTCTAAACTATTATATTTAGCTTCTCTGCAATGGAAAGTCACAGATCACTTTCAAAAGGAGTAACATACATGATCAAATACGTATGTTAGAAAAATAAATAAAATGTGTAGAACAAATTATAAGGAATTGTCTTTACAAGAAAAAAGGACAATGAACTCTGTTATGACATAGACTTGTGACCACAACAGTAGGAGTAGGAATGAGAAGAATTCTAATTTGGAGATTGAACTGACAGAATTGTGCAAGTAAAAAAGAAGAATGTGTGAGCAAGGAGGAGGCATAAAAAATACGTGTAATCAAATACAATTCTAATCTAGTTAAGTATCATAAAAGAAAGTACAGATGTAATGGTGTTACCTGGCAGTGAGTTATAAGGAATTTTAAAAATTACATTAAATTCTAATCAAGTCTAAGTGACAATTGGAAATGCAAGTGTGGAGGACAAGTTAGAGTTTGTTATCTATATTCAGTACTTTCAAATATGAACAGCAGTGGAAGACTTGGTAGTAAACAAAATGGACAGGAAGGAGGATTATATAGAACGAAAGTAAAGAGAACAGAAAACAGAATCATATAATGTTCTTGCTCCTCTTTTAAATTATTTGCATTTTGTTCTTCTTCCAGGACACAGGATGAATGTACCCTAAAGTTCATATCATCTGTGAACATAAAATGGCCTGTGAAATAAACTCTCTACAGGATTACAGAGCAGTAAGGGAGCTTGAATTGCCTGGATAGCATGACAGAGCTGTAGGAAAGCTTTAACTACTTTCATAGCTAAAGAAAGTAACATGCAAACAAGCAAAATGATTTGTTCAAGGGAGCTTCACTACAATAGCAGACGTCTCCCCAATCCCAGTATGCTGGAGCATATTTTGAAGCTCCATAATTTATAAATTCTAGTGAAGGTAGGCCAAAGACATTTTCTCTTCCTCTTCACTATTTATTTATATTTTTCAGACAGGGTCTCACTGTGTTTCCCAGGCTGGAGTGCAGTGGCTTAAGCATGGCATACTGCAGTCTCAACCTCCTGGGCTCAAGCAGTCCTCTCATTTCAGCCTCCTTAGTAGGTGGGACCACAGGTGCACACCACCACATCTACGTATGTTTTATTTTTTATATTTTTGTAGAGATGGTTTCTTGCTATATTACCCAGGCTGGTCTCGAACTCCTGGACTCAAGCAATCATCCTGTCCTGTCTTGGCCTCCCAAAGTGCTGAGATTATAGGCGTGAGCCACCACAACTGGGCGTCCCCTTCCTTTATCTTCTACAATTTTTTTCTGTTTCTTTCTGCCTTATAACCATTGGAACTTATTGGGGGAACCCGCCCCCAATAATTCAACGTGGGTCCTTTTCTATTTTCCCTAAGTGTCGGCTGCTCTGAGAAATAAAGGGAAAGAGTAGAAAAGAGAAAAATTTTAAAGCTGGGTGTTCGGGGAGACATCACATGTCGGCAGGTTCCGTGATGCCCCAGAAGCGGCAAAACCAGCAAGTTTTTATTAGTGATTTTCAAAAGGGGAGGGAGTGTACAAATAGGGTGTGGGTCACAGAGATCACATGCTTCACAAAGTAATAAAATATCACAAGGCAAATGGAGGCAGGGCGAGATGACAGGACAAGGGTGAAATTAAAATTGCTAATGAAGTTTCGGGCATGCATTGTCATTGATAAATCTTATTAGGAAACAGGATTTGAGAGCAGACAACCGGTCTGACCAAAATTTATTAGGTGGGAATTTCCTTGTCCTAATAGGCCTGGGAGCGCTACAGGAGACTGGGGCTTATTTCATCCCTTATCTTCAACTGTAAAAGACAGACGTCCCCAGAGTTGCCATTTTAGAGACCTCCCCCTAGGAATGCATTCTCTTTCTCAGGGATGTTTCTTGCTGAGAAAAAGAATTCAGTAATATTTCTCCTATTTGCTTTTGAAAGAGGAGAAATATGGCTCTGTTCCACCCGGCTGTCAGGCAGCCAGACCTAATAGTTATCTCCCTTGTTCCCTGAACATCGCTGTTATCCTGTTCTTTTATGAAGGTGCCCAGATTTCATACTGTTTAAACAATTTGTGTAGTTAACGCAATCATCACAGGGTCCTGAGGTGACATACATCCTCAGTTTAGGAAGATGACGGGATTAAGAGATTAAAGTAAAGACAGGCATAGGAAATTACAAGAATAGTGACTGGGGAAGTGATAAATGTCCATGAAATCTTCACAATTTTCATTTAGAGATTGCAGTAAAGACAGGTGTAAGAAATTATAAAAGTATTAATTTGGCAAATTAATAAATGTCCACAAAATCTTCACAATTTATGTTCTTCTGCCATGGCTTCAGTGGGTCCCTCCATTCAGGGTCCCTGACTTCCTGCAACAGGAACTCTAACATTTTTTAAAAGAATCAGTAATACTGAGGCTTAGTTAGCAAGATTCTATAACATTTGGGTTTTCATAGTCTTCAATTGTGCTGGATAAAATTATTTCTAGTAGAAAATTTAGTTGGTTGCCATAAAAATTCTTTTAATAAAGTAAATTATCTTCATAAATAGATTAAAAGATCAAAAGAAAATTATATACTGGTCTCACAAGTGAAGCTGAAGTGTCGTGATGAATGATACTTTTGAAATCAATCCTGCAGATTTTCAGAAATTTTTCGTTACATTGTTATTTCTTGCATTTCAGTTGAGAAGACAATGCAATCATCTATTATGAATAATATTTAGAGAAAGTAGTCAAAGCCTCATTGATCTTTGTAAGCAGTTAGACCTGTATTTTTAAGACACATTCACTTTTTCAGGCTCCAAAGCAATAAAGATAAAATCTCCCTTCAATGGTGTGAAAGAGCAAAATAAATCCCATGAACAAATCACAACCTCAGAGGGTGATTAAATATTGGAAAGAAAAAACCACATGATATATCTGAAAGTGGCACAGCACAGTAAAAAGTCACAGGGCTTGGGATAAAAAAGTGATAGATTCCATCCCAGCTTTCTCGAAGGTGACACTAGGAAAGTTAACCTCTGTGTTTATCTGGCATTTACCTGACACTTGTTTTTATCTGACAATTTCTTGTCATGGTTTCACTTGGGTTATTTTGAAAGCATAATTGATTTCTTCCAACTTTGATTAGCTTTTTAATGCTTCCTACTAAGGCTAGAATGATAAGGTTTTTTGTTTTAGAAACTCTACTACAAAAAATAATGCTTTCCAAATACCTCAACACTCACAATGACCTGTAATTTAATCCTATTTTACAGATGATGGTACTGCAAATAAATCAAGCAATTAACAAAGCAGAATCCAAATTTGGCTCTCCCCATTACAAAATCATGTCGCTTTCTACACATCTTAGAGTTCATCCTTCTAGATACTAAGTCCTTCTAGATATCCAGATGTCACCTACTTTCTAGATATCAAGTCATGATGGCAGAAAAAAAGTTTTTGTAATTTCCCTAGTTTCAGTTACAGATTAATTAAGTATCATACTATAGGGAGAATGTGGAAGTGTGGATTAGATGCAGTGGCCAGTTCCTCAATAAGAAATTAATTCTCTTAAAAGGAGGAAAGAGTTGACATTTGTGTTCCAGTTGCTCCCTAGAACACAAATGGTTCTGTGTGATCATAATTTCAGAATTTATTTCTATCTAAGATCATGATTTAAGTTGTTTTGAGCTGTTGCATTATTTTAATTTCACTAGAAAAATTCACTTCAATTAATATTTAATGAGCTTATTCAAGTTATGTGTGTGGTAAGGATAAGATTGGAATCTAATTATGTTTACCATGAATACATGCTCATTGTTAAAAAATAAAGAAAACACATAAAACAGTGAAAGAGAGTGGAAACCTCTCATAACTGTATCACAAACATATATATGTAATATACATTATATATAATATATATAATATATAATATGTATATGTAATATATAATATTACAATTTGATGTAAAGCAGCTCTCAATAGTTTGCTGTATCTTCTGAAGACATTTTATTGGTACCTATAGATATGTATTACACACACATATACACAGTACTTTTATTTAAAAGAACCAAGAATTTTTATACTTAACATGATAAAATTTTTCTGTCTCACTGTATGTAAAACTACATGTACGAATGATATCTCATTGACGTTTTATTTTGCATTTATCTGATGCTTAGCAATGTTAAGCATTTTTTCATATGCTTGTTGGCCATTTGTATGTATTCTTTTGAAAAAAGACTATTCATATCCTTTGCCCACTTTTTATAGGGTTATTTGGTTTTTATGTTATGGTTGTTTATTTGGTTTTTGTTACGGTTGTTGAGCTGTTTGAGTCCCTTGTAAATTCAAGATATCACACCCCTGCTGGATGCATAGTTTGCAAATATTTTCTTCCATTCTGCAGGTTGTCTGTTCACTTTGTTGATTATTTCTTTTGCTGTGTAGAAGCTTTTTAGTTTAATTAAGTCCCATGAGATATCATCTTACACCAGTCAGAATGGCTATTATTAAAAAGACAAAAAACAACAGATGTTGGTGAGGACGCACAGAAAAGGGAATGCTTATACACTGTTGGTAAGAATATAAACTAGTAAAACCCCTATGGAAAACAGTATGGAGATTTCTCAAATAACTAAAAATAGAACTAGGATTTTATCCAGCAATCCGACTACTGGGTATATACCCAAAGGAAAATAAATTATTATATTAAAAAGATACCTGCCCTCGTATTTTTATCGCATCACTGTTCACAAAAGCAAAGATATGAAATAAACGTAAATGTCCATCAGTGGATGATTGGATGAAGACAATATGGTGTGTGTGTGTGTGTGTGTGTGTATTCAGCCATAAAAAGAATGAAATCGTGCGTTTTGCAGCAACATGGATGGAACTGCAGGTCATTATTTTAAGTGAAACAACTCAGAAACAGAAAGTCAAATACCACATGACTTTATTTATAAGTGGGAACTGAACAACATGGCCATAGAGTGTGGACTGATAGACGGGGAGACTGGGTAAGAGGGAGAGAAGGTGGTAGGGATGAGAAATTACCTATTAGGTACAATGTACACTATTCAGGTGATGGTTACACTAAAAGCCCAGACTTCAACACTACCTAATATACCCATCTAACAATACTGCACTTGTGCCCCTTAAATTTATACAAATATTTTAAAACTATGTGCACTATATTTTCATAACTACAGAAATATGTTGAATTGATTGGTTGTCATTTAATTAACTAATTCATGATTGGTGACCAGGTACATTAAATTCAAATTTTCACCACTGAAAAACAGTGAGTATCCTCTACTTATATCTTTGACCATATAAGTGAATATCCCAATAACAAATTAGTAGAAGTAAAACGTCTAGGTTAAATATACACATTTGATTAAGTTAAAGCCTCTCCAACTCCGGGTGACTGTCCATTGCCTATTTCACACACCCTCAACACAGGATAGTTCCAATATATATAATATTATCAATTTGACAGTTTCTTAACATGTTTGCTGGATATTTGTATCTCTTCTTCTTATTGCATTTCTTGACCTTTGACCATTTTCATGTTGAATTGTTTGCCTTTTTCTTTTTGATTTCAGGGGTTCTTTCTGGACTATAGACTATGGATATTAACAATTTATCAGTTACATGAAGCAGAAACATTTTCCCAATCTGATTTTTTAAATGGGTTAACTCTATCTTCTCTGACATAAATTGGTTTTGAGTTTTATGTCATCAAATCTACTAACCGTTTCCTTTATGGCTTATGTTCTTTGTGTTATATCCTTTAACAGATTACCTCTGTTTAGGCCTAGACTTTAAAAAGATGCTTCTATATGTTCTTATAGTACACACAGAAAATAGAGAGCTTATGTTATTTTTTCCAGATAATTATCTAATTGTTTTCAAATCATTGGTAGATTAATATAACTCCCACCCTCCCCAACAATTAAAAAACTTCCTTTATCCTTAGAGTACAATCATACATGCATATTTCTGGATTTCTAGACAGAAAAAAAGAGCATTAATGTCTCTCATTTTTAGTCTAACCATGTGACTGCCATTAGGGAAAATAAAAAAGAAAGTATGTGTGTGTGCGTGTACTTTTTTTACTCTTTTACTTTAAAATATTTCTGACAAGTCTACTCTTTGACGAGAAAGATTTATGTTACCTGTATTTGACAAATCTTTTATAAGAACCTTTTTCTCTAATGTTTATTTTGCCATTTCCCTGATTAGCATAAGATAAATTTTGGTTCTACCTGAAAGTGGGGGTAAACAGAATAATAACAAACATTAATGAGCTTGTCTCAGCACTAGTTAAAATTCCCAGTGAAATTATCTCATTGTATCAATTTTGTGGGATATGAAACAGGAGCAGCAATTGGAACTGATTAATCATTTTGATTTCTATAAAGAAGCAATTTTTCCCAAATATAATAATTTTAATAAACTTTGGTAGAGGCAATTGATCAAACAAAATTTTAAGTTCTAGTATTCTATTCTGCTTTCAATTAAATTTTTGAAACCCCACCAGTAGGAAATCTCCATAGATTAGGATAGCAGTTCTCGAACAGTTTCAGATGAATATACTTATACAATCTTAAAAATTATTAAGGACCCCAAAGAGCTTTTGTATACATGAGTTACACTTATTCCCACTAACTGTATTTTAAATTAAAACAAAAAGGGGCCAGGCATAGCGGTTCATGTCTGTAATCCCAGCACTTTCGGAGGCCAAGGTGGGTAGATCCCTTGAGCTCAGAAATTCGAGATTAGCCTTGGCAACGTGGCAAAACCCTGTCTCTACCAAAAATACAAAAATTAGCTAGGTGTGGTGGTGTGTGCCTGTGATCCCAGCTACTTGGGAGGATGAAGTGGGAGGATGGCTTGAGCCCAGTAGGCAGAGGTTGCAGTGAGCCAAGATAATGCCACTGCACTCCAGCCTGGGCGACACAGCAAGACCCTGTCTCAAAAAAAACCAAAAAGGTGGGGGATTAAGATATTTATCAGTTCATTTAAAAAATAATAATACTAATAAACACCACAATTTTATATTAATAACATATTTTGTGAAAAATAACTACATGGTCCCCCCAAAATTAGGAGAGTAACACTGCTTTTATTTCTGCAAACCTCTTTTTCTTTTTTAAAAAGACAGTTGGGTTTTCATATTTTGCTTTGTTGGATTTAAATTAGAAAAATCTGTCTTGAACTAGATAGTAATTTTAAATGTAGAGAGTATTTTGTTAGCCTTTTCAGGTAATTGTGGATATTATTCTTTGAAACCACACTAACAGTTGGCAAATGATAGTGTCTTAAGGGTTATCTATAATGTGAATTTCTAAACCCATATAAATAAACATTTTGTACTCTATTCCATTAAAAATCCACTGGCCTATCTTGTGCTTGACTGGATCATTTAGTCACACTTAATTCTCTAATATTATGCATTGATCATTTAGAAAATATCAGTTCACAATTAGGTAGATGACCCAAATGTTGCCATAATTCATTATACAATATCAAAATATTATTTTCCTCAATATTACCACACACCTCATATGAGAAGCTTTAATTATTGGGAAAATGACAAGCTCACAATGGCAGAGGCAATTTTTCCAAAATTCTCTTTTTAACTTAAAAGCTTGAATTTTAGAACTGGCAACAAAAACTGTTCATTGTTTCCCTCAAAGTGACAGACTTACTTTATTCTTCTAAAAAATAAATGTTGGTCAAATAACCAAACGCAAATAACCCTAGTTCATCAGTCATTCCTTCAAGTAAAAGGATGGCCTATGACAGAAGAGTGGCCCAGATGGCTCGCAGTCACAACCACACAAGTGCTTTTGTTCCATATGATCATATGGACTTCCATGTGACAGTTAAGAACTTCCTGCATACCCTTCATTTGGTTTTGCAGAATACAAAAATATGTCTACTTAAGGGTTGAGATTCAATAAAATCTACAACTTTTACTGTTTTATGATAGACATTCTTAAGCACAATTGTTCTGTTTTGTTTTGAGGGATTTTTTGTGAGTGTGTGGCAGGGATGAAGATGACTACTCAGTACAGCTGATTCATGCCAATGGTTGCACTAATGGTGCAAAAGCAACAAAGTGGAAAAGGCAAACTATGTCTTGATATTATTAATATTATGAAAATGATTGTTATTTCGTAGATCCCCGTATAGGGTCTCAAGAATGCCTGGCAACCTCACACAACACTTTGAGAATTACCAGACTAGTCTATAAGGCTTCTGCCCTAGTGGTACTACTAATTGTATTACTCTCAAAATGACTGAATGAACAAATTTTCTACTGAATTTCCATCCCTGCAGTGACATGCAGCACATAATCTTAAAAATAGACATTTTATTGTAGTAGTCTCTGCCACTGACAGTGTTATTGGAAGAACATTCATCTCTGCTTGTTCTTCTTTATTAGAAAGATATGCATCTTCATTGGTTTTGCAATCTATTCATACTGTCAACATTAATAGTGAACATCAGCAAGCCGTCACTACCAAGAAAAATGAAGTAAAATTAATAAAGAGAAAAATGTACTACAGGACTAAGTAAAATAGCACCTCAGTGAAAATTGTAACTGTACAGACTCCAGTGAAAAACTTTTATTCTCTAAGTGAACAGATGAGTTAATGAATGGGCTGAACGACATCTAAAAAAATAAAATAAAATGCCAGTTGGGAATCCACATTGTTTTTTTTTTCTGCCCTTTCCAGGACACTAGTATTATACTGCTTCTCTTATAATAAGCCACCCTGTCAGAAAAATATTTGTTAAAGTGTATTTATCTAATAGGATGTGGGGAAAGCATTTTAAATACTTTCTGAGACATTTTCCATGGCATCTCTCATTTCTATGATTCTCCATCTCCTGGTCCAAGGATGTGAGTCTGCCCCTGTCTCTCCTCTAGTTATTATTGCCTTCCTTCATTTAAAATGACAATGAAATTTTTCATAAAAAACTTGAAGGTATACACTTTTTTTGATAGGCTCCATAATGCATCAAATCCAAGCAATTTAGGTAATTAAATTTCTGTTTCTGTTTCCAGGGTTATGCTCTTTCACATTCCCCAACCCCTAGAAAAAGGTGAAAGGAGAAAAACAGAGCAATAGGGCAGAAACATCAACAGCAAGAAGAGGAAAAGCAAGCATAGCTGGAGAATGGGAAGCACCCTCTCTAATACTTTCTAGTAACTGTGCTAATACCATAAATGTCCCCTGGGATCATGAAGTATGCGAGTGGAGGCGGATTTTTACTTTGGGAATAAGTTGAGAAGATTGTGTTTTATGTAAAACGATGTGGAGAAAGATTTTTATTATATAGCAAGATTATCATATCCTTTTCCTGATTTGTTATTTTTACCAAGTAGCAAATGGGCCTTCTTGATTTAATTGTGGGTTTTAACTTGGGAGTGAAGTTTATGTGTTTATGTGTTTCTATATATTTATCACCTTTGTCATCTATATAGATCTGTATCTCGTGAACTTTAAAAGTAGGTGGCCCCATTATATCTTTGAATCTGCATTTGACTCCATTTAGGAACGAATGAAAAGAAACTCTGGATATTCATGTAATGCATGCATTGCCCAGGTGAGAAAAAAGGACCGACTATTATAACTTCTTTTCTTCAATTGCGAACATTGACCCTGCTCCATGTTTAGCACCAGAATGCCATAATTATAACCTCCTTGTGCCTCAATGATAAGATAGAAAACAGCCCAATACTCTCTTTCCTATGGCGTTAGTCTCCTAAGATATAATAATTTGCTTAAATTTAGATGGCTATCAATTAAAAAGATTTTTCATCAAGTTAAACTTTAATATATAGGGCTTTGTGTTTCTACTCTTACTTTCCATGAAGCAATATCTTTCCTCAAGGAATATAATCTTGAAGCAGTTATACTTGTATCTTCAACTTAAAGCTGGGGGCTGTAAATATCTATCAACAAAAATGGGAGCCATTTTCTTTTGATTTATAGAATGCAACAATTATTGGCAGTCCCATTAATGCATAACCACTAATTCCAATTTAAGGAATGCCTGCATAATGGCAGCTTTAAAAATATTTGCAGATCATGATAGTCAGTTCTTTAAAATAAAAACAATATATAATTGCTTTTACTAGAGAAATGGTCCCAGCATATGTCCATCATTTGATTGCAAGACTCATAAACCATAAATATTACTTATAAGAAAGACACAGCGACAGTTGGGCTTACCACTAAAATGGTGGTTCTCTTTCAAGATTTTTAGTTCCTCTGTAACATGAAGACAATGGGAAAGAGGTTTGTATTAACAATTAACAGTAAATACATCCTTAGCGTCTACAATGGGCTCAGACCTACGCTGGTTCTCCAGGACACACAATGGAAGCGTTAAGCATAATGCCATTCTTAACGAAATTGTAACCCAGTGAGGAACGAGACTACTATCATTCAGTGAGTACTTTCTGTATCCCAGGCACTTTGCCAGGCACATGATTATTTTAAGAGTCAGAAATTCTAGGTACAAATCCAGGCTCTTTCTATAAATAACTGTGTCACCTTTGACTAAATCACCTGGTCTTTCTGGAATTAATTCCTCCGTATGTCAAAAGCATTCAGTAAATAATCAGTAAATCTCTCGGCCTTGATGAGTCTATAATTTCACATTGTGACTAAAATAATTTGGAAGTTCTAAAGACTCTGGTAGAAAGGATTAGAATGTTCCAGAAAGTGTTCACAGTGCATAAGAATGTGAGTTTGATGTTGAAGGATGTATCTAAACTCTTGAACAGTCAGAGGAAAGTTCTAAGATATTCAAATTATGAAGTACACAGGGACTTTCAAGTGGCTCTGGAGGTTCATAAAGTTTCTTCTTAGATTTCAAACTCCCTGGTGGCTGTGTTTTATCCCTCAGCACTGCGTCTAGCACATTTGAGGTATTGAAAATATTTGTGAGCTGGGCGTGATGCCTCATGCCTTTAATCCCAGCACTTTGGGAGGCTGAGGCAGGAGGATCACTTGAGGCCAGGAGATCCGGAGCAGGCTGGGCAACATAGACTTCATGTTTACAAAACATTTTCAAAATTAATCAGGTGTGGTGTTGCACGCCTATAGGCCCAGCTACTCAGGAGGCTGATGTGAGAGGATTGCTTGATCCCAGGAGGTTAAAGTTACAGTGAGCCAAGATCATCCCACTGCACTCCAGTCTGGGTGACAGAGAGTGACCCTGTCTCAAAAAACATATTTTTTTAAATAAAAAAAGAATTATTTTATTTTTATATATATATAGTGAGAGAAAGGAATTCTCTGCCATGGTCAGTGTATATATATATATATATGTGTGTGTGTGTGTGTGTGTATATATATGTATATATATGTGTGTATATATACGTACACACATAAACACACACACATATATATACACATATATATACATATATACACACACACACACACACATATATATATATATATATATATAGGCTCACTGAAACCTCCGCCTCCCGAGTTCAAGCAATTCTCCTGCCTCAGCCTCCCGAGTAGTTGGTGTGCCACCACATCGGCCTAATTTTTGTGTTCTGAATATATTAATTATTTAAATACAAGCTTTGTATTTAATATTTTGTATTTTTAATGTATTACTTAAATATAAGCTTTGATTCTGAGTACATCTTATGTCTTTATATGAATTATATGCAACTGACACATTTACTCACATATGAAAAAATGCTGTCTGCTAAACTTTATCTGTTTTTAATATACAATTTTAATTATATAATTAGGTTACCTCTGATTCAGTTTTACACTTTGGTAGTAATAATACTGACTTCAAAAATATAGACTATCGACTGGATATCAAATTCTAATATAAATTTTGATATATATAAAATATGATATATGATATGATATATATATATACATACATACACATCAAAGAGTTATCCCAAGAGTACAAAACGTTAAGGGAGAACTCTACAACCTAGGCAGAGTTTATACTTGTTATATTTGACAAAAGAATAACAAATGATTTCCCAGTGAGGATAATAAGAGCACAGATTAGGCGTCTGTCTTGTAATCCAGAGTTAAACCTTAAGCGTCTCTTCCAGAAAAGTGTTGATGCTGTCTGCATGGTGACGCCCCTTCTGCCTGCACCTGCCTCACTAACTCCTCCCTGAACTCCACTTCTTGCACATGTCTGTTCCTGTGCCTCATTCTGGTGTGAAACTCTGGAATTCCCTTTAAGTCAGAGCTGTACCATTTCTACATTCATTGGATAACTCTGATCTCAGCTTTCTCCCCAGAGCTAACAAAAAGTCAAAGTGTACTGCCTCCCCCGAAATAACCCTCCAGCCAGGAGCCAAGCACGCCCACTGCTCCAGGTGACCTGCTCACCTTCCTGGCTCAGGTCTCAGTCCTGGAATAATGTGACAAGTCCTCTTGTGTGATTATGTATGTGCCCCACATTCAAAAATAACCTTCCTTGGACCCTATCTCACATCCTTCATTGACCACGTTCTACATGCTAGGTACATTTCTGGACACCTTACCAATTGAAGAGTCACAAGCCATGACCATAATTCTTTTTTCTACTCCCACATTTACACAAAATACAGGGATTTCCCAGTTTTATCAATCACAATGATCCTGCACTTTCTGGAGTCATGTACCAAACATATTCAGAGGCATACAGCAATCCATCTTCAAATCTGTTGTGAATTTGTCTTTTTGTTCTCCTAGTATCTTTGCAATATGTTGGGAGATGATGAATCTGAGTTTTATTTCCTAACAGAGCCTGGCACAAGGCCAGGCACAGGGAATACACTGTAAAGTTCATGCTAATTATGGAGAGCACAATGTGTTCAGCCAATGTAACAGAAGCATGCCTGAGAAGTCCCAACTATTCATCTTTAGTCCCAAGACTGTCATCTTTATCTCGACGAGGAAATATAAAATAAATAGCCAAGTACCATGTTCCTATCTACTAGTGAAAGAAAATGAGTTAAATCATATGAAATATCACTGCAAAAGGAAATAGCCTTCAATTTTTACCACTAGTTTTATAACAATATAGAAATCCAAAGTGAAAATGGACAGAAAATGAAAAATGAACAAGTACATTTAATACATGTGTATCTGAGTATGTTTCCTAAGACACTTGAAGCTGTGAAGATCAAAAACCAAAAGCAGTAACTACTCAATATTTGCGTGAAGAAAATCAACTCTAAGAAGTGAAAATCTCTACAAAACTACAAAATGATAGCACATTAACTATAGGAAATATCCCCTTTATTTCAACAGATGATATTACAGAGTACATCACAATATATGCAGCTCATCGCAATTTATACGAGTAAATCCTGAATTATTCCAAAGTTAAATTTGTAAAAAGCAAACCAATCTCAATGAACTTGATATCCAGTCGATAGTCTATATTTTTGAAATCAGTGTTATTACTACGAAAGTATAAAACTGAACCAAAGGTAACCTAATTATATCATTAAAATTGTGTATTAAAAACAGGATAAAGTTTAACAGACATTTTTTCATGTGAGTAAATGTGTTAGTTGCATATAGTTCATATAAAGACATAAGATGTACTGAGAATCAAAGCTTGTATTTATTGAGCACTTTCTATATATAAAATGTTATTAAATGTTTTCATAGAGACAATATCACGTGATTCAAATTTCACAAACAAAGTAACTAAGGCCAAGAGAAATTAACTAGCCTGTCCAATATCAGACAGCAACAATAAGTAGCAGAGTTAGAATTCCTAACTAAACACAGGAATAACAAAGAAATAAACAAACCATATATTGAATGTATGTCATCAATATGAAGAAGTTATTTTAAAACTAAACATAATACTGGAATGTATTCACTATGAAGTGAGATGGATTATCTTGAATATAAACCTCTACTGTCAACAAAATTAACTAGAAATTATTACTCTTGCACAATGTAGGTTTCAGTTTGTTTTTTTATCAGAAAAAAATTGGAATGAGGTTGTATATGATGAGAAAAATAAACCAGAGGAAACATTCGTGTTCTGTGAGAAGCCTAAGGGTTGAGTTCCTTTACATAGAAAATAAATGGTTGAGTTATTGCTGTCAAGTGTATGAAGTTCTGCCATGCTGAGGAAGCGTAGACTTTTGTCTCTTTCTCAGAGGGTTGCCTAAATGAAAGGATGTTTAAATTACAGAGAATAAAATTCAGACAGACATAGGCAAAACTCCTTGACAAGAAGAGTTATTTTGTGATAAAGATTATCAAGAGAGGTCTTGGAATCTTTCTTTCTAGAAAGCATCCCCCAAATACTGATAATTTATTGCCTTTACTACTTAGCATGACATCCATCCTGGGGCTTTAAGTCCTGATATATTATAGTTGGATTTCATTTCACTTATGCTTCTAGCAGTACAAGGAAGCTTCCCCTAAACTTTCATTTTTCCAAAGTTTTTAGATTTTAACAGTTTCCAAAAAAAAAACCCGTTCTTAATTCACTTAGAAATCATAAGTATCTTAATGAAGCAGATAGGAGAAGATTCAGGAGACTTATTTATAAGTTGGACTCTATTCCTTTGAATGACATGTAACTCCAAGTCTATTATCACTAGAATAAAGAGAAAGGAAAAGCAGAGTGTATTTTTTTTCCACAAGCAAAGTAGAGTTCATTCCATAGACAAAGATTGAACCTGGCAGCAGAAACAAACCCTGAAGTATATGATGCCACCTTAATTATTACCTGAAAATAGAAACAATAATCGAGTTGGAGATTATAGGAAGATCACAGCTTTCCTAAAGGGCCTGGTATACTCGAAGCTCTGATTTCACTCTCTAAGTCTGCTACCATCTTATGTTTGAAAATAATCACCTCATTTACTGTGTGTAGATGCCTGTTTTTGTCCATTAGATAAATGAATTGAGAAAAATATAAATTTTTAGAAAATGACAATCTGCTATTATTTTTTTATGTAGCATTTTTTTAATCCAGTGAAAAAACTGGGCAAGGCAATTAGGACAATCAGAAGATGAGCAAATTAAATTTCAGATTTTTCTCCACCCTGGCTTTCAGATTAAAAACTATTCATGTAAACAAAGACAGCTACAGGAAGGCCTCATTCCTCCTCACAACTAGCAACTCTGATTCAGCCTGAGGAGCCAAAGAGGGAAATGGTGACCCTGAGGCCAGACAGTACATGATTTTTTTATATCATTCACAATGAAGAGGTAGGAAGTCAAAGCCAACAGATTATTGTTCAGAAAATAGTTTCAGTGCTAAGTAAGAGACAAACTTTAAAGGTTCTGAGTAATAACTCTAGTATCAGTAGCCTCTTTTATATAGGACAATCCACAACACAACAAACCTTACATCCCTGTAAGAATAAAAACTCTTTGTTGCTGAAGACATTTCTAGAGAAATGTTCACTCTGAACAAATTGCTTCCAACCAAACAGAAAGGAAAAATCCAAATCCAATCAGACGAATATATTTTCTCATCCCAAAATGATTTTGTGAGTATGGAAATCTTTGCTTTTCCCATTGCATATTTTTGCTGACATTTGCTGTGATGAAGCTAAGGAGGTAGGGGGTTAAGATCTTTTTCCTGCCTTATTGTTTACCTTTCAGTCTGAGATTATGTGGATCTTCAGTTCACCTAAATCAAAACTCATGCTGCTTACTACAAGCTGTGTGCTTTGCCTCCTGCTGATCTCTCTAGCTTTTGTTGGTTTATTTGTTTTTGCCCACCCTTTTGCTCCCTCTCTCTGTTGCAAAGACACTTTCCTCCTGAGAGTAATCACACCAAGGTTTTTCTCATTCAGGCCCTTTGTATTTAGTTCCCTCTACCAGGGATGCTCTTTCCCCAACTCTTCATATGTCCAGCTGGTTCTCATCTTCCTGGTCTCAGCTCAGGTCTTACCTCCTTAAATAACAGACCTTCCTCACTCAGCCTACCTAACATATTGTCTTCAACTAGTTCCTCCATCATGCTCCCTACTGATTTCCTTTAAAGTGCATTTCTCAAGCTATAATCTTTTTTTTCTGCTTTTTTTCTATTTGTTTATTATCATTCACCCATTCTAACATAGGCTCCATGAGTGTACACCTTTCTAGTCTTCTTAATGTCTGCCCCTCAGAGCTTAGGACAATCTTTCATGCAGAGAAAATGATAACTAGATTCTGGTAAGCCTATGTAAAGCCTATGTGCATCCCAACTTACAGCCAAATATTGTGCCAATTATGCACAGGTACATACAGCACACATCCTCACTTTTCTTTTCTTTATGTTTGTTAGCACTCTAACTTTCCCACTGAAAAGAATAGCAAAACAAAAGTGGAAAAAACCTATGATAACAGGATTCACAAAAATTGTTGCTTAGACACCTCAAAGGAGTTTAATGTCCTTCAGTGCTTTAGATCTTTCTCTTTTAGGGGACATTTACTACAAGAAAAGAAAAATAAAAAAAATGCTTTGTCCTTCAGCTGTGCCACCATGAATTTGAATTTGGGAGAATAAGTATGTTCATTTCCCCTCAATTTCTTCCACAGAGTTTAAAGTCAGACTCAGATCCAAATCCTTTCAAATCCAAGGTGCTTTTTCATCACAGATAATTATAAACATTTCAGAGCAAGGTGAAATCCTTTAAACTCTATCAGATTTCTAAAATAAATAAAAAGCTATCTGTTTTGCCTAAACTGGCTCAAATCAAACAGAAACCATCTTCATTTTTTATGGATTTATTATTTGTGAATTTGCCTACTCTCTAAAATTTATTTGTAACCTCAAAATCAATACTTGCAGCACTTTTGCAGTCATTCATGGACATTTGCAGAGCGGTGAAAAATTGAGTTACCCAGCTCACATCTCCAGCTGAGATCGAACAAGGCAACACTCTGCCTTCTTGTGTCAGCTCTCATACTGTAAACAAGTGTCCTTTTGGGAATCTATTTAATTTCCATTTTTATTTTGCATCTTTGCACTTTTTGTTAGTAATTTCACTGTTTAAAGTGGTTCCCAAGCATAGATAGGAATTGCTGTCTAGCATTTTAAAGCACAAGAAGGCTGTGATGTGCTTTACTGAGAAAATATGTGTGTTAGATTAGCTCCCTTCAGGCTTGAATTATAGTACTGTTGGCCATGTATTCAGTGTTAATGGATCAATATATATTAAGAAAGATGTCTGTAAGCAATATATATGAAATAAGATGTTTGTAAACATAAACAATGTTATGTATTGATCAGTTGATGAAAATGTTGTAATGAGAGGCTCACAGGAACCTAATTCAATTTCCCCTAGGAGCAATGGTTCAGTATTTGCTAATTCAGTGTTAGAGAATAATTTTTAGAACATAACTACTGTAAATAATGAAAATCAACTATAGATTCTTTTCAGGGGAAAAGTGGTAAACTTTTCTGAATGGTTATATGAGATTTGTAATCTTATCAGTACCTCTATCATCAGAAAGCATAAAATCAATCTGCCTCAATTTTATCAAAAAATATTACTTGGTGAACTGTACTTTCTCCCAACCATAAACATATTATTCACATGGTTATTGCTTCAGTGTGCTTTTATTTTCCGAGGCAACAAATCATCTCCATTATTAACAAGGTAACAGCTAAGAAAAAGTTGACAATAAACAATAAAATCCTGAAATCGCCAGGGCTCTGTTTCTTATATCAATTACTTAATAGTTTTTTTCCACTGAATATCTATCTGTTCATTACTAGTGTATTGCTAAAACATAGGTGAAGCCTTAACCTGACTGCCTTTTTAGAGAAGAAATTCTAGATATGAAGGTTAACATGATCTTCACATTTAAAATTCAAAACCAAATGCTGAAGATAAAATATCAAAAAGATACAAAACATTCAACTATGCTGCCAACACAAGACTCTACCAAAAGAGTAAGATAGCAAAGATAAAATTGTGAATATAAGGTTTTACAGACTCTTGTAAAGAGAAGAGAAAAGCAACTTATAATTAAATACAAGAGAGAGGACTACAAAGATGAAATAAGAATTGGTAATGTGGAACACACAAACGAAATGACTTATTATTTATGCCATTGCCTAAGTTGTTCTGCTCATCTCTTTCCCTTATTCTAATGCTCAGTATTACTTTTTGTATCATTTTCATCAACACTTAGAAACATGTTTCTTTTCTTCCAATGATGCTCTATGGTTTTCAAAATTCCATGAAAGCTGTATTTTCTAACAGCCATACAATGAGGAAGAGGGGATAAAGCAAATATGAGGGTAAGCATTATTTAGATAGAACCACTCAAGGCAATCTCAGAAGTGGATAGATGTTCTACACAGCCAAACAGATGAATGCTATCTAATCTATTTTAACTGCATTATATTAGTAAAAATGTTTAAAGCTACAATATCAGAAAAAAATGATGTATGATCTTTTTTGTCTATGTTACACTAAATACAAGAAGGGCAAAATCAACTAAACAGATATCTAGAAAGAACTAAAAGAAATGGAGAGAGGCAAGTCCTGTATGTATTCATCCCTGAGAATTTTTCAGGTCTTCATGGGGGAATCTGTTTTCAAATTGAGTCCTAAATAGGATGGACTTTAAAAGTTCCCATTTAGATACATCACTGTGAATTTTTAGGTAGGACTAATGATAAAATCCTGAAAGCTGCCAAAAAGCAAATAATAAATGCACAAAAAAACAAGAATTAGGCATCTCAAACAACATCTGATGATAGAAAATAAGGTGGTCATTCCTTCCAAGTTCTAAGGAAATGTAATTTTCATCCTAGAAATCTGTATCCATCAAAGCCTTCAATCACATATGAGAGGAGAATTAAAACCATTGCAAACATGCAAAAACTCAGATAATTTACCACCAAAATACCCGTTCTTAGAACTGGATTAAGAAAATGTGGCACATATACACCATGGAATACTATGCAGCCATAAAAAATGATGAGTTCATGTCCTTTGTAGGGACATGGATGAAATTGGAAATCATCATTCTCAGTAAACTATCGCAAGAACAAAAAACCAAACACCGCATATTCTCACTCATAGGTGGGAATTGAACAATGAGATCACATGGACACAGGAAGGGGAATATCACACTCTGGGGACTGTTGTGGGGTTGGGGGAGGGGGGAGGGATAGCATTGGGAGATATACCTAATGCTGGATGACGAGTTAGTGGGTGCAGCGCACCAGCGTGGCACATGTATACATGTGTAACTAACCTGCACAATGTGCACATGTACCCTAAAATGTAAAGTATAAAAATAAAAGAAAAAAAAAAAGAAAGTAACTTAAGGAGGTGCTCTAGAGAAAATCAGAATAAGAAAAAAAGAAATTAAAATCAACGGGTTCAGAAAACAAGCCTCAAATCAAAAGAACAAAGAGAAGGTCCCAGTTGACGGCAGTGCAATAAGATTAGAGAACATTGATTTCCAATTGCAGGAACACAGAAAACTCCAGTGGGGTGCTCCCCAGGCATAAAGTGGAGAAAGAGATACATTAGGAAGGAAAGGAAATAAATAAAATGTAAGATAAAGTTCACAGTGCAAGAAAAACAAAAAAATGAGAAACTCCAAGATATTTCAAAAATGTTTGTGGAAAAAATGTAATTTAAACCTAGATTAATTGCTCCAAATTAGAACACAATTGATATTGAAGAAAAATTGAATGTATTCTGAGGAATAGAAATACTCAGTAAGATGAAAAATATTAGGGATATCATGAAGGCATTTATGCCTTTTCCCAACATGGAAAAAGCTATCAATCAGGGATTTCATTAAAATATTATGCACCACACCCATGCATATACATGCATGCATGCACACTTATATGTGCGTGTGTATATGATTTATTATTTTAAAAATTGTTTTAAATAATCTATTGTAAGTAATAAAGAAAATGTATTTAAAGCATATGAAGAAATAAGTCGAGAAATAATTACATGGTCAACCACAAAAGGACAGTGCTATCTCAATATGTCAGTTGTTCAGGAGGATCAAGAGAAGCCAATCTAGTTTGCACAAGGAAGATGAATAAAGTCTCTTGAAAGACTAGAATACATGAATTAGATATATGATAGTAAGAACTTAAAAATATTTTAAAACCACATAATGTATAATAACATTTGGAAATTTCAAGTATACAGGAAAAATATATAAAAATGGAAAATCTAATCATAGCATGGTACTTGGCTCTGCATTGAATAATAGTCACCTAGCTATATATAGATGTGTAAACAATACTTATTGATTTTTCCATTTTTAAAGTAAATGACATCTAAAATACATGTATATAGGACCAATTAATTATAAATACAAAGTAGAATATAGATATTCTGAATCTTGACTCACCAATGTCATCAATTCATAAAGTAAGAAGTTGAAAGACAATATTTCTAATTGTCAAAATGAGAAATATAGTTTCAAGTATATTATTAGAAATTATAATGAAAATAGAGCAATATAAAATTAACAATAGAATTATGTTATTAATATAGAATTAACCACTAGAAGGATTGGCAGAGGCAAGTTCTTTTCCATTCTGTCTTCCTCTGTTAGTAGAAATTTTAAACATTTGCAGATATATCAGAGGGGAGCACATTCCAAAAATAAACAAAAATTGCACATCTTTGAAACAGTACCTTTTAAAAAGTCATATACAAAATTGAAAGAAAAAAATAAACCATGGCAAAGAATTAAATACGTTTTGATTAGCAAAGGGGTGCCATATATTATAGGCATTATTAATATTCACCAATACACAGTTCTATTCTGGACACAAGGATGATTAGTCTCCAACCCATTGAAGTTGGGCATTTCATGGGAATAGTTCTAATCAATGACATCCAAGCTGATGTGGCATGGTTCTTGCCTCGGCAGAAGCATTAAATTGCTAGATGTGCAACTCTCTAGTCCCATCTTCCTCTGCCATAGTCGTCTTGAATAAACAACTCATACAATTCAATAGGAAAAAGTACCGCAATGACAATAAAAATTGGGCCAAAGACTTTAATAAACTGTTTATGAAAGAAGAAACATAAGTGTGCAATAATAAATATGAAAAACTATTTTATATAACAAAAAATATTTTTAGGTATCAAATAGGTAAGAATTTTAAAAATTGTAACAATGATGCACAGGGTATGAAAGACTAGACTTTTCATAGACTATTGATGGGATTATAGTCTGGATTGGATTTCCTTAGCATATATCAGAAATTGATTTACTTGACTAAACGCTTCATGGCCTTTAATCCAGTAATTATACTTCAGTTACCAGAAATGGTGAAAAATACATATGCAAAAGAAATTTCATTTGCAGCAGTGTTTTGTAATGGATAAAAGAAGAATTTTTAAAAACTTGTAAAAATGGAAAAGAAATGATTGGTGTGAATATTATGAAGCTATGAAGTTTACAAATGGCTTTAATACAGTTCTGCTCATGTAAATTTATTTCTTTCAAAAAGGCAAATTTTTTTCTATCAAAGAAAAGATACATTAAAATATAAGCAGATGAGTAGAGTCTTGCAGATTAAACAAAATATATTGCTTTAAATTATACTGAAAGTTAAAATCTTTCTACTTTAATGCTCATGGAAAGCCAATGGGTCTTCAAGGTCTTTGCTCATCTTTTGCCCCTATCAATAAGGCCACATCAAGTTCATAGTTCCACAAAATAAAGTGGTTAAAGATTTATAAATTTCCCTGACGGTTGGCCAAAAATACACAGTTTATGACATGCACCATAAGGCAGGCTGAAAGTATATCTTGATGCAAGTAACTTTCTAGAATTTTATTTAGTATTCCAGTCTAAATCAAATTTATATTATAAATAGCTTGATATTTGGCTTTAGGTAGAGCACATAACTGATTCTTAAGACAAACCGGGGATGAAACTAAATACAGTGTTAGTTAATGAAGCCATAGTAACTGAGTTCCTTCACCTTTCTTTATTGCATATAGATTGCAGTCTTTAGTTTTAACATTCTATTTGTGAACACATATGGATTGTTACACTGAATTAACTTCAAAGTGATATTCAAGAACCAAGACATAATCATAACCCATTACTTAAATCTTGATATAGGTTAAGAAATATGCAAAACGAGTAGTCCATTTAAGTGATATTACTGCTATGACACAAGCCAAAAAAAAAACATAATAACATCCTTTATTTATCCCTCTGGGCTCAGTTAATGTTCAAAATCTGACATCCTCTTTTATTGATCTGAGACCCCAGAAACACAAAAGCACAATTTATGATAACAACAGTGCTCAGGAAACAAATGCCTTGCATGACTTTACATCTCTTTGCTTGTAATACAGTTTTAATCTTCTTTATTTCGCACTCTGGGTAAATTCCCTATTTGTTTGTAACTCCTTGAGGAATTATTTACTTAAGAAAAAAATCTGGGCCAAGTGCAGTGGCTCACACCTATAGTCCCAGCACTTTGGAAGGCCAAGATGGAAGGATTGCTTGAGCCCAGGAGTTTGAGACTAGCCCGGTCCACACAGTCAGACTATTTTTAAAAATTAACCAGGCAGTGGCATGTGCCTGTAGTCCCAGCTACTCAGGAGGCTGAGGCAGAAGAATAACCTGAGCTCAGGAGTTTGCGGTTACAGTGAGCCATGATCATGCCACTGCACTCCAGCCTGGGTGGATGACAGAGTGAGACTTTCAAAATTGAAAAAAAAAAAAAAAAAAACGTATACATTTCAAATCAATGAAGTAAAAATTCATGTTTATATACGTTGTGACAACTGGCTAACCTTACGAAGGAAAAATAAAACGGGATTCTCTAGGTTTTGTTAATCACATAAAGCCAGATGATTCAATGATTTATCTGGAAACATAATACCAAAATATGATGGTATTAAAGCACAGGCAGTTTTTTTAAAAAAATAAACTAGGGTGGGAAATGTTTTTCTGAGCAAGGCACAAAATTCCTGAGGAAATTAAGCAAACAATTTCTAAATTTTACTAAATAAAATTTAAGAATATGTGTATTCATAAAAATCATGAACTGAAATTGTCATTCCAAAAAGCGATAAACAGGTTAAAAAGACACAAAGCTGGGTAAAACAGCTGAAACACATCACAAGTGTGCTACTTTAATGTATGTATCAAATAATAATAAGTAGACTCACCCATAAATAGACCAACAACCCAAAAGAAAATCGGGCAAAGGAATGAACAAGTGTGTTTATGCGCACACACATACACAGAAATAAAATGTCTTACCATAGTAAATGTAAACAATAAGATACCAAGAGCAAAGCTTTAAAAAATTTAACCTTGTGATATTAGGCAGAAACAGACATACTCATACACTCTAGGTAGGGTTGTAAATTGATATGCCTTTTTTGTATATCCAGCAAAGTTTTAAATGCAAACACTTTTTGACTACAAGTTATTCCACTCATAGCAAACTATTCTACAAACCCACTTGGACATATTATTAAAAGAAACAGCAAAAATGAAAACAATCATCAACAAAAAGGCCACATAACAACAGAATACCATGCAATAACTAGAAAAAAAGAAGAGGAAAATCTCTGCACATAAAAGCAGAACTCGGATTTATGTTAAGAAGAAAACAATCAAGATAAAGAACAGTGTATATTATGCTACCATTTCTGGAAACCATCAATGGTGATTATCTCAGAGACATAGAATTGAGGTGAAAGAAGACAATATTTATTATATCCCCGTGTGTAGTGTTTTTTTTAAATTACCATATGCATGATTATTTTCATCACAATTTTAAGCTTCAAAATATAAAGACCACAAGAAGCTAAATTAAAATTTTCTGCATGTTTTACATTCTAAATCATCCATAGTACCAAAATGCTATTGTAAGCAAATATTTTAATTCTATTAGATAATTTTTGTTACATGTTAAAGCTGCATCAACTTTTTTCAGATAATCATGATTTTCTACCTGAAATTCTCAAACCACTATAATAACCAAGGTTTAAATTATATAAAATCTGTTTTAACAAGAGACACTAGCAAGGTGTTAGTGTCTCTTAGATTATTCAAAATAGCTATATGCATTGACATTTTAAAGTATTTTGTAAAACTTACTATTTAAAACTTGCAACTAGCTTCTTCAGTAACAACCTAAAATAGTATTTATTATAATTAATTAGTTAATTCACATAATTTATGTAAACATCACCGAGCAATTTATGTAGTCTATGCCAGTTTAAACTGATTTGAAGAGATTGTGGCAATGAAAGAAAAAAACATATGAAAAATAAAATATAAATTTTCATCTCCAAATATGATGCAAAAAAATGAAACTTTTTAACAGATCTGCAATTGGCATTATTAGTTTGTTAACAGCAGTAGTACTCATTTGGCTACCCAAGTTTTCAGCAATATATTCTAAATCAGTATTTAAGATGATGGCTTTTCACCTTCCATTGAGAATCTTTTTTATGTTTTCTTTATAATTTTTTGAATTATCATTTCTGCTTTTAAGATAATTTAAAATCTAGGCCCAACGTATAGGATAATATTTATAAATGATCTAGAAATAATGTCTATTACCGAGACTAATGTAATCATAAAATCATCTAGCTAACCTAGATTAACAACTTCTACTTTTGTCACAAAGAAAAGATTTTGAACCCATAAAAAATGTTCAATACAGAAGCCTTATCTTGTTCTTTGTCACCTCAGACAATAACAGATTGGTACAGAGCAGGTATCTACTAAAAGTTTAAGAAAGGAAGAAAAGAAAGAAGAAAATCTTGTGATAGGTTTTTGGTGCATACAAACAAGGTAGATAAAAGCACTTTAAAGATAAGTATTTAGCTTTTATCCAGTGTATTCTACTTCCAGCCCAAATCCAATGTCATGGATGTAACTGTTTTGTAAATATACAGATTTGCTTTAAAAGAGTAATTTTGACCAAAGGTCTTATGATCCTACATTGAAGAGTTGACATGGCTGCTGTTACTGCAATATAAGGCAACAGAAGAAGAATAAGAGTCAATTCAGAATAAGGTAGTGAATATTTTATGAACTACACAAAGCTCATATGTAGGAAGTCCTTATTTTTACTGATTGTCAGTAAGTAAAAATCTTCCCCCAACCACCCCGCACAACTGCACATCTCTCTGCTCCCTAAGAGAAATAATCTCTGACCAAGTAATTACTTGAAAATGTTTCAAACCTTCCAGACCTTTCAGCAGACTAGAAACAGGCAAAAGGGCCTCCTTATACTGTGCTGGGGAATAAACTTGTGAAAAAGATGACAGTGACCTAGACAACCAGCAGCAAGATGCATAAAACTGATCCTCACGGAAGAAGCCACAATGAACCTGTTCCAAGTTTAATAAGGTCCTATTCGTGGGAAACACCTACCATCATTTTTATTGCACAAATGTATCAGTCGTGGAATTGGTAACTGAATAGTATCAGATATCCACACTAAATGTTAACCATCATCTACATTTTTTAAATTATGCATGATTTATTTTTTGTTATTTATCCATTGAATTTGGTGGGGAGAGGGTTTGTGGATCAAGAACACATCAAAATTCTTGTAAAATGTACATGTTCACTAGTATTCTAAAAATGATAATAAAGTAAAATCCTAGCCTCTATTTTCAGCTTGAATGGTTGTATTATATTAAAGAAGTTTATTATTTTGAAAATTACATAGAGAAAACTATCAGCTACCTTCCCTTCCATGCACCTATAAGCACGGAGCTAAGTATATCTGACCAATATATACTCAGGGGAACTGGAATCACTGAAATTAGCAATATTAATCACTATATTATATACAGCAGTTACTATCATTTAAACCTGACAATTACATCATGAGGCAGGCATTATAATGACCCCCATTTTACAGAGGAGAAAACAAGACTAGAAAGTTTAGCTGATTAATACAAAGTCACAGAACTAGTAAATAGTGAAGCCATAATTTTAATTCATGTCTGTTTATTCAAATATACTAGCTATGTTGCCAACTGAGACCAATAGAGGCTCTGGTTTAGGAAGTAGCCAACTTGTTTTGTAGCCAAAAGTTTCTCCACAAATTTATAGCAGCTGAGAACAAATCACATAAATTTCTGTTTTGTTTTCTGTAAATGGGTATAATAACAATTCCACTTATGCTACCGAGCTTTACAGAGCGACAGTGAGGATCAACCAGATATGAAAGTGTTTCAGAAAGAAAAAAATTATACATAAAGCTATAAAATATCTAAGCTTTCTCAAGGCAGCACCTTCCTCCATTGCTTTGAGCATGGGGTTTAGGTTTTATATCAGTAAAGGGCTGATATAAAGGGAGGAAAGAAATACTGGGAACGTTTCTGAAAAATTAATCTAAGCATTTATTTTCTCATATAATGCCTCCAATAATATTATCAGATATGACAAGGAAACTGAGGCTTATTCTACAAAGAGAAAAAAACACATGCTGTATCATAAAGTTACTAATTATATTCAAACCTATTTTTGCCTAATTCCAAAGCCTATGTTCTCTTGGCTGCTTTTCATTTAAATAAATTTAATTTAATTAATTACATAAAATAAAACATTAGGAATCCATAATGTGCTCAGTTCCATTAAATATTGAGATATCTTAAATATGTGCTTGAAATGTCTACTAAAATATGAGAGTTTGAAATTGTTCAACATCCTAAAATGTAGGTGACATGCAATAAAGGGAAAGATTGAATTCAAAGTACTACTCGAGTTACACCTCAGGTTTTAAAAATCGTTCTCGTCCTATAGTGCACCAAATATATCTTTCAGTGACTTATGTGATTTATTTTGTTAATCTCTTCTTTGTCACCAAAAGGCATTATGTCCCACCCAGGTATACAAACAGTAGGAAAAGATTCCAGCAAGAAAGTTAGAAGTGCATTTTTCTTTGTCTTCTGCCTCTAATAGCAAGTGCTCATCAAAACAATCCAAAAATTCTAATACAGGAAATAATAATAAAATATTGCTAATTTTATGTACTTGTGCCAAACACAGCTCATAGTGTTTTATGACTAATGCATATCTTGCAAACAATCCTATAATGTCTGATTCCCTTTTACAGAGGTAGAAACTGAGATGTAGACTAAGAAACTTGTCCAATGTCATACATCTAGTACAAGGACTAGAATTTGGTTCCAAGTGCAGATGCTTAACCCATGCTATTCTGTATCCCAAGACACCCAGGCTACAAACTACAACGAATCAATTTTTTTTTATCTTTGCAGATGAAAAACTTGTATATTCATCATTAAGATGACAACCCTGAACTTGTGAGTGCTCTGAAATATAAAGATGAGGATTTTATGGTCCTTCCCTCCAAAGAATAAACTATATACAGAGCTTCCTCGTATCCCTTTCTGAATTGTTGCCTGTGTTCTCAAAATTTCCTTTCTGTATGTAAATTAGTAATAATAGCATAAACTAGTAAAAACTAAAAACCTGGTAAAAAATATAAAAGTAAAATTATAAATGATGAAAGTGCTTGAAAATTATAAAGCCAAAATTCTCCCATTTCATGCACAGATTAAAAGCAAGATAGAAATTCTTCAATTTCTCACAAACAGCAGATAACACATGAATAAAGATAAAAATCATGACATGATTTGAAATGTACTTCTCAAGAAAACCTAGCAAAGCACACACACCCTTATAGAGAGCTACACTTCCAGATCTTTCTCTGCCAGACTTGCAATGATGAGAGATGCTTCACTCCCATGCTGTAGAAATGTGGAAGCTATTTCTGTGCTACCTGGATCAGTGAACACAGGCAGCCCCTTAAATATATGTAATTCATAATAGCTAACATAAAGCCCTAAAGGAATATGTTTTCAATTTTCCAAATTAGCATCACTAAAGTGTGTATGACAATATTTTCAAATATACAGACCAAACTAATTATTGCATATGTTATGGTCCTTATTTTTCAGAATAAAACTACTCACTGTGTTCCGTATTTTAGTCTTAAATTGTCCTTTGAATAACTTTTGAATAGTTAGCCTCAATGACAAAATATTACATGTCATTTGAGAATTATTATTATTCTTCCAAGACATACTAATACTTTTTAAACACATGTAGAATTGTGAAAAATAATTTAAATCCAAAATGTTTTTATTTTAAAACACTAATAATATTTTAATTTTTAAAAATTTTAATTTTAATTAATTTTAATTAAATTAATTTAATTTAATTTAATTAATTAATTTAATTAATTTTAATTAAATTTTAATTTTAATTTTTTAAAAAACATCTTCAACTTAGGTGTTAAGGAAATAGAAATATACCAGTATAATATAAAATAATATAAAATATAATATAAAAATACCAGTATAATATAAAATAAGAGACAAACCTTTCTCTGTTCTACTAAGATGAGCCCCGTCAGCAATTGTCAAGAATTGCTACATTTCAGTTACCTCAAGCAACAGACAACTTTACTATGACACATTCCATGCTCCCTATAAAATGCACAGTCTAGTCATACATTTCATATTGTATATTTTTACCTATAAAATTTTTCAAACCTTTTCAGTCAGTATTTTACCTCATAATTTTCAAGGATGGCTTTTTTGCCAGCCCAGAATAATAAAGCACCTTAAATTTGTGTTTTTGCCTCAGAGAAATGCATATTGTTAGCCGAGGATGGTTGCTCATGCCTGTAATCTCAGTGCTTTGGGAGGCCAAGGTGACAGGATCGCTTAAGGCCAGGAGTTCAAGAGCAGCCTGATCAACATGGTGATAACCCATCTGCAAAAATAAAAAATAAAATTGGGACCAGGCATGGTGGCTCACGTCTGTAATCCCAGCACTTTGGGAGGCCGAGGTGGGCGGATTGCCTGAGATCAGGAGTTCGTGACCGACCTAGGCAACACGGTGAAACCCCATCTCTACTAAAATACAAAAAATTAGCCAGGCGTGGCGGTGTGCACCTGTAGTCCCAGCTACTGGGGAGGCTGACACAGGAAAACTGCTTGAACCCAGAGGCGGAGGTTGCAGTGGGCCGAGACTGCAACACTACACTCTATCCTGGGTGACAGAGCGAGACTCCATCTCAGAAAAATAAAAAATAAAAATAAAAAACAAAAATAAAAAACAAAATAAAATTAGCTCAGCGTGATGGCATGGACCTGTAGTCCCAGCTACTTGGGAGGCTGAGGCAGGAGAATTGCTTGAGCCCAAGAGCTCAAGACTGAAGCGAGCTGTGATAGCTCTACTGCACTCCAGCCTGGGGAACAGAGCGAGACCCTTTCTCTAAGAAATAAAATAAAATAAAAGGAAAAAAAATCAAAACCAAATGCAAAGTGCCTCCTTTCTTTCATGTCTCCCTCTAGAAATAATAACTAGCTTCCATTATTTGACAAAATTAAAATTATTATAAGAATTCACTGTTCTATAGTAGCTCAAGGTTAATATAGAAGATTGACCACAGACATGCAAACTAAGCAAACATCAAATGAAAGAGATGCTTAAACAAAAAAAAGGAAGAAAGGAAGCAGAAAGGGACGGATGGAGGGAGGGAAGAAGGAAGGAAGGAAGGAAAGAAGGAAGGAAGGAAGGAAGGAAGGAAGGAAGGAAGGAAGGAAGCAAGGAAGGAAGGAAAGAAGGAAGGAAGGAAGGAAAGAAGGAAGGAAGGAAGGAATTAATTTCGAGTTGCAAATTCTTACAGCCCTGCCAAGTACACCAAGTTATGCTGCTTCTTAGAGTTTTTCCCTTTTTCTCCACAGCTTCCCCGCCATCACTTTTAAGAAATATAGTAATTTCAATCTGCAATAAGGAAAAAAAAATTTTCCCTTACCCTGAAACTATTTGTTTGAACATGCCCACTCTATCCTTTTATTCATGCACAATAAATAATATACATAAACAAATTGTTGACATATTCTTACTGCAATATCTTGAATACTGATGCTAGAGAAATTGTAAAATGAATGCTAAATCTGAAACAGAACGGTATTTTGATACAGAGAATTTTAGCTGCAAAGGGTTTATGAGCTGAGGAAACTTTTCTTATATTAAGTTATTTAACTTGAGTTTCCATTAAATTTATGCTGAAGTTAGACATTATTAATTTAGGTCATATTCTATTCTTGTAGGGATAAAGAATCAGGTAATATTCTACTATGCTTTAACAAGCATAGAATATACTTAGTTTATATAAACACATTTCAGTCATTTCTATCAGTAAGTTGGGTACTTAGGAAGATTAGACTAAAAATATTTACATTGCAGGAGTACCTTCTCAGGTTCACTGAAATTCATCAGCGTGAAAGTATTAGAGGACTATAACAAGTAAACATCATAGTATTTATCATGTGAAATCAATTTTACATGAAGGGAAAATAAACTTCATAGAAATAAAATACCCTATTGAAAGTATTTTAGAAGAACTAAAATTTAGGCCATTTCACAATTCAACCCAGTTTGTGTTTATATTTCAAATACTGAAACAATCAGGAAAAAATGTAAGTATTAACATAACCATAAATATATAAAATTATGAAGTAAAATTCTGGAGAAAAATCCAAATAGTAAAACTATAAACATTACATATGTCATTTGTTTGAGAAACATGGATACAAAAATGTAAACAATCTAAGAAGATAGCTACTCACCAATTCCCTTTCTATAAGGAACCTGGTATCTCCTAAATTTATTTGTTCTATTCAGCTGAAGATACCAATAAATTTCAAGACTCTGTTGTGCTTTTTTGAGACAAGTTTTTGCCCTGTCACCCAGGCTGGAGTAGTATCAAGCACTTCGGATGATTTTCCCAGTAATATGATAATGTGTGAAAAATTAAACATATAATAACAAGGTGTTTCACCCAAGAAAATTATCCACAGAATGAAAATAAGACAAAACAAAATCGTTAGAAAACAAACCCGAAACATAAACTGCAGGCCCTAAAAAGAAAAAATAAGGATACGCATACAAAATAATTGCACAAATTAATGCAAACAGAGCAATTGGTCCACAAAGAGAAACTATGTCCAGAAACTTCTCTTCCTAGATACCATCTAAAACGTAAAAATAATACTTTTGTGATTCTGTACATTTTTAAAATTAATTAAAGGAATTGATATAGAAAATTCTAGTATAAAATATCCTGGTTGGGGGCAGGGCGGGAGTTACTAAAACAATTCTGTGTCCATTCAAGGACACATTTTTGGAACATCTAAAACCAAAATTGAAGCTTGGCAAACCCAGAACGGTCAGGGGCCTCATAAGGGCATCTCCTGTTCTACCCACTTGTAACAAGGTTCTTGCTTTTGGGTTTTTTTTTGGTGGGGGGAGGTGGGGGGTCATTCTTTTTTCCTTCTTTTTTTTTTTTTTTTTTTTTTTTGAGATGGAATCTTGCCATCTCCAAGGCTGGAGTGCAGTGGTGCTATCTCGGCTCACTGCAACATCTCTCTCATGGGTTCAACCGATCCTACTGCCTCAGCCTCCTGAGTAGCTGGGACTACAGATGGGTGCCACCACGCCCGGCTACTTCTTGTACTTTTAGTAGAGACAAGATTTTGCCATGTTGGCCAGCCTGGTCTTGAACTCCTGACCTCAGGTGATCCACCTGCCTCGGCCACCCAAAGTGCTGGGATTACAGGCATGAGCCACTGAGCCTGGCTGCAACATGGTTTTTGCATCATCCTAACAGTTAGCATTTATAAATCCTCTTCAACGTGTATACTGTACATATATTCAGCATATCATTTTAACATACATCAATATAGCTTTAGAGATAAAAATAACAACTTTGACAATATCTAGGTTGTAGATGAAAGTGAAAAATATAATACACCTCTGTCTAAATAGGATTCAAGGAAGGTACAAAGTAAATTGTGTATTCTGAAATCCATATGTATAGCAAATACAAAATTCTAACTTTAAAAATTATAATGTTATGATAAGAACGTCTACTGTAAAATTAAATGTGTTGAATAGGTAAATAACTATTAAGTGAGTCAGTGCACTGGGAACTGAGCTAGACTTCGTGAAGAACACACAGTTAACAGCAGCAAGGGCCTGTCTTCAAAAAGCCCACATTTTACATTCTCCTTGTTCATTTTTAAATGTTTTCATTCTATAAGTTAAAATTATCAAAGATGACAAAATACTTTTAAATTGAATAGCACTGAAAAATAATAGGTGTTAGACATCTTATGAACAGCATTGTAAGAATCACATTCCTTTTTTTTCCAAACTAGTAAAACCTGATTTGATAGACATTTTGATGTTTGAACATTTTCAAATCATGTGTGATTTTCTAATTTTAACATTGAATTCAGCAACTTATTTTCCTGTTGTACTGAAGAGACACAGTCATACAAGAGATTTAGCAATTATGTAGATCTTTGGAGAAAACCTGAGAAATTTTTATTTAAAATTGCTATGATAATAAAAGAGCAAACACTTAATGAAATCTGGGGTATCTTCAGTACAATCTACTGTAAAAAGAAAGGAAATATAATCTACCCAGCCGCCATTAACATTTCAATCAAATATTTACATCAAATACAAGATTTTAGCTCTGAATGAATGCACTCTCTGCTCACATAAGAAAATGTTTAAAGGACAGTTCTCTATCTCAATTTAGACTTTATTTCTTGTAATAGCATTTGCTCTGCAGATTAAGTACTTCTATTGACTTTTTTATAAAAAGGGAAGAGGAGGAAGAGAGAAAAAACACATATTCTCTGAAAACTTGATTATATAGCAACATACTGAAATAACTCAAAAACAACTCTCTTTTTCATCCTTCCTTAAAATTTTCAAGGTTCTAAGAAGTTTGAAAGTTTGCTAAGTGTTATTGGAAGAGATTATGAGAAAACTTGAGATCTGGGCATGAATCAGCATCCACTTGTCATAATGTCTCAGTACAATGTCCCTAGCACTTTAAAGGCTTGATGTGAAATGAAAATACCCCATCCTTCTTGAGCCAGCAGGCTGAAGTTTGCAAGACTTTCAAACAGAAATAGCATAGCATAAGAATAAATTTTTACTAATTTAAGCTTCTATAGTTTCATAAGGTAATTTTTATTTCAATACTTAGTTTCTCTCATCTCAAAATAGAATGTTTCAACCAATGCCATTCTTTGATTTCTACTTAATACGCACTCATTTTCTTGAAATTCTTCAGTGATAAGTGAAGTACGAAATTTTAACTGAAAATACTTCAATAACAGATTAATTATTCTGACATACAAAGAGGCATTTCCTCAAAATCTGCAATTGAATATAACTGAATATTTACAACACCAGCTTTTACGGTATTGTGTCCCTGGCACACGTGTTCATGGTTTGTCATCATTGCTTAAGAAAGTCCAACTTGAGTCTAGTTTTATGAAAGTTTTGCATATATTAAAGTCAGTAACTCTAGGTGTTAGTAAATACCTCAACAAACATGACAAAACAGGATCGTGTAGCCAATCTGTAACTATTTACACTCTATAATTGTAACTAGAAATACATACACACAGAAGTCCATTCATCCAAGTGCAATAAAGTCTTAGCAAACATCAATTAATTTTATGAACACAGATACAAAATCTCAGTAATTTGTGACTAAAATTTAATAATAAATACAGCTCAAAAATGATAGCTGGGGAATCGAGATTAAAAATGTTGAAAAAATATAATTTTAGAATTCTCTCTCCTCCAAGAGCATTTACAATCTATTCTGTTTCTAACAGTCTTTACCTTCTAAAGCATAAAATATAGGGCAACCTATTTTTAAAAGACAATGAAAGTTATTTTTAAGACAGCATTTTGAATAATTTTCTTCAAATTAGATGTCATTTATTTTTTTCAATTTATCTAAATAAGTTTGTTTACAATGTTTTAAAAGGCATTCAGTGTGCGCAACAGTTTTATGAAACAACAATATTTTCTCCAACATCTCCATCTGCTGGCTTGGAGAAAAAGTAGATTTTTATTTGCTGTTTCGTTCAATTTAATATTTTTATAATTTATTTCGTTGTATGGAATTGAAACATAAAACTATTAAATCATCTTTAACTAGACTAATAACTATTTGTAAAATTCAGTCTTCAAAAGAAATAGAAAGGGAAGGTTCTGGGGAATAATTCAATATTTAATACTTTTAATTTTCAAACCCTGTAGAATCAAGTACTCATGTTTATAGCCCTTTTACACAGTTTTATTTTAAGCAAGCTTTACCAATTAGCATAGCATCAAAGTTTACTAAAATCTTTTACCATGTAAAAATACTTAGTATTTTCCTAAAATTTGCTATTGATTTTCTTAGTTAACTACATACAATACGTGGTGTATATATATTAATATGAAAGTTACCATTTTCACAAAAAGGCAGATTTTTTTAGTTGCTGTATTAAATAAACTGCTTGTGTTTAAGAACTACTGGAATACCCTCATATCCTCATACTAAAGTTCCTAGACAAGACCACAGCTACCAATGCACACTAAAAGCATGAAGGCCTACAAGGTTTTGAAAACTATTCAAAAGAGCCTAGAGGGAAAAGGTTAGAAAAAAAAAAAAAAGTTAACATGAAAAAAAGCAGTCATTTATTCTCTGACACCTTGAAGGCACTCACTAAACATTTATTGAATGAATGATTGGATTCCTAGGACCCATCCCTGGTTTCAACTGCTGAACACATCAGATACTAATCACAGATATTTTTTCTGCTTTTATGCTTTGTATTTTTAATAATGAAGGCTTACGTTTGAACAACCTTCAGGAAAAAAAACCTTAGTACTCTTTTCAGCTAAGAAGACAGGGAGGGAGGAAAGGAAAAAATGAGTGAGGGGAGAGAGGAAAAGAAAAAGGGAATGAAGGAGAAAAAATGAAAGAAACTGAAAATCTGTCTTACTGCCTCAGGTACCCATGGAAACAAATGGAACAAAATAGGTACTTTCATTATCCCACTGTGATTGTGAAAGGGAAGGATGTGGGAGCTCAGTAAGATGCACACAATCATTTTACCCAGTTCAGAATAGAATGACTTCATTTTCTTTGTAAAACCTTAACCCATTCAGTGGATCTCCCTGGATCCTCATATCAACGTCCACTTCAACATTTCCAAATAATTTCCTCCATCTCAGGAATAAAATTAAATTAGTAAACTAATAACTTCTCCCTTTTGAAGTTGTATTACTAAGGTATAAAAATCCACTTTTTTAATACGTAAATTTAGCTCTGTGGGATTTTTATGATTGGAAGAGCAAGCTATTTCAAGAGCATTGCAAGATGATACCTATCATCTAATAATGTCATTAGATAGCAAAATTCCTGAGATTTCTAGAGGAAATGGGAAAAAGATGTTTAGATCTTAGCTGTCAATGTATTTAATGCTGTTGCTTCCACTTTATAAAGGAAAGAATCACAGACTTCCCTGAATAAAAAGGCAAGAAAACAAAGGATAAGCATTGGAGAAAAATCTTAAGCAGGATTTAAACGATCAAGACCCATGTTGACAAATTTAACACTGGAGATTTTCATCCATTTCTTGACTTTGTGATTGTAGTTTACATAAGCATCTTTCCCTTTCCCTCTCTCTCATTCTGTCTCAAAAGAGTTAAACTAATTTTACATTTTCTATTGTCCATAGCACAAAAACCAAAAAAAAAGGATACAAATTCTCTATTTCATTTTGCAATCTCTAAATTTTGAAATGTCTCAGAGAATAAAGAAACGGAGTCACAAACATGTTAAGTGATTTGCCCAGTCAATGAGTTAATGTCAGCTCCAGAAATTTCTATCCAATGAGCCTCTCTTCTGTCACAGTACCCCCCTAGTTCTTTTTAGCAAACAGTAAGATTACTTATAACATGGGAGTTGCAAATGTCATGCTTTTGAATTATCATGTTGTCATCTTTAAAATGTGTTCAGTTCCTGAAAATAATTTGTTTTACTATCCTACTATAATAATCCATGCAGGGGTAATTTTAGTCTCTGGAAATGTGAACATATTTATTTTAGCTTCACTTCCTGAGGAGGGGAAAAAACTGTGCAAATGAAGACTTGATTATTCCAGCTTCTCAGAACTATGGACAAATTAAATTGTGTGGTAATTTTTTAAAAGAAGTCCACATGTTGATTACATGAATGTGTTCACCCTGCAAATATATGAATTTACATATGTGTTTAATATATACACATATTCTGGCTATATATTTTATTTCAGAAAAATTTCTATTTAAAAATTCAAAAATATTGAGAATGAGTATCTAAACCTAATAACCTAATCACAGTCTTTTATCTTTATAAAGCCCCGATACAGTAGTTTAGCATTTGTTGAAATCAAGGAATATTCATTTTGTCAATGGACATATGTTATTTTTGCAGAAAGTTCTTCTCATTATTTTCACCAATGAGTGAACTTGGCAATCATTGACTGTTTTCAAAAAGTACAGCTGTCAATACTTTCACTTCACATTCAAAACCTATGTCCTTCCTATACCCACAGCCGTTCCTTAGGAGTCATTACTTTTCAAAGCATTTTCACATAAGTATACAATTACACACAGTTAGATACTCAGAACAGTTGCATGACAAACTTGTAATTCAGGAAAAATTGGAACTTACTGATATCAAATGAATAGTCTAAATCTGTTAGGTAAATACGTCAAATATAGAAGTCTTCAAATTTTAATTAAGTTGATTTCTTTGTATGTCATGTACTAAAATTTTCTGAGATATTCTATTACGGACGTTTTTCAAAGCTGCAAATCCACTTTAATTCTCCTCTTCTCTCTCTCGTTCTGTACCCCCACACCCGCCCTTCTTTCTTTTCTTACTTGGCACCAATATTTGAAGAAAATATATAGCAGTGAAACCTTCTTAAATAGATCCATTATAAACAATTAAATCCTAAATTACCACACAATGCCCCTATTCTATCAGTCTAAGAAAATTGTTTCTTCATTCGTCCGGGTGACAGTAGTTGCAAGAGTTGATGATGGGCCCAATATGATAATCAAGCTAAATCACGGAATATATGACTAAAGCTTAAAATGGGGAGGAGGGATGGCAACCAGTTGTTTGTGTGACGTGGGAAAACTGCAGTTGGGCTTTTCCTGTGGTAATTTTCCCCAAGCTCTGTAGCCAAAGTGGGAAGTGAGCCATCCGCAGATCTCCCCCAAATTGTTATCTATGAAATAAAGACTGCGAATATTAGGGCAGGAAAGAATCACCTCAGGGCAGTCGGCAGGAAATGATGGCAGCTGCTGGGAAGAGGGCAGGAAGGCACAGTGGCCGCGACTGCCTGCCCACGCCTGCGCGGGGTAGCGAGCGCGGGGACCGGAGCCCACTGGCCTCCACACCAATCCTTTTAGATCCCTAACTGTTTGGTTTCTAGTACTTTATCTGAACCCATCACAGAGCTTCCCAGCGAGTCCCGGAGCACTGCGCGGAGTGAGAGGGCTAATATGGAGCATTGCAAAGACTAAAATGGCTGATCAGCGACTTCTCCAGATTTTTAAACTCGGCCAGATCCCAAGGCTTCCCAGTCCTTTTCCCCGGCTGCCTCTGCTGGAGCCCAGCTACCTGAGAACAAAGCGCGCCGGGCTGGCAAGCTGACCGCGGCGCCCCTGGCGGCCTCGCCCCCTCCAACTTAAGCGGAAGCGCAACTGAGCAGGAGAAATTGACAGCGCTCCCCCTTTCCACCGCCTCCCCGCCCCACCCCCACGCCACCCGGCCGGCCTGAGCCTGCGTCAGCCCCGCTCCTCGCCCCTCGGGTGGGCGTTATGTAACAGCCCCGATCCCAACTCCGGAACCATTTCAACAACTTGTCCCAAAGAGGAGAACGTGGAGCTCGCGAGGGCCGCAGGGTGAGCCCAGCCGGTGCTGCGGATCTAAACTGGGGACAGCGGGCGACAGCGGCAGCTGCTGGGGCAGGAGGCCACTGGGCTCCGGCAGTCCCTCGTGGGATTTGTCCAACAGCCCGACTGCGCGCCCTGGGGAACAACGTGTTCTCTGTGGGCAGGGTGCCAACAGGCTCTCGATGGGGAGCGAGGTGGGAGGGCTTCTCCTGAAGCACTCAAGATGAGCGAAAACCCCTTGAACCCAAGAAAGCCGCCCTCCCTGGCTCCAACCCTCACCCCGGCTCCCTAATGCGCACACTCTTGACGTCCTTTCCCTCTCTCTTCAGCCCTCTCCAGCCAGAGGGGGTCCCTGAGATTACAGCCACCTTCTCTCTACACCGTCACACGCACGCGCGTGTGCAGTCACTCACACCCACACAGTGACACACAGAAACACGCACACACACAACCCCAGAAACGCACACACACACTCACACTCGCTGGCCTTCCGCGTGCAGCACCCGAAAGGCATGAATATTCATTACTTACAAGCATTAGTGACTGCGAAGCTGTTTGCCACCTCCAAATTGTCGATGTGGGGTGTCAGTCTGAACTCCGAAGTGGAAAACTGAACCATCCCTACTCGAAATGCACTGTATTCTTGATCGGCGCCCCTAGGAAATAGCCCCCCTGCAAAGAACAAACAGCAAGCAAGAGAACAGTGTCAGTGCCCGGGAGGGAAAGGAGGGGCGCGCGCTAGCGCCCAACAATCCAAGAGTCTCTTATTCACGCGAATAGGCCGAATAAACACACCTACGGACTCGGACAGCGGGGGTGGAATATCCAAAAGGTAGCCAAGGGGTCAAGACCCAGATGAGAGTCTGAAGGCGAGGTAGGTGGCCAGAAACCTTCACCTTTCCATGTAATCACAAGCTTTGCATTCAGACCCCAAGAAAATCTGAGCAAACTGGAAAATGTCGCTAAGGCAGAATTAATAAAATTTGGGGATCCGAAATGAGAGGACCTTTTCTTCTATTGTATCAAAGGCATAGTCTTTTCCTTTTGCTTCATCCTAAGAAAAACATGTATATTCTAGGTAGTTTAAATCTGGAATGCAGTCAAGGTATGACATAAGTCTACATGACATGAATTAATTTGTACACTGTGAACAAAGATTACCACCAAATTATGCACAATTCAAAAGCATAGCACAAAGGGTACCTACCTATCTGTATGCTGTTAGAAGAGACACCAAAAATCAGTCCCCATAAAACAGGAGAAAGGAGGACAGAAATATGCATAATCTTTTGCATTTCCAAGAAAAGTAGAGCATCCACAATATACCCCTTTTTTTTTCCTTTTCCTCCTCTTCCTTCTTTGGCTGTTTTCCTCTGCAAATTAGATCCTCTGCATTTTGAGACAGCAATTTAGCACCAAGCTGCTAAAACCTGAAGTGGAGGCAGAAGAATCCCTATTTCCCAGGTCCTGCTGGTGGCTGCTGATGCCCTGCGCCCTGTCCCCGCTCCAGAAGTCCGGAGGACTGGCTGAATGCAGTTTTCAGCGGAGCTGCCGCTGTGGTCCCAGTGTCTCGGAATATTCAGCACCCTCCCATGCACTCACACACACTCACCCTCTCTCGCGCTCTCTTCTCCCTCTCTCCTCTCTCACTCACGCGCGCGCGCACACACACACACATACACACACGCACACACACCGGCAAGTCACAGAGAGGGGCAGGCAGTCCCGGGCGCGCGTGCGCGACTCGCGGCAGGAGGCGGGAGCGCGCGCCCCCTCCCCCGCACGGCGCCCGGCACCCCGCACCGCCGTGGACGCGTCGCGTGCGCGGCGCTGAGAAAGCACAGCTCGGGGCCCGTAGCCGCTGTCCCTCCGCGAGACCTCGGGTCTCTGGGGCTGTCGCGCCCACCGCGCGCCTCGGCCTTTCAGCACCGAGGACAGCGCCTCGCTCCCCGCCCGGAGCTACCTTCGTGCGGCTGTTGCAGCTGCTGCGGAGATGCTCCAACCTGGACCAAATGCAGCAAAGCTGATCTCTGGCTGCTGTGTAGAAGCCGAATTGCTAATTGTTGGCGGCGAAGCGTCCTCTCACCAGGCCCTGCTGTCTTACGTTACAAATAATTTTGATTTCTATCTTCCATCTCCTGTGAAAACCCATTTAGCAATACAGAAGCCCTGTCATCCTCCTCACCTGACCCAGCCGAAAGCAAACAAGCAAGCAAAGCACCGTGGAGGAAATATTCCAAAATTGTGCACTTGGGCTTCATGGGATGTAGCCAGGATCCAGGGAGAACCCCAAGTTATATCTTTAAATGCTTAAGCCGCACAAGAGATCAAGATGGAATCTTTTAAATATTTTGCATGAAAATCCCATCTTTAGAGTATATTCCATTGGGCTGTGATGTTGACTCGCCTAGTTACAGAGCGCACGGGTCTTTCTCGCAGCTTTCACTGCAATCCCTCCCGTTGTAGAGTCATGTAGACTTGGTTTCCTAGAAGCCCTTGCTTTATGCAGATTGAAAGCAAGAGACTCTGGTTTAAGGAAAGGCTATTAGAGGAAAGTGATTAGAAGATGAAGCTAGTGTAGGAATGCCACAGAGATGCAGATTCTTTCCCAGAGACTTACTTAGAAATCTGTTTCCCCATCGCGTTTTGGCCCTGGGTTTCGAAAAATCACTGCCTAAAGAAAGTAAGCCACCACGCTCTACTGAACATGCGGGCCACTGGGAAAGAAAGATGAGGTTAGATATTAAAAGTTTGAAGGGAGAGAATTGATGGCGAGATGGATGACTGGACTTCCCGTGTGAAATTTATGTTCTTCATGGTGCTTTTTCCAAGCTCATTCCTGGAAACCTGCTCTGACAATTCCCTCTGCGGACTCAGAAAAGCCCCACCAAGTTGCATGTCTTTAGTGGTTTAAACAAATAAAGAAAGATTGAGAACAAGGAACTGTTTCCAGGAAGAGGGAGACTGGAGCTTACAGTACTAAAAAGAGAACTGCTAGTGTTCCAAAATGCCATGAGTCTATCAGGCTGCCTTCTTGTGCTTGCAGCTTCATTGCTGACTGGATTATCTTATGCTTGCTTCTTAATCACATTGGCCTCAATTTCCCCATTTTAAAAATGATGATAAGCAAAGTGGCTTCTATGGCTCTTGGATCCTATATTGCTGTCATTTCAAATTATAACCTTTCCCTCTTTTTGATGTAGTCCTAAACCATGAAGTGAGAATAGCTGTAATCTATTATTAAGCTTATAAACTATAGACTAAAATATCTCTTAATTTTATGCCTTAGAATTTTATTAGTATAAGTACTCCACACTGTATATAAAGCAGGTCTTCTAAATAAAAATGCATTTAACCTTTAAAAAATTGAATAATAAAAATAATATATAAAATTAATTAAAATTACAATAAATCAATAAAATAAAAAATGAGATATAACTTACATATATTCAAAATTGCAACATAAAGAATAAATAAATCACACATATTTAATCATTATTTGTGATGTAAGTTATACAAAATGATTGGAAATTATTCCCTATTTAAAATTTTTAATGTAAAAGCACTAATAACAGAACAGAGCAAAATTTAAAATACCTCTGTAGTTATTTTTTTCTCGATTCACTTGTTTCCACAGGAAAACTTTAATTTCATAGAAAGTAACTTAGAATTAAAGAGAGCGAGGACAGAGAGAGAGGAAGCTTCAATATGAAAAAAATTTGATGTTTAAAATGTGAGTTCAGGTGAATTGAATTTTAAAAAATAAGAATGTTTTCAAACTATTTTCATCTAAACCTATTTCAAAGTCAAGGGCAGATATGAACTCAAAATTGACTGAGTTACATTCTATAAAAAACAAATGCTGTAAAATAAGAATTTGCTGAATCATAGAGTATAGTAACTAATATGTAAGAGCTCAAGAAAAATATTACTGTCTAGTGGCCAATTACAATTTATATATAAGATGGAAATAAAAATTTTAGCAAGCATTACTTGTAATTCAACTGCTATTCTATGTATCTATGTTCACAAGGTAGTTATGTATAGACCTTTCACATATTTGGAAACTTATTTCCTATATCAGCATAATTTTATTAATATTATCACTCATGAGACTTTTTCAAATTTCTTATAATGTTTTAATAGCATGTATGTTTCAAGCACAGAATCCTGTCAATATAAGGGTAATAAATTTAAATTGACTACAGTAAATGGTTCTTTATACAAATACATGGAAAAATACTGGAATTTATTTTGTGAATGTACACGGCTCTATTTTTTCATGTAGCAACTTCCTATTTCAAGAATATGTATTTCAAATTGATCACTAATCAATTTTGAAAACTTCGAAACTACTAGATCTACAGTTGACTAGAATAGTGTGCTACAAGAAACAGAGTTTGCTATTTTCTGCCCTCTGCTGTTCAATTTTGGCAATTATGTAAAACTTCATTGCTTCCGCTGCAAGAATTGTAAGTTACAATAAAAAATAAGAGAAATAAAAAATGTGATCCATCGTATCATTTGTTAGTTTAGTTAGGTGGTTGGTTAACAGTTTTTAAATCACTGGCAGAGCAAACTTTTAGCTGACTTTATTATCAAAATTAAGTTATAAATGTCAGTGCTGCAGTTCCTACTGAAGTAGTTTGACCAAAGTGGAGTCCACTCCCTGCCTTCTTATTGATTCTCTGGGACTGTAAAAATGTAGGACATCTAAAAGACTAATATGCAATGCAGCATTTGTAAAAATTGAGTGTCCTCCTACTTTCAGCAGAAGATGGCAAAGGATAGCAGTTCTCGCAGAAGAAACCCATGTTTCAAACGTAAGATTCTATTGGCTGATACAGAGCAAAAGAAACAAACAAAGAAGGAAACATGAGGACTGTAATTACTCAGGGCTATAAATAAAAAAGGGATGTTCACTCTGGGGAGTTTTAGTTCTTTAATTAAGATAAAGAATAATGATATGAAAATAGTTATTCAGATTAATATAGTATTTATTATACCTTTTTGTAACAAAATTTTAAATCATTAACTCAATAAGATAAAGTTTGTGACCCTACAATGCATAGCTAAAGCTAGGCTTTTGTAAGATTTTTAAAAATATATTTAAAATCAAGTTCAAAATGGAAAAATAATTATAGTTTTCATTTTTGATTGTTTAAGGGCTTTGATTATATTATTTTTAATTAATGTTATCCCTATAGACAGCCATTCTATACCAGAAATATTTATTGGAAAATATAGAGTTTCAGTTTATTCATTCATTCAAAAAATATATTAAGGGGCCACTATGTTTCAAATACTGTACTTGATAGGTGGATAAAATGGTAAACGCAATAGATGCCTTTCTTATGAAGTTCCCAGAATTTAAGTAATTAAATAATGAAGATCATGTGATGAGAGAAATAAGAAATGGGAAAGGTAGACAAATTATAAAGGCAATATTATGACAGCAATAAAAAATCTATAATGCTCATTATATCTTGGAGCTCAGGACAGAAAAGGGTCTTCAAAGACTGAGACCTAAACTGAGTCAAGTAAGGGTTAGCTAGGTGGAGGGTTGGAATTAACAGTGGAGAACACTTCATGGAAATACAATGACTTCAGCAAAAGCATGTGTGAGGTCCACGAATTACAAGGAATTCGATGTTTCTAGAAAGGGAAGTGTCAAAAAAAGGAGCAGCAGAAACACACAAGACAATAACAAAAACTATGTATTTATCCCATAGGATAAGAGAACCATTTTGAGGATTAGATCTCAAGATCTGCATTTTTAATGGAACATTTTTGAGGTTATTTGAAAATGTATTTAAAGGGAAACATATTGAATGTAGGGAGACCAGTTAGAAGGTCGTATTCCTGGTGAGGGTAATGACAGTAAGGATTTAGGAAGTAATAGTATGGACAGGAAGAAAAGTTTGGTTTTAGGAAATATTTAGGATAAAAACTTAGTAAAACTTGTTAGTGGGCTTGTATGTAATGAAGGTAAAGGAGATGGAAAAACAAAGCCAACTTCCAGGGTACTAGGCTGAGTGCCCAAAAGGTTGGTTTTACCAAGGGTTGGAGAAAACACTGGAGAGCAGACATGCAGGCAAAGTGATGAGTTCAGCTTTAGACATGTTGAGTTTACAGGGTCAGTGGGCTGTATCCACTTACCTGTTGTGCTAGCACTTAACACTGATTCTAAAATTCAGGGAAGAGGCCTCATGTGGAAGTTAATTTTGAGACTCATCAGACTACAGTGTTTCTCATGACAGTTACCATTTCTTGAAAAAGTTAGTTAAAGAAAAAAAATCCAAGCAAAACAATTAAAAAAAGAAGACACATGCCACCTTTAAAATCCAGCTTTGATTTAATATGGATAAATGTATAATAATTTTCCACTTTCTTAAAGTAGGACCAAGGCCATTACCTTGAGCATGGATCTACCGAATCATTTCCCTTTTTGATTTCTTTAAAGTAAAGTGAGAACTTAAGAATAGTGTGAAGCGATCAGAATGCTAAATCCTGTTCAGTTTTGAGGATTTTTCTTAACTATTTTACAAAGGTCTTCCTCACACATAATGGAGTATTTTTGCCTCTTTGTATTACTGATCCTTTCCAGAACATTTGACATACTTTTCAACCATTCTATGTTCACAGGTTATCAATTTACACAGCATTTTAATTAAATTATGTAATTTAACTGCCATAAATTTTTTTGTTTTGTTTTTTAATAAATACATTTGACTTTCACTTAAGGAGTAAAAACAGAAATTACACAGGCTGCTCGTCAAAGTATTCAGCAGGCTTCCATTTGTGTTTTTCATAACATGCAAAAGCAAAGAATAGGAGGGGAAATAAACAAATAAATAGCATAAAACATGGCTGTCATATTTTCTATCTCTGTAGATGATTACAAGACTTAAATTGTTAATCACCAGGGAGCTACATCAGCAAGATGGTGGACTTAGACACACTGATTCAACAATAATATGCAGACCAATTTCTTTTTTGAAACATTCAAAAACTAGTAGACAGGCTCCTGCACTCGATGAGAGCATGAAATGAACGACACTGAAACCAACAGGAAAATTCCAGACACCCTCTCATTGTACTCCCCACACCTAGCACAGCAACATATGACCAAGACGAAATCCTCAGCTTTCAGTTTTTCCCAGGATGGGAAAGAGTTAGATTTCACATACAATGCTCCAACTTTTCTGAATGCAACCCAAGAGACTGGCTTCTGTCTTAAAGTCCTCACAGGACCTGGCATATGCTAGATTCCTGGAATAAGCATGGCAGTCTGAACTAGCAACACAGGCATTCACCACAACTCATCCTCCCAGCTCAGCATAGAGTAAGTGGGTGGAAAACCCCAGTTCCCAGATTCTACCTGAGGGGAAAAAGAGTTCCCTCCCTCCCATACCGAAAATGAGAATTCAACATTCCAGCTTCTCCAGGTGCTATCCAAAGGAATGGTTTCTGTCTCACCTATCTCAGAGCACAGATGGGACCCAGGAGATTCTAGATGCCTTTGGGCTGCCAAGAACAGTGACAGCAGTTTGGACTAACAAGAAGGATTAAAATGTCCACAGAATCTCTGGCCAGGCTGATTGGTGGAGATTTTCTCCCATTCAAGGCCAATCAGTGAAGATTGCAAGACATGACAATTTTTTCTAATGCATAAATACCAACATAAAGTGTCAAGGAAAATGAAGACACAGGCAAAAGTGATACAAACGAAAGAACCAAGTAAAACTCTAGAAAATTAGCCCTAATGAAATGGAGATATATGAATTACCTTACAGAGCATTAAATACAGCCATTTTTAAAATGCCTAATAAGCTCCGGAGAACAATACATGATCAACAAGAGAATTTCAACAAAGAGATAGAAAATTTAAAAGGAACCGAGTGTTATTTATGCCTGAGATGCAAGAAATGTTCAATTATTTAAAATCAATTAATATGATACACCATATTAACAAAATGAAGGATAAAAATTACATGATCATTTCAATAGATGCAGAAAAGAATTTGACAAAATTTTATAAAAATGTTTTTGTGATCATAACTCTCAACAGACTAGGAATAGAGAGAAATTACTTTAACATAATAAAATCCATATATAAAAAGTCCATGTCTAACATCGTACCCAACGGTTACAAAACTGGAAGCTTCTACACTAAAGTAAGATACAAGGCAAGGATGTCTACTCTCAAAACCTCTACTTAACATAGTACTGGAAGTCTTAATCATTGTAATTAAGCAAAAATAAAAGGCATCCACACAGAAAAGAAAAAAGTAAAATTATCTCTCTTTGCAGATGACACTGTCTTCTTTGTACAGAACACAAAGGAGTCAACAACAACAACAACAAAAAAACACCTGTAAGAACTAATAAAAGAATTCATTAATGCTGCAAATTATCAAATCAACATACAACAATCAGTTGTGGTTTTATATACTAACAGTGAGCAATCTGGAAAACAAATTAGAAAAACAATCCAATTTACAGTAACTTCAAAAAATAAAATACTTAGGAATAAACTAATGAGGTAAAAACTTATAGACTGAAAACCATAAACATTGATGAAAGAAATTAAAGAAGACACAAGCAAATGGAAAGATGTCTTTGTTGATGGATTAGAAAACTTAATATTGTTAAAGTGTCCATACCACCCAAAGGAATATACAAATCCAATGAAAACCCTATCAATATCCCAATGATATCTATAATACAAACAAAAAAATCCTAAAGCTTTTATAGAAACACAAAGACACTAAGTAGCCAAAGCAATCATAAGAAAAAAGAACAAAGCTGGAAGGCTCACACTACCTGACTTCGGAACATATTACAAGCTACAATAATTCAAACAGCATAGTCCTAGCATAAAGGCAGACACATAAATCAATGGAACATAATTGAGATCCCAGAAATAAATACACCAATATACAGTCAACTGATCAACAAATATACTAAAAATACACAGTGGGAAAAGAGCAGTCTCTTTGACAGCATTGGGAAAACTGGATATCCACATGCAAAAGAATTAAATTGGACCCTTATCTTACACTATACAGAAAAATCAACTCAAAATGCAATAAAAATTTAAATGTAAGACCCAAAATTGTAAAACTCCTAGAAGAAAACCTAGGGGGAAAACTCCATGACATTGGTCTTAGCAATTATTTCATGAATATGACAACAAAAGCACAGGCAACAAGAGCAAAAATAGACTAGTGGGAGTACATCAAACTAAATAGCTTCTTTATAGCAAAGGAAACACTCAGTAGAGTAAAAAAAGCAACTTACAGAATGACAGAAAATACTGCAAACTATATATTTGATAAAGGGTTAATTTCCAAAATATGAAAACAAAATCTACAACTCAATATTCAAAAAAGGAATAACTCAACTAAAAAATAGGCTATGGACTTGAATAAACATTTCTCCAAAGAAGACATACAAATGGCCAACAGGTATACAAAAAGATGTTTGATGTCACTAATAATCAAGGAAATGCATATCAGTATGGGAATATCACCACACAACTGTTAAGATGGCTATTATAGGCTATTATATATTTTTTAAAAGGATGAATATTAATGAGAATGTAGACAAACAGGAACTTTTGTACACTGTTGGTGGGAATGCTAAATGGTGCAGCCACAACACAAAACAACATATTGCTTTCTCAAAAATTAAAAATAACAACTGCCATATAATCCAGAAATTCTACTTCTGGGTATATAACCAAAAAATAAAAATCAGAAATTCAAAGAGGTAATTAGCACTCCCATGTTCATTGCAGCACTATTCACAATAGCCAAGATGTGGAAACCACCATTGATATATGAATAGGTAAAATGCGGTACATAAACATAATGGAATAGTATTCAGCCTTTAAAAAGAATGAAATCCTGCCATTTACAACAAAGTACATCAGTATTGAGGATATTAAGTCAGGAATCTCACAGAAAGACAAACACTGAATGATTCACTTGTATGAGGTGTCTAAAATAGTCAGACTTGTAGAAGCAGAGAGTAGAGTGATGGTTCGCAGAGGCCGGATGGTAGGGAGAATGAAGAGTTGTTATTGAATAGGTATAAAGTTTCAGTTAGGCATGATGAATTATAGATCATCTGTACAGCATTACACCTATAGTTAACAATAATAAGTTGTGTACTTGAAATATTAAGAGGGTATCTCTCATGTTAAGTGTTCTTATCACAATGAAATTTAAATACTAAAAAATGGTATCACAGCCACTTTCACTAAATACTCCTTCCATATCTTCATTAATTTTGTCAACACATCTTAGTCAGACAGAATTCTTTAGTTGGTGTGTATAGTCCAAACCCTCATTCCTGCAGGATCCAAGTTCTTGATGTTTGTATTTTTATGTGTTTCTAGAGATGTTTTGTTTTGTTTTGTTTTGTTTTTTTTAACTGATTACTGGGCAAGGGAATACTAAGAGGCACTCTACTGAATAGTGAACTTCTCAGGTTCCAAATATAGTCCTCATCTCTTCTATTATATAGACCATCTTTCTCCTCATAGTCAGTATCATTTACCTAGGCAATAGAGAGACACTTATTTCAGTTGTTCATTGAGCATCAAAAGGAGCCCGATATGGATACGGGACAGATAGCTTTCAATTAATCTAGAACATAGCCATTTTTCTCGTGGAAACATTCCTTCCTTGATCACCAAATCAACCATAACCAAGATTCTAGGGTAATGAGGCAAAAATTATTTAAGTACACTCTTGAATGTAACAGTGAGTAGGGTCACTTTCCCTTCGTTCCAAAACTGTTTACATTCTCATTAGGGAAGGCTGCATCATTTATTGACACAATTATTGAAAGCATATCTTTAATTCTTTATGATAGTGTCCCATCCCTTTAGAGTGTTCTCTCTAAGCTAGTATCAACACTGAGCCACCAGCAGGCTCTTCCACCATTCTATCAAGTGCATTACTTTAGAGTGATGGAGTACATAGCTCGATGAGTGATTTTCAGGGGCATGAATCAATTACTATAGTCTCTTTTCCCTAAAATGTGTTTCTTGGTAGGAAGCAACATTGCAAGGGATTCCATGGTAATGAATTCTGAAAGTCCATTAATCCATTAGTAGTAGTACCAGATGAACTACTGAGTACAGGAAAGGCAAATCCACATCTAGAATACGTGTCTACTCTGTGAGAACAAAGCAATCCCCCTATCTGATGATCCTCTCCAATGTGACCATGTCATTAATTGTTTTCCATCAGAAAATTGTCGGTCACTACTGCTGGCAAATTGGCAAACCAGCAACGGCCCTAGGTAGTTTAGTCTTAACAAGAGAAGAATCTGCTGTTGACCTCAGACATAACTTCCATCCCTGCTGCCACCAAAGTCGTTTTGCATGTGGACTTACAAAGAGAACAACTGTGGCTGGGCAAAGAGTTTGCCTGTCATCCACAGGATAGGCCATCTAGTTCATGATTAAGATTCTCTTCCAAAATGATTGTCCCTCTGATGGACATCTGTGAAGGACATAAGTGTCTTCACTCTCTATGTGCATCCATATACTTCTGTCTCACATCTCCTTACCACAAATGTTCAATTCTGTTCTTTCCAGCTCTTGACAGCTGACCAACCCATTAGCCATTGTCCATATATTTCTGGATTTAGGCAATTTCTCACTTCATATAAAGTTGAAAAACATGATATGCCATCTAATATAGTTTACCAATGTCTTTCATGGCCACTCCAGGGTGAGGTTTTCTGTAGCAGCCATCCACTTCCAGCTGGTGCTCATACAACATACATAACCATTCCTAAACCAAGCCTGCCCTTCACCTAACTTTGCAAACTAACAGATAATAATAGCGAACAACCCAAGGGGCCATAATGTACCTTAAAGGAGAGGTAGAAAGGCTGTAGGAAAAGATACGATGGAAGTCTGAGCTACTCTCTTATACAATTTGTGTCTTCTAGATGTGCTAAAGCCAACATCTATATATTCTATTTCTATTTTACAACGATATATTGATGATCATGCCAAATGTAAGGGTAAAATGGACCAGATATGCCCATTTCTTCAGGATGGGAAGATCAGGTTGCAGTTATGTGGTGTCCTCTGGACAGAAGCTCAAGTATATACCACGGCCCAGTGGCAAGCCAGATGCCACTTTTGAAATGAAAAAGAATTGCCAGCAGAGGGGAGGTCTGACTTCAAGCACTGGGCATCTGTATTGTGACTTTCTTCATGCAGTGTGACACAGGCTCTCCATTAACATCTCTGTCTGCCCCAGCTGCCTCCAATACAATTGTGTCTACTGAACCTCAAGACTCAAGTGTCAGCTTGCACTGTAGCCTGAACCTGCTGCTACATTTTATTTCTCTCAGTTCATCTATCTGCCGTACAGATTATTCCTAATAAATGTGTCAGAATGAGAGGTGAAGCTGGCTAGGCTTCTGGGTCTGGAGGGGACTTGGAGAACTTTTCTGTCTAGCTAAAGGATTGTAAATGCACCCATCAGCACTCTCAAAACGGACAAATCAGCACTCTGTAAAACGGACCAATCAGCACTCTGTAAAATGGACCAATCAGCTCTCTGTAAAATGGACCAATCCGCAGGATGTAGGTAGGGCCACATAAGGGAATAAAAGCAGGCCACCAGTGCCAACAGCGGCAACCCACTCCGGTCCCCTTCTGCAGTTTTGTTCTTTTGCTCTTCACAATAAATCTTGCTGCTGCTCACTCTTTGGGTCCGTGCCACCTTTATGAGCTGTAACACTCACTGTGAAGGTCTGCAGCTTCATTCTTGAAGCCAGCGAAGACCACGAACCCACCGGGAGGAATGAAAAACTCGGGATGGGAGGAATAAACAACCCCAGACCTGCCACCTTTAAGAATTGTAACACTCACCGGGAAGGTCAGCAGCTTCAATCCTGAAGCCAGCGAGACCACAAACCCACCAGGAGGAATGAACAACTCCAGACACGCCGCCTTTAAGAGCTGTAACACTCACCGCAAGGGTCCGAGGCTCATTCTTGAAGTCAGCAAGACCAAGAACCCACCAATTCTGGACACAAGCGCAGCATGCCCAAATGTGGTACACATTGCCTGCATAATCCAAAGAAGCCTACCAAGCATTGTGATGGGTGGTAGAAGGTACCAGCCTCAGATTACTGGGCACTTAAAAAACTTCATCTGTGAAGCAGACCTCTAACTTCTGAGGGATTTATCTTCCACTTCAATCACACATATTTTTACTAATATATCTGAGAAACTTATTTTTTGCTCACCAGGTACAATTAACAGGGTTTCTTCAATATAATGTATTAATTGAATTGCTGTAGAGACCATCACATCCAGAACAATCTTTGTACCTCTCTTGACAGAGTGGGATCGAGCTCTTATTATCAACCTAGACACAATAAGAGATGTTGGGATGGGAAAGAATTCACTTTGTCTTGGGAAGCAACTGTCCCATATGTAGTCAGGTTTTTTCTTTTTTCTCCCTCAGATAAGAGATTATTCTCTAAGAGAATGAAAAGATTTGTTTCTGCTTACACAGAAATATGGGGGAATTTGGAGTTTTAAGACTCCCAGCTTCATCTATGTCTAAATAAATGTCTTTAGTTTATGTGTCAGGATTTCAGTCCTTGCCACCAATACCACTATCTTAGAGATGTGTGGTAGAGCATTTAATTGGCACTGGAAACTCTGTTTACTTAAAAAGAAAATTTAGATTTCCCACAAGTTATAAATTTCCCTCTACTACAGGAGAGGAGGGACTCATTCAAAACTTCAGGGAATCTTTCTACTTCTCCCATGCATATCCCTAATTGCATGCTTACAGATTTTAATTTCTCATATTCCCTGTGTTTGTTCTCTAGGACCAGAAAAAGCAGCTGAATAGCTGCGATATCTGAAATCACTACTATATTCATAACAACTAAGTGAAACCTGATTTCCCTGAAATCCCTCTTCATCCTATGCTATCATCAGTAAAAATGAATGCTGGTAATCATGACACCTTCATCTGTCATAAATTTTCCATGTCTCACCACCTGTTTTTGTAAGGAGCATGTCTCTTGCTTCTCAAATACATGAGCAACCTAATTCTTCTGAATCCTACTGTGAGGTTCTGTTTTGTAGGGTCAGTTGCAGTACCAGTTGCTCTGTGTCTGGGTCCCCACAGAAAACAAAAACAGATGGCATATACAAACAGGCTGATCCAATTATATTTTACTTACAATGTACGTGTGAGTGAGGGAAATCATAAAAGTTGGTTGAATAATTCAAGGTTACTAGCAACGGAGCTGTTGAAATCCTTAGGCTGAGGAAGGAGTTCAGTCACTGAATACAGGAGAGAGTCATGTAGCGGTCACCTGGAAAGATGCAGTGACCTTTAGTGAAAGCATTCAGATCACCTGAGCTCACCTATGAGGAAGGAAGCCAGAGGGGGAGATATTCTGACCTCATTCTGCTTTCTCCTTTCTTCAGGCTCCTTGTTGGTATAAGACAACTGAAAGGCAGAGTGAAGGAAGCCTAATGATATAGTTTATACAGGTCAGCCACCTGGGGCAAAAAGCAGGGTGGAGAAGGGGAGAGAATGAATTTGAAGAGGAGGTACAAATATGCCAGTACATATAGGCCATTCTTTCTTAAGCTTAATCAAGATTCAGATAAATGTTACAATAAGAGAGGTACTGCTAGGCAGAGACAATGAAAGTTGAGATGCATAACAGATACAGGAGGGGGAAGATGTTGCTTTCATTGTCAATGGTTAGCAGGTAGATTGCTTGGTAGATGGTTTGTTTTTAAGGGAAAAGAAGGACGGTATGCTATCTGGGCTCCACTGGGGTTCCAATCCACTGATTAATATTTTAGAAAGATAGGAAGATAATGGAGGAGATGATTTGCCAGAATTTCTGTGAGAGAGAATGGCGCAATTTGTGCCATTTTAGATACTCGCCACCCCCTACTGCTCTGCCCCAAATTTGCTTGGATCATGATATGACTATATCATGATCCAAGCAAATATATATCATATCCAAGCATATATCATGGGCACATTATAAAGTACATAGATGTTCTCACATACGGCGTTTGCATCAGGAGGTGGGGAAGGTTCTGTCATAGAATGGCTTCAGAAGTGTCAGACATTGATGAGGGGATGAGAACTGAAGAATCGTGGAGGAAACCTTTGGGAACATATGTGAGATAATTTCAGAGACACACAGAAGTGTGAAAATGAATTTTGGAAGGGCTAATGTATTTTGCAGAAGGTGTCAAGAGCCAGTAAAATTTTAAATATTATTTTTTAAATGACACATTTTGAAACCACAGACTATGAAGACCTGGGGGAATACAGTTTGTACTGGTGAGATCAATTTTTAGAGACTTGGTTACCTTTCCTACTTGACGCAGACTAGACGTTTTTCTGATTTTCTGAATTCATTTTCTATGATGTAACTTTGTTGATAGAAATGAAGTAGCCAGAAAGCCCAAGAATCTGCCATTGTTTCCAACATAGACCAATAAGAAGCATAAAAAATTTACTCTCTAGTAATATTTTGTATGGAATATTGCAAAGAAAATTTATTTAAAAATTTTAGGCCAGGTGCAGTTGCTCACGACTGTAATCCCAGCTCTTTGGGAGGCCAAGGTGGGTGGATCATGAGGCCAAGAGGTTGAGACTATCCTGACCAACATGGTGAAACCCCATCTCTACTAAAAATACAAAAATTAGCCGGGCATGGTGGCGCACGCCTATAGTCCCAGCTGCTCGGGAGGCTGAGGCAGGAGAATCACTTGAACCTGGGAGGCGGAGGTTGCAGTGAGCGGAGATCGTGCCACTGCACTCCAGCCTGGCAACAGAGAAAGACTCTGTCTCAAAATAAATAAATAAATAAAATAAATAAATAAAATAAATAAATAAAATAAATTTTAAAAAGTAACAGGGCAATTATCTTTAATAAGAGTTTATAAAATACCCAACCCAAACCAAACAATATTAAAGACAGAATAGCCTAAATTTAGAAAGAAATATTACATTAAAAACAATAATTGTTAACATAATTAAACAAGTAAATGTACAGTTATGCACCAGATGATGATGTTTCTGTTGACAATAGACCACATATAAAATTGTGATTCCATAAAATTATAATGGAACTGAAAAATTCCTATTACCTAGTAAGATTGTAGCCATAATATTGTAACATAATGCATTACCCATATGTCTGTGGTAATGCTGATGTAAACAAACCTACTATGCTGCTGGTTTTAAAAAAGTATAGCACATACAATTATGTATAGTACATCATACTGAATAATAATACACAACTATGTTACTGATTTATGTACTTACTATACTGTACTTTTCATTATTTTAGAATGTACTCCTTCTACTTATTTTTTTTTAAGTTAACTGTAAAATGCTTCAGCAAGTCTTTCAAGAAATATTCCAGAAGAAGACGTTGTTACAGGAGATGACAGTTCCGTGTGTGTTATTGTCCCTGAAGACCTTCCCTCGGGACAAGATGTAGAGACTGAAGACAGTGATACTGATGATTCTGTTTCTGTTGTAGGCCTAGGCTAATGTGTGTATTTGTGTCTTTGTTTTCTTAAACTTTTAACAACAACAACAACAAAGTTTAAAAAGCAAAAAAGTAAAAACGATTTTAAAAATAGAAGAAAGGCTTATAGAAGAATATTCAAAAAGAAAATATTTTTTAAAAGATGTACAATGTGTTTGTGTTTTAAGCCAAGTGTTATTACAAGAGTCAAAGTTTTTCAAAGTTAAAAGTTTAAAAATAAAAAAGAAGCAATACACTAAGAATAATGTATTATTGAAGAAAATAATATTTTAGAAATTTAGTAAGCCTAAATCTACAGTGTTTATAAAGTCTATAGTCATATGCAGTCATATCCTAGGCTTTTATATTCACTCACCCAGTAAATGTAAACTGGCTCACCCAGAGCAACCTCCAGTCCTGAAGCTCCATTCATGGGAAGTGCCCCTATACACCACTTTAATCTTTTATGTCACATTTCTATGATATACCTTTTCTATGTTTAGGTATGTTTAGATACACAAATACCATTGTGTTACAATTGCCTGCAGTATTCAGTGCAGTAATATGCTGTACAGGCCCCGCACACACACGGGCTGGCCAAGCAGCCACTTCCTGGTGCGACCGTCAGTGGCGGGAAGATGGCGGAGGTGGTCGTGGGCAAAGAAAAGCGCCGGCAGCAGCCGCTCCTCTGGCTGCCCCTGTCCCGCATCCGGGTCATCATGAAGAGCTTCCCGAGGTGTCCAGCGTCAACCAGGAGACGCTGGTGCTCACGGCCAAGGCAATGGAACTCTGTTCAATATCTAGCCCCCTTTTCATAAAGACATGGCAGTGCGAAGGAAAAGAAAACACTGACAGCGATTTAGCAAATACTGCAGAGGAATCAGAAACTTTTCAATTTCTTGAAGATATATTGCCAAAGAAGATTTTAGCTAGTAAATACCCGAAAATACTTAAAGAGGAAAGAGGGAAAAAGATGAGGAGAATGACAATGATAATGAAAGTGACCATGACCAAGTTGAATCCTAAACCAAAGAAGTGCTTTAAAAACCAACCTGGCGAAGGAGGACTGCCCTGGACCCGCTCCACTGCCGCCAAGTAAACACAACGCTGCGCCCCTTTAGTGTCTTCACTTCTTCGCAGACTTTCAGTGCGTGGTATTCTTTCCAGGACAAGATTGAGGTCCTCATGTACCTGTGCCACAAACAGCCAGAGGGAAAGTGACCCAAACAGCAGCCCCTCTTTGACAGGTCCGCTCTACAGCTCAGACACCAAGAAAGCAGCGGATACCGGCAGCCATTGCGGGCTGATCTGCTGTAGCGCCAAACTGCAAGGACAATTTCCCTTTTCTTTTTTTTTTTTTTTTTTGAGACGGAGTCTCGCCCTGTCGCCCAGGTTGGAGTGCAGTGGCACGATCTCGGCTCACTGCAAGCTCCGCCTCCTGGGTTCAAGCAATTCTCCTGCCTCAGCCTCCCCAGTAGCTGGGATTATGGGCGCGTGCCACCATGCCCGTCTAATTTTTGTATTTTTAGTAGAGAAGGGGTGTCATGATGTTGGCCAGGCTAGTCTCGAACTCCTGACCTCGTGATCTGCCTACTTCGGCCTCCCAAAGTGCTGGGATTACAGACGTGAGTCACTGCGTCCAGCTGCAAGGACAATTTTAACTTTTAAATTCACAATAGATTTTGAAGAGCTTCTACAGATCAGTTACGTACATTCATATATGTAAATTTTGGAATCAGTTCCTATAAACAGCCTGATTCAATTTTAGCTAGTTTATAAGTAGTATGTTACATTTGAATTCTTGTCTTTCAAGAAAAGTTGACTATTTGTTCAAATATTATTTTTCTACTGTAAAGAAATATACTTTTCTATTAAAAATCTGTACATATTTTTATGGTAAGATGCTTTATAGAACTAGTTTTAGAGCCCTCTATGCCTCTAAGTCCTTGCTTACTGCCTGCAAATTTTGTGAAATTTAAAAATAAGCATTCTAACACTTTTATTCCCATAGAAAAATTGCAAGTCAAATTATCAAACCAAATACAAAAATAAGCCTTACCTCTGGTATAAGCACGTTGTTCTAAAAAAACAAACAAACAAAAAAAACACACATTTTGAAACATTTCTTTGTTGAAGATCTCTCTCATACTGTTCTTTGCTTTAAATCCCTAGTACTTGTTTTTACTGTCTGTAAGAGAAAAACGGCCAGGCGGGGTGGCTTATGTCCATAATCCCAGCACCCTGGGAGTCCGAGGTGGGTGGATAACCTGAGTCCAGGAGTTCGAGACCAGCCTGATGAACAAGGTGAAACCCCATCTCTACTAAAAATACAAAAAATTAACCAGTCATGGTGGCGGGTGCCTGCAATCCCAGCTACTCAGGAGGCTGAGGCAGGAGAATCGCTTGAACCCGGGAGGCGGAGGTAGCAGTGAGCCACGATCACACCAACGCACTCCATCCTGGGCAACAACAGCAAAAACTTCGTCTCAAAAAAAAAAAAAAAAGATGAAACCTATTATAAGACTTTTTTTTTCCACAAAGGGTATATGTTTGGTTCCTCTCTCTCACTCTTTTTCTTTTTGAAGAAAAGGTTTATAATTTACATTCAGTAAAATCATCCTTTTTAGTGTCTAGTCTGTGAATTTTGACAAATGCATAGTTTTGTAACCAGTCGGTAGGCAGGACAGATCCATCACCCAAAACATTCCCCTCTGCCCCCTTGTTTTCAGTGTTTTCTGCCCCCTGGCAATCACTGATGTTTTCTGTTCCTCTTGTTTATTAACATTTATTTTAATATAAAATATTTTAAAATCAAAAATTATATATGCTGTACAGATTTCGTAGACTAACAGCCAGAAACTATACCACATGGCCTAGGTGTGTAGTAGGCTATAACATCTAGGTTTGTGTAGGTATACTCCAGGATGTTTGCACAATGAGGACATCACCATTAATGACACATTTCTCAGAATATAGCTTCATTGTTAAGCGACACGTGACTATAATACTTGGATAAAATTATGCTAATGTCTGTGATATTTGGTCAAATGAAATTCCCTCATATACTGAATTTTTATTTGTATTGCTCTGTTACATTTTCATTCATTCCACAAATATTTATTGAATACCTATGTGCTGCGAAGAGAGAAACTAATGTTAATATGATAGTTTGCCTTCACAGAGTTCATGTTCTAGTGAGAGAGACAGACAATTGCATTGAAGGGCTAAAGTTGTGTATAAAGTTACTTCTGTTCTCAAGATAAGAGGCATGATTCAAATAACACAGAAAACGAATTCCCCTTTCCACTGAGTCTTATGGAAGAGCAAAATAAGGAAGATGTCAATCGCAGAGACTTCACCAGGTTTGAGCTACTGAAGGACAGCACAGACCTTGGCTAATCTGTTATTTAATAGAGCACTTTAAGGAGTCCTTAGAAGTACAAAGGTGGATCTTAGCTAAAAAGAGGCAGAAAGAGCTAAATTATACTTATTGTTTTTTGAATAAAAAGAGGAGACCGGAATTTGGAGAAGACATCCAGTACAAATGGCCCAGAAAACAGAGAAGCAAAGAAACACTGCATAGTAGGAGGCTAGATCTCACAGAGAAGGCGGTCAGAAATTCCCAGGAAGGAGGACCTAAACTACTTATTTTAAAAATGGAGGTCTGATATTCAAAGTTGTATTGCTAGGACATAGCCCCTTTCCTTGTCTAAACCTTCAGTGTAACTTTGCTTTGTAGGTTGAGTTCCACTTCAGCCTACAACCTTGCTTCTGCAAGAGCAGAAAGCAGTTACTACCATGCTCGCTTCGACAGCACATGTACTAAAATTGGAACGATACAGAGAAGATTAGCATGGCCCCTGCGCAAGGACGACATGCAGACTCCTGAAGCGTTCTATATTTTTGTGGGAATTGAACAATGAGATCACTTGGTCACAGGGCGGGGAACATCACACACCAGGGCCTGTTGCGGGGTTGGGGGCTGGGGTAGGGATAGCGTTAGGAGAAATACCTAATGTAAATGATGAGTTGATGGGTGCAGCAAACCAACATGGCATTGTATACCCATGTATCAAACCTGTATGTTGTGCACATGTACCCTAGAACTTAAAGCATAATTTAAAAAAAAAAAAAAGAAAGAAAGCAGTTACTACCTAGATTTTGGATATCTGGGGTAATGCCTACAACCTGTCACACATTTTAGTAAATCTGTTTTCAAAGGGAAAATAAATAACGGTATAACTATTGAAGAGTGAAGCCTGAGGAAAAATTTAGTCATTTTTATTATGACAATACAGAAGTTTTTATACTTGGTTACGGCAGGAAGGAATAAATGTTTCCTTTTCTAAAAAGAATAATTTGGTTGCTAAGTCTGTGAAGTTTTATGCAAATAACAAGAGAAACTGCAGCTCCAGTTGCCTTAACAGTAACTTAAATATATTGACTGATATAACTAGAATTCCAGAGTTATAGCAGAATTTGGCTGATCCAATTGACCCCAATCACTCTGATTTTCTAAAATAAGTTTTAGTCTAAGGTTAAGATTAATTCCTCTTACAGTTGTAGCAACTGGTGTTTACACCAGTTGGAGAGAAAGCACTCTGGCTACAGTATTCCAACTACATGTCCTAAGGTATATCCAGCTGGCTTGTGTAGTTTACATGGCCAGTACTAACCCAATACTTACAACAGGGGAAAAGAAATGCAGTGATTATATCTGGGACCTACCACTACAGCTAGGAGTTAGTGAAATGTGTCAATATTGTTTCAGAATGAGGAGGAAGAAGAAAGGGATGCTAAACAGAAAAACAAGTATGTCCATTAGAGTAGATAAACATGGGGCGTGGAGATAAGGCTAAATCTAAGGAAGAAGAAATTCTATGACTTCATACAGAAGCACATTTTCTCTAGACTGAGAAGACTTTAAATGGATTTGATCACTTATATATCATTTGCTATGAATATAACATTCACAAACTATTTATTTTTAAAATGTAGGTCTGATATTCAAGGTTGTATTACTAGGACATAACCCTCTCCCTTGTCCAAACCTTCAGTGTAAGTTTGCTATGTAGACTGAATATAGCATTCACAGCAAATTATATCGAGTGATCAAAATTCATTGAAAGGCTTCTCAGTCTCATTTCAAAGGTGTTCCTTGCACATTGTATAAACTCTGTGAACTCACAACCTGGGATAATTTCAAGGTCATAAAAGTAGTTTGAGGCCCAAATAAACCCCGAACTATACAGAATGTCTTCTTTTTTCCAGCAGTTTTATAACATCATAAATATTTTTGTGTCTGATACTGCTAATGAATTCCACAAAAGAATTTTATCCCACAAACATCATTGTTCAGCATTCTCCTTTTGGCAACAGTAATTAGGTTTTTTTATGTGACTATGCTAAAATATATCATGATTATATAGCTATTTTTAAAAAATCAGAATGAGCAAAATTTTATCATATTATCACAAAATGACCACAAAGTTTGTTTTTGTTGTCCTGTTGGTTTTTGTTTGCCTACTTTTTTCAGAACTTAAATAGCAGTGTACTGACTGGTATGCTACCAATAAAACATTGTTGCACTTTATATCATGTATGAGGAATGTGTTAAAGTTGCAACCAGAAGATATTTTTCAGATGGTAACATTAAAGCTAAAATTCTAGTTAGAGTACATTGTACTGCATGCAAGGATCAAAGCTACTTACAGAAATAAAGAAAAGAAACCTGAAATAAGTCTCACCAACTACCCAAGGTTTTGAAAAATTAATTATAAATGTATACAATCTTACAACTCATTATTAATTTTAGAACAATATCCTGTCTGACACAGGTCTAATTCAGGTGCACTATAAACACCGCTTTCCACTGGAATGCATTACAGAGCATATTTTTAGTGACAAGAAGTCCTGGTACCATTAGTGATTAGACAATTTATAGACACAAATAATATGTTTTGATCCTACTCTTATGAAGAATTTTAAAGAATGAGAACTATTTTCCTTCTCACATTCAACTCTTTTGAAATGTTTTGCTGGGCTTTGAGTCCTAGAGGCAGAAGGATTCCCTTTTTCTAGGGTCAGATATAAGAGGCTTTGAATTAAATTGTCATAAATGGAAGGGTGTGGTTCTGAAGTTAATAGAATATTAAGGCTAAAAGAGCTTCAACTTCTGGAAAATTTCTTTGAGATGAAGAATAGAGATGGGTGTTTTGTTTACTTTGGTTTTGATTTTTTCTTTTTCCTTGAGAGTAGTGGGGGATGTGGTTCTTCGTAACACATGGAGAAATATGGACTTGAGAGCCACTGAAACCTAAGATGGGGTGGCATGTGGATGCTTGGAGAGATGGAGAATGCCAACAACCATGGTATGGTTAGGCTTCTGCTCATGTTTCTCATGGAAGGATTGAGCTGTTCACATCTGAATAATCACATGGCTCAGAAAATGAGCATCTTGTCAACAACTAGATGTATTGCAGAATGTAGTTCTTCTTCCCGTATTCCAGGCATTACAAATTCTCTAGTTTGTCATGTGACCCTAAGAAGGAGAATGATCTCTCAAAATATAACCAAATTGAATTTCTTCCCACCCTGGGAAAGTGAGGACATTGAGTCAGATTTAACTTCAATTAGCAAAATAAGGGTACCGTGACCTCCCTTACAATTGAGGGTGGAAATCACATTCTCTATTTATTATTATACTTTTGATCAGTATTACAATCCAGCTGACACCAATAATTAAAATTCCCCTTCAGTTGGTGTATTTCAAAACTCTAAAATAATTTCCTTCTTTAAATTCCAAATAGTAAAGACAGAAAACAAAACATTACTTAGCCAAAATACTTCTGTAAAAACACTAAAGCCTTCTTTAATGTAGAAATAAATGAGAGGAAAAAAATGTTATTATATTAGGATGAAAACAATCCTGCACTCAAGCAAAGGCAACCTTTAGAACACCTGGCTTTTGTCCAGGTGCAGTGGTTCACACCTATAATCCAATCACTTTGAGAGGCCAGGTGGGTGGATCACCTGAGGCCAGGAGTTCGAGAACAGCCTGGCCAACATGGTGAAAACCCGTTTCTACTAAAACTACAAAAATTAGCCAGGCTGGAACCTGGGAGGCAGAGGTTGCAGCGAGCGGAGATCATGTCACCGCACTCCAGCTTGAGCGATGGAACCAGACTCTGTCTCAAAAACAAAAAACAAACAAACAAAAAACAAAACAAACAACCAAAAACAAAACACCTGGCTTTTAAGCAATCTATAGAGTTAATGAAGAAGGAAATAGATAGGGAGTTGATGAAAGGCCAAACAGATAGGGATAGTACTAAAATGTCCAAACTTCTCAAACAGCATTTTCTGCAAATGCAGACATAGTTTAAAAAACAGTTATATTACCTATTTTCCAGTCATGATCCAGGCAAGGCACAAGAAGAAGGCCAAGATTAGCTGGAATAACATTTATGCAGCTCAGTTTCTCCATAGATTAGCAAAAGAATTTGGGTCTGAAGGAGCTACTCACATCACAGGGCATCCCACCTCTGGCATTCTTTAAATGGTATTTTCCATTTACTGTCTATTTACGTTTGACCATTAAAATTTTAAAGCAGCTTTTCAAATTCAGTATGTTTTTAAATTATTGTACAGGGAAGGAGTTTAAGGAATATGAACAGCAAATCTTGATCATCAGTCTTGAAATTGTCTAGGAGAATGTTGGACAAGAAGATCTCCAATTTTTATGTCTCATATTAGAGCCAAAATTGCATTATTCAGATAAGTTATGTGTTCACATAAGTGAATATAATTGTGTTATATATGGGAGTAATAATAATTTCTTCTATCCTTATAATATATAAAGGAAAACATATTGCATGCTGAAAGTTCTGGAATATTGTCTCTGCTGAGTACCTACTGTATGCCAGACACTAGATGTTTTAAAAATTCACCTCATTTTATCTTCATGACAACCCTCTTAGACGTAACATTGTTTTATAGAGTAACAAACTGAGTCCTGATATTTTAAGCAACTCTGAACTAGTAGGTGATAGACGAGGAAATAAAAGTAAATTGCATTTAACTCCTAAAACCATATGTGATCCGCTGTTCTAGAATAAAAAAAGAATAAAAATGCATAATAAAATCATAGTAATGAGAAAGAAAATGTGATCCTTGATTTCTGACTCACATGTGCCATCTACCTCGCAGATCATCCCCATACAGGCCTCTTTCTATTCTTCGATTCATTGTTCAATTGTTCATCACACAGTTATTGAATTCCTCCTATTAGCAAGGCAAGGGACTGTTGAAGATACAGTATTAAACAAGTCAAACTGTGGCCCTTGTTCTTATGAAAATATTACTTAATATTTTTTACTTCATAACTACAGACACCAACAATAAGTTAATTTATAATCTAACAAAATAGTTACAGACTGTGATAAGAAACAAGAACAATTAAACAGAGACATGATGACAAAAAGGGAAGGAGAACTGTCCTTTAAAGAATCGTTGTCAGAGAAACCAATTTGAAGCTGTTATCTTTTCTGGGAACAGAAGGGAAAAAAAACCCACATCTTTTAATACACTTACTTTCAGACTCGAGCAAGAGACACACTTCAAGTAAACCCATGACTATTCCAAGAGAACTCCAATAAAATCCATACAACAAAATATTATGCTCTTAGTCTCTGACTACATAGCTGGAGCAATACTTTAAAACTCGTTACTGGGGAATAAAATGTCGGTATATACTCACTGATAAGTAAGAATATAGCATAGATTTAATCTGATTTATACATTAAATTCTCTAGATCACTAAGAGTGGGAGATTGAGTGATTAAAAGTGCTATTACTATTTGTTGTTATTGTTTTCACATTGAGGTTTAGAAGTTAAAACATTTAAGGATGATCTGTAACTTTTGGACAACATTGTAGAGAACTCTGAAGCCATGTGTGAGCTCAGCAGGAACAGTGCCAGCATATGTGCAATGCACCTAATAAGGGGCAGCAGTGGGAGTGAGGGAAGCCTGATAGCAAAATGCCACCTATTTGCCATTTCTCTTGTAACACATAAAAGTTACTCAGAAAGATGACAGGAATTGGAGATTACTAACCAGGTATCTTAAGCCAGACTCTCCTAGAAGCAGAACCTGAGCCAAAGATTCAAATGCAAATGATTTATAAAGTACCCCCGGGAGAAACCAGTTAAGGAGTGAAGGAAGCCAGCTAGGGAAGGGGAGTGAGCCCAGGAAGGGTGTTACTTCAGGGGAAGTCCCTGATTCAACCTGATCCCTGTGGAGCACAAAGTGAAGCTTCCTTGCTCAAAACAGTTAGACTTACTGGGGACCAGGATGGTCCTCTGAAAGTCCCAAGGTGGAAAATGGGAGGATACGGAGACTCTTAGTGAAGGAAACCAAGGTATGGATGAAAGTACAAACTGGAAATTGAGGCTGGACAGATTCTTCTGTGGCCTCCTTGTCTTTAACTACATGCATAACTGGAATAGATATTATGCGTGAATGAGAAACAGGTATGTTTTTCGCAAGGGGTATAAACTAAGCCTACTTTGGCCCAATTTAAATTGGCCATAGTAAATGGGAACTTTGGAATTGCCTGAGCTCTCCCCAGTAAAAAACATTAAGCAATATAAAAATCCAGAAGGGCGATGAGATATCACTGTTCTGATTAAGGAAATGGGAGAAGTGATTCCCACTAACTCCTCTTTTATTGATCCTGTCTAGATAGTATATTAGGCAGACAGTTGCTGAAGGTTAACAGTAGACAATTTAGAATTACATATAGTGAACCTTTGATTCATTCAGTATACCTGATATGCCAAGGCTATGCAGGAAGTACAACAGGAAAAGGGAGGCTCATATGCTCCCATGTACCTGGCCAAAACCTAATTTTCCAATCTCAATTTTGAAGTCCAGCCAGAATATTTTGCATTCTCCTGGAACAGAGTATACACTTTCAGTTTTGCTGTAGGAATATTTTAATTTACCAGCGCAATACAATAGTGTAATGAAGGATCTGAAAACCTTCACAATAAGTTAAACTCCTAAACTAAACTCCTAAACTATAATTGTTTCCTTAGATGGGAAATCTCAGGAGAAACTAAGGGCTAAACCAGTAGAGGCTGGCTGATGAATTCAGATTTAGCCTGGTCTGTGGAATTTCTGGGGATTTCTAAAACCACAAGAAATCAGTTATTATTTCTCACAGATCCTGCCAATAAACAAGAAGCTCAATGATTAGCAGGACTATCTGGGTTTTAGCAAAATCAACCTCATCTAATAATCGTGTTGGCTCCTAATCACAAAATCACCAGAAAGAAATCTAAATTGGAATTGCCCTCTGAGCAGAAACGATTAAAAGATTCACAGAGAGTGGTGTGACAAGCGGCCCTACTGAGCCCTGAAGACCTAACTGCTCAAATTACATTAGAAATGTCTGTAACCAGAACATTCATAGACTGGACACTTTAGAAAATTTGAATACATCTATCCAACAAAGCTTTCTCAGGTTCTGGATCTGAGAGCAGCCAAAGACAGCTGTTAATTCTAGTCTACTTGAAAGATAATTGTTGTCTTGTTATTGAATGTTAATCAAAATGTCACCCACCACAAAAGGGGTCAGATAAATCTAAGGTCAGAAATATCAGTTAGGACTTAGGTGATGTCAGTGAAGTATTCTAACAGAGAAAGAGCTGTACAGCAAAGATTACTCCTAAAATGGAAGTGGTATATTTAAGAACAGCAAGAAGACAAGGAGTGGGTGAGAGAGTTCAATGGGGTGTATCACATGTACATGAATACATTGCTTCACTGCACATAGACCTTGTGACCTCAGAGGAACTCCTTGCTTCCAATGCTATGTAGGCCAAACCTTATACTCTCCCAACTGAGGAAAAGTGGGCTTTCTGGTCACTTAGTGGGAGTTCCCAATCTTAGAGCCATATTGCTATTTGGAAAGCATGCACAATGTGCCCAGTGGGTGGTAAAACTTTGACGAAAGAAAGGAAGGGCAAGTTCACGTAGGGAAAATTGCTGAGAGCGGTTAATTAAAAGTAGAAGAGGAATTAGGCTCAGACCCTCTAAAGAGTGTTTGCATATTTATAGACTTGAGCTGTAGCCAAAGGGCTTGCTATATGATCAGGCAAATGGGCTGTAGATGACTGCATGATAAAAAAAATACTACATATAGAGCATTCGGATATGGAGTTCTCTATAGGAATTTAGAGGAAGAGTTAAACTGGTTCATATAGATGCCCACCAAAAAAATACTGTCGTCAGATAAGAAAGGGGTTGGAAAATAAAGGTAGATGCCTAGTTAGCTCATGAGTTCATAAATAAGTGGGCATGTGTGTGTTCAGGACATGTACTCACGGCCTGAGAGATGTCATGTACCTCTCTTCTAGGACCTGATGAAATGGCTAATCAGATAAAAACTGCCTACTGTCGATAGGAATGGAATCAATACCTGCAAAGCTGATTACACTGGACTTCAACCAATAGCCCCAAGAGCATAAACAGGTTTAACTGGGATTGGCACAGATTTCATTCTAGGCTTTTCTTACTCTACATTAAAAACAACCTTAGATAAAACAATTAAAATTTTGGAACAGCAAATTTTCTACCATTTCAGACCACCTGGATATATTTCTTTTAAAAAATGTATGTACTTTACTGCTACCGATAAACAAAAATGGGAAAGAAATATAAAAGTATATGGACCTATAACATTTTAAAATTTTCATTGGAATAAGCAATTTGAATATTTATTATTCAATATAGGCAATGGGGACATCTTGAACAAATGGCTTAGATGTTTAAATGATTTGGTCCTCACATTGTCTGTGAAAAGAAGTAAGGCAAGGACTCTGCTGGAGAGACTTCTCAGATCAAGAGGTAGGAGTGTGTGAGGTGGTGAAGAATTAGGGCTGGCTATGAATGTACTATCATTACCAAATGGCAGCAACAATGCTCTCATCCTTTATCTGTCATATTCTGCAAGATCTGCTTACAGATAGGATAAATGGGGAAATTAGCAAGGCTGCTACTATGTCCAGCCCTATATGCGAATAGCACATTTGGGTCAGCAAGTCCACCAGGAGGCACAATAAATGAAAACAAGGGAAAATAATAGTAAGTGGAATAGGAACTCATAAGCGATTCACAATCCCAGAAAGGGATGCAATCATAATACTTCCACAAGAGTAACTAAAAACAAGAGAATAATATCTTACCAATGCTCTCACATCTGGCACTGACGAATGGCTGATTTTTGTGGGCAGTGGGGGAGACCCTTAACTTACCTTCTCTAGAGAAGTAGAATTGAATGCTTGTTGATACATGAGCTCTGCCTAGCAACTCCACCAGTACGATATGGGAAAAAGGGCATCCTGAATACTCAAAATACCTGTAGGCTACTCCAACTATTATTCAGTTTATTGTGTTTAGACTATAAGAGCATGAATAATTGAATAAGTACTCTAATGAAACTCCATACCTGTCAACAACGATGACAAAGAACTGATACCATCACCCAGGAAAGACTTTTAATTATAATGAAATTTGATATATTTAAAGTTTAGTTCTAGAAGAAGTGACTGAGGGCTGGGGTAAGTTATGCTGAGATGTTACAGGATTGTTGGCTCTTATTGTTCTCTAATGATCCAGTTCTGTGAATAAAAAAGGACATTGTCATTGCCATGGGGCAGTTAGTTAGGATTGAAGAGATAAATAAACAGTACAGTACACTATGACCCTTGACATCAGGCTCCATGAAAATCTGTACTATAATATATGGGACATGGTTATGTCCACAGACCAGATAGAATCCACAATTTACAGAACAAAGGCCTCTAAATACCACCCCAGTTGCTCTGAGTGTATGCACTATATAAAACATGGTTTCTGTTAGGAATGAATGGAGACTGATACTGTCATTTTACTGATGGCTAGTGTGCCATATATCCCTTTTATTTATCTGCCACAGCGCTACAGGTAATACAATATGTGTAGGTCTATAGGTAGAATTAAGTACTTAATGATGACCTCCAGGATGAGAGAAATATTTGAGAGGCAAATTCAAAAGGCCAAGTGATATAAAAACTTTTATAACAGGTTTGCTAGAAAAATAATCATAAGTTTACCCTTAAAACATTTGAAATGCCTTCACCAACATGTGCTTTTTAAAAAGTTTAAATAACTCCTGATGCTGGAGTTAAAAGAATGAGTAAAAAAAAAAAACAACTCAAAGAAACTTGAAAGGATATGGTTACAGTTAGCACGCTTTATAGAGAAAATTCCTCCTACACACTAAATCGTTCAACTTCTGGTTGTTAAGGGGCTTAGGAGCTTCATTATTTAATATAACATGGTCCAAAAAATTAAAAAAGAAAAATTATAAAAAGTTCCTGATAAGTATTCATCAAAGAGATGTCAAATGAGGTCAGAAGGTGGACTGGTAAGGAAAAGGTTAGTGGCAGGCCTACAGTAGATTACACCCCTTTATTGTGAATGTGCAGAAAAAAAAGGAGATGAAATCTTCTGGTAAACATGCTAGTGGAAAACTTCCTGGCAAACACATTAGCAGCAAGTGTCCTCATCTTTAGAATGTTGTTAGGAGGATATACCTAGTCTGTCTAGAATCAATCATCATAAACAAACACAAAGTATATGAATTTCATGGCTCCCTGGAAAATATAATGTAAGCCATGCAACTGTTATAATATAAAAGGAAAATGTTTCATGACCAAATAAGCTTCCTTCTGATAAGTTATAAGATCATATACTTCATTTAGAGGTCTGATATGTAAAAGTGAGTCTGCTGTACATCCTAATGCATCAAGAAGGGAATACTGTTGGCAGTCCCGAACCTCTGCTTCTGTGTGTTTTGTAATGATTAGCATCATGGAAATTATTACCAAAGATTGATACTGGGTAATTTTTAAAGTGAAGACATTAAGAGGATTGTAGGAGTTTCAGAAAGAGAGGATAGGTAAAATGATGGTGAGGTTATAATTTAAAAGGCAATAACTAAAAATTTTCCCCGATCTAAGAAAGACAAAATCTTTCAGATTTAAAAATCTACAGAGTGTTGACATGGACTGACTAAAATAAATATATCTAATCAAAGTTTAGCCTATCATGTAAAAAGATTTTCCTGAAAGCTACTGAGAGAACAGGCAGATTGCCTACACGAAAATAAGACCTAGATTGATATCATACATTTCATCTGAAACAAGAAGGAAAATAACTTTAAATTTAAGATACTATGCTCAGTTAAACAGTCATTTAAGAGAGAAACAGAGATATTTCCAGATATGTATGAACTCATAAAGTTTACCACAGTACTGAGTGCCCTGCTGAACAAATCAATTTCTAAGCTGGAGAAATAAGTCAAGAGAAAGAAGTAAAAGGCATCCAAATTGGAAAGGAAGAAGTTAAATTGTCCTTGTTTGTAGATGACATCTCTAATATAGAAAACCCTAAAGACTCCACCAAAAACTGTTAAAACTAACAAACAAATTTACTGAATTTGCAGGATACAAAATTGACACGCAACTGTCAATAGTATTTCTATACACTAACAAGAGTGATCTAAAAAAGAAATCAAGAAAACATCCCATTAATTCTAGCTATCAAAAAATAAAAATAAAATAAAATATTTAGAAATATATTCAGCCAAGGAGGTGAAAGACTTGTATATTGAAAACTATAAAACATTGATGAAAGAAATTGAAGAAGACAGAAATAAATGGAAAAAAATCCTGCGTTCACAAATTAGATGAATTAATATTGTTAAAATGTCCATATAAGCCAAAACTATTTACAGGTTCAATACAATGCTTATCAAAATTCCAATGACATTTTTCGCAGAAATAGAAAAGATAATTCTAAATGGAACTACAAAAGATCCTGAATAACCAAAGCAATCTTGAGCAAAAAAAACAAAGCTGGAGGCATCACGCTACCTGATTTCAAAATACACCACAAAGCTATCAATCAAAACATCATGCTACTACATAGACACAGAGACCAATGGGAAACAACAGAGATCCCAGAAATAAACCCACACATTATGGTAAGTTGACTTTTTACAACAATGCCAAGGTCACACATGACAGAGAAAGGACAGTCTCTTCAATAAGTGGTGTTGGGAAACTGGGCATCCAAAATTAAACCCTTATTTCACATCATATTTAAAAAACTGAAAATTCATTCAAAACTTAAATGTAAGAACTGAAACTATAAAACTACTGGAAGAAAACATAGGAGAAAAACTCTAGAACAGTGAATTGGGAAATAGATTTTTAGATATTACCTCCCAAACACAAGAAACAAAAGCGAAAATAGACAAATGGGAGTGTATCAAATGAAAAACCTCTGCACAGCAAAAGAAACCATCAACAAGGCGAGGAAAAGGTTAGTAGCAAGGCTACAGTAGATTATTTCCCTTTATGGTGAATGTGCAGGAAAAAAAGGAGATCAAATAAGATCAAAGGAGACATCTGCAGAAATAGAAAGCATACTTACAATATATCTGATAAGTGATAAAGATCCAAAATATAAGAAACTCAATAGCAAGACAAAAACCTAATTTAAAAATGGGCACGGGGCCCGAATAGACATTTCTCAAAAGAAAATATACAAATGGCCAAAGGTATGCAACAAATGCTCAACATCACTAATCAGAGAAATACAAACTAAAACCTCAATCAGATATCATCTCATGTCTGCTAGAATGGCTATTATCACAAAGATGAAATATAACAAATGCTGGTGAAGATGTGGAAGAAAGAGAACCTTTGTTCACTATTGGTGGGAATATAAATTAGTACAGTCATTGTGTAGAGCAGTCTCGTTATAATGTGTCACGGCAAAGTCCTTTTTGTGTTGTATTTTCTTCAGGGTCTCCTAGTCTCCTTTATCTGAGTATCTATTTCTCTTGCTTGACTTGAAAGGGTTTCAGCCAAGCATGGTGGCTCATGCCTGCAATCCCAGCACTTTGGGAGGCTGAGGAGGGCAGATCACCTGAGGTCAGGAGTTTGAGACCAGCTGGCCAACATGGTGAAACCCCATCTCTACTAAAAATACAAAAATTAGCCAGGTGTGGTGGTAAACACCTGTAGTCCCAGTTACTAGGGAGGCTGAGGCAGGAGAATCACTTGAACCAGGGAGACGGAGGTTGCAGTGAGCCAACACTGCACCACTGCACTCCAGACTGGGTGACAGAGCAAGACACTATCTCAAAAAAAAAATGGGGAGGGGCTTCATCTATTATTTCACTGAATACATTTTCTAAACCTTTTGTTCTCTCTTCACCTTCTGGGACATCAGTAATTTGAACATTTGGTTGCATTTTGGTGTCCTCTATGTCACAGAGGCTTTGCTTATTCTCTTTTTATTATTTTTTCTTTATTTTTATCTGTCTGGGTTACTTTAAAAGATCTGTCTTCAAGATCTGATTTTCTTTCTTCTCCTTGATCTAGTCTATTATTGAAACATTCAAATATATTTTATATTTCATTCCATAAATTCTTTAGTTCCAGAATTTCCTGAATTGTTTTCCTCATTGGTTTTTGTTTTTGTTTTCAAAATTCTCTTATATCTCATTGAGCTTCTATAGTATCAAAATTTTGAATTTTTTGGGGGGGATTTCATGAATTTCTTTTGGATTGGGATCTGTTGCCAAGAAATTGTTGTGTTTCTCTGCGGGTGTCATATGCCTTCCTTTTTCGTGTTTCTTGTATCCTTACATTGATATTGACACATTTAGTATAAACGTTGCTTCTTCCAATTTTTTGAATTTGCTTGTGTAAGGAGAAACTTTTTCCTGAAGATGTTCCTATGGTGTTGGTTGAGCAGGGCACTTTGGATAGTATCATCTCTGTATGATTTCTTTGACTATAAACAGCATCAGTTGTGTCTGTGATTTTTTTTTTTTTTTGGGTGGCTTAGGGTGCAGTTGTTAGTGGAGACTGGTGAAGTTTTGTTGGGGACTGAGAGGCTGGGTGGGCCTGTCTTCAGTCCCCAGTGATGGCAGTAGTGGGCTGAAGGAGCCTGTTCGTGTGTCCCAGGGTGGTGTATGCTAGCACCAGTGTTAGCATGTCCAAGCAGGCTAATTCTTGGACCTTCTGGTGGCTTGTGCAGGTACTGGGAATGGTAGCAGTGGCCACATCAAAGGAAACCACCAACAGAGTGAAGAGACAAACTACAGAATGGGAAAAAATATTTACAAACACTGTATCTGATAAGTTGTTAATATCCAAAATATATAAGAAACTTAATAACAAGAAAACAACCCAATTTAAAATATGGGCACAGGACCTGAATAGATATTTCTCAAAAGACGGCATAGAAATAGCCAAATATATGCAAATACCACTGGCTGTGGTATGCAGGGACCAAACTGCTGGTGGAAGGCTTAGGTGGAGGTGGCAGCAGCTGCAATGTGACAATGTTACTGGGAAGGGTGGCTTTGCTTTCTTTAGGATCAACCTTAGGTAGGCAGTGGGGGAGGGTGGGACATGGGCTTCACTTGCACCTTAGCCCACAGCAGTCTGCAGCCCTGGCAGTTGCAGGCAGTGAAATTGGTCCTCAGGATGCATGAAAATACAAGGTCATCTCTCTTCATGGAGGACTGGGTTTGCTGCCTGTGGCCCCCTCCTCAGCCTTGGTTGCAGAGCTGGATGCAGTCCACTGTGGTCTGGGCTTTTAAAATAGTGCCATGCTACTGCTGTTTAGGATTTGGGGTTTGTGAGATCCAATGTGAGCTCTGGCTCTGGAGCAATGCCTTCAGGCAGTTTCTGGGAAGCTCTCTGTGTTAGACTCAAGGCCCCATGATTGTCCAAGGTCAAGGAGCTCTCCTGTGGCTAGGACTATAGAAGTCCAATGCAAGTCGAGAATGTAGACCTCTTGGAGTCTCTCACTCACCCTTTCCCTGCATTGGGGAGCCTCTCCTGGCTGCCAGTCAGTCCCGGCCTATGAGGCTGCCTGGCTTCCCTCTTCTTCCTTGCTTTGGGATTTCCTGACATCTCTCTGTTGAATTCCAGTGTTCTTTCTTGGATGATCTATTTGAAGTGTGATTATCTACTCACTATTTTGGTTCTTCTTAGTGGAGGAGTCAAGTAGAAAATACCTCTACACAGCAATCTAGAAGTCCCTTTCAGGTACTTTTTTCTTAATTTTTTTTCAAAATTGCTGATGTGTGTGTCCTTTAATAGAGGGATTCTACTTGTAGTTACTACACAAAATCACAGACATAAATACTGGGAGATAGACACAAAGCTGTTTATTGAAGCTTTGTTTAAAATAATGAAAAATGTTTGAACAAGGTAAAGATTCTTAAATAAAATGATACATGTATATGAGCGAATAGAGTATGTATTTATATGACTAGTTGTAAGAACACTTTGTGAGTAATACATTCATGTAAATTTTAAAATGCTAATATTTGTATATATATTTTCTTTCAAATATTTTAATTTTTTAAAAATACAAGCAAACTAATAATCATGGATGACTCTAGGTGTGATTGCAGAGGACCAAGATAAATGATGGCAGGTGATCACAACTTCAGATATACCTAAGACAATGTATATATTTTCAATTACTTATTGAGAAAAATAAACAAAGTTTAAATTAAATATAACAAAAAGTTAAAGTGATTTGATTCTCAGTGTTGAAATATGGGTAATTCTTATCTTTACAATTTTTCTTATTCCACTATCACCTCTTCCTAGCTCTCTTTTTTTCTCTTTCATACACAGAGGCACTTACACAGAATGTTTAAAAGTATAATAAAAAGGTAGATCAATCATCAAAAGAAAGGAGCTTGCATAAGTAGAGAAATAACCTGGGAACATTACTAGGTAGCAAGAAAAATGTGAATTTAAGACCCATATCCCACATATGGTGAGAGAAAATAAACAGGGACTGCTTGAATTAGACACAGTTTAATATCTATTTCACAGTTTGATATCTAACTTGAACAGTTCTCTGGAGAGTTCTGATTAAGCACAGGCCAGGCAAAGGAAGGAATGAAATACATAAAGCTTAGGGATGTGAAGCTTTGTACTGACATAGGCATTCCAGAGGAAAACATGCAGATAGATGGGAACTAGAGGAGAACTGGGCCACAAACGTAGAAAAAGAGTTGAGATTTGGGCTGTAATCAAAGGAGGCAACTCATGAATATTTGCCAAGATAGGACAACCTAACAAGGCAGGATATTCTGCGTGTCCCCAAGCCTCCTGGAGAACAGGAGTAATGTGGCCTATGTGGAAGGAGTTAGACTTTAGCCTGAATTTTGTATAAATCTAAAAGAACTAGACTAGGTGAGTAGGGAGACAACAGGGTATGCTTCCTTCCAGAACCATTTGGCACATAGCAAACAGGAATTTTTCTTGATGTATGAAATGAAGGGGGATGTGGGGGAGGGTGTAGGTCATTTTATGAGGTGGGGAAGAATGAGCCTGGGATACATACAAGAATGAGAGTGTTTTTAAATGCATAAACACACAAATAAATAAATGGAACAATCTGTTGAGACTAAGTTTTTTTTCCTCCATGGGCCATCTGGTTCATATCAATTAGCACACTCTTATTTTATTTGATCTTTAACCAGGCATTCTCTGAAAGAGCTCCTAATGTAACCTTAATGTGAAACTGTTGCATATATACATTCAATAGATACCCTGCAAGACTTCAAAAAGGGCAAAATACAGTATGCCTTAGTTGCAAATAGAATACCAATCAATGATGTTGTACTATGTGTATATACACATATATATAATATACAAATATATACACACATGAACATATATGTTCACCTACACCACTCTAATCTAACTTGTTATTTTGTAGGTACAATACACACCAAAGCAGGCAAATAAATGTATTCTAAATATATGTTAAAAACATACTAACTGACTTATCCCTAAAATTTAAGAGGTTAACATACTTTAGGTCAAATTTCAATGACATTTTCTATAGAACAGGTAAAATGATCTGTCTTGGTTAATTTTTGATACTGTTTACCTAAAGTAATTAAATTACACCTAACGTGTATGTGTGTGTGTGTGTGTGTGTTTCTGTGACAGGGTCTTTCTCCACCTCCCAGCCTCAAACGATCCTCTTGCCTCAGCCTCCTGAGTAACTGGGACCACAGGTGTGCACCACCACACACAGCTAATTTTTGAAATTTTTCGTAGAGATGGGGGTCTCCCTATGTTGCCCAGGATGGTCTCAAACTCCTAGGCTCAAGCCATCCTCCAGCCTCCCAAAGTGTGTAGCAAATATGTTTTTAATGAAATCCTTCATTAACAATTCTTCCATATCTTTTGGGGCTTGTCTCAGTTTTGATTAATTGTTTTATACAGGACATCTCAAACCTTCCCTTTCCCTTTGGTTAAAAAATGAAATTTCCCTTTGATTAAAAAAAAATCGGTGGCTTCAGGAGGCCTTGTAAAGACCCTAAATATTCTAGTAATGGGACAAAGTTTTGCAATATTTTCAAACTACTTATTCTTGTTCTATTCTAGAAGTTATGATACCCTCTTCCCATGTCTCCTCTATTAAAATGTATATGTAGTTGAAACTTCCTAATTTAGTAGTTTAATTTTACTTTAGTGTCTATTCAGCATTATACTTGTAAAGTGTTTAACAACTGTTTCTTCAATAAATAGGTAAATATTGTGGCTATAATATAAAATATATTGCCTTAAGGAGAATTAAACATGATTCTATCAGTTAGACTTTAACCTCATTCATTTTAAGTATGAGTTCAGAATGTAACACATTATCATTTATACTAAATGTTGTTCATTGGATTGTTTGATTAATTGGGAATACCATTAAGTTTAGTAGTTAGATTATGAAACTTCAAAGAATTAGAATACAATAAAGTATATTAACACCTCAATTCTGTTTAATATAACAAAATATTTCCACTATGTTTTAGAAAAAAGGCAGAATCATGGAGTTTTTAGGCTACTTGTTATGGGCATTATTTTTTATTAGTATCATACATGCATGAATTAATGAGATTAAGCTCCATTTTTACTGCATGTTTAACATATCTAGGAAGTTTTTCTTCTTTTTATTCTTTCTTTCAAAAGTTCAGAAGTATTCTCACTTGTTTTTATTTTTCTAACATGTAAAATATGACCCTCGAATATGTGGATTCTGAATTTCTAGAATTATTATATTGCATTGCCCACATTGCATTACTAACATTTAATTATAGACTCTAAGTAAATATTTCAATGACTCCTTTACACAACCAAGAATATCTTAGTATGTATTTTCTAGTTCCTTCTACTGTACCCATCCTTAAGTTATTTTGTATCCTAAATTGATATCAATGATTATGCATGCTAAAATACCTTATGAGTAGAGGTAATATGCATCTGTTGTCAAAATGTCAGTGTGTTTTATAGCCTAACACTCATTATTTTGATAAAGAAATTTAGAAAAAAAAAAGAAATGTCAGTAGCAGATTTGATACTAGAAATTATAGTAGCAGTAAGAGGTAAAACTAGATAATAACTATAATTTTTGTACACTTATGTACTAGGAACTCTGTTGTAAACTTTACATATGAAAATTTACTATATTAAATTCTCACAATCATGTGATGAGGTAGTCATCATTACATATATTTCATAAGTGAGGAAACTGAGGCTCACAGATCTTAAATAATTTGCCAAGGTTTATAAAACTAGTGAGACTCTAGCCTAGGCTGTTTCCAAGTCCTTGCTTGAATCACTATAAAAGACTCACACATTGTAATCAATTATTTTTATATTATGTTAATAATGTATTATTATCAATAATTGTTTGTATTACTCCCCTTTTAAAAATAGGGTAACGGAAGATAAGAAATATTCTTTGACAAAGTTTGCAAGGAGGTTTAAATGGCAAACCTCAAACTGTAGCTCTGGTACTATCACTTCCAATCCAAAGGTCTTTCTACTGCCTTCTCCTGCCTCCTTACATGTTTATGTGTCATATTGGCTTTGGGCTTAGCTTAGATCAGTAGTTTATTTTGCAATGGTGCATGTTTCACAAATATTTCTTAGAAAATTTCACATAAATATTTGGATATTTAAATTAATTCATCTAAAAATTTGAAAGCTTCTAAGATGCCAGTGGACAGAGTGGAGCCTAGTTATTTTTGAAAGAAAGAGCTTTTGAGCCTGCAAATGAATGAACCAGAAAACTGCAGCTGTGTTTAGAAAGAGGTTTTATAATAGTCCAAGGCAGAATTTATTAGGTATTCCCTCTTAATGAGTTCCATATAATATTCTCTCAGTTAATAAATTAAAGAGCATCTTTGTAGCTGACGAGCCTGCAGATTCTAGCTTAGACTTATGAAAAATGCTGGAGATTCTTACTACAGCAAGCAGATATGATGCTGCCATTGTGTGCCTTAGAACGTGTAGAAATTCATGTTCTAAGGAGCTGTACGATGTGAGGTTGTAGTCTTCAAATAGAAGCAGATAAGTATTTACTATTGTTAAATGCCATTTTCCTTCTGCCACATTTTCAACTCTAACACTTAAAACAACATCCCATGGGAACATCCAATAAACTGAGTTGAGCTTTGCAAGGGCTAAAATCTTTTGCTTCTTTATCTTGTTTACCATTTCACAAAAAGGGGTTTCTGTTATGTGTCATCAATGGGATAGGGTGAGGCAATGCTAATTGACTAATAAAATCTCTATTCAGTGAGGTAATTGCTAAAGGACCTGTAGTTTGATCGCAATTCTTGCTAAACCATGGGAGTTCTACCCTCCTTTTGGCCACATCACTGTCAATGATATTAATTGAACTGCAATTGCTTCAGGCTGCAAATTGGGATTTACTGAAAATTGTTTCAAGTTATAGGATTAAGATCAGATGTGGGTTTTAGTTAAGAAACAAACATTAGCTAAAGTGCATTACCTCATCAGCTAAGGAAAACTTGCTTTGCTGCTCATTATTTTCTCAACAATGTTAACTAGGAAATAAAATTCAAATAACACTTTAAGGTTTTTCATTTGCAATGTTTCTGCATTTTACAATTCGTATTTTTATTTACTTTTAGTAAATTTCTAGCTTCAAAATCCTATGATGGATTGTAAAATTGCCTTTAGCCATATTACAGTATTTTTATTCTTTTTTAAAACAGGTTTTGTTCTTTTAGACAAATGACTTTGTTTCTTATGTTTTTAAAATAATATATATTATATTCTGATTTGCATTATAGCAATTTGTATATTTAGTGTATCTTCCTTCTCACATGATTCACTCTATATCATTTAAAAGCAGAAGCCAGGTTTTATTCATCTTTTCAGTTTTTAGCTAACACACACCTTTAATATATGAAGTAGCCAATAAATATTAACTAGTTTACAGTTTTCTTGTTTAGTATTCACTTAGATGATTTAAAAAGAACTGCTTTGGGTATAATATGTGAGAGTTGAGACATTTGGAATGATATGTTTGGAATACAGAAAATCCAAGGGGAAGAGAATTCATAAACTTTCTCATTGCTCTCGTTAATTAAGGACACATTAAAATGATGTAAATGCATATATAATATATATCTGTATACATACATAGAAAGAATGCAAAGGTTATCAACGTATAAAATATCAAGTTTGTGCATATATGGTACATTCAGATAGTATAACCCATTTTGATTATGGCATCCGTATTTTCCATTAATATTAATCACAAGAAAGTCTCCAAGTATTACTCCAGTGATGTGGCTGATGCTTTGAAAGAACTCGACCCTAATCTCTTAAATGGCTAAGATTAGCTTTACCAAAAAATGGGAGTGAATACTAAATTATTAATACATTGCACAAACATATGCAATTATTTAAAAAATAATTTGAATAAATCTGCTATTGTAAAGCAAGGTAATAATATTCTACCGAGTAAGCGTTGAGTAAAGGCTATAAAGTATTTCAAGCTATTTCTCATTTTAGGCTTGAGATTTTAAAATTTTATACCTATTTATATAAATGGAAATTTTCAGTAGTATAAATAATAACTGAGTTGGTTTTAAAGAAGCTTAATTTGAGCACTGCAGATGTAATGGAAAATATTTTCACTTCATTTTTCACTAGAGATGAAACCATAAGATTTTTAAAAGTCACATATTTTCACTTGTATGTTGGAGCTAAAATAGTGGATGTTATGAAGATAGAGAGTAGATTTTGGGGAGGAGCCAAGATGGCTGAATAGGAACAGCTCCGGTCTACAGCTCCCAGCGTGAGCAACGCAGAAGACGGGTGATTTCTGCATTTCCATCTGAGGTACTGGGTTCATCTCACTAGGGAGTGCCAGACAGTGGGCACAGGTCAGTGGGCGCGCGCACCGTGCGCGAGCCGAAGCAGGGCGAGGCATTGCCTCACTTGGGAAGTGCAAGGGGTCAGGGAGTTCCCTTTCCTAGTCAAAGAAAGGGGTGACAGACTACACCTGGAAAATCGAGTCACTCCAACCGGAATACTGCGCTTTTCCGACGGGCTTAAAAAACGGCGCACCAGGAGATTACATCCCGCACCTGGCTCGGAGGGTCCTATGCCCACGGAGTCTCGCTGATTGCTAGCACAGCAGTCTGAGATCAAACTGCAAGGCGGCAGCGAGGCTGGGGGAGGGGCGCCCGCCATTGCCCAGGCTTGCTTAGGTAAACAAAGCAGCTGGGAAGCTCCAACTTGGTGGAGCCCACCACAGCTCAAGGAGGCCTGCCTGCCTCTATAGGCTCCACCTCTGTGGGCAGGGCACAGACAAACAAAAAGACAGCAGTAACCTCTGCAGACTTAAATGTCCTTGTCTGACAGCTTTGAAGAGAGCAGTGGTTCTCCCAGCACGCAGCTGGAGATCTGAGAACGGGCAGGGCAGACTGCCTCCTCAAGTGGGTCCCTGAACCCTGACCCCTGACCCCTGAGCAGCCTAACTGGGAGGCACCCCCAAGCAGGGGCAGACTGACACCTCACAGGGTGTCAGTACTCCACGGGTACTCCAACAGACCTGCAGCTGAGGGTCCTGTCTGTTAGAAGGAAAACTAACAAACAGAATGGACATCCACACCAAAAACCCATCTGTACATCACCATCATCAAAGACCAAAAGTAGATAAAACCACAAAGATGGGGAAAAAACAGAGCAGAAAAACTGGAAACTCTAAAAAGCAGAGCGCCTCTCCTCCTCCAAAGGAACGCAGTTCCTCACCAGCAACGGAACAAAGCTGGACGGAGAATGACTTTGACGAGCTGAGAGAAGAAGGCTTCAGACGATCAAATTACTCTGAGCTACGGGAGGACATTCAAACCAAAGGCAAAGAAGTTGAAAACTTTGAAAAAAATTTAGAAGAACGTATAACTAGAATAACCAATATAGAGAAGTGCCTAAAGGAGCTGATCGAGCTGAAAACCAAGGCTGGAGAACTACGTGAAGAATGCAGAAGCCTCAGGAGCCGATGCAATCAACTGGAAGAAAGGGTATCAGTGATTGAAGATGAAATGAATGAAATGAAGTGAGAAGAGAAGTTTAGATAAAAAAGAATAAAAAGAAATGAGCAAAGCCTCCAAGAAATATGGGACTATGTGAAAAGACCAAATCTACATCTGATTGGTACCTGAAAGTGACGGGGAGAATGGAACCAAGTTGGAAAACATTCTGCAGGATATTTTCCAGGAGAACTTCCCCAATCTAGCAAGGCTGGCCAACATTCAGATTCAAGAAATACAGAGAACGCCACAAAGATACTCCTCAAGAAGAGCAACTCCAAGACACATAATTGTCAGATTCACTAAAGTTTAAATGAAGGAAAAAATGTTAAGGGCAGCCAGAGAGAAAGGTTGGGTTACCCTCAAAGGGAAGCCCATCAGACTAACAGCGGATCTCTTGGCAGAAACTCTACAAGCCAGAAGAGAGTGGGGGCCAATATTCAACATTCTTAAAGAGAAGAATTTTCAACCCAGAATTTCATATCCAGCCAAACTAAGCTTCATAAGTGAAGGAGAAATAAAATACTTTACAGACAAGCAAATGCTGAGAGATTTTGTCACCACCAGGCCTGCCCTAAAAGAGATCCTGAAGGAAGCGCTTAACATGGAAAGGAACAACTGGTACCAGCCACTGCAAAATCATGCCAAAATGTAAAGACCACCGAGACTAGGAAGAAACTGCATCAACTAACGAGCAAAATAACCAGCTAACATCATAATGACAGGATCAAATTCACACATAACAATATTAACTTTAAATGTAAATGGACTAAATGCTCCAATTAAAAGACACAGACTGGCAAATTGGATAAAGAGTCAAGATCCATCAGTGTGCTGTATTCAGGAAACCCATCTTACGTGCAGAGACACATATAGGCTCAAAATAAAAGGATGGAGGAACATCTACCAAGCAAATGGAAAACAAAAAAAGGCAGGAGTTGCAATCCTAGTCTCTGATAAAACAGACTTTAAACCAACAAAGATCAAAAGAGACAAAGGAAGCCATTACATAATGGTAAAGGGATCAATTCAACAACAAGAGCTAACTATCCCAAATATATATGTACCCAATACAGAAGCACCGAGATTCATAAAGCAAGTCCTTAGAGACCTACAAAGAGACTTAGACTCCCACATCATAAGAATGGGAGACTTTAACATCCCACTGTCAACATTAGACAGATCAACGAGACAGAAAGTCAACAAGGATACCCAGGAATTGAACTCAGCTCTGCACCAAGCGGACCTAATAGACATCTACAGAACTCTCCACCCCAAATCACCAGAATATACATTTTTTTCAACACCACACCATACCTATTCCAAAATTGACCACATACTTGGAAGTAAAGCTCTCCTCACCAAATGTAAAAGAACAGGAATTATAACAAACTATATCTCAGACCACAGTGCAATCAAACTCAGGATTAACAATCTCACTCAAAACCGCTCAACTACATGGAAACTGAACAATCTGCTCCTGAATGACTACTGGGTACATAACAAAATGAAGGCAGAAATAAAGATGTTCTTTGAAACCAATGAGAAAAAAGACACAACATGCCAGAATCTCTGGGACGCATTCAAAGCAGTGTGTAGAGGGAAATTTATGGCACTAAATGCCCACAAGAGAAAGCAGGAAAGATCCAAAATTGACACCCTAATATCACAATTAAAAGAACTAGAAAAGCAAGAGCAAACACATTCAAAAGCTACCAGAAGGCAAGAAATAACTAAATCAGAGCTGAACTGAAGGAAATAGAGACACAAAAAAACCTTCAAAAAATTAATGAATCCAGGAGCTGGTTTTTTGAAAGGATCAACAAAATTGATAGACCGCTAGCCAGACTAATAAAGAAAAAAAGGGAGAAGAATCAAATAGACACAATAATAAATGATAAAGGGGATATCACCACTGATCCCACAGAAATACAAACTACCATCAGAGAATACTACAAACACCTCTATGCAAATGAACTAGAAAATCTAGAAGAAATTGATAAATTCCTCGACACATACACTCTCCCAAGACTAAACCAGGAAGAAGTTGAATCTCTGAATAGACCAATAACAGGAGCTGAAATTGTGGCAATAATCAATAGCTTACCAACCAAAAGGAGTCCAGGACCTGATGGAATCACAGCCTAATTCTACCAGAGGTACAAGGAGGAACTGGTAAGATTCCTTCTGAAACTATTCCAATCAACAGAAAAAGAGGGAATCCTCCCTAACTCATTTTATGAGGCCAACATCATCCCGATACCAAAGCTGGGCAGAGACACAACCAAAAAAGAGAATTTTAGACCACTATCCTTGATGAACATTGATGCAAAAATCCTCAATAAAATACTGGCAAACCGAATCCAGCAGCACATCAAAAAGCTTACCCACCATGATCAAGTGGGCTTCATCCCTGGGATGCAAGGCTGGTTCAATATACGCAAATCAATAAATGTAATCCAGCATATAAACAGAACCAAAGACAAAAACCAGATGATTATCTCAATAGATGCAGAAAAGGCCTTTGACAAAATTCAACAACCCTTCATGCTAAAAACTCTCAATAAATTAGGTATTGATGGGATGTATCTCAAAATAATAAGAGCTATCTATGACAAACCCACAGCCAATATCATATTGAATGGACGAAAACAGGAAGCATTCCCTTTGAAAACTGGCACAAAACAGGGATGCCCTCTCTCACCACTCCTATTCAACATAGTGTTGGAAGTTCTGGCCAGGGCAATTAGGCAGGAGAGGGAAATAAAGGGTATTCAATTGGAAAAGAGGAAGTCAAATTGTCCCTGTTTGCAGACGACATGATTGTATATCTAGAAAACCCCATTGTCTCAGCCCAAAATCTCCTTAAGCTGATAAGCAATTTCAGCAAAGTCTCAGGATACAAAATCAATGTACAAAAATCACAAGCATTCTTATACACCAACAACAGACAAACAGAGAGCCAAATCATGAGTGAACTCCCATTCACAATTGCTTCAAAGAGAATAAAATACCCAGGAATCCAACTTACAAGGGATGTGAAGGACCTCTTCAAGGAGAACTACAAACCACTGCTCAAGGAAATAAAAGAGGATACAAACAAATGGAAGAAGATTGCATGCTCATGGGTAGGAAGAATCAATATCATGAAAATGGCCATACTGCCCAAGGTAATTTACAGATTCAATGCCATCCGCATCAAGCTACCAATGACTTTCTTCACAGAATTGGAAAAAACTACTTTAAAGTTCATATGGAACCAAAAAAGAGCCCGCATCACCAAGTCAATCCTGAGCCAAAAGAACAAGGCTGGAGGCATCACACTACCTGACTTCAAACTATACTACAAGGCTACAGTAACCAAAACAGCACGGTACTGGTACCAAAACAGAGATATAGATCAATGGAACAGAACAGAGCCCTCAGAAATAACACGGCATATCTACAACTATCTGATCTTTGACAAATCTGAGAAAAACAAGCAATGGGGAAAGGATTCCCTATTTAATAAATGGTGCTGGGAAAACTGGCTAGCCATATGTAGAAAGCTGAAACTGGATCCCTTCCTTACACCTTATACAGAAATCAATTCAAGATGGATTAAAGACCTAAACGTTAGACCTAAAACCATAAAAACCCTAGAAGAAAACCTAGGCTTTACCATTCAGGACATAGGCATGGGCAAGGACTTCATGTCTAAAACACCAAAAGCAATGGCAACACAAGCCAAAATTGACAAATGGGATCTAATTACACTAAAGAGCTTCTGCACAGCAAAAGAAACTACCATCAGAGTGAACAGGCAACCTACAAAATGGGAGAAAATTTTCGCAACCTACTCATCTGACAAAGGGCTAATATCCAGAATCTACAATGAACTCAAACAAATTTACAAGAAAAAAACAAACAATCCCATCAAAAAGTGGGTGAAGGACATGAACAGACACTTCTCAAAAGAAGACATTTATGCAGCCAAAAAACACATGAAAAAATGCTCATCATCACTGGCCATCAGAGAAATGCAAATCAAAACCACAATGAGATACCATCTCACACCAGTTAGAATGGCAATCATTAAAAAGTCAGGAAACAACAGGTGCTGGAGAGGATGTGGAGAAATAGGAACACTTTTACACTGTTGGTGGGACTGTAAACTAGTTCAACCATTGTGGAAGTCAGTGTGGCGATTCCTCAGGGATCTAGAAGTAGAAATACCATTTGACCCAGCCATCCCATTACTGGGCATATACCCAAAGGACTATAAATCATGCTGCTATAAAGACACATGCACACGTATGTTTATTGCGGCATTATTCACAATAGCAAAGACTTGGAACCAACCCAAATGTCCAACAATGATAGACTGGATTAAGAAAATGTGGCACATATACACCATGGAATACTATGCAGCCATAAAAAATGATGAGTTCATGTCCTTTGTAGGGACATGGATGAAATTGGAAATCATCATTCTCAGTAAACTATCGCAAGAACAAAAAAGCAAACACCGCATATTCTCACTCATAGGTGGGAATTGAACAATGAGAACACATGGACACAGGAAGGGGAACATCACACTCTGGGGCCTGTTGTGGGGTCGGGGGAGGGGGGAGGGATAGCATTGGGAGATATACCTAATGCTAGATGACAAGTTAGTGGGTGCAGCGCACCAGCATGGCACATGTATACATATGTAACTAACCTGCACATTGTGCACATGTACCCTAAAACTTAAAGTATAATAATTTAAATAAATAAATAAATAAATAAAAAATAAAAATAATAAAATAAAAAGTTTTGATTTTGATTGAAAAAAAAAAAAAAAAGAGTAGATTGCTGGTTACCAGAAGCCAGGAAGGTTAGCAGGGAGGAGTGGATGCAGAGAGGTTAATTAATGGGAACAAACATACATTTAGAAGAAATAAGGCCTGGTATTTAATAGATCAATAAGGTGTCTAGAGTTAACATTAATCTATTTTACATTTCAAAATAGCTGAAAGAGAACAATTCTAATGTTCTTAGCATAAAGAAAAGATAAATATTTAAGGTGATGAATATCCTAATTACCCTGAACTGATTTTATGCAAAGGTATCAAATTATCACATGTGCCCTCAAAATATGTACATCTATTGTGTATCAATAAAAAAAGTAAAAATACCTAATGTTGAATAAATACATATTAGTTAAAATAATTATTTGAAGACACTTAACATCCAAGCCTGGTCCACTTGAAAGAAATTGTGAAATGTAAAATTAACCACTTACTTCAAAGAAAAGGATCTGGCTGAACTTAGTACTCCAATCACTACTAAATGTGATATAAAACAGTCAAAATCAGTTTGAGAAGAGTTTAGGATATGAGAATAGTAGTAGTGTGAGAAATATCTGCAAAGATAAGCTAAACATTTAATAGGGATAATTTCATATGAGAGAGGATTTTTTACTTAGTTCATGTGACAAAAGAAGACACTAAAGATGTTTGAGCAGAATGCCACGATCACAGCTCTATTTTACAGAAATTAACATCAGAAAATTAAACATGATCCTGGAATGAACCCTGAACAACAGCCAAAAATAGTGGAACAATTGGGAAATTTGAATTAATTCTCTAGATTCTAGCATTTTATCAATGTTAACTTCCTGATATTGATATCTTGTTCTACTATGGTTATGAAAGAAAATGCTCTTGTATTTTAGGAAACACTAATGTGTGTAGAGGTAAAGAAACATCATATCCGCAATTTTAATATTTCAAAATAAAATATCTCATGCACACACAGTAGAGGGAGAAAAATAAAGTAAGTATGAGAAAGTATTTACATTTGGGGAATTTAGGTGAAGAGTAAACAAATTCTTCATTAGATTTTTTTTCAATATTTTTGAAAGTCTGAGACAATGTCAAAAAAGATTATTTAAAAAAGAAAAGTAATGTATCCACAACTTTAGACTAAGAGATTACTACTGTGGGAATTTGGGCATATCATGATGAAAAGCTACTTTAGTAGCTTTTTAGAGAGAAAATGAGAGTCTATCAGAATTTAATAGACACTTATCTTTCAATTTAGCAACTCTGCTTTCGGCATCAGCCTCATGGAAATATATGTATTTGTGCACAAAGACATTTATTGCAACTCTATTTTGTATTTGGAGGAAAAACAAACTAAGTTTTTACTTAAAAAGAAATTAAATTAAGACATATTCATCCTATATAATAATAGCAGAAGCTCAATTTATGAACACCTAATATGTCCCAGGTGAGGACCTGGAAAAAACTCTAGGACATGTTAAATTTTAAAAATTGCAAAACCCTACATAAGGTAAAATCCCATTTGGGTAATATCTTATTATGTTACATTATCTTTTATATTTAAAAAATAGATAGATGTTGAAAATGCCTAGAATGAGTTCTGAATAGATACAAAACAATGATGACCTCTGGGGAAGAGACAGAATAGTTTGAAGGAAAAAGGCTATGGACAGCAACTTTAAATACTGACTCTAAATACATGTTTGTTTTGTAATATTCAACATATTCAGGTATTACCTATGCAACTAAAAAATAAAAATTATGAAGTTAGTTCAAAAATAGAGTTATATTAGCGTGAGACTGTAGACTGCTGAAAGAGTCTGATTACATAGAATGAGAAAATGAATTAGGAGGGTGTCAGTGGGAATGGAGAGGAGGTGATAGGTATAAGAGGGAGAATTTATAGGACTTGATACTTAAAGGGACAGACTGTATGAGAAAGGAAGATGAATTTAACATGGGCAACTGGATTAGCAATGGCTTTAACAGAAATCAAAAATGAGAGAACCTGATTTTTGAGATAATAATTTTTACTTTAAAGACACTGAATTTGAGGTATCCGCAGATGCTCCAGGTAGATATACTGTGAATCTCCTAGAAATATATAATACTGAAAGCACACAGATCAGAACTACTCTGGAGTTCTGTGACTAAATCTTTTAGAAGAATTATAAAACAACTGTCAGCAGACACTCGTACTTCTTTGTTATGATCTTTTTCTAGTGTTCCATTTGTAGTTACACATACACATTTAATCCTGGGATAGCGATTCATATATACTTGGGTATTAAAATTGGTCTTAAGAGGCTGCAATATTATATTACAGAAAAGTAATTCATTTATGCTATTTTCCACAAATAAATTTCTATATAATGAGATACGTCTTCAATATGGTACATCTTCCACTTAAAACTCTATATCTAGATCAAATTCCCTAATATGAATGAAACTTGCCAAAATAAAGGAATCAGATTATAAGCAAATATAATTATTACAAGTAAACATTTTAAGTGATTTAAATCCTATTCATTTTTTTTTTTCTTACCACAGTTCCATTAAAATGCTCTTGCCCTGGGTCTTAGAAGATATTAGGTCCATCAACAGGGTTACCTGTAGCACTGTAAAATTATCCGGATATCACCTTTACAACTAGAGGGTGCTGAAGGACTACAAAGGATTCGATTATATCCCATTAAAAATAATATAATCAGTGAGAATCTTTTAAAAATGCAAGGCTTCAATAAATTGAATAGCACTGAATTACATATGGCAATTTGCATAAACAATACTTTATTATTGAATTTGCCATACAAACTCTTAGCTGCAACAAAACTCTCCAGATAATGTAAATATACTTCTTTAGTCTTATGTTTATCTATGTGAATTACTGATAGTTTTATTTCAGATATGGCAGAAAGACAAAGGTGCACTGGATGTGATATTAAGAAATGGTGGTCTCATAAAATGAGACTTAGTGCTTACTTTTCGATTGGAACAAGTTCAAAGTAAGTAAATCTCAGTTGTCTAGACTTTTAACAAGAAAGAAAATACAAGTAGAAGTGAAGTCTAACACAAACAAAGCTATTATTTACTTAATCTCTAAATATTTTGTAACTAATCCCAAAATATTCAAATAAAAAAATAAATTCAGAAAACATTTTTAATTTTACTTAAAATATGCAAGCATTTTAATAAAATAAAAAAGTTAAAATCTTTTAATAGTTATGGATTTCTTTTTCAACTTATTACTTCCCCTTGGTTTCTTAAAAATGATGTAAAATCACGTATCTATTACTGCATTCCAATTTAAAAGATGTATGACTCATTTTAAGGCACAATGTTTTGTGTAATATGTACCAACAAATGAAATCCATGAAAATACATTTAGGTTTTAAGGTGGATTAAATAGAATTTTGTTTATCCTAAATATTTCATCAATAAGGTATCTTTTTTTATTTTGTCAGAATTCAGTATACAGTTACATAAATATAGGTTTCCCTTTGTTTAAAAATGCTTACTGTGTATTACTATCTGATATTTTTGACAACACAAGCACACTTTAAAACGAGCTGATTTTACAAATTAATATTTTTTGAACTTTATTTCTCCACAGAGCCTGCATAATTATAACAGATATATTTCTACTTACAAAGTTTAAACAATATGTAATACAACCTTTTTAAATCTGTGATAATACCATCTAAAATTTTACAAGAATAAGATGGCTTTCTTTGAAAGTTACAAGGAAGGAAATTTGAAATACTACATACATTAGAATGGTGACCATAGCAGGATTCAGCGTGCATATCATTTTATTATCAGAATTATCTGTAGTATTTGCAGTTTACACTAACTGAAGAGAATTGTATGGATTATATTATGTAGTATGCTTGTCCTTCATTTGTTACTAAGCAATATGTTCACTATACATATATACATCGTTATTAGAGCACAGATATTACATGATCATGCTGCCATTCAAAATTAAGGTGCCACAGTTTTATTACAATCAAATGGCATCCAAAATGCAATGTTGCTATGAAAGTTCAAAAGTTCTCACAGATTGGCATTTATGAAAGGAGTAGGTCACAATGAAATGGAATTTTATTTTGTACAAATGGAAAAGATTTATCATAAATATATAGACCAATATATAACATTGAAGAACAAGAAGCAGAAAGGAAACAATGCTCTTGCATAAAGATCAATTCGCTTTGCTGCTGTTGGAATAACAGGTTTCGCAGGGGGAGGCTTCTTGTTGTTCTTAGCCTGAGATTTCCCAAGTCCGTTGTTAACTTCAATGGGTTTTCCATAGCAGTCATAATTGGATAATTCAAAATCTCTTGGTAAGCTTCCAACAATGCTGAAGTCATTAGATCTCAGATCAGACTTAGAAGTACAAACTTTTTTGCATCTGGTCTCACCAACCTAAGAATAAATATTGAAGACAATGTATTTAAAATTTTTCTACTTACGAAACACATCTCTTCAAAAGATATTTTTAAAATTGCTAGTTTCTACAAGAAGCATTTGCTTATGTCACAAAGAACTAACAGAGAGAATGGTTATCTGATTAAACCATCAGATTGCCTGAGCATTTAGGGCTCTAAAATATTGCCTACATAATAAGGCTTATGCCATGGAATGAACTTTTGATTGGTTATTTCATGCTAAGGAATCAAAGCTCAGATTGATTTTAGGTGCTACCAGGCTTGTGAAAGTTCTCAGTTGTAGGACTAATAAATAAACATCCATTTTTGCTCCAATATTTAACCATGACAGAGACAATATTCTACAATGTATGGATTATAAAAATGTTCTGATATTACTAGCCTTTGACTTCCCTATAGATCCTATTTCCAAGTAGAGCGGTTTATAAATGCTAAGTAATTTATCCCTCCAATGAGACAGACTTTCTCCAAGCCACATTCACAAACAAGGACTAAAAAATGGTCACAACTGTCATGAATCAAACGTTTACTAGTGATAGGCATTCCCAACTTGTTGGCTGAACTTAACCAAACACGCTCAGACAATACAAAGGAATTATGTATCCTTCAGATAGACCATATGCTACAGAGATTATTATTCAGTCACTAATTTCTGAATTATTAAATTTGAATAAATTCCCTATAATATATAAAATAATTACAGTTACAACATGGGTTTGAACTGCAAGGGTCCACTTATACATGGGCTTTTTTTCAATAAATACAGTTGCCCCTTGTATCTATAGGTTCTGAATTTACATCCAAATGCAGATCAAAAATACAGTGTTCACAAAATCCATGGATATAGAGGGTCAACTTTTTGTATCCACAGGTTCCACAGGGCAGACTGCAGGGACTTGAGTATGCATAGATTTTGATATCTGCAGGGGATACTGGAACCAATTCCCCACAGATACAAAAGGACATTTATATTTTATGCTGAACTCTCTCTAGTAATCAAAATGCTCTTAGATTAGAGGAGTAGGCTAACACCAATGATTGAGAATAGCACTTACATATTACAAAAGTCCACAAAAAGGTTAGCTCTTGGCTAGATTGCTTCATTTTCTCACTGTTCTTACCACTGAGTTTTGCTATTCACCTTCAGAATCTTCACTATTGACATTTACTCAATTTTTATTGAACATGGAAACCATTTAATTGTATATTATTAGTATATCACAGTTACTCTAGTAACTGCTTTATTAATATAATTAATACATTGACTAATACTATAGATTCTATTTACATTTACTAAATTATAGCTGGGTTAAAAACACTATACCTCACACAATAAATAAAACAAATCTTTCCTCAACAGTACTTTAGGTACCAGGAGACTATCCTTTACCTGAATACACATATATTTATATATATATTTCCTAGACAAGAGCCAGATGGCAGTGTTCAAAGGTGGATAGCAAGAATGCCCAAGATAAACTGACTGACAAAGCAAGTTAAATGTATTTATACATCCTTCTGTGATTATACATTTAAATATTACCATTTCTTCTCTAATTATGAGCATATATTGATGTTATATTTCTTAAGCTAGCATACAAATGTTGGCTTTATTATATACTTTATGCCATATATATATTTGTAAAATGCCAGTGGGTAAGAAACTTTTAAAAAGATATTTATGTAAATATGTTTGCAGAAAAATACCCAAAAAATGTTGATGAGGAATGGGGATTGAGGAACTAGAAGTTCACCTTTCTATACATTTGATATTTGAAAAAAAAGATGTAAATCACCAACATGTTGACTTATTTAGCAATTGTTCATTATAAAATAGCCCAAATGGAAACATAGTCCCATCCTTGTTCAATAGGACTTTAATTGAGGTAGTATTTAATAGCATGATTTTTTATTCTAGACAGTTTCATTATCATACTACCTCATTTTTGTTACCAGTAATTTTCAGAAGTGACAGAAGTTTATATGATGAAAGCAAATGAGACACATATTCATAAGGAACAATTGAGAAATTATTAATTGTAGGTTAGTATAGCCAAATTCGCTTTTAAGAATGTGTGTCAAGAAGTAGGCCAATGTGAAAAAAGTGGCTTCTTGTCCCCACCCCCTCACTCCACTTTTTTAATGTGCAGTTACAATTTACCAATTGTGAGAGCTCAACTGAGTGTGAAAGAGCAGTGCCTACATCTGCATGGCATCAAGAAGTACAGACAGGCTTTAGTCCCTATCAATTTATACTCTGTATCTAGCAAAATGTCTGACAAAAAAAAATAGGAACTGGTTGATATGGTTTGGATATTTGTCTCCTCCAAATTTCATGTTGAAATGTGACTCCTGGTGTTGGAGGTGGGGCCTAGTGGGAGGTGTTTGGGTCACGGGGCCAGATCCCTCATGACTGGCTTGGTGTCCTCCCTGGGGTAATGAATGAGTTGTCCCTCTGTTAGTTCAAGTGAAAATTGACTGTTAAAAAGAGCCTAGCACCTGCCCTCCCTCTCACTCCCACTCTTGCCATCTGACATGCCAGCTTTCCTGCACCTTCCACCATAATTGTAACCTTCCTGAGGCCCTCATTGGAAGCAGATTCTGATGCCATGCTTCTAGTACAGCTTGCAAAACCATAAGCCAAATAAACCCATTTTCTTATAAATTATACAGCCTCACATATTTCCTTTATAGCAGCACAAAACGGACTATACACAAGTCGAAAGAGTGAGAGAGAGAAAAAGCAGCAACTAAAATCTAAACTCTTTAAATATGACTTGAGGAAATGTACACACACACGAAACATATACAAATATACATCTAATTTTTGCCCCATTTATCTACATTGAATTTTTAAAAGACTACTTTCATCAATTTGTCCACCACCTCACCTCCAACAGTACTTGTACAGGCATGCATGCATGTGCACACACACACAGACTTGCACACTCACATCTGCCCTATTATTGTTACAGACAGAACATCAGATAGAAGAACACATTTAATCTTCAGTTTTCCAGTGCAGTTTGAGGAATGTGTGAGTCTCCGCATGTATCAGTGAACTTTTGTAAAGAGTAACTCACTATCTTGATTGGAATAGAAGTGGAGAACAGACTGTACATATCAAATCTTTGCATTGCCCTAAGACTTTCAGAGAAATCTTTAAAATCAAGGACTCTATGTGTATCATAGTTGCTCTTTCTCCCTTTAGGATTCCCCATTCTAAAGGCTTTAGGTGTACTCATTATGCTTTTGAAGCTACTTATCATAACAAAGGAGTACTCTAGATTCTGCCTATAGACTTAATGGCTTAAAACCAAGTATATTTAGAATATACTGTAGAAATGCATTTGCTATAAATCATATTTTTATATCATTTTAGGTGTGGTTTTAGTATCTGTAAATAACTAAATGGCCAAATTTATATAATATTATAACCTAGGCCACAAATAAATATTTCCAATTTTCTAATCTATTTTATTTATATAACCATATAAATTCTGCCAGCAATTTAAATAATATTAGGATTCGATCCAGTATATTCAAACTATAGATATAGAATATTATGTTTATTCACAGAGATTACTTATAGTAAACATGTCAGTAAGAGAATAATTTTTTCAGTGTTGAAGCCATAACATTACAAAGCATTCCAAAAAAGCTGCAAATTGGTTATATTAAGTTTCTAGCCATTTAAGTCTTTAAAATGTCTCTCAGAGATATATTTGAAGATTCTTGTATTCAAGAATAAGTAGAGGTGCACATGTGGGGTGGACGGAACCTCTACTACAGAAGTAATTTTTAATGATAATGACATACTGAATAAAGAACAAGATTAGGTTCCCTAATGAGAAGTACTCAGGGCTTCTTAAATAGGTCATGGTTCATTAAGTAGTTGGCTAGTCTCCTTGCCCCATTCATCACAGATTTTACACAAAGAAAATTTTCTGTTACACCTTATTATCATGTCAAATATATACATGAAAGTACAAATATAAATACTATTTTAAACAGTTATAACATCACATGAAAAGAGATGAAATAAACTCCTCATAAACAAGACATTAACCCTACTTAACACACATTCTTAAAAGCGAATTTGGCTATATTAACCTACAATTAATAATTTCTCAGTTGTTCCTTATTACAAATATGTGTCTCATTTACTTTCATCATATAAACTTCTGTCACTTCTGAAAATTATTGGCAACAAAAATGAGGTAGTGTGATAATGAAACTGTCAAGAATAAAAAACGATGCTATTAATAACTTTCTAATGCCTCCAACTTTAGCCTCTAAGATTTTCTTTGTGGTTCTTTTAAGTTTCATTCCACACAAATTTAAAAGCAAATAACTTTATAAAGTATTTCTTGACCAGAATAATTAGGCATGATTTCATGTCAATAATGGCATCCTCTACAGACAATAAAATATGTTCAGAGGGAATAATTTGTATATATTTTGCTAAATTTAAGTCCATTAAATCATTACCATTAAAAGATCTCCTTTACATATAAACAGCAGCTTTTATTTTCTAATTTATATAAAATTGTAGGCATAGGTACTATTTTCTTTGTCTTTTATTCATAAAACCTTTGTGTATGGCACATACTAGTGTTAGAAATAGGGTGACATTAACAACAGTAGGTTCTTAACTGCTTTGTTGAATAAAAATAGGAATACATGAATGAACAAACCAAAGTAACCAAGATATTGGAATGACTGAAAAAGCACCACTTTTACTGGGAAAAAAAATCCTCCAGACAATTATATAGGCATGGTAACATGTTTTTGTATACAGGCCACAAATTATAAAAACCTCATAGTAAAAGCTATACATTATCATTTAATTTTTTTCTACTTTTTAAATCATTCATTTCCTTAGGAAGCACAATATTATTTTATACATCAGCTTCAAACATTTCCTACAATCCAAATTATATTATGCTTCTATTAATTATTATTGTTATTCTATTGAATAACAACATTGAAATTATTTGGCAAAAGTTTGCATTTAGAAAGGCAAAGTACATTAGAACAAATGCATTTTGAAACCAAAAGTTTAATTACATTTTTCATTGCAAAACCATTGAATTAAAAAGATAACAATTTATAAATTTCTACTTTTATATCTTCTTTCATGTGTCAATATGTAAAATCTTATGACTCATCAAGTTACACATTTGAGGTAAGTTATTTTTAGACTCATGTTATCATTTTGAAGCCTGTCTCAGGAAACAAATATTCTATGGGTACAAAGTTTATTCTGGAAAGTGCATTTTTGTCCTGTAAAGAATAAAAGTAATTTACATTTATTTCTAAAGACTAAAATTTCTGGTCAATTCTTAACTCTATGCATCTCTCGTTGTCTTTTGGAGCAAAATGTCACAGCAGTTTCAGAATTCAAACAAGTGTGTTTCTATGAGCAGCTAAAAACACAGAGAATTAAAATATAAAAGTTCTTATATGTGTTTAACTTTTATTCATTGGGTAATTATTTTAATTATTAGTTTTAATTTTAATGCTTTAAAGATAAAATAACATAATTGGGTTTACTACTTCATGGATCCTCTCATCCTTGATATCCATGTTCATAAATAATCTGAATGTATTCTACAATGCTCTAGAAAGCTGGTTCTAGATAGCCTCCTTCTATCAGTACCCCTACTTGATGGAATAGATTAAGGTATCAGGATCATTGCACATTAGTATTCTGTTACTACATTTAATTTAATGTAGTAACAGAATTTAATTTAATTGCTTATTAGTATTGTTACTACATTTAATTCCTGTGCTTATTGAGGACCTATAATATACCAGCCAATGGAGCTGATCATAGGGATTACCAGGAATCAAGCACCTGTTCTATAGAGCATCCTTGCTTTCTGTATCCAAATCTCTTAACCAGAGGTCAAGTTAGAGGGGATTGGTGGGCTGGAAATGTGAGGAAGTGGTAAAAGATAGGGAGATGTAAATCGAGGAGTAGATAACAAGTGTCAAAAAATCAGGTAGAGAACACTTCCACATAACATAAGGCTCTCAGGTAATCTTCCTTCCATTTCTGGCCTGGAGAAATAACTGTATGTTTTAGAAGGGGAAGCACAGTTTCTCACAAACAGTATGCTTTCAATACCAGTTCTTCGTCATGCCAAAGCATGCCCTTAAGCAATCCCTTAGTTCTTCTGGATATTATGTGGCTTCTTAGACTTGGGTGGTAAAAGAGACAAAAAAAAAAAAAAATACTGGTAAAGGGAATAATAATTACTCCAAATGTTTGTCTTCCTGGTGTAGGACTGTAGTAAGTCTGAAATGACCCAGTAGACAGAACAACAACAACAATGAAAGTGTTAAGAGTAGCCCATTGATAAATCTATTTAATTATTAGAGTGTGGTAGGCAGGGTGCAGGTATGATGAGGATGCTGAGGGCCTCGAAAAGCATAGAGGACTTCTACATCCAGGAAGATAGAGTAGACATACCTTTCCTATTCTTCCTGCTAAGTTCAATACAAAATCCTGGACATTATATTAAAACACACACACACACACACACACACACTCACACACACAGACAGACTATAAAAGGGAGAGAAGAGGAAGCAGATCAGCCTGGGGACTCAGGATCCAAGGAACCATAAAATGGTGAGTTCCTGCATTCCCTTTTTGTCTCATATAATCCCAGATTTGGAGCTAAAGAAGCCAGCAAGTGGAAATGCCAATGGGTGCAGCCAAAAACACCCCAACAGCCTCCTATGTTTAGCCAGAAGACAAAGAAAGGGGCAGCCCAGCAATACAGAACACTTTTAGATATTAACCTCTCTATTCTTGCCAAATACTACAGAAAAAAATGTGCTCCCACCCCATGCCAACAGACATGCCAGCAATGTCCAAGAGGTGAGGGGGCCAAGGCTTGGACTTTAAAAAGGCTGTGATGATCATAGGTTCCAAGATGGCTGAATAGGAACAGCTTCAGTCTACAGCTCCCAGAATGAGTGATGCAGAAGATGGGTGATTTCTGCATTTCCAACTGAGGTACCGGGTTCATCTCACTGGGGCTTGTCTGACTGTCGGTGCAGCCCACGGAGCAGGGTGGGGCACTGACTCAGAGGGAAGTGCAAGGGGTTGGGGAATTCCCTTTCCTAGCAAAGGGAAGCTGTGACAGATGGTACCTGGAAAATCAGGACAATCCCACCATAATACTGTGCTTTTCCAATGGTCTTAGCAAATGGCACACCAGGAAATTATATCCCATGCGTGGCTCGGAGGGTCCCATGCCCACGGAGCCTCGCTCACTGCTAGCACAGCAGTCTGAGATCGAACTGTGAGGTGGAAGCAAGGCTGGGGGAGGGGTGCCCACCATTGCTGAAGCTTGAGTAGGTAAACAAAGTGGCTGAGAAGCTCAAACTGGGTGGAGCCCACCACAGCACAAGGAGGCCTGCCTGCCTCTCTAGACTCCACCTCTGCGGGCAGGCCTAGCTGAACAAAAGGGAGCACAAACTTCTGCAGACTTAAAATGTCCCTGTCTGACAGCTTTGAAGAGAGTAGTGGTTCTCCCAGCACAGAGTTTGAGATCTGAGAATGGACAGACTGCCTCCTCAAGTGGGTCCCTGACTCCTGAGTAGCCTAACTGGGAGACATCTCACAGTAGGGGCCAACTGACACCTCATACAGCCAGGTGCCCCACTGAGATGAACACTCCAGAGGAAGGATCAGGCAGCAACATTTGCGGTTCTGCAATATTTGCTGTTCTGCAGCCTCCGCTGCTGATACCCAGGCAAACAGGGGCTGGAGTGGACCTCCGGCAAACTCCAACAGACCTGCAGCTGAGGGTCCTGACTGTTGGAAAACTAACAAACAGAAAGGATATACACTCCAAAACCGCACCTGTATGTCACCATCATCAAAGAACAAAGGTAGATAAAACCACAAAGATAGGGAGAAACCAGAGTAGAAAAGCTGAAAATTCTAAAAATCAGAGCTCCTCTTCTCCTCCAAAGGAACACAGCTCCTCGCCAGCAACAGAACAAAGCCGGATGGAGAATGACTTTGACGAGTTGAGAGAAGAAGGCTTCAGACGATCGGTGGTAATAAACTTCTCTGAGCTAAAGGAGGATGTTCAAACCCATTGCAAAGAAGCTAAAAACCTTGAAAAAAGACTAGATGAATGGTTAACTAAAATAAACAGTGTAGAGAAATCCTTAAATGACCTGATGGAGCTGAAAACCATGGCACGAGAACTACGTGATGCATTCACAAGCTTCAGTTGCCGATTTGATCAACTGGAAGAAAGGGTATCAGTGATTGAAGATCAAATGAAGGAAATGAAGCGAGAAGAGAAGTTTAGATAAGAAAGAGTAAAAACAAATGAACAAAGCCTCCAAGAAATATGGGACTATGTGAAAAGACCAAATCTACGTCTGATTGGTGTACCTGAAAGTGACGGGGAGGATGGAAACAAGTTGGAAAACACTCTGCAGGATATTATCCAGGAGAACTTCCCCAACCTAGCAGGGCAGGCCAACATTCAAATTCAGGAAATACAGAGAATGCCACAAAGATACTCCACGAGAAGAGCAACTCCAAGACACATAATTGTCAGATTCACTAAAGTTTAAATGAAGGAAAAAATGTTAAGGGCAGCCAGAGAGAAAGGTCAGATTACCCACAAAGGGAAGCCCATCAGACTAACAGCGGATCTCTTGGCAGAAACTCTACAAGCTAGAAGAGAGTGGGGGCCAATAGTCAACATTCTTAAAGAAAAGAATTTTCAACCCAGAATTTCATATCCAGCCAAACTAAGCTTCATAAGTGAAGGAGAAATAAAATACTTTACAGACAAGCAAATGCTGAGAGATTTTGTCACCACCAGGCCTGCCCTAAAAGAGCTCCTGAAGAAAGCACTAAACATGGAAAGGAACAACCTGTACCAGCCACTGCAAAAACATACTGAATTGTAAAGACCATCAATGCTAGGAAGAAACTGCATCAGCTAATGAGCAAAACAACCAGCTAACATCATAATGACAGGATCAAATTCACACATAACAATATTAACCTTAAATGTAAATGGGCTAAATGCTCCAATTAAAAGACACAGACTGGTAAATTGCATAAAGAGTCAAGACCCATCAGTGTGCTGTATTCAGGAGACCCATCTCATGTGCAGAGACACACATAGGTTCAAAATAAAGGGAAGGAGGAAGATCCACCAAGCAAATGGAAAACAAAAAAGCAGGAGTTGCAATCATAGTCTCTGATAAAACAGACTTAAACCAACAAAGATCAAAAGAGACAAAGAAAGCCATTACATAATGGTAAAGGGATCAATTCAACAAGAAGAGCTAACTATCCTGAATATATAGGCACCCAATACAGAAGCACCCAGATTCATAAAGCAAGCCTTTAGAGACCTACAAAGAGACTTAGACTCCCACATAATAAGAATGGGAGACTTTAACACCCCACTGTCAACATGAGACAGATCAACGACACAGAAAGATAACAAAGATATCCAGGAATTGAACTCAGCTCTGCACCAAGCAGGCCTAATAGACAGCTACAGAACTCCCCACCCCAAATCAACAGAGTATACATTCTTCTCAGCACCACATCACACTTATTCCAAAATTGTCTACATAGTTGGAAGTAAAGCACTCCTCAGCAAATGTAAAATAACAGAAATTATAACAAACTGTCTCTCAGACCACAGTGCAATCAAACTAGAACTCAGGATTAAGAAACTCACTCAAAACTGCTCAACTACATGGAAACTGAACAACCTGCTCCTGAATGACTACTGGATACATAACGAAATGAAGGCAGAAATAAAGATGTTCTTTGAAACCAATGAGAACAAAGACACAACATACCAGAATCTCTGGGACACATTTAAAGCAGTGTGTAGAGGGAAATTTATAGCACTAAATGCCCACAAGATAAAGCAGGAAGATCTAAAATTGACACCCTAACATCACAATTAAAAGAACTAGAGAAGCAAGAGCAAACACATTCAAAAGCTAGCAGAAGGCAAGACATAACTAAGATCAGAGCAGAACTGAAGGAGACAGAGGCACAAAAAACTCTTCAAAAATCAATGAATCTAGGAGCTGGTTTTTTGAAAAGATGAACAAAATCGATAGACCACTAGCAAGACTAATAAAGAAGAAAAGAGAGAAGAATCAAACAGATGCAATAAAAAGTGATAAAGGGTATATCACCACCGATCCCACAGAAATACAAACTACCATCAGAGAATACTATAAACACCTCTACACAAATAAACTAGAAAATCTAGAAGAAATGGATAAATTCCTCGACACACACACCCTCCCAAGGCTAAACCAGGAAGAAGTTGAATCCCTGAATAGAACAATAGCAGATTCTGAAATTGAGGCAATAATTAATAGCCTACCAACCAAAAAAAGTCCAGGACCAGATGGATTCACAGCCAAATTCTACCAGAGGTACAAAGAGGAGTTGGTACTATTCCTTCTGAAACTATTCCAATCAACAGAAAAAGAGGGAATCCTCCCTCATTCATTTAATGAGGCCAACATCATCCTGATACCAAATCCTGGCAGAGCCACAACAAAAAAAGAGAATTTTAGATGAATATCCCTGATGAACATCGATGCCAAAATCCTCAATAAAATACTGGCAAACCGAATCCAGCAGCATATCAAAAAGGTTATCCACCACGATCACATTGGCCTCATCCCTGGGATGCAAGGCTGGTTCAACATATGCAAACCAATAAATGTAATCCATCCTATAAACAGAACCAAAGACAAAAACCAGATGATTATCTCAATAGATGCAGAAAAGGCCTTCAACAAAATTCAACAGCCTTCATGCTAAAAACTCTCAATAAATTAGGTATTGATGGGACATATCTCAAAATAATAAGAGCTATTTATGACAAATCCACAGCCCAATATCATACTCAATGGGCAAAAACTGAAAGCATTCCCTTTGAAAACTGGCACAAGACAGGGATGCCCTCTCTTAGCATTCCTATTCAACATAGTGTTGGAAGTTCTGGCCAAGGCAATCAAGCAGGAGAAAGAAATAAAAGGTAGTCAATTAGGAAAAGAGGAAGTCAAGTTGTCCCTGTTTGCAGATGACATGATTGTATATTTAGAAAACCCCATTGTCTCAGCCCAAAATCTCCTTAAGCTGATAAGCAACTTCAGCAAAGTCTCAGGATACAAAATCTATGTGCAAAAATCACAAGCATTCCTATACACCAATAACAGAAAAACAGAGAGCCAAATCATGAGCGAACTCCCATTCACAATTGCTTCAAAGAGAATAAAATACCTAGGAATCCAACTTACAAGGGATGTGGAGGACCTCTTCAAGGAGAACTACGAACTACTGCTCAAGGAAATAAAAGAGGATACAAACAAATGGAAGAACAGTCCATGCTCATGGATAGGAAGAATCAATATCATGAAAATGGCTATACTGCCCAAAGTAATTTATAGATTCAATGCCATCCCCATCAAGCTACCAATGACTTTCTTCATAGAATTGGAAAAAACTACTTTGAAGGTCATATGGAACCTAAAAAGAGCCTGCATTGCCAAGACAATCCTAAGCAAAAAGATCAAAGCTGGAGGCATCACGCTACCTGACTTCAAACTCTACTACAAGGCTACAGTAACCAAAACAGCATGGTACTGGTACCAAAACAGAGATATAGACCAACGGAACAGAATAGAGCCCTTGGAAATAATACCACACATCTACAACCATCTGATCTTTGACAAACCTGACAAAAACAAGAAATAAGGAAATGAATCTCTATTTAATAAATGGTGCTGGGAAAACTGGCTAGCCACATGTGGAAAGCTGAAACTGGATCCCTTCCTTACACCTTATACAAAAATTAATTCATGATGGATTAAGACTTAAATGTTAGACCTAAAATCATAAAAACTCTAGAAGAAAACCTAGGCAATACCATTCAGGACATAGGCACGAGCAATGACTTCATGACTAAAACACCAAAAGCAATGGCAACAAAAGCCAAAATTGACAAATGGGATCTAATTAAACTAAAGAGCTTCTGCACAGCAAAAGAAACCACCGTCAGAGTGAACAGGCAACCTACAGAATGGGAGAAAATTTTTACAATCTACCCATCTGACAAAGGGCTAATATCCGGGATCTACAAAGAACTGAAACAAATTTACAAGAAAAAAAAACCCATCAAAAAGTGGGCAAAGGATATGAACAGACACTTCTTAAAAGAAGACATTTATGCAGCCAACAGACACATGAAAAAATGCTCATCATAACTGGTCATCAGAGAAGTGCAAATCAAAACCACAATGAGATACCATTTCACACCAGTTAGAATGGTGATCATTAAAGTCAAGAAACAACAGGTGCTGGAGAGGATGTGGAGAAATAGGAATGCTTTTACACTGTTGGTGGGACTGTAACTATTTCAACCATTGTAGAAGACAGTGTGGCAATTCCTCAAGGATCTAGAACTAGAAATACCATTTGACCCAGCCATCTCATTACTGGGCATATATGTAAAGGATTATAAATCATGCTGCTATAAAGACACATGCACACATATGTTTATTGCGGCACTATTCACATTAGCAAAGACTTGGAACCAACCCATATGTCCATCAATGATAGACTGGATTAAGAAAATGTGGCACACATACACCATGGAATACTATGCAGCCATAAAAAGGATGAGTTCATGTCCTATGTAGGGACACGGACGAAGCTGGAAACAATCATTCTGAGCAAACTACCGCAAAGACAGAACACCAAACACCGCATGTTCTCACTCATAGGTGGGAATTGAACAATGAGATCACTTGGACACAGGGTAGGGAACGTCACACACCAGGGCCTGTCGTGGGGTGGGGGGAGCGGGGAGGGATAGCATTAGGAGATATACCTAATGTAAATGATGAGTTAACGGGTGCAGCACACCAACATGGCACATGTATACATATGTAACAAACCTGCACATTGTGCACATGTACCCTAGAATTTAAAGTGTAATAATTAAAAGTCTGTGATGAGGCAGCCGGATCCACACTGAAGTATAGTGTCAAGTGGTGATTGAGGACTTCCATCACTGTAGACCAGTAACAAGGCCCTGATCCCTGCCATAGTGTCTGTGGAAACTATGTAGGGAGTATGGACTTAAACCTACACCCAGCAGTAACAAGAGGCTCCTCCTCTTCTACGCTGAGGTGACATCACAGGGGGCCCTGGAGGGTCAGGACTTTCACCAACACCAATTGGTTAGGAAGGCAACCCCTGCTGCTGTGTTGGTAGAGACAACATGGGGAACTGGTGACCCCCAATCCTGCCCAGCAGTATCAAGGAGCTCTACCCTGACGAAGTGGGAAACCTGGACTTGTACATCTGCTTGGAAGTAATGAAGCAGCACTCATCCTTCCCCTGACAGAACAGAGCCAGAGAAAGCAAGTTAAAACAGAAGGCTTAAACATGATTTGGAGTCTCATAATGTAATATCAAAATGTCCAAGTTTCAATACAAAATCACTCATCATACAAAAAACTGGGAAAGATCTCAAACTGTATAACAAAAGATTTCAAACTGTGCAACAACAATCTGAGAATTCTGAGAAATCTGAGAAAGATATTACAACATTCATGATAAAAATTATTCAGTGACCAATTATGAACATGATTGGAACAAATGAAAAAAATACACACATACCAAATGGAAACTGTAAAACTCATAGATTAGACCAACAGGAAAATGTAAAGGGCAGAGGAAAAAAATCAGTGTACTGGGAGATTACAGAAGACATTGTCCAAGAAGTCCCAGCCAGGGCAACCAGGTAAGAGAAAGAAATAAAGGGTGTCCGAATTAGAAAAGAGGAAGTCAGATTATTGCTGTTCAACAATGATGTGACTGTTTACCTAGAAAGCCCTAGAGACTCCTCCAAAAGACTCCTAGATTTGATAAACGAATTCAGTAAAGTCTACAAAATCAATGTACAAAGTTACAAAATCAATGTACACAAATCAGTAGTACTGCTATACACCAACAATGACCAAGTTGAGAATCAAATTAAGAACTCAATTTCTCTTAGAAAGTAGCAAAAAAATTAGAATACCCTTACACAAACAAATGGAAACACATCCCATACTCATGGATTGGAATAATCAATATCATGAAAATGACCATGCTGCCCAAAGCAATCTACAGATTCAATGTAATTTCTATCAAAATGCCAACATCATTTTTCACAGAATTAGAGAAAACAACCCTAAAACTCATACGGAACTAAAAAAGAGCCTGAATAGCCAAAGCAATCATAAGAAAAAATAATAAATGTCCAAGTTTCACATTTTATACAAGGGACTTGAGCATTAGCAGACCTTGGTATCTGATAAGAGTCCTAAAACCAGTCTCCTACAGTACCCAGGGACAATTCTATCACAAATCTAGCATTTGTGTTATTGGAGTCTTGAAAAGAGAAGAGTGAGGGCAAGGCAGGAAAAGTGCACAAAGAAATAATTAATAGCTGAAAACTCCAAATTTGGCAAGAAACATACACCTACATTTTCAACAAGCTGAGAAAAATCCCAAACAAGATCAACTCAAAGAAATCCACACAGAGACATGTCATAATTAAACTTCTGATCGTTACTCGACCAAAAGACCAAACAACTTTTTGAAAGCATCCAGAGATAAGTGACACTTTACCTACAGGGGAAAAGCAATTAGAACAATCAGTTTTCATCAGAAGCCATGGAGGCCAGAAGGAAGTGAACACAATACTTTTTAGGCACTAAAAGAAATGCATATAGAATTGTAACCTTACAATCCTACATCTAGAGAAAATATCCTTCAACAATGAAGGAGAAATCAAGACATTCTCAGATAAAGGGAAAGTGAAAAAAATGTGTCACCTGCAGACCTATCCAAAAATGGGTAAAGGAAATTCCCGAAAAGGCATGGTGGCTCATGCCTGTATTCCCAGCACTTTTGGGAGGCTGAAGCAGGTGGATCACTTGAGGCCAGGAATTTGAGACCAGTCTGGCCAACATGAGGAAACCCTGTCTCTACTAAAAATATAAAACTTAGCCAAGTGTGGTGTGGCACACACCTGTGGTCCCAACTAATTGGGAGGCTTAGGTGGGAGGATTGCTTGAATCCAGGAGGTGGAGGTTGCATGAGCTGAGATCATGCCACTGCACCCCAGTCTGGGTGACAGAGTGAGACTCTGCCTCAAAAACAAAAAACAAGGAAATTCTCTAAACAGAAAATAATAAAAGAGATATAACCTTGGAATATATGAAGATGAAAGAAAAACATAGCAAAAATATACAATAACATTTTCTTCTCCTGGAGTTTTCTAAATTATATTTGATGGTGATGCAAAAACTATAATGTGGCTCTAAATGTATGCAGAAGTATTTAAGACAATTATAAACATCAGCTTAAGGGATGAAAGAGAGGTAACGTTTTTAAACATCACAAAAACTAACAAAATAATGACACTAGTAGATCGTGATGTTATGCATGCATAACTTATCCAGACCAACCACTAAAGAAGTTAAACAAAGAGATACACTTAAAAACAACATAGAAAGCTCAAAATGAAATTCTAAAAAAATGTTCAAGTAACCCACATTAAAAAAGGAAAAAGAGGGCCAAGTGCAGTGGCTCATGCCTGTAATCCCAGCACTTTGGGAGGCCAAGGTGGGCGGATCACCTGAGGTCAGGAGTTCAAGACCAACCTGACCAACATGGAGAAACCCCATCTCTACTGAAAATACAAAATTAGCCAGACATGGTGGTGGGCGCCTGTAATCCCAGCTACTCGGGAGGCTGAGGCAGGAGAATCGTTTGAACCTGAGAGGCAGATGTTGCGGTGAGCTGAGATCACGCCATTGCACTCCAGCCTGGGCAACAAGAGTGAAACTCCATCTCAAAAAAAAAAAAAAAAAAAGGAAAAAGAAGATAGAGAAACAAAAACCAAAATAAACAAAACAAAGAAAAATAAAACATAGAGTAAAGCCTTACTATATCAATAATTACGTTAAATGGAAGTCATCTAAATATACCAATTCAAACATAAGAGAATGGCAGAGCAGTTTAAATACCAAACACCAACTATATGTTGCCTACAAGAAACTCACTTCAAATATAATGATATAGAAATAATGGATGTAGAAGTATGAAAAAGATATATTGAGGACATCTTTAAGGCCAAGATAGTGCTGGATTAATGCAAATTTTATCCTTATTCTTCATGAAAGGCATAAAAGGGTTCTAAGGCCTCAAGAAGCCTCCCTGAAGGTTTCAGCTAAGTATTTGCAGAGGGTCTTGGCTTTAGGCTCAGAAAATGAGTATAAATGACTTAAACAGTTTTTTAAAGGCCACAGGCAGCACCATACAAGCATGGTTCCTTTGCTTCTGCATCTAAGAACCACATGCGCTCTACTAGTCTAGCATTCTAGGTAAGGGGACTAGTGGTGATTAACAAACTGATGGAGTAATTGTGGGACCAGAGGAAAAGCATGGAAGGTAAGATTTTCAAGATTGTATGATGGAATGGACCTATTGGTCTTCTGTGGAATTTACTGCTCTTAGCTCAATGGAAATGGTCTTCTGGTTGACTGGTCCACCCATCCAGAGGGCATCAATTAGGGGCACATTGGGGTAAATGGACAGCTAACCTCAATCCTTTACACAGCCTGGCACGTTGAGATTTACCATTGCCCACTATTCTTAAACCCATAATTAATTGACAAGGCAGTGTTATGGGGTAAAATCTTAAATATTCCTTCTCCTGCCACTCACTGCTGGGAGGGACAGATTCCTAACTGCAGGCATCGTTTCCCTGAGCCAGACATCCAATAAAGAAGTAGCCTGCCTGACATGCTCCATGTGAAGCTCTCTAATGTAATGGGGAATGGTGGGTGATTTAATCATGAGCATGGGCTTCTCCAAGCCTTTTTATGTAAGGCAGATGATCAGAGATGCCCCACAGTCCTTGGGCCTTTCATTAAGATACATCGAATGAGAAACAATAGGAAGGTCTGTGCTCCATCCAGCAAGGTCTCCATATTCAATGGTGACCATCAAAGCAGAGTTGAATCCTTAAACTCAATGCAAAGTCCTCAAAAAATTTAATAAGGCATTACTTTTTTCCTTAAGTGGTAATTTGACCTAAACGTTCTGAATGTTTTCTAAAAAGCACGTTTCCCAAAAATTGTGTTGTGCTCAGTTTGTTTTCATCTGTGAGAGAAAAACAAGCAAATGCCAATTCCATCAAAACTTGTCACATACACAAAGGTGTCTCTCTCTTGACACTATGAAGAGGTTGGGGGAAATGATTTCATGGGATAATTTTATCCTTACCTGCAAAGTGCTAATATGAACAGGAGTCCCTGTTCCATTCACAGTATTCTTTTTAGCCGCATTTCCACCTTTTCCATCTGCTTGCTCAGCCTTAGCAATTCTGGCTTTTTCAGCTTCAACCCTTTTGGGGTTGTTCAGCATCACCTGGACAACTGCATACTCCACCAGGGAAGCAAACCCAAAGAGAAGGCAAGCAATAAGCCAAACATCAAGAGCCTTCACATAGGAAACTTTGGGAAGCTCAGCGGCAAGGGTTGTGCACTCAGAGGCCAAGCTGAGGACTGAGAAGATACCTACAGAAACAGAAAGAGGAATGAAAGTTGCTTTTTATCCCTATGAGATGTTCTGCGGTCATTACTCTTTGACTAAATCCGTCTCCAGTAACTTCCAATGACCCATGAACAATTTGTCAGGTCCCCTTAAAGCTCAAAGACTAGAAGAAATAATAGGTACATGCCTTTTCTGTAAGGACTATTGACTATGATTGAGGATTTTGTAAATACTTAGGGTTTTAAAAAATAAATAGAAATTTAAACCAGGTTATAAAAATATAATTTGGACCTGTTTTCAATATTAAAGATGGCTAAAACTATTGTATAGTATCTCTGAGGAGGCCACAGAGCTCTCTTATGAGACAGATTATGTATGTTATTTTTCAGCTTTGTTTGAGAAAGATTTCAGTTATAGAGCTGAGTTTTGTCCCCATGAGCAACTAAATCAGAGCAAGAACAGAACATATAAAGCAATGTTTTGATAAGGTTCATAATTAAAAAAAACTAATAGAAAAGAAACAGCAGGAAATATTCCTGTTTAGGGAGAACATATGATTCCAGATTTCCAAAGAAAGGTATGAAGGTCTGCTCCATGTAATGGTAACCCTTCAATGAAAGCTAACACACTATATACTAATTTAAGTCAAGTAATTGTCAGACTCCAAAGAAGAATTGCAATAATTTATTGCTCTCTTTCTCTTCCCAATTGCCACTCTCCCTCCCATTCCTCTCTCTTTTTCCTTTCCTTCGTATTTTCAAGAGAGAAGGTGATGAAATATATTTTATAGTTATAACCTGTTGGCATGGGCTACCAGGAACATGCTGAGTCAGAAAAGGAACCTCATTCAGTGTCAAGGGAGACTCACTTTACTTGAAATAGAAAACAGATCTGACTTGGCTCTGTGAGTCCATCTCACATACTGGGTTGAGTATAATTTTTTCTTCTTAGATTTGGCCACTTATGAGAATTAATGTATATATATCACCATAATAATTAAATGTCTACTTGGCTCTCTTTTCCCTTCCCATGAAATTACAAACACTATATTAGTATTAATAATCAGTTAAACATTGAAAAATATATCAATTGCATCATTTCAGAAGCTTCTGAAAAGTGTTTTTTGCATTCAAGAACCTAAGATACTCTCTATTAGAAGGAAACACATTAAGCAAATATAACTTCTGCAGATGAAAACAATATTCAATATATAACAACTTGATAAGCTCCTAGTTTACTTTTACTATAATTATCCTCGGCCCTAAGGAAAACTAAAAACTAATTAAGAGAATTATATTTTAAAAGTTAATGTAGGTCTTACATTAACTGTCTCTCAGACCACAGTGCAATCAAACTGTGGTCAAAAGTGGAAAGTAACATAAAAATCCAAGACCTTATCAATTACTGCCCTAAACTACAGTTGATTATAGCCATGGGAATTAACTTGGCAAACTGTCATTCTAAGTTAATTTTTCTATTCTTTGCCAAATTTTGTGAGTCAAATTACCAATCAAAAACAAGCCTAACTTATTTCCTTGAGATAAACTATTTTGACACTATCCTGTCTGTTTCCATAGCATTTCATGCTGATTAATAACCTAGAAGATATTAAATTTTAGTAAGCTTAGCTGTATACCTGAATATTTATCCTGAGAGATTAGAAACTTTATGATGAAATAGAGAATAATTTCAGATTATAGAAGGCCTTCAGAGTTCTGTAGTGGCTTTTTATACCATATTTGGTAGAGAATATTCAGAAATTTGGAATTAAGGAAAGAGAAATTACATTATCATAAGAATACTTAAGTAGCATTACTTTGGTGTGGATATACAAAATAGACTGAGAAAGAAAATTAGTAGTTGGGGAAACAAAGTATAAGGAAATGAAGGCCTAGATTATGATAGGACAGATGTGAAAAAAAATAGAGAAAACATTTGAAAAGAGTTACTGATTCAAGGAAGAAGGAAAAAATTGAGACAAAGTTATGAACAGGATGACTGGAAGAATTTCCGTAAAAAAGATGGGGAAGGGGCCTATAGAAAAGAAGATGACTTTGTCAGGAAAACATTGAAAGATTAGATAAAGGCCAAGGAACAAAGAACCGATGATCATGACACAGCACAGTGCACCTGGGAATCTGAAAGAACTTTTTGAAAAGATTAGCCAATATCATTCAGATAGATGTCTGAAAAGAGAGAGGACTTTGTGAGGTAAAGATGTTTTGGTGTCAGAAAAGGGGGACTGATTGAAGAAACAGATGAAAGGATTGTCTTTAAAAGGTGTGACAGAATATTTATAGATTTTGGAGGGAAAAGGGGAGTATTCATAATTCCACACATTCGGTTAGAAACAATGGTAGTGAATTCAAGACTTTTATCATATCAGATATAAGAAGGAAAGTTGAAGAAGTTAAGAAGAAGAAAGTGAACACACACTATGTGCCTTATCTTTGGAAAATCATATTATAATAGAAAACACCTATTAGCATTTTCTATCTAAAAATAAGAAATCTGAGCAAATAATGCTACTTTGTAAAAATACTTTAGCATTATCATAATATAGCCTTATATAGCATATATCAAATAAGCTATATAAGGAGGTTGAAGTGAGCAAAATCTTCCATAAACAAGTCAGGGTTGAAGTTATTTAGCTCATCAACATGGAGACAGAATTGTATAATGATAAAATCATCTCAATTTTTCAAGATATATACAGTAACCTCTATGATTGTCTATGGAATGTCCACAGATTTCTTGTCCATCCAATCACAGAGGAAGAATCTGCAAAATAATTCCCTAACAGCATATATACTAGGAATGTATTGGTGAAAAGAGAAAAATTGAAAACTAGAAAAAGAAAAGAGAAGAAAAAATAAGGAAAGAAAAGAGAGGAAGAAAGAAAGGAAAAGAAAAGAAATGGAAGGCAGAGACAGTATGGCATTTGCTATTAATAACCAATGCCATGAATCAACAGAGCAGGTCAAGGAGCAATTGCAAGTGCACACATGCCAACTCCTGTCTCAACTCCAAATAATTTATCTCATACTGTGATAATCACCAAATTTGTACATTTGAAATTGTTGTTAATAAGATGAAAATTCATTTAAAAGTACTACTATTAATAAATTATATTAGCATATTATCATTTCATAATTTTTAGTTAAAGAATACTAAAAGGAAAGGGAACTTTGACCCAAATTATTAATCTTTTTGCATTTATAATTGAAAGTTATTTGTTAAAAAAGGTATTCCCTTTAGCAGAAACTAAAGTATTTTGTGTAACAGAAAAAGATACAGTATAGTTTACTTAGTTAAGAGTATTACAAAACATTACTTCAATAGTTCCATGCATAGATCCTTCCATACTTGGAGAAATAGCTTAAGACAAAAGTCCTTACCTAAAATTCTCCAGGGAATCTTTGATGTTTGTTAACAATGGGGAAAGTTAATCACAAAAAGGCTGGGTGAAAAATAAAAGTAGAATACAAAACTAATTTTTTAAAAAAGCAAAATGAATCTAGGGCAATTTAAAGTAATTACTTTATGCTCTATATTGTCTGCTAACTTTTAGAACATAAAAACTACAGGCCATAACAAAAGAGACTGGTAAACTTATTTATTTAATCCTTTGGGAGAATGTAGGGGAAAAATAGTAGAGTAAGGAAAGATATGCAGAATCAAAACAGCTATATTAACTGGATATCCTGAAATTTAGTCTGAGTCAGTATTATTTCCTTTTCTTTTTAGATAAAATTATAATTTAGGGTCTAATAACAGACCTTCCGAATACCTGCAGCGTAATTCCATAATTATAATTGGAGATCTTAACATCTCTCACCAATAACAATAACTACACAAAAGAGATAAAAGATTTCAACAGAGCTACTAACCAACTTGACGGTAATGATACTTACAGAACACAACAACAAACAATGACTAATACACACTGCATGTGCACATGGTGTTTACCAGGAGGCATATGCTAGAATGGGCTGTTTAAAAAAAATCTCAACACACATAAAATAATTGAAATCCATGAGTATATTCTCTGACAAAGATGGAATTAAGTTAGAAAGCAATCACATTCAGGTACCCAGAAAAACTCTACATTTCTAAAGAATCCATGGGCCAAAGAAGAAATCACAAGATAAGTTATGAAATATTTCACCTGAAAGATGAAAATACAATATATCAAAATTTGTGTACTGAAGTTAAAGCAATGCTTACAGAGAAATTTACGACTGTGAATGTTCATGTTAGAAAAGAAGATCTAAAACCAATTGTCTGAGTCCTACTTTCAGCAATTACAAAGAGATCAAATTAAATGCAAAGTAAGTAGAAAGGAAATAATAAACATAGCTAAAAATCAATAAAAAGGAAAATAAACAAATAGAGAAAATTAATGAGATAAAAGCTGGTGCTTTGAAAATATCGATAAAGTAAAAAATCCTTTAGCTTGAGTGATCAAGAAAATAAACAGAAAATTCACGATTTAATAATATCAGGAATGAAAGATGGAACATTACTACTACAGCCTAACATTAAAAGGAAAAGGGAGTACTATGAACACTTTTTGTTCTAGTAATTCACAACTCATCTAACATCTAGAAATCAATTGGTATAATTCAGCAAATAGGAGGAGGTAGCCCACACAACTGTTTAAATATCTACCCATCTACCTCCCTTTGTGTCAATATACTCTGCCTTCTCTTCTGATACTATGGACCAGGGATCAGCAAACTATGACCTGTAGGCCAATCTGACCCATCTATTTTATAAATAAAGTTTTGTTAGAACACATCCATACTTGTTCAGTTATATATTGTCTATGGCTGCTTTACCATAGAACATGTAAGAGCAGAGTTTAACGGAGTGACAGAAACCATATGGCCCACAAACCTCAAATGAAGGTTCATTGACTTTGTTGAAGTCAACCCTGATTCTACTCTCTGGCCTTCTATAGGAGTTTGCTTACCTTTGGGGCAAATGCATTTTGCTCTTAGCAAAGGGCAATATCTCCATTTCCTGGATCTCATCCCCTCTTCCTTTCTCAAGGTCACTGCTCCTGCACTTTTTCCATCTCTCAGTTTTTCCTTCACTACTGGTTGTCCTTCATCAAAAACAAACTAAACATACTATTAATTCATCTACCTTTAAAAAATGAAAACCACTTTCTTGACTTTTATTCTTACCCTAGCTATTTTCTTATTCTTTTTCTTTTTATAGTTAACAACCTCCAATGAGTTATGTATACTAAATATCTCCAATCCCCCCCTCATCTTCTTTCCTGAAGCCAGTCCAATCAGGCTTTCTTCTTCTCACTTCAAAGAAACTGTCCATGGACACCAATGACCTCCCCACCTCCTTTAATGTAATGGTAACCTTTAGCTCTAAAAGCCATTGATCCATGAACAGTTGGTTGATCACTTTCTTGACCTAGAAATACTTTGTCCACTTGACTTTTAGGAAACTGCATCATACTGGTTGTTCCTCATTATCTCAGTCCCTCTTAGATTTCTCTGCTTACACTCACTCCCCTGTGATTCCAACCAGAGATTGAAAACCAACTATATTTTGACAAAGTTTAAATTCCTACTCCAGTTTTGAAATTTCCAATTAAACCCAGACTTGCATATCCAACTGCCTATCTGATATCTCCACCTAACTGACATTGGAACCTTAACGTGTCTAAAGCAAAGCTCCTGGACTGCCCATCTTCTCAAAGCCACTGTATTTACTTGCACCTTTGCCCATCTCGGCTAAGGTCAATTTCATATTTCTAGTTTTTCATCCAAAATAATCTTGAAGTTAACCCTGATTCTACTTTCTTTAATCTCACATTCAACATACCTACAAATACCTTTTATCTCAACCTTCACTACCACCCATCATCTAATTTTTTTTTTTTTGCGGGGGGAGGTGGGAGATGGAGTCTTACTCTGTTGCCCAGGCTGGAGTGCAGTAGTGCAATCTCAGCTCATTGAAACCTCTGAGACCCAGGTTCAAGCAATTTCTCAGTCCTCAGCCTCCCGAGTAACTGGGGTTACAGGTGTCCACCACCATGCCTGGCTAATTTTTTGCATTTTTGGTAGAGACGGGGTTTTACCACGTTGGCAAGGCTGGTCTCCAACTCCTGACCTCAGGTGATTTGCCCACCTTTGCCTCCCAAAGTGCTGGGATTACAGGGGTGAGCCACTGCTCTCAGCCCCATCATCAAATATTTATCAGCACCTGCATTACTACTCACTAGACCAAATATTTACCTGAATTATTGCAATTGTCTCCTAACTGCTTTCCTTGCTTCTGCTCTTGCCCGAGGTCATTCTGTTCTCAACAAAGTAAGCAAAGAGATCTGGTTAAAATTTAAGTCAGATCATGTGTAAAAGCCTTTAGCGACTTTATATTTCATGCTGAATAAAAACTAAAATCGGCCTGGTGCAGTGGCTCATGCCTGTAATCCCAGCACTTTGGGAGGTCGAAGCGGGCAGATCACGAGGTCAGCAGTTCGATATCAGCCTGGCTGACATGGCAAAACCCTGTCTCTACTAAAAATACAAAAATTAGCTGGGCGTGGTGGTGGGTGCCTGTAATCCCAGCTACTCCGGAGGCTGAGGCAGGAGAATCACTTGAACCTGGGAGGTGGAGGCTGCAGTGAGCCAAGATCATGCCATTGTACTCCAGCCTGGACAACAGAGCAAGACTCCATCAAAAAAAAAAAAGCTCAAAATCATCAGGATTTTTTAGCAGATGCTACATAGTCCACCCCTCATCGCTGTTATCTTTCTGACCTCCTTTCCCACTACTCTCCCTTTGACTTGTTCTGCTCCAGCCACAGTGGCCTCCTTGTTCCCCCAATGTCCAAGCATGCTACTGCCTCAGGAATGCAGCCCAGATGATCACTGTCTGGCCCACTCTGTCCTAGAAATGACTCATTTCTTCACCTCCTTCTTGTCTCTATCCAGTATCACCATCTCACTGAGGCCTTTCTGACAAGCAGTTTGCTACCTCCAAACTTGCTATCTTACATCACTATCTTACATATGATATATTATATTTATTTGGTGCCTGTTTCTTCCCAATAACATATATACTCATTGAAGCTAAGAAGTGTTTTAATGCATTTTATTAACTATTTATTAGCTATTTATTTTGTTAACAACATCCCCATCTTTTTTAATAGTACCTAACACATAACACAAAACAAATATTTGCTGAAGGAATCAAAATATGTAGAACTGCTTTGCAAACTGTAAAGCAATATAAAAATGTAGCTCATTATTAACTGCTGAATGTCTAATATAGGCTTTCACTCATTTTCTTAATACTCCCTGGAGCTTCTTGGGTATTTTTATCATCCCTATTGATATTTCAGCAGAGTTATTTTTAAAGAAGTTAAATCTGTTGTTCAACTTGTCACAGCTAGTAAATCCAGAACTGGCTTTCAAACCCAAGTTAACTCTAGAGACTGACTTTCAGCTATTGAACTTTCAGCCTGGATATTAAGTCACAGCTCAGGAACCTTGTATCAGAAGTCCTGCAATGAATGGAGATGAAAAATTCTTAAAGGATATGTCAGAAATTGAGATGTCTCCAAAGAAGTCTTGGAAGCCTGACATTTATATCACTGCATGAACATAAGAAACTTCTAATAAATAACAACAACAAAAATTATTTGAGAGAAATATATATTTTTGACAAGTCTAAGAATTTAAATTCAGTTTTTTTTGGTTATTTTCCCAGTAAATATAATACATGTAATAATACATAGTTTTTATCCATGATGAAATTTCTCACATTTTTGGTTACAGATTTGGTCTGTGTGATTTCAATTAGATGTAAAAAAACCAAATTTCTTCTTCAGATGACATTGCCATTTTCATGGCTTCTTTCCTAGTTTCCTACTCTTTAAAATCTGTATTTCATTTAATTCCTCCAATAAGTCAGGAGAGAGATTTGCACAAGGCCTTTTTGATGAAAGAAAATTTAAATGTAGCAACTACATACTCACTGAGGAGGTCAGACATTTCACAGTCTTACCTGTATGAGTTCCAGGTGATATTCAGAAAACACACAGACACACAGTAATAAAAAATTTTGAAACACTCCAACCAACCAAAATTTGTTGATGCAACGTACATATTTTGAAGTTTATTCAATCTATCCATAGGAAGGGCGCTTGCTTATTTCCTTAAGCAAAGGCTTTTTAGCCATTATACAGACACGATTTTCAAAAGACTGGCTGGTGGTATTTCTATGTCACAAAGCATTAAAAATAAACCGGAGAGCAATGGCCCTCAAGGGACAGCCAACCAGCCCTGATATAGCACACAATAACCAATGGTTGGGAAAATGATGGCTACATAATTTTTCATAATTTTTAAAAAGTAAATTATATTACTATTTCCTAAGAGTATGTGATAATACATACTATTTTTCAGAAAGACTTCCTTCGAAATAGTTATTCATTTTTAAGTTTGGCACTACCGAAGGTTTTAGACAGTTATCTGTGAAAATCACTTATAAATAATTATTTCATGACAGAAAAATAGATTAACTGCTTATAATACTCCAAGGACATGAAAAGAGAAACTTAGCTTAATTATAGAGTGCATAAACATTGAGAAAATCTAGTTCAATATCAAGTTTTGAAGAAAGTCTTTAAACACCGAAATTGGTGGCTAACAATTCTAAAACTCATTGTTTCAAAGTAGTTGATTATATGGTAAGTTAGATAAAGATATAATCTGTTCCTGATGTGACAAAAAAGCATGGAACACCTTACCCAGGGGCACTCTGGCAGCACTTGCATCCGGGTTGATCCAGAAGGAAAGCCAGGAGAGAACAACAATGAGCAGGGTTGGGGCGTAGACCCCCATCATGTAAAAGCCGACCTGCCTCCTCAGGGTGAAGATGACTTCCACACATGTGTAGTAGCCTTTCAGAAGCAAACACATTCAAGACATGAGGTTTTCACCCACACAGAATGGCAAACATCAATGACAGACCTGGAAACGGTAAGTCACTTCCATTTGAGGCAATTTCACAGAGTAAATGCCTCAAAAAAAAGTTTTTCTTTGCAGATATATAATTTATGTGATCTAAAAGGGTGACATTATGGAACCAGTTTCAGCTGACCTTTTGCAACTTCATTATGACATTGAGAAATAGATCCCACATGCTGCTCTACTGTGTCAGTGTCTAGCCTTTTAGGTCATTGTTCAGAGAATTGGCAATAGAGTTGAACTTTTCCTTACCCGTGGGTCCTCTCAGGGCAATGATCTAAAGGAGTCATACAGGCAGTAGTAAATCAAAGTAGAACAAATCTTAAAAAGAAACACTCTGGGACTACACGTTATCAGTATAATTTTTCAGCCATATGTACCACTTCTTATCTAGGATGGATGGCAGTCTACACTGACTCTCATACATAGATAAACCTTAAAAATTAAGAAAGTATTGGAAGTAAACATTAGCAAGTATAGGAAATCAGTGTTTTCAATCCATATACATAAAAGATGTATATGGTGCAAACATCGGATATTCCTCTCAATTCTTTGCCCACCTCTACTTCAGGCTCTCAAAGGTACTCCAACTGAAGGAAAGAACTTTCATTTTCACATGCCAAGACAAATGCAGAAATTGTTTTACAACCTAATTCTAGAGTGGCCATGACATCAACTGGACCCCCAAATTAATCACCAATTACAGGCAGCCTCACAATAGCCTTTGCCGCCTTGAGAAAGAAAATAGTAACACGAATATGCTCACAGTACTGCATTCAAATAGAAAAGGTATTTCCAGATGTTCGAGATTATTTCTTAAATGTTTGCTCTTTTCAGTTAGCTATTTAAATATAATATATAATGCCGAAAGTGCTTAATTTAGATAAGAATGTTATTTGCCATTTTACAAATGTAAGATTGTGCATAAATAGCAAAATAAAATACCTATAATCGTTTTCTGTTTAAACTCTATATAATTTTTTTAAAATGGTGAAACAAATTAATGAACAATAAATAAATGAAATAATTATGGGGGAAAGAAAAATGTTACTTTTTCCTATTTTATAGTTTAAAATAATATTTACCTGGTCTTCCTAATTGGGAAGAATATACATATATCTAACACAAGAATAATCTACATATTTATTCCTTAATAGCACCTACAGCAGTACTTGCACAGAATAGGACCTTAATAAACATGAAATAAAAGAATGGTTATTTATATCCTCAACAAATAGATTAGAAATCTTTTCTTTTCCCAATGTGATTTAGAATCATTGCCACCTCTGAGAGGTTACACAGACAGTAGAGCTAATATGTAACAAAAATAGTTGCTTTCGACTGAAGCAAATTCTATTTATGCCAAATGCTTCCATATTATATTAAAGACAAGAAATGCAAGTGTTTCTTTTTTACAGTTGAATTTAATTAAAATTTGGCAATATATCAAGTCATTCACAGGTTTTCAAAGGATGTAAAAAACATAACAATGAAAAATCTCCCTTTCTTTTCTTTTCCCACCATTCCCCTTAACTCTCTGCCTGGACAAATAAGAACATATGTTTCTAACTAACAATCATGTGTAATATTTCAAAAATAGAATCTTTCATAAGTACAATTGCTACAATTAAGAAGGCTCAAAATATTTCCTAAAACTGATTCTGAAGTACATGACTTTGTAATAGTATCACTAAGTCAAATTAGTTTTCTGTTCACCTAGTGCATATGAAATGTTTCTCAACAAATTATATATTTTTAGGTAGTCTCAGTTGTCACAAATATTATAACGATTTACTATAAAGTAGCATAGTTTAAAATAAAATTTTCCATTCCATCCCACTATGTTTAAATGATAGTCCATTAACATGAGTCCTGCGATTTGAAGCAAGTTTCCATCGTGTCCCTTTTATGAAGGTACCCACTAGGGGAGCTTCACAAGACTTGGATGCATTTAGCAGTAAAATACATGCTTGGATATTATAGTGATTTGCTCCATAAAATTTTATGAGAAACATTTCTTGATCTTTTTTTGATCTTTTCCTAGTATTGTTACATTTATGAGAGGCAGGTGGGCAGCTAATTGATATAAATGTTCATTGGGCAAATTCAATTTACTTTCTATTTCCTGTGAAGTTTTATTCCATTATTCACTCAGGCTTCCAATTTGAGTATTTTTGTATACTTGCTTTCCCACATATTTCTCCACTTTTGTTATTTCTATAATCATAAAAAAGCATAATTTTAATAAAGTTGAAGCTGCATTATTATTTCTATACAAACTAAATATTGGCTATCATTTTTATATATTGCTCATATATATATTTATACTTTCCCATTTTTCTATGCTGTTAACTATTGCATGTATTTTCAATGTCTTATTTTTCTAACTAGATTTCTAATTATCCAAAAATTAAAATATATTTTACTTCTATTCATATGATAATTCATAAAAGTACTGATCAAGTCCCTGAAACATACTAAGTGCCAAAAAATATTGTTAGGCATAAGTTGTTTTGTTGTTATTTTCTGTAGCTAATGAGATTTCAGTGAATTATTTATGACTCAAAAAATTTCCCAGAAATGCTTATAACTCTTGAGTAATCCCCCAAATTCCATACCCGAATACCATAGCACACCTAATTTTATTCTAAGAACTAAAATGAATTATATTTTACGTTGTTTACTTGTTTACCACATTGAAATATGGCTCTCTAAAGGGCAGGGACCTTTCTTTTATTCACTACTGAGTCCCCAAATGGAGATTTTTTTTAATGTAGAGCTTAAAAGTGAAAAAATGAACACTCCTAGGACTTTCAAAGCTATTATATAATCATATGCTATTACATAAAATTACAAATAAAATTGCTAGTGTCATTTTCATCTCTAAGAAATTTAAAATTCCAATAGAGTCTCCTTCAAATTTCTCAAAACAATTTAGACACTACTCTTTTTGAAATGTTAAGCATATAATCTGGATGTGGGTAACAATTTTCAAACTATAATAGGACTCCACAGGTATTAATCGTATAACAGTATCAGACTCCCTCTCCCACAGCATCACTGTAACTGTATGACCTTGGGCAAGGGTCTATTTCATTAGCCTAATGTGTACAATGAGGATAATAAAAGTACTTAATTCATAGAATTGTTGGGATGATTAAGTTAGATAATTCCTGCAAAGAACTAAAAACAATGCCTAGTATAGCGAGAGATCAAAAACCTATCTACTAAGTACGCGTTCTTATACGACAGTCTCAAAAATCTCTAAGAACTATAATCTTCTTAATTTGAAGTACAAATGGGAGATGGAATACTACTCTTGGTCCCATGGCTGACAGTAATTTGCCTGGTGACATTTAATAAGTAATAAGTCACCAGTAATAAGTAATTTAATAAGTAATGTATTCACTCTGCTCTTCAGTTATTTTATGTGTTAAATAAAGGAGCTGGCTCAGAATTATCAATTAGATCACTTCCATATCTTACTATCTATGACTTCTTCATTGAATACTTTGATGGTCAAATTTTTAATAGCTCTCCATTTTTTACTTTTAAAAACATCCATAATTATTTAGCAATATATTCGACTATTATCTCTGTTTTCCTAATGTACTATAAGCTTTAAGAAGAAGGAATGCTTACATATTAAAGTTATATCATTTGCTAATGTATTTTGAAGTCAACAATAGATGTTTAACTGTATCCCCAAGCTGCCTAGCATTGTCTTTATCACAACATCGTAAATATGTAAATGTTCTCTCCACCTCTTAATATTAACAGGAATGTTTTAAATTATATGTTGCCTTGATGACATCATGAGGACAGCATTCTAGCTCGTTCTGTCAGCATTCTACAAACATCTGATCTCTCTCAGTTTTAGACAATTATACTATATACATTTTATTATTTCAAGTCAACATGCATTTTGCAACAAAGCTTTAATTATATCTATTTCTGAATATTTTTGTTATGATTTACTTCCAAAGGCAGAATTAGGATTCTGCAATAATTTACATGTTGAACTGATTATTATTACTAATATAATAATCAAAATTGAATAATCTTCTTTATATTGCTAAGTGAAATAACACTATATTCAATATCTAAAACCCTCACTAACCTAGAACTACTAGCAGAAAATAAAAGGTTGAACACTAATCATATTATGACAGTATTGAGTAGTGAGTACTGTACTTCCTGCAAAAGCTCCATGCAACTTAGTGAATGAGGTTAATTTGTTTTCCTTTTCATAACTGACTGTTCTGTGACCTAGGTCAAGAAGACTGTACAGGGAATATTTACTGATGTCCAATTATTTCACATTCTTATTGCTTCCTGCATAGCATAAGGATCAATGCTTTTTAAAATTAAGAATACGGGCCAACCACCATCTAAAAACTACCCAAAAGACAATGGATGAACATATATGGATTATATTGTTTATATCTAAAATGTTCAGCCCCAAATGGAATCCTGCCAGAAGTAGAATTTCTTGACAACATCTGAAAACCACTACCTGAGAGAGTTTTCATTACTAACATAAACAATTAAAAACCTCTCACCACGAGAATTACATAAAGAGAAAGCAAGCATGTCTATCTAATAATTAAAAGTTCAAAAAACTCTAGTGAATACAATTCTGTGAAAGACTTAAACATATGAATGTAAAGATAAACTATTTGCTAATTTAATTTTAAGTTTTGGCCAATTCTTTTCTACTCTCCCCTTGGCTATGTATTAATTAAAATGTATCTTTGAAATAGAACTTCGTTTTATTTAAAGAATATTACTTACCAGTGCCTTTATAGTATTTTGTACAGTTACCATATTCAATATCTTCCTTTTTGATATCAAATTGAGGCAAGGCAATTTTTTCTAATTGCACAGGATCTCCTGACTGCCAGATAAATCGTAAATCATCAGTTGTGTAACCAACTATAAACAAAAACAAATAAATGTTAGTTTAAAATATAATTAATAATGCTTTTTAAATATTTTCATAATTCAAATCTTAAACATAGCAAAGGAAAGAAAATAAGAACTTCTTATATGAAATTGTCGTTTAAAATGTAAAGAGGTAAAACCCATGGTCACTAATGGAAGTACTAGTACAAGAGTTAAAGATATTCATCTTAAAGAAAAACAAGTTTAAATAATAAGCATACGGCACAGATTTAAAATCCTAGGGCATCATATACAATAACTTATTTCTCTATGTCAGAATTATTTTTTAATGGTCATCAATAAAAAGCTAATAAATAAGTGATGCAAGCTTTCTGAACGTATACATTTACAATCATGTAATATGCTCCCTGGGATTTTTAAAAGAAATGTAATCATTGAAACATCTAAATTTTTTTTAAGAAATCGGCCTGGTGCAGTGGCTGACACCTGTAATCCCAGCACTTCGGGAGGCCAAGGCGGGTGGATCACGAGGTCAGGAGTTCAAGACCAGCCTGGCCAATATAGTGAAACCCCATGTCTACTAAAAATACAAACATAAATTAGCCAGGCACGGTGGTGGACGCGTGTGATCCCAGCTACTCAGGAGGCTGAGGCAGGAGAATTGCTTGAACCCGCGAGGTGGAGGTTGCAGTGAGCTGAGATCGCACCACTGTAGTCTAGCCTGGGTGACAGAGCAAGACTCTGTTTTAAAAAATAATCATCATCATCATTATGATCACTGCAAAATTCCCTAAAGGAGTTGCATCACCATAGAAGGCCAATAAAATAATCCCTCAAAGGGACATAGTTACAGCATCATTTCAGCACCCTGAAGCACACACATTTTGGGCTTAGGTATGTGGCTACAATTTAAAGAATTTTACAGCATACACTAGTCTAGTATCGAACTCAAAAGTGTATGTATTTTTGAAAGTAATATTTTAGTGCATCCAGTAATGGGATCAAAATGTAAATGCACTGTTGGAAGTTTTCTACAAGTACATCTTGACATGCAGGCACTCATATACAATACATACAAAAACATAAACAGACATGTGCAAACATATAAACACATACATGTGCAAAATCTCATTTTATAGTTAGAAAGAAATAAATATTGCTCAAATTTAGGATCCATTTCGGTACATTATTTAAAAAACAACCACAAAGTAACTTTAGACATATAACCTAGACTACATATGCAAGATGTTTTGCCAGGTAATTATTCTTTACTCTCTGAAGAAATAGACGACCTTATTATAAGATGATCCATGTATTCAGGCTAAACATTCCTTGCATTTGTGTTTTGATTTTTTTTTTGAGGTTTATGTTCTACTTTTATTTTCAAAAGATAAGCATCATGGGAAATTAATTAGTACATTGTATAGATAAATAATAATTTCAATTAATACACCTAGGGTACCTTTTAATAAATGAAAAATATATGATCAAATAAACATAAAAAATACAATTTTGTAAAAAAGTTGTTTACATTTCTTTACTTTCATAGAGAATGAATGCTCAGTTGGATTTACAGAATATTTTTCAATGTTTTCCGAATTTTCTGCTAAGAAAATCTGGTTTTAACATCAGAAATGCTATTGAAATTAGGACGTCATTTTCTCTTTTACCTTGCCTGTATTACCAACTCAAATAACAATGGCAACTGGAATGTTAGAAGTATACACCTACATCAATGAACTGAAACAAGGCTAGTACAAAAATGATTTATCTTAATACAAGTTAAGATAGTATTAATAAAAGAGTAACTATAATTTCCCTAAATAAATTATTTTAATGACTATTTATAATCAAAGCACTAGTTTTACCACTGTTGTCTAAGATGTCAGTAGAATGTATTACCCAGACATTTTAAACACTTTATTTTCATAATCAATTATGTTCTCATTTACGTACAGCTCTCCAGTTGCATCTTGCAACGTTGTGTATCCATGGGAAACAATGTCAAGTCCAAAGGGCATGAAAGAGTAATAGATAACCTGGAAGTAGAAATGGGTCTTAGAAATAATTTAATATACTTCTCTGTCATCCATTGATTTTAGAAGGAAAATATAAATGCACAAATATGAAATATAAAAGAGTACCTCATGCTGACAAGGACATCTCCATCACGAAAAATAAAGAGAAGGATGTTTTCCTGGGTCACATCATGAAAATTGGCACTTTTTTCATTTGCAAAAAATAAATCAGGTTTCCATAAACACTTGTACATTGTTGGATCCACTGTCAGTGCATCTGAACCCCTAAAATCACTGGGGAGCTTCAGCCTGGGGTCATTCCATTTTTGTCTCAGGAAGATGTTAACTCTATAGTCCTGAAGAAAAAGTACATGCGTGCACATGTGTATGTTTATTGCTATTTTTAAGAACTTATTCGGCCCCAAAACAAAAAGGGTTACAATGATTAGTGGCACAAATATTTTTGTTCTTCCAACATCAACCAAGATCACAACAACTGTGTCACTAAAGGAGAGCTCCATTAGCAGTATAAAGACACTTGTCTCTATGTAATTACTCTCTGCAGACATTCTGTAGCACTTGCTAGCTCAAACATCAGAACATAACCTTGTTGATAGTTCCTTTACCTTTACACAAACACCAATTATTACAGTTGATTAGATGGTAGTACCATAAAAGCCTGAGAATCACTAAGTATTACTATCATTCTTCCGCAAAACTTTTTGTCCAAGTATACACATATCTTAAAATTAAAATTCATAATGAAATTTAGATTCTTACTTAATATGTGATGATTATTGCAACACCTACAAAAATTAATTCAAGAATGTCTAAGACTAAAACCTATCTATCTCATGGAGTGAACGCTTTCAACAGATACAATGGGGCAAACATTTTTATCCATTGCAGGAAGACATGCATGGCCTTCTACTTTAGAGGGAACACACATTAGTTTCAAGCATTTTCTAATAAAATATGAATTATACTACCTTAGCCAAAGCATGTGGCTGATAGCCACTTAACGTTATTTTGAACACTCAATATAATTCATTTCAAATTATTTGCTAAAAATCTTCCTTGAAATATACACACTGAAAATTATTCTATTACATTCTGTATTAGTCTGTTCTCATGCTACCAATAAAGACATACCTAAGAATGGGTAATTTATAAAGGAAAGGGGTTTAATTGACTCACAGTTCAAATGGCATGGGAGGCCTCACAGTCATGACAGAAGGTGAAGGAGGAGCAAAGGCATGATTTACATGGTGGCAGGCAAGACAGCACGTACAGGGGAACTCTCCTTTATAAAACCATGAGATCTCATGAGGCTTATTCACTGTCATAAGAACAACAGGGAAATGACCTCCCCTCTTGATTCAATTATCTCCCACCAGGTCCCTCCCACCACATGTGAGAATTACGGGAGCTACAATTCAAGATGCCATTTGGGTGGGGACATGGCCAAACCATATCACCACCTTTAGGTGCTGTGTTTTATCAAGGTAAATCACCAAAACCCTGTAACTTTGAATTGCTATATTTAAAATAAGCATTCATAATATTATGATAAAATATTATGTCCTTAATTTGATATTAAGGTTCAGTATAATAAATAATCAGATGAAGCTGTGTAGGTATATTTTACATACTTGTTGTTAAAGCTGTGACCCTTTATTGTGATCAATGACCCTTATATCAAAATACACAGGGTGAATTCCTTATTTAATTTTTAAGTTGTTAGAAATATATTACTATCATACCATTATATAGGTATTTACCATGTGCTAAGTATACTTAATGTTAAGTGCTTTACAAAATCACATTTAATCCTCAGAGTTTACACTATCAAAATGCTCTCCTGATGCTTTCATATGCTTCATATGACTGGAAAATAAGACTTAATTGTGTTTTTCTTTTAGTCTTGTAGCTGGGAAGCTAAACATTAACTCTACTACCAATTGCATTAACAATTTATCTCTCATATCCTGGTGCAATTACCATTGTATGTCTCCTACACATTCAGTTCTTTCTCAATTACTTCATTGTATTTTTCTTATCATATACCTCAACTCTTTCTGAAATAGGGATGGATAGAAAATAAAATAACAGTTGAGATATTGCTTTATTCTTGACAAGAGCATTTCAGTATTATTTGGGTGTCGCTGCCAAGAAACATTGCCAATGTGGCTTCCAGAGTTAGAATGCTTTATTTCATCCTAATATTAGTTCATCTCCTTTTGATAGAATATTACATATATGTATAGGGATATAAGTATTAAAATCTTATAGGTATTCTTTATTTATTTACTTTAGATTTTTATTTTTATTTTTTGAGACAGGGTTTGCTCTGTTGCCCAGGTTGGAGGGCAGTGAAACTATCACAGCTCACTGCAGCCTCAATCTCCTGGGTAATTAAAAAAAAATTGTATAGAGATGATATCACATTATGTTGGCCTGGCTGGTCTCGAAAGCCTGGGCTCAAGCAAACTTCCCTCCTTGGTCTCACAAAGTACTAGGATTATAGACATGAGCCACCATACTCAGCCACTCATTAGTATTCTTTATCCAGACCAAAACAAATATCTTTTGGAATGTATACTGGTTGGCTGCTCAGTAATTAATTTCTAAAGATTTTATATCAGTATTTTATAATAATATTCACAGTATTATCTGACAGAAATTAAAGAAATGCTAGTATTTAACTTCAACATGTTTTGCATAACTAAAAAAGAAGTCATTCTATATTTTGGGGTGAAAGTTCATAAATTAAGCCTGTATTATACAATATTCCCCTTAAAATTTCCATACATGCACACATGTTTTGGAAGCATAATTCCATGTTCTACCTATTTTCAAAATGGTATGGTTAACTAATCTAAAATTACATACCAAAAAATAGCTTTGTTTTTAAATTTCTTTAAGAATTTTAATAGTGTTTCTCCATGTGAAGTTTACTATCCTAAATCCTTTTTGAAATCTTATGAATGCTTCTACACAACCCAAGAATACATTTGTATTTTTTATCAGTATATTAAGTTTAAGCATTTTAATCAGCAGAAGCAGCTTTCCTTCATTTTCTTCCCATTTTGCATCCTTGGGAATCCAGCTGCAGATTAGATCATAGACTTTCAGAAAACATTTATTTAAATTCCATCTAAATCCCTAGGTAATTTACTAGTTAGTTCATTCATCCAAAAATTATTTATTAATGATATATTAATTTTCACGGTCTGGTTAGCAAGGATAAAGCTGTGAGCTCCCCTTGCTTTTAAAAAAATAACTATAAGTGATATTGAACATCAGTCAAACATAACTTGAAAAAGGCTATGTAAACATAAAACAAAAACCAGTTCACAATGGACATCTAATTTTGACTCTGAAGATCAGTTTAAGCTAACTAATGAATTGATACCTATACTGAGACCTGTAGTTAGAGAAATCTGGGTCTAAATTCTGTGCTAAATAATTTGCTATATGGGTTTAAGTCAAGTTATTTAACTTCTCTGAGCCTCAAATTCCTTGTCAGTAAAATTAGTCCACAGTTACTCTAAGAATTAAAGGAGATACTCTACTGAAAGCATGAAACCTGGCCCCAAGTGAGTACTCACAAAAGTTTATTACTTTTATTATATGTATTATTAACATTATTATCATTATGTCTATTATCACCATTTTGAATATGCATACATTACTATTGACAGCATTCCTTTTCTATTGTTGTAAAGATGTTACCTAGAAGTTTTAGTTGGCTGCTAAACATTATTAAAGCTAACATTTTACTAATTCTTCAAAAGCTTTTAGAAGGCATTTTTTGTATGTACTAAAAATCAAGCACTATATTAGGTGCTAGCCATACAGAGATCAACACAAAATGGTACTAGAAAACAAATCTGAGATTTTCAGACTATTATTCAGATTTCACTGGCTAGAGATACATGAAGTAACATGGCAAACTTGTTGTGTGGACTACTTGTTATTATGGTCCAGATTAAATTCAGTGATTAAAGAGGCTTATTTAAAAATTGATTTTGCCGGACTCTGTTAAACAATCATTCATTCCTTTGTTTGTTCATTAATTCAACAGTTACTCATTAATAAAGACTTCCCATGTTCTAAGGTCTGAGCTATCTGAGAGGGATAAGAACATGGGGTCCATATCCTCAGGAAGTGATGATTAAACAAGTCATGAAACAATTGGTAAAGACCCTAAGGGATGTAAGAACAAAGCAATACTTGTTGAGAGAATAAATGATCACGTCAGATACCAGCGATCAGGAAAGGCTGTAGAACTTAAAGCTGGTGGGGTTCCCAAAGAGTAAAAACTTTGACAGGTGGTGGGTGACATGTGGGAAAAGCAAAAAAAAGACAGAGGCAAAAAGATACCACTTCTTAATCAGTTTCATCAACAATACAATATAATCAATCATAATAAGAATGATTAAATATCAAGATAGAGAAAATGGCCCAAATAATTCAGGGGTCAAGCAAGAGACAGTGGAAAGGTAGGAGTTAAAATCAAGGCCAAGATATATACAAAGAACTCTTGAAACTCAACCATCAGAAAACAAACAACTCAATTAAAAAATGTCCAAAAGATCTGAACAGATACTACCCCAAAGAATATATACAGATGACAAATAAGCATATGAAAAGATGTTCAACATCCTTTGACATCAGGGAAATGCAAATTAAAACAACAATCAGATACCACTACACACCTATTTGAATGGCCAAAATCCAGAACACTGACAATAACGAATGCAAGGATGTGGAAGAAGTGGAAAAAACTCATTCATTGTCGATAAAAATGAAAAACTGTTCAGCCACTTTGGAGACAGTGGTTTCTTACAAAACGAAACATACTTTTACCATATGATCCAGCAACCACACTCCTTGGTATTCGCCCAAAGGAGCTGAAAACATGTCAGCACAAAACCCTTCACTTGGATGTTTATTGTAGTTTTATTCATAATTGATGAAAATGTCATTCGGTAGATAAATGGGTAAGTAAACTATGGTACATTCAGACAATGGAATATTATTCAGTGTTAAAAAGAACTGAACAATCAAGCCATGAGAAGATATGGTGAAACATTAAATGCATATCATTAAGTGAAAGAAGCCAATCTGAAAAGGCTGCATAATGTACGATTCCAATTATCTGACATTCTGGAAAAGGCAAACCTATGGAGACAGTAAAAAGATCAGTGGCTCCAGAATTTAGAGAGGAGAAAGGGATAAAGAGGCAAAGCACAGATGATTTTTAGGGCAGTGAAACTCTTCTGTATGATACTATAATGGTGAATATATATCATTATACATTTGACAAAACCCATAGAATGTTCTAAACTAGGAATGAAACCTAATATAAAAGATAAACTTTGGAGGATAACATCTAATTATGTTTGAAAACAAATGTACCAATTTGGTGTGTTTATCCATTCATTTACTAAGTGACATTTTTGTCAATTATGAATAAAGCTACAATAATGTCTACATTGAGTCTACTCTTAAAAAGTGAATGCAAAAAATACCATAAACAAAATCAAAGTCAAGAAATACAAGGTTAAGAAAAAACATCCAAAATTTTAAGATAAGGCAAACATATTGTTTGTTCTTTCAATATCACACTAAAACAATGTCTAACAAGCCCACCTTAATGCCTGTGATTCTCCAGGACAATGTAACTTTCAATTGCTACTTTCAATTGATTAGGGTTATGACTGTAAAATTAGATAACTTTTAAAAATTGATGTTACTAATGATTTCTGTCTTGTAGAAAAAAAATTCTCCAAGACTATGCCTATACGTCTCTGTACTGTATAACATTAACAAGTTTTGTATTAAATTTAACAATCTAATTTCAGCATTATTTCTTTCACTGCAGTCTCTTGAATTCTTCCTTGGATCAGCTTCACTATGCTGTTGGTTCCCTTATTAGTACATCAAATAAATCACTGATATGTCTTCACTATAAGTATGTCTTAAACTTTTAAAAATTATATATTTTCCTCAAGGATCAGCTTCACTATGCTGTTGGTTCCCTTATTAGTACATCAAATAAATCACAGATATGTCTTCACTATAAGTATGTCTTAAACTTTTAAAAATTATATATTTTCCTCAAAGAGCTAAACACAGAATTTATATATGATTCAGCAATTCCAATCCTAGGTATATACCCCCCAAAATTGAAAGCAGACACTCCAACAGATACACTTGTACACCCATGTTCATAGCAACATTATTTATAGTAGCCAAAAGGTGAAAATAACCCATGTCCCTTAACAGATAAACAAATAACCAAAATTTGGTATGTACAGTCACACACAATGGAATATTATTTGGCCATAAAAAAGGAATGAAATTCTGACACATGTTACAACATGCATGAACCTTCAAAACATTACCAAAAAAAATCAAGACTAAGAATAGGTTTGTTCAAAATTATTACTTAGAGCAGGAATACAGAACAAAAACAAAAACAAGAAACACAAAAATAACTGGGAGGGTAAGCACTTAAAGGGCTGGCTAGAAGACTGAAAAAGAAAAAAATCCTAAGAATGTGATTTCACCAAACCAAAAGAACAAAAGCTTTGTGATGGTCAACAGCAGTAAGTGCCACAGAAGGTCAAGTACAAAAACAAACAAACAAACAAAAACACTGACTACTTTCAGCAAATGAGGAAGCCACTGAAGATTGTAGCAAAAACATTTTCGATACAGTGGTGTATCAAAAACAAAATTGCAGGGGATTAAGGAGTGAATGGAAGACAAAGTTCCCTTCTATATAAGATAGGGATAATAATCATACACTTACAACATAGAGTTTTAGGAAGAATTCAGTGAGATGTTATATGCAAAGTACATGAACTGCACCTGGAGATATTAGGTGCTAAAAAACTTTTTCATTTTATTAGGAAATATCCTTCATGTTGTTGTTATTCCTTTTTAATGCTTGTAGAGTGCTTAATATGCTTTTTGCTTCAAAAAATTCTGCATATAGTGTAACATATTTGGGTTTCTCTGTACTGAGACGATCTACCTACAATTACTTTGAACAGTCATTCAGCTCTAGATCTCAAATCTCAACACAGTGCTAACATACATTTTTTAGCATCTCCTAAACTCTTCTTGCTTTAAGCTGCACCATTGTCACCTCAATACACCACAAAAAAAAGCTCAAATGGGTCTCTACCCCAATTATTTTTTTTAAATAGAATTCCATCAGAGTCGTATTCCAATGAGCATCACCAAAACTGGAAATTGCCTACTTCACTGGTTCATTCAATGTATCATCCTGATTATCATGTCTTATTTCATTATGAAAGTGCTTCAAAGATTCTTTTCTATTAGTTATGAGGCCATATAATATTATGATTCCACACAAGTTCCAGCAAGCTTATGCATCTTTTAAGAATATTTCAAATTTTTACAATTTAAGTTAATAGTTTGTGTTGAACATTCATTAAAAGATAAAAGCTCATTAGTTACATGTTTTGGTTAGTGTTTTATGAGTATTTTCAAATAATTACTAGTTATTGGCATTTCAAATGCTTTATATTAAGACAACCATCTTTGAAACCTATTTATTTTCATTTTCAATTATTCAATCACAGTAATTATAGCTCTATCATTTATTTTGCAAGAAACAAATTCCCATCAGAAACAGACCTCTTTTATGAGTGGGAAATTACTTAATTGCTTTTAAAGCACTGGTGACAAATACTATTCATTGTTCATTCCAAATAACACACTATTAATCATTATCTGAAAAAATGGATGGTCTCCAAAAACTTTTAGAACCAATTAACACCCAAATTAAACTATTTCTTCAAGGCAATAAAACATTTCACAACAAGACACTATAATCGGTTAAGTTTCATAAATGATATTTTAATATTAAGAACTTTATATTTTGTAATGTTGTTAGAATAGCTCACATATGTAATCTTTAATTCATTTGTTTTCTTTGCATTATGGCAAAAATTAGCATTCAAATAAATAAAAGAGATCAGCTCTTATAGCATCTGGCAGCATTATAATTAAAGTTCTGTCAATAGGGCTATTAAAAGCCTGGTTTGAAAAGGATTTAAAATTTAGCCTCAAGTCAGGTTAAAATTCCATATAAGAATTGCAAGTTACCCGAATGCCTGTAAAAGCGCTTAGGTTATATAGTAGTGATTTTTCTCAATATACCATTTTTCAAGGTTTTTAATTAAAGATTGTTCAATAAAACCTTATGGATAATTAATTTTTCTAGATCTACGCTCATAGTCCATTTCTATTAGGAGAGCCTGCTAGGTGGTGCTATGGTGCCACACTAGGCTGGAAACCCCATAAAGAATAGAAACCTGCTGAGGCTGAGTATAAAAAGCATCCAATACACTTCTATTAAATACAGGAATGAGGAAATGCCTTCTGTATCATATTGACAGTTCAGTTCAGGAAGTTGTGTAGCATTATTCACACCATTAATTTTTTTCATATCCATTAATAACAATAATCAAATTACTGGAAAGAGAAAACAAAACTTGGACATTTTTCATCCTTCCACAATGCCTAATACAGTACTCTTACTTGTGAAATTTAATCACCAATGCTTCCAAATAATGTAACTTGAAGAAAAAAGGTAATGAGGAAAGTATCCATAACAAATTGTTCAGTTTCATGTACATACACTAAAAAAAGGTAACTTTGACATAAAGGAATAAAGTATATTTTAACTACTAAAAACATATATATAGATATTTAAGAATTACATCCTTAATAGAATTAACCTTAATGAGTGAGAGGTTTAAGTAATTACTCAATAAAATACAACTGATTAGTCTGGCATTTTCATATATGGAAAAAGTTATGTTATGATCAGATAATCCTTCAGCAGGACTTGGGAGGAAGTTACATGCAATCAGATAAACCTCCAGCAGAATTCAGAAGGAAAAAAAAATACTAACAAATGCTCATCAGCATATGTACTAGTTTCCAATTGCCACTGTAACAAAATTACCAAAAATAGTGGCTTCAAGCACCACAAATTTAGTATCTTACAGTTCTGTAGCTTAGAAGACCAAAATCATGTTCACTGAGCTGAAGTCAATTGTTCTGTCTGAGGGGCTGGTTCCTTTGAAGCCTCTGAGGAATGAACCTGTTTCCTTTGGCTTCTTCAGCTCCTAGAGGTCACCTGCATTCCTTGAGTCATGGTTCCTTCCTTGCATGACTACGGCTTCATGCTTCCTGCATCACAGCTACTACCACTGACCCTGATCTTGCTGTCTCTGTCTTATAAGAACTCTAGCAATTACACTGGTTCACTTGAAGAAACTGGGATACTCTCCCCCGATCTCCAAATATTTAATTTAATCACATCTGAAATGTCCTTTTTAACATATAAAACAGCATATCCACAGGTTTGAAAAGGATATAAAATTTAGCCTCTAGTGAGATTAGAAATTTCATATAAGAATTGTGATTACCGGTGATTATGACATGAACATCTTTAGGGGGCCATTATTCAGCCAACAACAGAGTGCAAACCCTGAAGATGAATAACATGAGAAAAATAAATATGAAATCAGTTTAATGTTTATGATTTTACATCTAAGATGTAAAATCTACTAAGATATGTGAAATAAAAAATGGGACAAATATGTCTAATATTATTCTACAGTAAATTCTATTATTCTATAGTACATGCTTTAAAATTAACAACAAAAACAAAATATAAATAGTAAACTGAGGCAAGTTTTAAGGAAAGCATTTTAAATCTAAATATAAAAATATATAAAATAAAATTGTTTTAAAACAACAAAGATGAGCAATTACCAAGAACTAGAATCAAGCATTTTTAGTGGATCTCAAATATGAATTTTTTTCTTGACAGTCACAGCTGTGTTTCCCAAAAGGAGTTGCAATCTATTATTAAAATAAACAAAAAGTCATGGAACAAAAAGGCATAGAAAGTCTGACAGGATCATGAATTATAGTGCAATAATAATTCAATATAATTACAAAGGATGCCTAAACTAGAGAAAGAAAATGGATTGTATAAACAGGCTTTTATTTCCATGAAAGAGCTCTTATGTATTTCTGATAAGTCAAAGTGTCAGTGTATAGATTATGACAATACACGATAATACCCAGTTTTCCCCACATAAGTTCAATAGGTCACATTCTCAATTATGAAAATCCTGCTGATTAAAGCCAAAGTTAGGAACTGAATGGAAACTCAACAAATATTGTAAGCATAACTGTAGAACAGATGTCACCTAGCCCCTAACAAATCATTCTTCTCACTGTTTTGAATACTCTTATTTCAGTTGTCACAAGCAGTAGCACATAAACTGGTAGAACTAGAACTGACTGTTCCAGCAACTTCAAATTGGGATGATAACATTTATTTGACAATTTTGGTGATGCTACTGTTAATGTTGGTAAATACCACTTATAGTATTGATAATGATACCTTACAAAAATGTAAGGTAGCAAAATACAAATGAGCACACAGACATGAGAAATAGGAACTATAAAGCTTCACAATGAGGCCATAAAACAGGCTGAAGCAGCGTATAACCACAGAGATATGGAAGACCTTAAGGAATATTAATAAGGCTGTAATTTTTCCTCCACTACACAATTATGGTTTATGAATAATGTGAGGTGACTTCTAGTTTAGCCAGCAATATTTAGCATCTAAATTTAGAGAAAAAAAGCAAAAACAAATTTTTTCCAAATATAATTGGTTAAAATTTCCTGACAGTAACATTAATGCCAATAACTTTGCTTGCTTCTTTGTTTGATAATCAACATTATCCACTGATGAAATGGGCTGCCCCTCTTCCTTTAAAAGTTGCCCTCCATCTTTCTGACACCTGACTCATGGCTATTCATGTTATATCTACTCCCAGGCTCTGTGTTCTGCATTGTGCTTTCTTTAATAAGCACTATCTGCTGCAGTAGAATGGTTTGAATTTCAGAGGAAAGCACAGAGCAATACTGAAGCTTTTTAAATGTTAAGACTTCCTTTGGCACGATCTCAGCTCACTGCAACCTCCACCTCCTGGATTCAAGTGATTCTCCAGCCTCAGCCTCCCAAGTAGCTGGGATTACTGGTGTGCACCACCATGCCTGGCTAATTTATTTATTTATTTATTTTGTATTTTTAGTACAGACGGGGTTCACAGTGTCGGCCAGGCTGGTCTTGCACTCCTGACCTCAAGTGATCCACCTGCCTCAGCTTCCTAAGTTGCTAGGATTACAGACATGAGCCACTGTGCCTGGCCAGGACTTCCTTTATTTTTGTACATCCTTGTAGGGGAGATTTCTAGGAGGCTAGTAATAGACAAAGCCACACATATACAGTAGGACTGCTAATACAATTAGAAATAATTCAGTTTTTAGGATAATATACTATTGTGAAATTTTAAATTAATTTGCTAATGTATGACAACCAAAAAGTCATCATCACTGGCATAGTGGTTGCTATGCCAGTCAAAATACCATTGTTTTAATTTTGTAACTTATTCCCTCCCTTTAGTAACACAGCAAGGACACAACAGACTCAAACACAAGCCTGTTGGATGACACAACTCACACACAGCCCACCATTATATTGCCATGAACGTGCATCTTATATATAGACAAATCTAATACTCTCTGCTTTCTCAAACTCTTGGGGAACTTTTTTGTTTATTTTTATTATTTTTGTTTGTTTTGAAGAAGTATCCTCTCATAACATAACTCCTGTCCAGACATGTATACCCTTTTGGGTTACACTTCTGTGTTATCACTATTATTTTCTGACCATTGTTTATAACAAATTATGAAGAAATGAAGTCTAGATGAATTTTTTCTTTTGAAAGATATTTTAATGTCATTTATGTATCTATAATGACTTATGCTTTCCTAACTATTAAACAACAAGGTATTACAGCATTTGCCTTGAGAAGACTGAGCAAATATATGAAATATGACTGTAAAATGATATATGTGTACAATTCTACTTTATAAAGGTATATAAAATAAATATTGCTGGAAGCAAAAAAGAATAATTATGATAAAATGGAATATTTACATTTATTTAATGAATGTAGTTCTGATCTTAAACATTTAGGCATGTCGGTCAATATAAAGTGAAGGGCAGATTGGTTTTCATCCAGGCTATATGATCAAAGAAATAATGAATATAAATAATTTGACTCCTTTAGATAAAGGTTTTCAAAGTTTTCAAAATCACACTCTGTAGTAATGACATTATTCAGTCTGTTATTAAGCCATCTAAATGCTCAACATTAATCTACTGTTTAAATTTGTTCCACCAACCATTTTACTTAACTAAGCAAGTAGCAATTTTATTTGTTCATTTATTCACTCACTATTGGCTAATATAAAAATATTTATTTATGTGTTCACCATTGAGTGCCTAATGTCTTCTGTATTTTATGGAAAAATGAATAAGTAGAATACATTATTGCTAATTTTATGAGTTTATAGTCCATTAGAGAATAAAAGGAATACACACAAAAATAATTTAATTACAGTATAGAAGCTATTAAAGTAACAGACAAATAATAGAGATGAAAAACCCAGATTGAAAAGAGTGCACAAAGTGAGTGAGAATAGCCATGAAAATTTCTGTTTAGAAGAGAAGAAGATCAAGAATAAAAAGCAAGGGTAAAGACTCCATGGTGAGAATTTATTGAATCTGGTGCCAAGGATAAGTTATTCTTGGCTAACTACTGGGATGGGTCTGTGCAGATGAGTGAGAGGATATTAGAAATGATGAAATATTTTATCATAATCATCAAAACTCTGTAAGAATTTATTTAAATATTACATGCTCCCTGGTATTTTCAACTCAATACAATCAAGTAACTACTGATGAGACCTACCAGAATTCCTTCCTGATAGTTGGAAGGAATTCAGTATTTATTACAAAATAGATACATTAATGATACCTACTGAGCTATGACATATGCAAAGAAGAAAAAAAGATCCTTGCATTAGCTGACCTAAAACTCTCTTGGATCTGATCACAGGGGCATGCAAGATAAAGAGTGGGGATGTTTCCTATAAGACGCAATATCTTCATAGCTGTGTTTCCGTATTAGTGTAGTGGTGTCGTGCTAGATAACCAGGGTACAGAACGGGGTGTGGAGAGCAAATAGATTCCTGCAAAGTTTTACCTTGAGAAAATGATATCTCTTACTCTTGGAAAGTGAAGTATATAGATAGATTAACCACATTTTGAGTTAATGAGTGCTATAGTGTCTCTTGAGTCATATATAGTAGTTTATATTTTATTTCAGAAAGGTCTCCTAGTGATTTATAATGCATGTCTATGTTATTTAAATGATGTAAAAAGTCACTGGAAGTGAATTTTGGACATAATCCCCAAATCTTGTAAGTAATTCTCTAAAATATCTACACTTTGTCCATCACCCAACTTAAATATATACTTCTACAAATAAATAACACTCTCATCACAATTAAAACATAAAAATAGGTGTCATTAATTAAATGCAATGTACAATTGCTTTTATAATGTACTATGCTGCTGCTACTAGGAATAATGGAGTAAATATTTTAAGTAATTATTTCAATAGTCTGAGATATTCTCAGGAAAATTAGACTGTACTCTTGCCATTCTTACTAGGCTTGCAATCAAAATCTTATATTTAATAAAATAAAAGTGTCTCCCAAAAATACATGAAAATAAACCTTAGGTCTTCTTTCTTCCACCTGAAGTATTATTTCACCATGCGGTTTGTCAAAAAGAGCACAAATTTAATATTCTAAAACCTTAATAAGCAAATAGACTTTATCGAATGCCTTTCAAGAGGCTTAGGAAACCTACTAATATTACTTTATTGAAAACTTTGTCCCTAAAGTCCAACTTATCATGGACAACAGCCAAACCTCTCTCGAACCTCTTTCCTATTCCTTTCAAGACACGAGTCTGCTTGTCACTCCTTCCCAGTCTTCACCTGCCTTTCCCGGCCCTTTCATCTTGCTGCACCATCTTTTCAAGGAGTTCACATTGCCCTATCTTATGAAAATCAATTTTCTTATTTGCTTCTTACAATTCCCTGCTCTACATATCACAAAATGAACATAACAGATAAAACAAGGATTCTCCTCAGGAAATTGGAAGAAAAAACTTGAATACTTAAAACATTTTGAATGTTCCAACATATTAGCATATTAGAAAACAAAAACTGTTGCCCAAGAGTCTTCATGCCATAAGTGCTTTCTCCAGGTTGTATCCAATCACAGTTTTTCAGGGGGAATACATCAATTCTTTTAAGTCTGTAAGTTTTAATGCAATATTAAAGCTAAATGTGAATTGCAAAATTATGTGGGTAACTGAAATCACTGATTTAACAAAATCTAGAAATTTGGACATTTTATATTAGGAAAGGGCATGGATTATTTGAGTTGCTCCTTATTGTTCAATTTTAATGTTACTTTCACTATCTCCCCTATTGAAATATTTGACAAAATATTAAATTAATTACAATCTTACCATTGTTGTTTCTTGAATGGATCCAAAACTGTTAATAAAAATGTTGACTACTACATCAACAGGAATGCCTATGAATAAAAATTAAGAATATATTTATTAGCTGTAAAAAACTTGGTCAGAATCATCATAGTTTTTTTGGTTTACACATTTAATTATTATATTTTTTCCAATCCATATGGAATGCAAAAAATCTATGGTCTCAGTATAACATGTTCATAATTGCTATTAACTTATTTTTCTAAATAGGAATCATAATAAAAATAAAAAATGAGTTCGATTATATTTTATAATGTTCTTTTTTTCAGGAAGAATTATGTCTTAAATTGCAGAGACTCTGTAAAATACATTTACTTTTAAATCTTTTTTTAAATTGCCCTAATACATTTACTTTAAGGAACTACAAATTATTCTTAAAGAATCATTTTGAAAACAGGGTTTAATTTTTTTGCATTTTTCTAATCAGTTCAAATTCTTACTTTAATAGGTAAAACAGTATTCAATAAATTTTACTTGTAATTATTACATTTTAATTTTTAATTCATGAAAATGCAAAGCTAATTGGACACATAGCAGAGTCATTATAAAGATTTTTGCCTGACCTTTTGAAAAATAATTTGAAAGTTCACGGAGTGAGAACTAAGGTATAATGTTGCAAATTTCTTTCTATTTTTTTTTTCATCTCATTGTGGCTGCTGGTTGTGCTAACAAAGGGAAAATGTGAATTTAGCCTTTTAGCCACATAACCACTAACTGATGAAAAACAGGTGGTGAATCAATATATGGTAGACATGTGACAACCCAGACCATGGCTGTTGTTGAAAGTAACTGAATAGGTCCTGGTAATGAACAAAAACCCATTTTTACAACATAGTTGTATAACTTCAGTTGACTAGAAGCAGCTGCAGACCTTTTTTTTTTTTCTAAAGGCAAAAAAAAAAAAAAAAAAATCAAGCCTTATAATGTTAATCTGATCTACATTAATACCTGTCCTTAACCAGCAACAAGGATTATAGTTTTCCAGAGGAGATGTTTTTCATACAGCTTTTTTCTAATTCATCAAAAGTACAAAAAAGGTCTATACAACTGTACAATCTGCTCATGGCTTATTTTATTGTAAGCATAGTTTTGGTTTTTAAAAGGTGCGATAAATGGTAATATCTAATTGGAATAAAAATAGTCTATGTTGTAGACTACGTAATCACTTTTATTCACAAAGCTAACATGATTTTAAAAATCATACGGCCAATTGTTTTTTCAGCAAAAGAATAGAGAGAATTTTCTATTAATGTGAAATAATAACAAAAAGTAAGAAAGACTCTAAATATACATCAGAACTGTTCTCTTTCCCTAAATGAGAAAATCATCATTCTGCAAATTATAACTCTGGTGTCTGTGAATGAAAGCCAGGTCTATTTCCAGAGCCTAAATTTTAAACCACTAAGGTTAAGAATAGTACTTAGAAAACCCATTGCGGATGTTGGCCTATTAATTCACAGTATATCCTTTTTTGAATTTTTAAAAACAGGTAACCTATAAAACAATTAGAATTCATATTTTACTCATCTGAATATTTTAGGCATTGAATTGCTCTGAACTTAAGGACATTTTTGTTATATATCACTTTGAAATCTTACTGTTTTGAATATCACAAAGCATATACATATAAAATATCACAAAGCTCTAAACATATAAAATTAATTTTTAAACAATAAAAATGAACATTTATATGGGGGAGACAAACCTTTGAAGTTTGGTCTTATCCTGGGATCATAACTGACCAATAACCTGTTCAAGATATTGCTAGTGGAGTTGGCAGGTACTCGGGCAAGGTCCTCTGCTGACTGCTGACTATAAGAGAGAGAAAAATCCTGATAAGTAGTTATGAATAGCAAACAACAGAAATGGGTAATTCTCATTGGGAGGAAAGACTGCCTTTTTGAGACAAATCCACAACTATAGTATGGCTTTTTCTTCTTTTTTAAAATTTATTTTATTTTATTATTATTTTATTTTATTTTATTATTATTATATTTTAAGTTTTAGGGTATGTGTGCACAATGTGCAGGTTAGTTACATATGTATACATGTGCCATGCTGGTGTGCTGCACCCATTAACTTGTCATTGAGCATTAGGTATATCTCCTAAAGCTATCCCACCCCCCTCCCCCAACCCCACAACAGTCCCCAGAGTGTGATGTTCCCCTTCCTGTGTCCATGTGTTCTCATTGTTCAATTCCCACCTATGAGTGAGAATATGCAGCGTTTGGTTTTTTGTTCTTGTGATAGTTTACTGAGAATGATGATTTCCAATTTCATCCATGTCCCTACAAAGGACATGAACTCACCATTTTTTATGGCTGCATAGCATTCCATGGTGTATATGTGCCACATTTTCTTAATCCAGTCTATCATTGTTCGACATTTGGGTTGGTTCCAAGTCTTTGCTATTGTGAATAGTGCTGCAATACACATATGTGTGCATGTGTCTTTATAGCAGCATGATTTATAGTTCTTTGTGTATATACCCAGTAATGGGATGGCTGGGTCAAATGGTATTTCTAGTTCTAGATCCCTGAGGAATCGCCACACTGACTTCCACAAGGGTTGAACTAGTTTACAGTCCCACCAACAGTGTAAAAGTGTTCCTATTTCTCCACATCCTCTCCAGCACCTGTTGTTTCCTGACTTTTTAATGATTGCCATTCTAACTGGTGTGAGATGGTATCTCATTGTGGTTTTCAAATAGAAATAGAGACTAGTAAATATTGTTAAAAACCCAAAAGATATTGTTATTAAAAATATATATATTTTAACAATTAACTTTACTAAATGTATGAAACATTGCTCTAAATACTCCATGTTACTTTCTATAAAGTAAAATTAAGCAGACAGGTTACTTGTTCTGAAGCAACCTGCCATTGAAACCTAGGCAAGTACAAAGGGAGTGCTCACAATGAGAAAAAAACAGCAAAGAACATTTTTTGAACAATGTGTAATATTAGCCTGCCAACACAAAAGCAATCTGACCAGAGAGATGGTCTAAGAATTCATAAGACAATCATGCTGATGTTCATAAAATGATATTCCCCAAGAAATACAGTGAACATTTTCCTCACTCAGTAAAATATGGCAGCTTGGGAGGCAGAAGGGAATTGGTAAAATACTTTTCACTATTATCAGATAAATGAAACAAGTAAAATACTCTATACTATAAGAGATAACTACCTATTGCTTTTCTGTATATATTTGTCATGAACTCTTTATTAAGAAGAGGAAAATCTGCATTGTTTTGCTATTTTAATTAACTTTGAATAATGATAAGTGACAAAATTGGTGGTTGCTTAAGAGCCCTTTTTTAGAAAGGCACTTTCTTGGAAGCCAAGGAAAATGTTTTGTTGTTTTTGTTTGAGTTTGGTTTATTTTACCCCTCATAAAGTCTTATGCATAATAATTTTTCCCATTACCTACACACACACACAAAATCCATGACAATCACAAGGAAGAGCAAAACTCTACTTGAAGCACCTAGCACAGCCTTTTCTGTATTGATATGGTAAAAAGTCTCAGTTTCATAAATTATATTAATTTATATGAAGGAAACTTAGATGCAACAGGCTTGGCTTTGTATTGAAATCAAAACTCTTTATCTATTAGGCATTTCTGAGTTTATTTTCATACAATCTGCCGATAAGAGGCAACCATTGTAGGTGAGATATAACAGAAAAAAATGTATGACATAATTTAATAATACTATGAATTGATATAGACAACCCTTTCAAATAGAAATTCAGTCAGAGTGCAAAGCATTTTAAAAAATGAAAATCAATCAGTTAGACCTCCCAAAAGTGCAGAGATCATACGGATTTTTAAAAATTGCTTCTTGTGGCTTTATTGGCTCCAATATCACAGCTTCATAAACTTGAGGGCTGGTAATTAGATTTTCCAATTAATTGCAGGTAAAACTATAACTTCCTTACAGCCAGTTGTCATCCTTTAACAAAAGATGGAAAACTCTGAAGAGAATGAGCACACGTGGGAAAATTGGATATTAGGATGCAAATTAGCGTTCAAACCTATCTACAAGTTTTCTCATTCAAAGGAAGAAAAAGAATTGATTGATTACAAAATACACTTGTATTGGATCAATTCAGGACTGCTATTATTGTGTCTCTTCATAGAAAATCTTTTACAAGTACATTCCTTCTAAACAATGAAAAGACAACATGAAGACAATTAATACTAAATTTTGTAGTTTAGAACTTTCCAGCTGATTTTTCTGCTTCTAGCTGTAGGCTGTGTCAGTCAAACTCATTTTTAGCCCTTTATCTCACTACCAAATTTTGTCCTTCTTCCACAGAATCAGTCTCTCTTCCTGGAATATTGTAACTTCCATTCTTTATGGTACTAATCTAAACCAAACCTGTCCTTTTAAACCTCATCTTCTTTGTAAAATCTTGCATCAACCATGCAACCTTACTCTAATAAACATGAACTAATAAATATATTGTTTGGCAATGATTTTGTAGCTTTTCTTTTCTTATCTATGGGTATATTACCAACTAGACAAAATGAAAACAGTATGATTATTGAGGGATTCATGGCTTCTATATATCTGTAGTTCCCTACTGTTTTTATAGTATTAAATACACATTGGTTCAAGTACTTCCAATCTGCCATCTCTTCTAGGTATATTTCAGCCTCATGTTGCCTGTGCTGTAAGGGGTAAGCAGTTCCACTTGTTATTTCCAGAGGAAGAAGAACATTTTGTCCTGTGGCACTCTCTTAGGAGTAATGACTTCCCCCACCCTCAGAATCTTCCCAGCATTGACCATTGCTGAACTACTAGCAAGGAGGAAGAAACATTCATGATTGGCTCAGATCAATAGTCTGGTGCGGAATGAATATTGGAGAATCAACCATTATGTCCATCACATTCTTTCATTTGATAGTCATGTTCACGTGATTAAACAGAAGAGATATTAGCCACACAGAAAGCTGTTATTTTGAGGGAGAGAATGGTAGAAAAACATTGGTAGAAGAGTAAGAGGTAAGTAAATGAACCTGTAGAGTACATGGTGTATGAAGAAACTAAGACAGCAGGGTTAAGAGATTTTTCTAAGGTGGTAGAGCCAAGAATGAAACCTGCTCCATGGTAAGCCTGCCATAGTGTAAGTGAAATATTATCTATCTTCTTATTACCATCCATACCCATATTGCTTTAGGGCATATGTATTTTACCTTGAGTTCTATTCATCTTACTAAGCATTGTTAAAAATCATTAGTACTGAAAATATAAATTGGCTCTTTCTATCAGTTCACTCTTCTACCATCTCCAAATGTTTTTCAACTCTCCACTGTTAAAAACAAATTTTTGTTCGTTAGCAACAAAAACTCAACATTGTTTGACAAAAATCTTTTGAAAATCAAACAAGCAAACAAACAACAACAAAAAACAACCCAGGGAATATACCAAATATCATATGGCCCCTTTTCTTCTATTCTTATTTGTGTCAATATATATTTTCATGTCTCAGCTGCAGGTAACTTGGCATAAATGTTTAATCAACAATTCACATTTATTTGTATTAGAAATACAGAGATGTTTTAAAATTTAAATAAAATTCCATGTCGTTTATATTCACATGCATGAACTTAGGGTTTTTCCCACCTAAAAAAAGTTAAAATCATATTTTTTAGCTTATCAATACTAAAATAACATTAAAATTATCTCTACAGACTAAAATATAGAGATTAAATGGATACAGTCACTTTGTTTTAAAGAGTTAAAACAATTTGCATGTAACATATTTTCCTTTGTCTGTATGTTACTATATATCTCCTTATAATTTAGAAAGTAAGTTAGTATTACTTAACACAAAATAAACATGAAAAAGGAGAGTTAAATGATTTAAATTAGATCACACACTTAATGCCTGCTTTGTTATTAAAGTTTTCATATTCTGAATCTCAGTCCAATGTTTTATGCATTTGACTATGCTATTTTGTTTTATTTTAAGAAATCTATCAACAATTCCAATATATTAAAAAGCAGGATTTATTTCTTGGAAATATAACATTAATTTAAGAAAATAACTTATTCTACTTGGGCAAAGTGATCAAATGACTAGAGAAAATAGAGTTTTATATCAAAAGCCTTTTACAACCAGTCGTCATTTGTTCACTTGCTTAAACTTGAACCAATGTCATTACTAATATGTAAAGTTATGCAAGGAATGTGTCAGACTATATAGCTGTATGATGTAATATTTTCCAGCACTAAAGGAAAAATCCAGAAATTTATTTCCAAAGGAGGAAGCTCAGTTTTCTATTAACTGTAGAACATTCTTTTTTTTTACATGACCCTTCAGTGACCACAGTGCACAGTTTCATTTCAAAGCAGGTGTGGATGAGTATATTGTATTAATCTTCTTGCTAAAACTAGAAATCTGAGTCTAAAGGAATTGTTTTATTTCTCCATAGAGCAATAAATGCAATGACAATTGTCAGAGGCCATCTCAGACCTGAATGTAGTAAGTGTGGGGCTGCGCAGCTTTCAGCTGGACATGAACTTAAACAAATACAAAGCCACAGACACAAGGGTAGAATGAGGATGTAATATGTGTTGGTTGTATCATTTCTCATTCTCTAAGGCAGTGATTCTTTGCCTCTTTGTTAGATAACAGATGTCTCTGAAAATCTGATAAAAACTCTACACTTTCCCAAAAAGGGTATACAAAATTTGTGTTTCTGAGGGTTCCTGGACGAGTAGACCACAAGTTAAGAAATTCTTCATGGAAACAGATCAATCATCCTCCCTTCTACAGCAAGCAATTCTGACTCTGTGGGATGTTTTGATTACTGTTAATTCTGCTTTTCAGACACAGCAAGATACAAGAAAACATAAGGTATTATTGTTGGTGGAGGTTTTAGATGGAAGATTCCCTTTCTGAATACTACACTAAAAGGACTCAGAAAGGAATTATATCAAAGAAAACAATATAACTATAAATAGTGGCAACCGTGATGTTATTAGTCATTATTTTAAAGCTGGTAACCTCATATAAAGTGAAATGAGACGACAATTTTTTTTTAAAGAGCAGGTATCTTACAGTAACAGAAATTAAAGAAATGTTCAGGAAAAAAAAAAAAAAACACCATAATGGAAATATGTCAATGGAAGGACACCGGAACAAACTGAGAGGGTTCCCAATGGCCAAAGCTGCAATGATTTGAGCAACAAAATAAAGTAGTATTGTATTATAGTACAAAATAAAAATTCCAGTGTCCATACAGATAAAAATAAGAATTGAATAAATGGGGAAATACAGACAAATCACTCATGAAGAATTCCAAATAATTGGTGTAGATCTTCTGCTTTCTAATTGGTGGAAAATAACTCCCCACTCCTTAGTGTGAGCTGTGCATAGTGACTCCCTTCCAAAGAGTTCAGTCTGCAAAGGGGGGTGCGGAAAGAGTAACTTTATGGCAGAGAAACTCCACGGGCACTCTCCTCAGCAGGTGATCAAGTTAACCTCAACCGTGATAAGTCATGTTGATAATATGGACCCTTGATATGATGTGATGAGAATCACATTTTAACCCGTGGGTCTTCCTCTCAAAAACCACATAACCTAGTCTAGTCATGGGAAACACATCCGATAAATCCCATCTGAAGGACATCCACAAAATATTTGACAGATACTTTACTAAACTCTCACAGTCATCAAAAGTAAGTAATGTGTGAGTGACTGTCACGGCCAAGAGAAGCATAAGAAGGCATGACAACTATGTAACATAGTATCCTGGAAGGGATCCTGTGACAGAAAACGACTTAAGGTAAAGACCAAAGAGGTCTGAATAAAGAATGGACTTGACTTATTAATATTCTATTAATATTAGCTCTTTAATTGTAAAAAATAAATAAATAAAAGCACCATACTAAAGAAAAATAAAAATAGAGAAAATTAGGTGCAGGGTATTTGGGAACTCTCTGTACTACCTTGGAAATTTTTCTATAACTCTATAAAGCTATCCTAAAATAAAATGTTTATTTGAGAAAAAAAAAGAGAGAGAGAGAAACCAGGAAAGACACTGAGTCAGGAGAGCCAATTGCACTCTCTCCTTCCAAAATCCACAGCCTTAACTGGAAGCAAACTATGTATATAATAATGACATGGAAGTGAAACCTTGATCACGTGTTAAGGCTGGGGCTTATGAAAAAAACACTGCTACTGGTCTGTAAATATAAATGTATTAAAAGTTCAGCATTACATTTCCATCTGTATGCAATAATTTTTAGATAATCAGATAAATAGACATACAAAGACAGACAAATACTTCATGTATTCAGCTAATAAGTTAAATTGGTGGTTATTCATGAATCCACATAACTGTGTAATTATTGTGGAGTATTTTTTATTTTTGTATTTTCCTACTTATCCTATAATTTACTATCACCTCTCTTGACAGCTTCTGGATTTATTTTCCATTCTGTTTTCACAGATTAAACTGTGAACAGTTTTATGAATGCAGACAGTGAGTGATACCTTTTACATGATTAGTTTAGTTTAAACTTATTTGAAAAGAATGTGTTTATGAGTGTGTGTATGTGTGTGGCAAAGTCTGTCATGTTATTATGGGCCAAGAGTCATAATTAAGAAGAGTGTTCCACAACATTCATGTTATTTATCCCCTCACCTGGGTTTCAGGAACTGTTGTAGCCTGTGGAAACATTTTCAAATCTTCTCTAGCTCCAATTATACAATTACATCATCCATGGCTCAAAGAAAAAATATTTTGCATAAAGTAGAAGCAACTATTTGGAGAGATGCTAGATTTTTAATACCAGCAATTTGCAAATCTCATTGAAGGCTATCTGTTGGTCACTTTTAACTTCATATCTCATGTGAGATTACTCATTCTATGAAAACCATGTAGAAGTATCTTCTACTTATACCGTATATTGCTCAACTGTAAAACATTATACATTCTCACTAATTCTAATGGGTTTGCTAATGATCTCCAAACCTCTTTGACATAAAGAGTTAAACCTCAATCCAAACACAATATTTACTGTGCCATTACTTTCCATACTGTACAGAATAGAATTACATCCTGGCCCAGCAAGTACAAATCCATAGTTACGACTTCTAACTCTGCAACCAACTGCAATGATACTTAGCTTTTCTCAATTTTCCACATACAGCAAAAACTTAAAATATTTCCCTCCTGGCCCAACGAAAATATCTATATGAAAAATTACACACACAGACATATACACACACACTAAATTTGAGTAAAGTGTGGGTATAATTGAAAAACACTTCTCTGAGAGTCAAGAGACTAGTGTTCTAACCCTCAGATGGACTGTAAGCTTCCCACATGATATTGGGCCAAGCACTTACCCTCTGTGAGCTTCAGTATACTCACCTTTAAACCAAAGGTTAAATTAGGTGAGGTCTCAGAGCTCATTCAGTTGACAATCTGATTCTACCTATGGTGGATGCTGCAGTGCCCCACCATCAAGGTCACCCCTCCAGGAATGAGCTTGCTCCTGGGAACGTTGGCTGCCTACAGTTCAGAGCTGAGTGTCTTCTGGAATAGCATTTGGCTGAAGTAAGGTGTCTTGTCCTAGAGGCAGCCCATACCCAGTGACTTTGATAGGGGTATATGAAGGTGGCTGGGTCCCTTTCTACTAATTAAGACAACCCTGAAGGGCCATCCCATCTTCAGAGTTCCCAATGGCATGGACTGATCACTCAGTTGCAACCCCACTGTTCCTGTGTTTAAGGCTGCTTTACTCCCTCTTAAGACATGTTCCCAAAAGTAATCCCTTTTTTCATGCAAATTTTCATCTCAATGTCTCTGTCTCTAAGAGAATTCAACCTACAACATCGACTAAATACTAAGTTTCCTTAAGGAGCTTTACCAGTTATGCAACCACCAATATGCTAAATTTCTCTCTCACTTTAGTCATTCCTTAATTCATTTAACAGTTTCAGAGAATTTCCTATGTGCCATGCACTTGCTATGTACAGGTTATGCACTTGAGAATCAAACATACATGATCTTTATTCTGATATAAAAAAATGGTATTTAAAGCTGTGAGTTTAGATAAATTTCTTTATGGATTCTTAAGGTTGGAAATAGATTGGATTCAGCTGAGGAATTCTAGAAACTACTGATACCTCATCCCATCACCCATATCTAGATTTAATTAGTTTTGGATGTGGCCCAGGCATCAGGGTTTTTAAAAGCTCTTCAGATGATTTTAATTATCAGAAAAATAACTTGTTTGAAAAGAGAGTTTATGGTTAAAAAAAAAAAGACATGGAATTGAAATGTGAGGAATTGCAACATTTAATAAGCAGATAGGAAAAGATAAGCCAATAATTCAAAGAATAAATAGCCCAGGAAGAAGGGATAAATCCAGCAGTGTGTGGTACCAACAGAACTCAAGGAAAAAAAAGAATATTTCATGAAAGAGTTGGCTAACAGGGCCAAAAGTTGCTGAGAGGTTGAGATGAGGACTGAAAGCTTTCCATGGGATTCAGCAAAAGAAAGAACTTTTTTTCAGTTGAGAAAGAGGCTAGATTGGAGTGGATAGTACAGTAAGTAGTAGGTGAAGAAATGAATGAGGGACTGCATATGACTCTATTGAAAATCTGTTTCCCTAAGAGTGATGTCAGCAAGATAGTGAAAAAGGAAGCCCTGGACTCTTACTCCCCCTCAAGGACATAACAATTCAACAACAAATGGATCAATCTTCTTTGTGAGAAATTCTAAAACTAGTTGAGAGTCTTCTGTACCTCAGTTGAGTATGAAATCAGCCACACTGAACTCGTAGGAAAATAAGACACCCTCCAGCCCTAATTCCCACCCCTAAAACCCCAGCACAGCATAATATAATCATGAGGGAGTCCTCAGCTTACAGCTTCTTCCTCTGGAGTGAAGCAGTTGGACCATACACTTAGCATCTCAGCTTTTGCATATACTACCAGAGAGACTGTCTTCTATCTCTCCTGTCTTGGAAAGCTGATAAAGCACATCATACACTAGCACACTAGGCCCCTGAGGACTACAGAGAAAAAAGTAACAGTTTTCACTAGCATAAAGACATGCCACAGCTCCTCCCCAAAGCTCAGTGCACAGCAAGGAAGGGAAGTAAACCCTAGCTCCCAGCTTCTCCCTGAGAACACTTGAACCACGTCTGCCATCCCAACTTTTTCTGGTGCTACTCAAGGGACTGGATTTCTCTCATCTGTCTCAGAGCACTGATAGGACCCAGTATACACTAGACCACTGAAGGCTATAAAGAACAAAGCAGTGCTTTGAACAAGTGTGCAGAACTCATCACAGATGCTACCCGAGCTCAACACAGAGTGAGCACGTAAAAAACACCAGCGCCCAGATTCTTCTTGGGGAAGGAAAAGAGATGGATCATAGATCTGGCATTCCAACTTCTCCAAGAGCTACCAGAGGAATTTACTTCTACCCACCTTTCTTGGAGGATAGACGGCCTAACAAACTCTGGACACCTGGGAGCCACTTAAAAAAAGGCAGTGATTTAGACTACCAAGAAGGTTTGAGAGACGCACAGAAACTGGCCAGGTTGAATGGTGAAGGTCTTCTCTAGCACACGATCAATCTGTGGAGACTGGGAGATGTAGAGGTTTTTCTGCTGCCTAGATAACAATACAAAGACTCAAGAAAAATAAAGAAACAGGCAAACATGATCCAAACAAAGGAATAAAATAAAACTCCAAAAACCAACCCGAATGGAAATATATGAATTACTTGACAGAAAATTTAAAACAAACAGTCATATCTTTATAGATAATAAAATGTTCAACATGCTCAGGAGAACAATACACAAAGTATGAATTTCAACAAAGAGAAAATTTTAAAGTGAAGCAGGTAGAAACCTTGAAGCTGAAGAATATAATAAACTAAAAAATTCAATAGAGAAATTCAGTGGCACATTAGAATAAGCAGAAGAATGAGCAAACATAAAGACAGGTCATTTAAAATAATTCAGAGCAAAAAAAGAAAAAACAAAAAAGTGAAGAAAACTTAAGGGTCTTATAAGACACTGTGATAATGTAACTGATAATAAGATATATATATATATGATCTTCATTCTTACTTCCTAGAACAGAGCTCCTAAAACCTGTAAACACTCTGGAGTGATGAATGTCTTCTGTATGCTAATAAGATGACTGGCAGTTCATGGCCCCTAGAATAGCCTTAGGATGGGGGCTGGCCACCAGAAAGACCAAAACATGATTAAAGAGTTGGGACTTTCAGCCTTACTCCCACCCCGCAACATTCAGGGAGGGGAGAAAGGTTGAAGGTTGAGTTGATCACCAATGGCCGAAGATTTCATCAATCATGGCTTTATGATGATGCCTCCATAAAAAACCCAAAACACAGGGTTTAGAGAGCTTCCAGAAAGCTGGAGACATAGAGGATTGTAAAGGATGGTGTACCCAGAGAGGGCACGGAAGCTTTATGCCCCTTCTCACATGCCTCGTTCTGTGCATATTCTCCATTTGCCTGATCACCTATATCCTTTGTATAATTCCTTCACCATAAATGGGTAAAAATAAGTGAAGTGAAGTGTTTTCCTGAGCTCTGTGAGCTGCTCTAGCATATTAATCAAACCCAAGGACATGATCAGGGGAATCCAGATTTACAGTCAGTTAGTCAGAAGTACAGGACACAACCGGGGACTTGTTATTGGCATCTGAAGTGTGGGGCAGTCTTCTTGGACTGAGCCTTTGAGCTGTGTGATCCAACACTATCACCAGGAAAACAGAATTTAAAAATAAATTATAGGACAAACAATTGGTATCCCCTAGAGAACTGACTGGTTGGCATCTGAAGCAAAATGCCACACACACATCTGTTGTCAGAAGTATTCTACTGGAGAGTACAGTGTAAAAAACACACTTAGGCTTTTCCTACAGATTCCATCAAGCAGACCAAGATAGGCATTATGGGAATTACAGAAGAAGTAAAAAGGGAGAAATAATTAGGAAACTAATTCTAAGAAATAATGGCTAAAATCATCCCAAATCTGAGGAAGGAAATGAACATTCAGATTCAGAAATCCCAGAAAGCCCCCAAAAAGATAAAACTAAAGTAATACACACAAATTGTATTAGTCCAGTTTCTCCAGAAAGACAGAACCAATAGGAAATACAGCCATACCTCAGACATATTTAGAGATCAGTTCCAAACCACCACAATAAAGTGAATATTGCCATAAAGTTAGTCATACAAATGTTTTGGTTTCCCAGTGCATATAAGAAACTAAACTGTAGTCTGCTAAATGTATAATAGCATTATGTATTAAATAATAAACATACCTTAATTTTAAAATATCACTAAAAAATGCTAACAATCATCTGAGCTTTAAACAAGGTTTCATCTTTTTTGCTGATAAAAGGGTCTTGCCTTGATGTTGGTGACTGCTGACTGATCAAAGTGGTGCTTGCTGAAGGCTGGGGTGGCTGTGGCAATCTCTTAAAATAGACAAAAGTGAAGTTTGCTGGATCAATGGACTCTTCCTTGTATGGCAGATGTGTCTTTAACATGCAGTGCTGTTTGATAGCCTTTTATCTACAGAACGTCTTTCAAAATTGGAGTCAATCCTCTCAAACTCCTGCTGCTTTATAAACTAAGTCCATGTAATAATCAAAATCCTGTGTTGTCATTTTGACATTGTTCTCAGTATCTTCACCAGAAGATCTGAGTAGAGTCCATTTCAGGAAACCACATTCTTTGCTCATCCATAGGAATCAATGCGTCTTCTGTTCAAGTTTTATCATGAAATTGCAACAACTCAGTCACATTTTCAGGTTCCAGTTTTAATTTAAGTTTTCTTGCTATTTCCACCATCTCTGCAGTTAATTCCTCCACTGAAGTTTTGAACTACTCAAAGTCATCCAAAAAAGTTATAATCAACTTCTTCCAAACTCCTGTCAATGTTGATATTTTGACTTCCTTTCATAAATAACAAATGTTCTTAATGGTATCTAGAAGAGTGAATCCTTTCCAGAAGGTTTTCAATGTATTTGGCCCAGATCCATCAGGGGAATTACTATCTATGATAGATATAGCCTTAGTAAATGTATTTCTTAGATAATAAAACATGAATGTCAAAATGGCTCCTTGATTCGTGGTCTGAAGAATGGATGCTGTATTAGCAGGCATGAAAACAACTCCTTGTATAATACATCTCCGTCAGAGCTCTTGGGTGACCAGGTGCATTGTCAATGAGCAGTAATGTTTGAAAATGAGTCTTTTTTCCTGAGTGGTAGGTCTCAATAGTGGGTTTAAAGTCTTCAGTAAATCATGTTGTAAACAAATGTGCTGTTACCCAGTCTTTGTTGTTCCATTTCCAGAGCACAGAGAGAGTAGATTTTGCATAATTCTTAAGGGCCCTAGGATTTTTGAAATGGTAAATGGGCATTGACTTCAACTTCAAGTCACCAGTTGCATTAGCCCTTAACAAGAGTGTTAGCCTGTTCTTTGACTGGGCATTGACTTCTCTGTAGCTATGAATAATGGTGTCTTCTTCCAATATAAGGCTGTTTAATCTACATTGAACATCTGTTGTTTCGTATATTCACCTTCATCAAAGATCTTAGCTAGATCTTCTGGATAACTTGCTGTGGCTTCAACATCAATACTTGCTGTGCCACCTCACACATTTGTGTTATGCAAATGGCTTCTTTCCTTCAACCTCATGAACCAACCTCTGCTAGCTTCCAAATTTTCTTCTGCAGCTTCCTTACTTCTCTTAGCCTTCATAGAATTAAAAAGAGTTAGGGCCTTGCTTAGGATTAGACTTTGGCTTAAGGGAAGGTCATAGGTCATTTGGTCTTCTATCTAGACCACTTAACCTTTCTCCAGCTCAGCAATAAGACTGTTTCACTTCCTTATCATTCATGTGCTATGAGAATGGCACTTTTAATTTCCTTCTAGAACTTTTTCTTAGCATTCACAACCTGGCCGTTTGACAAAGAGGCCTAGCTTTCAGCCTATTTTGGCTTTTGACATACCTTCCTCACTAAGCTTAATCATTTCTAACTTTTGGTTTAAAGTGAGAGACATGCAGCCCTTCTTTTCACCTGAAAACTTAGAGACAATTGTAGAGATATTAATTGGCCTAATTTCAATGTTGTTGTATCTCAGAGCATAAGAAGGCTTGAGGAGAGGGAGGGAGATGAAAAGACAGACTCCCAGTTGTTCACACACCACATTTAGTAAATTTGCACTCTTATGTGGGCATGATTTGTGGCACCCCAAAACAATTACAACAGTAACACCAAAGTTCATTGATCACAAATCACTCTAACAGATACAATAATAATCATAAGATTGAAATATTGTGAGAATTACCAAAACATGACACAGAGACACACTGGGAACACAAGCTGTTGGAAAAATGATGCCAACACACTAGCTCAAAGCAGGTTGCCGCAAACCTTTAATTTGTGTTTTTTAAAAAGGCAGTATATAGAAGATGAGATTTAATAGTGGTATTGGCTCACTCAATTAAAGAGGCTGAGAAGTCTTAGGATAGGCTATCGGCAAGTTGGACACCCTGCAATGCCAGTAGCATGGTTCAGTCCAAGTCCAAAAGTCTCAGAACTAGGGAAGGTGATGGTGTAATTCTTAGTTTGATATTGAAAGCCTGAGAACCTACAGGGCTGAGTGCCAGGTTCCAAATACCAGGGAGCCTCAAGTTCCGATGTCCAAGGGAAAGAGAAAAGGTTGTCCTAGCTCCAGGAAAAAAAGAGAGAGAGAGAGAAAGAATTCACCTATCTTCTGCTGTTTTATTATATTCAGGCCCCCATCCAATTGGGTAGTGTTCACCCACATAGAAGGCAGATCTTCCCTACTCAGTACACCAACTTGCATGACCATCTACTCTGAAAACACCCTTACAGACACACACAAAGGTAATGCTTTACGAGCTCTCAAGATATTCCTTGTTGTAGTCAAGTTGACATCTAATCAACATGCACATTCTAATGACATTGTCAAGAGCAAAAACAGAGAGAATTGAGAAAGCATCAGGCTAAAAGCCACTTGTCAAGTACATGTGAACCTCTATAAGACTATCAGTGGATTTTTCTGCAAAAAATATCATACATCCCAAAAGGCAGTGGGATAATACATTCAAAGAGCTGAAAGAAAGAAAAAAGAAAAGAAACTCAACCAAGAGTACTCTACATGGCAAACTCGTCCATCAAAAATGAAGGAACAACTTTCCCAAAACAAACAATAGCTGAGGGAATTCATCACCACTAGATATGACTTATAAGAAATGCTAAAGGGAGTTCTTCAACTTAAAATGAAAGGATGCTAAAATGTAAAACTTGGTAAAGTTATATATAGTCTAATAAAGAATATCATATTACTATAATGGTGATGGTTAAATTATTTTAATTTTGATATAGTTTTTTTAAAAAAGAGATCTACTTTCGATTTAAGGATACACATAGGCTGAAAGCAAAGAGATGAAAAAAGATACAAATGTTAACCAAATTAGAGCATGGAATGACTATACCTAGATAAAATAGACTTTAAGTCAATTATTATCATAGAAGACAAAGAAAAACATTACATAATGATAAAAGGGTAAATCCACCAGGAAGATGTAACAATAATAAGTGTGCGTGCATCCAACATAGGGCCACAGAAATTTATAAGGAAACATTGATAGAACTGATAAGAGTAATAGGCTGCAATACAATAATAGCAGGAGACTTCAATACCCTACTTTCAGTAATGGACAGAACAATCAGACAGAAAGTCAACAAAGAAACAGTGAACTTTAACAATATTATAAACCAAATATAAAAAAAAAATACAGAACATTTCATCCAACAGCAGAAGAACTACATTTTTCTCAAGAAGACATGGAACATTCTGCCAGATAGATCACATGTTAGGTTCCAAAACAAGTCTTACATAGTTTAAGAAGATTGAAATTACATAAAGTATCTTTTTCAAATACAATGGAATGAAACTGGAAATCAGCATCAAAAGGAAAGCTGAAAAATTCACACATGTTGAAATTAACACATTTTGAACAACCAGTGGGCTAATGAAAAATATTAAAATTAGAAAATACGTTGAGACAAAAAAACACAACATACTAAAACATGGGATGCAAAAAAAAGAAGTACTAAGAGGAAAGCTTACAATATAAATGTCTATGTTAGACAAGAAGATATAACTCAAATATACAGCCTAACTTTATATTAATACCTCAAATAACTAGAAAAAGAAAAAAAAAGCCCAAAGTTAGCAGAAGGTAGAATATAATAAAGACTAGAACAGGAAAAGAAATAATAGTAATTTAAAAAATTTTTAAATAAAATTCATAAATGTTAACAAAATTTACAGCTAGAATAACAAAGAAGAAAGAAGATGCAACTAAATAAAATCAAAAGAAGAAATCAAAATCAAAATGAAAGAAGGGGCATTACAACTGATGCCACAGAAACACAAACGATTGTAAGAGACTACTCTGAACAATTACATACCAACAAACTGGATAATCTAGAAGAAATGAATAAAATCCTTGGCACATACAATCCACTAAGACTGAATCATAAAGAAATAGAAAAGCTGAACAGACTTCTAACTAGTAAAGGGATTGAATCAGTAATCAAAACCTCCCAACAAAGAAAAGCCTAGGACCAGATGGTTTCACTGGCAAATTCAATCAAATATTTAAAGAATAAAAGCCAGTCCTTCTCAAAATCTTCCAGAAAATTAAAGAGAAAGAAACACTTCCAAAGTCTTTGTGAGCCCAATATTGCTCTGATACCAAAACTAGAGGAAAAAAAAAAACACATCAAAAGAAAACTACAGGCCAATATTCCTGATGAACAAAGATGCAAAGATCCTAAACAAAATACTAACAAACTCAATTCAATAGCACATTAAAAGGATCATACACCATGACCAAGTGGGATATATAACCAGGATACAAGGATAGTTCAACATACAGAAATCAATTAATGCCATAAACCACCCAAATCAACAGAATGAAGGATAAAAATCACATAATCATATTAATTGATGTATAAAAGGCATTTAATAACATTTAACATCCTTTCATGATTAAAAAATGCCCAATCAACTAGGAATAGAATGAAATTACTTCACATTATAAAAGTCCTATATGAAAAGCTCACAGAGAACATCATTCCCAACAGTGAAAACTGAAAGCTTTTATACTGAGATCAAGAATAAGACAAGGATGCCCATTCTTGCCACTTCTGTTCAACATGGTACCTAGCACACAGAGTAATTAGATAAGAAAAAGAAAAGGAAGACATCCAAGTCAGAAATAAAGAAGCGAATTGTCTCTGTATGCCAATGGCATAATCTATATAAATGAAACTCTAAAGACTACACACACACACACACACACACACACAAACACACACACACAGTTAAAACTGATAAACAAATTTCAGTAAAGTTGCAGGACACAACATAAAAACATCATTTGCTTTTCTATATACCAATAATGAATATCTGAAAAGGAAGTTAGGAAAATAATTCCGTTTGTAATACCATCAAAAATAATAAAATATTTAGGAATAACCTTAACTAAGGTAATCAAAGACTTGTCCACCGACAACTATAAAACACCAATGAAACAAATTAAAGCCACAAACAAATGGAGAGACAGCCCATGTTCATGGGTTGGAAGGCTTAATATTGTTAAATGCCCATACTACCCAAAAGGATCAGCAGATCAATTCAATCTCTATCAAAATCCCATTGGAAATTCATATAGAAAATTTTTACAAAACAATTCTAGAATTAATGTGAAACCACAGAGTATCCCAAACAGCCAAACAATCTTGAGAAAGAATAATGCAAGAGTTAAGAAATGTAGAACTGTGCTTGAAGTATAAACTATGTTCTAACTGCCGTAAGATTTTCACTTTTCTTTAGCAGCTAAACAAGCACTGGCCTCAAGGTAAGCACAATTAAAGAACTGCAGCTCACCACCAGACACTGACTAACTGACCCCCTGTTCCACAAGCCATAACTACAGCTGTGATTGGACGAGAGACTGATTTCAGCAACTTTCTCCTGATAAGAAGACCACTGGCCATGGACTGGTTTTGGGCAGTTTCACAGAGGCTGAGCATTTGAGTGCCTTTGTGTCCCTATTGTACCTACTTCACTTTCTTTTTTTTTTTTTTTTTTTTTGAGATGGAGTCTCTCTCTTTTGCCCAGACTGGAGTGCAGTGGCGTGATCTCAGCTCACCACAACCTCACCTCTCGGGTTCAAGGGATTCTCCTGTCTCAGCCTCCTGAGTAGCTGGGACTACAGGCGTGCATCCCCATGCACAAGTAATTTTTGTATTTCAAGTGGAGACGGGGTTTCACTATGTTGGCCATGCTGGTCTCAAACTCCTGACCTTGTGATCCGCCCACCTTGGCCTCCCAAAGTGCTGGGATTGCAGGCGTGAGCCACCGCCCCCAGCCCCTACTTCACCTTTTGACATAGAGAACCTAATTGTAACACATTTAAATGCCAAGTCTCCACCCCAAGGTGAACATGGGATACATGTAACATCTTTGCTTGCACACAACCTCCTTTCATGAATATTCAGAGTTCCTCCCACAGCCTGCTGAATATATATACTTGGCCAACCTGTTCAGCATAAATTCCTGTCTCGATTTTCCCTCCATCAAAAGTACTTGCTTTTATTTTTTTTAAGCTGGAGGCTGTGCTTCCTGCCTGCAGGTTGTAATCTCCTTCTTAAAATAAAGGTCTCCTTTCTAAATTTATATATTGTGTAATTTTTAAGTTTATAATAGAAGAAAATATTACTTAGCCTTTAAAAAGAAGGAAATCTTACTGTATGCAACAAGACAGATAAACCCTGAGGACATAATGTTAAGTGAAATAAGCCAATCACAGAACGACAAATACCATATGATTCTAATTATGTAAGGTACCTAAAAGTCAAACCTATAGAAGCGGAGAGCAGAATGGTGGTTTGCAGAGGCTGGGGGTAGGGAAAATGGGGAGTTGCCATTGAAGAGGTATAATGTTTTAATTATACAAGATGAATAAATTCTAGATATGTGCCTATAGTTAACAATACTGTATTGTACACTTAAAAAATCTGTTAAGAAAGCAGAACTAATATTAAGTGTTCTTGCCATAATAAAATTTAAAATAAAACAACCTCTAGTGTTAATCCTCCCAAAACAATCCACACTGTATGTATACATACAACATGATGACTTTTTGAGCTATTGCTCAATTTAGCACAGAAAAAAATCCATTAAAAATTAGTTGGCACCTTTTTACTGAACCAATTGGGTTATTATTATTTGAACTGTTTGCATAGCTATTACTTGAAAACACAATTTAAATTCTTGGCTTTCTGCTAAGGAGAATCTGGCACATGACAAGATAAAAAGTGAATAGTACCAGGATGAAATGTCAATGAATGTAGTTCTAAATATTTCAACTTTAAAAATTAATAAAATACATCTAGTTTTTTAACAACCACCCCCACCCAACCCCAAACCCTCCCCCCCACCAAAAAAAAAAAAAAAGTTTGACTCTATGGACTCTAGAAAAGGAGAAAGACGGAGTGAAAACTAGAGATGGGTGTAGGGTTAAGAAATGTGTTGGCATTTCTCTTTTTAATAGACTGTAATAGAAAACCTAAGTATACTACAGAAGATGCAGTTGAAGGAAAAACTCGAAAAAGTTAACCCCAATTTCAGGTCCCCCCTCACCACAAAACAGTAGGCAATGAGATCTAAATCTCATCCGAATTAGTCTTAGATGAAACAAAGGAGAACTTTCTCATTGTAAGGAGGGGAGAAGTGGAGTGAAATGGCAATATAGGGGAGATTGTGTGTCTGTTAGTGGAAGATTGAGTCATAGATTAAGTTTCCTCCTTAAAAGTTTCAAGTTAAAAATTGAGAACAATGTTCTTATGTATCTGCCAGAAAATAAGAGGTCTTGCATGAACACCTAGAAGATAAAATATGGAATATACTACATTGTATTTTAGAACAATTCAGAACATTATAGGTCACCAAAAATATATTATTTATATTTTATGTTATATATTAATGTGGCTGCTTTTAAAATTTATTTTAAATATATTATGATACAGTATTCAGTACTGTTAGTAAATGATTAATACCATGAATGATTAATATCATCTATCACCTGTAATTTTCTGCATTTTTCTAACACTGCTTTTGGGGGAAAGTGTTCTTTGAATGCAAATTTTCAAGTGTTGAAATTATTTGTCCCTTGTAGAATTCATACTTAGAACTACACAGTCTGAAGACTGCCACATGTAGATACCTTCATTCATTCAATAAATGTTTAGTAAGTGTCTACTACCACCAGGCATTTCTCTCAGCCCTGGAAAAATACTAGCAAACAAAACCCACAAAAACAGTTGACCTCATGGAATTCAACCCCAAATTCATAACAGTAATTGGCCACAGGGTGGGCACCAAAAATTTCCTAGTTCTCATTTTTCAAAGTGTACTATTCAGTGTCATAGTTTGTACTTGCTAAGGTTCATATAACCAAAATCCCAGATCTAGCCACATTTATGAAAAGGTGATTATTCCAAGCTGAAAGTAAATGTCTTCATTCCCAACTGGTTTCTGTTTGCTTTGCCTCCCTGTTTTTTTTAATTTAATGTTTGAATACAAATTAGAAATAATTGAGTCCATACTATGTCAGTGAAAACCCCAGCATTTTACCTCTGTGTGTATTAAAATGGAAAAGCTAACTCTAAAATATACATCAAAATGCAAAGGACTTAAAATAGCCAAGAAAATACTAGAGAAGAACAAGACTAGAACAGGATATACCCTACTAGGCATTCAGCCTTAGTAATAGGGGAGTGTGTTACTGGCACAAGACTAAACTAATATACCAGTGAGGCAGAAAAGAGAAGCAAATAATTGATTTACAATAAAGACACAACTGCAATTTACTAGTAATGTACAGGATTTTTCAATAAATGTGCTGTATTAATTGGATATGCCTATTTTAAAAATGAGTCTTAACACTATCCCATATCATATAGAAAAGCAAGTTGAAATGGATTACAGATCTAAATGTGAAATATAAAGTAATAAAGCAAAAATAATCAAAATAAACTGATGTTCATTACCTTGAAGTAGAGAAAGATTTCTTGAGACAAAAGAATTAAAAATGAGTAACAAATCAGATTTTATTAAAAATAAATTCTTCAATTCATCAAAACATACTGTTAAGAAAGTTAAAATGCATAAAAAGAACGGAAATTTGTAGTGTCTATATCTGACAAATGATTTGTTCTAGAATATATAAAGAATGCCTACATGTTAATAAGAAAATCAACATTTTTTAAAGTAGGCAAACACTTGAAAAGTCATTTTGAAAAATAAGTTTACAGGCGAAAAGGTGCTCAATAACATCAATCATCAAGGAAATGCAAATTAAAACTACACTGAGATATCATTATACTCACAGAAGATGGTTAAAATTAAAATGATTACCAATAATATCAAGTTATTATGTGGAAGTGGAACAACTGAGACTCGATGATGGGAGTATAATTTGAAAACTGTCCATATCTTCTAAAATTCAATAAACATATATCCTATGATACAAAAAATTTTACTCTTGGATATGTGCCCAACAGATATGAATGTTTATGTCCAACAAAATACATGTATAAAAATGTTCATAACAGGCTGGGCAAAGTGGCTCACATCTGTAATGCCAGCACTTCGGGAGGCCAAGGCGGGCAGATCACTTGAGGTCAGGAGTTCCAGACAGCCTGGCCAACATGGTGAAACCCCGTCTCTACTGAAAATACAAAAATTAGCCAGGTGTGGTGACACATGCCTGTGATCCCAGCTACTCGCGAGGCTGAGGCAGGAGAATCGCTTGAACCCAGGAAGCAGAAGTTGCAGTGAGCTGAGATTGTTTCACTGTACTCCAGCCTGGGTGACACAGTGAGACTTTCTCTTGAAAAAAAAAAAAAGTTAATAACACCTTCAGTCGTAATGACCCCAGACTGAAAACATTATGAATATTCAATAGTAACAGCTGAACTTCACCTGAACTCCTAGAATACTGAATGGTTAAAAACTAACTCCAGTCTTCATGTTACAGGAAGCACCTTACTGTAAATAACTACCCTGCCCCATATGACCTAGACAAGACCCCTGGATGACCCCCCTTGCTTGCCTATGATAAGACCAGACACAGACCTTCCAAACATCCCTTCTTTGTCTCATAAACGAGTAGCTGAGCTGTTTGTCCTCACTGATCAATCTGAACTAAATGTTCACTAACTCAACTTGACCAAACTTTAGTTAGGTTTCTCCCTTCCCTACATGTCCCTCAATTTTCTCCTGCCCCTGAGGTTAAGCAGTCACCGGAAGGCATTCTCCTTTTATGAAAAAAGTGATTTTCAGCCGGGCACGGTAGCTCATGCCTGTAATCCCAGCACTTTGGGAGGCCAAGGCAGGTGGATTGCCTGAGGTCAGGAGTTCGAGGCCAGTCTGGCCAACATGGTGAAACCCCGTCTCTATTAAAAATACAAAAAAAATTAGCCAGCATGGTGGTACATGCCTGTAATCCCAGCTGCTTGGGAGGCTGAGGCAGGGGAATTGCTTGAACCAGGGAGGTGGAGGTTGCTGAGCCGAGATCATGCCACTGCCCTCCAGCCTGGGTGACAGAGCGAGACTCCATCTCAAAAAAAAAGAAAAGAAAAGAAGAGAAAAAAGTGATTTTCTAGGATTATCATCCTTGTTTGCAAAGGGCTAACTCTCCTTAATGGCCCCTCCTAAGAATCAGCTTATAGCAAAGAAAAACTGTCTCATCATGGTACCTGCTCATCCCACTCCCCAGCAGCTGGTTCCTTCCAGACTCATTTATTGCTATAAAAGAGAAGCCCTTTCTGACCTTGGAGAGGCTAATAGATCTTACAATCAGAGCATTCTCCCTATTGCAAAAGTCTTTTCAAATAATGTCTCCTTACCTAAGTTTGGATTTGTCTTTTCATTTGACAGTAAAATCGATAAATATAGTATAATAGATTCATAACAATTAAATAGTACACAGCAATGAAAAGGGAGGAACTACTCCTACACCAACAAGCATGGATGAAATCTCACAGATATGATATTGAAGAAAGGAATCTAGATACAAAAGAGTATAAATTGTTATTACTCCATTTATATTATGGTCAAGAAGAGGCAAGACCAATCTAAGGCAATAAAAATGAGAACAGTAATTAACACTTGGAAGGAGGTATTGACTAGGATAGGGCATATGGGAAATTTCATTTTTTTTTTTTTTTGAGACAAAGTCTCACTCTTGTCCCCCAGGCTGGAAAGCAGTGGCAGGATCTCGGCTCACTGCAACCTCCGCCTCCCAGGTTCAAGCGATTCTCCTGCCTCAGCCTCCCAAGGAGCTGGGATTACAGGCACCTGCCATGATGCCTGGCTAATTTTTGTATTTTTAGTAGAGACGGGGTTTCACCATTGTGGCCAGGCTGGTCTCGAACTCCTGACCTCAGGCAATTCACCCGCCTCAGCCTCCCAGTGCTGGGATTACGGGCATGAGCCAGTGTGCCCGGCTGGGAAATTTCTTGACTACTAGAAATGCTCTATTTGTTTGTCTGGGTGGTGGATTCATGAGCTGTATGTAAAAAGTCATTAACCATACCATTAAGATTTATATATTTTGCTGAATGTTGGAACTCAACTTTTTTAAAACATGGAAAAAATTAGGTGGACAAATTTGGGTGCCCTAATACATAGCCCATCAAAGCCTTCCATTAACTAAAGCAATAGAAACAAATTTTGTAATTTATAAGCAAACATTTGTTCTATATTTGTATCTCTCATACTTAAAATTGCAAGAATAATAGTTCAATTCTTAGGCTGGGAAGTGAATACATAGGTGTTTATTATCATTCTAGAAAATCACTTCTTCATAAAACATCTGTTTTCATATTTAAATTAGGCGATAAAAGTAACGAACATAGAGTAGCATCTAACACTTTGTGTGATAACCAATTCACAGTAACCTATTTTATGTCACATGTAGAGAAAGAGAAATCAATGTTACAAAAGTATTAATAAGAAAACTAGTCAGAAAAAATCTAATGGACTCCAAACCAGTTGAAAATTATCAATATATGGTTTGGCTAAGCAAATACACACAATATCTTGATTTCTTATATATATCCACACACTATAAATTCATCTATCTTATTTTCCAAATCATTACTCTAATTTTAATGCTCTAGAAATTTATGGCACCAAGTTAATGAAAGGAGGGCAGTTTATTGCTACTACAAACTAAAACTTAAAACCAAGGAATTAAGCAAAGAAAAGTCAGAGCAGAAATTGAGAACTGAAACAAATAATTTAAGCATCATAGCTCCTTGAGTAAATTACCTCAAAGCACACTACAATGCCTTGGGATAAGAGAGTTTTTGCTATTGTCAGGAAACTTAATAAACTGAGTGAAAAGACTTCAAAGGCCACCCCTGCTATGTAACCTGTTTCTGCTTTAACTACTTTCTGCAGCTTCTCTTTATATAATATCTTATGTGTAACATGAGTTGTAATGTTACAGAGACAAGAAGACTATCTCTGTTGAATTTGAATGATATCTTCATTGAAATATTCACAGGCCAACACATCTGAACAATGGTATGTGTCCTGGGCACAGATCCCACTCAGGCTATAGGAGGCAACAAACATGAATGCTATTCTGAGGGATAAACTGCCTCCTCGCAATATAAATGTGGTGGCATCTGGATATTGAAAGATAAGCCCTTCTTGTCCCTCTTGACCATTGTTTGGAAACCAATGTAACTTTTTATTGAATAAGCTAGAATCTGCAGGCCTCAATTATAAAGAAATTCTATGTTTTCCCACAACATTTATCCAAACTGGCTCTGTGAGGTAAGACTACCCAATATACCTGGATGAAATCTCCAGCAAATCTCATAACATTTTCTGTCACTCTCAGATAATAAAAAGTACCCCCTGGCACTTTCAGTCTCACTAAAATTAGCACTTCCTTAAGTAAGATGTCCAACAATCAAAATCTGAGCTTGATTTAAAAATGATATCCTCTCCTTTCTTAGCCAGGCCTTCCCCAGACAGGGAAGCCTGCCGAGGAATGGGGGTGTGATTGGCTTTTGCACTGTTCCCCTGCCTGGCTAGCTTATAATATCCTTGTGGTTTTCTCAAAATCCCCTTTTTGAGCTCCTCTAATTTCAATTCCCAGGAAAGGACTGTGACTTTTCTCCAACTGGCCACTCCCAATTCCAGCCATCAGCCCCAGGCATTCTGCAGTCCACACTGTGGGCTTCCACTACCCACTTAGGCCCTTTTAGGCAAAGTTCCTATGTTGTGAGCTCCAAGCCAGTGCTTCCACTTGTCCTTGCCCTCATGCTGTCTGGTGGTCTCTTGTGTGACCACATCTGAGGCACAGTGAATATTCGAGCATGACTTTTCCTCCTCAGACAGAAACTACCCCCATTCCAAGGCAGCCCTCTCTGATCTGATCTATTTGCTCTACCCTACAGTCACAGCCGGCTTTTACTTCTCCAGTATGAGTTCATATCAGTCCACAGAGAGCCCTCAATATGCAAGAGACAGACATGATCCTAGCTTTATGTCTTTTTTAAAAAAGTTTTTGTAGAGATAGGGTTTCACCATGTCCTCATTCTCCTTCACCTGTTCTTCCATTTCTTCAACCTCATTCCCAGTCACTTCTCAGACATCTTTACTTTTCTAGCTAAGTCACTTTTTAAGTGACCTCATCTAGTTTCATAATTTACAACTCTTTAAATGTATACCTCCAGCCTAGACTATTCCCTGGAATTTCTGACTCTATATTCAACAGCTTATTGGATATTTTCTCCTGATGTCTAATGGATACCTCAAACTTAACACATCCAGAACTAAACTCTTGTTTTCCCCTCATTTCCTATCTACTCTTCCTGTAGTTTTTAACAGATATCTCAGTAAATAAAAACCTTTTTTTTTTTTTTTGCTCAGGCACAAAACGTGGGAATCACTCTTATGATGACCTACCAAGGCACATATTATTCAGCCATTACAACCTTTCTGACCTCATATCTATCACTCTTTCCATAGTTCACCCTCTTCCTAGTCTACATGGTGTGGTTTGAACACATAAAGCCTGCCATAGAAATTTTGTATTTGACACCTGTTTCCCTGAAATACTACTCCTCTATAAATCTCCATGGCCTTCCTGTAGCCAACTCAATGTAGATCAGCACGACCAAAGTTCTAGTTCTCCAATCTATGTGGTGCTGAATATTATTGTAGTGTGAAAATTTTTGACTCTTTTGAATCAATAAAGCACTTCTAAGTGTGACAAAATAAATATATTTTATAATTACAGATAGTGCTTCTGTAAACTTTCTTGTACGTATTTTTTTGGTAAACATGTACACATTTCTGTTGAGTACTGTATACACTAGAAATAGAATGGCTGGTTCATAGAGTATATGGATTTTCAGTTTTAGTGGATGCTTACAAATGGTTTACCAAATGCTTATGCCATTTTGAACTTTCACTAACAGGATTTGAGCATTGTGGTTCTTCACATTCTCTTCTTCTTTCATTTAGCCATTCTGGTGGGTGTGTATTCGTATACCATCATGATTTTAATCTGCACTCCCTTGATGACAAATGAAGTTGACCACTTTTACAAATTTTTGTTGGCCTTTAGGCTACCCTCTTTTGACCTTTAGGCTACTCTCTTTTCAATTAGGTTGTCTGCTTTTTTCTTAATAATGCCTAAAAGTTATTTGTATATTCTCAACAACTTTTTATTGGTATGTGTGTATAGGTGTATTTGGAAACAACCCAAATGTTTATGAAGAGCAAAACAGAAAAATAAACTGCAGTGATTCATATAATGGAATACTAGGCAGCAAGACAATGAATGAACTGATGTTACATATAACACTGTGAATGAATCTTACAGAGTTAGTGAGCAAAAGAAGCAGTTACAAAAGATACATACTGGATTATTCTACTTACATGCAGTTTGAAACTAGGCAAAATTAATTTACTGAATGGTAATCACTGGAGTTGGCAATGAGTAATTTGGAAAGAAAGTGATGTCTAATGTTTTGGACATGTTCTGTTTCTAGGTCTGTGTGCTGGTTACCAAGGTGAACATTTATTAAAGCTTATGATTGGTGCACTTTTCTATATGCATATTATACATACTTCAAAAAGGTTTAAAAATAAATGCCCAAAAAAACTTGTGTTTAATTATTTGTGTGTCACATATACAGAGAGCAAACACACGCATAGACAGATTGAGGCAGAAAGACAGAGAGAGATTGCATAAAGCAATTAAAATATGATATTATAATCTTTGATCAGTTAAAACTAAGTCTCTATGTAATATTCTATATGAGAAAGTAAATGCCTGTATCTAAATTTTTCACGGTGGTTTAAAAGATAACTCACTTTTCTCTCTCTGAAGAACTAGTCTATTGCTTTTTATCCCTTGAAAGCAGAGCCAAGGGGAACAATGTATTTTTTTTTTTTTTTTTTTGAGATGGAGTCTCGCTCTGTCGCTCAGCCTGGAGTGCAGTGGCACGATCTCAGCTCACTGCAACCTCCGCCTCCCAGGTTCAAGCGATTCTTCTGCCTCAGCCTCCCAAGTAGCTGGGACTAAAGGCATGTGCCACCACGCCTAGCTGATTTTTGTATTTTTAGTAGAGACAGGGTTTCAGCATGTTGGCCAGGATGGTCTCGATCTCTTGACCTCGTGATCTCTTGATCTCGTGATCAGCCCACCTCAGCCTCCCAAAGTGCTGGGATTACAGGCGTGAGTCACTGCGCCTGGCCAGAACTATATATTTTATACTTCGCTTCTTTTTAGCCAAGTGTTTGTGATCTTATTATATGAATACATATGCATACATACAGCATGGAAAGGAAATAAATCATATATTGTCTCCTGACTACAGTAGCTTAGGAATGGTTTCTTATTTACAAAATGTCCATTGACAGCTAACATCCAAATTATATACTATTAAACTAATGACTAGTTTTTAGGTGGTGGAACACACATCCATGAAAGGGAAGATTGTCAGATTGTGTGCTCAGAAAGTAGCATTCTATTATTTAGAAAGAACTTTAATAAACTTTAAATGTATGTAAAACACCATAAGTAAACCCAATATGTTGCTTGAAAATGGCAAAGATATTCAAAGGCTAAGTGACAATCAAGAAGAAAAATGTGTTCCCATTGGAGAGGGTAATGACTAAACATAAATATAGTGGCAAGAACATTAATGAAAAAACTTGGAATGGGAAGCAGAAGACCGAAGTTTAACTGCCAAATCTGCCACTAGCTAGCGGTAGGCCATTAGGAAAGCCATTTTACTACCTTTTGTGACTACTGTTTTCGAGACTTCCCAATAAACAAGGAGGACTCTGATAGGTACAGTACAACTAAAGAGTTAGCTTCAAGCAACCACCTGACTACTACTGACTGACTTTATGACCTTAAGAAAGCTATACAAACACTCTCCACATCCTACGTTCTTTATATATGAACGCTGAATGATGCTGCTTGCAGTACAGATTCATTGTGAAAAGTCGATGGCCTCCCATGTGACAAGCATCTGGCACTAACTCTCACATAAAGAAGTCATGCCACAGATGTTTTACCTATCCCAGACCTAACACTCTGAGTTTATGAGGAAAGCTATGTGTAATAAGGTGACCCAGATATTTTCCCCATAATTAGGTGTTCTATATTTAACTATTAGCTTAACTAATGGTCAAAAAAATAAAAACGAGACCAAGAGTAATAGTAAACATGCAAAACCACTTTGAACTCTTTAAAGAGGTTCTACTATCACAAACATAGGTAATCCACCTTGTAGAATATTACAGTTAGAAAATAATTTTACATATAATTCCAAATTATACTATCAGAGAAGCTGTGTGAATAGGTACAGATTCTTATTTCTGTTTTACAGATAAAGTCTTAGAGAAGCAAAGTGATTGCTTATTCTAGGTCACAAATGTATTAAGTGATCTATTCTAAAGTAGAACCTATCTCTTTTTACTCAAAAATACCATTTCCATCTATTAAAAACCCGAGAATAAACTTTTATCTCAATTACCCTAAGAAATCACATTGTTAATGATTTTATCTTAAAGATCAGGACACTTATCCCAAAAAGAATCATCTGAGGATGCACTATTGGTCAGTAACAGAGTCAGCTAGAGCACAAGTCTCCTGAATTTTCAGTCCAATATTTTCTCCTCCATATTAATTCAACCAATTTCACCTTAAATTTATCATCATTGATTTTTTGTAGCATTTGATTTTGTATAATGTTAATGGCAGGGAGTTCATAGAGTAGTTGACTTAACTGGGACTAGAAGGATAAGGAGGGATGTAACAGATTAAGGGGGAAAGGACAGGACAAACCCTAGGAAGAAGTTAAAGAATAGACAACAGAATAGTGTCACGAAGAGATCAGGCTGCCCAGGAACACCAAGAAGTGCAGCATGGCAGGAGAAGATACTGGAAGTGCAGAGCAGAATTGAAAAGAGAAAAGGTGGGTCACAAGCAACGAAGTAAGTGATTGGATATACACTGAGCATCACTCACGTTGACACTATAGAGTAACAGCCCTCAAAGTGTGGTCCACAGCCACAGGCTCCTGAAGGTACCCAAAACACTTGCAGGGGGTCTGTGGACAACACTTTGAGGAGTGTTACCCAGTGTTACACATTCTGTTACTGTCCACAGAGTCAAAACTATTTTTATCATAGTAATAATAAAATGTTATTTACTTTTTTCCACTATGTTGACATTTGCACTGATGGTACCAAAGCAATGGTGGGAAAAACTGTTGGTGTTTTAGCACAAATCAAGAAAATAATACTTAAATGTACTCATAGCCATTGCATTCTTCAACATCATATAGTAGCAGAAAGAAAAAACAACAAGAATTTTAAAAGACAGTTTCCTAAGCAATGTTCCTTAAGAATTAATAAAAAATATTAATTTTATTAAATGTTGAAACTTAACATCTTTTTAATGTTGTATGACAAAATGGAGAGTACCCATAAATCATTGCGCTGCACGCCAAACTATTATAATCGTTTCAAAAACATTACTTGAAAATTACAAGTGTAGTTATATGTAGAGATAGAGTGATTGTTTGACTTACTAGACAGACTGAACTTAATAGATTTAATAAATAGATTGAACTAGATAGACACTTTCCATGAAAAGCCATTTTCATGCAACACCATAGAAAAACTGTGGTAATTCAGATTTGAATATTTAGGAAAATATTTTTCAAAAGTGAATGAAGAGAACCTGTAACTTTGAGAAACACTACTCTATTTGTTGCCAGTGATAAAATGTGAACTTCCAAACAAAAATTGGAATCTTAAAATTAATATTAGCCACCATGAGTTTGACAGCTTTCCAACACTCACAGACATTCCAATGAGATCATAAGTGATATTAGATAGATATGATTTTTTTGATGTTGTATAATAAAATATGTCAACATTTGGAAAAACTGCAAAACCCAGAGAATCAGTATTTTCCAAATGATGTTATAAAATCACAATTGGACAAAAGAACCACTCAAAGTGCAAGACAGACTAGTTGATTTTACTGCAACAGAGGACAAAATGTTCACTGATCTGATTTCAGATTTCACATTGCACCTCTCTTGTAAGAAACTAGCACTGGTTAAATTTTGGCATGACATTAAAGAAGAATCTTCACAGTTACAAGGCCATTAAAATACTCTTCCCTTTTTCAATTTTATGTCTGCGTGAAGTCATAATGTCTTCACGTACTTCAACCAAAACAATATATCACAACAAACTGAATGCAGAAGCAGATAAGAGAATCCTGCTGTCTTCCATTAAACCAGCCATTAAACTGATTTGCTACAGTTAAACAATGCCCCACTTTTCATTAATTTTTTTCTTTTTGAAAATGTAGTTTTCATAAAAATAAGTTATTCATGTTAATATCCGTACAGTTATTTTAAGTGATTTAATCTTTTAAATTTGTTTCAATTTGTAATAAGGTAATTTCAATAGTATAAGCCACATAAACTAAAGCTCTTTGTGTCCCTAAACATGCTCTAGGTTGTAGAGGGGACCTTAGACCAACAATTTGAGATCCACTGCTGTAGAGGATGAGCAAAGTAGAGAGGACAGGATCAGGTTCAGGAATCTAGGAAAGTACTGCAATAACAGATTCAAGGTGACATGACTATGGCCTGACAGAGACCATAAAAGCAGAGATGAGGAGAAGTAGCTAGATGCAATAATCATTTCTAAACCATCAACAGAATGAGTAATTGATGAGATGATGAAAGTGAAAGGGCATGAAGGATTTGAAGATGCTTTTGTCATTTCTTATGAAAGGCTGGGTATAGAGCTGGGGAATACAGATAGGAAAGCCAGTTTAATATGTTGGGTATGTTAATTTTGAGGTCCAGTAGGAAGCTGAAAATAATTACTTGGAAATCAAGAGTGAAGTTACATATAGAGATAAAGATATAGAAGCAATCATAGATACCAATAGATATTACCCAGGGGAAAATTGATAAGCAAGAAGCTAAAAGAACTAAGGATGAATATCTGGAAAACCCAATATGTCAGGAAGGACAATAAGAAATAGCCAATGAAGGTGGTTAATCAGCTGTAGTCAGAGAGGTGGCTAAAAAGAGAGAGGAGTGAGTAAATTTCAGGAAGCCAAACGTGGGATGGGTGAAATCGGAGATTGTTTCCGTTTACAGAAGATAGCTAGCCCTTACTGAGTAATAACAAGGACCTAAAATAAAGTCACTATATTTGTTTTAAAATAATAAAATTCGTATCTTCATTTACTTATTTCTTTGAAACAGGGTCTCCCTCTGTCGCCCAGGCTGGAGTGCAGTAGCATGATCGCAATAATGGCTCACTGCAACCTTGTCCTCCTGGACTCAGGTGATTCTCCCACCTCAGCCTCCCAAGCAGCTGGGATTACAGGTGTGTCCCCCCTCCCCCATGCTTGGCTAATTTTTTTTTTATGTTTTGTAGAGACAAGGTCTCACTATGTTGCCCATGCTTGTCCCGAACTCCTGGGCTCAAGTGATCCTCCCACTTTGGCTTCCTGAAGTATTGAGATTACAAGGGTGAGCCATGGCACCCAGCCGAAATCTTTATTAAAAGTAGAATTGTGTCAGGAGTCAGTCTTAATAGAATGATTAAGTGGTACATATTGTTTCATTTGTTGTAATAATGTTGCACATCTTTTGTAATTTAAGGAAATTCAAGGTAAGTGAAGAAAAGAACTAGTGAATTAGAGCTCAAAAAGTATAGGCCATTTTATCCTACTAGTTGAAGAAACATAGTAATTAACAAAGGGGAAAACCACAGTTAATAAAATAGGAATATAAAAACTATATACATTTTTTCCAGGTGGGTGACCCTTTAATATGTTTGTAAGCACTTAGGAAAAAAAGAGCCAAAGAAACGAAGAAAATTTAAAACATAGGGGAGCAAAGTAAGCTAAAAGGTACATCTCAGAAGACAGTGGAGGAGATGGGATCCTAAAAAAGTTCTTTTTTGCTAAATCAAGAGAAAAGGAGAAAAGGAAGGATGATGCCTCAGGTAGCTTTAGAATGAAAATCAAGAAAGACCGAGGGGATTCCCATCCAAGGACTTGTATTCTTTTCCTTTAAAATAAAAGTTAAAATGTTATGCTAACACTGAAAGGAACAAGATAAAAGACAGAAACAATGTGGAGAGAGAAATTTAGAGCCTCTGAGGGGTAAGGAAAAGAATTTGGAACCAAAATGAAGACTTAGCCAAGACTAGATCAAAATAAATCAACCAAGATTCTAGATCACTGAAAACATCTACATTTGTACCATTAAGTCGAAAATATTATAGAGATTCCAGACACATACAAGTAGAATGTATAGAGAATATTAAAGAATGTTGCAATAAGACCTTTAGATTATTTTGTCAGCCATGCCCATGGTATCACTGAGAGTTAAACATGATACAAAGAACACCACACATCCACTCATTAATAGGTAAGCCTTTTGTATTAGGTTATTCTCAGCAATCAGCCCAGGAGCAGTAAACTCCTACTATTGTTTTCTTATACGAAGAGTAATAAATGTCAGATGTCTCAAGGTATCCAACATATTTTATTAGCAATTTAATAAGTGCTTCACTGTTATTCCAATCAGAGCCCTAAAAATATTATTTCATATTTACATCATTTCTCAGAGGAACCATTTGTATGTACATAAATTTGAATAATTGGCTTCATGAATTCTAAGTGTAAATTTCCATAAAATACCCATGGTAAAGGAATTCATTTATAAAGGGACCTCAGCTCTCTTTAGCAGAGCAATGATATGTCTATTTCAGGTAGTAGCATAAGGAAAATATAGGAGACTTTTGCAAATATACCTTTTTTTACTGTATTAGAGAAATTATTTGCCTCCACAAGAAAAAAAAAAGGATACATTTCAGTAAGTCGATTCCTTAATCTGTGAAAATTTGGTAGGCTAAGAATGCAGACAATTCACCTTCCTCATACCTTACTCTTCTACTTTGGAGTTCAGTTAAATACCTATGTTTTGATAAATCAACTCTGAAATTAGATTTCCTTTGGAGTTAACTTCCCCAAGAAATAGAAGTTTGTGTATTCTTCTTCCACTGGTCAGGCTTGAATGGTTAAAAATTGGGGAACAAAAAGCACCAACAAAACACTAAAATAGTTAACCCTGATTATAAAGTTACCAAAGCAATCGTAAACAAAACCGCATTGTATCATAAAAGATATGGCTGCCATAAATTAATGAATGAATAAAATTAGGAGATTATTGAGATCAAACTTTTCACTATACAAATGAGAAAACTGAGACTCAGATAGATTAAGTAACTTATTGAAAGTTATACAGCCAATTAGCAAAAGTGCTAAAGGAGATACAGTGGTGTTCTTTCTGCTATCTTATTATACAAGGTCTTTGCCATCATGATTTAGTAGACGTACAAAGTAAATTTTAAACAATATATGTTTTATCTCTAAACATCTAAATACAGTCCCAGTGAACCACTATCCCATCAAAAAATTAATTTAGGATTTGTCTATATCATCAGCTATCCATTTAATTTTCTTTGAACTAGCAAGCATAAATGGAGCTCTTATGCAAACAATTTTGAAGTAGGGCAGGATATAAAAGTATATATAACCATTTCATCTCAAGTACTTAAAATGTAGTTATAGAGTTAAAACTACACAATAGAGTCCAACTAGAAAATAAAAGACATCACTGCATAAAGAACTAATTCTAATCAAGTATCAAAACATCAAGTATGCACAAAAAGGATTCTGAAATATCAAGAACAGGGAGTTTAATTTCAGTTTTAATCATAGGCCCATGAGATCTTGGGCATAAAAAGAAGTTCTAAATACTTTTAACTTCCCATTGATGTTATTTGGGTCGTGTCCCTACCCAAGCTATGTTCAGTCACTCCAGCAACAAAGAAGCTCCTAAGGAAACCCATTTTCTCTTTGGACAGTTCTATATTTTCCTTTAATTGAACTTATCTTCCTCTGTTTCTCTCTTTGGTCTTAATTCTATAACTTGGAGTCATACAAAGAAAGTCTAGTTATTTTATATGACAACATCTCAAATAGAAGGTAATTTCTATTTTTCAGAGAAAATAATGCACAATAGAATTAATCGAACAACACAACAGACTTTTACATTCGTGCAAATACTGATCAAGATTCTCCAAACAAACTCACATGTAATTCTAACTCTCATAAATTATGGCAACCAGAATTCAACATAATGCTTCAGGTAATATACTCACCATGAGATTAATACTTTTTTATTTCTAAACATTGTATTTCTATCAATATCCAAGACATCAAAGCATTAGTAAGCCACAAGACTATTAATTCAGATTAATCATATTCTCAACTAAAACTTATTTTAAATGTTTTATAAAGCAAAGTAATATCTAAGATGAGCTCTGAGGGACTAGTAAAGCCTAGATATATTAAGCAAGAAGTTGTCATTCCAAACATAAACATGTCCAAGCATACATAATAGCAAGGGAAGATTAGGAACAATGGCAGATAAGCCTTCCCAAAATAGGCGAGTAGGCTTGGGTATGGCTGATACCTGTAACGCGAAGTCTTTGGGAGACCAAGGCGGGAGGACCACTTGACATCAGGAGTTTGAGGTTGCAATGAGCTATGATCACACCACTGAACTCCAGCCTGGGCAACAGAGTAAGATCCTGTCTCTAAAAACATACATTCATATATACATACCTACACACATAATATAAGAGAGTTGTTTCACATAAATTTAGAAATATAAGTTAGGGAGCACCTTGAAAATCAAGGTAAGAAGTATGTACTGGAGTTCAAGAACCATCCGGTAGTAAGATATTGTAAGTTTTTAAACATAAGAATAACAAGATGAAAATACAGGCCAGGCACGGTGACTCACGCCTGTAATTCCAACACATTGGGAGGCCGAGGTGGGTGGATCACGAGGTCAGGAGATCGAGACCATCCTGGCTAACACAGTGAAACCCCATCTCTACTAAAAACACAAAAAAATTGGCAGGGTGTGGTGGCACGCACCTGTAGTCCCAGCTACTCGGGAGGCTGAGGCAGGAGAATCACTTGAACCCAGGAGGCGGAGGTTGCAGTGAGGCGAGATCATGCCATTGCACTCCAGCCTGGCTAACAGAGCGAGATTCCATCTCCAAAAAAAAGATGAAAATACAGATGGCATGTTAAGATGGATAATAATGATAGAAAAGCTAGGGTGAATAACTAGGAAGATATAGTAACACATACGTTAAAAATAATGGTGGCTGGGCATGGTGGCTCATGCCTGGAATCTCTGTACTTTAGGAGGCCAAGGCAGGAGGATTGCTGGAGGCCAAGAGTTGGAGGCGGCAGTTAGCTATGATCACAACACCACACTCCAGCCTGGATGACAGAATTAGATCCTGTCTCCAAAAAGGAAAATAAAATAATGGTAAGAGCAGATGTAGTGAAAAAAAAATTGAACATGGCAGACATAGGAGATCATTTTAAGAGAATGTTAGGTTCCATTTAACCTTCATGCCTAGGTAACTGGAATAATAAGGATGCTGATTTCCTTTTGGAAAAAGAAGATCAATTCAATTGATTGCAAAATAACAGCATGCCATTAAAATTGTTCAATAAGTAATAAGAAAATACATAACTAAACATCAGTGAAAAATTCAATCTAGATATGTAACAGTGATAACAGGCAATTTTCAATAGTATCCATTTTATAGATTATCCATATCCTTTTCCAATCAGCCTTTCATCTTTTGGCCAATGTCTTTCTCTTGAATATTTCCACTAGGAAGTAAGAAACTGGAATTATACTAAAATCTATTTCATCTCTTAATGAATAGAAGATAAAGGAGACAAAACAGTCAGAATAGGAAGATGGCTAATATAATACCCAAGCAGCATATAGTGGCATTGAATAATCAATGAATAATCAACAGTAACCTACCCTTCTTAGTACATACAGACTGAAGTATGAAAATGCTATCATTCAATGGTACAATCTCTCTCTGAAGGAGACAAAAAAAATCACAACGGCATCAAACCATTTACATATGCACGCACAATTTTTAGTTTATGAAAAAACTAACAAAGAAATCACATTTTCTCAACACACACACAGAACAAGAATAAAAATTAAAAGTTATTTATGTAATTATTTTAAAGCTAGAGTTCCAACAGCTTGAAGGAAAGATAATTTAGAAGGTAGGATAATAAATGCTAACACTACTGTAAATAATAGCAGCCCTCAACACTTAAGGACTTGTTATTAAGCTTCCCAGACCTAAGATACAAGTATGGGCCAAAATGGGAGAAAAGAGGTGAGATTTCCAATGCAACTTTCAAACATATTAGTTTCACTTACTGTAAGCTATTAAATGTTTGAAATTCAAACAGTCTTCAACAAAAGATAGAAGTTTCCCTAATGGTAGTGGCAAAAATATGTAGTATGTGACAAGGAGTTGTATAGCTTGGCCAAATTCACTATTAAAAAGTGCTTATTATGTCGGCTATGAGCAAAAATAGAAATGGCAAACAATATTCAGTTTTATTTTTAATTGAGGGAGTTCTGGTTTTTAATTACTGTTATTCAATAAAAAAATCTGTAAGTTTATTTTAGGATGTTCTAGTTTCATATATGATGTACCTACAAATATAAATCCATAAAACTATGCCTTATAAATTATGGCAGGCATTTATTAGATCATTATATTTGTTATCCTGTTCATTTGTTATCCTGATCATTATTTCTTGAAAATTATAGTAGCTTGACATATTTCTTCTTACTATTACACCTAAGGTCAGAAAAGAGAAAAGTTTTTCTGGGTTTGAAAGAAGTGTTTTAAAAAATATTATTCATGAAATTTCAAACCTTAAAAATAAGATTTTAAAATCCTTATTATTAACACACCACCAACATACATTTATCTTATGTACTAGAGCTTTCTAAGTCAATTCCCCTAAAATAAAGACATACTTAAATAAACAGATCAAGATAAAATTTTTAAAACATAATTCTCTGTGGGTTACTTTGCTATTAGATAATGATAAAGCTGTAATCAAATACAATGTATTAGAACCACTGAATCTTAAAAATTGCAAAAGGTGAAATCACGTTATATCAGTCTCTGGTCTAACCGCCTGTGTAATGCTCAATCTTTCTCTAAAATATGCCCACCAAGTAATTATCCCACGTGCCTGCGTACCTCCACTTATCATGAACTTCACTACCTCCCTTCCTAATCAATTACATCTAGGCAGAACTCATCGAAAGTTCTTAACTTGGAGCCAAAAATATCCCTCCCCGTAGCTTCTATTCATTAGTACTGCTTTTAATTATTGGTGCCAAGCAACAAAGTCTACTTTCTCATCACCATCACAGTTTTTAAAACTTTGGAGACAATTTTCAAGTATCTCAGTTCCTTCAGCTCTTCCTAATATGATATGATTTTAATTACTTCTACTATTCTTATTTCTCTCTCCTGAAAATATTTCTGCACTAGCACAGAGCAGAAATCTCTGTAAACCTTGCTTTAAATACTTCTAAAAAGTAATACACTTAACATAAAATTAGCAAAATAGTTTTACTATTAAAATAGTTCTTATTTTACTAATTTTATGTTAAGAATATGTTAATTTTAAGAATGTCTTTCTTAAAATATTAAATTGTATGTATGTGTGTGTATATATATATATAAAAAACACTATTCATTTGTCTGATAATTATTATGTAATATTTTTCCCAAATGTGCTCTGCTAAGCTATGTTTTTCCTCATCCTATACTTACCCAAGTGGCTTCTAGACCAAAGTGCAATTTATTCTTCAGCAGTGTTAGACCTATCTCATTTAGCCCTTCAAGATCAGATTGGATCCTAATTCTGTCTCACATATTCACTACATATCTGAATATCACAGAGCCCCAGTTTGGATTTTTTCTCTGTGTAGTTTTATTTCAGTCATTGACAAATAATTGACTATGATGAGGCCAAAACCGAACCAGGTAACATAATCCAGGGTGAAGGTGTTCCACTAATTACCTAGCTGCTAACTCACCTAGGTATCCTTATATTGAGACCATATTTCTAAATTTTCCACAGGGATCATATCAGTCAATTTCAGGTAACTTAACAAAATCCAGATGTAATGACTTAATAAGAGATAGTCAAAGATCTTTAGGTTTTTATTCACTTCATTAAATAAATTTTTATTATATGTATATTTTGTGCCAGGAGCTATGTTGCTTGCTGGTGATTAAGGTAATCAAGACACTGCTCTCATGGAGTTTACAATCTAGTGGAGAAAGCAGACAATTACAATAGATAATTATCATACTGTATTATGTATGAGTGGCAATTGGGGAACTGTGGGGGCACAGAATGTGATTATCTAAATCCTCAGGATTAGGAAAGGTTTCCCCAAGAAGACAATAGGGTTTGAGTCTGAGTTAAGTTTGAGGTCATTATGAAACAATCAGATTAAAATGTTGGATGTATGGGTGTGGTGCTCTTCAAAGAGGTACGGGCTGTATATACAGACATAGAAATCAACAGTAAGTGGTAGTTACAGCCATGAATTTGGATGAGACCCACGGACACAGGCTAACTAAAAAGAAGAAAAACATTGGCATTTCAGGGAAAGGGAAGAACACTTGCAGAGATGTGAAAGAGCACGGGTATATGAGAGTTGATGTGTGTGAGGCTTAGGCAGAGGCAGGGGTCGGGATGGGGAAGATACTGCTGGAGGTATCAGAGGCTAGTTCATCAGGAACCTTGTGTGTGGAGCCAAGACATTTCCACCTTATCCAGAACACTATGGTGTCCTTTAAAGTGTTCTCAATATTGACATGACCTGACTGGACTCAAGACACTATTGGGAAAATACACGGTAAGGTCAATGTGGCATATAAATTAATGGAGGAAGATAAGATGCAGGAAAGCTGAAAAGGAGTCAATGAAGAGGGTGGGAAGGAGTAGCTAAGGCAATGTCCCACATGGGAATGAAAATGTAAGATGTATTCCAGTGATAGTAATTGATGAGTTCTGGTGACTACTGAATTTGAGAAGCTAAGGTAGAAAGAGATGGTCTAAGGTGATCCCCAGGATTGTAGTGTGAATGAAAAGGTGGAAATGGTGTCATCTGGTGAGAAGAGGAGTTCACCACTCTTAATACAGTGATTATTCATTGTATTATTCACATGATTCTGAGTTCAGGTTTTATCATTTCAAGTTAAATTTGAGTTTCATGACGGGACGGTCAAGTTGAAATGGTGGATGTATGGGTGTGGCACTCTTTAGAGAGATCTGAGCTGTACATAAAGACTTAGGAGTTAACAGTGAGTAGATGGTAACTACAACCATGGATTTCTACAAAATCACTCAGGTAGAATGAAAAATCAGAGGAAAGACCAAAAGATTAAAGGCAATGTCAAATGTAAGCTGTAAAATAAAAAGGTAACTGTCCAAGGACTTATCTAAAATATTTTTATTAATTTAAAATGTATTTCTTATTTGTTAACACATATTAAATTTCTAAAGTTTTTGGAAGCAAATTTATCAGATACTTTGTCAATCTGGTACTAGTGCTTCACTTACATATCAAAAAAACAACAGGTTAGAAAAAAGAAACAGCAAAGAGGCCAAGAAAAGTTTATGATCTGACTCAAGCTCAGCATCAATATTAAATCCTAGAATATCAAGGAACTCAAGTCCTTTATTTCTCCTACATTTTAAAACATGTTTCCTCTATTTACAGTCTTGAGGGGAAATGTTGTTATAACAGTAAAACTGGAAGATTTCACTCTGGATTGCTGCACGTGAACTGCTTATGTCTATGCACCCACATTGCTTCATCCACTCTACTCAAAAAAAAAAAAAAAAGTATAAACAAATGAAAACATCACTGGGCAAGAATTTTACCATCCTGTAGAGTATTAGGGTAGTCTGTACTTGATTTCTGGGTTTTGTAATTTTCAATATTCCTCTTAGTCAAGATGTTTAATAAATAAGCAACTTACACAGGCTAAGCAAACTGGATCATTCTCTGAGATACATACAATTTGCATATTCTTTCACAGCCCCTTATTATAGCTCAAATTCTTAATCAAGGCATCTGAAAGAAATTTGATATGATAGATCCAATCATAGTCAGGGACAACCCTAGTCTTCTAAAGTTCTTAATTCAGTGATAATCAGAATTCTTAATAAAATGCTCAAATGAAAAATATACAACTCTAACTCTCCAAGGTACATCCACTTTTTAACAAGCCAGACTTCCAGCAGCATCACATCACAACTGTTAATAAAGCTTGATCTAGTCTCATAATTATTTTTAAAAAACGTATAATGTAAAAATTCAAAGATAAAATTTCAATTAATTACTCAACATATCTAAAATATTGAGATGTGGGCTTAACAGGTATATGTTGGGTCTTCCACTTGAAGATGTCATATTCATCAGAAGAGAACTCTTATTGTTATACTCTTTATCTACTAAATTTAACTTTGAAAATCTGTCTTAAATAACTATACACACCGTAAGTATATACAGTCTACACATAAGGCTATTTAATAATGTAGTTGTGAAAGAGAATGTCCTCTAAAATACTCTCGTAATATATATGGTAGTTATAAGATTTGCTGTTGCCATCTTCAGAATAATTTGATTATGACATTTGATGTAGGATGAGGGGTGGGTGTACTGGGAGAACAGGAGCCTTGTCAGCTTGCTCAGATAGAGAAACCCAAGATGGCTTGATTCCATACATAGAATTACAGTGACTATATGCCATAGATAACAGTTTGTGTTAATGTCCCAACATTCATCAAAGAAAAGGTAATAGAAAGAATATCTAAAACACAAAGAAGTGTCCTTTCGCTTAGGAATACTAAGGCCTGACAATGTCCAGTTCCCTAAAATGCTAATCTCCAGCTTGTGGCACAAAAACAGTAACAGTGAAGAGTTGAGATGGTTGTAGATTGTGGTTATTCCTGAACCGGCCTCCATTGTTTCCAGCTGATATCCAGCTGGGCAGATGGCCAAGGAGGGACACACAAACATAATTCAGGGCCATTGTGTCATATACCCAGAAATTTGGCCCTGACATCAGAATATGCTGCAGCACTAGAATAAGCAGAACTATTAAGGATGAAAATCAGGAAATATCCCTTCACATGGAGCTGAATTTAATGCTAGACATTACGTGGATCATGATACTCTCTCCAGAATTTTACTCTCACAAATTCATACAAACACCTATTACAAAATACCAATTCTAGTGTCCTTTCTTTACAAAATATACTTCCCAAAATGTACCTCATCTCTTACGGAACATCTGTAAAACCATAATAATCTCTATTTAAATAATGATGATGCTGGAATAAAATGTTATCTATGATCAATATTACATTTGAGAAATATTAATTGAAGATGACCTGTAATAGAAAATTAACTTTTATTCCAAATCACTGCATATATTGCATTATTACCTAAAAGCACGTTATATTTTGAGAAAGTTGTTTACTTATATACTGTACAATTGCTCTATTTTACTTTCATTGACCAGTAATGTTAATCTTTCCTATTAAAAAAAAGACTTGGCCAGGTGCAGTGAACCACGCCTGTAATCCCAGCACTTTGGGAGGCCAAGGCGAGCAGATCACCCAGGGTCAGGAGTTGGAGACCAGACAGGTCAACATGGTGAAACCCTGTCTCTACTAAAAAATACAAAAATTAGCTGGGCGTGGTGGTGGGCACCTGTAATCCCAGCTACTTGGGAGGCTGAGGCAGGAGAATTGCTTGAACCCGGGAGGTAGAGGTTGCAGTGAGTAGATATTGTGCCACTGCACTCCAGCCTGGGTGACAGAAAGAGACTTCATCTAAAAAAAATAAACAAGACTCCACACCACAAAACTTTGTCTTTTGTGGGGGATGTGTTGGATTTAGAATTTGTGTTTTCAAGTAATTTCAAATTTAATGACCTGCTTTCTACAAAATATCCTAATCTCCTAATATAACTTATTTACAATTACTAAATTAGAAAATTGATCTATCATATGAATTTCCTTTTGCCATGCATACATATGAACTGACCTTAAGATCACAGTTACCTATCTGACTTTTAAATAAAATATTATTAAATATTTTAGGGTTTTTAAAAAAAAACTTTTTGAACTGGTATTTGCTCAAAACACAGTATATCAGTATCCAATTAAAGTTGCACAGCACATTTAGCATAAGAAAAAAATAGTGACTTTTTCTACTTTTGTAAACAGTGTATAAAAATTATATAAACCCATGGCATGATTTAAAAAAAAGAAAACTATAAAACCACCTTGAACATTGGGAATTAATTCTTACATTCTAAACCTCTCTTCACCCTATCATTTTCTGTCTCTGTAACAGATGGATATATATTCCGATATGAAAAGTTTTGTTGATGTGTGTCTTCATAAACCACCTTACTTTTATAAAACACGCAATAACATTTCTCCATATAAGAATATAAGACATGAAGAACATACGATGGGCATAGATACTGCTTCTTTTTCCCCTTCCCTTTCTTTGAAGACTTTTCCTTAGAATAGGCTTCTTCCACCCACAAGGAAATTAAAATTAAAAAGGCAGTTGTCAATAAAAACTTCATCTTGAAAACTTAAATTTCAGAAGATCGATCTACAAGAGAGAACAAGAAAATGTTTACATTTATGAAGTAAATGATAACTATATGACTGTCCCTTTAAACAGTATAAGCATTACTACCCAAAGGGCAAGTACATGTGTACATCAAATCCTCATTGCTCAGTCCTATGTGGTAATACTTCACAACATATTTAGTATTTTTTATAGTAGTTGTAAAGACTCTTTTATATAGCAGTAAAAGTCAGTTTAAATAATGGCACATAGAAAACAAGACCGCCAATGAGATATAATAGGTTACTGTATAACATTTCTGATTCTATAGCTACACAAAATTATAAATTGATATTGAATTGCACAGTATATCAAAAATATGTTCAGAAAGATATCTGGAAGCATGGTTTAACAGCGTTAAAATGATTATCTTCGGCTAGTACTTTGGAAGTATCTTTTTCTTTTTAAATTTTTATATTGTTTGAAGTTCTTATGTATATTTTTTCAAAAATAATGTATTTTAAAGAAAAAGAAATTCTAAGTATTGAAAAAGACAGATAAAAGAAAAAAATAATATCAAAGAGTTCCACATTCAAAATTCATTGCTTTTTTATTTAAACACATTACATTGGCAAGCTACCTTTTTGCCCCAAAAAGGTGCCTCTTAAGTTAGCTTTAAAGCTTTCTTACTTATTTGCTACTAACATTTGTCATCAAAAAGATTACTTCAGAAATTCTACAACAAGAAATAAAACAAGTGTTGTTACATTTTTTTCAAATTATCGTCCTAGCCATATTTTAATAACATTTTCATGCTCAAATCAGAATCATATTCTTGCCAGAGATTCTGATAAATAAAAGATAATTAAGCCTCTACCTACACTAGAGAAGTTCAAACTCTTCTGCAACCTTCATTTCCAAACCATAAATTGTTTCTCTTTCATTGTTTTCCGCAGAGTAAAAGACCTGTCATATTCTTCAACGCTAACTTAATTCCCATCTCATCCTCAGAAATTTGCTTCTCCTTATGTCATGTTTTTCATCTTCCCCCCCCCCCCCAGGATTCTTCCCCCCATATTTATCTTTTACACACACTCCAGGCAAGCCAGAGGGGCTTCTCCCTGGGTACTTTAAATTGAAGACAACAGAGGGGGCTCATCAGACCAACTGCAACAACACAAGGTTCTCCTCTGGCAACTTCACAGCATTGGACGCTCCCTTCCCCCATCCGACAGCGGCACCTGCTTCCAGACACCTTGCCCACAGCAGCAGGTACTTCTCCCACTTTCACATCCTTGCCCCCACAAAAAGGAGGGCCGAGCCCCCCTAACGCTTCGAAAAACAGAGAAATTCAACACTCTGCTCTGTCCTCACCCCCAATCTTTCAAGGGGGACAGCTGCATTGACTGGAGGATCCTCATAAACAAAACAACGCAAGGAGCCCTCCTGGCCAACCTTGCGTTCCCTAACTACCCCGGCCCTCTGCATCCCTCCACCCGGAGCGTCTCCGCGGGCGCCACCGCAGCGGGGACCCGGCTGCCGCTGCCAGGCGCCCCGCGCCCCTCTCCCGCGCAGGGCAGCGCGCGTCCTCCCCTGCACGCCGCAGTGCTCCTCGCGCTCCGCCGCCCCGGGCTTGACCCGCTGTTTCCGCAAAGGCGTCTATTCCCGTCCTCAGACCACCGTCGCCGCCCCAACCTCCTCCTAAGTGGAGCTCCTGGCACTTACCCGGAGGCGCCCCTGCCCACAATCGCCGGGCGAGATCGTGGAGGCTCCGGGCCCAGGTGGCAGTGGCTGCTAGGGGTGCAGCGGGCGCCGAGCGGGGGCAGCTGCGTCCCAGCCGCCCGCGCCACCGCCGAGCTCGGCTGACGCGCCTGCTCGGGCCGCGGAGCCTGCGCCGTGGCGCGCCGCGGTCGGGGCCGCAGCGGGGACAGCGCGGGCCGCGGGGGAACCTGGCGACCGCGGGCGGGGAAGGGAAGAGGTGTCCCGACAGAGCAACGTCACGGCATCGTCCCCTTCAGGCATTGGAGGGGTTACCGAGCAGAAATGTGTACCCCCCTCACTCCTTAGGGGACTAAAGGAGTTGGGGACGACGGGCGGGAATGATAGTGTCGGTACAAAAAGAAAAAACCTTTCAAGGAGCTGGGATTGCTTGGGGTCAGCTTTTGACCACTAGCAACAAACAACAACAGAGCAACAAATGACCTTCTTGGGTCAAAGCGAACAAAACACATTTTCTGTCATTTCACCATTTGCCTGGAACCCAGACATCCAGCTTAATCTCCGGGTCTTCCAATTTCTAAAAGCCTGAACTTTCTGAGCAAGCTTAAATTGGTCAAAATTACTGACAATATAGTCATACAGGTAATACTATGTTTAACATCTGTTACATAATTAACATGTGTACAGAACTTGACAGTTGCAAAACACCTTTCACTCGCCTTATCTCATGTGGCCCTCACCACATTCCTGGGCAAGTTTTGTCATCCTTCCCCTTCTGTAGATGAAGAATCTGAAACTCAGTTATATTAAGAGATTTACTTAGAGTTACAGATCTTGAAAGAAATTTACCAGAGTTTCAAAGTTAGTGATTTTTGCATATCTGAACCAGATAGGGTCTCTGCCTTATAAGAGCAAAATACTGTTGTCCTCATCCTTGTGAAGAAGTAGCCCTTACTTGGATATGCAGCCCTTAGATAACAGATAAGGCTATCCTATTACCTCTTGAATGTATGCCTGATTGATTTTTTTAATTGTTATTTTTTAAGCAACAGGAGCTCACTTTGTTGCCCAGGCTGGAGTGCAGAGGCACAATCATCGCTCACCGCAGTCTTGAACTGGGCAATCAAGAGATCCTCTTGTCTTGGTCTCCCTAGTAGAGTAGCTGGAACAACAGACACAGGCCATTGTGCTCCACTAATTATTATTATTATTTTTTAAGAGACAGCATTTCTGGCTTTGTTGTCCAGGATGGTCTCCAACTCTGGCCTGAAGCCATCCGCCTGCCTTAGCCTCCCAAGCTGGGGGGATTACAGGCTTGAGCCACCCCACCCCACTGCACCAGGTCCTGATGGAGTTTTTTTATTAAAAAAGCATTGTCTCAAGTGAGCATCACTTAGCATTGTATTGTGGACCCACAGATGTATCCACTAATAAATTTTTCCACCCACAGCATATGGAGGAAAGGAACATTTCCTGCATATAACCGTGTTCCATAAGCTTCATGAGATATTCTGCTGCCTAAGAGTAGTGATCATTAATAAGTGATCGTTACCTTATTTACATTACAAAATGATCATTATTCAAAGAGCTGTACTGTTTGGAGACCCCCCCCCCCCGCCAAAGTGGATCAGGATATAACTTTGGATTTTAATGCTTTATTAGAGAGAACTATATTGATAATATACGTTTCATAAGATATAACTTTTGGTGAATAGGTTATATGAACAATGATAAAGGAATTAGTTTTCATGCAACCAGGGGAGTTTAGAAGTTGGCGAAAACCTTACACTTAGTTTTCAATTAATCAAGAAATTATTAAGAGTTTAGAATAATAGGAATTCCGATTCCTGTAATAAAATGAACATCTTTTATTTACAAACTCTAATGTCCACATTTGGAAGAACTATGCTGAAAATACCTACAATTGACTTGCTCACCTTCCCTAGTATTGTTTCTGTGCCATCCATGGATGTTATATTGGAGAATTAGGTTATTCAGAAGAAAAGCAAGTCCAGCAGGTTGGATGGGTTTGTGGGGTTTTTGCCCAAACGTTAAGAAATATAGTTGATGCCCTAAAAGCACTTCTTCTAGCCTGTAAAATGGTCAAGTTCAGAATTTTGAAAATTTTTTCTGTGAAAGTGATCTGCTTACCTATATTTCTATAACTTTTATATCATAGTGTGAAAAGGGATGCTTCTAAATAACGTCATGAAATAACCTATTTTCCCCAATTCTGTCAAGTGTTGATCTACTTTTCTCTATTTATTTCTATCAATATTCACTCCTTTAGTAACTTCATCTGGTCACAAGGTTTTAAACACCATGTTGATAGCTCCCATATGTACTTCTCCTGACTAGACATCTCTCCAGAACTCCAGACTCATCTATCTAACTGCCTTTTCAACATCTCAACTTGTGTATTTGATAAACATGTCAAACTCAGTGTGTCCCAAACTGAGCTGTTGTTCTCCCTAAAATCTGCCCCACATTCAGCCTTCTCCTTCTCAGTTCACGGCAACCTCATCCTTAGGGTTGGTCAGGCTAAAAATCATGAAGTTGTTCTTGATTCCTCTCTTTTTCTCACACCTCACAACCAAATCTCTGAGGAAATCCTGTTTACTCTCAAATGACAACAGGAATTCAGCTACTTCTTATGATTTTTACTGCAGCCAACCTAGACTCAGTGACCTTCATCTCTACATTAGATTACTATAATAGCACTTTAGCTACTCACCCTGCCTCTGTCATTGTCCTCTCCCACCCTTGAGTAATCTCAAAACAGTAGCCAGTGTGATCCCTTTAAAACATGTCACAGGTCATATTATGTCATTCCTCAGCTCAACACCCAGCAATTACTCCCCATTTTATAAACCAAAGTGTTTACAATGGTCTACAAACCTTCAATTGTTATGCATCTCCTCCCCCTAACTCTGACTTCTTCTCTCCTAATGGCTCACTCTCTTTCAGCCCTGCTGATCTTGCTGCTTCTCCAACATGCCAAAGCCAGGTATGGTCCCATCTTAGGTTATTGGCTCCTCTGTCTAAAATGCTTTCCCCCCAGACCACCACATGACTGACTCCCTCATATCTTCAACATCAACCCAGATGTCACCGTCTCACAGAGATTTATCCAATGTTATTTAAAAGTGCAAACCCTCTCCCATCCAAAGATTTCCAATCCCCCTTTGCCTGCTTTTCTTTTTGTTTTCATAGTACTTATTACCTCCCAACTCATCATACAATATACTTACAGTTTGTGGCCTCTGTTTCCTTGCTAAAGTGTGGGCTTCATGAAGGCAGAGATTTGTATCTCTTTTTGTCCATTGATGATGCCCACACACCTAGAATACTGTTGAATGAATGTGTAAATCTTGGCCTCATTTATTAATTTCTTCAAATTTCATGTTTCTTTATTAGCAAAATGAAAATGACAATGCATAATTTGCAGGATTGTTCCAAGAAATAAACAGGTTAATTGACGTTAAAAATCTGCTGCAGAGAAGAAAAGTCACAAAGAATTACCCTCCCCTATTTTTGCTTGTTTTTATTTGCTTAATGGAATGATAGAATTTTGTTGTGGCTGTTTTTTTTTTTTTTTTAATTATTTTTAATTTTTGTGGGTACATGCATTTTTCGCTTACTGGGACCCTGTTATCCATTTCTTTCTTGTACGTCTACACTGAAAACATTTTGTAGGCCTACATCTAAACACTAAAAACCTTCTAACCTTCTTTTCTTTCGTTTTTCTTTTTTTTTTCTTTTTGAAACAGGGTCTGGCTCTGTCGCCCCAGTTGGAGTACAGTGGCATGATCTTGATTCACTGCAACCTCCTACTCTCATGCTCAAGCAAACTTCCTACCTCAGCCTCCTGGGTAGCTAAGGACTCTATTTTCTATGCATCCATCTTCACCTGACCTATAATATATTTATTTTATTTGACTTGATAATAAAACCTAAATACAGCCCTAAATATCTTCTGTTATACTAAGAAATCAAACTTTGGATACAGAGAGAGTATTCTCACCAAATCATTTTTTGTGTGTGACATAAGTACTCATCACTGTTGCCATTGCCTAAATAGCCTTACAACATGGTTTAAAGATATAAATTATTTTTTTCTGTATTCTCTCTACATGAGTCATACTTCCTCTTTAATGACAGCCTGCACTGTAATAGTCATTCATGAAACTTTTCATCAAGCTTCCAGTCCATTTACCACTATAATGATCAGATATTTTCAAGAAAAGTATGTCCAGCTGTTTTAGATATGGTTCTCCTCCAAATCATCATCTTTAAACATTTATCAAAATAGATAATGGGAGAATAAATATAAATAAAGAGAAAATTACAGCAGAAGATGATGAGAATAGTGGGACAGTAATTCAGCATCTTGCAAACACTGTTCATAAAACTTAAAAGACAGTAAAACTTACATTAGGAAATGTTGATGTGTAGCCAGTCTTATTAGAATAATAAAAACATTATTTGATATTTGATAAAATCACTTCCATATGTTTTCTTCAAATAGCATATTATCCTTAAAATGTTCTGCAATCTCTTATTTTTAAACTAACTTTTAAACAATAATAGCCATCTTTCATTGATTACCTATTAATTGCAAAAAAATTTTCTACATTATGGTTTTAAAACTTCAAAATTTACTTGCAAGTTATTTTCATATCCATATTTTTGATGAGAAACCAGAGGAGAGGCTCAGAAAGGGAATTTAACTTATCCGGAATATTAGACTTGGAAGAGGAAGAGATAGGATTATTTCATCTTTCATGTCCTTTACAACATTAAGACTGACTCCAATTGCACATAGGCAAGTGAAAGAAGCTTAGTTTTTAGACGTAGATGTCTTTGTACAGAATACTGAATGCAAATTAAAAAATTGAAATCAAAGGGGTTGTTCTTACCTCCAATTCCAGATTGGCCTTAAAGATGAACTAATATGTGAGTCATTTTTTACTTAATATTTTGGCCTTAAAGATGAACTAATATGTGAGTCATTTTTTACTTAATATTTTTTCTGTTCATCATATTAATAATAGCAAAAATAGTAATGACCATCGTCATTGATTGACAGCAAAGTACTTTGAATTTATTATCTCCTCAATACCTTTATGAGGTTAATACTTTTCTTGTTGCAATTTACAGATAAAGATCCCCAGGCATCATATAATTTTTCCGAAGTCAGTTTACTAGTAAGTGATTGAGAGAGATATGTATCTAAATATGTCTGATTCTGGAAGCTGGCCCTTAAAATATTTTTGTGTGACTCTAAATTGTATATTCAATAACATCTTATGATACACAGAATGACAATACTATTCAACCAAAATACCACACTAATTGTGATGATATGAGAAGAGAGAAGAAATGTGGGTAAGATATTTCTATTTTCAAATTTGAGTGTCACACTGTCTTTCATTTAATTGAGGAAACAGTCCAGAACAATTAAATGGCCCACGTTAGTATCTACCAATCTGCCAACAGTGCTTACCCCCATGGGGAAGAACCATGTGTGCCTTGATGTGTGTGGACTTAAAACAGATATCAAGAGTGTAATGCATTGTCAAAGTATTCACTGCTATGACACAGCTTTTTAGATAAATTAGACATATATGCTAAGTCCTTAGCAAAAAGAAAAAAACACCTTCCTGTATGAAAATGACATGTTATTATTAGTGTATTTCAAGAATATGTCTTAAAAACAAATAAATCTATTGTTATTCAGAGTTCTATTATTAAGGCAGTGTCAATATTCATAATACAGAATCATGAATTTTGGCCAAAATTCTTTACATCCAAGTAGGTATTACCAAGCAACTGTCAACCACAGATCAGTTTGTGCCAGTTATTTATTCTTCTTATTTTGTGGTCAACATGTGATAGGCAGCTCATTCGGGACTGCTCCAAGCCAAACTTTGCTTCGAAGCAATGATGACAGTTATTGTGGCAGGAACAGATGACTGGTAACTCAGGCCCACAAATTTCCCAAACAGAATCTCTTCCAAAAGCAGTTTTTACCAAGTCAGAGCGAAGTTATTGTTGACTCTTTTGAATCTGCCCATCAGCATTTTTGCAGATCTGAGAAGAGGTCATGCTATCCTCCACAAGCCAGGATTTCAAGTCCTAAGTGTTCATGACAACATGTCCTCTTCCCCTGGAATCTAAAATAGATATGTAATCTCAGTTTAATAAGCAATCCATAAATCTGTCTTTTAGAAGCTTGTCAATAATGTCAATCTTGATTTTTTTTTTGTTTTCTCCTTCCTTTAAGACCTAGGTAAATAGTTAATATTACAGAAGCATTACATGAGGATCATGTAAAGAATTTATTCTTCCAGATTTTCTCATACCAAGACAGTTCAACTGAAAGCTCCAAACATGCAGATTATGAATTCTAAATCTGGCCTCGTGGGAAATGTTTTATATTAACCATACCAGTAAAATCCATTTATAATTTTTATATATATGGTATGAGATAAGATGAACAAGAACCAGCACTCTACTTTAGCAACTTTATTAGAATAAGCAAGTGAATAGGCAACGGTCATACAAATAGTACAAATTAGCTATAGAAAGAAAACCATTGCATTTATCAAATTATTAAGTTTTTAAATAAATTATTAAGTTTTAAATAGTTCAAGACATGTCTGGGCAACATGGCAAAACCCATCTCTACAAAACATACAAAATTTAGCCAGGCACGGTGGTGTGCACACGTGGTCCAAGCTATTCAGGAGGCTGATGTAGGAGGATCTCCTGAGCTCGGGAGGTTGAGGTTGCAATAAGCTGAAATCATGCCACTGCACTCCAGCCAAGGCAACAGAGTGAGATCCTGTCTCAAAAGAAAAAAAAAAAAGAATGAAAGAAAAATTAGGCTCACCGAGCAAGCTCTCAACATTTCATCATCATTAAGTATGTACTTACTTAAGTTTGCCAGGGGTTTTTGAGATTATATCTTCCTAGCTGAATTTTAAAAAAAAATTATCAATAGAATTTATATGTAGTACTGGTGCAGAGGTAGAAGAACATTTGTTATGGGGTAATAGCATCAGCAAAGAGGTAAAAATACAGTTCTGAGGCTGGCTTGGCTGGGAAATGTGCAAAAAGGAAAGTTTCTAACCCATTAGGTTGGGTTAGAAAAAAAAAGGGACCAGAATAAAATGTTTGGAGAAAAATCTGCAGGTTAGCATTCTTTAAAGCATGTTCTATTCAACATTAGCCCTCAGGATGCTTCATGGTGGGGGTGAAAAAAGAAAGAAAGAGAGAAATCAATGAAAAATATTGTCTTTCTCTTAAGATTTATAAAGTATTTCTGAGATCTATAAGTATTTTAGCATGTTAATTTTTGTTGTTGCTTTTTAAACATTAATTTTTTTTATAGAGACAAGGTCTCACTATGTTTGTCCAGGCTGGTCTCAAACTCCTGAGCTCAAGTGAACCTCTGGCCTCAGCCTCCCAAAGTGCTAGGTGCTTACTGCCGTGAGTGACCACACCTGGCCTGTTATATTATAAATTTTAAAAAAATTGTCAATATTGTTTAACCGAGTTCAATGGACTGAATGTTTTTGTACCCTAAAAGCTCCTATGTTATAGTCCTTTACCCCATGTGACAGTATTAGGAGGTAGAGCCTTTGTGTGGTAATTAGGTCATGAAGGTAGGCCCTTATGAATGGAGTTAGTGCCCTTATAAAAGGGACCCCAGAGAGCTCTCTAGCCCCCTTCTCCATGTGAAGACACAGCAAGACTGCTATCTGTGAACCAGAAAGTGAATTCCTACCAGACACTGAATTGGTAGACACCTTGACCTTTGAATTCCCAGCTCAAGTGGCAGGAAAGGGAATATAAATTGTGGTTAGAAAATTTCAGGAAAAACTTTCTTACAGGTAGCCTGAACTACTTCACTGTCCTTCTGCTACATTCCCTTGACAGAATTCCAATAGTGGGTAAAGCCTACTACCTGCTTTCTCCAAACTGAGTCAACAGATTAATTATGCAGTAGAATACAGATGGTCTTTAATTTAAAGTGGTTGGACTTAACAATAGGTTTATCAGGATATAACCCCATCAGAACTCAAAAAGCTTCTTATGAACAACAAGGTTTCTACTGAATATGTATCACTTTTGCACCATCGTAAAGTTGAAAAATCATTAGTAGAAACACTGTAAGTCAGAGACCATCTGCTCTGTTCCCAGCATTAAATGCATTTTGACTTATATTACTTTTGGACTTAAGGTGTGTTTATTGGGACATAACCTGATGTAAGTGCAGATGCATCTGTAGTTTAATTGTCATGTATAATAGAGAAACCCTTTATATGCTCAGGAATTTTATTATGGTAGCTCTTGTTTTCCATGGTTATTTCATACATTCTCCACTCTCCTCAAACCTCCAAGCATATTTTTCCTCCTCAGTCTCAAGAGATGAGAAAATGGAAGCCATCAAAATGGAAATGCTTTCAAGTTCATTCAACAAATCTACTTATGCTATGAATTTTTCTTTTCTCCTTCTATTCTGTTAAAACATTTCTTCTGTGTTTCTTCTGTCCAAGATCAATTCCTCCACCTGTGCTTTGAATCTTATCCACCTCTCATGAATTCAGGAATTCTGATACATCAGTTTTCCTCTCCCTTCTCTTTACCTGTGTCTTTACCCTTTCCACTGACTCCATCTTTCAACAGACAAAAGTTTCCAACATTTAAAATGAAAACCTTGTTCTGCCCCAGCCTAAGTATGAAGCACATTCAAGTTCCACTCCTGGCCCTCAACAGCCAGACCTTCAAGAGCAAACATTTGCAAACCCTCTGTCTGTCTTCATTTTCTTACACATCTCTCAAATGTATTGTAATTCAGTGTCTTCCACTGCACATGCCCTGCTCAAACCAGCATCACCAACGATTTGAACATTCTAGAATTTTTACCTTGTTTGACCTCTCTTCATCCCTTGATGTAGCAAATGGTTCTCTCTTACATGAAAATTGCTCTTCCTTTGACTGTCTCTTCTCTGCTTCCTTTGGCTATTTATTCTTCATCTCATTTATAGGTTTTTATTATTCTACCCATTTCTTAAAAACTGATGGTCCTCAAATTTCCTTCTCAGGACCTCTGGTCTTCTCACTCTACATAATCTCTCTGTTCATTTCATCTACTTCTATCACTTCAAGTAGCATCTCTATTTGTGAATATCTGAGTCAGTTCAAGCTGCTATAATAGAATACCATAGATTGAGCACATTAAACAACAACCATTCCTTTCTCACAGTTTTGGAGGCTGGGAAGTCCAAGATCAGGCACCAGCAGATATTATGTCTGATGAGGGGCTGCTTTCTGGTTAGCAGGCATCTGTCTTTTCATTGTATTCACGCATGGCTGAAAGAGAAATCATCTCTGGTGTCTATTTTATGAAGGGACCAATCCCATTCATAAGAATTGCACCCTCATGACCTAATTACTTCCCAAAGGTCTCACTTCCTAATACATCATCACATTGAGGGTTAGTATTTTAACATATGAATTTGAGGGGGACACAAACATTCAGTCAATAATAATTAATGACCTAAAAGTGTCTTTTAGCCCAGAATTCTCTGGGAGTTTCAGAACTATATCACAACTGCTTCCTAGACATCTCTATTAGAGGATCTTGCCAGAATTCGAAATTAGAAATATACAATCCTCTGCAGATCTTTCCAAACTTCTCATACTCCAGGGCTTAATATTTCAATAAAAACTACTATTATGTATCCAGTTTCCCCAGTCACCTTGTACCATGTGCAGCTACACACATTATACTTCAGTCCATTCACCTCTTTCTCTTCTTCCAAAAAGCCAAACCTATCTCCACCCAAAGGCCTTTACAATTGTGCATTTTATGAGGAATGCTTTTTTACCAATTCTTCCTACAGCTAGAGTGTTCTCGTTTATCATTACCTGAAATGTGTTCTTAGCATTTCCTGTCCCCCTAATTAGCATCACATGTTACTTTCCACCTCATTATGCTATTTGGTCTCCTTACAGCCCTTATCACAGCCTGCAATTGTCTTGTTTGTTTCTTTACTTGTTTGTCTCCTCCACTAAAATGTAAGGTCTCTTAGAGATTATGCCTATCTGAATCATCACTGTATCTTCTGCATTTAGCACTGTCATGGTGACATAATAGAAACTTAATAATTTTTTTAATAAACTTATTAGATATTTCCCTAGGTTGAAATGCAGAAGGCTACACAGGTAACCCAGGAAAGGCTAATCAAAGCTATAAATAGAAATGTGTCTACAGCTAATAATCCTTGATGGTAAATATACTATTGGACAACATAGTGAGACTTCATCTCTACAAAAAATAAACAAAATTAGCCAGGCATGGTGGCACATGCCTAGTTCTAGCTACTCAGGAGGTTGAGGTGGGAGGATCACTTGAGCCAGGGAGGTAGATGGTGCAATGAGCTGAGATCGTGCCACTGTGCTCCAGCCTGAGCAACAGAGTGAGATCCTGTCTCAAACAAAAAAAAGAAACAGGCCAGGCGCGGTGGCTCACGCTTGTAATCCCAGCACTTTGGGAGGCCAAGGCGGGTGGATCACGAGGTCAGGAGATTGAGACCATCTTGGTTAACACGGTGAAACCCCGTCTCTACTAAAAATACAAAAAAAATTAGCCAGGCATGGTGGCGGGCGCCTGTAGTCCCAGATACTCGGGAGGCTGAGGCAGGAGAATGGTGTGAACCTGGAAGGCGGAGATTGCAGTGAGCCGAGATCGCGCCACTGCACTCCAGCCTGGACGACAGAGTGAGACTGCGTCTCAAAAAAAAAAAAAAAAAAAAAAAAAGGAAACATACCACTGGAATATTGTATTGTACAGTGAGATCTTTTACTAATTTATTTAATTAAATCAATTAAATTACCTTTTGCTGAAAGGAAAAATGAGTAAATTGAGTTCTTTAATTTTATTTTTCATACCCATGGGGATAATTCAGAAAGCCAAGAAGTGGAAATAAAATGGATACTTCTACACCTCACTTCCTTTTATAAACTTGATGCTTCACCTAAATTTTATTGAGCACTGTAGGGATAAACTGACGGGCTAAGTAACCTGCATTTAATTTTATAATTAAAAATAAAGGAGTGGGTTAAAAAGTGTTCTAATTCTGAAGCTCCACATCTACATTTATGCTTGCCTTTTGCTAGCACTTTCTTTTTTCCTACTTACATAACCAACTGACTTTATTATGTCTAGGAGGAACAAGATTAAAGACTACACAAGATGGCTATGGATTGGAAATTGCTTTACCTAATCTCAATACTATGTTAGTTTGCTAGGGCTGCCATAACAAAATACAGTTATACACATTGTTTGCCATAACAAAATACAGTTAGCTGTCCATATCTGTGGATTCCACATTCATGGATTCAACCCACCATGGATCAAAAATTTTTGAAAAAAAATTGCATGTGTACTAAACATGTGCAGACTTTTGTCATTATCCCCTCAATAATACAGTATGATAACTCTTTACATAGTATTTGCATTGTGTTAGTTATCATAAGTAATCTATTTTTAAATTTGCATTTTAAAAAATTTAGGTTAATTAAATTTTCTCCAGCAATGGGACTAGAGAAGGAACAAAGAAAACTGTAACTAGTTGTAATTAATTAGTTGCAAATACTACTGCACTCAGACCAGCCTATTATAAGTAATCTAGAGATCGCTTAAAGGATACAGGAGGATGTGCATAGGTTATATGAAAATACTTCATCTTTTATATCAGCGACTTGAGCATCTACAGATTTTGGTACTCGTGGAAGGTTCTGGAGCCAACCCCCCACAGATGTTAGAGGAACCACTGTACCGCAGACTGGGAAGCTTAAACTACAGAAATTTGTTTTGTCACAGATCTGGAGGCTAGAAGTCAACGATCAAGGTGCTGGCAAGGTTAGTTGCCTCTGAGGCCTCTCTCTCCTTGGTTTGCAGGAGATGGTCCTCTTGTTGCTTCTTTACAGGATTATCTTTCTGTGTATAGGAGTCCTTAGTGTCTCTTTCTCGTCTTGTAAGGACACCAGTAATATTGGATTAGAGCTCGACCCTAATGGGATCATTTTAGTTTAACCACCTCTTTAAAGACCTTGTCTCCAAAAATGGTTACATTCTGAGGTATTGGAGTTTCAGGATTTCAACATATCAATTTTGAGGGGGGCATAATTCAGTCATGATAAATACTATAAGCAAATGTAAAAGGAAGCATAGTGAAGACTCTTACAACTTTACTGACTACTTAGATATTAGCATATTAATTTATTCCCTATTCTGAAAGTAGAGGCAAAAGTTGCAGACCTATTATAATAATCAGGTTTTGGATATAGCACCTGAAGTAAATACCAGATATGTGGATAGGACTTTGAAGAAGCTGAAATGGAGAAGACAATGGTGAGAGAAATTTCAAAAGAAGGATCTGTGCGCCTTGGTAACTGATTGCGAATTGTGAATTATGGTAAAAACCACTCAAGGACAACTTGTAGTTTTTGAATTCACATAACCAGGTGCTTGATGGGATATTTACAGAATTATGAAATAAGTGGAGAAGTACTGTTGTGGAAAGAAAGATAAAGTATTCTATTTCAGATGAATTCAGATTGAGGCACCAAATGATGATTTCTAATAGGCTATTAGGAATGAAAGACCCGGCTGGGTGCAGTGGTTCATGCCTGTAATCCCAGCACTTTGGGAGGCTGAGGCAGTTGGATCACTTGAGGTCAAAAGTTCGAGACCAACCTGGCCAACGTGGTGAAACCCCGTCTCTACTGAAAATACAAAAAATTAGCCGGGTGTGGTGGTACGCACCTGTAATCTCAGCTACTTGGGAGGCTGAGACAGGAAAATCACTTGAACTCGGGAGGTGGAGGTTGCAGTGAGCCAAGATCGTGCCGTTGTGCTCCAGCCTGGGTGAGAGTGAGACATCATCTCAAAAAAAAAAAAAAAATAGAAAGAAATGAAAGACCCTACACTCAGGAGAATGTCAGGGATAGAGGTGTAATATAACATACAATACCAACTGATACACAAAGGGAAACTGAAAATACAGGAAAGAAAGTCCAGTTTTATCTTTGGAGATGCACTTAGAAGAAGAAAGAGAGAGAAATCACGGAAGTGAAGAAATGACAGCGTTTGAAAAAGTGTAATTATCAGAGCCAAAGGCTGCAATTCATCATCTTCAGTGAGTATGATGGGGTTCACAGGAAAATGAGGTATGGATGGAGTAAAGGACTAAAGGCAAGCATGAGTCAGTTACTTTGTACCAGAAACTTTATGTACAATATCTCTCATTCTGAAGGTAGATATATTTCTTTTTTTCTGTGCATTAGGGCCAGGATTAAAATGTAGCCCTTTTATCTTTTCATATCCTGCTATATGTAAATAATTTATAGCAAATTATCTAGATAGAACTTAAAAATATGGAAGTCAAAACAGTACTGAAGGGAAAATAGAATTGGTAACAAATGATAAATAAATAGGTAGACAGTTGGACATATAGATCAATCTACTGTGAAAACAAAATCTTACGTTTGTCAACATCACATATGGGTCATCAATAGGAGGAAATTTCCATAATCATCCATGGAATTCATGATTACTCAAAATTGATTGTCCCAAGTGAAAACTTTTTATCCCAGACAAAATAGTCAACTGCACTTTTGATAAAGATTTATCTCTTATTCTTGTGTTCCATGTACTTTATTTATTCATTCCAATTAATTCATTTCATTGCCCCGTACTTTCCTTTGTAAATTAATGAAACCTAGGGTCTCACTATCACAAGTGTGTGAAGGTAGAAGGATAGAGAGCTAGAATGATAATCAGACAGCAGTATTTTTTTATTCAACTTTTATTTTAAGTTCTGAGTACATGTGCAGGATGTGCAGGTTTGTTACATAGGCAAACGGCTGTCATGGTGGTTTGTTGCACAGATCAACCCATCACCTAGGTATTAAGCTCAGCATCCATTAGCTATTCTTCCTGATGCTCTCTCCCCACCCTACCACAGTCCCCAGTGTGTGACAACAGTATTTAAAAAAAAAAAAAAAGGTAAGAAAATTACTCATTAAAAATACCACATAGCTCATTTTGATTTTATATTTCTTTTTTATTTTTCTTTTTTTCTTTTTTTGAGACAGAATCTCACTCTGTCACCCAGACCGGAGTGCATTGGCACAATCTTGGCTCACTGCAACCTCCACCTCCTGGGTTCAAGCAATTCTCCTGCCTCAGCCTACCAAGTAGCTGAGATCCCAGGTGCTAGCCACCATGCCTGGCTGATTTTTGTATTTTCAGTAGAGACAGGGTTTCATCATATTGGCCAGACTGGTCTTGAACTCCTGACCTCAGGCTATCTGCCTGACTCAGCCTCCCAAAGTGCTGGGATTACAGGTGTGAGCCACCGCGTCTGGCCTAATTTTATATTTCTTTTAATAAAAACATTTTTTGGCTATTTACTATGGATTAAACATTAGGTAGAAAGCTATAATATGGAAACTAGTAAGAACCTTCTGTAAGATGGTCTAAAGTGGGAGAAACAGACTGATGCTCATAAACAGTGTGGCAAGAGTTGTTCTGTAGGCAAGCATCGAGAAGTCTGGAAGCAGGAAGCCCTCTCGGGGGAATCAAAGGTTTCTCAAAAGAGATGACTTGGATGATCCTTGCAAAATAATTAGGAGTTCTCTGGATTAAAGTCCTTTTGGTGTAAAGATTTTGATTCCACACAGTTAGATCACAATGTATATGGACACTTGAATTAGGCATGAGCCAAGTGGGCATTAGTCAGAACATCAGTATTGCTGGAACGTTGCAGGAAAGTGGGAAAAGATAAAGCAAGGGAGGTAAAAATGATCAGATAATGAAGAACATTGAACACCATGCTAAAGAGTTTATTTTCATCTTGTTCTGAAGATTAGGAGAGCCATTGAATAATTTTAAGTAGGAGATAAAACATGACCAGATTTATATTTAAGCAGTATGATTAGCAAAAGAACATGTTGATTTTGAATTGTTTCCAAATATTAAAGAATTTCATTAAAATAGATTAAGCAATGTAATGAATTTACTCTGAGTAAATCTTTTTAAAGTAACATTGTGACTCTAAAATCACACACCATTTTTATTTCAGTTTTGTGCTATATTAATTCCCTTTTGATATTTTTATTAAAATAGTTATACAACTCATTTAAGGATTTTTTAACGAAATTTTTAAAAACTTTAAATCTCTCCATTAATAAATTCTGTAAAAAACTTGCATGCCAGTCGATCAATATCCTCAATTGATAACTGGCTCTATTTCAGTGAATTTGTTAAATAATTTTATATCTAAATAAATTAATAAACAATGGCACTGGCAAGAATGGCTGCTTTAACACAAATCAGTGTTATCCAAGGAACTTCCACCTCTACTGCTATGACTACAACCTGGGGTCCCTGGACCACCAGAAGCTTGATGTCAGATGGGAGGCAGATATATGCAAAATAGGAGTTTACTTGCATGCAACAGACAGGCTTATATAGGAAATATTTAAAGAGGAGGAAGACAGACATTTATATGTCAGGCTTCAAATTAGAGCATCCCTGGGGAATCTTTTTAACTAGATTAATGAATCAAAGAAGATTTCATCTACCAAATTTTAGAAAAAATCTTTAACACAATAAAGACAGAATTCCTATCTATTGAATATAAATCTCTGTTCATGGATTTTGGGAAGTTTCAGATGAATCATATGTTTAGATGTTATAAGGACAATGTATTAATCTTTTTTCTAGTATGGAATATAATGGTCTACATATAGGAAAACAAATAAATAGAAAGAGAGTTGTGTCTATGCTCCTTTAGAAAGTTAATATAGTTTTTAATTTTTGCTTTGGCATGTTATCAAAAGAAATGTAGGAATTTCCAGAAGTAATTGTTCATTTATCACCGTTCCATTTTGGTTAGTATAAGTCCTAGGGAAAATATGTGCAACTGATTGAGTTAATTGTTTCCATTTGAAAACCAAGACAGGATGTCTCAGCCAGATGCCAGTTCAGGTACAGTGTTACTGATGGGACGGCTAAATGTAATAGTGGCTTTATTAGGCTAGTGAAAGAATAAGTTTTAAATTTTACTATAAATGACACTTAGTGCAGTTTCACTGATTTTATTATGAACATTTAAATCTGCTTTGAACAAATGTGTAGCTCCAATTGGTAATGGATCTGGAAGAGGATGCGAAAAGTCAGCAAGAAAGAGGAAGTAGGCCAAAATTTAAGAAGGTCCAAAGAAACTGGAATGTTAACATGTGAATAAAACTCACTAAATTTAATAACATTTCCATTGTTTTTGAAGTAATATATTTCATTATATCCATATTGACAAGTAGATGAAAATACATTTCAAGAAATAGGTCTCTTCATTTCCACAGTTTGTCAGGACAATGTTATCTTGTACATAAATAGGACAGTATTGGCTTGAGGGCTTTAGCTTGGCCAGATACAAAATGATAATTGAAGAGCTCTTTTTTTTTTTTTTTTTTTTGACATAGTCTCCTTCCTTGTCATGGAGGCTGGAGTACAGTGGTGTGATCTCGGCTCACTACAGCCTCCACCTCCCAGGTTCAAGCGATTCTCCTGCCTCAGCCCTCTGAGTAGCTGGAATTACAGGTGCCCGCCACCACATCCGGCTAATTTTTGTATTTCTTTTAGTAGAGACGGGGTTTCACCATGTTGGCCAGGGTGGCCCCAAACTCCTGACTGCAAGTGATTCGCTCACCTCAACCTCCCAAAGTGCTAGGATTACAGGCATGAAGCCATTGTGCCTGGCCTGAAAAGCTTTTCTAATACATAGATAAAGACATATTTCTGTACTTCAGCTAATTCAAATGTGAGGATCGTGTTTACTTATAAACGCCAAAATATAAAAATACTTCCAACTTTTTTAGGCATACATTACTGTATTTAAACAGACTTCAATATAAAGAAGTTACTTTTAAACACTTTTGTTATTTGAGAAGATGGAAAAAATAATAACCAGCAAGAGAGTCTATAAAGATGACTTTTTTTTTTTTTTTGACAGAATCTTGCTGTCACCAGGCTGGAGTGCAGTGGCGTGACCTCGGCTCACTGCAGCCTCCACCTCCCTGGTTCAAGCGATTCTCCTGCCTCAGCCTGCTGAGTAGCTAGGACTACAGGCACATGCCACCACACCCAGCTAATTTCTGTATTTTTAGTAGAGACGGGGTTTTACCATGTTGGCCAGGATGGTCTCCATCTCTTGACCTAGTGATCCGCCCACCTCAGACTCCCAAAGTGATAAAGATGACTTTCTATGTTACTAACGAATCCTTCTTTTTAAAAATTGTCTCTTTGTTAATTACTCTGTATGTGTTTTGAGGAGCCGGAGCTGGGTTAAGAAAATAGAGGGGAATCTGGGGCCAAGGGATACAGTTTAGGAGAATCCCACAGTCATTTAAATGTCCCCTTTTACAAGGAGGCTCCACAAGGAGTAGCTTTCATGTGATGTGTTTTCCAATCACAAAAGACCAGGCAGTCTGAAAAGAGAACCTGCATGGGAAAATTAGGGTGATGACATCCCATGCCATGGCTTTCATGGAAGAACTGTTTCTACCTGCTTTGTAATCATAGCACAGGGAAAAACAGAATACTCTTAGTTCATATGTCTTCCTAAGTAAAGAACTGTGGCAGGAGAATGGGAAGCCAGGAGAAGAATGCAACTTACTGCTCTATTCCATGAGGATCTCAAAAATCTGGAGGCTTCCAAGCACAACCACTTGATCTGTGGATTATAGCAGGCCAGACCATTGTCTCCTAGCCAGCAGGTGACAGAATTCATTTTTAACCTTTCACTACCTGGGTAAAACATTACCCAGATAGGAGTAAGGAAAAAATAAATAAATTCTTAGATGATCCAAGAACACATTTAAAGGAAATTATCAAAGAACAAAGAAGAGGTTTTAAAACTTAAAAACAACAACATGATTTTTGTATATTAAAAAAAGGTTAACAGAGGAAGTAAAAAAGTAGATTGCTAAAAACAAATGATCAATTTGGAAAATCAAACGTCAGAATCCTGAAATGACAAAGAAAAGAGACAGGTGGAAGATGCAACGACAGTGTGGCAGTAATGGGTTGAATTATCCTATTAAAATACCAGATTGCATTTAAAAAAGAAACAAAATTCAGCTATGTGCTTTTTACAAGGAGTGAAACAAAAACAAAATTACATAGACAGATGGCTAAACATAATAAGATGACTACACATGTTCTAAACAAATGATAATTTAAAAATCAGATAAGTGAGATATAATACTAAAACCATTAAATGAGCCCCCCCACCCCACCAAATGTATATTTATCACGATAAAGACTGGATTCAGGACTTCCAGTTTTAGCTCCAAGGTATAAAGTGCTTGGAAGTTGTCACTCCTGTCCTTCAACAAGAAAAAGTTGGATAAAATGAAAATCAATGCCTTTTTTTAGCCCTATCGGAGAACTAAGTTTGCCATGCAGACCTCTACCCTGGAATCTGGAGAGAGGAAAATTCAGTCTGAGCTGAGATCTGCTTACCTAGAGTAGAGCTATTAAAATTATAAACTGCTAAGGACACTTAAATGGTAATTTTGACAAATTGCTAGAGACTGAGTGCAGACTAACATGAGAGGGAGATATTCCCAGGGGCTCCATACTTCATGAGCTTTTCTTCCCTGATCTCTACCAGGTTCTCACAATGAAGACTGGAGAAATATCCTCCTTGCTCTGGCAAGGGGAGGGGAAAAGTAATCACTGTGGAATATGGGTTTCTCCATAACAAAGACCTACTCTCCAGGGAAAAGACCTTATTCCAGAGCTGCAGAGGAAGAACATTCCTCTTACTCCAGCCTCCTCTAGCTTTTCTGTCTCAGCTAGGAAGGGAAGTTATACAAGAAGAAACCCTTGTGAAGCTCATAGGCCAGAGACACAGGCCCCAGTAAAAGACCAAGACTTAATTAGAAGATTATGGAATGTTTTTCTATACCTACCTTACCACTGCACCCAAAGAAGTCTTGTATCATAGTGAATTTCAGCTGAGAAACAGACTGTAAGGAAGGGTATAGTAGTTCCCCCTTATCTACAGGGGATCTTTTCCCAGACCCCCAGCGGATGCTTGAAATCGTTCATGATACTGAACCCTATCCATACTATGTTTTTCCCTATATGTACATGCGTATGAGAAAATTTAATTTAAAAATTAAGCAAAGTAAAAGGTTAATGACTATTATAATGAAACAATAATTCTAACAATATAATGTCATAAAAGTTATGTAAACGTGGCCTCTTGCTCTCTCAAAATATCTTATTCTACTATATTCACCTATTGTTGGACTATAGTTGATGGCGGGTAGATGAAACTGCAGAAAATAAAACTGTGCATTACAAGCGACTACTATAAGCCCAAAGTCAAGAAGGAAGTCAAAAATAAAAACACTCAAGCCAAGCTTTTGGCACCTATAGCTACACCAAATATAAATAAAGCCCAGCTCCTAACCAGATTAACATGAAACTTTATTCTAAAGGCCTACTTACCTCTGTTCCTATAACCAATAAAACATGTCCAGCATTCAACAAAAAATTACAAGGTACAGCCAAAAGCAAGAAAAAATAACAGTCTCAGATACAATACACATGTCACAATCATCAAACAGGGAATTTAAAATAACTATGATTACTGTAGTAAGGGCTCTAACGGGAAAAGTAGCAACACGCAACATCAAATGGGTAACATAAGTGAAAGATGACAATTCTCAGTAAAAATAAGAAGAAAATGTGGAAATGTGACAATATTGTAATAAAAATGAAGAATGTCTTTGATAAGCTCATTAGTAGATTGGACAAATAGGTTACACAAAATAATTAAAACAATCACAAATGTTTATGCATCATACACTATAACTAAGGCATAATAAAAAGTTCTATAAGGAAAAAAAGAAGTACACAACTCAATGAAAGTAGTGAAAGATTTTACCATGCTTCTTTCAAATCAAGCAGACAATAAAAAGTGAAAGATACAGAACTTTAATGACACAAGTAACATGACATATAATAATTGAGATTTTATAATTGGTTAAAAAGAAAATAAATTTACCAAAACATAAAATAATCCATAGATAATCTTATCAAAACCCCCAATTATTTGCCCCTACCATAGGTGACAGTGGCTATTTATAAGGCCACAATGAATAATACAACTAATTCCATGCAAAGGAAACCATATAGCCCTGATTTTTAAGCCAAAATTCAATAAACTAGAAGTTGACTATAAATAACTGGAACATAATACAAACACATAAACTTCTTTACTTACAAAATTAAAACATACTTCCAAATGAACTTGAGTTAAAGAGCTTATTAAAACTAGAAACATAAACTTTAGAAAGTAATCATGAATATTTATATTTCAAAAGTAATGGACTTAATCCAAAGCAGTATTGAAAAGAAAATTTATAACTATAAATGCATTTATTATAACACAATAAAATTTTAAATAAATGGTTTAAGGATTCAATCCAAGATATGATTTTTAAAAGGTTATTTCCTTTAAATACAAAAGGAAACAAAATCAAAAGCAAAAATTAATTAAAATAAATAAATTATACAAATCAAGTAAAATAACTTCTGGTCAAGTCTAATCAAAACAAAAAATATTAGAAACATTATTAGTAAAAAGAAAAGAAACATTAAGTGTAAAGATAAAGAATAAGTTTAAAAGCAATAGGATGACATTCAAGGAGATATGTAAATGATCAAAATTGACTCAAGAAGACGTAAAAAACACAAAATACCAATAGTCATAGAATGTATTACTAGATTTTCTATTGCAAAGGTTGAGAAACTTTTTTCTGTAAACGGCTAGATAATGAATATTTGAGACTTTGCCAGCCGTGCTGTCTCTGTGGCAAATACTCAACTCCCACATTGCAGCATGAAACCAGCCAGGGGCAATTCATGGGTATGACTGTAATCCAAAAATACAGGTGGCAGGATGGAATTGGCCTGAGGGTACTAGGTTACTCACCTGTATCTAATGTCAACTCAGATCCTTGCCACTCTTTGCTAAGTTCTCCTCTGCATTTCAGAAGAGAATCCTGAAATAATGTTTTCCAGAATCCATTTACCAGGGTGGTTGTGGGTTAGCGACTACCAGTGAAAGAAACTCACGTGTGATATAAATAGTGAAGCACAGGCAGAAGTCGTAGTTGTTGAGAGTAAACTGCAGGCAGTCTATCAGTGCTTGTGACTGGATGGGTTGTTTGCCCAATTCTGGAATTCAGTTAGCAAGCCCATTTGGCTCTCATACCAAGCTACATCCTGTAGCTTAGATATTTCCAGTAAAAATAGATATCTTGACCTCCACTTCCATTCCTTTGTTTTCTTTATTAATTTGTTTAGAACTCATGAAAAGAAAAATGGTCCAGTTGGGAGAACACCACAAGATACTAACAGTTTTTTTTTAAACCTTCAGTAACAGATAATACTTATAGTGAATGTAACATATGAGAATGTTGTATTTACCATAGATATTTAAAAATAGGTAGCATATTTCAAAAGGCAGAAGTTTTCAGTGCAGATAAAATGAGAAAATGTAACTTTAAAAAATTCTATGTATAAGAGGAACAAGAAAAATAAAAAACTCAGGAATAAAACCTAATATAAATAAGCAAAATCTACAACAGTAAAACTGTAAAACTCTGTTGAAGAATGTACAGAAAGAACAAAGTAAGTAAACAGTCATATCATAATCCTAAATGGAAATGATCAATATTATGAAGATGTTAACACTTTCCAAATTAATCTGTAAAGCCATGGAATTATCAATATAAGGATGTTCACACTTTCCAAATTGATCTATAAAGTCAATGACATCCTCAAACACATCCAAACAAGATTTCTCTGTGGAACTCAAATTTATTATTAGAACACCTGGAAGAGAATACCATAAGAATATGCATAAAAATAATACCTAAAATCAAGTTTTTGAAACCATTATACAAGGATTTCTCAAACTCAGCACAGTGGAAATTTGGGGCCAGTTACTAATTCCTTGTTGTGGAAGGCTGTCCTGTGTATTTTGGATGTTAGCAATATTCCCTACCTCCACCAACTAAATGACAGTGGGATCCCATGCCTCAGTTTTAACAACCAAAAATGGATCCAGACATTGCGAATTCTCCTGGGGCAGCGAATACTCTATTCCCTTAGCTGAAGCCACTGCAGTATAGATACAAAGATCAATGAAACAGGAGAAGGGTCCGGAAATGATTTCATGTACATATGGGAATTTAATTTATGATAAAGGTGGCGTTTCAAATTAGCATGGAAAAGATGAACTCATCAATAAATGAGCTTGAAATAATCAACTCTACATTTGGGAAAAAAAAGTGTTAGATCATTTTTCGCACCAGCACCAAAATAAAATCCATGTGGATTAGAATCTAACTGTTAAACAACAACTACAACGAACAACCCTTGAGCCCACAAATTTGCAGAGGCAGAAAAAGTAAAGTGTGTTGTGAAGGTGATTCCACCACCAGGGAGAGCCCACTCTTCAATTCTCAATTTAGAAGCAGCCGTGGAGAGGAACGGACAAGGAATAACTTTCAAAAAAGCCCAGCCAGGAACCACAAAGTACTTGGACAAGAAAGTATGTCCCAGCAAGCAGAATCAGCGACTCATCAAGAAAGTTCTGGAAAGAAAGATCTGGAAATGCAGCCCGCTAGAATTTCAGCATTGATGAAAACTGGCATTTACTATGTGTTTTATAATTTTTCTTTTTTTCTCTCTCTTTTTTTTTTAGTTTTTTTTTGTTTTTTTTTTTTTAGTTTTTTTTTTTTTTTTTAATTATACTTTAAGTTCTAGCTAAACACCGCATATTCTCACTCATAGGTGGGAACTGAACAATGAGAACACTTGGACACAGGAAGGGGAACACCACACACTGGGGCCTGTCGTGTGTTTTCTAATTTTTCTTTTTCCAAATGGCAGTGTTTATTATGGTATTCTACTCCAATATATTGTAGGTTTTTGTGTGAGGTAAGGGCGGGATAGGGACGAGCAGATAACTTGTTTTTTAAGTTCATGGATAACTAGATCACAAGGAGCCACATCTGGACTTCATGGAGAAACAGCACATGACCTAGACATCCCTGCACTTTGAACTTGATGAACTTTTCTTGTCTCCTTTGGGGAGGAGATGTGGTAAACTTGTACCGTGCCAGTCTAGCAAACCACAAAATTCTGAGAATTCCCTTCCCTGCAAAGTTTCAGGTTAGCTTGTGCCACAAGAAGCATTTTGTATGAGATTCCGAAGGGAACAGGAAGCAGCAGCCCGATTCTTTGCATGCTCGGGTCCACTCTAGAGGTCCAGCACTGCTGCAGCTCACAATGCAGCGATCTGCCAGCTCCCCTCGTTGGTTTGAGGCGGCAGCCAGCCGGCAGCTTCTTCTGCTCCCGACAGATCTCCTCCTTCAGCTTCTCTGGTTCTGGGGCAGGTGTGTGTGTGGCTCCATGATAGAGGATTCCAGCTTCTGCCAGAGGTCACACTCAGTGTCATAGCTGGCGTCTTCAAGGCGTTGAGAAAACAATGCAGGGTTCATCTTGTCCTTGACGGGTCCAGTTTGGTGTTGTTGATTCCCATTTCGTTTTCTTCTGTGTTCCTCTAGTATTTGTTTGGCTGACCTTAGGCCCAGCCTCAGGTGCTGAAGTAATCGCTGTCTAGCAGCTGCCTAATATAGAAAGCGAATTGCCTATAATAAATCCTATGGTTTATAATGTTCCCTGTGGCTCTGCTCCCCTGATTAAACTCTAATACAGAAGATTAGTATGTTCTGTGGATGAGAAGAGTAAGGGCATCTTTGGTGACCAGAGGGCAGACTGTCAGATTCCAGAAACACACCCACCAGAGCACACAGGGAGGGAGAAGCTTTTGTCAAAGAACATGGTGTAACAAAAAGGAGGACAGCATGGCTATAAATGGCAGGTTGAATGGAGAGATGAAAATGCTACCTTATCCTTTAGATAGGAGGCATGATTATCTGGTAAGGTAGGAGGCCGGGAGAAGGAAAGTGGGGCTTTTCAGAATAGAGGAGGTATATGAAATAGCTGCTGCACACTGGTTACTTGAGTAGAGTATCTACAGAATAATAATACCAAAAGTTTATTGAAGGGATATTGCAGGCATTGTATAGGCATTTTCTATACAAGAACACATTCAATCCTCACTAAACCCTTACAGGTGTGCCATTGTTATTTTATTTTTATAGATGAAAAAACTGAGGCACAGAGAAAATAAGTACCTAGCCCAATGTAATATTTTCAAAAAACTAGCCAATATTCCAAAAAATATCTTATGCTAGAAAACTATAATTCTTGGCACATAAATTTCCAATGGACTATTAGATATTTTCATTCCCATTTTACAGGTAGGCATAATGAGGCCCAAGGAAGTTTACTACTGTGCCCAGGTTATATACCAAAAATGCTAAATTAAGATTTGTTATGAGTGATAATAACACTGGCAACCAGAACCCTAAGGATTTATTGTTTTAGACTATTCATAATATATATAATGAATATTTTATTTATGTATATGTACAAATACATACATACACATTTATATAACACCTATGTATTACATTACATTAATACATTAATATGTGTTACAGATAAAAATCAGAGGCTAAGAGTATATAAAGTGACATCTTAAGTAAACTTGGAAATTGAGGGATATGATTGTTAATTTTATGTGTCAACTTAGGGGCTAAGAGAAACGTGTCTTTTTCTTTCTTTTTTTTTTTTTTTTGAGATGGAGTCTCACTCTGTCTCCCAGGCTGGAGTGCAATGGTGCAATCTTGGCTCACTTCAACCTCTGCCTCCCAGGTTCAAGCGATTCTCCTCCCTCAGCCTCCTGAGTAGCTGGGACCACAGGCCCGTGCCACCGTGCCCGGCTAATTTTTTGTATTTTTAGTAGAGACTGGGTTTCACCGTGTTAGCCAGGATGGTCTCGATTTCCTGACCTCGTGATCTGCCCGCCTCGGTCTCCCAAAGTGTCAGGATTACAGGCATGAGCCATCTCTCCCGTCTGAGAAATGTGTCTTTTTTTGTCGAGATTAATCACTAACCTGTCTAGTGTGAAATGGGCCCTGTGTAGTTAACTTTCCACCCAGTGACTTGTAGATGTCTTCAATGAAACATAACATAGGGGGATGAGTGTTAGTGATATGGTTGAATGTGTGTCCTGCCCAAATCTCATGTTGAATTGTAATCCCCAGCGTTGGAGGTGATGCCTGGTGGGAGGTAATCGGATCATGGGGGCAGGTTTTCATGAATGGTTTAGCACTATCCCCTCGGTGCTGTTCTTGTGACAGTGAGTGAGTGAGTTATCATGAGACTCCTGTTGCTTGGAAATTGTGTTGCACCTCCCCGCTCTATCTCTTAGTCCTGCTCCTGCCATGTAAGATGCCTGCTCCTGCTTTGCCTTCTGCCATGAGTAAAAGCTCCCTGAGGCCTCCCCAAAAGCAAATGCTGCCATGCATCCTGTACAGCCTGTGGAATTATGAGCCAATTAAACCTCTTTTCTTTATAAATTACCCAGTCTCAGGTATTTCTTCAGAGCAGTGTAAGAAGGAACTAATACAGCTGGTGTCTGTCTGGCAGACTAGAAGTTTGGTAGTAAGAGTAGATGGTTTGGCCTTGGTAAGTGGCAGCCCATGCTCTGGGGCTCATGCATTTTCCCTATCTCTTGTACCATGACTATTCCATCATATATCCATATGTCAGCATTGGATTGGCTGGTACAGCAGCTGGCCGACATCAACTGGCTGAGTGACTTTGTTTAGCTTGATTAGTGACTCTTTCTTTCCAGATGTTCTTTGGTGATCATTAACATGTAATACAGAGATTTTCACATGTTGTAACCACTCTCACATGTCCATCCAAATGCTCCTGCTCAAGAATTCCGTATCTCAAATCTTTCAATCTTACCACTCCCAGCTCCCAGCAGGGAGACAAGCCATTTGCCACTGACTATGAATCCATATATTTCTAATTTAGAGCCATTTATCTTTTTACACAGTTAATTACCAGGTACTTGCCAAAAACTCTTTCCACTGAAAAATTTTCCCTCACATACCAGGCTGTCCCACACTGGAATCAAGCTTGCCTTTTTCTCCTCCCATTTGGCCCTAAGTATGAGCTGAGAGAGACACACTGTGCCGCAGTGGTAGATGGCATGGGGATCTGAGCTGCATCGTTGGGCAACTAGCTTGTGCCTTTCATTCCTGCTCATGCTTACTCCCCAGATGCACCACTCCCATCTCACAGTGGATTGTTTCTAAGGTCATTTGACATCCTTACATGGCAGAACTGATAGAACTCAGCTTATGAAGGGCAGTTCTGGCCCCGTGGTCACTCGATTTTTACGAGACCACAGTAATACACCAAAGGCTACTTTTGAAAAGGCATGTACTTATTTACTGAAGGTGACATGGCCTTGCTACCGAGCCCTAAGGGTCTATGTTACAATTTTTCTCATTGGGATTTTCCATAAACTCATCATAGCGTATTTCACTACTGGTACATTAAACATCATTACAGAGATTTTTAGAGACTATAGGGTTGCTACAGAGCCCTTTTCTGCTTGGGTCCTATTCAAAGGTGGAAGACTCTTGTGTTACCTGGTATAAAAGTCAGAGCAGTATTCCTAGATGTGGCACATGGTGCTTTCTTAGCACAAACGGGCCTACCTAGTATTGTCCTTCCTTCTTTGTAATAGGAAATACAGAATGCAATAATTTATCTTTTAATGTGGAGAGTAAAGGATCGCTCGACCCCTAAAAGTTTTACTGATGTGATGGATCCCTGAATCACTGTGAGTTTACCACTATTTGTAACACATGGATCTTACCAAGGCCTCTAATCACCTAGGCACTTCTTGCTCATCCAGTCCAATCAAGATAATGGCATCAATATAGTGGGTCTGTATGATGTGTGGAATATCCAGAGGATCTAGATCACTTTATACTGTAACAGTGCAAAACAGTTATCATAGTCTTGGGACAAAACTATACCTGTCTATTCCAAATAAATGCAAAGTGTTTATGATCCTCTTTTCTGATAAGAATAGAGCCTGTAATCCCAGCTCTTTGGGAGGCTGAGATGGGCAGATCACGAGGTCAGGAGATGGAGACCATCCTAGCTAACACGGTGAAAACCCATCTCTACCAAAAATACAAAAAATTAACCGGGCGTGTTAGCGGGTGCCTGTAGTCCCAGCTACTCGGGAGGCTAAGGCAGGAGAATGGCGTGAACCCGGAAGGCAGAGCTTGCAGTGAGCCGAGATCGCGCCACTGCACTCCAGCCTGGGCAACAGAGCGAGAATCCGTCTCAAAAACATAAATAAATAAATAAAAGAACAGAGGAGAACATATTCATCAACTCAATGGCCATATACCATGCACCTGCTATGCTACTTTAGCACCAATAAGCACATCTGGCCTAGCAGCTGCAACTGGGACTACTACTTGGTTGGCTTTGCAGTAGTCCACTGTCATCCTCCAGCCAGGCAGCACATGATCCAGCTCTGAAATCACATTTTAGCGTCTGCTTGTGTGAACACTCCTTGGCACTAACTGCTGCAATCTGGCTTCCATGTGAATCAGCCTCTGAGAAAAAGATTAGATTGCCAGACGTTTGTTAAGAATTGCTCTTAGGATTTCACAACTGTAGAAGAGTTATAAAAGAAACAGAATTTCAGAGAAGGAAAATGCTGTCCCAATAAAAGCTTCTGTGGATTCCATGGAGAGATATGGAGCTGGGATGACCTTCTGAAGTTGTCCTGAGTTGAGGAGAAGGGACTTGGTCTTTACATCCCTATGTTGGATGCAGGCTAACCCTGGAAGTAAGTGTAATCTTGAGTGAGCCAATTTTCTTCAGCTGAGACAATTCCCATAGAGGGCTGACAGTTGAGAATCATCTTCCAGTAGCATTTCCAGCATCTGAGACAATAAGTCCTTCATGTATTAAGGGAGATACGGGCTTCTCATAGCTCAAAGCACCCACCACTATCAGATGACAATATGTAGGGGACAGTTCTGGGCTTTTTATGTTGTTCCATTGTTCAACTTGTCTATTCTTGCACAAATATCAAATTGTTTTAATTACTATAGCTTTAGAATTGGTCTTGATATTTGATAGGGTCTAGGATTGTTTTCCTCCCTTAATATTGTATTGCCAATATTGGTCTTCTCTAATAAGTTTATCAATTTTGATTTTTAAAAAAAACCTGCTGGGATTTTGGTTATGATTGCATTGAATCTACACATTGTCTGGAGAAAATTGACATCTTTATACTATGCCTCCCAATATCATACCTTCCAATAATCATGAATCATCTCTGCATTTATTTAGTCTTCTTTAAACTTAATAAGAATTTTAACTTCTAGTATAAAGATTTTGAACATATTTTGATATATTTTTTCCTTGATATTTGATGTTTGTTGATGTTAATGTAATGATATCAATTTTTCATTTCACTTTTTTGTTGTTTTGTTACTGGTATGAAATGTTTGTGAATTGAACATATACCCAATAACTTTGCTAAATTTACTTATTAATTCTGATTATTTGCAAGTTGTTTACATTTTCTAGGCACATGATCATTAGGCCTGTGAGTAATGATGGTTTTATTTCTTTTTTTCTAATTATGTCTTTTTTCTTGCCTTATTTTACTGGCTAGATTTGCAATACAATATTGAATGCAATATTAATAGTGAACATCTTTTTCTAATTCCTAATTTCAAGAGATCATTTTTCAATATTTCCCCATTGTATGAGATTTCTGCACTAGGTTTTTTATAGATATTCTTATAGATTATGTGTAGGCTAATATGTTTCCCCTATTCCTAGTATTTTTGGAGTTTTATCATAGATAAATGTTGAATTTTGTCAAATGATTTTTCTAAATACATCAAAATAATCATGCACTTTTCTCCCCTTTCTTCTTTTTTCTTTGGTATGATCAATTTTACTGATTGATTTTTCAATGGTAAACTAAATTTGAATATGGGAAAAATCCCATCTGATATTTTATATATGTAGACAAACGCTAAACTTTAAATGCTCATATTTTATTAAGGATTTTATTAAGGATATTTGTGTCTATGCTCATGATTGGTCAGTAATTTACCTTTCTTGTAATTTCATTTTTAGGTTTTGGAGTTACGATTTGGGTGCTAATCTCATAAAAAGAATTAGAGACTATTCACTGTTTTCAACTTCCTGAAAGAATTGATGTCTGATTTATGTTATTTCTTATTTGCATTTATTCTTTATATGTTTGCAAAGAAGCATCAATGATTCTATCTGAGTCTAGGATTTTCATAATTGTGAGAAGGTTTTTAAATAATGTGTTCAATTGTTAGACTATTAAAGAATGACATTTAATCCCTAAATATTTGAGTGTGTGCTATGTACCAAGTGTTGTATTGAATGAATGTTATGTATCATTGTGATAGAGGTCGATGAGTGTATTAGTCCGTTCTCACACTGCTATAAAGAATACCTGAGACTGGGTGATTAAACACAAAAGTTTAATTGACTCACAGTTCTTTATGGCTGGAGAGGCCACAGAAAACTTACAATCATTGTTTAAGGTGAATGGAGAAGCAAGGCACATCTTAACATGGCAGCAGGAAAGAGAGAAGAGCACAGGGGAAACCACCCCATGATCCAATCACTTCCCACCAGTTTCCTCCCTCAACACATGGGTATTGCAATTTGGATTATAATTGTTGATGAGATTTGGGTGGGGACACAGCCAAACTATACCAATGATACATGGTGATCCTATGTTGAAGATACAGAGGTGAGCGGTAAGCACCTACTTGCACTTGTGAAATGTATATTCTGGGGACAGGAGGGCAGACTTGTCAACAAAACAGTAATAAATACAAAATTTCAATTTTGGTGAATTCCAAGCAAAAGTTCATGGTGTCATGAAAGTTAAAAATTGAATGATTTTATCTCATTTAGACATATCAGGAACAACTGCCAGGAGCAAATGACATTTGTAAATAATTAAATGTTCCCCCTTATCTTTACTTAACACATTTTTGTTATTTCTTTCATTGTAAAAGAATATTTTCTTAATATAGCTGTTCTTCTGAAAAGCTACTCTTCTAACTTGGGTTGTACATTCAATCACGCCTCTATTAGAGTCTCAAATGTCCATATTAGGAGGAAAGCTGGATTCTTTCTGGGCTTTCACCTCTCCCTACTCAAATGGGACAGCTTGATTTCTCACTATTCTCTACTGCCATTCCTTCTCCCTACCACATGGTGTCCCTGTTGACAACTGGTCCTCCACAGTCAGCTAGGTGATTGACTCCATGAATCTCCAAAGGCTTCTAGTCTCAGAATTAAAATGAAACAAGGATCTCAACTTCTGGGATTCACATAATCCAGCTACCTGTGCTCATCTCTGTCAGCTATATTCAGCCATCTCTCAGTCTCTGAGAGTATTGTTTCAAAATTTTCACAGCAATTGTCTTTGTAGCTCTGGAGTGGTACCTGGATGCCTATAGGTATAACTTCACTTTATAACTCTAAAAACTCAAAAAGCCCTATATACCCCTCCTGTCCAATTCACCCTCCTACCCTCCTAAAGATTGTTTGCTGAGCCTATACCATCTAAAACCTCGAAGATGCTTGTATAGCCCCTTTCCTACACCAAGGATGCTATTATGTTCAGAAAAAGAGAGGGACCTATTTTCAGATCTCAAGGGAGATTTATCCTCCTAAGAATTACTGAAATAAGGTTCTAGCACTTCCATCATTAGGTCAAAGAAAGGAAAAAACAAAAACAAGTTTAATATATGGTATGCATGTTATACACACACACACACACACACATGCTGTTTAATTAAATTTCCTTTTGTTCTAGGTAACAGTAGTGTGGAGAAAATATACTGATTATTTATAATCTTATGAAAATACTTCAGTTATTTAATAAAAACCATCAGACTGCTCCGTGGGCTTTTCTTCTCTGCTATAAACAACACGGTTCTTTAAACCTTTCCTAAGGTCACTATTTTCTAAACATTATTCATTTTTCTCATTCTTCCCTGATTTTTTCTGGTTTGTCCACATCTTTTAAAAAGCACAGTGACCAAAAGTAGCCACAATATCCTAACAAATAGCTCATGAATGCATAATATAGCAGAGAGATTACTTCCAAATGCTTCATGAATTATTCCTTTTAATAAATTCCAGAATCCTAGTTGCTTGGGGTCAGCATCAACACCCAAGGATTTTCTTTTCCGTGTTTGCCTAGTCAGTCCTTTCCATTTATTTATTCCTTTAGTAAATTTTAATCCTGTTTTAAAAACCAATATTTTTGCTAATGTCACCTTCATTCTAATTTTCATATGTCAGAATAATGGCAAGATTTCTAAATATTACATTCTTCTGCATCTCAAAGTCTTTATATATGCTAGATTGATTATTCAGTAGTTTCAAATTATTGAGTTTTAAAATACTATAGTACTTTGTATTTTCCCTTCCATATTATAACATTTACAAAGAAAAGCACGATTAAGACAATAATTCACAATTGCCTTCTGATTTGGGGCAAATTAAATTGCATTTACTCCTACTTTAGCAATAATGCAGCAATGTCGTACAAAACAAAGACCCAGTTCTGTTACAATTGAGCACTTCTTTCAACAAAGTGCTATCACTACAGATAATTTTTTCTTGTAATTTAATTTAAATAATGTATTTATTTTTGTACAGATGGAGTCCCGCTGTGTTGCCCAGGCTGGTCTCGAACTCTTGTTCTCAAGCGATCTTTCTGTCTCAGCCTCCTAAAGTGCTGGGATTACAAGACTGAGCCACTGCACCTGGCCTCTTTTAGTTTTATGTACCAAGGCAGCTATGTGCATGGAAGAAATAGGTTAATCGAATCATTTCTGCATGTTCTTTATAGCATCATTATTTTATGTTAAGGTCATGGATGTAAATTCCACACCATATCACCCCATTCAGAAAACATTAATAGCAAAATGTATTGGATTGTGCTATAATTCATCGAATGAAATACCTTCTAATCCCTAGATCTTGAAATGATGTTAGAAATAATCAAATAAGGCCCCACAATGAGAAATATGAGGTTCAGGCAGTTTTTAAGAGATTCGCCCAAAATCAATTAGTCAGTAACCAAAAAGTGGATTGAAAACTAGTTATTCAGATGCAAAATCTTAAGTTATTTCTTCTACACATCATCTCCAGAATTTTCCATTTCAAAAACTTTTAATAAAATTAGAGTTAAATATGAAAATATATAGAAGTTTTAAATCTATGAACTTAAGCACCAATGAGATGTATCTTTATAGCAGAAATATGTTTTATTAGTATTGAATAGTTTGTTGTAAATACTATTTGTAATGAGACCCAAATGAACTTTGATATGCATAATCAAATAATGTAATAAACAAGCATTGTCAATGACTGCTTTGTAATTGTGCTGTTTTTTCAACTTTGTCATTCAGTTCCCAATCTATCCTTTTATATAGTGTGCTCTTTAAAGCTGGAACCACAACTCTGCAAATTACACTTCAAGGACTTCTTTACGAGTGGCATCACTTTAAGTTTCCACCAACAGGAGGAACTAGAGGGAGATTAGGAGATAGGAGGAGAGGGGAAGGGACTTTTTTACTCCTGTTTGCTTGTAGTGCCTGTCAGCAGCACCCCAGCAGTGACAGTTGATTTCAGCATTCAGCCTTTTCCGCTTCACTTTTCCTGCTCAGAGGTATCAGCTGCAGCCAGGCAGTGCCCACTACTCAGAGGTCTGCTACTGGGTTCTGGTTACTCTATTCTCTTCCCTTTCTTTCCCAGTCCTGGGGGTGAGAGCTACTTCCTGCTCTTACTTCATGTGGTTTGCTTCAGTGCTTCCCTTTGCTCCCAAACCCTCCAACAACTGGTTAACAAATTTCCTATATTAAATCTCTCTCTATTTAAAAACTTTTGATCTCCAACAGAGTACCCAAATCAAGAGGAAGCCTTGACATTTTGTTTCTCTTTATTAATCAGAATGTTGTACTATTAAATTCAGAATTCTCTACTATTTGAGAGAAGGGGAGAAAAAATTGATAGACTTAATTTCTAAGTATCTACCTTCTCTGGAATAAAGTTCTCTACAGATAATCAGTCATGTGAAATAACATATCTTCCACCAAAAGTAGATTCTAAAGTCACGTGCAAAACCAAAATAGGGTCCAGTGAAATTATCCTTGAAAATCCCTTAACAGTTCATTAATACAGTACATGTAGTTTTGAGTAAAATACTACGTTTAAAATATTTGTCTAAAATATGCATAAAATGAACATTGTATTTTACTAGTACCTATGCAAAATATAATTTAAATAATTCTATTTAAATTCTCAGTTTTTGAACATTTGTCAAAATCTTACAGTTCAAATTTAGAAGTGGATTTATAAAATCTACTGGATCACTGAATTATGCAACTAAGTCAGGTATTTGTAGAGTTGTGAGAAAATGTAGAAATTAAAATGTTATTTGTTCCCTAGGATATAGTTTTGGAATCCAAGAAACATAATGTTAGCTAGCCAAGTTTTAGTTGTCTAGAAATATAAGACCTTTAAAAAATGGTGATATAAGCATATAAGTACCGTGTTAATTAGAAATGATTTAATGTACTTCTACACATCTATTTTATAAGGATTCCTAGGAGGATTTAATAACTAGAGTGAATTTGAACATAAAATAAATGTTTATAATTGTCTATTAATTTTCAAATGGATATGATATTACTCTGGAAATACTTGTAAAAATACTCTTGTTTTTAAAAACTGTTGCTATTAACTTTTACAAAAGATAGTTTTCATCATATAGATGCAACATATCATAAAGATACAGAAAAAGACTTTGTTTTTTTTAATGCAAGGTTTTACAGGAATTTTTCTATATAGTCTTAAGTTAATCTTTTTTGTAGTTAATTTTTATATAGATAAATTCTTGTGATTCCTGCAAATGCTATGTTATTAATAATTTGTTTTATGGACAATTTTATTTTCACTCAGAATTTACATCACTATCAGTTTGGCTTTTCATATGTTTATTCAACTATGTTATTCTCTATGCATTTATTCTATGATTTTAGAAAAACTGTTTTCCTGAACCAGCAGTATAAACAATTATGGCAAATGATTTACTTATTTAATTATACAAGATAACTAACAAAATTAAAAATATGTAAATTATAATCCAGCTATTACCCTCACCATAAACTGTGTGATAGTAAAGTGGATATTGAAAAAATTATTTTCAACACCTGTGACAAGGGAAAAAGTTTTTAAAAAGAAAAAAATTAAAGGATAATTCAGACCAAAAATTACTTCCTCATAAATATTAAAAATATAGAAAAAATGGCGTGATTATTTAAATCATCTTTATTCATATATGGAAAGTCTGTGTTGCTTTGTGTACTTTGCTTGGTATGACTTTTGTATTAGTCTTTAAAATTCACTAAGCTTCAGACTTTAAATATAGGGTTCTTGACTGAGTTAGAAAGCTCTTCTACAACTAATAGTCTCCCAATATAATAGTCCTGGGCAAAATAGCACATAGATAAAATTTGAGTCTCTTCTTTTACCTTCTTTCTCTATTACTTTGCTTTCCACCTAGGACATGTTGGAGCTCCAGGAAGCTCAGATTGTTTACTTAGCGCCCTGACTAAACCTGTCATCCATAGGTAGTGTTTCAGCATTATCCTTTCCTTTTTATTCCCAGTGACATTCCTCAAAATGCATGCAACCCATCACAGCTGGAGGTAAATAATCTGATAAAAAGATTCGTATATTTTCATGTTTATAAAAATTACTCCAAGACTTCACAACTTAGAAATTAATATTTGGAGATGATATGATTTCAGATAAAGTAATACATTTGTAGTAAAATGTTAGTGCAGCAGACCGCTTGGGAACCAGTTGAAGAGTTTGAGTTTCTATGACATATATATATATTTTTTAATATCCTGCCTTTCAGCTTTGAAAAGTAATATCAAATATAGCAAGAGGGGAAAGGTCTCTGATAAGGATGAGCGAGGGGAACGATCTTTATGACGGTCTATGAACTTAGAAGTTTGAAAATTTTTACTTCATTGCAAACAACTTCTTCACTTGTTAGGTCGGTAAACTGTAATTCTTGAACTGAAAAGGCCAAGCCAGAAGAAAAAGAAAATTAATCTCACTTCAGAGAAAGACATGGGTGATAGTCCTCCTCATAAAATAATGTGATTATTTTCTGTTTGGCCACCACAAAGTATATTTTTCAAAAAACTTAAAGATGGAATTTTGGCATGATTTTATAAAACTTGAGCCAGATTATCTTATTTTATTTGGATCCCTGGTTTATCTCAAGAGTTGGAATTCAGGGCCAGCCCATTTGTGAAACTTTCTAATTATCTTCAGAGCCTGAACTAAGCCCTACACATCTTTACAAGAACTGCTTTTCCCAGAATCTTGGCAGTTTTGTAAAGAAATGGTTACCTTCAAGAAAAAGTATGCAGAACATAATTATAGTCAAATAGTCTACCTAACAAGACTCACAGTACTAATTATGATATTTGACATGTTAATAATTTTCATTGTCACAAACACAATTTACTATTAATGAAATAATTCATGAGATGCCATACAATATATGTGAAACAAGATTTTCTCAGTTTCAAAAGTATCTACAGTGAGCAGCTTTGCAACTTGGGGAACTGAATTGTTTTAATGATTGTATAATATATCAAATATCTTTAAGTTGGTATACACAATGTGGGTACATGTTATTTATTATCTTTGCTTTATTAGATTACCCCCATTAAGTTTGTTACAAGTGTAGATATGTAGTTCTACTCATTCAGTAGAATTTTGCAAGGGATTGACCCCTTCATGTTGGGAAAAATATTTTTATTATTCCAAAATGTGGTCCCTCATGATGAGCAGGATTTTGCTTGTGATTTTCTTTTGCTACATTCTTTTTTTTTTCTTCTGAGAATCCCAACAAGATAAGCATGGTTTCAGAGTTTAAAAGAAGCTTGTGTTCAAACAATTATAGCAAAGGGTTAACTTATTTCATTATACAACTGGGAAAATTGTAAAGGTAGAATAATTATTGCTATTAAACTATTAAAATAAACTTATAAGGACTTAATTGTGGTTCTAGCATTGAATAAAAAGAAAATCTGAAATAGAGTCCTGATCTCTAGGGGTATACATCTCAAAAATTAGGCACATTTTAACATTATGCATCTTCAACGAAGTTAATATTCAAATAATACTAAAAATAATAAATAATAAAAAAACTCAAAAATGACCTCTTTTTAGCACTGATGTATCTACATATGCAATCCTAGATATCGTGTAAAAAGTGAAGATCATGATTCAGTAAATTTGGGATGGTGTCTACATGTCTATTTCTCTAAGAAATTCCCACATGATGTTGACACTGCCTGTCCGTGGAACACACTTTGAATACTGAGGCACTAGAATAGCACTAACCAATAGAACTTTCTGCAATGATGAAACTATTCAATAGCTGTGCTTTCCAATATGATAGGCAGACATAGATAGCTATTGAGACTAGACATGTGGGTAGTGGGACTGAAATTTTACTTTCAGTTAAATCAATTTGCCTATATATTGCCATGTATATCTAGTGACTGTCTTATCAGAGACTGCTGCTGAAAACTGCCTAACAGTTAATACAGTATCCTTAGATATCCAACTTATAGTCTAAGAACTAAAGGAAGCTACTTCAGTAAATAAATATAATGTTCTGAATAATCAGCTTTTTGTAATAAGAGACATATCTTCTAAACTAGGGAAAATAGTTGTTGTTTGGAGGTAAATTTGAAGAATTAAACACATGTTTAGCACAAAATAGCACTGCTAGTGAAAGGCATGCATTCTCAAAAGGCGGATAGTATCACCAACAAAATAAAAGTTGGTTCTTATTGAGGGGGCAAAAATATTTAGATGTTACAATGGTTTGTACCCTTCCAAATCTCAAACTTACTTGGGAAAATCTTATTCCTTAGTATTTAGTTTATCTCATTAAAAAGACTTTCCATTTATTTTTTTCTCTTTAGAGGGCTGATCATGTAAAAAACGACTGATAAACACTGGTCTAAGTAAGTATCATGATAAGGTGTACCTGAATTTGAATCAGTTCATTTATTTGACAGCTCCCTAAATGGCTCACAAAATAATATAATTTCACTTTTTAACTGTCAGAAAGTGTCATAAATGGGACAGTTTTAGGGGACAACTTTCTCTAAGTGGGACTTGAATTTTTTTTTTTTCATTTTTTGAGACAGGTTTTCTCTGTTGCCCAGGCTGGAGTGCAGTGTGGCACAGTCCCAGCTCACTGTAGCTTCCACCTCCTGAGACTAAGGTAGTCCTCCTACCTCAGCCTCTCTAGTATCTGGGACTACAGGCGCATGCCACCATGCCTGGCTAATTTGTTGTATTCTTTGTAGAGATGGGTTTTGCCATGTTGCCTGGGCTTATCTTGAACTCCTGGGCTCAAATTATCCACCTGCCTCTACTTCCCAAAGTGCTGGGATTACAGGCAAGAGCCATCGTGCCCGTCCTTTGATTTTTTTTAAGAAAGCTTGCCAGGCATTTCTCACTTTCCTTTGAAGAAACAAAAAGTTAAGGGGAAAAGGAAAGATATACAATTAGTGTGGACTTATGAAAAATGTCACAAGATACATTCGTGATAAAATTAAAAGTCAGTTGTAATTTTTTGACAGTTAAATCAACTTGAGAAACATTAAGATCATTACCAAACTGTTGAGATGCTCACCTCCTTGCTTAAGACTTGAACTGTGCAATTAGTTTAGGAAGTCCACATATTCTGCCTGTGCAAGCTAAAACACTCAATGATAAGATTCGTATACACCAAAAACCCAAATGTGAAATATCTGTGGACCAGAATTTGAGGTTACTGCAGTGCTGTGGCAAGGAGCAAAAGCTCTCAAGGATCATGAAGAGGAATTTTGAAATTGCCATTTCCTCAATGTTGTTGGCTAGCCTATTAAATGATAACATTTTCCTAACTGTGAGCTTAAGCAGTAACAATTTCTGGTATCAGGGGAGGCACGATTTAGTCTGCACTGATGACTGTCCCCATGTTCTATGGAACATTTGATAGAAATATGACTTATAGTTAGTGGTGTGCTAGTACATGCTTAAAAACCAGCTCTTTGGGAAGACAAAATCCATGATTTATAGAATTTTCCAGTTGTCGTAAAATACTCCCACTATGTCTAACAAGACATTGCTGAATATGGAACTGGAAGAGATGTATGGTATCACTGAATTCTACAGTATTTCTACCATACAGATACAATAGGCATAAATCACCTCAAAAGAATAGATAATAGTAAAGTGCAGTGAAATAATTAAAAGTGATGAGTTTTAATTATTTATTACCAGTTATTTTAATATAATGCATTTAATTATAAGTTATATTAATTAATTTTTGCTAATAGTTCTTTTTAACAACCGGTTCACAGAATATCTAACAAGATGTAACAGTCAAATCTTGTGAGAAGATATCAGTAGGTTCCAGCACACCACTGCCTGTGACAACAACAAGAGATAGTGGGTTGAGGATAGATTTGTACTGCAATAGCTGTAGGACCTATGTGCCTCCAGGACTTTTTATTTTCTTCATGGATAAGTCCTCTTATGAGACCCATAAGTTAGTGGCTTCATTGATCAATACATATATTAGGTTGGCTTTGTGAACATGACCCAGTTCCCTTAATATTTTATTTATTCCAGCAGGAAACAATGTGCTTTTATGTTATATTTGTTTATCGTATACTTTATTTGCATCCTATATTTATTTTGGCCTCAGCATTATTTTCTAGAAAAGTGTCTCCAACTGTTTTCTGTATCATCATATCTATTATTAGTAATAATTATTCCTAAAGTAGAAGATTTGGTTTACATGTTACATTGAAAGAAGGCATGAAATCATAATAATACATGAGATTTGTATCATATTTTACAGCTTATAATGTGTATAACTGGTTGATATACCATAGAAACTTCATTCGGATACATTTTAACTTCAACACAAATTTTATGCCCAGTTGTAGGGTTTCTGTGTCATAGTGAAATCAATTTCAGTGCACATTTATTCAGCATTTACCATGTATAAAGAAATGTGTTGTATTATATTAAATATGAAAAACCTGAATTATTTTTCATTTTAATCAGACAGGAAAACAAGACACTTATTATAATAATTTGGTCACTTTTGAGGAGCATTGAGAGTTAGAAATTTTAGGTTAGGAAGTTTTTACTACATATTGAAGCAAAAAAGAATATAAGTGCATAACATGTTTTTCTGTTCCCCTAACTCCAACCACTACTACTGTTATAATCCAATATTGAGGATTTTTATTTGTACCTTTGATAGTTAGAAGCAATAATGGAAATTGAAAGGAAAAAGTCTAGGAAGAATTATCTTGATTCAAACAATAAAGAAATTGCTCTGGATTAAGAAGAAAAGTACCAACATAAAACAGCACAAGAAAAGTTTAGAATTTGGAGATTGGAAGGGAGTATTGGAGGAGTAGCCATCACTTTTGAGGACTCTGCAGAGATCAAAAGATTTCAATAAGTTTAGGAAGTTTCCCTAGGTAATAGGTATTTTTCAGTAAAACTCCTTATTACTGTAAAGTTTTTTTTTTTTTCAAATTGGATTTGGTTTTCTAGGTGTGTCACCTCCTACTCAATCTTTGATGGAAAAGACAGTAAGGTAGATAGCTACAGTGCAAGCATATTGCTGCTTTTCTCCCCAGTTCTCTGTCATTCATATCCATCAAACTCTAGAATGAGTCTTTGGATATTTGCAGTCTGTGAAAATTTTGGTTTAAATCATCATCATTAAAAAGGGTAAGAATTTTATCACATTGAGTTATAAAACAAAATATCTTATTTCTATTCTTATAAAACTTGCATTGTTAATTTTTTTTTTAGTCTTCAAATAGCATAATCTTCTGATCTTACTCCTTTTATTCCCCATATCAAAATGGATACCAAGTCAGCTGGGACAATAGTGCCTGTGCTGCTGATTGAATCACACTGCATTTTAAAGCCTACTTCAGCAGTTTTATTTTGTCTTTTGTCCTAGCCATCTCTGTATAAAACTTTCTGTCATGATAATCTATTCCAAATTTCCTGCTTACCTGCAAGAGATTCCTGCAACATATTTTGCAGCCTTTTTCCATTCATTTGTTGAGCTCACAAAATCCCTGCTTAAAATATGACATTGGTGAAAGCTATGAAGAAAACAGCTATTGTTCAGACTGGAAATGTCTGTGGCCAAGAATAGCAATGACTTCTCTGGTGCCATTTCTATCATCAGTGTTCTTATTCCTGGCAATTCAACATCAGCATTTGGGGATTTTATTGAACAAAGGAAAATTGAATTAATGAGCCAAAAAAAATGATCAACATCAAAGACTGGATGTAGTTTGAAAAAGTAAGCAAAAGAATGAATGTGTTCAATGATGTTAGTTCATTGCATGACTATTCTAAAGGATGTCACCTCTCAATCTCTTGAATAAACAAATAGGTTAAGATTTGGTTCTACAATTCCCTTTATGAGTATAGATTTGGACATGATCCCAGTGAATATATTACCAAGGCATAACAGAGGATTTTCTCTAAGCTGTAACACTTTAAACCCAATGCCATCCAATTGAATCTTAGAGCCTTCTAAAACCTATTTAATTCATAGCTGTTTTGATTATGCATACAAAGTACACAATCATTTTAACTGGGACTAGCCAAAGGGAAAATGTTGAAAAATGTATACTTATTAATCTTTATTAGTCTACATGCTTGGGCTATAATTCTAGTATGATTCTGATTATACACTGCAGTAAGGTAAGGAGCTAAAGACATAGCTATTTTCCAAGGTTCCAAGTAGTAAGATAAATAGGACTCAATACCAAGAAACTAGGCTTACCAGCTGGGGCAGACAGTACAGCGAAAGGTAGACCTGTTAGAAAGTATTGACTGAACTTCATGCATGAGCTACCAAAACAAGTATAATAAAGTACAGTCTTGAGTCTTTAGGCCTGTAGTTGAGCTGAGATACTCCAAAATGTGGTTCTGGGTAGCTATTCATATCTTCTCAAAATTTTATAGTTGGGTTAGTTGTCATAGTCAAATTAAATAAAACATTGAGACATTTTGGGGTTATGGCCCAAATTGGTCTTATAAATATTTGCCCCAATTCTGTACCTCACTGTGGAAGCTTGCTATAGTAGGGATGTTGCAGAAAAGGAAAGCTTAAGAACTCTAAATATTAATAGCTTGGAATTCAATGGTGTACACAACCAGAATTTTAGCGGCATTGAAATTTAATCCAAACCCTAGCGCTTCCTTTATTTGAAAGCACTTGATGCAATTTTCTTCGCTTTTGGTTGAGGAGAATGCTGACACCTTAAGCTCAGCATCTGAAACTGTACATTAAAAATATAAAAATTGGCCTAGTGTGGTGGCTCACGCCTGTAATCCCAGCACTTTGGGAGGCCGAGGCGGGCAGATCATTTGAGGTCAGGAGTTGGAGACCAGCCTGGCCAACATGGTGAAACCTCATCTCTGCTGAAAATACAAAAATTAGCTGGGCATGGTGGCGCATGCCTGTAGTCCCAGCTACTCAGGAGGCTGAGGCAGGAAAATCGCTTGAACCCGGGAGGTGGAGGTTGCAGTGAGCTGACATTGCACCACTGCACTCCAGCCTGGGTGACAGGGCGAGATGCTGTCTCAAAAAAGTGTATATATATATATATATATATATGCATAATAATATATAATTATAATAATTACATTATATATAATTATATTATATACAATATAATATAATTATATATTAAATTATAATTTAATTATATATAATTAAAATCTGAAATTTTGAATATGTGAAACATGATACAAAGCACTTGAAGAGATTATTAATTCCTCTATTTTCATTTTGGGAGATAAGTTTTCCTTGAGAAAGAATTTGCCCTAAATTTTTGCTATCGTGTCTTAGAATCAACAGAAAGTGAATATAAAACATGAAAATCCCTGTGCTCAACTCCCTAGAGATTCTGATTTAGTAGGTTGGCAGCGTGTATCCTAGGTGCTTCCATTTTAAATGGCCTACAGAGCACTCTGGAACACACTGCACATTGACCTGCCCTGTTGTAGAATGCATATAATTTTCAAAGCAGCTGTTGCTCTCCCAAATGTCAGGAATTAATCTGTAATGAGCATGTGTGTGTTAAACGAATCAAATTGGGTATTTAATTTAATCTGGTCTAATATTTGATAAGTCTATGAAGCATTATGAGAGAAAATTTTGCATACCCTCCTTATCGTTTAAATCACTGCTTTTATTTCCACTATCAAGCACCATGACTACTGCATGAAAAAAATGAGGTCTGATAAATGATGAAATATATATATATATATATATATATATATATATATATTTTTTTTTTTTTTTTTTTTGAGAAGGAGTCTTGCTCTTTCGCCCAGGCCGGACTGCAGTGGCGCTATCTCGGCTCACTGCAAGCTCCGACTCCCGGATTCACGCCATTCTCCTGACTCAGCCTCCTGAGTAGCTGGGATTATAGGCGCCCACCACCACACCTGGCTAATTTCTTGTATTTTCAGTAGAGACGGGGTTTCACCGTGTTAGCCAAGATGGTCTCGATCTCCCGACCTCATGATCCGCCCACCTCGGCCTCCCAAAATGCTGGGATTACAGGCGTGAGCCACCGCACTGGGCCTAAAAATTGTATATTTTAATAAATCAACATCCGATAGTGTTTTCCTGTCATAATCAAGTGTGTGTGTGTGTGTGTGTGTGTGTGTGTGTGAGAGAGAGAGAGAGAGACAGAAAAAGAGAGCAAAACAAACAGACAAAGAGATAGAGTATTCTTGGTTGGAACAACTGAAGACACAGGAAACCATGCCTGAACACAATGCAGTTGTAGCGTGGGACCACATCCCCAAATAAAGGAAGACCATCAGCAGATGCTGGTTGTTACAAAGTGTGGCTTATATCTCTTACACAACAAACCTCTACAGATTAGTGATGGTAGTCCACCACTTTAAAGTTCTCTTATGAGTTAGTCAAGTTGTTCTTCAGCAACAATACTGATATTATAGTATGATGTTATGAGATTTAGTGTCTAAAGAAGGCACCATGGATGGGAAGAAGAGGTGTTAACAAGGTAACTTAGAGGGAGAAGAACTCTGTAATTATTAAAACTTCCTAGCTTTTGTAGATGTTTATGGCTAGGTGGAATTGTTTCGTTCTATTTCTTATTCAAGTTTAGGTAACCGTGTTGAGCATCTAGATGTTTTTCTAAAAATAAAAAAGACAGAAACTGTTAGACAATATCACTATCATTGGCCAATTCCTAGATCTTGCTTTTAAGAGCTAATATTGTATAATATTAATTGTATAAAACCTCTAGATGATATGTAAAAATGTATGTTATCTCTTTAATATTTTATATATTACATAACTTTCTGAATTAGTTTGTGTCAAATTTATCTTACTTTCCTTTTAGAATTTTGAAATCTAAGACACATTGTGGCAGTCTTTCCTAAATCACTGCATTTATCATTTTATAAAATTTGTATCAGACATATAGAAGAATGTCATCTGCAATAAGCACTTTAAAAATATAAATGAAGTAGACACCAGAAGACTTTGCCTACAGGCCTTCCTGAAAATACCAAAGAATTGTTCCTACATATTTCCCTCTCACCACTGTAAATCTTCAATGTCCATATGCCCTTATGCCACACAGCATCCAAATGCCTTCTGCAATCCTATAGATTGCCCCATCTTTGTGCCTCCTTTTCAGAACCCTTCTAGTTATAGTGATAACAGTTAGTCTTATTATTTTCTTTATGTATTTATTAGTTGGCAAATGTGATTTACTCTTTTCTAAAATAAAAAACACTTGAGGGTAGTTAACAGCTTTATAATTAGATTATTATTATTATTATACTTTAAGTTCTGGGATACATGTGTAGCATATGCCGGTTTGTTACATAGGTATACATGTGCCATGGTGGTTTGTTGCACCCAACAACCCGTCACCTACATTAGATACTTCTCCTAATGCTATCACTCCCCTAGCCCCCCACCCCACAACAGGCCCTGTGTGTGATGTTCCCCTCCCTGTGTCCATGTGTTCTCATTGCTCTACTCCTACTTATGAGTAAGAACATGTGGTGTTTGGTTTTCTGTTCCTGTGTTAGTTTGCTGCGGATGATGGTTTCCAGCTTCGTCCATGTCCCTGCAAAGGACACAAACTCATCCTTTATTATGGCTGCATAGTATTCCATGATATATATGTGCCACATTTTCTTAATCCAGTCTATCATTGATGGACATTTGGGTTGGTTCCCAGTCTTTGCTACTGTGAATAGTGCTGCAATAAATATACTTGTGCATGTGTTTTTACAGTAGAATGATTTCTAATCCTTTGGGTATATACCCAGTAATGGGATTGCTGGGTCAAATGGTATTTCTGGTTCTAGATCCTTGAGGAATTGCCACACTGTCTTCCACAATGGTTGAACTAATTTACACTCCCACCAACGTGTAAAAGTGTTCCTATTTCTCCACATCCTTTCCAGCATCTGTTGTTTCCTGACTTTTTAATGATCACCATTCTAGCTGGCATGAGATCGTATCTCATTGTGGTTTTGATTTGCATTTCTCTAATGACCAGTGATGATGAGCTTTTTTTCATATGTTTGTTGGCTGCATAAATGTCGTCTTTTGAGAAGTTTCTGTTCATATCCTTCACCCACTTTTTGATGGGGTTGTTTTCTCTTGTAAATTTGTTTAAGTTCCTTGTAGATAGATTCTGGATATTAGCCCTTTGTCAGATGGATAGATTGCAAAATTTTTCTCCCATTCTATAGGTTGTCTGTTCACTCTGATGATAGTTTATTTTGCTGTGCAGAAGCTCTTTAGTTTAATTAGATCCCACTTGTCAATTTTGGCTTTTGTTGCAATTGCTTTTAGTGTTTTAGTCGTGAAGTCTTTGCCTATGACTATGTCCTGAATGGTATTGCCCAGGTTTTCTTCCAGGGTCTTTATGGTTTTAGGTATTACATGTAAGTCTTTAATCCATCTTGAGTTAATTTTTGTATAAGGTGTAAGGAAGTGGTCCAGTTTCAGTTTTCTGCATATGACTAGCCAGTTTTCCCAACACCATTTATTAAATAGGGAATCGTTTCTGCATTGCTTGTTTTTGTCAGGTTTGTCAAAGATCAGATGGTTGTAGATGTGTGGCGTTATTTCTGAGGCCTCTGTCCTGTTCCATTGGTCTATAGACCTGTTTTGGTACCAGTACCATGCTCTTTTGGTTACTGTAGCTTTGTAGAATAGTTGGAAGCCAGGTAGCATGATGTCTCCAGCTTTCTTCTTTTTGCTTAAGATTGTCTTGGTTATATGGCCTCTTTTTGATTCCATGTGAAATTTAAAGTAGTTTTTTATAATTCTGTGAAGAAAGTCAATGTCAGCTTCATCCCTGGGATGCAAGACTGGTTCAACATATGCAAATCAATAAACATAATCCATCACGTAAACAGAACCAATGACAAAAACCACATGATTATCTCAATGGATGCAGAAAAGGCCTTTGATAAAATTCAGCACCCCTTCATGCTAAAAACTCTCAATATACTAGGTATTGATGGAACATATCTCAAAATATTAAGAGCTATTTATGACAAACCCTCAGCCAATATCATACTGAATGGGCAAAAGCTGGAAGCATTCCCTTTGAAAACCGGCACAAGACAAGGATGCCTTCTCTCACCACTCCTATTCAACATAGTATTGGAAGTTCTAGCCAGGGCAATCAGGCAAGAGAAAGAAATAAATGGTATTAAATTAGGAGGAGAGGAAGTCAAATTTTCTCTGTTTGCAGATGACATGATTGTATTTTTAGAAAACCCCATCGTCTCAGCCCAAAATCTCCTTAAACTGATAAGCAACTTCAGCAATGTCTCAGGATAAAAAATCAATGTGCAAAAATCACAAGCATTGCTATACACCAATAATAGAGAGCCAAATCATGAGTGAACTCCCCTTCACAACTGCTACAAAGAGAATAAAATACCTCGGAATCCAACTTACAAGGGACGTGAAGGACCTCTTCAAGGAGAACTACAAACCACTGCTCAAAGAAATAAGAGAGGACACAAACAAATGGAAAAACATTCATGCTCATGGATAGAAAGAATTAATATCATGAAAATGGCCATACTGCCCAAAGTAATTTATTGATTCAATGCTGTCCCCATCAAGCTACTGTTGAATTTCTTCACAGAATCAGATATTTAATACACATTTAATATGACTTATAGTTAACAGTTTCAGAGGTAGTTTCGTATTTTATTCTTAGATATGATTTTAGAAATTGATAGTTTCCGATGAAAATATCTTAAATCATTGTTTAAACTGCTTTCATAAAAGTCTTGTTTATTTTATATTTTATATATATATATATATATATATATATATATATATATATATATCTCCCTTTCCTCCCTCTCTCTCTCTCAAGACAGGGACTTCAAATTCAGGTTGTACTTGACTTTTGAAAGTACTTCACTGAATAGTACACAAGGATATGTTGAGCTCCCTTTAATTCTGATAAATTTAAATATTTTCAATATTTCATAATAAGCAATTCATTTTCTTTTAAATTGGGGAAATTTCAATCTATAATTAATTTTAATAGAATTATACAAGTAAGTAACCAAGAGGGAAAATAAAACCTATAACAATAAATAACAACCAGTAAAACACTGGAGAGAAATACTTGATTTTTCACACAAGCCCAGGGAAAAAATGTGTAAAACTAGTACATGTCAAGCCAAGGGAGATATATATATATATATATATATAGTTTTTGAGACAGACTCTTGGTCTATTGCCCAGGATAGAGTGCAGTGGCATAATCTTGGCTCACTGCAACCTCCACCTCCCGGGTTCAAGCAAATCTCCTGCCTCAGCCTCCCGAGTAGCTGGGACTACAGGCACCTGCCATCATGCCTGGCTAATTTTTGTAGAAAATTAATTTTTAGTAGAGATGGGGTTTTGCCATGTTGGTCAGGCTGGTCTTGAACTCCTGACCTCAGGTGATCAGCCAGCCTCGGCCTCCCAAAGTGCTGGGATTACAGGCTTAAGCCACAGTGCCTGGCCCAAGCCAAGGAATTTTATAATAAAATTCATGAATAACAATGAAAAAATGTTGAAGTACGTGTTGAAAAGACACGCATTAAACTTCTAGTCTTATAAACGGTATTTTTGCTTTTTCCACTATTTTAAATTCAAAACATTTTTTCTGTTTTGCTATATATATGCTCATATCTAACAGAATTTCCTTTTCTGGATAGCACTCTAGAATAGCACTTTGGATATTAAGGTCTTCAGGATCTTGCATGAGACCACATTTAGAACATAGCATCAAATTAAATATGTAATTAATACAGAGGGAAGGAATTTCTAAAATGACTCAAAACTTTAGAAGGCTTAAATTCTTTCTGCTTATAAATGGAGACATTTCGTTGGTCAGCTGAGAAATGCAAGTTCAATTCTCTTTTAGTCTTGTTACAAATGACAAACCTCAGACTTCATTGATTTGCATCAATATGTAGACATGGTATTGGCAATTCTATTTCACATCCCCTGAATTTTAAGCTGATGCAAATGCAGAAGAATAAGCCAATATACTGACAAACCAAATAAACTTGAGAAAAAAAGTCCCAATTCTCAACAACATTAATCATAATATTTTTCTCAAGAATTCTTGAGACCTGTTTTGTGATTTGTTTACTTCCGGTTGTATTAGAAAAAAATTATTGGTGGACCGTCTTTTCTTTAGGGCAGTTTTCCTCAGTATTGAGATATTGGTGCTTGTCATCCTTTGTCAGAAACACAATGGACTCCAGGTCAATATATATTTTGGAAAAAATATATTTATTATTCTTATATTTATATGAATAAATACAAATGACGTATTACCCCTGGTGCTTCTACCTGTTTTGTTCACCAGGTTTCAATTGCAAGCTTTTGCCCATGTGAAGAAAATATACATTTACATTTTACATGTTAATTTGGTAAGCTTTGAAGATTCACTTTTAATGCAGGATACACCTCCTTCATTTATTCAAAAGAGATTGATTGAACATCTAAAATTTAGGAACTGTGGAAGATACTGGGAAAAATTTTAAGATATATATATGTCATTTGCATATTTTTCTAGTAGTTGTTACTGAGTATATACAAGGGGCTAAATCTCAGAAATAGAACTAGGATGGATATCGAATTATATTAAGGCATAGTGCTTCTTTGCAATAATTTTTTTTTTTTTGGAGATTGAGTCTCGCTCTGTCGCCCAGGCTGGAGTGCAGTGGTACAATTTCAGCTCGCTGCAACCTGTGCCTCCTGGGTTCAAGTGATTCTCCTGCCTCAGCCTCCTGAGTAGCTGGGATTGCAGCATGCCCAGGAATACACCATGCCCGGCTAATTTTTGTATATTTTGTAGAGACAGGGTTTCACTTTGTTGGCCAGGCTGGTCCCAAACTCCTGACCTCAAGTGATCTGCCCGCCTTGGCCTCCCAAAGTGCTGGGATTACAGGCATGAGCCACAGCATCCAGCCTGCTTCTTGCAAGAAGAAGAATGTGTGTGAGGAGAAAGAATCCATTAAAGAGGGAGGTTGTGATAAATTACAGATCGCTGTAAATGCAAATTCTTTTCCAATCTTTCCTCTGAGAAGTGAACTTCAATTTAATCTGGACTGTCTTTAGTGATTTATATTAATAATAGAGTGCATTAGAAGTAATATTGTGGGACTTCCAAGGCTAGGTCATCAAATGGCGTCCAGCTTCATCCCTGGCTCTCTGGAAATGCTCATTCTTGGGAGATTTTTCCCTGTAAGAACCCAGTAGGCAATCAGTGAGAGGCTGCAGGGCTTGTGTCCTGGTCAGAAGCCACAACTGAGCTCCCAGGTGAAAGCCAGCATCAGCCACTGGCCTGCAAATAAGCCATCTTGGATACCCAAACCAGGAGAACTTACAGGTAACCAGAGCCCCAGATGATGTCTATCTTCAACTGTGGTAGAGACCCCAAGTTACAACCAGGGTATGGTGTACTTTAAGTTTTCCAAACAAGCATTTATAAATGTGATTTTATTCCCTCAATATTAACTCACCATCACGAAGTAGGTGCCTGGAGGTCATTTACATTCAGTGTTAATGTATGTTAGAATATAGCATGGTAACGGCTGGGGTTGGTGGCTCACGCCTGTAATCCCAGCATTTTGAGAGGCCGAGGTGGGTGGATCACGAGGTCAGGAGATCGAGACCATCCTGGCTAACATGGTGAAACTCCTCTACTAAAAATACAAAAAAAATTAGCCGGGCGTGTTGGCCGGTGCCTGTAGTCCCAGCTACTCGGAGGCTGAGGCAGGAGAATGGCGTGAACCCGGGAGGCGGAGCTTGCAGTGAGCTGAGATCGCCCCACTGCACTCCAGCCTGGGCGACAGAGTGAGACTCCATCTCCAAAAAAAAAAAAAAAAAAAAGAATATAGCATGGTAACAAACTGGGAAATCACAGTGGCTCAACACATCAAGTTTTTATTTCTTGATCACAGTACATATCCAACTTAAGTTGGCTGGTGGCTCCACTTCGTCAATTATAAAAGGATCCAGGTTAATAGATGCACCACTATCTCATGGCTACACCTCCTGGAACGCAAGTTCTCCTTGTGTGCTGAGGCAGGGGAACTAGAAAACTGGAGAATCACATATGGGCATTTCAGTCTCACTCTTTCACTTTCGCTTACACTGACATTTAATTGGCCAGAAGTAGTCAGATAGCTCTCACATGTAGGGGACCATGCAAATATAGAAGAGCAATGGGAATATTTGGTATTGCTGACTCTTCCACACTCACAGACTTGGATTCCAGTCAGATATTTCATGAAACATCTAACTTACATACTAATGTTAAGTGTGGACATAGATAAATTCAATGAAAATGTAGAAGCTTGAAAAATAAAAGAAATAAGGGGAACATGACCAAGAATAGAAATAATAATATTAAGAGGGAGAAGAGTGAAAATAAGAAGTGACGTTTATTTCAAATTTATGGTACTCTAGGTATGTTCTAAGACCTTAACATGTGTAGGCATGTTCTAAGATCTTAAGATACATGCTTCATTTAATCATCACAACTACCTCTAAAGTAATTATTATTATTATCATCTGATACGGTTTGGCTGTGTCCCCACCCAAATCTCATCTTGAATTATAACTCCCATAATTTCCACCTGTCATCCGGGGACTGGCTGGGAAGTAATTGAATCATGGGGGCAGATTTTTCCATGCTGTTCTTATGACAGTGAGTTAGTCTCAGGAGATCTGATGGTTTTATAAAGGGCAGTTCCCCTGCACCTCTGCACATGCTCCCTTGCCTGCTGCCACATAAGACGTGCCTTTGCTCCTTCGCCTTCTGCTATGATTGTGAGGCCTCCCCAGCCATATGAAACTGTGAGTCCATTAAACCTCTTTTTCTTTAGAAATTACCCAGTCTCAGGTATGTCCTTATAGCTAGCTGCATGAGAATACGCCAATACATCATCATTTTACTGAAGAGAAAACTGAAATACAGAGAAGTTGAGTAATTAGCTCAAGGTCACAAAACCAGATGATGGTGGAACTAGGATTTGAACCCAGGCAGTCTCACTCCAGATTTGACTAAAATTGAAAAAAAAAAAAAAAGGGCAACACCTGGAGCAGATCATCTTGTTTTCCAAAGAGCATCACAGAGTAGCATCATTATTATATTAAAATGCTTTAGACCAGAATCTAAGCTTTCTAAACTCAGAAGTATCATGGTCTCTCAGGAGTGACTGCAGACTGATATATGATAAGATGCCACTACATTAATTTACAATGAGGCTTCATATTCTCCAAGAGATTCAGTCTCTTTGTTTAGAAAAGCTGCAAGTGAAATATAACTCTAACAAAGGTACTTGTTTATTACTTTATAATTAATGGTACAGCTGCTAAGTAGACTGAGTACCCAAGTTCTCAGACTAGAGCAACCTTGCTCTCAGAGAAGTTGACATTGAATCTCAAAGATGCCTGGTGATGAGGAAGTGGAACCAGAATAAGTTAATCATGAGACTCCATTATTTACTGGCATTAAAAAGAGTAGAATGATCCCCTCTCTATGATAAGAATTATACTTGCCACTGAGATGAGTCAAGTGTAGTCTATATTCAAACTGACCATCACCACTCGTCCCCACTCAACAACACCAGAGTCTCAAATCTTCTCAGTTCACAGCGACCTTAGTGTCCCCAGTTTTTTTTAAATAATGTTGCCTAACATTATTAAAAGAAATACCTAACAGTTCTTTTATTAAGTAGTGAGGGCCAAACAATTTAATAAGTATTCATGTCCTATAACTCAGTAACCATATGAAAAAAATGACACATACATTTAAAAATTAATATTTATCCATTATTATTTATTAACCACATTTATTTACTAATGGTAGATGAACACCTACTGGACCTACTCAAGTTCTCAAACTTTGAAGTCAGATTAGACAACAGCACCTAATTTCCTCTTCCGTGTTGATTTTTACAAGGTACTTGACTTCAAAACTTAGATTCTCAAGGATATGATATCACTGAAAAGAAGGTAGTCCATTCTACTGTTTTATGTAGCTTGTACTTCCAGCTTCACGAGTGACCTAGTAGTCTGTGCAGTGGCCAATAGATGTCGGGTATGACTGTGCCTCCTTTGAAAATAACTAATACAGTAATTTTGAGCACTCAGTTACTCAGGTTACTTAGCAGCTGTTCCATTCATTATAAATTAATAAACAAGTACCTCTTTTTAGAGTTATATTTCCCTCACAGCTTTTCTCATCAAAGAGAATGAATCTCTTGGAGCATATGATGCCTCATTATAAATCTCCTGAAAAGCACCACACTCCAGTGTGAACCTGGGGGCCTTAGACAATGTGTAGACAAGCACAGTCAACATTTGTTTCTGAGAATTTGTCCATACTACCTTGAATGACCAATCTGCCTTTGATTTGACCCATTCTTTCTTCATTTATGTTAATATATTCTAACTGATACTTTGGCCTGGGGTGAAGTCCTTAACTTCTACTATTGACTACACTTCTTCTCAGACTTTCTCTTCTGTTTAACACTCAGATGGCAACTTCATTTACTTTGTTGCCAAATTCTTAGGGAGAACTTCAACATTGCTTCCATGGACAAATAAGAGAAACTACGCAAAAGTACTGAAGGATATGGTATAAAAACTACAGTTATAAAGTTGGGCAGATCATGAATCTAAAAAGCTTTGGTCTAGGCACTGTGCTATTTTTAATATCAGCCAAGTCTCAAATGAAACATGTATGCTAATCTTTGAGACATCCAGCTCTTCACCTCCACCACTTGGACTTGTTTTATAAAATCAGCAACAACATACATGACTAATGTCTCAGACCAGGTGAGGTTCTCATAAGTATCAAAGCATCCTCTACACCTCAATATACAATGTTTCTTTCCTTCTACCTCAATTTAACAAAATATGTTTTATTGTTTCTATCATAAAGAAAGAAAATAGTTAAATAATGAATTTGACTAACTGTGAATATATTTATCTACTCAGTCACCACTGCTTCAGATAATCCACCTTAGAGTCAAATTCTTAGGATGTAAATGAAACACAGTGTTTAAAAAGAAACTACAGATTGCTTCTATTCAATTTATATTTTATAGATTTTAGTAATAAAGAAGCATTTAAATTTGTTTTCCCTTTTCAGTGTAGTATCACTCAGGAATAAAAGGCAAGTACATAAAATAAGGGAAAAATATTGGTTCAATTCCTTTTTCCATAAAAATGATCCCACTGATTATAAAAATCCTCCACTATAAAATATGAAAAGCTATTATCAATATCAAACACCTCTTTTTTTCAAACACCTTTCTTTACCCTTAGCAAACCATTGGAGGGAAGAGTGAAGATCGCTTAGCAATAATACAATCTTCCCTTCAATATGTGTAAAGAAAAGCTAGAACGGTTTTATTTGTTAAGATTATCTCTTAGCCTGTTTCATTAATAGATTCTGATACTTCATCTTACAAATATATTGTTATTTATTTATTTTTCAGGACTATTGAACATGATATTTGATTAAAATCTGGCACGGACATTAGGCAATAATCTTCTGTTCTGGCTCTATTTCTAGAAAACTATTATCTTGAAAATTACTCTATTAGTCAGATTTCACTACGGTTACCTGAGGAATAAACATTCTCAAAATCCCAGGAGCTTCGAACAACCATATTTACTTTTCTCTTATATTGTATGCTAGTGGATCTGCTCCAAGGCTATGGGTGAGCTTCAGACGTGCTCCGTACAGCTCTTATCATTCCAGGGCCCAAGTGTGCAGCACCCCTACCTTCTATTCAATTTATATTTTATAGATTTTGTGATGCTCATGTGATGAGAGGCAAGAACACAGGGAGCTGCTGAGAATTCAATGCTCCATGAAGCCCCATCTCAGACTTGTTGCAATGTCACTTCCATCCATATTCCATTGACAAAAGCAGGTGAGTGGTGAAAGTCAAACTCAGTGAGATGGGGAAATAGGGTTTTCCCAAGCAGAGGAAAACAGAGGAGAATGAATACTTGTTGAACAATAATGCAATCAACCTCCATCTGTCACGTTCTCTTGCTTCCTTTCATGTACATAATTGACTCACTACTTCTGCTCAAAAGGAAAGTGATATGGTTTGGGTCTATGTCTGTGCCCAAATCTCACATTGAAGTGTAATCCCCAATGTTGGAGGTGGGGCCTGTTGGGAGGTGATTGGATCATTTAGTCAAGTTCTCATAAATGGTTTAGCACCATTCCCCTAGCCCTGTTATCACGATAGAGTTCTGTTGAGATCTGATTGTTTTAAGTGTGTAGCACCTTCCCCTCCTCTTTTGCTACTGCTCTGGCCATGAATTGCCTTCCCCTTCGCCTTCTGGCATAATTGTAAGTTTTCCTGAGGCCTCCCCAGAAGCCAAGGAGATGTCAGCATCATGCTTCCTATACAGCCTGCAGAACCATGAGCCAATTAAACCTCTTTTCTTTATAAATTGCCCAGCCTCAGATATTTCTTTATAGCAGCGCAAGAATGGGCTAATAGAGAAGACATTGAAAGTCTCATCTAATCATGGCACCAGGATGTAAGTACATGATCTCATGACAGTCTCTGCATCAAATCTTAGTGTGAGTCTGTTTGATTTTGAGACTGATGAAATATAAAGACAAGTTATCTACCCTCACATATACCCTAAATACAATTGTAAGACAAAGCAGGTTAATCACAATAAACACTCCATCTGAAAATAGGAAGAGCAGGAGATGCAGAGCAGTCACTGGCTCATGAAATTCTGAAACCTTGCTGGGCAAATGTTGCAGACATCCTCTGTACTGAAGATAGCACCTGTTTTTGTGATTAGGCCCCAGTTTGTCTTCCTGCGAATGGCTCCTCAGTCTATTTTCTCCATGGCTCTTGGAACCACCTTCTGGGAAGCCCTTCCTCTTTAGTTCTTCGGTCAGATCTTAAGAGGCCATTGGGGTTTCTGACATTTAGGGTGGTTGGGATGCTTTCTCAGCCTGCCTCCTGGCCATGGAATTGGCACACAAGTGTCAGTTTGTGTTTAATATAGTGATACTCTTTAAAAAAAAAAAAATCCAGGCTAGCAGTAGCATTAAGCAATCCAACTTGTTCAGAAAGTTTATTGACTTATGTTCTTTATTCTAGGCCTGTAGTCATACCAAAATTCTTTTTGAGCCAGGTATCTGTCACTAGACTTAATTACAAGTACTTCTTGCTTATCAACGCTCTCAGGGACCAAGTCCTTTGTCACTTTTCCTCAGCCATCTTTTTCCAACTGAAAGGAATTATTGGAGGCCACAATCTGAAGTTTTAAAGAAATGTGTGACTGGCACGCACCTTGATTTGTTTTTGCTCTGAGGTTGTGTCTTGAATAATAATCCATATTTATGGCTCAAGGGATTTCTCAATTTTATCTTTTACTAACAGAAATGAGAGACTACTTCATTCTCCAGTCCTCCAAAATTGCTTAGACTCTCTATATAACCCTCCTTTCTCACAAACATTATAGTTCGTATCTGAGCTTGTCCTTTGTGTATTAGCTTTAGAAATAGAGCAAATGGCAACAAACTCCAAACACCAAACACATTAAGTGCACGCGTAGTCTCTCATATATTCAAAAGCACTTAAAAGTTTAGCCAAATATTTCCTGATTGCCTACTATAGGTTGTCATTTTTCCAGATTCCTGTAAGTTTCCTTACCACACAAACCAGCCCCAATCTAGTACTCGAACACTCAATTTCTTTGTTGTCACTGTGAAAAACACTTCATTTCTAGGTACTGATATTTCTAGTTGTAAATTAGTCTCCATAACAAAAAGAAAAATAATCTCAAAATCTCAGTGGCTTATATTACAATTACCTATGTCTTCTTCATATTGATCATTCTTGGCTCTAGCTGTGAGCTGCAGCAGTGCTCAGGCCATGAATTGAATTGCATTCAGATGTGCTCCACAAGATAGTAGGACCTGGTAATGTCTTTTAAAGTCCAGAATTGTCAACGTGCTAGTTCTACCTACATTCTATTGGCCAAAGCAAGCCATATAATAAAGCTCAACACTGATAGGATTGCAAAGTACATTTATCTCAGTAGCAAGAGAAGATGGAATATTTGTTGACGGGTAATACAGTTTACCACAGTTGCTAAACATTTTGGTCTAACTATGATGTCAATCAATGAAAAGAAATGAAGATATAGAAGTATCCATATTATGTGACTAATGATTAGATGCCTTTATGCTTCCAGTATTTACATAATATTTGTAATCATAGTTTAAATAACTAGTTATTTTGAAATAAAGCTAAAGCCTATCTACTCCTTGCTCTTCAGAAATTTCTTTATTAAAATACTGTCCCAATTTTCTCATGGCTAGCACATATCCTGAAGTAAGTGAGCATGCAGTAAGATATTTAGGTCTGTATAACATGAGTTATATGTGACTCAGGATAGCAGTGGGAAGTGATAATAATTTCTTTACCTGCAATATTAAAACATATAAAACTGAATCTATCTCACCTTTGGACAAACTTCAACCTTTTCTAGTCTGTATAATGCTACACTGAAGTATATTTGGCAAATATGTTGCCTCTTAGTACTACCATAATATTGTCAATCTGCCTATCAACTAGGTTTACCTTGGCTTTCCATTTAAGAAATACGTTTTTCTATAACATGAACCAGGTATAAAGCAAAATCTCTTCAACCATCAAACCTGCATTCTTTCTTCCCAGCATCATTAGTGGAAAGTTTGGAATTCTTTCGAGTTATATAAATTTTTAGCTTTTATCCTTTGGATAATATTTACATACACCAGTCAGACTTAGAGAAGTCATCCCAAAGCCTACTGCTGAAAGGAAAGTGTGAACAAAAGCACAATGTGCTTCTCTGATGAAGAATTTGGCTTATCCAGTCTCAGCACCTTTAAAAGTATCACTCAGCACCTGATAGTCATTTCAGAATGTTAACAGATCTTTGGCAGTCTGCAATAAGCAACTATATCAGTGCCATTAGCCTTATACGTGTGTCCTATAATTCAGCCATTCTATGACTATTATGTTATCTGTCTGTCAGATTTCATAACTGTAGGGAGAAGGGTAAAAGATTCAGTGCTTCTAAAGGAATTTTATACCAGCTGCTCATGTCAGTTGTCTGCTTGTTCATTTTATAACAAGCTTAAATTCATAAGGAGGGGTATAACTACTTTGAAGACAAAGGCAGGGGCCATTACGAGGGTTGGGACCATCTCTCATTTCTTCAGGGGCACCATGTCATTTCATTCACTCATCACAGCAGTTGGACCTGCCCTGGGATGCCAGCCGGAAAATTCTAGAGAGGGAAGATGAAGTAAATTGCACAGAATTCTGATTCTTAGGGATATAATCTTCATCTGAAATCTCCTCTTGGTGCATAAATCAAAGTCAAGTCTAAGATTCAAGGGTGATCTGAGACTCAAATACATTAGTCTCGGATTCTTCAATGTAAACCTCAATTCTCTACTATTTTCTTCCACTTTTCATAAGTAAGAAGGAAGACCTTTGCCTAAAAACAAATGACAGAATAGTACCATGAGATAAATACTTAAGAAGGAGCACCACACACCCCTATAATAAAATGGCTAAAATTGAAAGCACTGACAACACCGAGTGCCGAGGTGAAGCAATAGGAACTCCCATTCGTTGCTATTGGAAATGCAAAATGGTACAGCCGCTTTTGAAATCAGTTTGCGAGTTTCTTCTAAAAGTAAACATACTTATATGTATGATCTAAAAATTGCAGTCTTTGGCATTTACCCAAATGAATTGATAACTATGTCTATACAAAATCCTGCAATGAATATTTATAGCAGCTTTATTCATAAATGCTAAAACATGGAAGCAACCAAGATGTCCTTCAACATGTGAGTACATTAATAAATGGTGATACACCCATTCAATGGACTATTATACAACAATAAAAAGAAATGAACTATTAAGCCACGAAAAAGCCTGAAAGAACCTCAGATGCATATTGCTAAATAAAAGAAGCCAATCTGAAAAGGCTGCATAATGCATAAGTCCAAAATATGGCATGATAGAAAATGCAAAACTATGGAGACAGTGGTCACCAGAGCTTCAGGGAAAAGGAGGAAGGAGTGGATAAATAGAGCAATGAAACTATTCTGCATGATTCTGTAATGATGGAAACTTGTCATTATACAGTTATGACACAACACGCTCTACAACACAAAGAGTGAACCCTAATATACACTGTGGCCTTTAATTAGTAACAATGGATCAAAAATGGTTCATTAATTATAACAAATGTACCACACTAGCAGTACCCAACCTTGCTGGCACCAGGGACTGATTTTGTGGAAGACAATCTTTCCATGGACCTGGGGTGGGGCTGGGAGGGAGATGGTTTTGGGATAAAACTGTTCCACCTCAGATCATCAGGCATTAGTTAGATTCTCATAAGAAATTTTACAGAAAGCTTTAAGTTTACTTTCTGCAAACTTAAAACTCAAAAAATTAAAGTCTATTGATGTAAGAAAAAGAATTTAAGACCATACAGCTGTGAAGTGATTAGGTTACAACAAATGGCATCATGATTTAAAATTAATTCAACTAATTGCAGAAGTTATGCATGAAAATAAATTTCATGACACATTACTTTTTATTTCAAAACAATTCTGGATTTATTCAGGAAAAAAGTTAAAAAGAAGTTGGTGAAAACTGACACTATATTTACTATGTATTTAAAAGTCTTATATTTAAAAATATATAGTTTGTTTTCTAAAGAATATTACCTTAAATATCATATTTTAAAAGCATTTTATAATTTTAAATATTATAAAAAGTAAATATTCTCTTTTAAAATATTTTTTAAGTTGAAGACATCTTTAGTTACCCTTAAACTGCCTTCTGCCATTGCATTAGTTATAGGTGCTAATTATCTCTTGCCTAGAATACTCATTCATTCATTTGTTCTTCATACATTAAGTACTTACTATATGCTAAGCATTGTCCCAGATTTAATGAAGAAAATGTGATAGAGTTAAATAAAGCAGTACCTCTGACCTCAGGGAGCACACAGATGTTAATGAGACAGAGTGGTACTTTAAATCAAAGTAGGCTTCATTCTGTAACAGTCAAAATCTCAGCAACTGAACAATATTGAAGTCAATTTCCAATTTATATCACATTCTAATGTGGGTTGATGTATATGTGGTAGTGGGTGAAATTTATTGAAGAGAAGCTTGCCTCCATGCGGTGACTCAGAAATTCAGGGTCTTTCTAGCTAGTATCTCTAGCTTCAACATGTGGTCTTTTGGAAAAAAAAAAAAAGTTGGGGGAGAAGGCAGAAAATGAAGGTAAAATGTACAACACTGTATACGGTGTTTTACTTGAAGGTACAAGCCTAGTAGCTGTGTACATCACATGGCCCCAACCTAACTAGAAAGGAGGGTGGGAAATAGAATCTTTCTATATTGCCAGAAGAATCTTTTTATATTGCTATATTAAATGGGTTAGTAAAGAACACAGTGTTTTCCTGTTACACAGACATATAAGAAAATATTTACAATATAATAATATATATTTTATATAAATATAAAAACATGTACAATATAAAATTGTATATCATTTATAATATAATGTATACAATATAATATATAATTATATATTATAATATATATTTAAAATATATCAAGAAAATATTTACAATATAATATAATATTTACAATATAATATAACAACATAATACAATATATTGTAAATAAGTTATATTTACAATATAACGTTGGAGGATGTTATAGCTTTCCACCAATTTTAACACATTTTTGCTTAAAAGTTTCTTTTTATTTTCTCAATCTTTGTCTAATATCTTAAAGTTTGCTTTTCTAAATAAATTCATTCTGGCATTTCCTCACATCTAACCTCCATTTCAAAGTTTAAGGTAGATTTTTCAGTTACTGCAGTAATGGCACCACTGCAAATGACCTCCAGGTGACAGTGCTAAAGGATATTTGAAAATCCTGAATTGTAATAACATTGTGTGGTAAAATACAGCCCAATATCTCAAAATCACTCAAAGACAGAAACCCATAAATAAATTCACACAATACTGACTAAACATGGGTGGAAGACATGTCTGTTTGCCTGCTAAATTGGTGCCACTGTGTGACGATAATGCCAACAGTTTACAATTTCCTCTGCCTCATAGTTTTAAACTTATGTAAACTTGATTAATATTTTAAAATTTTATCAGATTCTCAATATTACCAAGTGTGATATTAATGTTTTTAGTTACTTTTTTTAAAATCACATAATAAACTTAGCATAAAATGTGACCAAATTTGTAAACTGCTTTTTCAGTAGCATGATAAGCTACAGAAAAATCTGTGATAGATTCTGTCTTTAGCCACTTCTACCTCCTTCCCATTTTCTATGGGTAACCCATAAAGAATTATAAAGAAGAAACACAAATCTCATCATGCTACTTCTTTAAGTAAAATGTTCGATACTTCTTCACCCCACCGACTCGATTACCTATAGGAAAAAGGCCAAACTCTAAAGATTTTAAATACAATTCCATATAACAAACATCTAATGAAAATCTGCCAGAAGCCAAGTGTTTGCAAGAAACAGAACTGAAAAACTCTTTACAATCTTTGCAAACCTTATTCTTCCATCCGTTTTCTCTACCACTGTCCATCTTTGGCTCTAACATACTTAGCAGTGAGTCATTCCCTGACCACAAGATGTTTTTTATATCTCCTTGCCTTTGAGCATGCTGTATCAGCCAGAGTTTAGCGTAGGAAACAGGCACTGCAAGCTGAAAGGGATCTATCATAGGAAATGAAATGCTTATAAGTTGATTAGAAGGGCGGGTGCAGAGGGAGTCATGGGACTGCTACTGGACCAATGAGCTCAGAGACACACTTGATGCTGACAGCTAGAGCCAGGTATGCTGATTCTGTCTCCTGCAATTACTATGACTGCCTTTAGCTACAACAGACGCTGGAACATTAAGTCTAGCTACTAATTTAAACCCTAACTCTCTTTAAACTCTAAAATCTCTGTCGCATTATTTGCTAGTTAAAACGCACCGAATACAAGGTTCCTACCACAAAGCCACATTCCAAATCTCACAGGAATGCATCTAATTAGCATAGCCTACTTTGAATCTAGACTTTGGCTACCAGAAAGTGTAGGAAACATAGTTTTTGACCTCTCTGCCCCCCATAGGTCCCGAATGCACATGGAAGTAAGAATGAGTGCCGAGCCGTATCCAGAACGTAGTTTGTTTCTAGCCTTGATTGCTTTCCTTCCCTATACGATACCAACTCCAACATCCAGCTCTAGTATTTCCTTCTGTGTGATGATTTTCCTGGCTTTAAATCAGGATCACAACATTGCTCAATTCCTAGTAGTACTGTTCTCATAGAAGATGTTGCATAAAAAGAATATATAGAATGTCTTGGGTTCTGAGTGAATGGTGCCCCCTGAAATTATTCACCGTAATAACCCTGCTGTAGGTCAGACTCCTCTCTGCTTCCACAAATTTACTGTGCTGTGATATTTTGTTCTCGTTGACCCCAAAGAAAGACTGTGAACTTTCAGAAAGCAAAGCCTATGTCTTATTCTTATTTATATATTTCTCTTTTCTTTCTGCTATGCCCTAGTGTACAAAAGGCACCTTAAGAAGTGTTTGTTAAATGAGTTAGTGAATGAATGTATGTAGAAATGAATGAATGAATCAACCAAGCCCTTAAAATACCTTTTAATTATAGATTTTAAATGTCATTTTTGTTCTGGTATCATGAGAACAAAAAGATGACTTCTGGAAACTTTTGTGTATTTGGAGGAAAAGTTTTGCGAAATTTTAGGTATATAGAAGGTTCTTTTTAATCACTTATTTTAAATGTCTAAGATGATCATCTGGAAAAAAAGCAAAAATACATAATAATTTATATTTGAGAATTACCAGTTGTAAGTCACGTATATTATACTTAGTATTGTTAAAGCAAACTAAATATGGCCTGAGAAGGACTCCGTACTTCTATATTTGAGTCCTTGTGGACAAACTGTAACCTAGCTTAATAGGTAGACAAGACTGAAAACCTAACTTAGAAGTATGCGACTGTAACAAAAGCTGAGTCTTGGCCAATCCCAGCGGCCATACATCAACCACTCATAGACTGCTAAGTGTTCAAACAGTGTTCAAATAAGGCAAACGCCAACCTGAAACCAATCCAGCTATTTCTGTACCTCACTGCCAATTTCTGTATGTCACTTTCCTTTTTTTGTCTATAAATTTGTTCTGACCACAAAGCATCCCTGGAGTCTCTGTGAATCTGCTGTGATTCTTGTGGCTGCCTGATTCATGAATCATTCATTGCTCAATTACACTCCTTTACATTTAACTGGGCTGCAGTTTTTCTTTTAACGGTATATATGTGTGATACTTCATGGCAATGGCCATTTTTTTTTTTCTGTTTAGGATTTAGAATTAAGCTGGGAACAAAGAGTAGTACCTTAGCATGACTGGCAAAAGATATGATCTCTTTAGAGCTTTGTTGTTACTGAAACTCACTGGGACCATACAACGAGAAACGGGTTTCACTGTGGTAATACACACAGACAAGAGCATAAATTGAAGTTGAAAATCAGTCAGTTCAAGCAGCTCCAAGGATGGCCATCTCCTGTCTCTGTACCTGTTTCTCTCAAGCACATGGCTTCATCACCTCTCTCTTGCTTTCTGTCCATTTGCACTTTTCTCCTCTTGCCAACTTTTAGACTTCATAAAATTATAGAGAAGCTTTATTTTCTGACTATTTACTCACATTCTTCTTCCTCAAAAGTTTGACTTGCCTAAGATCTTCATGGTTCTGACTAGATTTTCATGGCATCTCTCTCTTAATCCTTTCAGCGGCTGCTACCTGATTCTGGTTCGCATTCAAAATCTTGAGAGAAAGACCGTGATTGGCCCAGCTTACCTTTTCACACTAGATTACAGCATAGGAAGTTTTCATATCAGGACTGTGTTCTCAGCCACTACGAGGTGGCTTTTCTTTGAGTTGCTGCTAGAAACATTCTAAGGATTCCATGAATTTTGGCCTATCCCAAACCAATGGGAAGATGATTTCTCATAACTCCTTATGCAGTCAGGAATTCCTTCCCACATACCTGTTTACCACAATTATTTGTTACCAGTTATTTCAGGTGCATAAAAGTGCTTCGTTGCTATGTAGCAGACAGTATCTAGGTCCTTAAGCAATATGTAGTAGAGTCAAAAATTGTGAAAGATTTGAGATTTTATCCTGCTTGCAAGCTACGTTAGGTTGCCATAGTTTCATGGATGTGCAGAAGACACAGTCCTTCTTGGTCAGAGAAAAGAAAGTTTATTACTCACAGCAATAGCCATAGCCTAAGTATCCTCATTTTCCTGCCCCAGTTCCATGAGCCCCAGTTGCCGCAGGTCAGTGTGACTAAAGCCAGTGGTGCCTGCACACAGGGTGGGAGGTGTTATAAGAAAAGATTCTCTGGTTTAAGACATTCTAATTATTTGTAAGACTGAAAGCACACCTGCACACAACCTTTGCTTGGGAGAGAGACATTATCTTTATTATTATAGTGGACAACAAACAAATCTGCTCTCCATCCCAGTGGGAGACACTATCTCTATTTTCCAAGGCCTTTTGCTGTATAAACATCTGTGAAAAGATAATCCAATATAAAAGCTGTCAGAGCCTCTGCTTGTGAAATATTCATGAGAGACCAGGAGAGAATTTTCTTACATCAGAAGCTTACTCCTTCATAGCCAAAGAGGAATGATCATTTATCTTCATAATTTGTGTAACCAAATGACAAGTTTAATTAACTTTTCTTTTTTTTTTTTTGTTAATAGCAGGCCTTGCTCTTTTTTTATTTTTAAATTGTTAATAAATTATAATCATAGGCTGACTCTCTTGATATCAAATATTATTTTGTTCATCAATAGAAAACACAAATTTGCATCAAAATCTTTATTTGGATAATCTTACAATATTCTTTTGATGAATATCTGCTAAACAATGTATTATATGAATTTTTGTTTTTATTCTAGGATTTTGCTAGACTTCTAGCAATTTATTAAAATAAATGATACTAATATTTAATATTGCTTTAGATGGTTTGTAAAAATAAATTTGCATTCCTAATTTTTTCTAGACTTCTTAGCAATTTATTAAAATACATGAGACTAATATTTAATACTGATATAAATGGTTCATAAAAATAAGTTTGCATTCCTAATTTGTTGCAATGAAATTTACTATTTTTATGCAAAAATGTCTTATTTTATAAAATGGCAATAAGTAAATACTTTTATTAGCATCTACTAACAGTTTGCTGTCTATGTAGCTATTTTTCTGTGATTCGCAGTAACTTATTTTTTTTTTAAAAAAGAAAACAACACTTTTATAGATGGGAGCTCCCTAAAATTAGACTTCTAACTAAAACTATGCATTTTTTTCATGTAAAAATGCCTATTTGGAGCAGTGATACAAAAGCTTATATTCTCATTCATGGAATGGAATGAACTAATAAAAATTAGTAAATAAAGATCTTTCTACTGGGTATTTTTAAGTTAGAGGATAATATTATTCCACAGGCATCACGGCCACTGAAAAGTCACATATTTTTGGTTTTGGTGGAACGCAAAAAAGCAACAAGTCTTGCATTAAGAAGTAGAAAAGATCTACAAATCAAATTACTAACTCTTAAAAGAGAAATAAGCTATTCATATTTCTATGGAAATCACAAGGAAAAGTTCTATATTAAGATACTCCCAATGCTTGAACAAATTATTTTCTATTATACAGTGCTTTTGTCATCACCTCAATATGAAAAATTATTCATCAGAAAGATCCAATCTATTAATATTCAGAATAAAAATATTATATTATTTAAGGAAATATAAATTTTGAAATAAACCAATAGGCATCTTTATTGTATCTTAGGAAAGTGATGTTAGCCAATTTCCTGGTAAAGAAGGAAAGAAAAGTGAAATATATTGAACCCTTATTATAGATACACTAGACCTTTTCATATACATTATCTTAACATAAATACAACCTGTAAAATAAATACTATTATCAGTAGTTTTAAGAACAAGGAAATAATATCTCACTGCAGTTCTCATGGCTACTAACATGCCAAAATTCACACTCAGGCCTTGTCTGCCTCCAAAGCTCCTGAATTCACACGGAGTGCTGAGATTTATATTTAGGGAAGAGAAAGACAGAACTAATTCACATAAAGAATATCATAATCCTCCCTGCTTCATTTAATTTGTGATGCATGTCCCTGTAATAGAGCAGATTAGTAGAGTAGATCTTATCATGAGCACATGATAATTCAGAACTTCTCTGCATTAAGGGTGTATTCCTGCTGGGTTTCTCTATCTTCTTGCAAGTAATGTATAGGTAATACAGGCTCCAGAGTCAAGCTAAATTTGAATACTTGCTGCACTGTTTAACAGCTGTGTGATGCTGGGCACATTAGGAAAACTCTTTATCTCAATTTCTTACTTGTTAAAATGGTGGTAATAAGAGTAATTTTTTAATTTTGACAGTTGTTGTGGGAGTGAAATGAGATAATACATGTGAAGCAATTTTAACATGCCTGCACAAAGTAAGCGTACATGCTATCTTGTCACTATTCCACTCTTCTCATATACATGCATACATGTGAAACCTGAATGTCACTGGGCCAACCTTGGCTGTGCTGTGACATTACTAAACAAACAAATATAAGTATATCAAATTCCAAAAGTTCTAATAATAATATAGATCTTACTGAAGGGGTGGCCACACGCCATATAACAAAGCTTCCTAAAAACAATCTTTCAGCTTCTCTCTTCCCAGGTCCTAGGTAGGCCTTTATCACCCAATTAACTTCGAAAGTCCCCACTTCTTAATATTGATTCATTGCAGATAAAATTTCAACATGAGTTTCAGAGGGGACAACCATTCACACCATAGCAAGAAGTCTCTAATTTGTCACATATACTGCATCCCAGAGGGTGAAACACTTCCCTTGGAGACTATTGCCTGTAAGCTGACACTTCAGATACACATTCAAAAAGCCATTCCAGGAGTTTATGAGGCCAGCTGCTTATGGTTGTGTGCTATGTGATACAATCAGTGGATTCCATAAAAAATGGGCCTACTATCAAACTTCCCTTCATTGGTCGGATGATATGTGTTGTGAGATTTACTACCCGTGGATCAAGTACTCTGTAAGCCTCCAAATAGTGGCGTTGGCTAAGACTCTGAAGGCGGGAAAAAAAACCTCTACCCAAAATAGGTAGCTATTTCCATAAGGATGAATTCTGGCCCTTCAAAGATGATGGGGCCTTCCACCTATGGTGGAAAATCATCTGCATGTTCTACTTGAGAAACGGTGCCATATTGGGGGTTCAGCGTCAGTCTCCATTGCTGGCAAGTTAGATATTCAGAGGCAGCAGTAGGTTAGTTTTGGTAAGTGAGAATCTGTACAGTTTGGGCACATGCATATTTTCCATTTCTGCCATGATGCTCACCTTATCTATGAGTCCATTGTGCCAGTTCTTGAATGGCTGTTGACAAAGTCTGGTCAAGTCACTTGGCTCACATAATTGTTCAGTGCCTTTTCCATGGTGGATGCTTTCTGGTGGGCACAAATGTGTGCTTTTCAAAATATCTTCACACTTCATGCCCATTCCTATATATCCACCTTCATGCCTCTACCACCCATTTCTCTATCTCTGATTTTTTAATACTTTTCTTTCCAGTACTTTTCTGGCCAGGACATTAGCCACTGGTGAAAGTTTTCATGCCTTGTTTCTCTGGGGTACTTCTCTTTCCACAAAAGTGGAGGCCCAGCTTCACCACTCAAAGTGTCACACATTGGGAATATTTTCCACATCCGTGTTTACATATACACTACTTCCCCAAATATTTTAAATGTCAGAATCACCACAATGGCCAGGACATGTCCCATGTAACCTCTGGTGAAATATTCAGATGTCGGGCCACCAACCTGTGCCAATAATTATCTGCAACCCTCATACCACTTGGGGCAGTATCCTTTATACCAATTAGGCAATGAGTGATCGGTCCACAGACCCTCATCCTTCTTCCTGCTCTCTCAGTCCATGTTCAATACTAACTGCATCAGATTAGGTCCTTCAGAAAGCAGACACCAAGTTGGAATTAGAAGTGCAAGAAATTTATTAAAAGAAACATCATGAAAAAATAAAGAAAAGAGGAAGCAGGAGTGGGCAGTGAGAGCCTACAGACTACTCTGTTGGTTTGACATTCGTGAAAGGAGATTGGCAGGAGGATTGGGTAGAAAGAACCTCTGACTGCAGTGCTGCTTTGAGAAAATCTTGGCCAGGCCAGTGGGGAAATTGCATTGTCTATCAGAAGGGCTTCACATCAGGCAGAAATATCTCAACTCCAGTGCCTCTGCCACATTCAGTCACTGACTGAGGGTATCCCAGGGAAAATGTGGTTTCGGTGTGAACACTGCGATAGATCCCAGGTATCTTAATACTTTTTATCTAAAAGCCGGAAGAATTAAAGCAGAGATACAATTGCCTTTGTAAAGAAGCTGCAATCTCTCATGTTAATCAGAACAGGGGGCTGTTTAGTCCCTTTTATGGTTGCAGAGTCGACTTTTCTTGTCTGAGCATTGTTTATGTGAGTTAGGAACACCATGGATGGTCTGCCAGCTGAGCCAGTTTTTCACTTTCTCATGATCTTAACAGTGCATTATATTACCTTTTGTTGTCTTTGTGATCTACTAACAGGCCTTTAGTTACTTAACTTACAGGCAATACAGTCTGTTCACAACTATTTACCGGCATTTGATACTACCTTCCACCTCTCAATTTGGCTTCAACACACTTTTCTGATGGAATCACCCAGTGGCGCCCTACTCTACACATGTTCTCTTCTAACTGGGTGCCTTACAATTGCCAGACCATGCCTTTGTTAATGCTCTTTCCTTGGCCTTGGCCTAAAATAAGTTTGCCCATGTCATAGCTATTCATGATCTTATTAATTTCTTGTTGATTTAACATGAAACACTAACTAACATTAGTAAAAAGTAATATGCAACTCACATCATGCAGCTACAATAAAAGCGTTGACACGTCAATGAATGACCTTGACATTCTGGTGAAAATGAGTCACGGCACAAGAAAATTTGAAATGTCCTGAAATCATACAGTTCACATTTGAAATAAACAAGATGGAGGTTTCCTTCAATGTTATCACAATCCTAAAAATTTACAACATATTGCCAATAACAAGTTGAAAAACTGAAACATCATTTCTAACCCACCAATAATAAGTAAACTTTGACCCACCATGCTATAGAAAAAAATGAGCAATTTCTCTTTTCTCTGTATAATTATTTCTCTATTCTAGCAGGTGTTATTACAAAATTGAGTCACAGGAAGAGGTGAATTCGGCTAGACATCAAATTAATGTAGGAGAAATTTAATAGAAGGATGTATCAGATGGTCAGTTTATTAAAATAGTGTATTATTTTTCTCAATTGTATAATGTTTGTGGAATTTGTCACTTTTTAAAAGTTTATGTTTCATGTGATTTCTTTTCTCTTTCTATACAAAAATGGAGTTTATTATCCAGTTTCATTTTTGTAATTTTGTTTTCTTTTAAAGAGAATGCCTCCAAAATTGTATAAGTCCAGGTCTGCACAAAATCTGAATCCACTTCTGATTTCTTTTTTTTTTTTTTTTTTTTGAGACGGAGTCTCGCTCTGTCGCCCAGGCTGGAGTGCAGTGGCGCGATCTCGGCTCACTGCAAGCTCCGCCTCCCGGGTTCACGCCATTCTCCTGCCTCAGCCTCCCGAGTAGCTGGGACTACAGGAGCCCGCTACCACGCCCGGCTAATTTTTTGTATTTTTAGTAGAGACGGGGTTTCACCGTGTTAGCCAGGATGGTCTCGATCTCCTGACCTCGTGATCCGCCCGCCTCGGCCTCCCAAAGTGCTGGGATTACAGGCGTGAGCCACTGCGCCCGGCCCTGATTTCTACATATATGTTAGAATCATCTAGATGCTCTCTACACTAGCAAAAAACTGTTAAACATATTAATATGGAGTGCTATTTGTGTTTTAAGGTCAGTATGAAAGTATAGTTCTGGTGGGGATGTAAATTTATAGAAACTTCCCAAAATAGCTGGGCGTGGTGGCTCACACCTGTAATCCCAGCAATTTGGGAGGCTGAGGCAGGCGGATCACCTGAGGTTGGGAGTTCGAGACCAGCCTGACCAACATGGAGAAACCCCGTCTCTACTAAAAATACAATAATTAGCTGGGCATGATGGTACATGCTTGTAATCCCAGCTTCTCAGGAAGCTGAGGCAGGAGAATCGCTTAAACCTGGGAGACGAAGGTTGAGGTGAGCCGAGATTGCACCATTGCACTCCAGTCTGGGCAACAGGAGCCAAACTCTGTCCCCCCAGCAAAATAAATAAATAAATAAAATAAACAAATAAATAAATAATAAGTTAAAGAGATAAACTTCCCAAAATAAAAATTCAAAAATTTTAATTAGTCTGTGTTTTTCAAAGGAGAACTTTTTAGGCCTTCAAAATATATACCAGACAGTCTCTGTGGTCAGTGAGAGCCCTTATACAGTTACATCTTGACAAAAGCAAAGACAATTTTGTCCCTTTTGATATACTGGCATTGCAATAGAATAGAAAGATAATAGACTGAAAATCACTATACCTAGTTGCTAGTTTCATTTCTACTATAAATTGGATTTTTATCTTCCTTTGGTCAAGATCTTAATCAGTCTCTTTATCTGAAAAACTAGAGGGATGGTCAAAGTTTCTTGCTATCTAAATCATAGGATGATTATCATCAATTCACCAAAATATATAAAAAAACTACCATTATAAAATACATTCTGCTTTGCACTGTGACACAAAACCAATTAAAAATTTCAAGTATTGTAGCGCCTTAGTGAGTGCTCAGCATTGTGAGTCACTATCAGTGTTTGTCAAGCTCCCACTTAGATGTATCTCTGAAAATTTTCTATTATATTTCTATATATAGAAATTTCTATAAAATTTCTATTATATTCAAGGCAACTCCATTTTTAGAGACAAAAATGGAGCTGTAACTCCACGTCAATCAGGCTCTGTATTTCTAGTAACATAGAATCAAATAACAGAAGCTTGAATAAGATATCTATCTATCTATCTATCTATATATAGATATCTATCTATCTATCTATCTATCTATCTATCTATCTATCTATATATGTATTTAAGTAAAACAGATCCAGAGATAAGCAAGTCAGAGTTAGCAATGGAAACTTCATGAAGTCCTTACAGACCTAAGTTCATTTTACTTTCTATTCTGCCTTCTCCAGACCCATGATCCAAAATGGTTGCTGGAGCTTGTCATAGCTATTCTATTTTGTATTTTTTTGTATTTTTTTAATATTTAAATAACCATTTAAATATGAAATTAAAATAAAATTTAAATAAATAAAAATTTAAAATATGTTTTATTTTTTCTATTTATTTTGTATTTTATTTTTATTTTGTATTTTGTATTGTAAGGGAATATGTGTGTTTGTGTATGTGCATGTGTGCGTGTGTGTGTGTGTTTTGTGTACAACGTGTGTGTGTGTTTTTAAAGTCTATTTTCTTTGAATTACGTATTTTTAAGTATATTTTCTCTAAGTGTCACACAACCATTTTTACTACAGTTTATTGGGTAAAATTTAGTCACTCGGCCTTAACTAGCTACAAGAGAGGATGAGGCATGTCCTCAATTTTTCCTGGACTGCAATATGTCCATCTAGCGGTAAGGTTGTTAATACCAACGAAGTAAGGATAGTGCTAGCAGTCTCTGCCACAGCACATTTACTTTACCTTCTAAGAAGTGATTGCAATTTTTACTCTTCATTTCCAAGAATTTGTCTGGGTCCCAGTATTCATCCTGTCTCTTAGGTTTTTCCTATTTTCAGCTCCATTGCCTTAACCTAGTTTCTTTTCATTTTCAGGGAGAATGTCTGGTGATTCTTTTGGATATCTGCCTTATTTCTGCTTTGGCTTCTTCCCAAGACTGTCACTCAAATCATAGTCCCAACTTGGCTCAGCCACTTAAGCCAACTGTCACCATTCATGTGACCCACATCCCCATTCCCAAATCCAGCTCAGTTATTTACAACAAGAGCCTCAACCTAACACTCTGGCTCCGTTTTTCTCCAGGAGAGATTATCCATTAACAGCCCAAGCTTTTACAATGAAGACAAGAACTCTAGAGGAAAGCCTTTTCTAAATGATACTAAAAGATAAGTTTTCATTTTCTAGACCAACTGCTCAGTGACTATATTATTTCATTTTTACTTCCTTTATTACCAAAAATGTATTGAATACTTACCATACACTGGGCTTTGATTAGCAGAGCGTTCTTTTTCTCTCATATTGACACATTGTTACAAAACACATTCTCAGGACTTAGCAGTAAAAGTGGGTTAATCGTAGATAACTTTTCTCCTCAACAGAACACTTTGCCACATAAAACAAGAGATCACTGTGTACTTTCACAATGCCCTCCCAGTCTAACATTTCAATATTTCAAGACAGTTATAGCACATTTCCTTATTTATCTCCCTAATTCTTTCAACTCCTAGGCTTCAGTTGTTGGCAGGTATACTTTGGCACTTTCCAGTGGATATTCTTATACACCTTCCAGCAGGAATGGCTTCAAAGATTTAGTCTATTTACTGTTACTGATTATGCAACACATCATTTTTGACAGCCGTAACACTACTTCCTGGAATTATGAGAACACATTGTACTTAACTGGCAATTGATAGAAAAAGTATGAAAACAATTTATCAAGGAAATAGTCTATGATAAATTAAAAATAATTTAAACCATGTCTTATGTTAAATACTATCAAAATATATTTCAATAATCTAGAGGATAGAGGGGCAGAGAACAATTTTTCAAAGAGTAACGTGATGTAATATAGGCTTTTAGTTTCAATGAGATCAAACTCCTGGCTATAAGGTCAAATTCCTGGCAAATCACCAAACATATGAATTTTAATATGAGTCCTGGGGATCAGAAGGTAAAGAGTGGCATTATCTGATGGAAAGGGCTAATTTTATGATCCTAAAAATCTGAAAAGTTAATTCTGAATGTCTTAGTACGCTGTCATCCAATTTTTTAAAATTAGATAAAATATGAAAAATATACTTTTTCTCCTAGAACCTTGAAAACACCTCTCCTTCCCCTTTTTTTTTCTTTATCATCAAGGTCCTTCAAACAATTATTTATGATTTTTTTCACCCACTTTGTTATCATTTCTTCATTTCACTTAAAATTTTCTGTATAGTATTACCACAAGTATTATTTAGGATAGGATATAATACAGGAATAAATAAATTCCAAAACTCTATTGGATTCACACACACACACACACACACACACACACACACACACGAAGGAGTGTATTTCTTGCCTACAGGAAGTCAGCTGCAAGGCTCTCCAGGGCAGCTCCCTTCCAAATGAGTCAGAGATCTAGACTGGTTTTATCCTGTGGCTCCAATATCTCCATATATAGCCACCATAGTCTAAGTGGTTGAAAAAGAATGAGGAGGATCATGCAACAGATTTTCATTGCCTCCATCCAGAAGTGACACATGGAAGTAATTTCCACTCACAAGCTATTGTCATAACTAATCACATGGCTTTGCCTATTTGAAAGAGGACTGGTAAGTATAGTGTTTCACAAATCCACAAAGAAGAGAATTGGCTATCAGGAAGCTTTAGTAATGTCTACCATAACCCTTCATGGAAACCACCCAGTTTATTTTTAAATAAAACAATATAGTATTTCCTAAAGCCTTATATTTCTGAATTTTATTACCATTTCTTTCTTGGATTTATTATTACTGTTTCAAAATTTGTATACACTCACAACTCCTTTTTAACCCTTAGCCAAGGTTGCAGACATCTTTTTAATAAAATGAAAGCATAACAAAAATTTATCTTAGGCTCTGTGGTCTGCACCTCAAAGAATTCACCTAGATATTTTTTCTAGCTCCTCATTCCATACATACTGGCTGTGACTTTGTGTCTCTGTTTCCGGTGAAGACTGGAAACTGTCTACCTCCACACTTAGAAAGGGCACAGAGAACAGAAATCACACTTTATTGTCCACATTAACAGGAGTTTGCTATTACACTGTCTTCATTAGCATAATTTTACTTTCCCTGGAGACTGTTGCACAGGTAAATGATCTGCCTGTTAATTCCAAGAACTTTCTGAAAGACCTATCAACTTTTCAATGGAAAGCATCAATAATTTGAGCCCCAAGATTCTTTAATTTCCTCTCTTCAAAATCCTCATGTTGCTGTTTCCAGCAGTCTTTGACTGTTATATGTGATCATTATGCGATCCTAATCAAGTCCCTGCATTGGAAGATCCAACTTAAACCAAACTTCTCATTTTCAATAAATTATGACCTCACCTTCTCCTGCTTTGAGATACTGCCAAAGCTCTGTGGAGGTGGTATTCCTCCTTACAGAGTAAGCAATAAACTCAGCTTTGCCTTAGCAATGGACTGAGTTGGTAATATCTGGGGAGCCAAGACACTTGATTTCTTACCTGGTTTCTGCCTTTTTGCTTCACTAATTCAGACCAAACCTTTGTGTAAAATGTCTTCTTTTTTCATAATTTAAATTGTACTACTGACTCCATCTTTTATTATTATTATTATTATTATTATTATTATTAATCTTTGGCTCTGCATTTAATAGCCAAGAGTTGGTCTACTCCAGACTTTCCCATTCACAAATCTGGTTCCTCAAAACTTAATCTAAATTTACCTTCACAAATAACTGCTTTTCTAAGAGAACAGAGCAGAACATTTATTAGAAGTCATGAAACCATGTTTTTCCAGGTTACCCATAGTGGATGGAATTAGTGTCTACCAAAAATTGATGTATACCAAGAATCACAGAAGGTGACATTATTTGGAGACAGTTTTTGCAGATAGTGAAGAATCAAGAGATTATGTTATTTACATAATAAGAACAATCCTGTGATTTAATCTAACATAGCTATGAAGGTTAGATTGGAAAGCACAGAGACTTAGATAAGAAGACCACTAGAAAGTAAAATTTATGTGACTTGACAGCAATTTTTTTTTCTTTTGGCTATGGAGCAAGAAGGGATAGGAGTAGAGAAGGGAGAGAAAATAATGAAAGATGATTCCAACTTTTCCAATGTAGGTAAAAATCTCTATTAGCTTCCTAGGGCTGCTATAACCAATTACCATAACTGGTAGCTTAAAACAACATAAATTTATTCTCTAGCTGGTCTGAAGTCTAGAAAGCCCAAGTCCTGGTCCTGGTGTCATCAGGGACATGCTTCCTCTGAAAGCTCTAGGGAAGAACCTTTACTAGCCTCTTCCTAGCTGTTGGTGACTCCTGCAATCTTTGGCTCCCTTGGTTTGTAGCAGCATCATCAGTCTCTGTCTCTATCTTCACATGGCCTTCTGGATTAGGGTGAGTCTTAAAAATCTGATGACTGGTGTCCTTATAAGAAGTGGATGCGCAGAGATACAGAAGAGAAACACAAAGAAGAAGGCCATGTGAAGATAGAGACAGAGACTGATGATGCTGCTACAAACCAAGGGAGCCAAAGATTGCAGGAGTCACCAACAGCTAGGAAGAGGCTAGTAAAGGTTCTTCCCTAGAGCTTTCAGAGGAAGCATGTCCCTGCTGACACCAGGACTTGGGATTTCTAGACTTCAGACCAGCTAGAGAATAAATTTATGTTGTTTTAGGCTACCAGTTATGGTAATTGGTTATAGCAGCCCTAGGAAGCTAATAGAGATTTTTACCTACATTGGAAAAGTTGGAATCATCTTTCATTATTTTCTCTCCCTTCTCTACTCCTATCCCTTCTTGCTCCATAGCCAAAAGAAAAAAAAATTGCTGTCAAGTCACATAAATTTTACTTTCTAGTGGTCTTCTTATCTAAGTCTCTGTGCTTTCCAATCTAACCTTCATAGCTATGTTAGATTAAATCACAGAATTGTTCTTATTATGTAAATAACATTTTTTTTAAATTCTAATAGTTCTGTTTTAAGAATTAAATACAAATTAATTAACTGACAATTAAGACCCTTGAATGACTGAGCAGTATTTCCAGTTATTCTAATCTAGAATCCATACTTTTTGTTTCCTTCTCCTTGAGTACTCTGTATCTTGTTATAATTTGTGAAAATCCAATTTTCTCATTAAGTCGTTTCTGATTATTCTAACCTAACATATTAACTCATTTTTTAAAATCCAATAGCTTTTTTGCCTTTAAACGAGGTATGCTTTGTCTTTAATATATTTGTATGTATCTTCCCCTTGTTCTGTTCAACTAAAATATAATTTATCTACAAAAATCTGTATTTTTTACTTATTTTGTATGTTATGCATATAGCAGACTTATGAATTAAGTTGGTATTTTTTCAGTGAACTTGAATTTGTTAACTAATTTGAAACTGGTAAATCCAGAGACCATGAAATATTGAAAACTTGAAAGAGAAGATACAATTAGCAAACTATTGATCATTTAAGATATGCCACAGAAGGGCAAACGTTCAACACCTCCTCTTTTTTACATAAGACTAACCTCAGTGTTTATTGGCATATTATATTAAATCTTATAATACAAAGAAACTTTTTAAAGCTGTATGGCAATTTTACAACTATCAAGTATTGGGTTATATATTTATCATTATCCTGTGAATTTTAAAGACTAGTATCTAGAGCAAGGAAAGGTAGGAAAGATACCTGTGCTTCAGTGGAGAACTTTGCATTATCTAGACTCCAGCCACTCTTCTGGTTATCTGACTCCTCCCACCACAATGAAAAACAAAAACAAAACAGCAGTTTTGTCTATAACTGTGCCTTCTTTTCAATATTTCTGTTCTATAAATCTATCTCTTCTTTAGATTTTTTTTGAAACAGTAAAAATGTCTGCCTGATGTCCTTATTGATTATATGAAATCTTTAACATGTATTCATTTTTATATCTACAGGAGTCATGATTTTACTCTTGTTTTGAAGTTAACTTTTAACAGAAGTGGTTTTCTGTTTCACTCTTTCTGGCATTGTTAGAAATCCTGTCTACCATGATAGCATTGGGAGATATACCTAATGCTAGATGACGAGTTGGTGGGTGCAGCGCACCAGCATGGCACATGTATACATATGTAACTAACCTGCACAATGTGCACATGTACCCTAAAACTTTAATTAAAAAAAAAAGAAAAAAAAGAAAATAACATTCTTAGATATTAAAAAAAAAAAAAAAAGAAATCCTGTCTACCATACATACCATAAGTAGAATGTTGGAAAAACTGGAAAATAATAACAGAAGGGTCACCAAAATAGGAAGAAAACTTCAAAACCTGTCATACATTGAAAAATTGAAAAAATTTGGGGGAAATTTAGTTTAAAGAAGAATAGTCTAAATGGGAAATGACCATTGTTCTCAAAAAACCTATAGGGCTACCATATGGATAAGTGAGTTTTCCGATTCAATCTTTTATCTGACTTTCAAGAAACTCCGATACTAGACTCTGACACTTCCATGGAAGAGGCAATCACCAGTGACTCCACTCACCCCTAAACCCTAAGGAACACAAACTCCCAAGTACTTGGTCCCTGTGTTCAGAGAGAAGGTCTGAGTTTTCGCAGCTTAGCAAACTCAGGAAAAGTGAGCTTTATGACTGCAATTTTTGCTCTGATTTCCAAGTAACTCCAATCCTAGACACTGACTCTTCCAGAAAGTCAAACCAAGCTCAGGTCAAGTTTTATGAGTTTTTAGATGATAAATTTGAAAAATTGTGTGAAATTCACATATAGGTAAATTTTGACTCGATGTAAATTCAAACTTTTCAGCACTTAGAACTATACAGAAATGGTTTGGTCAGCTTTGTGATATAAGGATTTATTTGTCTCTAAGGGGTATTCAAGCCAAGTTGGAAAAAATCTTATTAAAGTTCTTTTACTATTGATTAAATTATTGCCTGTAGAATTGGACCAGATGCCCTATGGAGAATTTTAACCCAGAGTTACTAATTTCATGATTAAAGTACACCTTGGTTTTTGTATGTGCATTTAAGCTCTGGGAGCACCAACACCATCCTAAATATGCTCTCCTAAAGTTACTGTAACTCACCTATTGTGAAGTACATGTTAAGGTGAGGCTTTTCCCATAGTCTAGGAGTTTTGTCCCAGAATACAAAGCCGATGACAAGGCATGTTAAGAACCTTTGAAGTAGCTGATTTAAGATAGTCACTTGTAGAAAATGGGATGCTTTTCAGCTTTCCAGAAACATAAAAATGTATCCTCTCATCCAACTGGTTATTTGGTAAGCTGCAGAAATTTAGGTATTTTTAAACACAGGACAAAGTACTTAGTAGTTTCTGACCCTCTGGGTTCATATGAGAGTGATTGGTCAAGACCTTCATAATTGATTATTTCCTAGAAGAGTCTAGGATTGGAGTTGCTCAAAATTCAGAGCAAAGATTGCAGCTGCCAAGGGAGTGGCCAGGCCTTAAAGAATTCTGTGGGCAAAAGAAGTGTAATGTTTCCTAAAGCCAGAAGCAATAGCTTGGAAAGTAGCCAGGTGTGAGTCATCAGAAAAGAACGCTACACTAACTCCTGCTCCTCTGTGAATACCACTGGGGCAAGAGTTGAGTGACAATTGTAAGGAAAATGTTAGCCAAAAAAATGCATTGCTTGGTTAGGAAACAGTATTGTGTTAGAGAAGGGGGAGGGTGAAGATGGAAATGTGGAATTCTCAAATCCAACATGAGAGAAACTTTATTTGGGCATTTGCCATGACAGAAGGCCCATATTCCATATTGGAAGAGCACCAGTCCCTTAAGAACTTGTCCTTTCACTCTCATTCCTCCACCCTTTCCTCATCCTAGGGCAGCCAGCTGCAGCATGATGAGAAAAGAAGGGGTTGTGGAGGGACAAGTTGGGGAACCTTGTCCCTCCAGTGAGGCAACCTACTTACTCCTGGGCTCAACTGCAGAATTCATGGCTGCATCTGAGCTGGGATGCATTGAGAGACTGGAATTATGACATTCAATTGGAGCAACGTTTTAATAACTAAAAATGAGATTGTGCCAATATCTGAAAGGCACTGGAAGGCTGTGGCCTCTGTCTAATATATTGGTCAGGCACAGGGGATAAGAGCCTAAAACACGGGTTTATAGAGCTGAGGTGAGGGAAAAAAAAGTTGTGTTCAGCTGGCACTCCACCAAGTACAGCTAATTTGATAAACCTGCTTCAGTTGTCACAGCAAACTTTCCTGTCCAAACATAAGCTAACCTTTGCTGGTGACTCAGTAAAGCATGGATCTGGTGATAAAATGCCCAATTTTAGAATTTTAATTTCATATCATTCAGTGAACAAAGTTCACAGATTTATACTGTTGGGGAAATTCTTCTTTGCATAACTTGGTAAGATATTGAAGCTTTTTTTGTTTTCTGCCTTTGGCTTTGAAATAGAAAATGCAATAGTACATTTTGGACATTAGTTATTTAAGAACATTAGTCTAATTCATATGTTGTTGTGTGACTGGAGGATTTTTTTTTCTCCTCAACTTCATATAGGACATCCCACTCTCTATCCACTCTCAGTGTGGACATACAAAGGGGTGGAAGGGAATATTCATATCATGAAAGGTATATTTTTTAAAAAGTTAATTGGAGGTTGATATAGTTTGAATATTCATCCCTACCAAAACTTATGTTAAATTGTAATCCTCATTGTTGGAGGTGGGGCCTGGTGGAAGTGTTTGTATCATGGGGATCATGGAGATCCCTCATAGCTTGGTGCTAGTCTCACAATACTAACTGAGTTCTCACAAGATCTGGTTGTTTAAGTGTGTAGCACCCCCCACCTCACTCTTTCTCTTGCTCCTGCTTTCATCATGAGATGTGCCTGCTCCCATTTTGCCTTCCACCATGAGTAAAAGCTCAGTAAGTCCCCCCCAAAAACCAAGTAGATGCCAGCACCATGGTTGTACAGACAGTAGAAGCATGAGCCAATTAAGCCTCTTGCATTTATAAACTACCCAGCTTCAGGTACTTAGAGCAATGGAAAAATGGCCTAATACACAAAACTGGTTCCAGAAGAGTTGCTATGAAGATAACTGAAAATGGGGAAGCAGCTTTGGAACTGGATAAAAGACAGAGGTTGGAAGAGTTTAAAAGGCTCAGAAAAAGAGAGAAAGATGAGGGAAAGTTTGGAACTTCTTAGAGGCTCGTTAAATGGTTGTGACCAAAATGCTGATAGTGATAAGGACAGTGAAGTCCAGGCTGATAAGGTCTCAAATGGAAATGAGGAACTTATTGGTAACTACAGCAAAAGTAATGCATATTATGCCTTAGCAAAGAGTTTAGCTGCATTCAGTTCATACCCTAAGTATCTGTGGAAGTTTGAACTTCAGAGTGATGATTTAGTGTACCAAGAAGAAGAAATTTCTAAGCAGCAAGGTGTTCAAGATATGGCCTGGCTGCTTCTAACAACCTAACTCAGATGTGGGAGCAAAGAAATGACTAAAAGTTGGAATTTATATTCAAAAGGATAGCAGAGTGTAAACATTTGGAAAATTTGAAGCCTGGCCATATGGCAGAGAAAGAAAAAGCTTTTTTGGGGAGAGAAATCCAAGCAGGCTGTGGAGCAACCACTTGCTAGAAAGATTTGCATAACTAATAAGGAACCAGGTGCTGATAGCCAAGACAATGGGAAAAAGGTCTCAAAGGCATTTCAGAGATCTCTGAGGCAGCCCCTCTCATCACGGGCCCTGAGGCCTAGGGGGACTGAATGGTTTTGTGGGCCAGGCCTACAGCCCTGCTGCCTTGCACAGCCTCAGGACACTGCTCCTGGCATCCAGGCTGCTCCAGATCCAGCTTTAGCTCAAAGGCACCCAGGTACAGCTCAGCCACTGTTCGCTGGAGGCCACAAGCTATAAGCCTTGGTTGTTTCCATGTGGTGTTAAGCCTGTGAGAGCACAGAGTACCAAAGTGAAGGAGGCTTGGCAGCCTCTGCCTAGATTTCAGAGGATGTATGAGAAACCCTGGGTGCCCAGGCAGAAGCCTGCTGTGAGGAGAAGGAGCACTCACAGAAAACCTTTACTAGAGAAGTGTGGAGGGGAAATGTGGGATTGGAGCCCCCACACAGGGTCCCCACTGGGGCAATGCCTAGTAGAGCTGTGGGAAAAAGGCCACCACCCTCCAGATCCCTGAATGTTAGAGCCACAAGCGGCTTGCAACTTCAGTGAGGAATAGCCAGAAGGGCGGAGCTGCCCAAGGCCTTGGGAGTGCACCCCTTGCTTCAGTGTGCCCTCAGTGTGGGACATGGAATCAGAGGAGATTGTTTTGGAGCCTTAAGATTTAATGACTGCCCTATTGTGTTTTGAACTTGTGTGGGTCCTGTACCCCCTTTCTTTTAGCCAATTTTTCCCTCTTAGAATGAGAATGTTTACCAGATGCCTGTACACCCACTGTATCTTGGGATTTGATTTTATAGATGCACAGGTGGAAGGAACTCCTTTGCAAATGAGACTTTGGACTTTGGACCTCAGGCTTTTGATTGAGTTGATGCTGAACTAAGATTTTGGGGGATTGTTGAGAAGGCATGATTATATTGTGCAATGTAAGGAGGACACAAGATTTAGTGGGCCAAGGGCAGAAAGATAGTTTGAATATATATCCCTGCCAAATCTCTAGTTGAATTGTAATCTCCAATGTTGGAGGAAAGGCCTGGTGGGAGGTGTTTGGGTCATGGGGGTGGATCCCTCTTGGCTTGGTGCTGTCCTCGCAATAGTGAGTGAGTTCTCACAAGATCTGGTTGTTTAAGTTTGTGGTAACTTCCCTGTCCCCGCAGCCAGCCTCCACCAACCCTCTTGCTCCTGCTTTCAGCATGTAATGAGCCTGTTCCTGCTTCACCATCCACCATGAGTTAAAGCTCCATGAGGCCACCCCAGAAGCCAAACAGATGATAGTGTCATGGTCCTAACTTGGCCTTCTCTGCCACTCTGGGAGAATGGGGCAGTGGGATCAAGAAAGGGATGGCCAAAGGCCAGGAAAGCCGCTATGAGGGATTCAGAGGACTGTGGGGATGGGTGGGAAAAAAGATTGAAAAAGGGAGGGTCAGGGAAGGAATTGCTACAAGTTTCACCCCTAGAAGGAAGTCCCCATGTCTGGAAACTGAGGTAGTGACAATATGGAAAGAAATTGGAGCCACCCAAAAATCTTTAGCTCCCTTTGTACTCTGTGTGGGACAAAGTATCCCTCTGCTTTCCTTCTTGGCCTGACTCTAATTCTGTCCTCACCCTGCAACTGGAGTATCTTTCTAAAACATTGTTTGAATCAAGTCATTCTTCCTATTTTTCCTTGCCCCTAGGTCAAAGTCCCAACTCTAGACCGGGCTTGCAAACCCTATTTACCTCTCTAGCCTTAGTGTTGACCTCTCCCGTTCCTTAGTCCTTAAGAGCCAGTTAAAATTGCATATCTTTTTTTCAATCCCCTTAGTAAGCCATGCTCCTTTTTGCCTTCAGGTCTGAACATATGATATTTTTTTCTGATTAGAATGTTCTCTGTATATGTATATTCTATAAATTCCAGCTATCTCTGCTTAGAAATACTTCTGTCTAGAAAAGCCATCCCTGCTGCCCAATCTGGGTTAAGCTTCCTATCTAATATTATTCAGATGCCTATACTTTTTCTTTCATAGTACTTGGCAACTTGTGCTAGAATAGCTTACACACACACCTGCCTCTTCCACCTGAAGCCAGCTCTGTACTTTTGGGGAGCTCTTTTTCACTAGTTGATCCTTAGTACCTAGCATTTACCTGGCACCCATTATATACTCAACAAACTGTAGTGAATGGTTGAATATTAGGTTTAGTAGAGAACACTAGATCGTTGAAACAAAAATAAAATTTGAGGTTCTTACCTCTGATAACAGAAACAAACCCTGTGTTGATTTTCTAATATCTCTTCTACAATTCTAGAGTTGATCTCAATCTCCATTTGATCAAATTAGTACAAGGACCTTTATCTGTGTTTCTGCGGTTTTCATATTTATTTTTTACAGAACTTCTACATTTTATTATAAATATTTAGTTATGAATCTGATCCCTCATTAGACATTCAACTGTTAAGAAACTAAACATATATTTCTTTATTTTTGTATTGGGTTACCCACATAGTAGGTATTCAATTAAGTGCTTGCCCATGTTTAAAGAGTACACTTACAAAAAAAATCCTTTCAGAAAAATAATTCCTCTAGAGGCTAACCTACATCATTACCTTTTTTTTTAAATAAAACTCTTAAGTTATAAACCACAGTTCAGCAAAATATTTAAAGTGAGAACTAAATTTTGGTTTGTTAACCTTATTATGTGATATTAACAATAAAACACTGTCTTTTTATGCCTTTATATTGATGAGAAGGGAAAGATGTAAAAAATGAATTATTAATACCTTTAAAATATTAATTCACTTTATTCTAATACTTTTGATCTCTTAATGTATGACTTATAAGAAATAATAATTCCTTAATTAACACCTAAAAGGAAAGCATTTTCAGGTTTTTGTAGGTATATTAGCATATGTTCTTATCAAAACTTAAATAATATTGTTGTTTTTCTTACAATGCCCTGCAACTGGTAACAGGGAACATAATGGCTCACTGATACACATTTCTTATTTGAAATTTATTAGATTCTAGATGTACTCACTTGACTGAATGCCATGAGCATTCAAGAAAACATTTATTAATCCTCTTCCATTCATCTGAGTAGGGCCTAACTTGTTGAAAAATACTTGTTATTTAATCAAAAGCATTCTTAGCAATTTTTATATTGGCTTCATGGGACAAAGGGAGTAATAAAACATGAGTGACTTCAATTTGCATAATTGTTACGTGTTGTACTTTCAAGAATTGCTTTTCTAATAGTTTCAAGATATAACAATAATTTATTGGGTTTTTTTTTGCTTGTTTGTTTTGTTTTTGTTTGTTTTATATTTTTTGAGACGTCTTGCTCTGCCACCCAGGCTGGAGTGCAGTGGCATAACTCGGCTCACTGCAATCTCTGCCTCTCAGGTTCAAGCAATTCTCTTGCCTTGGCCTCCCGACCAGCTGGGATTATAGGCATGCAAGCCACCATGCCCGGCTAATTTTTGTATTTTAGTAGAGATGGAGTTTCACCATGTTGGCCAGGCTAGTCTTGAACTCCTGACCTCCCAAAGTGATCCTCCCACCTCAGCCTCCCAAAGTGCTGAGATTACAGGTGTGAGCCATTGTACCCGGCCAATAATTTATGTTTTAATCTATGCTTTCACCACAACTATGTCCACAAATTAATATAGCTAATTTTGTTCTTAACAAACATCTATTCAAAAGTACTTTGTTATACTCAAAAGGGTCTTTTGGATATCAGTCCTTATACCAATAGGGCTGACATTACTCAAAATATGTTTGGGGGCTTCTGTATTTTAAAATATATTTTTCTTGTGTTTTATGATCACATGTATATGCATTTATTCATTTAGCAAATATTTAATGAATATCTGCCATATGCCTGACTTTGGAATACAACTTCTTTCTCAAGTACCTGGGGAGTGTGGTGGGTGGTAAAGACATGTAAATAGATACTTATACCACAGTGTGGTCAATGAAATGATGGAGATGTTCACAAACTCTTCTGGGATCACATAGGAAGAGTCATCCAACTCAGCATGGGGATTTCCAGAAAGTTTCCAGAGAGAGAGACGATGGCTAAGCTATGACACTAGCCAGGGAGGAGAAATATGTACATGGACATTAGCCAGGGAGGAGAAAATTATAAATAAAAGTATGAAGACAAGAAAGTACATGATATATGGCAGGAAACACGTGCAGTTTGATATTACTGAACCTAAAGGCAAAGCTGCAATGTGGAGAGATGAAGGAAAAGAGAGAGCCAAATAGATTATTAAATCATGCCACATTATTTTACAGTGATGGAGGGCAGCTGAATAATTTTAAAAAGGGGAATTACATGGTCAAGTTTGGATAGAAGAAGTGTGAATTTGAGAAAGATAAGACTAGAAACAGCAGGATCAATTAAGAGGCAGCTAAAATAACAGGCAAAGATAATGAAAGTCTTAAACAGTGCAATATTAGTAGGACCAGAAGGGAGAGAGTGAATTGAAGAAACATTTAAAAGATAAAACTGACAACATCTGGGCTATGAGAGAGAGAGAGAGAGAACTGAGGGTGAGTTCTTAGACTCTAGCTTGGGTGGCTAATCAGCTACAATAATTTATTTTACAGAGACAGAAAGAAAGCTCATTTCAAACTGGCTTTGAAGAAATTTGACTAAAAATCCAGAGGTAGTTCTTGCTTTGGACACAAAGGCTCAAGTGCTCTTAGTGTCTCTGCCTCCACCGCCTCCTTGCTCCTTTTGCTTTCCCCTCAAGTGCTCTGCTGCTGCCCTGCCTACCTCACTGCTTCCCCAGGAGCCCTGGGCCTGCTCATGATCCACAAACAAAGATTTACACGTGGCCAGCCATGGGACCTTCAAGAATCTTCTCCAGCACTATAGCCAATATGTAAGGTCTGTACAAGTTTTTAAATATCTCAATAGCCCTCATCTGAAATGGGACTCATGGCATGCCTTCACTTTATATTAGACGTAGGTAATAAAGAGTGCTTTTTTATATGAGATGATGAGGCTGATTAATCATATTTTGTGAGTGGGAATTGGAAAGTATTTTGGACACCATAGTAAGACGCATGTGTGCCAGTACATAAAACCTAAAAATGTTCAGAGGCCTGGCACATGCATGAAGTTTTAGGGGTCCAATTATCTGAGGTACACTATAAAGAATGTTCCATTTTGAAAGACATATTGTCATTATTTATATTTTCCTAGAGGCAAGCCTTGAGACAAGGCATAAAATGCAACAAGTTCAATTGGAAAGTGATCCCCAAAAAGCACCAGTAGAGAAATAGGAAACTGAATAAAGATATTTTATAAGCAAATTACCATGGTGTGTAAGTGAAAATTTGCCCCATGGGAACTCTAGAAGCCAATGATGCTTGATCCACTTGAGGGGCAAAGGAGCTTAAATGTTTATGTGCCCACTCCCACTAGTAATTGGTTAAGAACTGCTCTTGAGGGGAGTCAATTCCCTGGCACTTCTGGGCTGTCACACAGTTCTGATTACCAAGTAAGTCAAAGTTGCATCTGCTGAAAGTGTGATGTTAATCCTGGAAAGGCGGGGTTGATGATGGGAGCACCATTCAGATCCACTTGTGCCTCCAATAAGTTTATTCTGTCCTGTTACTGCTTCTTCAATATGGTGTCTGATAATAATTTATAATAAAAAGGATTACAGTAGCAGAATTTGTGGAACTGGATGCAGTCTCTGCTGCATCTGTTGGACTCAATGATTCAACTAACATTTATCAACTGCTTCCTTTACTTCCTTCTTTTCTGGTAATCCTCATCCACAGATATTACTTCTAGTGTTCTAGTTTGCTTTCTCAGTGGCATAACACAGACCTCATTCTTGAGGAGTTAGAGCCTCTGGCAACCGTGCCTCTGTCAAACAGTAGTTACTGTAATTGCCCACTTAGTACTATCATGAGCCATGAAAGCGCTAACATGCACTGGAGTGCATCTTTGGAGCTCCATAATCCTTCCTCCTCTAAAATGCAGCATCAATCCTATCTCCTCATGCTAATTAGTGTCAATTTCTCCACTTAGTATAGGAAACTCCTTTCTTTTATTTTGGTTATGTGGGCATAAAGAATCCAAAGTGACCAGGAGGCAGTCGTACTTTAGCAGAACTCTTAATATTGCCTTTTAATTCCTGCCTCTTATTTAGTAGAACTCTTAATATTGTCTCTTAATTCTTGACCCAACACCCAGGAATCAGGGCCTCTAATACAGAAGAGCCCTTCTACCCTTGATTCTGAAACCATATATTCTAGCTATGACATAGCTCCATATAATGGTCACAGATTTAAAGTATATATTGCCTTTTGAAGGTTAGACTCTCAACTCTACAAGTTGTCATCATCAAGCCGAAGCCTTAGCTACATCTTTACGAAGCTATTCTGACAGTCTAACAGAACAACAGCTTCCCAATCCTTCCACATATGGCAAGATTAGTGGATTCTATTATCAAATGTCCATTGTCTCACTTATTTTACCTTGAAAGGGTTCTCTTGGACTGGGGTGATGTTTTGTAGGATGATTCTAATCTAGACACTGTGAGCCTTTAGTAGAACAACTAGAGAAAATAACCAATAAGGCCCTTGAAGATTTGATCAACACTATCAATCATCTTAGATAATAATTGCAAAGTGTTTATTTTTCTGAAGTTTGAACATTCACTCAGATAGACCATCTTATGAGGATGGCATTAATACCAAATCCAGAAAAAGACATTCCTAACAAAGAAAACTACAGACTATACACACAAAAATCTATTAAAAATTCAGAATTTTCCAACTGAATAAGAAAATATATAAAAAGAATAATATGCTCTGACAAAGTAAGATTTATTCCTGTAATTCAAAGTTGGTTTAACATTTGTAAATATATCATCATCTTAAAGGATAGAAGAGAAAAACCACAGTCAGACATCCGAGGATGTCTGAGGATTCCACATCTGTGGATTAAACCAATCATAGATTGAAAATATTTCAAAAAAGAATGTGGTCAGTACTGAGAATATACAGATATTTTTTCTTGTCATTATTTCCTAAACAATACAGTATGATTGTGAGGCCAGGGAAGAAGGATCACTTGAGACTGGGAGCTCAAGACCAGCCTGGGCAACATAGCAAGACCCCATCTCTACAAAAACTAAAACATTAGCCATTCAGGGTGGCACACATCTGTAGTCTCAGCTTATTGGTAGGCTGAGGTGGAAGGATTGCTTGAGCCCAAGAGTTTAAGGCTGCAGTGAGCTATGATTGTGTCACTGCATTCCAACATAAATGACACAGCAAGACCCTGTCTTAAACAAAACAAAACAAAAAAAAGTATAACAACTGTTTATATTATATTAGGTATTATAAGTAATCTAGAGATGATAAAAAGTATATGTGAGAATGTGCATAGTTTATATGCAAATACTACACCATTTTATATCAGGCACTTGAACATCTGCAGATTTTGGTATCCTTGAGAGATCCTGGAACCAATTCCCCAGGATACTAAGGGATTAATGTATACGATTATCTAAATAGATGTATTTGATAAAATTCAATAAATTCTTAGCAAATTAAGAAGACAGTGGACGTTTCTCAAACTGATAGAAGTCACCTAGAAAAAAACCCACAGGCAACATCATATGTTATGGTCAAAGTCTGAATAAATACTCTCTGAGATCAGGATCAAGGCAAGAACATATATTCACCTCACTTCTATTCCACGTTCTACTAGATGTTCTAGCCACTATAATATCATAAGAAAATCAAAGGCATACAGATTGAGAAGAAAGAAAGAAAAATTATCTTTTTTACATTTGAATATTAATTTCCTAGAGGTTTTATAACCAAGTACCAATAACTGGGTGGCTTAAAACAAAAGAAGGTATTTTTCAGGCTAAAAGTCCAAAATCAAGGTATTGACAGAACAATGATCCCCCAACATTTCCAGGGAAAGGTCTGGTCTTGTTCTTCCCAGCTTCTGGTGGTGGCTGTCAAACTTTGACATTCCTTGGCTTGCAGCTGTATAATTCCAATCCTTGCCTCCAGCTTTACATGATGTTCTCTCCGTGTGTCTGTGTCTTCATATGGTCACCTTCTTACAAAGGCATCAGTCATATTGAATCAAGATCCACCCTAATGACCTCTCTTAACTTGATTAAATCTGCAAAGATTCTATTTCCAAATGTGTCAGTTCCTTCTCACACCGCTATGAAGAAATACCTGAGACTGGGTAATTTATAAAGGAAGAAGGTTTAATTGACTCACAGTTCTGCATGAGCATGACGGGGTAGGCCTCATGAAACTTACAATCATGGCAGAAGGGGAAGCAAACATGTCCTTCTTCACAAGGCAGCAGGAGAGAGAAGTGCAGAGTGAAGCAGGGAGATGCCCCTTATGAAATCATGAGATCTTGTGAGAACTCACACACTATCACGAGAACAGCATGAAGGAACTGACCCAATGATCTAATCACCTCCCACGAAGTCCCTCCCCCAATTTGGGATTACAATTTGGATTACAATTCAAGTTGAGATTTGGGTGGGGACACAGAGCCAGACCATCTCACCAAATAAGGTCATATTCACAGGTATGAATGTGTATTAGAACTCGAAGTATCTTTTTGGGTGGCACATTCAATTCATAACAAGACGACATGATTGTGTACATAGAAAATCATAAGGAATCTAAAAAAGATCTATTGGCATTAGCGAGTAAATTTAGCTGGGTAAAAAAGGTCAATATATAATGACATTATTTCAATTTACTAGCTAAACACAATTGAAAAAAAGAAGTTAAAAGATACAATTCAATTTATTACAGCAATCAAAACCAAGAAATATTTCAGGGCAAATTTAACAAATATGTATGAAATCTGCAGACTGAAAAGTATCAAACATTGCTGAGAGTAACTAAAGACCAAAATAAATGAAGGACATACTGCTCTCATGGATTGGATGATTTTACATTATTATGATGTAAATTCTCCCCAAATTTATCTGTAGATTTAAAGTAACCCTAATCAAAACTTCAGCATACTTTTTGGATAGAATTTGACAAACTAATTCAAATTATCTAGGATTATCAAAGCTTTAAAGAAGAAAAAGAACAAACCTTGAGGACTATTTGATTTCAAGACTCACTTTAAAGGTATAATAGTTAAAAATAGAGTGGTATTGGGGAAAGAATAGACATGCAAATGGTCCCCCACTTATGAGAGTTCAACTTAAAAATTTTCAACTTTATGATGGCACAAAACCATCCTGATTTTGGCATAATATGTAGTATTAAAATATTACACGAGATATTCAATACTTTATTATAAAGTAAGCTTTGTGTTAGATTATTTTGCCCAAGTGTAGGTTAGTGTAAGTGTTCTGAGCATGTTTAAGGTAGATTAGGCTAAGCTATAATGTTTGGTAGGTTAGGTGCATTAAGTGCATTTTCAACTTACTGTATTTTCAACTTATCATAGGTTTTTTGGGATATAACCCCATCATCAGTCCAGGGAGGGCTTACAGAGGAGAATAGGTTTAGATCCAGGAAACAAATAATTCAGAAATAGACCTACATACATAGGTTCATTTGATTGTCAGTGAAGATGCCAAGGCAATTCAATGGGAAAAGTAAAATCTTTTCCAACATGGTTTCGGAACAAATAGGTATTCATATAGAAAAAAATAATTTTTAAAACTTTGACCGTATTTAAATGTCAACTTGAAATGGATCATTAACTTAAATATGAAAGCTAATCTATAAAACGTTCAGAAGAAAACATAGAAGAAAATCTTAACATAAAAGCAAAAACTCTGAAATAAAAACATGATAAATAGAACTTCGTCAAAATGAAAAACATTTTCATTTTGAAAGATACCATTAAGCAACTAAACAGGCTAACCACAGAATGGGAGAAAATATTCTCAATTAAAATTTCTGTCAAAAACTTATATCTAGAATACTTAGAAAACTCTCACAATTTAATAAGACAATGAAGCCCTAAGAGTCAGGGCTGAACCCAAACTGAAAACTACTGAAAAAATAAATAAATAAAATAAAACTTGTTGTGTTAGTTTTCCGTGGCTGGCATAACAAAATAACCCAAAATGTGTGGCTTAAACAACAAAGATTCATTTTCTCAGAGTCTGAAAGGTGAAGCCCGAGGTCAAAGCGTCAGCAGACTTGGTTTCTTCTGCAGTTTCCATCCTTGGCTTGCAGATGGCTTCCTTCTCACCCTCTTCCCATGGTCATTCCTCTGTCTGTGTATGTTTCTAGCCTTATCTTCCAGTGTGTCTGTATTAGTGTCTTATAAAGGACACCAGACAGACTGCATTAGGGCACACCCTAAAGACCTTATGTTAACTTAATTACCTTTGGAAGACTTTATCTCCAAATATAGTTATATTCTGAGGTACTGGATTGGGGTTAGGACTTCAATTTATGAATTCTGGGGGACACAATTCAGCCCATAATACTTGTACAGACACTTCAGGAAAGAGTTATATATAGTTAATAAGAGCAGGAAAAACAAAATACGGCAGAGTGAAACTCTTTAGAGAGTCATGGGGCCACGAGCTGAGTGCTTCATGTCACTCCAGCCCCATGTCCCTTGGGAAGATCAGAGACTAGGGTCAGAAGCAGCCTTAACAAGGCTCTCTTTGAGTTGCAAGGAGGTGAATTCCCAGAAAACAGAGCTGCTTGAGGTCAGACGGGGCAGGAGATGCTGTAGACCCCACCCCTGGGGAGGAATTCAGGGGAAGTCTCCTAAGTGAGAGCTTGGAACGGATTCAGTGAAATGAGCTCAACAGCTAAGGTTAGGTACCCCACATGGGGTCCTCATAACTGCTGTCCTCCATCCTCTTTAGAAAGAGACAAGAACAAAGAAAAATGAAAAGATGATCACCACCATCAGGCACTAAAGAGATGCAGATTAAAACCAAAATAAAACATCACTACACATTCGTATGAATGACTAAAATTAAAAATATTGAGAATACCAATTGTAGAGCAACTATAGTTCTCATATACTGCTGATATAATTATAAAATGGTAAATCACTTTGAAAAACTGGCAATTTCTTAAAGTTAAATATATATCTACCAATGAACCTACTAATTCCATTCAAAGCTATTTCCCCATTGGAAATGAACATATATGTCCTCATGAAGATTTTTACATAGCAACTTTTTTTATAATAGCAAAAAAACTGAAAACTACTAAAATATTCATTAACAGGTAAATGAATAAACATGACATAATTACATAATATAAAGATAAAATCAAATGCCTGCTAGTAATGAAAAATAGTAAAGTGCTACACACAGCAACAATGATGAAACTTAGAATTATTATGCAGAGTGAAAAAAAGCCATAATCAAAAGAATACATATGGTGTGATTCTACTTACACAAAATTCTAGAAAATGCAAACTAATCTATATTGATAAAAAGCAAATCAGTGGTTGCCTGGGCATCAGATAAAAGGAGGTAACGACTACAAAATGACAAAAAGAAATGTTGGGTTGATAGAAATGTTCTGTGTCATCATTGTGTACATCTGACAAAACTCATAAAATTATACACTTAAAATGCATGCATTTAGCTATATATAAATTATAATTCAGGTCTGGCATGGTGGTTCATGCCTGTAATCCCAACACTTTGGAAGGCCAAGGTGGGCGGATCACCTGAGGTTGGGAGTTCAAGACCAGCCTGGCCAACATAAAGAAACCACATCTCTACCAAAAATACAAAAATGAGCCAGGCGTGGTGGCGCAGACCTGTAATTCCAGCTACTTGGGAGGCTGAGTTAGGAGATTCACTTGAATCCAGGAGGCAGAGGATGTGGTGAGCTGAGATCACACCATTACATTCCACCCTGGGTGACAAGAGGGAAACTCTTTCTCCAAACAACAACAACAACAAAATTTTTAAAATCTCATTGAATTATACATATATATATACGTATGTATATATATATACGTATATATATGTATGTGTGTATATATATGTGTATATATATATATACACATATATACGTATATATATATATACGTATATATATGTGTATATATATATACGTATATATATATATACGTATATATACACTTTTTTTTTTTTTTTTGAGACAGAGTTTCGCTCTTGTTGCCCAGGCTGGAGTGTAATGGCGTGATCTCGGCTCACTGCAACCTCCGCCTCCTGGGTTCAGGCGATTCTTCTTCCTCAGCCTTGCGAGTAGCTGGGATTACCACCACACCCGGCTACGCCACCACACCCGGCTAATTTTTGTATTTTTAGTAGAGATGGGGTTTCACCATGTTGGCCAGACTGGTCTCGAACTCCTGACCTCAGGTGATCCACCAGCTTTGGCCTCCCAAACTGCTGGGATTACAGGCGTGAGCCACCGTGCCCAGCCAAGGGTTTTTTTTTTTTTTTTTTAATGTGTTGTTTTTTGTTTTTTTTGTTTTGTTTTGTTTGTTGAGATGGAGTCTCACTCTGTTGCCCAGGCTAGAGTGCAGTGGCGCGATCTCGGCTCACTGCAAGCTCCGCCTCCCGGGTTCAGCCATTCTCCTGCCTCAGCCTCCCGAGTAGCTGGGATTACAGGCGCCCGCCACCACGCCCGGATAATTTTTTTTTGTATTTTTAGTAGAGGCGGGGTTTCACCGTGTTAGCCAGGATGGTCTCGATCTCCTGACCTCGTGATCCACCCGCCTCGGCCTCCCAAAGTGCTAAGATTATAGGCGTGAGCCACCCCGCCCGGCCTTTTTAAAAATTATTTTTAGGCCGGGCGCGGTGGCTCACGCCTGTAATCCCAGCACTTTGGGAGGCCGAGGCGGGCGGATCACGAGGTCAGGAGATCGAGACCATCCTGGCTAACACGGTGAAACCCCGTCTCTACTAAAAATACAAAAAATTAGCCGGGCGTGGTAGCGGGCGCCTGTAGTCCCAGCTACTCGGGAGGCTGAGGCAGGAGAATGGCGTGAACCCAGGAGGCGGAGCTTGCAGTGAGCCGAGATCGCGCCACTGCACTCCAGCCTGGGCGACAGAGCGAGACTCCGTCTCAAAAAAAAAAAAAAAAAAAAAAAAAAAATTATTTTTAGAACATCTGCAAGTCACTCTTCATTCTCATTTCATTTTAACTCCAATTATTACGTTACCACTAAAACATCTTTTGTCAAGGTCACCGATAACTTCTATGTTTCCAAATCTACTGTATAATTTTTCTATTTTCACTATTCTCTATTAGATACACTCCACATCTCTGGCTACTGAAAATGCGCTTTTTTTCTCACCTTTCACTGTCCTGTTTTTATTATTACAACACATTCCTGTATTCATTTTACCCCGTAGAGTTGGCTTTTCCTAGTCCCTTTTACTTAATCATTCTTCTTGACCCAAGGTCTGCATGTTAGATATTCTCGAGGCTGTTCCTGGGCCCTTTTCTTTTCTCCATCTACTCTATCACCATTGTCTCCCAGAACCTAACACAATGCCTGATATTCATAGTTGGTACTTGTTGAAGAAAAGGAGTAAATAAAATAGTAGAAATGCAAGCTCAGAATACATCAGTATCAATATGCTATTATGATTCATGATGTGAAAAGAAATATCCAAGAAGTTAATAATGACACTTTAATTCAAATAGATGCTATGAAGTAAATTTTTTTATCTGTCTCCTCATTCTAAAAATAATTTTGGTTAGTATACTCAAACCAAATATATCTCTTATTTATTCACATTCCTGTTTATGATTCCTTTTATGTTACAGATTACAATACGCATCAAATAAGTGGCAAAGTTAATGATATGAGACAGATGTGGCTATCTCCAGAGCCTACATACAAAATAATAATTAGAATATTTTTAGAGAAAAACAGAGGATGTGATTTACTATCCATAAAAACTCAGTTTATTTGTCTGTATTGTTGAAATTAGCTGTTTTCTTTGAGAAGGAAAACAGAAAACATATGACTTCAAAAAATATTTTTAATATGATGTCTAATTCTCAACAATTCTAAAGAAGCTGGACAATAATATTTTAAGTTTATGCATACATGATGGTTGCACTTCTTTTAAAATATGCCTAATAGTCACCATAGTAACAGATGTAGAGTCTCCTCTATGTGCCTCCTGGTGTTATCAGTGTGAATAACAGCACAGTGTTAGAAAGGCAAAAAACAAATTCATGGCAGCACATCATGAGATCAGTTTTAATAACTGTAGTGTGTTTAATTTACATTTAAATCTAGAAACTATTAATATTTATTATTATTATCATATAATGATACAGAAAATATTTTCTTTTGTATCTAGAAAATATTAATATTAATGCAAATATAATTTGCATATGTATAGAAGAATAGACAGATCCATCAATCAATATCCTTTTACACTACTCTGTGGAGTTCAAACAATATAGTCTTGTTCCTGCAGGGCCACCAGCACAGGCCAAAACGGAAATTGGCCACTGACATAACTCATATTTTTATGAAAGGATAATGACTAAAGACAACATAAAAATCCTAAATTGTTAAACACTTAAAGAATAATTGGGATAACAGATTTTTCTTAAAAAGGGCATATTTTGACTAGAAAATCTATCCTTCTTCCTTGAGAGCTTCCTTCCATTCTTCTTTCTTAGATTCCACATTCTTTTCCCTGCTCCTATATAAGCTTTTGTTCATTTCCTTGTTTTAAATAATTTTTAATATTTTTAGAGTTATCTATACTCTTCGTCTGGCCAGAAATGTCTTCAAGGCCCAAGTAATATTGCCTTTAGCAATTATCTTTCTGCAAAAAAAATGAGAGAATATTTTGGTAGAAAACAAATAATTACATATTGAATTAGAAGATGTTGGAAATGGAAGGCATCTTGAAATCAACCAGGGTGAATTACATGTTTGCAGTGATAGAAACCAAGGACCAGAAAAGTTGTTGTTCTTGTTGTTGTTGTTCTTCTTTGTCTTCTTCTTCTTTTTGTTAAAGTCACATATCTAATTGGGATAGAACTCAGAATTTCTGCTTGTGAGTACTCTCCAGGGTACGGGGGTGTCCATTGTTTTGAACCAACAATTGATATGTTTTGAAACGTTTTTTGAACTTTCAAAATTAAATTACTAATGAAAACTCACTCTCACTTAGAAAATATGTGCTAGGTTTTCCCTATGAAGCTTTTTGCCTGATCAATTCATGAGGGACATTTAAATGGAGTAGCGTTAAAAACTTCATATCATGTCAGCTGCAAATGTGTCATTTCTGCATATAAAATGTATCAGATGAAACTTACTAAGGGATAAGAAAAATATCATCATAACCAGTATTTTATATCATGCTAAATAGAATAAATATTTATGAGCTTGAAAAGTCATTAAGTAGTTATATTTTATCTGAGCTCATTAATGTAGTTTTTACTACTCTGCAATGAATTTATTTATTCAGTATAATAAAATATCAATATATCAAAATAATAAATTATTGCCAGATAGGGGGAAAAAGTGGCATGTTTGGTTCATCCCATAGCAGTTTTTCTATTTTTTTGACATTAACTCAGATCTGAAGTCTAATTTCATAGTAAAAGTAATTTCTAAAAGCACATGAAATGTAAAATAAATTGTCATTTAACTAATTTACTTTAGGTATGAATAGTCATAAAACCGCAACACTTCATATCCCATGTGAGCTTCGTGGCTCTTAAAATTTCTTCTGTGCAGGCAGCCATAGGCATCAATTATTTAGAGACCACATTCATACACAAATATACATTTTAAACTGTAACAGGAAGACTTCAAAGATAATAAAAAAGAATTATATTTGAGGTCATATTTTCAAAACATGAAGAAGATACTTTCATAGAAGTTATTTTCCAAAATGATGACATCTTGGATATGACAGATTGGTTACTAAATAGACAGAGACTTGTGAACCATCTGCTATGTAAGATTTCTCTATCAAAAAGAATTAACTCTATTTAAACCAGTCAGACAATATGAGCATGGGCTGTTTGCCAGTCCTGAGAAATAATCTTGTAATATTGGAAAGAATGTTAACACAGTATTTATGAAAAGACAAACACAGCATTGCTTCCATTTTGGAAAGTACCTACTGGATCCTCTTTCCAATTCACCGAAAAAATGGAGTTACATGCATAATTTTCACTTATGTGTGAGCTTAGAGGTTCAGTACAGCTTGACTGCTGTTTTCCATAATTTAGAGCTTCCTTTTACAAGATCCCCAACTTTGACTGACAGCCAAGCAAGAAAATGAACTCCACATGGCTCCAGTCACCCTAATTATGTCAGATGTTGCTGCTCTTCCTTCTATTTTTCTTCCATGAAGATTTAGCGTGGGTATATCTGCATTTTGGTGACTTCATATTTTTGTTAATTTCACTCAAAAAATAATTAAAGTGCATGTTAAACATGGAGCACCACATATACAATGTCCGACACTGGAGTGAGGAGGAGGAGGAGAGATGGTTGGCAGATTAAAACAAAAGGAGGAAAGGAAAATTTCTGCTGTCAAAGATTTTATAATCAATTGCAGGGAGGTGTATCAGCAAAACTATAAAATATAACGATAATATTGGGCAGTGAGGTTGAGGATTGGCATACAAAGTTTTTAGAAGGCTAAGAGAGACTCATCCTGGTATTGTGATGGCAAAAAATAGGATGGACTATGGAAAAAGGCTTCTTTATTTAGTAAAAATAATTATTTAGTATTATATTGATTTTAAGATACCATTGCTTATAAAATTCCCCATTTAATTAAAATAGCCTTTTGGGAAGAAAAAAAATAGTTGTTAAGTTTCTTCTTACATTGAATGTAAGCTATCTGAATTTCAGAAATGTTAAAACAGAAAAAAGTTTATCTCCTAATTAAAAAGAATACAGTTACACAATCCATTACATGATCTGCATGTTTAAAACACACAGGTCATTGTGTCAAAGACTTCACACGCTTTGTCCCATTTAATTCTTATTATATCTGAAGTAGATTCTGTTATTATCAGTTTGTAGTGATGGTGGGTCTCATGCTGGGGAATATGATTGCCGGTATTTGTTTCCTCAGTTTAGGTAAGGGGCTAAGATGTTAGCTTCTATGTTTGACTCCAGTGCTTGGATCTTGGCTGGGAGTCTACACTGCCTCCAAATACTAGTTGAACACCCTCTGTTAGATGAGGCAGAGTGATGTAATGGTCAAGTGCATGAACTATACAAGCTAAAAACCCAGCTCTGCCACTTATCACTTGCGTGGTCATAAATGAAAGGCTTAGCCCTCAGTAACTCACTTTCCTCCGCTATAAAACTATTATGATTTTATAATATCTATTTCATATGTTTGTTGTGAGAATAAAGCAGTGAATATACATGAAGTCCTTAGGACAGTACCTGGCACATGGGGAGACTTAGCAATTATTATTTGATAAGTGCAATATGTTAAGTGCTGGGAAAAAAGAAGATGAATAAAAAGCAAAATAGGGTCAGGTGCAGTGGATCACGCCTGTAATCCCCGCTCTTAGGGAGGCCAACGCAGGCAGATCACTTGAAGCCAGAAGTTTGAGACCAGCCTGTCCAACATGGTCAAACCTCACCTCTACTAAAAATACAAAACCTAGCCGGGTGTGGTGGCACAGGCCTGTAATCCCAGTTACTCCAGTGGCTGAGGCATGAGAAACACTTGAACCCGGAGGCGGAGGTTGCAGTCAGCAAGGCCAGATCATACCACTGCACTCCAGCTTAGGCAGCAGAGTGAGACTCTAAAAAAAAAAAAAAAAGAAGCAAAATAGAATAGACTCATATAATATATTGGGTTATGCATCATTGTGGAAGCAGCATAAGAAAAGATGCAAAAACTAAGTAGGAACATGTAAGTTGCCGTATGTCAGGAAACTACAAGACACTCAGAGAGTGTGAGATTTGGGCGCTTAAGGAAGAGCAGATCATTGCTAGGAGTATAGATTTTATTCTGCAGGCAAAGGAAGACTGAAAACTTTGGAGTAGGGCATCCTGATCAGGTTTTTGTTTTAACTAGATCAAGCTGATAATCTGATGACAGTTTGGAGAAGCATAAAAGTAGCCTAGGTAGAAAGCAGTTGGGAGGCCTTTGTGCAAGGAATAGATAGATCATGGGAGAAGATAGGGTGTATACTTAACATGGGAAAAAGCAAATGCAGATTGATGGGATGTGCAAAAATAAGCAGGAGAAATGGTGAGGGCAACAATAATGCATTTTTACTTCCATTGTAACTTCTTGGGCTCAACAGCTTGCTTTAATGTTTCTGACAAATAGCTATTTTGATAAAGTTCAAGATACTCTCAAGGTTAGTAGTAACAGAACTGCCTCCCCCTTACAATCTCACCTTCACCAAGAAAATAGCCAGTCATCGCACTAACTTTGATTTTTCCTGTTATTGTCCTTCAGAAATGTATTTGAATACACCTTTTGTGTTTCCTTCATCATAAGTTGTCAGAACCAGCAACATTTTAATGGTGATTTTATGGCAAGGTTTTATTGCTAACAAAGGGCACCATATAATCATTTTTCCTTCACAAGGTTTCAGAAGATTAATTTTTCATTTCTAGACCCACTAAAAAGAGTATTCAATCAAGATACAGTATTGCAACGTTTTCATTGACCGAATGACTGTTTCCTGTATGCTTGAGGCATCCTTCTTTGGATATCAGACAAAATCACTATGATTTATTTTTTGTGGTTGGCCATAGAATTTTAAGTTACATATTTATGACTGGAATTGTGTGTAGTCATAAAATAAACACCAAATGCTTAATATAAATGTATACTTAATAAGTTTGAAATGTGTTTTTTAAGACACGGTATATTTATCACTTGCTAGATGACATGAGGCAATGCAAACATGATACTTTAAAGTGCCAGTTCTAAAACCAGTTATCTGAACTCCAAGTCAGGCTTCTATACTTATGAACTGTGTGACCTTGGGTAAGCCCAAAAACCTCTCTGTGGCTCAGTTTTTCATGTTAAAAATGGGAAATTCTATTAATATCTACTCAGAGTTTTTGTAGTTAATTTATCAATTGTTTAATATGCAGTACAGGATTCCCTTTCTAGAGTAGTTCATTGTGAACATTTCAGCAAAAGGAGTTAAAAATGTGATAGATCTATAAGATATTAAATGAAAGTAGGCAGGCTACTGTATTCCCAGAGCAGGCAATAGTTAATTTGTATACCAGACTAAATAGATTCTGAAAAATGAGAAATTTCTTCCCATTAGCAAGTTAGGCATGCTGGATGTGGGTGTATACAGTGATAATAATCTTCTGATGGAAATCCAGATAGACAGAAAGAGAGAATATTATGAAGTGCATTGACTTCCTAAAGTACTGTTTTTACTGATGCATAGTACATAATGATTTACCTCAATAAAAATAAATAATGGAGCTATGGCAATTAGCTGTGTCCACATTTTTCTATTTAGTTTTACGTGTGTTTTAAAAGCCATTTATGAAGGAAATAAATGTAAAGAATTTTTTCCACTTGCTGTCCAGTGGGACAAAAATGGCACCATAGGGTCTTTTCATATGGTATACCCCTTCAAATACAAATGGAATGTGTCTATGGAATTAGAATTTCAATTGAAGACTTTTGCTTGCCTGAGGGCTTAACAAGTCACTAGTCCGTTCATGCAGCAGTCTTTGTGCTTTGAATAACTCCAACTAATCTAAAATACCTTTGTAAAATTATCAATAGGGATGCAAATTTGCCTCACCATGCCACTTAAAAAACTCTTGGACTAAGTATTTTAAATTAGAAACATGTGGAAGGATGTCTATAGGAATTACATATATAAGAAAGGTCTAGATTCTGACATCTAAAGCTAATCACAAATTGATTCTTCAAAGGGAGTAACTGGGAAAACAGCATATTTCTTCCTAGCCATGATGCTTCAATTCAGTAGCAATCATGAGTAGAAAAAGAGGAATGATAATTCACTCCCTTTCTCCTCAAAGACAAGGAGATAGATTCTTTGAAATAACTGCCCACAGATGGTCTAGGCTTAGACATTGGCCGGATGACTAACGTTGGCCAGGATAAACAGGATACTCCCGCTAGCCCACGCCTTGGGTGGGCTTCAACCCCAAGGCTAGCTGCCCGAGGCCTTAGTCACTATCACTGCCTCGGGTAACCCATATTCATTTTGACTCAAACATTTTATTTAGGCTGTCCAGTCAGATAGCTGTGTAATGTTGTATTAGTATTCTTGAACACCTCAGGTTAAACATAGGGGAAGACATTCAGTCGTTGTGAAGAAAACTTAGAAGAGAAATGTAAGAAAGCTTCAGGTAAGATGTTTTTGTCCAAAGTCCAGGGCTAAAAGGTGTCAAATTGAAAAGGAGTAAAAGGAGAAGACCTGGAGTTAAATATTAACTCTACTTGTCATTAATATTGTCACTCTGGGAAAATTAATGCCATCTTTAAGGTTCAGTTTCTCTGCCGTAAAGTGGGAAACCTATGACCTTCCTTAAAGGAGAAGCTGGAAGATTAAATGAGAAAACATTAATATATTTTAATGAATCTACAGTTCCTGGGACACAGTAGGTGCTTTTAAAGATAAATTTAAGCAAAAGTAATTCTCCCCTCATTTTAATTTTCCTTGGTTTGCCTTGGTATAACTATAAATCTTTTTGAGTAGCCTGCAAGAGGAAAACATGACTTTTTGTCCTCCTAATTTCTTGTAGGACAATTCAAAGAAGATTTAGATGATGAGAAAGAAGAGAAGGTGGTACAGAGGATGAGGGAAACACAAAGGGAAATTGTGCTGATGAAAACAAAATTTGGGAAAAGAAAATGATCCCTTAAGAGTGTTGCAAGTCTGCTTTAAAAGAAAACAAGCAGGTTTATTACTGCAAAGATGACAAGGAAAGCAAATAGTAATAATCATAATAGAAAGGGGGGTCTCTTGATCTATCTTGAACTTCAAAAGCAGTTGAGGATACTTTTAATATTAGATTAGTTAAGCCATATTTTCCTTTCTTCTAGCCAGCCAGCAATACTTTTTGATGTTCACTGTTAAGTAGTGGGCTGAGACTATCCACCTCTTTTACAAAGGCTAGTAGCCAAGGAAAGGACTGCATTTGAAACAATGATCACAAAGTGAAAGGCTCCTTCTCCCATGACCTTTGAAATAAGAAGGTCACTATCTGAGAAAGGAGGGTCTGTAGCTGTGTCTTGACCTCTTTACTATGATTTGTCACAATGGGGACAACAGCCTTCATATCCTACAAATGATTTCAAAAGAGAGAAAAATGACACCTTATTGACTCTAAGATATGGACAAAGATAGTGTTGCTGTCCAATAGTGTTGCTGTCCATGTTCTTAGGGGATACCCCTTGCTCTCCAGATTGTTTCACATTCCATCAGTGTGACTCAATAGAACAGTATGAGTTTGACCATCTGTTCTTGGCTAACAACAATATTATTTCCTTAGTGTTTACAACTCAGTTATGTACAATAGCTATTTCTTTTTACCTTGACACTTCGCTTAGGACTGCACTTTGCCTCTTTCGAGGCTGTTAGCATGATAGCAACCAAATATTGAAAAGTAAAATATGAATACCTGCACCTATTGAAGGCCTGGGGATTTATTTGGTTTCCTTGAATTCCATGATATTCCTGTATACTTGCCCTAGCCAGTGATTTCCAAGCTCTGTCCCCTCTTCTTTTTGATTACCATTAGAACTTGTTTTTTCAAACTATGGCAATAACAGATACAATAGTACTACTCTAGTTGAGCAAGTTTAGAAAGAAGCACCTGTTCATTATCTCTTTTGCCAGCCACGAAGACATCTCTGATATGAGGCTAGGAAACTTGTGCTAGTAATTTTTTATCACAGAAGCACACTGAAGACGAAAAAGTCTTGCCATCATTATCTATAATAGCTCAGAGAATTTCTAAAGCAGTAGGGGGATCAAGACAGAAGCCAGTGGCGATTCCTCATGTAAGGAAAAGGAAACTGAGGGGCAGAGAAGATTTCTAGATCAAGGTTGTACTGTTTATTAGTGGTAAAGCCAGACTAAGCCCCTGACCTCCCATCTCCCAGTGAAATGATCTTTTGTTGTGGTGGTTCAAAGGTTACTAGGGCTTCTCTTTCTTTACGGCTGTTTCTGGCTAGTTACTCCCTCTGAGTTCTGAGTCAGACGAACACTTCTAAGATTTTGGAAAAATCTATGCATACTAAGCCATGATTTCAATAAGGAAATAGCAGCTTTACTTCAAAGGAAAAGGCCACAGAGAGCCAACTAAAGTCCATTTCTGCAGGCCACACTTCTCTTAACTCCCCATCCTCCAAATCCATTCCCCAGGAAAGTCAGAATGACAAAGTGTGTCTTCTAGAGCAGAGCCTTAGCAAAACCCTCTACCCTCAGCCTCAGCAGGTAAACCCTTCTCAGATTAGCAGTTGATACACTGGGGAGGTAAAAGTTACCTGATGCTAGAAGAATAAGATGTAATGAAAAGTGTCTCATTTCTTGGTTGGAAAAACAGAGTATTGATATATATCTTCGTAACCTAGAGATAGCAAGGTCGTATTTCTCAAGATGAGGTAGTGGGAAAAGTGGAAAGAGAAGAGGATGACTCTAAGACAGACTACTGACTTCATTTATTTATTTATTTATTTTTTTCCTAACACAGTCTTTATTCCTGCTGTGGTCTGTGGACATTTACTTTGCCTACTAATGATATCTCCAGTTCTGCCTTATATATATTTGTTACTTGTCAGCCATTCTCAAAACACAATGGGTATTTAAGTAGAAGAAAGCTTTCTGAACTTCAGGAAATCATGCTCAATTATCTGCCACTAAAATACTGAAAAGTCTTAAAATAACTTTGCACATATGCCTCTGTGTGTGTGTGCATGCACGTGTGTGTGTGTTAGGATCAAAATAGAAAAATAAAGAGCAAGAAAACGTAGATTTTTTTTTTTGGTGGCAAAAATATGTCCCCATGGTTCCCGCCCCTTTGAGTGTTAAGTGGCTAGCTAAAGGAGTAGGTTGCTTTAAAATCTTATTTCACTTAAAAACATTTAGTAGTGACACCCCCTCCCCCAAATTATCATTGTTAACCACCAAGTGTATTCTTTAGTAAGAATTTGTGGTAATACTCTTCATGCATGCAGCAACAATGGGCACTCCTTCTTAAGGTTTAAGAAAACATGAAAACCACAAAGAATGTTTGAAATTATTTTCTCTTGGTTGGCGGAACAGATGCCTTTCATCAAGGAAAATGCCTTTGGCCAAAACAAAGCCATATTCATTTAAAATATATTGTTTAGTAATTGCACAGACTCTGGATTATATAAAATTTACTTTCAATGCAAAGATTTCATTTTTCTAGAAAAGGTTAACAAGCAAAATAGAGCAGGAAGACAGGCAGAGGATAATGTGTTAAAAGAATCAACTACGTCAAGGGTAAGAGCAGTTCAAGAAATGACAATGCAAGTACATTGAAAGGAAATTGGCCAATGTGGATGTGATTTTGTCTAGGGGTCATTCAGGAACACCTGGCTGACTTTATTTATAAGGCGATTGTCAAATCAATCTGTAGAATATGGATGAGGTGAAACGCAGAGGTAGAGTATTATTCTAGATCATCTGTAACTTTTCAAATACAACTATCGCACTGAAATTCCAGGGAGAATGTAAGTGACTCCAATAAAGAAACCTGTCAGTCAGTCAAGAGTGTTTATTTATTATCCCCCTGTGCCAAGCAATATTCTAGCCAATATGAAATGATACAAAATAAAGAGTAGTCATCACCCTTCCAATCTCCTGAGAGCAAATGGATTACATTTGCAGACACACACACACACACACACACACACACACCCCACCTCTATGTGGGTGGTCAGGAAACTCAACTATATGGACATATAACAACTTCATTTAGAAAAGTGCTGATTAGAAAACTAAACTTACAAAATTAGAAAAACTGGAGAATAACGAATTTTATGAAAAATAGATTACAATGGATTCATAAGGCATGCCCTTTATTTAAGTCCCATTATGTTATTAAAATTGGGAATAACCCTTCACCCTCACAAATTTACAAAATATTTTTGGAACACATTATGCAAATATGGAGTCACACTGGTGTTGTGGAGCTGCTAACTCGAATAAAATACCATACTTGATAAAAAACCTTCTGTCCACTAAACTGTAAATCCCTTAAAGTCAAAGATCAGGCCTTAATTGCCTTTAATGTATATTTAGTACTCTGTAGATAGAAGTGGTAAAGGGATAAGAATGAATGAATGAGACAGGCGGGTGAAATTTTCAAGAATGAGACAGATGGGTGAAGTTTTCAAAGGTTTCTAAAAGGGAAAAACAAGAAGACTAGGATATTCCAAGCAGAAAGGTCTGGTTGGTTGGCCCCAGTTGGTGTTCGCATATAAGAAGAGGGCTTGGCATTTTCCTCACCACTGAAGAAGGATCAGCCCCTGGTTTGGTCCAGTAAGAATATGTTCTTGCCCAAATGCCACTTCTTAGTTTCAGGGACATTGCTATTTTGGTTTTCTGTTCCAGCCCAAGTGTTGTTGATGGTCGAATTGTTTGCATTGACTTTTTTTCCACAAGAAGTTGGGTGATATTGCTGATTTGCCTGCCATGGCACTTCCTTGTTTTCATTTTGATTATTACTCAAAAATAGCTTCATTTTAAAATTCAACTTTTCTGACTCTCTGCTTGTGCCTTTAACACATTGACAACGATTTTCTGCTTCTCCCCAAAGAAAGCACGTTGGATCCTGTCACAGACATATTTAGCAGACATGGAACCACCATAAGCCCTGCTTGGCATGTGTGTTTCATTTCAGACTACCTCATGAGAACTTTAGGTCTTAAAGCATCGGCCTCTCTCTCCAAGTCAGCCTGAACACAAGCCACATAGAGATTTCAGTTCTTTCTTGACCTTTTTGGTGTAAATGTAAACAATTCTATCACCAGGGGTTCAGGGCAGCCTAGTTTTGTTAGAGGCTGTATTGTAGGAAAGTCCAAGGTTGCAGGATCATTCTGAGTCCCTTAGACACCATTCTCAGAAGAGCTTGCTATTAGCTTAATGCTGCCCAACTACTACGTATGCTTCACGAGGGCAGGGACTTTTGTCTGTTTTCACTGCTGCGGCTCCAACCTCTAAACAGTGCCCGACATAGTAGGCATTCAGTAAATATAGTACTTGTTAAATGAATGTTATTTTGGCTGCCTTTACTTTTGCTTTATCTGTCCTGCTTTAGGGAGCTGGAAATTGGAGGAAAGCCTTTGAATTCATTTCCCTTCTTCCTTCTGTTCTGAAACTCTGGCCAAGGGTCCCAGCAAAGACCTTAGGGAGTGGGGAGCCCTCCTGGAAACTAATGACAAGTCAGGCGACAGGGGGCGGGAGAAGGAGAGCTGCAGGAAGTTCTTTCCCACTTCTTGCTTCTGCAGCACCCTTCACCACCCATCGTGCTCTGTATTTGGGGTTAAAGGTGTTCCGTGGAAGGGAAAGCAGGGGCCGCCTTGGCCGCGTTCCTCTCCTGGGCCACCGGGGTCTTGCCCACAGCGAGTCCCGCAGCACCCCCTGTCTGCGCAGCACCTGTTGACAGCCAGTGGGCGGCCAAGCCCGCTCGCGCGGACGCGTCCCAGGGCTGCCCCTCCCAGAGGCGCTGACCCCCGCCCGCCCCATCGGCCGCCTGCGGGAGAGCCGCTGAGCCGCCCCCGCTCGCCAGGCGCGCGCTCCGCCCGGGCTCGGCCCACGGCCCCCACCTCCTGTCTGCCGCCCGGCGGGGGGAAGGTAGAGAAGGGGAGGGGACAAGCCGGATCCTCCCGGCCGCCCCGGCCTTCCCTCTTCACCCCGTGCGGAGACGCCGCGCGTAGCCCCGAGGTTAGCGCGGAGCCCGAGGCGTGGGGGGAGGGGACGGGGAACAACCGGAGCCCCGCGGTGACCCCGGGCGGCCGAATTGCCCCAGGCTTTGAGGAGCGGGGGACGAGCCCGAAAAAGGTGAACTTTGGTCGCGGAAAACTCAAGCCAGGTGCCGGAATCCGTGCTGCGGCGCTCCGAACCCGGGGCCAACTGCGCTCCGGGCTGAGGAGCGGGAGCCCCGCGGCCTCTCTCCGCCTGCGCCCGGGCCGCCGTCGGCCCGGAGCCCCCCGGCCCCGCTCCGGCGCCCCGGCCCGTGGGACCCGCCGCGGCGCCCTCGCCTTGTTTCTTCCCCCTCCCCCTTCGGGGGTGGGGGGTGGGGCGGGGGAGAGGGGCGCCCGGAGAGCCGCATCTATTGGCAGCTTTGTTATTGATCAGAAACTGCTCGCCGCCGACTTGGCTTCCAGTCTGGCTGCGGGCAACCCTTGAGTTTTCGCCTCTGTCCTGTCCCCCGAACTGACAGGTGCTCCCAGCAACTTGCTGGGGACTTCTCGCCGCTCCCCCGCGTCCCCACCCCCTCATTCCTCCCTCGCCTTCACCCCCACCCCCACCACTTCGCCACAGCTCAGGATTTGTTTAAACCTTGGGAAACTGGTTCAGGTCCAGGTTTTGCTTTGATCCTTTTCAAAAACTGGAGACACAGAAGAGGGCTCTAGGAAAAAGTTTTGGATGGGATTATGTGGAAACTACCCTGCGATTCTCTGCTGCCAGAGCAGGCTCGGCGCTTCCACCCCAGTGCAGCCTTCCCCTGGCGGTGGTGAAAGAGACTCGGGAGTCGCTGCTTCCAAAGTGCCCGCCGTGAGTGAGCTCTCACCCCAGTCAGCCAAATGAGCCTCTTCGGGCTTCTCCTGCTGACATCTGCCCTGGCCGGCCAGAGACAGGGGACTCAGGCGGAATCCAACCTGAGTAGTAAATTCCAGTTTTCCAGCAACAAGGAACAGAACGGTGAGTCTTTCCCCCATTCTCCCCCTGCTTGTTTCTCGCTGTGTGTGTTAACGTTGGCATTGTGCGTTGGTATGTGATGTATACCAGACTGTGAAGGTATCGTTGGTCTCTCTTTACATGCAAATGTGCGCTGCGTTCATTGGCATGGACTGTTAAAGGTTAAGTGTAGTTTGCAACTTCGGGAGCTGCCACAAAGCTCCAAGAGGGCAACGTGAGTGCCACTGCAGAGTGAGGACATTCTGGGAGCGATTGTGAACGTCATTTCAAATGCACATTGCAGGTTCGCTCATTGCCAAAGTTAGAAGTTCAAGAACTGCCTCTAAAAACGAATCCAAAATGAATGAGCCTTGGCATGTTTGACTTTACTCAGATTTGGGGAGGGCGAGGGGGGTCGGTCAGGGAATGTATCAGCCGCATTAATTGAAGCATTCTAGGTCGAAGTCATCAATTAATCAATGAGTAGATAGGAAATATAGAGGTCAAGAGGCTGTGTGGTCGTTTTTAGAGGAATTAAAAAGTGTATTTCTCTTGCTCCCTAGTTTTTTGTTTTTTAAACTTGCCTTTGTACTCTGAAGTCCTTACCTTTCTGGTGGTGTGTTTTTGTATGTGTTGGTGAATGACTGCTATTTTGTGTGTGCTGGAAACGACTTAATCCTGCATAGGAAATGAGAATTACTTTCAGCTTTCAAGTGTACCTGAAATGTTTAGAAAACTCTCAGATGCAAGTTCCCTTGGGCTGGGATTGCACAGAGCTGGAGAAAGGCTCCTTTCATAAAGCCAGGGCAGCTTCAGGGTGTGTAATTTGCTTAGCCTCTGAACCCATATGATTTACATCATTCAATTTCTAAACTCTTTTTCTCTTCATCTAACATTATGAAGTCATTTTTGAGAATACTTTGTAAATAGAAATTTTATACTGCACATGAAACCACAATGTTCATGTAGGCTGTCTAAAATTGGAATATTTAACGCCCTGTTTACAAGTGGTGGCTCTTACTGTAATTTGAAAAGGAATATACATGTTTTTACTGCTTTGTATATCATCTATTCAGAATGCAAGGATTCTGTCACTTGATTAACCATGCAAAATGAACACAAGTGGCATACCTACAAAATTAAGATAGGATGTGCTATAGTTTTAAGTCAGAGTGATTTTTTCTCCTTTTCATATTGGGGTGTTTCAAGACTTCAACTTTGAATTTAAACTCTATGAAGTGTTCATGTTTAAGAAAGCACAGAAAGTTTTAGGGTATAAAAGTAGATAAAATAAGGATTCTGCTGACTTTTGCAAACGTTATTTGTATTTGCTGTTGCGCAGCAAGACATAGTATCACATTTATCAGCTAATATTAGTGTGGTGCTTCTTACAACTTGCTAATGTGATGCCACATGGCACCTGCAGACTCCTTGAGCTGCTGATCAAAGGGCAGCCTAGGGATGTATCTCTAATCACAGTAGCTGCAGAGGTCTGGGGGAAAGTGATCAAAGGAGCCACAGCACCAGCTGTACCCGTGCAGGAAACACATCAGACCAACCTTTGTTCTTTCTCATGTAAAATAAATGTCCAGTTCAAAATATTGCTTCTTACTAGCCAAGCTCCTCCATAATGACAACAATGCACAATATTCCTGGCTTCCTGGCTTCTGTTTTTTATTGTTCCTGTCCCATATCATTTCTCCTATTGCCTTGTCTTATCAAGCCTCTCTTGGCATCTGCCCGAATCTCTTTGCTGACCTGTGCTTCTCTTTGTCCTTTCCTTTTAGTTCTCTCTTGTGATCCCCATGCTATCATCACTTTGTAAGGGTCCCAGAGCTGTCATGCAGCATGTGGTCATAGGCCACTTTACCCAAGTAGATTCACACCTCCAGGAGAGATGAGTTCATTAAGCCAGGCCACACACATTCTGTTGCCATCTGAGGCTGGGCCATTTCCATTCCTAAGATGCATGATGCTAAAAATTGCTGCTTGTTTCCTAATCTGTGGGTAGAGGATTAGGCTATGTTTGGGGGTTGGTCTATGTTAAGAATGGCAGCAGGAAGTAACTAGAAGTAGAGGAACTACTTGTAGTTTTTAGCCCAAGGAGAAGTGGCACTGGCCAGCACTAGGGGGCAATATAGAGCTATTTTCTTGCACATGCTCAGGTTGATTTTTATACGTCAATGTTTCAAGATTTGAGGGTAACAGGTGGGTGCTGAAGAAGATTCCCCTGGAATGTAACCAGATTTGTTAGAGCTACTACTATTACCGTTACTACTACTACTTCTACTTCTTCTTCTTTTTGTCTTTCAAATTTTCCATTATGTGGGTAATCTTTTGCCCACATACTGAATTATGATTGAATTTTGATTGCCCTGTTGCTGTCTCAATTTTGACAGTTGTACAGTCCTGTAAATACGAACCCTCCTTGAGGATACCACGTAGAAGATCCCATTGGCCCAGTTTGTGCATTGCATCGTTTTGTGAAAGGTCTTCTCTAACTCTGAAATGTCCAAATTGATATATTATGACTATAGCAGCTCATTCTTGTCTCCAAGGACCCCTCCTCATGATACTCTCTTTTCTTGAGTATTCTAAAGTCCCTAATGGTGATTACTCAATCAGGTACCTCGGGCTGCTCAGTTTTAATATTAACTTGGTATTTCAAGAGGAGGTAGAATTGGAAATTGATTGCTGTAGCCAATGCTGCATACATGGATTTAGACTGGATCATGTGGACATGGTTCAGAATTAGCTTTGAAGGGTTAGTGTCATTTACAATATTGTTAGGTATCTGGTTTTTGACCTACCATTGGATTGCAATTCTTGCCACTTTTACTGTACAAAGTTTTATCCTCTAATATTATAAGTTGACTTCATATACTATACTTAATTTTTAACCTTACTTCTGACCCTGTCTCACATATGAAAACAAGAGTCTTCAGATTTAACTTGAGGAAATAGATTAAAAGATAACATTGACTTGCTTGGAGGGTGTCTGGCCTGTATACTTGTTGTATGACCATGGTGAAAAATACTCATATTTTGTGCACACTGGTTTTTAGATGAGAACGCCTATTGTGGAATGATTAAGTTCTGGGACAGTGCTTCTGAGTTGTAGCAGAAAGAATCATACACTCAGGAACAAAACAAAACCTACTTTGTCTGTTGCATACAGCACAAAGAGATGTCAATGACAAAGTTGTTGGTGGAGGAATGCCTCTTCTACCTGTGTTGTTGGTGAGTGATTTTTAGTTTACTCATAGATTAAGAGCATGCGTATCATTTTTTTCTCATTTTCTTTAGCCATTCTGAATTTTGATTTGGAATACGCCGCTATTCGCTACGGTTGGTCTTATTAACATCAGTTATTGTATGTGTTCTTTTTCTCAAGGGCTTTTGTGGCATGTGGGGCAATTTACTTTGGTCTGCTGGTAGTGCCCTTTTGCCTGTATCTTGTGTTTATGGATTTTCCATCTCTTTTTATCAGTGCCAGCTTTCTCTTCCTACTGTCAATGCTCCTGTATCTAACAAAATTTAAATTAAAAATGGAAAATTAAAAAAGGTGCCCAGTCCCCTCGCCATCATTTTTAGGTGGCAGCTTCAAATCTCTGTTTTATCAAAAACAGATAACCACAATATTTAGAACAGTGTCCAAGAGTAAATAGGCTCTAACTGCAGACTAAAGGGACTTTCCTGTAAGTTTCCCTGTAAGTTTTATTGCGTGACCTTTGTGATATTTATTTTTGTTGTTTAAAGGCTTTTTTACAAAAAAAAAAAAAAAAAGAAAAACTTCCTCCTGGTTCTCTGCTGTTTGAAATAGTTGAGGAAGTTGAACAAGTACAGTGCCATTATGTAATGATGAATTTTGTCTTTTCACAGTAGATGATTAAAAAGCTCTATTATGTGGTAATTTTTCTTCCATATCAATTTTAATCATAGATATTGGATGGATGATATACTTTGCTTTTACCACTAAAAAGTGTTTAGAAAGTACAGAGGTTTGTAGGAAGCCTCAGGGACTAATATATCATTTGTTAAATAGTTGTAAATAGAGGATGGGATTGGACATTAAACTTCCCTCAGTGCTGCCATCTCTTCTATGACCTCTAGCTCTGTGTCAGGCACGGAAGCCTTAGCTTTGTCTACTTGTATTTCACCCTTCCTGAAACTTATTTCTTAAATATCTTCTGTATATTAGCTTCCACTTCATGTTTTTTTCAAGCTTTAGACGATAAGGTTCTAAGTTTTATCTATAAACTTTTGCACCCTTTGTGGAAACAAAATTCTAATGATAAAGTGATATGTTGAATAAGTAATAACAAATTAAGACATTCATAAATTTCATAGTAAAAAAAAAAACTTTCCAAGACTGATGAAATTTTCCCCGTAGGTTTCTATTTGTATCAACCAAAATGGTAGAAGTCATAAAATCCCTTCATTTACTTACTCTGATTTTCATGTTTCTAATTTGGAAGCATTATACATAATCAGAATATATAACTCTGTGTATTTCTATGTAATCTCTGTATAACTCATTTATTAAGCAATCTCTGTTGCTTCTTGATCTTTTGGCTAAGATCAGTTGTAAACAATCTGTATGTTGTATTATTTTTCACCACCACTGCCTCCAACTATGATTTTATTTTTCAAATCTCCCGTTTTTTAAATCTCCTAAGGAGACATCTGATATTTGATAATCATTTAGTATGCACCAGTGTTAGTTCCATACTGATTACCAAAATGTTGAAATGTTGAAATATTTCCAATGAGTTGGGAAGAGACTAGTGCAACTCCTCTAAGACAACTGGACCAACACGTGATGAAGCAGAAATTCCAGTGCCTGGTACTGCTTAAGGCCTCTAAGATACTTCTGCAACCCTGCTGGCCTCTGTCCTGATCGATCAGTGTTCCTGCCATACTGATTGTTAAGCATTTTGACACTTTTAGCTGTGGACAATTTTAGTTCATATTGGGGTTAAAATTTCTATCTTTTTTCCTCTCTGCTTGGCAGCTCAGGCCTGACCCATGACTTGAAGGACCTGGAGTAAGAAGGGGTATGGCTTCTTTCAAGCTCCCTTCCTGCAGCTCTTTTGGCTTTAGCTCCTCAAGGGTTATGGCTGGGGGAGTGATGAGATGGTGAACATGGCACACTCAGCATACAATTGCAACTTCCAGTCATTTGCCCCTGCCTCTCTGGCTAACACTAACCAGCTGCTCTTGCATGGATAACACCTTCCCTTCATCTAGATTAAATGATTCACTTCCTCAGAGAGGTCTTTTTTCTGACCACTAAATCTAAATTAACCACCCCTCACTGTCTTGTCAAGGTTAATTAATTAATTATGTAGTACTTAATACTCCTTGATATTCTTGTTGTTTATTAATTAATTTATTATCTACCAACATCCCTCACCCCCACCATAAAATCTAAGTTGTTGAGAGCGTGGACCTTGTTTGAATCGCTTCCTGTAGGAACTCCAGCACCTGAGACAGGTATGGCAGAGTGTGTCTGATGAGTATCTGTTGAAAGGTTCTGGAGGTAGTTAGTATCTTATTAAAGAAAGACTATGCTGTTAACTCTAACAACAGGCCATCTTTTAAGATATCTTTTTGGTCTTGGAGCTTGCACACTACTTGACTTCTTAAATAGGAAGATAGCTTGTTCACGTATTGGTAGTGATGGTTGTGCCAATCAGAGTACCACGTTTTACTCTTGATAAAGATTATGTTACCAAGTGAGCAGGTACCAGGCAAATGGATAGGTTTCCTAGAACTGGTTACTCTTTTAAAAGTGTCATTGCTGTGCATAGCCTTATATTTTCTGAAGATGGGGACTGTCATGTGATGCAGACCAAGGACTCTTGAAAATGTTGCATAGATGACAAGCCTCCAAAATCTGTGTACTTTCTGTATTTTACCTGTGGCTCAAGGATAACTTGCACAGGCTAGAACTCAGCAACATGTGTGGTATGAGGAATGTTAGAGTTGGAAAGACCCCAGGAACTTATCCTCATTGATGTGCAGATTGAGGCCTAGAGAGCGGAAGTTGACTTGACTTTGTCAAGGCCACTAGACAGCCACTATTAAACTGCTAATGTAGTGATACATTTTTCCTTATGTGAGAACCAATTAGGAAAATGGAATCCTAGTTTCAAAATTCAGATACTTTTTATAAAAGCATTTCTTTATTATGTTAGTGGATTGCATGGTTTTCAGATTGGGAGATGAGGTAAGAATCTGTTGCCTTGGAAATATTTACAGGAACAGTAAGGGAAACAATCTCATAATAATCACATTAGTCAAATGGAATGGTATATATATATATTTATCATTATATATACTGTATATATGTACTATATATACAGTATATATATCACTATATATATACTGTTATATATATATCACTATATATATATATAGTGATAACTTCTGTTTCTGTAGGCATCTGACAAATTGGAAATAACTGGAAATACTACCTTTATAATGGTTACCATTATGTTAGAACCGTACTTTAAGCAAGTATATAGATGAAGGATGTTTATTTTAATATTTTGGCTTATTCAATGATGGTGATGAATAATATGGCTGACATTGGCATGCTTGGTTCCACAAGGAAACTTTTTGGTAATAATTTTAACATTTCATTTAACAGTACATCTCAATGATAAAAGTACCATAAAAATGAATAAATAAGCATGTTTAGTGAACGCTAGAAAGTATAACCTATTATTTTTGAAATATATTCAGTGAGTGACCTTAACTTTTATTTACACTATATTCTATGGGATAGTCTATTCAGAAGTTCAAGTTTTTTTTTTTTTTTTTTGGTCAAGACCGTCAGAAAATAAATTCATAGCTATAAACTTGAATGGCTTGCCTAAAATATTATTAATTTACCTTTTTAAACTTTGGTTTGCAAAGTTCCCAAATCTGAAAACAAAGGGAGCTAAAAATTATAAAGAGGAACTATAATAACTACATTTATAATTAAAGCCAAGTTGTTATAAGTGATATTTTTGGTAGCATTCGCTAATTTTGCCTTTTACCTCATGGGAATGCATTTTAAATTTAGTTTTGTTAATTTTATTTGTCATCAGATTTCTCGTTAGAATTCATGTGCCACCTTCAAGCCACTTTTTATCATCCCCTAGTGACTGAGTAGGCTCCTCCCTGGACGGTTATTTGCCCTGTTTCCACACCAGACTATCTTTGCCAGGCTGGCTTCACTAAATTTGCTCTCCTGCTATTCCACTTAATTCCTCTTTTATTTTCAGACTGTGATTTTTTTTTTGTACTTAGCTTTTTCCCTTTTGTATTTGTTTTGTTTTGTTTTATTTTTGAGACATGGTTTCACTGTCACCCAGGCCGGAGTGCAGTGGTATGATCACAGCTCACTGCAGCCTTAACCTCCCCAGGCTCAGGTGATGTTCCCTTTTCAGCCTTCCAAGTAGCTGGGATTACAGGTGTGTGCCACCACTCCCTGCTAATATTTGTATTTATTTTTAGAGATGGGGGTCTTACTATGTTGCCCAGGCTGGTCTTGAACTCCTAGGCTCAAGTGATCCTTCCACCTCGGCCTCCCAATGTGCTGGGATTACAGAGGTGAGCCACTGTGCCCAGCCGGCTTTTTTTCTTTAGACTAGTAGTTGGGTTGTTTCTTAGTCCACTGAGGTATGTATTGGGTTGTTGCTGGGGTTTGTGGGGCAGAGGCAAAGTAGAGGTCTGATTCCTTAAAGGAAATCAACATTCTCAAACAGAACAAGGCATTTTAATGGTAAGTGCAAGGATGTGGATTTACATTTCTACTGTATACACTATGTGCTGATAAACCAGCATGATCTGCCAGGAAGGACCTGGGCGCAGCAGGATTTAGATGCATTTTAGAGGGTAGTTGGATGGGTCTAAAGGGCTCTGAGTAAGCTTCTAGTTTTGCATTGCTTAATAATGACTCTCCAGCAGTGACTGTTAGGTGCCACATGTGTCCTCAATGTTTGCAGATAGTATGCAGTGTATAAACTCTCCGTGAGGTATTAGGAAAAACACCAGGGCTTCACTGGCTAAATAGCTTAGCTAAGGTCCCACAGCTGGCAGATGTTTGGACCTTGGTCTGACTCCAAGCCAGGACTCAGAGCCACGTGCCTCTTCCTTCATAAGTTAAATGGTCTAATGTTTTATTAGAACATTGTTTTCATTCAGCAAATATTTATGAGCATCTGCTCTTTGCTAAGCTTTGCCCTAGGTGCCGCATATGCAGAGAAGAAGATGCAGACCTGCCTTTGAGAAACTCGGTCAGAGGATGGCAGATCCTTCCTTTTACTTCATGGTCTATTAGTTTTGTGCTCAAAGTGCTATGGGAACACAGTGCTTTATTTCACTTCAGAAATCCTCTATTGATTTACTAAGTGGTTGGTTTTGTCTGGAAGGGAAGTTGAAGGAGAAAAGTTCCCACAGAGGAGGTGATGTGTTTTGAAGCGGGTCTGAGAGGGAGAAAAAGAGGGAAGGATCCTAGGCTGAGGGAACAGCCTGAAGAAAAGAATAGAGGCATGAAGAGGCATATATCATGGGTGAGAGACAAGAAGCATCGAGAATGTTGAGAGTGAGGAGAGGCTAGAAAAAGTGGAAAGATGTCCTAGACCTATGCATTCAAAGGCCCTGATGCTGTGTGTACTTCCTGCAGGGTTGACAGTTAACAAACAGAACAAAAAGAAAAGTCTTCACGTCTAAGATTCCATCAAAACCCTTTCTATTCAGTTCCTTTCTCAGCAGGCAGGCAGTGGCAGATTTCTGCTTTGGTGTGTGCAGATAACTACTTGTTGCTGGAATGTTTTTCAGTCATCAGGCATGTTTGGAAGTTGTGAACAGGTTAGAAGGGCAGGCTGCGCAGCCTCAGTTCCACTCTCCTGAGCTGAGCTTGTGTCCACACTACTCTATATTGCCTTCTTTATGTAAACAAAGAGCTATTTTCACACTTCATTCACAAAACGGATGGCGTGCAGAATGAGGCTGGGTGAAGGATCCGCAATTGGGATAAAAGGGAGGCAGCTTCCAGGACACTGAATTAAAGTAATGAAGCTGTTACATTACAGGCAAAGAAAACAGTTTTAACACTTTTAAGGTCTCAAGTTTGTGGAAAATTAATTGCTATGAGGTTACACTTCATTGAGTATCTGCATCATTTTTCCACTGACATTCATTCGGGTCCCGTGTATATAAATGCTGGAAAGATTTTGTGGTATTTAAGGATTTGAAATGACTGAATTCTTTTGGTGGATGTACTATCTTGATGCCATGCCATTTTTTGAAGCTATGCTATTTGCATTCTAGGAAATCCTTGTTCATGAGTGGATACTATTTTAAGCATTTCAATGTTTGCATGATAGAAATATACTTCTGTGCTTAAATATGCCCAGTTGGCCATTGCTCCTGCCCTTTGAGTCACTACAGAGATCAGAAACCATTAATAACAGAAGTTGGACTTACGTGGTACTTATCTCCTGTTGTTTCTGGCAGTTATTTTGCTGCGTATTTATAAGGACATCTGTCTTTTAAGTAGTCATAATTATTTATCTTTTTTTTCTGCTGGGGAATAAATCACAGCTTGTTTCCCATAATGCCATATATATTCATAGTCTGGGGTGATTAGAAATGCAAATTGAGAGTCATTAAAGCTTTATAATTTATTTTGCTTTGGTAGCAGATGATATTTAAAATCAGTGTGCTAAGAAGAAACATTTGCTTAAAATATAAGATGTGAACAAATTAGAAGACAGAAGTATTCATTTCTCCTACTGGAAATTTCTTGCTGGGTCTGGGAAAAGGGGGAAACCTGCAGTGTTCATTTCTAATTTACTGTACTTTAAACCTGAGATCTTATGTCAGGCAGGGTGCAAATTGTAAAGAACATAGGAAAAACACAGTAATGATTAGTGTTTTCAGATTGCTCTATGGAAGCATGCTAAAGACTCTCTCTTACTAGAGTGTGATTTGCCTTTGGATTACCCATTAAAAGGATGGATAAAATTTAGATGAATTTCTTATAGTAGTTGGTGGTTTTGTGAATACTCTAAAAACAAGGGAAAAAGTTGGATAATGCTGGTATGAAAAGTATAGATCTGTACATCCATAGCCTGAGATGGGGTGTCCTAGAGGCAGATCTCTGCTGGAAATGCGTTAATTTTGTGGATAATAAAAGGCATCAGGGGATTCTTAGTTTTCAATAGGCAGTGACATCTCTACAACTATGCATTTTATTATTGACTTTACTTTTATTTCTAAACAAAAGTTCACTATTTCTGGAGCTATAAATGAAAAAGAACACACACATATATAGATATACACACACACACGTGTGTGTGTATATATGTCTGCATCTAAAGTTATAAGAACACTAGTATGCCATGAGGTCTAGTCTCTTGTATTGTAGAGGCAATACATTTTCATGTAGAGCTCCAGAAATAATGTACTTTTGTTTAGAAATAAAAGTAAAGTCAGTAACAAAATGCATAGTTGTAGAGATATTCCAAATTTATAGTTATATATATATAAAACAGTTATATATATATAACAGTTATATATATATATATAACTTATATATATATATATATATATAACAGTTATATATATATCAAGTGGCTTCAACTGTATCTTTGCATTGTGTTAGTCACTGTGGTCAAAACTGTCTATTTCAAAAGCAGCAATCTGAAAATAGCAGGCAATTTCCCAGGTCACAATCTGGCTAGGCTACTGAGAGATGCTGAGTCGAGATACCTAATTGATAAATACTAACCCTTTAAAAAGTGGTTTTTAATCTGTGTTTTCTTGAGAATATTAGCAGTCTTGAGGTTTTAAGCCATGATAACGAAGAAAACATTAGTAATTAAGTCATCTCTATTCTTATTTTAAAGAAGTTTTTGCTTCACGGTGGAAAATTTATCTTTAATCTGTACTGATAACTTTTAATAGGCATCGGTTGGGCACCCCATTAAACTAACAGCTTTAAAATGGTTTCCTTTTAGAACTAACATTTACATCCTAGGAAATCAATTAGGGTGTCTGGATTTTACATTTCCCTTGCAATCTTTGTTTGCAGTCATTTCTAAGTGGCCAACCTACCGTAGCAAAAACTCAGAGGTGCAAATCTTCTGGAAGAAGTGTAAATGCCACAAGTTTACTTGGAAAAATGGAAAAATAGAACTTATTTAATGTATCTGCCTAACATTTAAAACTGCATAAAGCACTGGAAATACTTTTGGTATGTAGGAATGTGTGGTGTTTCAAAACTACAAACATTGTTCTGAAAATTTCCCCGGTAGTGGTGAATTATATGAGACCACGTCCATCTAAGGAAGGCTTGTTTAACTAGCCTGTGGTTCTGGGGCTCATTCAAACACTCTTAAACAAAATAAAGGGAATGGATGTAATAACTTCTTTATGGAAAGGCCATAAAAAGCTACAGGGCCATGTAAACAAATTGGGTCATTTACTAGATGTTTAAGTGATAGATTTGCAGTCCAAATTTAGGGGTGTGTATTATGTTTTATAGGATGGTGACCATGTTCTACCTTGAGAATGAGGTTGCAAGTTTATTTTTTGTTTATTTGTTTTCGTCTAGTGCGTGGAAATCCATTATTGCTATTTTGTATTGCACTTGGAAAGCATACCTAAAATTCTGGGCAATTGCATTTTATAAAGCTTTTCAACTTTGAAAAGTGGCTAGAAACTCAGGTATGAAGATTGAATTGATCTGATTTCTGGTATCATTAGGTTCTTTTCAAGAAAAACAAGATGATTGAAATAGAAATTTTCCTTCTGGGCTCAGACATGTCTAAACTAATTGTAAAATAATTGTTCTGGCTTACAAGAGTAGACTCATAACTACAACTATGTAAAGTAAAAAATCTAACAACAGTTAGGATTTATAGTTACTGTCACTCTGCCAGTCTTGTAATAAAACTGCTATTATAACCACCCTAGTGTGAGATTCATTTGTCTTACTTGAGAAGTGGGCAATAAGTCCTATCCAAGTTATCTTGCTTTTAGCAGAGCCACTTTATTGCATTAGGATATTAATTTACCTTCTCTGAAATTGGGTATGATGATTGTGCCAAAATGGTTCAGTAAAGGGGAGTTGGGTGGGTGGATGTATAAAAATATGTTGTGCTGCGCATTAATGGTGATGACTAGTGGCAATGGGAGCTAGAAATAAACTTGGAAATTGAAGTAAGCACAGGAAACGAAATAATTTTTATGTTGATACCATAACATTTATTCGTTCTGTAACTTCCGTCAATCATGGTTGGCTCATTTGGCCTTAAAGGAAGTGATTGTGTAAGAAATCCGCAGTAAAAATCAATGAGCCTTTCTAAGTTTTGAAAACTGATGGCATCATACCACACTGGCAACTTTTAAGTGTTACTGCTGGAAGTTTGGCAGCAGAAATAACTGCTTCAGCTTCACAGTCTTAAAAAACAACGGACAATGGTGGATATTATAGTTTCTGTGTAATGTGTGACTTGCTAGTTCCTTTTTTTTTTTTTTTAAATGAGTAACTTGATGGTCTTAAGGCTGTGAATAAACCTAAGACCTGCATTTAAACTGGATTTTCTGTGATCTTGAAAACAACTCACACTTTTATGCCTTAGGTACCTGTCTGAAGCTGAGGCATTGTGGAAAATGCAAAGTGAAATTAGGCTTAGTCTCTGCCTTCAAGTAGTTTATAGCCAAAGGGAGAGAGAAGACATGCAGTTAGGTATATTAGAGAATAAAAAGCGATAGTATCATGTTTGGTGGGAATTCAGAGAAAGGCAAGATTATTTAGTTGAGCCATTAGAAAAGGCTGAGAAAAGTTGTTAGGGGAGATATATATATTTTGAACAAAGGGGCCAGGAAAGATGAGCATCATTTGCACGTGCAGAATCAAAGGTGGGATAGGATTTTGGCAGCTGGAAACCTGGTGAGTAGATACGCGCAGTAAGGAAGTGTGGGAAATTCATGCAGTCTAAAGTGCAGTTTGTTTTGAGGCAGACCTCAGAAGCAGGTTCAGTGGGAAGGTCATTGGAAATGGGAGGCACAAAGGGAGGAACATTGATGTATGACTTGGGCTTGAGTAAATAGAAGAGTGATTCTTCATGCTTTATTGTGAGCTCCTTTATCCACCCGCCCATCCCAGCTATGCGGGCAGCCAAATTATGAATTAAATCTGATTCCTGATGGCACATACAAGACAGAAACAGAATGAAGGTTGCTGAACAGTGAAGAATAAAGTCAGAAGGAAAAGGAAATCTCACAGGAAGAAATCCCCTGAAGAGGAAGCCATGAAGGAAAAAAAGTCAGTGCTATCACAAGGTGGGGAGTGAAGGATGCCAAGGAAGGAGAGAGAGAAAAATCACAGAAATTGGCCCAGATGATAAAATACAGCAGAGACTGAAAAAAATGAAGACCAATGAGTAGCCTATGATTTTTCCAGGTTGACACAAAGAAAAAATCTTCAGTGTAATAAGTGGTGTAGAAGAATGGACGTGGAGTAAAGTGAGGAAGTGAGACATCACGTTTTTAAGAGAGAAGGAGATAGTGGTTCCAGGATGGAAGGAAACATGTTTTGTTTCTTTGCTTGTTTTGGAGGTTTGGGGGAGAGCCAGAGGAGAGGAAAAGATTAAATGTGTAGCAAGAGATAAGCCTTCTATTTTAGAAAGTTCTCCTACCGTTGATATTGGAACACAGGTGAAATAACTGTAGAGCATTAAGCCGCATACCAAATAATCACAATAAGAACTGAGCTTATTTGGTAGGGAAGTAGGTACTAAGTTTTGGAGGAAGTGATCCTTGAGATAATTTTTGACCAAGCGAGGGATTCAGCATTCATAGAACAGCTTCTCGCCATTTTTCTTGAAAATCCGTCTTATTGCCACTTTGATGTCCTGGTACCTATCTTGTGGAAACTTCATTTCCATTGGAACATCCAATTAACGTGTATATTTAGAGGACTTACTATGTCTCATAATCTGGGCTGCTCTTAGCACTCCAAGTCTGAGAAAGCAACTTAAAACTAATAGATTTTGTCCTGCTTAAATATTATTCCTTCACAATATTTCAAAATATATAATATAGTATGTTAAGTAAGCATGGAATTATTGTCAAGCTAATAAGTACATATTAACATTGCTATTTTTAGGTAAAATAATGATCTTTACATTTGTAAATTTCCTCATTCTCACTGTCATCCCAAACCAGGTGCTGGTTACCTATGACCTAAACTGTGGCAAAGTGTTCTTATTCTTCCTTCTATGACTCAGGCTTTTCCAATGCCGTGTCACCCACAATCGATCATTTGCAGGAGGTTAATGTCAGATAATCTTCTTATAATAGAGTTCTGGTTGTGTCTACTCTAGTCAAGCTTGGATTGGTGCTTCGTAAACTGTAATATACATACAAATCACCTTATTAAAATTCAGATTCTATTTTAGTAGGTCTTGAGTGGGACCTAAAAGTTTGCATTTTAACCATCTCACAGGTGATGCTAATGCCATTGGACTGAGGACCAAACTTTGAGTAAGGAAAGTCTACATTGTTGTTCTCCATGGCTACTGTGCTGTCACCCCAGTCTTCTAATACAAAAATTACACAAAACTGACCTCTGCTCACCCCAGAGATCTGTACTTTCCTAACTCCATGTATTGCTCTGCCAACTCTTTCAAACAATAAATTAATTTAATCCAATACTCAAAAGTGCGTGTTGTGATGATTACTGTGTCACATCCTGAAAACAGGTAAACAAAATGTCCTTTGTGTGCTTGATGTTCATAATCAGTGTTGTTTGTATTACACTAGACATATGCTTAGAATGCCCAAGGACTCAGGGATGTTCTACTTTTGGGTCAGGAAGGGCTTCTCATGGGGTTATCATTGAGTAGGGTCTTGAAGGACAAATAATTCACCGGAAAAGGAAGAGAGAGTTCTAAGCAGATGGTGCGGACTTGTGAGAGAGCACAAAGCCTATTCAAAAATGAACTGCTTTTGGTGAGAAGTAAGATTGAAAAATTATTCATTAATTTTGAGGGCTGTGTCAGACATACTAAGAGCATGTTTAGATGCAAACTCATGAGATGCTTGGGCACCACTGAAGGACCTTGGCTGATGGGTAATGATTATAGCCTTCTGCGCCAATTCCTAATAATAAGGGTGTGTCTTTTTGTTTATGCTTGTATTCTTACACCTATAACAGATCATTAAATATTCATAAATTAATCAGGTTTGATTTTTGTTTTTTAAATGCATTTTACATTTTTCGTATTATTATTTTATCAGCAAATAGGGTTTTTCCCAGCTTTGAGTATAGCTGACAATTAAAAACTGAATATGTTTACCAAATAAAATGGAATGTTTTGATATATGTATACATTGCAAAAGGATTACCACAATCCAGCTAATTAATTTATCCATCACCTCACGTAGTTATCTTTTTTTTTCGTGGTGAAAACATTTAAGACCTACTCTCTAAACAAGTTTCAAATATATAATTGTTTTGTTTCCAAAATAAAGGTACTTCAGGATGATTGTAAAGGACAGAGAAGCTAGAGGCTGGGACAGGATTTTGAAGGCATTTGCAGCCGTTCAGATGCCAGATAGTGGAAAAATAGCCAAGTGAGTTAGTGCCTGGGGTGTGGAATGGAAGGGAACCATCATCTCTCCTTCATGCTGCGTATTCAAAGCCAACGTGGATTTAAGGCCCTGTCTGACTGGTCCCCTCTCCGCCCCATAAAGCCTTCCCTCTTGCCTTCAGTCTAATATGTCTCTCTTCTCTAAACTCTCAGAATAGTGCAGAATTGACCACTTTCTACCTTGGATTCTAATTATATATGTGTTTTAATCTCCCATAATTTTCAAGTGTCAGAGAATAAAATGTTGAATAATCTCTAGCCTAATGCCCCACTGGATGGTAGATCTTTTAAGTGAAGTGAAAACAGCCCACTTAGACCCAACACAGCTTGTTCTGCTGCAGTCTTGGCATCTGGTGTCATAAATCATCATTGATGGGTTCTAAACGAGTCATATGCCTTATTTCACAGCTGGGGGATGCGCCTAACGTCTGGCTTCATTTTAAGGAACTACAAGGGGCTAACTGGAGAGTCTCAATCTTTTTGCTTAGACTGAGTAAAATGAATGCACAAAGAACATGATTGGCAAAATTATAATGATGACTGCTTAGAATGTTATTTCCTCAATAAGAAAAAAAAATGTATAATTTCCAGGAAACTTATTTTTAAACAGGGAACTTTAGGATAAAGTTTTATTGCAATCAATTTATTATAGAGAAGAGCATGACCATCGCAAGTTCATTTTCAGTAACTTTGACGTATTTTTTGTTTTGAATTATTTCCCCTTTTGCTCTTTCTAGTTAACATAAGATATAACTCATGTGCTTTCTTATTTTTAGTTTGTTTTTCTTTTTTGCTTTGAGGTTTTGAGATTGACAACTGTGATTTATCCCAGAGAAGGCAAAAATCCTGAAAAAGTCAGTCTTTTAAAAAGTCACTCGAATATAGTTTTTTTTCCCTTGGAAATAAAGTTGATTTTCTCAGCTCTGATCCTATGAGATTATGGGCAGAACTAAATAGTCCTTAGTTCTGGCATGTGGACAAAACAGAAGCAGACCCTGGAGAGAGAGTTCAAAATTCATGACAGTAAGCACATGTTCGGTATGCCAATATTTATGGTGTCACAACCAAATTGAAACCATAACCCTCTGCTATTTACGTAAGTATGGTGCCCAGACTGCACAAGGTTATGCCTATGTTTCCCAGTAAATTTAAGGCAATAGAAATGTTCAGTACCCCTAGAGACCAGACTATTTATTTTCATGTTCATTTTGTTTCTCTATATGAGGCAGAGTGAATTGTCTTAATTTATATTCATATTTGAAGTCAGCCAGAATGAGAAGGAATGGCATTTAGTGAGGATAGAGACTGGTTTTGTGCTTTCATATGTAATGTATCCAGACCATTGTGTCCTGGTATTCTTAGTTTCTGAGCTGGGGTGAGTTGGGGGTATTGATTATTGATAGTGAACATAGACTGCTTCTTAGATGGGTAAAGCTCAACGTTCGTATCTTGTGTCTTATGCTCTTAGAGAACCTGGGTTTCACCACTTTGGTCAAAAACAGACACACATACTGTTGGTAAGAAGTCATGTTTTATGTCTTTTTATAGCAACTTTGAAAGTATTATCATTCTAAAGTATTTATCATCCGGTAAAATTTTAAGAACAATGAAGTTTCAGAACCACTATTGAGAGTACATCTTTTTTTCTCTGCTTTTTCAAGACAAAGATATCTAGTAACTTAAATTATAGTAACATCGTCATGCACTTGTACAGCAATATAAATGAGAAAGATAATAGAAAAACCAAATAGCATATCACATTTGCTGAATGTGAATACATTCTTAATGAACCTTTTTAGAATCTCAGACTCCTTCTGATCCCTTTACCATTAGTTGACTTTAGTCTAGAAAACAACTTGGACAGTAACCAGATTGCTAGGTGTCTTTAGTAGGTTGGCTGTTTGATTTGGCTCTTTGAGAGATGGTCCTATATCTCTGTCAAGGGAAAGTTTTTCAAAACAATTGGTGACTGGAAAATGAGGAATGTTTTGTGCAAGAAGGGAGGCTTTCTCGTTTACAGGATAAAAGACATTTTGGAAGAGTAACTCCCAAGTAAGCAAATGAAGCTTGACTATGTAAATCCTTTTACTTAAGGGATAGAATCCAAGATATTTAAGAAGTCATTTTATTTCTTGAGTTCAGTTATTTAAACATTGTACTTAGGCTTTTTGTTGGTACTCCAAACATTTTATTAAGATTTCCCTGGCCGGGCGCGGTGGCTCACGCCTGTAATCCCAGCACTTTGGGAGGCCGAGGCGGGCGGATCACGAGGTCAGGAGATCGAGACCATCCTGGCTAACACGGTGAAACCCCGTATCTACTAAAAATACAAAAAATTAGCCGGGCGTGGTAGCGGGCGCCTGTAGTCCCAGCTACTCGGGAGGCTGAGGCAGGAGAATGGCGTGAACCCAGGAGGCGGAGCTTGCAGTGAGCCGAGATCGCGCCACTGCACTCCAGCCTGGGCGACAGAGCGAGACTCCGTCTCAAAAAAAAAAAAATAATAAAATAAAAAATAAAAAATAAAAAAGATTTCCCTTGGTGTTTTCATAAAAAGACAAAATTCATTATGTTTTATTTGTAAATAATTGTCTTAAACCTAGATGAAAGAGAAAACAAACTTTTCTGTACCATATTCTTTCAGACTAGTTATTCAGTGATTTTATGCCCCAAATTTGAAAATGATCACAAATTTTTCACTGATCTGTTTATGTCTAATTTTGGTGCTGGAAAAATAAAAACAGATTACTTAGGGTGTTTAAATCCTGTACAGATTAGTAAACAATACCTAGGAAATTTACTTGGTGTTACTAGAAGGTTGAGGAAGGTTACTGGCTTTTGCAGTCCATTAGTAGATCAATTTGTTAAATGTTTAGTGCTAGGAATCTCATTTATCAGGAAATATCTTAGGCACTGGGGAGAATTGGCCTGTGGTATTTACATTTTAGTCTAGTTGCCAAAATTGATTTTCACATTTTGTGTGTGACTTAGCTCTTTGTACTGCAGTAGATACCAGGTTAAAGCATAGTTCATATCTTAAAACATTAATAGATTTTGTTTCAATGCTGCCAATAATTTCAGTGAGTAACAAAAAAACTCCACACTTTCATTAAAATGTTCTTAATGATTTCTGTTTGATTTTCTACGTAGTGATAAATGTTGCCATTTACCCCAGCGGTTTAATGACAACAAATAAGTATTACATTTTGAAGAAACTTGGCAGTATCATTGTATGCCAGTGTGTAATAGCTAATCTATAATTTAGGTTAATTCCATCATTAGTTTGTGACTTGAAATTCTTTGTTTCTGACTGTTTCATGACTTCTTTAAGCACAAAGAGGATATTGGTAGAATCAGGTATGTAGCAAAAGGTCTAGAAATACAGTTTTGATTATTTGAAACACTAGTATTTTAAAATCCAGCAGATGCATTCCTTTGCCTAAATATATTGTGTCTTATGCTGTAAAGAGGACACATTTTGTTTTGTTTTAGTGTACATATTAAAACAGTTTATATCCCAAATAAGCTAATATGACTAATGGTTGTCACTGCCCTAATTTGTGGGAAGAAAGTTTGAATCAGAAAAGTGTTCTTGGAAGAATACTATTTTTTCCTATCTATTTAGGCATTCACTGGAACTTTCTTTACTCCTAAAATTTATGCTTGAAATGGCTCAGAGTTTGTGTATGTGGAGCATATTGGCGGCTGATTGTATCTGTGAGTTTAGGAAAGACTTAACTTGATCCCTTGTGCAATGAAGTCTTTCAAAGAAAACCAGGGTTTTTTTTTTTTTTTTTTTTTTTCTATAAGGTAGAGTGGATATTCAGGCTCAGATTTTAGCTAAATTAAGAAGGACCTTTCTCTGTCCAGAATAGTATCACAAAATTAAGACTGGCTCTGGAAGAGAGACAGAGGATGCCCTCTTTTCATTGTCATACACCATTTGAATTGTGTTTGATAAATTTATATTGTGACCTTGAAAATGAAACCACTCAGAAATCCTGGTTAATTTCTGCCCCATGTGTCAGTCTCAAAGGGGAGACCTGCCTTTGCCAACAGACCATTCAGTAAGAAACAAAAATATTAAAACTCCACAATCACAACTTATATGGTCAAAAATTGTTTCAAAAATTAAAAAAAAATTGATCCTGGCATATTTATAAGCAATCATATATAAATACAGGAACATGTGTATTATGAATTTTCTTTAAACTACTTGCCTGCATTGATTATAGAGAGAATGAAACCTCACAATGAAATCTGATTGAATAAATTTAAACACTGTTGTGATCACGAGCGTTGTTTTATTAAGTCACTGGAATATAAGATACATGAAGCCTGAAATTTTAGTTGTTGTTATTGGAGGTTTATTTATTTTCTCCTACTGCTTTATCTTCAGGATCTAGAACCTTGCCTGGCAGGCAGTAGGTACTCTAACATTATTTGTTTAGTGAATGAAGAGAAGGGTATGAGAAGCATCTACCTCTGGAGATAAAAATACAGTGAGGTGAAAGAGAAGTATATTATTTTCCTTTCTCCTTGTTTAGGTTATAAACTGTCATATCCATAGCGCCTAGATCAGGGCTTGGTAGTTACTCTGAAATTGAAAGATTCAATAAGTGAATTTTTACATGAATAAAAATGTGAACTGCTGATTTTATCTGTTATGTCAATTGTCATTTTACTTTTGCTCTTTTTGCCAATTTCTAGAATTTTTTTCTTATTTGTTTCACAAATTTGTAGTCATTTAGCAATTCAACAATTATAAACATTTGGAAGTTCTGTGTATTTGTGGGTATAAATAGATTTTTTTTTTCCGATTTAACACTGCTTTCAAATTGCTTATTGAACTATAGTGGAGAGGAAAAAAAAGAACTTTTCTTCTACCTCTTAGGTTTAGAAGTTAAACTACAAATTAAACTGACAAAAGAGTAACAGGAGAAAAGGCATATTAATTTTATTAATATTTTATATTTTGTGTGTGTAAGGGCTTCAAAGCAAGGATGTGAAAATCTTAAAAAGCAGTTAGACTTGGGATTTTCTATACCGTTTTAACGAATGGTGATAAATTGTGGAGGAGTGACTAGACAATGGAAAGGGGATTTGAGCTTCTAGCGCCAATGAAGTTTGGGAAAGTGACCAAAAAACATGGGGAAACTAATATTATTATCTAATCATAACAGATAATGTTATTTTAGTAAGGTTATTTTAGTTAAGTCTGCATATACAGTCTCATTCCAGCGCCAGCTGTTTGTCTGTGCTAAGGGTCACTTTCCTCATCCTGGAATGGAGGGAAAGGGGGCATTTATGTCATCTTCAAAAAGGAAAATTTATGTACTACTTTTAGGCAGATAACTGGAGAACAGAGAACTTTTCCCAAATCTGTTTATTCTTACTTGTCTTCAGCTCAAAATAATCCTTATGCCAAAAAGGCATATTTTAGGGTGTCATACTCGAGACCCCTTCATAATCATTGATTAAAACATGTGACTGTTTCTGATAGCATATATAGCCTAGGAAAAATGTCATAGGTAGTGCTGGTGGTTGTTGGACATGCTGGTGCTTATGTACCTTTGAGTGAAGCTATTTTTATTTCCTGTTATGCTTACTGCTTGTTTTCCTGAAGGTAAAGATGTAAGTTACAAATATATGTGACCCAATTCTTAACAGCTTCTGCCAGGACTGACCCTATATCATCTCAGGTATGTCCTCAAGGGGACGTAGGGGAAGGGGAAACAGTTCTGTTTTCTCATTTGTGCCGTCTTTGATTTCCATAGAAAGTCAAAAGTCATTCTAGTAATACACACTTAGGAAATGTGAAGTGCTATGACTCATTTTATTTTGGCTTTGCACAGTGTAGAAAATTTCTTGGCTAGGAAGAAATTCCTTTTCAAACTACCAGTCCTCCCCAAACAATTCTCCTCCCTTCTGAATAGGTAGTTCTCTCTTTGCACAGACATTCTTCTGGGCTTAGCTGCTGTGTAACCTCTTAACCCTTCATTAATAATTTCCTGAGGCCAGTTTGTTATAAAGAAATATTGCAGCACAGACAGTGTGTGAGCAAGAGAGAGAGAGAGAAAGAGAGAGAGAGACACACGCACACTACTTTTTAATGACCAACTAGAATGGGATTAATGCTCTGAAAGAAATGAAAAAAAAGTACACATTAGACTTTTTCCCCATTACTTTGCATGTTAATCAAGGAGATCACCCCCTTAGGCAGAAGGTAATAAATGCTTTTCAACTTCTCTCCGTTATTCAGAATAAATGGCTCATTTCTATATTGTACACATATTTAAATGCTTTGAGTATTTAAAAGAATAATCATGAATCTTTCAAAGAATTCTTAATAGTAGGAGACCGTTGGTGAGTAAATTTATCTCTTTTTGGTTCTTAACAAAAGAGATAGTCTCTCTTTTCTTGAAGAAATCACCAAGGAACTGGATGTGTTCAGAGATGAACATTTGGGCTTCCACTCTCCTGCGCTATAATCCTTTCTCACCTTTCTCATATTTCAGCAGCACAGGACCTTGGTGAATTTCACACTGGTCCCTTGGCTGGCCAGTAGAGCAATAAACCTCCCATGAGAAATGCTGTGAATTACACAGACCTGTCATTACTCAGGGGATATGGGGCAATGATCAAAATGCTGCCTCCACAGAGAAATGCTCACACTCTAATGTTAAGTGAAAAAGCAGGGTGAGAATAAGATTTTAAAGATTTTTATGTATGCCCCCATAAATATTTCTATGTATGTAGAGGAACTAGAATGAAATACACTAAAATGTTGTAAGTATTTCATCTATAAAGGCTGTAGGGCAGCGGTGGGGGTGTTGGTACTTTCCTTTCTAAAATACATAGTATTTTCCAAATTTCCTATAGTAAGCTTATATTACTACTATATTAGAAACAATGCTGTGCTAATTCCTTAAACCTAATTTAAACAGAGGGTTCAGGGAAGGCAAATACAAATAGCATTTTCTCCTATTCTAACGGAAAGCACCTTAATATGCTAAGACTTTTTTTAGAAGCCTAGGAGGTGGCATTCTTAAAGGTGGCCCTTCAGGCTTAAGATTTAAAATTGGCTCTTAATTTTATCCCAGAGCTCGATGTGGATATAGTCAAAGCGGCCACAGCAGTCAGTGCAGGAGAGCCATCACAACAATTATCTATGTTGTTTTTGGCAGTTTATAAGAAATGTTGTTTTCACAAGACCTAAGAGTTTTGTCTGGGAAGAAAGAAGATAGCTGCCAACATTTGGCACCATATGGGGTTTTCGTCTTTTCCTTTTTTTTTTTTTTTTTTTTTAGCTTAGTGTGTAGTCTGTACATCCCCTCTTAAGCCTTGAAGATCAAGACAATATTCTGGGAGGTTTTTTTTTTTTTTTTTTTTTAGTACACTTGTTGGAAACATCTGGAAAATGCCATTAGGTTGCACACCATGGACTTCATTTATAGACAAGTGTGTGAGATAAAAAACATGGAAAAAAATCCCTGCTTTGCAGCTGCATTCTATGGCACACCATCCACAGTGTGTGTGTAGACCGTAGAGACTTGCTATTCACACTTATTGAGACTAGCAGATTGAGAAACTGTAAATTAATTTCCCTTTCTAGGCATAGAATGTCTGTCAACCATACCAGAACCTGTCCCTTATTGAAGTCAGGCAGTTTCTGATTTTGTTGCTACTTTGCTTTTACCCTAAGGCTGCACATTCACACTCTCCACAGTATATGGACATCATAGTCAATGTAGAATATTTTGTCCTAGGAAATATTATTTAGTTTTTGGAAGAAACACTGCAGATTGTGCTTATGACACTAAACTGAATCAAGGATTCAGTTTAAAGGATTGAGGGGAAAAGGCTGATAGTGACAATCTCGTTTCTTAGACCTCTTTTTGCTGTTATACCTCAACTAAGGCAGTTGTTTTGTGATACCACCTCTCATTAATTTATCTACACATAAATAAGGAACTAAGCAACAAATAAATAAACAAGGAAACAAAACCACACAGTTTTATTTCCTGAATTTCAGTTTTTCTTGTTGTCCTGTCTTTCATTGTCATCCTTCATTTTGATGTTTACTTAGTTTAATTCCATGTTTCAAATGAAAACTACTGTCTGCAGAGTCTAGAACCCCTGAAAGTGCATTAGCTAGGCCATGTCAGGGGAGAACTTTAAATTAAAAGAGAGTTTTGAGTAGAAAAGTAAATGTGGAGTCTTTTGAGTAGGGAAATAAGTGCCAAAGTAACCCTCTGTGTAACCTGCAGCTAGTCCATCCATAGCAGAGGGTTACAGAACCACAGCTGTTCATACACACAGATCCTGAATAAGAGATGGCTGGGCAGAGGGCTTGTGTGCGTTCCTGCTTTTACCCCTTTTGGTCTTTTATCTTGTTTACTTCTTAGGAGCTAGAATCCCAGCAGATGAGAGGGCGATCTCTTTGGTCCATTCTGCTGACCTCCCTTCTTTATGTCATTTGAGGTTTGTAATGTTGACTCATTAACACTGCTTTACTAGGCTAGCTGAGCAGAGAGATTCCCATTTCTGCTTCCAGCCTTCTTAACACTGAAACTGAGATTTCTCTGCTCCTGCTTCTTTTTCCCTGAAGTAACATTAAAAATTACTTCAAGCATTCCTAAGTAAACTGGGTGATGTCTTCTTACTGCTTTTGGTCTGGAAATTTTCAAGGGCAAGAAAGTCTTAACACATATGAAAACATGAACTGGGAGTGATTGAGATACTGTGTTGCCTAGCCCTCTCCTTCTGGTCTAAGTGAGGTCATTTTCTAGGAGGTGAAGTCATTATCTTAGTCATGTATGTTGTTGGCAGCAAGACTAGAACACAGGTCCAACTCTCAGTCCCGGGCTCTGTCTTTCTCATCATGACGTGTCTTTCTGTTCCTGTGGTCTTGATGATAAATAGATAAACTCTGGAGAAAAGACAGTAGCTCTTCCTTCGGGGACCTTGGCAAATTTGAGCTCACTATTACCTCAGAAAAGGGGTTGTTGTTTAAAATCCTATATAATTTCTAATGCCATGCTCATTAAATAAAATAATACCAAGGCCATTTTTCATCAAAAAGGTGGAAACCTCACTATAGCATGCTTGTTTATAATTTTTATTGATAAATGAAATCATCTTGGATGAAATAATATGTAGTATACGTTAAAGTGGGTTGGTTGCTTTTCCTAAGTTATACTTTTTATATTTCTGTTTACCATATGCTGTGAAACCAAAGCTATTATTTTTGCCTAATTCTGATAACATAGTCCATATTCTAGGTGGTAGATAAAGAAATATTTCAGCATTTACCTTAAAATTCTTGTTTTTTTAAAGTTGTTTCCTCTCTATCTTCTCTGCCAGATGTGAGTAATACTAACAACTAGTACTTTCTGTAGGATTCACAGTTCTGTCTGCATATTCCATAGGCTGTTTTTAATAGGCAGGACATAACCTACTTTCATTCAGTTTTTCATAAATATAACAAATGTTACATAGTTTACAAGAAGAAATATCAAGCCTAAAGCCTCTTGTTGGCATGATAACTATTGCCAAATCAAATATGGGAAGAGGATAGAATATGAATTCTAATTTCTTAGTTCCAGTAGTTGATTTGGATCAGATGCGATCAGCTCCTGGCAGCAAAGGGCTGAAATCCTTCTGATAATGAGCCTGGTGATTTAGGAGTCAGATTGGGCCCGTGAGTGAATATTATAATAGAGGGAGAGAGTGGTACAATGTTGGATGTTTTTCAGAGAGAATTGAAACTAAACTGCTGAGTCTCTTTGGTCATTAAAATTCCCAAGGTGCTTTTTGCAAGATTATGAGTTTTTAGCCAGCATCCTGACCAAATGAGTAATTGCTCTGCCAATCGCTCCTGCAATTTCATTTGTACAAGGTCATTGCATCCACTTCCTGAGCTAAACTGTCACATTAAGGGAGAGTAGCCTCTTTGAGAGAGAGTGATCTCTTTAATTAACAAACTCATTTGCCCCCCTGTTTTGGGAAAAGAGACAGTAGTTGCTTAGCATCTATAAATAGGAGCTATATTTTTTCTGTTTTTTCTTTTTTCTTATAAATCTTTGGTTTTTGGTTTAGACTTCTGTCTAGAAGAAAGCATATTACTGTTGTGAATTTTCCCTACTGATTTTATATATATATATATATGTATGTATATGTATATGTATATATACACATATATATAATTTAAAATATTAAGAGATGTCTATAAAATCTGTTTATTATTCATTTAACAACTATTTAGTTAGCATTTATGACATATGCAGCAAGATACTAGTCACAGATTAAAAAGCAATGAGCAGAATGTACAAAACTTGTGGTCTCCTGGAGTTTACATTTCTATTGAGGGGAGAAAAAAGGACAAATAACAGAAATAAGTAAACTATTGGTATAATAGAAAATGGTCAGTGCTGTGTTTTGGGGGTTAGAGAGTGTGGGGATAGGGCACATTGTTGCAGTTTGAAATAAGTCACCGAGGGCTGACTGAGAAGGTGACTTTGAGCACAGATCTTGCAGAGATGGCGGAGAAGGCCTTCACAGACAGGGCCAAGGGGAGAGGCAAATGCCCTGGGTCAGAATGTGCCTAGCAAGATTGAGGATCAGCAAGGGGGATTGTGTTCTGGAGGGGGGCATGTAGATGAGTGATGAATTTTATATAGAGATGATTATTTCTGCCGAGTGAGAATACACTGTAGGGGAGCAAGGGAGCAAATGCCGTGATAGTGACTTAGGCCAGAGCAAAGTAGGTAAGTGGTCAGGTTTTGGATTTATTCTGAAATGAGAGCTGTTGGCATTTGCTGGCGGACTGGAAATTGGGAGTTGAGATGGATTGTCAGGTGCCAGCCTGAAGGTGCCACCTGTGGGACTTGGCAGGCATTTTTGTCTTCGCATGCGGTTTTTGTCTTGAAAATCTTCAAGCTACTTGTTAATTGCCCTAGCGTGGTAACAGTGGACGCATGAATTGATTGTGATGGTGAAAGTATGTAAGAGACACACATTGGTGATGGATTTTATTTTTCATTTTTAATCATGATAAGAAGTCAGTGCATGTGAGTAGATCAATAGAAGAGAAAGAAGCAAACATTGCATTGATTTGGAAGCATATAAATAATGCCTAGTGGAAGACAGGCCCTTTTTTTATTTACAGAGGAAGATGTGCCAGAATAAAGAATTCCATTTAGTGATAAATATAGCTAAGACATACTCAGTGTTTACCATCTACTAGACATGCATGTAAGCCCTTAACACATATTGATACCTTTAATGATCACAGAAGACATTTGAGTGAAATTACTAGCATTAATCCCAATCTAAGAAGAATTTAAGCCACAAGGCCAAGGTCATGTGGTTTTCAGCAAGGGCAGTCTGGCTCCATGGCACATGCCCTTAATCGTTACAGTGCCTCTAATAGCCACTTTAATTTGTTAGAACTAAAGCTCTAATTTGGCTAGGTGCTAAGCAGACTTGCTCAATTTACAGTTTCATTTCTTAAATGTAGACAAGTCAATGAGAGTTCTTAAATACCTTGGAGTTTATTCTTACTAACACAACATATTTGTTTTAAGGGAAAGCCTGGACGTTTGGGATGAGGAAAATCCATAGTGGAAGAAAAGGCAGAGTGTGAAAATATGGCTTAGTGAAATTGGGTTTAAATTCTGGTTTATTCACTTCTTAGTTACACGATCTTGACTTCACCACTTAACCCTTCTGAGCACTTAATTCTCTAATTTGTAAAATGTTAACATTAAGAACTAGTTCACAGGGACTTCTGGCAACATGCTTGGTCTGCTTAATAGATTTTAGTTTCTCTGCCCATCTTCTTGGCTAGATAGACTGAAAATGAATGTAGGGGTTTCTGAAAACAAATTGGGTCAAGTGAAAAAAAAAAAGGTTTGATACAGGGAGGCCAATGAAACACTCCAATGTAGCTCCACAGGAGAACATTTAAAGCAAGAGGTTTTGTGCACTTATAGTGGTGCTTGTCAGAGTTGAAAGTGCATTTAAATCCTCCCGGATCTTGTTAAAATGCAGATTCTACATCAGTAGGCTTGGGGGTGGGGACTGAGATTCTGCATTTCTAATAATTTGATGTGATGCTGATCCTGCTGGCCTGTGCACCACACTTTTACTAGCAAGGACATATCAAAATAGATTTATGAAAAAGTACCATGGGAATTTAGAGCGAATAATATCAAGGTTGATACCAGTAAAACAGTTTAACAGAGCTTCTCAGAGATGAAATGAGCTACATCATAGGTATTAATTCCCTGCCTAAGGCTGTATTTGCGTCATTTCTGATCTGTGCTGTTGATATATTGATACACCAGGGGGTTGAGCCAGACTTGAATTTTCTGTTACTCATTGGTAGGGGTTACCCTTAAATAGAAGTGAGTAGAGCATTTAAGCATTATTAGTTACATAGGTTCCTGGGCTATAGGGCACCAAGCACAGATTTTTTAGAGGGAATTCACTCACTGAAAAGATAATCAGATTAAATGACTACTAATGCTCATTTTAACCTTGTGATAGGACGTTAAGTCACACATACTCTAGCCCAGAGGGATAATCTGTGATCTGTATGGTATCTGTCTAACACATATTACTAAGCAGAAATCTCAGAATTCCTTAAAGGTTTTAAGAGGAAATTATTCATTGTATTCATAATCATTCATATCCATTTGATTGCTCTCTAATCACAATATTGCAATTATACATAATTATTGTAATTATACATGTAGTTACAATATAATTATAATTATACATATATAATTACAATATAATAATATAATTATATAATATACATGTATATTATATACATATATTCCTTTAGTGTATTGCTAGCAGTATTTTTTTTGTCTGTTTTAGGTCTTGGTGATTTGTGCCCTTACTGTTTCTCAGAATTTTTCAAAATTTAGCCTGTAAGTTACTAAGAAATGTAAATGGATAGGGCATGGCTATTGACACACATACATTCTTCTTTTCCCCTCAATTTTCATACAGCTGTAGTGTTACTAGAAAAAAGTATCTATTTATGGGAAGTGTTTTTCTCTTCTCCTGTGGAATCTTAAAGGCTTATTTTCAAGTATTTCTAGAGCTGCCACCTGTTAGATTATAGTGATTCTATGCTTTGTAGATATTTTTTAATCATGAAAGAAGATAAGCTAGAAAAATAAAGTACATTCGATGTTGGAAAAATGTTACAGGCTTTTTGAATCCTGTTTGCGTTGAGCTCTTGGACCCTCCTTCCCTGGCCAGCCTTCTGGAGCGCCTGTGAGCACAAAGGAATGGCATGTATTTATACTTGTGTAAATATGATCCTGTATGCTCTCCACTGAGAACATGCAGGCGGCCCTTTTATGGTCAACAAGGGGTTTTCCCTCTCGTCTTTAGGCAGTCCACAGGGCTACGTGCTCAAGAGTGTATTTTTGATGCCATCCATCAGAATGCTTTCATAATCTGCCTCCCTTTTATAAAATCTTGGAAATGACTTTGTTATACTTGCCTTTATTCACTAATAGATCATCCAGGAACTTATGAAGACTTTCATGTAAAATGTCAAAGTTCTTTTATTTTATTTTTTTCTAAGCCACCTCTGTTCCTGTTCAATTTTTACTTTATTAACAGGCTCTTCTTGCAAAATAGACCATGTCACCTTATTATTTTGATCACATATCTCAGGACTCTCAGAGTTGTTGGTATTCCTTCAATGAATATATGGTATCTTATTTTATCATGTAAGTAACTTCAAATTTTGTCTTTGATGAAGTCTCACGTATTCATATACCAAAAAGAAATTGTTAACCGGCCCAAAAGTTGAAAGAAGGATCATGAGTGGGTAGTGTTTGGAAACAGTATTGAGCAAACACATTATTTGGTATTTTCTTTTGCCTTGGCATTTAAAAAATAGCAAATAATAATAACATTGATTACAATAACATTATTTTAAAACTGATGCATTCTAGAAAATGATAAAGCTAATGATAAACCACCTTATTTCTCTCAGCACAGTATTCCTGTGAAAGCTGTTTGGATGTCCAGCTCTAAAACAAATGTTCTGTCTAAAATTACAGAATAAAGTTTGTGGAGAGGCAATAACCTTTCATGGTTGTTGACCGTCATCCCGTGCAGTTTCTCATTTGTAAGAGAATATTTCATTTTCAATCATTTTCTATAAATTGCTTAATTGCATGGGAAAAAATGTTAAATAGCATTACTTTTAAACTGTATACGTTATTGAAGAACCCCTTCATTAAATTTCACTTACCTCACAGATCTCTATCTATCCCTTCAGATTTCAGCTCAGTGATCACTGCGTCAGTGTGGTCTTCATTATTAATTCACAATTTAGTTTACAAATACTTATTGAACACTAACTATGTGCTAAGCCATTGGTCTTTTGGGTCTTAAGAGTCTCTTAAACCTGTGAAGACTGTTGAAGATGCCAAAGAGCTTTTGTTTGCATACATTATATCTATTGATAGTTACCACATTGACGTTAGAGCCAAGAAAGTTCAAACATATTTATTTGTTATTCATTTAGAAATGGCAAGGATAAACACATTAACATATTTATGAAAAAATATTTTCCAAAGTAGAAACAATTAGTGAGGAGTGTGGTATTGTTTTATAGTTTTGAAATCTGCTTATGTCTGGCTTACTTGAAGACAACTGAATTGTCATATCTGTCTCTGCATTCAGTGATATCAAACAGTAGGTAGCCCCAGACAAACTTGACTGTACACTTATAAGAAAATGGGAGTGAAAAAGGCAAAAAAACACCTCTTATTATTACTCTGAAAATACTTTAGATGTTACAGACCCACAAAAGGATATTCTGGACAGACACCCAGAAATTCCCAGACCACACTTTGAGAACCTTAGACATTGGGTATCGATCAGTGCACAAAAAGACACAGATCTCTTCCTTTGAGGGCCTCTGTTTATTCTAAGAGTACCAGGCAATTTCCCTTTTTTAATAGTTTAATTTTCCCATGGCAAGGTAGTCTCCAGAAATGTCAGGGACTTGTTTTTGAATTTCACGCATTTTTACATTTCTGATCTCCATTATTAAATATTTATTGAGTAAATAGATAAAATCAATTGTCCAGAGCGTTCAATATATATTTCATAACCTATATTTAGGGCATTTACTTTACTATTTAATAATATAGACAAGATTCCAAAATTTTAGAAAAGACTGGCTTAACTCTCTGGATTAAGTACTGTAATTTTTGAACTTTTTCAGGATACTTGGAAATATTTAAGTACCCAGGAAGGAAAGGCTGATCTTGAAATTGGAAAACAATTGATTTGATGTAATAACTAGGTAGATTTCAATATGGTTCTTTGACTTCAAACCAGTAGTTTGATTCTTTAAATATGTATTTTTAGTAATTCACATTGTTGAGCAATTAAAGGCTTTCATATGTGAGTAATCTACTTGAATTATTGTTGATTGCTTCAGATATTCTGAGGAAATGAGAAAATCAGCTTTTTCCTTTGCATGTCATTCTATGTAGGGAACAGTGCTTCTAGAAACTAGTGTTGCAGAGCAACTGCAATTGTTTACCAATTTCAGTAACTTCCTTTCCAGTAAGCTTCTGTTAACTTTATATACTGTAATCCCAAGTAGTTATATTTCCATTTTTATGTTGCATTCTGTCAACGTGAGGCTGGTAGCAGTTTTAGAAGTTTTGTATTATCTGGGTAATATTTAAGGCATAAGGCTTGTAGAGGAATGATCAGAGTTAGAAATCAATTAACAATTCTTAGAAGGGGGTGTTCATTTAATTTCTGCTGAGGACACATTGATGTCAACTTGATTTTGAAAGGCATTTTATGTAACAAGCCACAGTTTAAATATAAAACGATAAAACATTTTGTGCATATATTTCATTTGGCTAATAATGCAAGTCTGATGTGAATTCCACATTGTCATTTAAGTGAAAAATGTGTTTTCTTACATATAAGATTTGTATAGACTCATCTCTTCAAGCCCACTTTTATGAGCCTAATTTTGTTTTTTAGGTTTATGTGAGAAAATCCAGTAACTGAGAATAAGGCCTTGCTGACTATAGGATTTTATTTCATGTAAGGTTGAAATTGCCTGTTATTTCTTGTTTCTATATCTGACTCATCGAGTTATTTTTCTAGTGAATTCACATTGTTCATGATGTCAGTATTGCAAGTTTATGCACATATTATTGTATAATACAATGTAAGATAATCAGAAAAAGATATAACTTTAAAGTGGTGATCCAGTAACTACAGTAGAGCTTTAGGGTAGAGCTTGGCATACCATTAAGCCTAAAAAACGATATGTAAATTAAATAGCCAAAGTTCTTTAGTTAATAAATAATACAGGCCCAGCCTTTATTCATCTTAAGGCTGAGAGAGAAGCCATTATATTGTTTGGATGCATTCATGGACAATACTGAATCACAAATTGCAGACCCAAGGAGGGCTGTATTCTGTACTGGTTTTGACCTCTTGTTAATAGGAATTATGATATTTGATGGGATTGTGGTTTTTACTCCAAGTGAATTTGGTTTTAAAATTTAAAATTACTATACCTATTTTAATACTTAGATTATTTTTCTAAGGATTGAACAATATAAAATAAATTGTATTTATATTAATAATAGTTTACTTATATTATTTATAATTTTGTTGTGCTATTATATTAGTATGTTCATTAAAGTATTAAATATACAGATCATAGATAACTTTTAGATTTTTCCTTTTGAATAAAGTGCCTAAAATTCACTTGCAAATAACCACTTTTAATATTTTCTTACACAGCTTTTTATAACTTTTTACATATGAATACTTACTCATGTCTTTATTTTTTACAAACATGAAATTTTATATGTATGTTATTAACCATGCTTTTTAAAATCTGAGTTTTGTCAGTTTTTTAAATATAAATATTGACTTGTTATTGCCATGGTTCTTACACTCTTTTAGATCACTTGATATTTTAAAGAAATCTATGGAATATTTCCTTCCCTCAAAAAATGTATCTGCAAGAAAATGTATAAAGTTTTATGGGTCCCAGGACCATGAATCTCTGATCAAGAGCCATTGGTCATGTCATCAGTTCTTAACTGCTTCATGGATTCTAACTTAAGTTTACACAGCTTAAGTTTTATTTAATCAGCACGTTATGATTGGATTCTAGGATTTTTTTAATTTAGCGCTTAGGATCTGCTCTACAGTGAATACCTTGGTATCTACATACCTTTTACATATCTTTATATTTCTTTCATTAGAGTGACTTCCTAGAACTTGAATGATTGGATCAAAATTTTACCTTTTTTCCTAGTATGTTATGTATGTGTGTGTGTGTGTATTTTCATATAACAAACTAACTTAAAATTGTAAAAATTTGTCCTTTCGTAAGAAATCTGTATGTAAAAGTACTGTTTCACCTCATTTGGCATAATTCTCCCAATCTTTGCCAACCTGATACTACACAAATTTAATATATTAATTTAGTAGGTTGTAAATGTATCATATTAATATTAAGCACATTATTAAAATTGAGAAGAATTTTTAGTCCCTAGTTTTGTTTCTCTGTAATTTCTTCATTATTCTCTAAAGAACTTTATCTTAAGGTAATTTTTTTTTCCACCATGAATCAAGTTGCTACTGAAATACATTTGCCTTTCAACCAATATTAGGGTTGTATTGTATTGTGTAAACACAGGAAATAGTTTAGAGATTTCAGGCACTTTAGAAAATATGTTTCCACCATGTTCAGATAGGTGAATATGCCTTTCTTATTTATTTATTTAGAAAGGTTTTGTTTTGTTGCCCAGGTTAGGTTGCAGTAGCACGATCACAGCTCACTGCAGTGCCAACCTCCTGGGGCTCATGTGATCCTCCCACCTCAAGCCTCCTGAGTAGCTGGGACTACAAACTGCCACCATGCCCAGATGAATTTTTTGTATTCTTTGTAGAGATGGGGTTTCACTATTTTGCCTAGGCTGGTCTTGAACTCCTGGGCTCAAGCCATTTGCCCTCCTCAGCCTCCCAAATTGCTGGGGTTACCGGTGAGCCACCGTGCCTGACCACCTTTCTTATTTTTAATTATTCAAGTAATTTCTTTGAATCTTCACTTAGGGTTTCATTGTGGTGGTCTGCAGAAGAAATACCTCATATTGGGTTTGCGGTGGAAAGATAAGATTTTATCCAGCTTTAGACATAATTTTGTGCGTTCAAATTATTGAGAAACAAGAATCAATGCTTTAAATGATGATGTTTCCAAGATTGCATCCTTGATCCATTCTCTTAGTATATCCTTTTCTTCAGAAATGCCTTCTATCACTATGGCTTCAGTAACCATGTATTTATTGATAATTTCAAATCTCTTTTTTCAGCACACACCTTGCTTTTTTCACTCAGACTCATCTGTCCATATGCGTGCAGTGCTGTCTACGTGGATGTTCCCTTAGTGCTTCAAGTTTGACATGTTCAAAACTGATCTTATTTCTCAGCTCTTAAATTTGGTTCTGGTCATGAATTCCATTGCATAGAGCATAATATTTTTCATCAAATTGTTCACATCAGAAACCTGAGTCCCTCTTCTTCGTTCCTATTTTCAAATGTTTTCCAAGATCTGTTGTTGCTGCTTCATTGACATACCTTAGGCATTCCTTTCAGTCCCCTCTGCTGCTTAGTTCAAGGCAATACGATAGTATTCCTGATTACTGCAGTAACCTCTAATTTGTCATTCTTCTTCCATTCGTCTACTCCATCCCATCCATCAACAATGCTGTCCGACATGTCAGTCTTTTAAAATTTCTTCACAGCTCTGCTTTGCGTTTGGATAAAAGTCAAGTTCCTTTGCAAGACTTTTCAAATATTTCCTCTTTTTCCAATTGCCTTTTCCTGATTCTTCTCTAGTGTTTCTTCTATCCTACACTCTTCATCTACCTCATGATCTAAATACATGGAGAAGAACAGAAAGCTGAGTGCTGGGATTGGTAGGTTCCAGAGAAAGGGTAAAAAACTGTTGTTGTTGTATTTTTTAAGACAAAGTAATCATTTATTAAACCAACTAATTGTATTAGTTCTTCCCTCTCCTTTGGTTAGGAATGAGTTGAGAGGTGGAGGCCAAGGGGGAGAGAGACCTGAAATGTAGTAGAAATTCTCCTCTGAGAGTTTGCATTTCTCTCAATTTTGATCCATTCTTGAGATGCAGTCAAGGTTTGACGTTTGAGTACTCTCTAGGGGAACAAGGTCCTCCTCATAGTACCTGAAGAAAGATACTTTTTGAAACTCATTCTATTACGACGTTGGGTGGATACTGATTTCACTAAAAGACAGATCCAACTGTGATGGGAAGTCACAGAGCTAGCAAGTAGCAAGGTGTTTTTAGTATTTTCTGACACCAACCAAAGAGAGTGCTTATTTATATTTTAATATTAATCTCCAATGACCATAACAGGAAGAGGAAAGATACTGATTTATAATTACAACTTCACATGTATTTTCGTTCTAGCAATTGTCAGATTTTTTCCTCCCCTGTCTATGACTCCTAAATAGTCAGTATATAGATTTTATAAAATGTGTACTTGACATTTTAATTTCCTTGAGGGCAAGGACCTTGTTTAATTTTGTATTCATGTTGTTTAACACGAGATCTAGCATATACAGTGTAGTCTTATTTTTCATGGTATTGATGGGGTCTGTAAAGCCATTGCAAACACTAAATTAATGAACAATGAACTGTTGCTGCTGTGGCTCTTACAAGATTAGGTTCCTGCGAGTTCCTGGTCACAACATATTCGTCAGCTGATCAATACAAACCTTATTTTATGTGTGTTTCTGTATAAAGACATCTTATTTAATATATAGTCATGTGCTGCATAACCATGTTTTGGTCAATGATGGACCACATATATGACAGTGGTCTCATCAGATTTTAATGGAGCTGAAAAATTCCTATCCCTTAGTAAGGTTGTAGCTGTTGTAGTGTTATAGTGCAGTGTATTACTCACATGTTTGTGGTGATGCTGGTGGAAACAAACCTCCTGCACTGCCAGCCCTGTAAAAGTGTAGGACATAACATTATGTATAGTGCATAATACTTGATAAAGATAATGAATGACTGTGTTACTGATTTTTGTATTTGCTATACTATTTATTATTTTAGAGTATATTCCTATTACTCATATTTAAAAAGTTAACTGTAAGTCAGACATGGTGGCTCACGCCTGTAATGGCAGCACTTAGGGAGGCCGAGGCGGGCAGGTCATGAGGTCAAGAGATCGAGACCATCCTGGCTAACATGGTGAAACCCTGTCTGTACGAAAAATACAAAAATTAGCTGGGCGTGGTGGTGCACGCCTGTAGTCCCAGCCACTCGGGAGGCTGAGGAAGGAGAGAATCGCTTGAACCCAGGAAGCAGAGGTTGCAGTGAGCCGAGATCATGCCACTGCACTCCATCCTGGGGACAGAGCGAGACTCCATCTGAAAAACAAACAAACAAACAAAACAAAACAAAAAAACGTTAACTGTAAGACAGCCTCAGGTATGTTTTTAGGAGAGATTCCAGAAGAAGGCATTATTATCATAGGAGATGACATGTCCATGCCTATTATTGCCCCTGAAAACCTTCCAGTGGGATAAGATATAGAGGTGGAAGACAGTGATATTGATGGTCCTGATCCTGTGAAGGCCTTGGCTAATGGGTGTGTTTGTGTCTTCTGTTTTTCATTAACAAAGTTTAAAGGTAAAACAAAATAAAAAAAATTTAAAATTAGAAACAAGCGCATAGAATATGGATATAAAGAAAGAAAATACGTTTGTGTAGTTGTGCAATGTGTATTTTAAACTAAATGTTATTGCAAAAGAGTCAAGTTAAAAAACTTAAGTTTATAAAGTAAAAAGTTACAGTAAGCTAAGGCTAGTATATTATGGAAGAAAGTAAAATATTTAACAGATAAATTTAGTGTAGCCTAAGCATTTAGCCTTTATAAATTCTACAAAAGTGTACAGTAATGTGCTAGGCCTGAAAATCACTCACCACTCACTCACTGACTTACTCAGAGCAACTACCGGTCCTGTAAACTCTGTTCATGGTAGGAACTCTATACAGGTGTACCATTTTAAATCTTTTATATTGTATTTTTGCTGTACCTTTTCTATGTTTAGATATATAATACTTACCATTGTATTACAATTGTCTACAGTTTTCAGTACAATAATGTGCTTGACAGGTTTGTAGTCTGGGAGCAGTAGGCTGTACTACGTAGCCTACGTGTGCGATAGGCCATACCATTTAGGTTTGTTTAAGCATGCTCTATGATGTTAGCACAATGACAAAATTGCCTAAAGACACATTTCTCAGAATATATCCCAGTTGTTAAGTGACTCATGACTGTATATTGGTGATTCATTAACATTAAGCACAAGGCACTATAATTCATGCCTGAAGGAAGCTTATCTAACACACATATTTTCTCTGTAAAGTCATGTGTTAGTTCATTTTCACACTGCTGTTAATATAAAGAACTACCTGAGACTGGGTAATTTATAAAGGAGGGAGATTTAATTGACTCACAGTTCCACATGGCTGGGGAGGCCTTGGGAAACTTACAATTATGGCAGAAAACAAAAGGTGAAAGGTGAAGAGGAAGCAAGGCACGTCTTACATGGTGGTAGGAGAGAGAGAGGCAGGGAAAGTGCTGCACTTTTAAACCATCAGGTCTTGTGAGAACTCATTCTCTATCACAAGAACAACGTGAGGGAAAACGCTCTTATGATCCAGTCACCTCCCACTAGGTCCCTCCCTTGATATGTGGGGATTACAGTTTGAGATAAGATTTGGGTGGGGACACAGAGCCAAACCATATCAAGGCACATCATAGCCTTGTGTCAAGGAACACTAGACAGCACTTCAGCACTATGCTTTGAGAAATTTTAAACAGCAAAATTACCGAGTAATAGCAAAAAATTGAGAACAACCTAGCACTAAATATGCTGCAGAAAGGATGCTTGTTTACAGTTTGGGAGTTGGAACAAGAAGGCAGAGCATATCTTTGCTCCACCTCAGCTGTGAACAGCATCATCTTGGGTGACTCAAGTTTTGTGCTGCTCTGTGTCTGTGCATGTCTGCCAACGACCACAAAAGATGCCGTGTATTGGTTTTGGGGTTGCAAATTAATTGTAGCCAGTAGGTGAATTCACCAATATGGAATCTACAAATAGTAAGGATCTACTGTAGTAAGTTTGGATATTTTATTAAATATATGAGCAGCATTTCATTTCCCTTTATGACAAGAATATACAGCTAATAGCTAGTGATATCTACTGTGGGACTGCATTTCATTAGATTTCCTTCATTTAGGTCTTTAAAGAACCCTATGAATTAGCTGACTTTCTTGTACAGGTGAGGCAACCCCGATTCAGAGAAGGCACGGGATTTGCCCAAGGTCTGGCAGGTAGGGAGCGGCAGAGACTAGGTTCTCAACGGACAAGCCTGCCTCCACCATGTGATGATTATTAACTTTCATCCCATACTTTTGTTTACTTCACTCTTTGTGTGTGTGTGTTTGTGTGTGTGCGTGTTAGAAACTTCTTTTTTTTAAAATTATACTTTAAGTTTTAGGGTACATGTGCACAACATGCAGGTTAGTTACATATGTATACATGTGCCATGTTGGTGTGCTGCACCCATTAACTCGTCATTTATCATTAGATATATCTCCTAATGCTATCCCTCCCCCCTCCCCCCACCCCACAACAGGCCCCAGTGTGTGATGTTCCCCTTCCTGTGTCCGTGTGTTCTCATTGTTCAATTCCCACCCGTGAGTGAGAACATGCTGTGTTTGGTTTTTTGTCCTTGCGATAGTTTGCTGAGAATGATGGTTTCCAACTTCATCCATGTCCCTACAAAGGACATGAACTCATCATTTTTTATAGCTGCATAGTATTCCATGGTGTATATGTGCCAAATTTTCTTAATCCAGTCTATCATTGTTGTACATTTGGGTTGGTTCCAAGTCTTTGCTATTGTGAATAGTGCCACAATAAACATACGTGTGCATGTGTCTTTATAGCAGCATGATTTATAATCCTTTGGGTATATACCCAGTAATGGGATGGCTGGGTCAAATGGTATTTCTAGTTCTCCATGCTCATGGGTAGGAAGAATCAATATCGTGAAAATGGCCTTACTTCACTCTTTGAACACAAACAGAGTGTGTTGTTCCTGAGTTTATACTTCCTTTAACTACATAAAGTAAATATTATGCTTGCTTTGATTGCTGAAAGGTAAACTCAAGTGTATTCACTTAGAAAATTTAAAAAAAATCCCTTAAAAGTGTAAATTGTAGGAAATGTGAAGATGAATTAGACTCCTGATCAAAACAGAGCACATTAAATGTTCTTAATAATAGATTAAATTAGCATTGCATTAGTAAGTAAATATCCATCTCTTACCTCTTTTGTTTATATATTTTCTAAAACTTTGAGCTATTTTTACCTCAAATCATATACTATAAATGTCAGGGTTAGTATTGCAGATGCTCTTTAAATGTTGCTGTAATATATTTCTTATGAGTAATGTATAGAACAATTTTCAAAAGAAAGAAGGCTTTAAAATAAAAAAGATAAAAGTACATTCCACTACCTAAGTTTTCTGTTCAACACATGTAGTTTAACAAAAAAAAACTCCTATAAATGTAGTGTTTAAAATCCATGCAAAGATATGTTCCACTCTAAGTATAAACCATAATTCTGAATAAATATCTCCACTTCAGTTTAAGAGGATAGTTAACATAGCAAATGTCTGGGTGGTCCAAAGTTTCATGAAGCTTGAACATTCTAGGGAGTAGGGGCCAGTAAACTTAGTTTCTAATATTAACAGCCTTGCATTTGTCTATTGTCTTGGCCTTAGTTGTCCCAGCTCTAATAAACAGTTAAGGTGTGATGCTCTTGAAGATTACTGTGGGTTGTTTTTCTTGGATAGTTATGAAAGAGAATCACTGTTGACTCACCTCCCCCACAGGCCAGCTCTGTGATTGTCAAGTGTTCCAAAGCACATGCAATAACCGAAGACGTGAATGCAATCCTGGGTGACTTAAGCCTTCATGGATCTTTGACTATAATTTAAGTTTCCTTCCCAGTAGAAATATAATACTCTTTGTCCTGTAGCTTGGAGGCACTCTTAACAATCTTTTTATTGTCACTGTTATCTTTTCAGAAACTCTACATTAGCCTTCGGAAGGTAAGCCAAAAAAGTTTTAATAACAGGAAATACCTGCCATTTTACCCCTAATACAAAAGAATTCATGTCTATCGGTTTCAAGTTTTGGAAGGTCAGGATTCTGAGGCTGTCACGCCTTTTGCTTTCACAATTTTTTGTCAGTTTTGTCTATTCAGGATGATTTTACTGCATTCCACACTTGGCTGGCTACCCTCCATCCCCTCAGCCCCTACCTCCAACAATAGGTAGCAGGAAAAAGAAGTTAAAATACAGTTACGGGATTACTGGGCAGGGAAATTAAAACCAATAATAAGATGATAAGGGAAAGCAGGTGAGGCTGAATTTTATGTATAAACCTATACATTTTAAACCTAAATTCTTTTATTTTTATTTTTATTTATTTTTTTGAGACAGAGTTTCACTCACCCAGGCTGGAGTGCAATGGCATGATCTTGGCTCACTGCAACCTCTGGCCTTCCTGGTTCAAGCGACCCTCCTGCCTCAGCCTCCCGAGTAGCTGGGATTACAGGCGTGCACCACCACTCCCAGCTAATTTTTGTTTTTTTAGTAGAGACAGGGTTTCACCATGTTGGCCAGGCTGGTCTTGAACTCCTGACCTCAGGTTATCTGCCCACCTCGGCCTCCCAAAGTGCCGGGATTACAGGCGTGAGCCACTGCGCCTGGCCTAAACCTAGATTCTTAGTAATTGTCCTGAGTATAAGGAGTCTTAACTTTATAATGGGATTTCATTTCTGTTTTCAATTACATAGTTGTTATGGAGATGCCTTATTTAATAAAATATGTTTTAAGGTAGTGTAAACAATTCATTCTCCACATTCGTCCCCGCCAAAAAATGTGATATTAGGATTTGCTAGCCTACAGATCCTACAGATTGATTAAGCTCAAAAATCTTATTGCAGTCTTTGGATATCCTTTCACTTCCTCAGATTTGATGATGTTTGCCTGATTTTGCACATGCTCTTCCCACTGCCTGAAATTATTTTTACACAGGTCTGCCTGGAAAAATCATATAGGAATAAGGATAAACTATATAGGATTTTGTGAATTAAATCTACTTTTGAACAAAAATCTCTTAAATGCAGATTTCTTAAAATCTGCTTACAATGTAGGCAAGTTACCCAGTATTCACACAATGGCATATAAGGGAGATGAAAATTAAAGTATGCTTTTAAGAAGTTAGAAACATGTGAGTCTAATGACAAATCAATCCATTTAGTCAACCAGTTCATTTAGCTTAAATCCAGAATTGAATGGCAACCCATTTGGTGTTGTAACATCTGGCATATCACCATGTGTGACCCAAAGATTTTTTTTTTAACATTTCTACTTGTGTGGGCCTTTGAGCAGGGCTGCACACTTCTCAGGACACTACAAGTTCTGGCCTGTCAACACAGGCATCTTGAAAGGACCATTTGAAAGTAGGAGAGGTAACTTGTGAAATCAAATATTTAAGAATGTTATCAACTATTTCTAATATCCATAAGTCACTAAAGGATAAATAGCCAGAGAATATTTTCCATTCTACTCTGCATGAAGATTGAGTACTAGCTCCCTCTTTTCTTATTAGCTGACCTGAGTTAACCCTTACTGAACAGTAAATCATTCACTGAAGGAAGGAGAGGGGAAGAGGAAAGATTTTGTCTCTTTGGATAACTCTTTTGTGTTTTGGTATATTCCGGAAGGCTGTAAGAAGAGAGATTTCATGTGCAGATTCCATGGAGCAAAATGAGTTTTGTTTTTTTAAATGGAGAGTAGTTCTGTTTTTTTTTATTTGCCTTTTTTTTTTTTTTGCTACGAATGTTTATTTTATGAACTATGAAAATGGTCATTATAAGATATGCCACTTTTCTCCCTTTTATTTCCTTTCTCTTTTCTTCCCAACTAATATCTCACATAGATAGTTTGGGATATAGAATGCATTTTTGTTCTGTAATTTCTAAGGTTTGAGCAGATACTGATAAAATTTCTTTACAAATATGTAGATACTTGAGTATTTGATTAAGACTTTTATTATTGTTGAGTCATTTCCCAAAAAGTTGACTGATTTGTATATTGTATCTTTTTGCTGGTTGCCATTTTGCACAATTTTTCTTTTAAAACTATTTCCAAATTGAGGTCTCAGTCTATTTCAGAGTATTTAAATAGCAAGTGTGTTACTGCTTCTTTGACTATTGCTCCCAGCTGACCCTCCTACATTGCCCCTTATGGATTCATGTATAGCGATTGTTTCTAAGTATTCCTTCTATTTGGAAGAGTTCGTGCATACTCTTTATCATTTCTTTGACCGTTGTGTTTTATTATTTTGCTTGGCTCCCATGTTAAGTACAATCGTGTATTGTTAACAGACAGTTCTCTTAAGAACCAACATCATAGAGATAAACAGTCCTTCAGTAACTATAAACTTTATTCTTAGGATAACCAATATGAGAAAAAGTGGAATCTCTTGTAAGCAATGTTTTCCAAAAGTCTATTATGGCTAAATTCTGTTCTTCAGGAGTTGTATACTAAACAGTCTTTAACACCATAAAAGGGTGTTTCTCATAGTCTCTTAAAAATGGTAAAAAGAAACTGAAGCAATGGATTTAAATTCAGGGATTTCTGGAGACAAGTGTAGAGCATGGATTGGGGTGCAATATCTCTTTGCAATCTATGCATCTTCCAATCTCCTCCATTTGCCATTCAGGCCTCAGCCATTCTTCCTAGCAGCAAGTACCCTGGTATTTTACTGTTCAGCCAGCTATTCTGAGCCTGTGTTTCACCTATGCCTTACCCAGCCAGGTCTTTTTCATTTCTTTTATCCTGATGCAGTAGCTAGTAATCCCACGGTTACAGATCTAAGTGCAATGCATGAGTTTTCAATCTTTAAAGTTAAAATCAGGTAGAGCTGCAGTTCCAGCTACTTGCAAGGCTGAGGTGGGAGGATCTCTTGAGCCCAGGAGTTCAAGACCATCCTGGGCAACATAGCAAGACCCATCTCTTAAAAAAATCATATAGACGGATAGATAAATGGGTGCTATTAAATGACCTACTGACATGGTTTAGCTCTGTGTCCCCACCCAAATCTCATCTTGAATTGTGCTCCCATAATTCCTACGTGTTGTGGGAGGGACCTGGTGGGAAATAATTTAAATCATGGGGGCGGTTTCCCTCATACTGTTCTCATGTTAGTGAATAAGTCTCATGAAATCTGATGGTTTTATCGGGGTTTCCGCTTTTGTATCTTCCTAATTTTTCTCTTGCTGCCACCATGTAAGGATTGCCTTTCACTTCCCACCATGATTCTGAGGCCTTCTCAGCCATGTGGAACTGTAAGTCTGATTAAACCTCTTTTTCTTCCCAGTCTTGGGTATGTCTCTATCAGCAGCATGAAAATGGACTAATATAGTAAATTGGTACCAGTAGAGTGGGGCACTGCTGAAAAGATACCCAAAAATGTGGAAGCGACTTTGGAACTGGGTAACAGGCAGAGATTGGAACAGTTTGGAGGGCTCAGAAGAAGGTAGGAAAATATGGCAAAGTTTGGGACTCCCTAGAGACTCATTGAATGGTTTGGCCAAAATGCTGATAGTGATATGGACAATGAAATCCAGGCTGAGGTGGTCTCAGTTGGAGATGAGGAACTTGTTGGGAACTGGAGCAAAGGTGACTGTTGTTATGTTTTGGCAGAGACTGAAGCATTTTGCCCCTGCCTTAGAGATTCGTGCAACTTTGAACTTGAGAGAGATGATTCAGGGTATCTTGTGGAAGAAATTTCTAAGCAGCAAAGCATTCAAGAGGTGACCTGGCTGCTGTTAAAAGCATTCAATTTTAAAAGGAAAACAGACCATTAAAGTTGTGAAAATTTGCAGCCTGACAATGCAGTAGAAAAGAAAAACCCATTTTTGAGGAGGAATTCAAGCTGACTACAGAAATTTGCATAAGTAACAAGCAGCCCGATGTTAACCTTAAGACAATGGGAAAAATGTCTCCAGGGCATGTCATAGGTCTTCATGGCAGCCCCTCCCATCACAGACCTGGAAACCTAGGAGGAAAAAATGGTTTCCTGGGCCAGGCCCAGCGTCTCTCTGCTGTGTGCAGCCTAGGGACTTGGTGCCCTGCTCTCCAGCCACTCGGGCCACTGCTAAAAGGGGCCAAGGTTCAGCTTGTCCCATGGTTTCAGAAGGTGCGGTCCCCAAACCTTGCAGCTTCCACATGGTTTTGTGCCTGCAGGTGTGCAGAAGCCAAAAATTGAGGTTTGGGAACCTCCACCTAGATTTCAGAAGATGTATGGAAACACCTGGATATCCAGGCAGAAGTTTGCTGCAGGGGTGGGGCTGTCATGGAGAACCTCTGCTAGGGCAGTGTGGAAGAGAAATGTGGGGTCAGAGCCCCCACACAGAGTCCCTACTGGGACACCACCTAGTGGAGCTGTGAGAAGAGGGCCACTGTCCTCCAGACCCTGGAATGCTAGATCCTCTGACAGCTTGCACCGGGTGCCTGGAAAAGCCACAGACACTCAACGCCAGCCCACAAAGTCAGCCAGGAGGGAGGCTGTACCCTGCAAAACACAGAGGTGGAGCTGCGCAAGACCAGGGAAACCTACCTCTTGAATCAGTGTGACCTGGATGTGAGATATGGAGTCAAAGGAGATCGTTTTGGAGCTTTAAAATTTGACTGCCCAGTGAATTTTGGACATGCATGGGGCTGGTAGCCCCTTTGTTTTGGCCAATTTCCCCCATTTGGGATTTTGTTCCAAATGTTGCTGGAATGCAACATTTGGGCATGAAAATAGGAGTGCCTGTCCTCACATAAGTCTGAGGGAAGAAGTCCGAGGGAAGAGGCTAGAGAGTGGAGCCCTTGCCAAGGACCCTGCCCTTATCTACCCAGTACTTCCCTGCTCCCCTCCTGTATCACTTTTATGGTTTTGTCACGTGAAAATAATCTCTTTTTTCCTGAGTTTTCTTGGTTCTATCATGGTCAGTCTTTAACCTTTAAGGGTCATTAAGATCCTAAGCACTTAGGAATGATAATTCATTTATCCCACAGTTTCCAGTGTAATGCAGTAAATTGATTTGATATTAAATAAGCATTCATTGAATGAACAAAAGAATGAATTAGCTGTAGTAGTGATTACTGTCAGACAAGAAAAGATTATTGACATTAGTCAATAGTGTAGTGTAGTGGATCCCTGTCTTTCTGTCTTTTTTTTTTTTTTTTTTTTTTTGAGACAGATCTTACTTTCACCCAGGCTGGAGTGCAGTGGTGTGATCATGGCTCTCTGCTGCCTTGACCTTCCCAGGCTCAGGTGATCCTCTCACCTCAACCTACTGAGTAGCTGGGATTACAGGCATGTGCTACCACATCTGGCTAATTTTTATATTTTTTTGTAGAGACGGGGTTTCACCCTGTTGCCCAGGCTGGTCTCAAACTACTGGGCTCAGGCAGTCTACCCGCCTCGACCTCCCAAAGCGTTGGAGTTACAGGCATGAGCCCTCATGCCCATCCCCTGTCTCTCTCTCTTTTTTTTTTTTTTTAGTATAATACTGCCTCTAGGACACTACAGCCAATCTCTTGCCTTCAAATACTGTATGTATGTAGATGATCTCCATGTATCTATATCTAGAGTTCTGATGTTTCTCTCTAATTCCAAACCTGTATAATTATCTATCTGCAGAGATCTCATAGGCATCTTAATTTCAACATGACCAAAACAAACTCTTCATTTTCTTTCCTCAAATGTGCTTTTCCCCTATTCTTCTGCCTTCTTAAAGGTACCCGCCAGTACCATGTGCAGAGTTGCTAATGAAGAAAGTCTCAGTGGTTCTGTATCTGCCCTGATTGCATCCCAGTTCATCAACAAGCCAGTGAACTTCCTTCATATTGACTACCACCACCACTACTGCACCACAGTAGCATCTTGAGCATCCTGAATTGTTTGCTTCCACTCATGATTGCCACTATTCACTTTGACCAGAGACTCTTTAAAAAAATGCACGTAAGAGCCTGTCCAGCCTTTCTTACCCTGGTTTCTGAAGCCTTTGGTGATCTGGCCTTTACCTGCTTTACTGACAAGATTATATACTAGTTTTTGCCTTTGCCCATACAGTTTTGGCCAACTGACTTTTCCTTCCTGTAAGCACATGGAGCTCCAGCTTGTCTGGCAAGTTTTTCAGTCCATCCTGTTCTGATGATTTCCTCAGTCTGGAATCTTTTATCTCTGATTATTCTTTCAATTTAGATTCCAGCATAAAGTTCTCCTCCTTCCTGAAGCCTCCTGCAGACCCAGCCCTATGTGCTGCCCTGACTCTTTCACTGTGTGAGGACAGCTGCCAGCACCTGTATTTCTTTGCCTGCATCCTGTCTCTTCCTGGCTTGAGCCTCTTTTTTGCTGCCCAGCAAAAAGAGGGCAGCAAAAAGATTGCCCAGACTTAACTGGGGAATCCTTCTCCCCTTTTAGTTCTGAACTAGTGACCAATAGTATTTGGTGTATAACTATCCCAAAGCTTCCCCACCCCTTAGGTGCATAGCTCAGAAATGTGTCCCAGAATCTTCTCAGTGGGATTTACTGAAGTTGCTCACAATGGTGGTTGTTCATGATAAGGGACCCTTCACTGGTTACTTCATTTCATTGCCCAATTTTTCCTGACTGACATTTCTTCCACCTTCCTAATAAACTTTTTGCATTTTAATCTTGTTGCAAGATCTACTTCTGGGGGAATAAAAATTAAGACACCTTCTGTGACCCCTAAAGGAGCTACCTTGTCTTTTTCACATCACACCATTTTAATTCTCTGCATGGCTCCTACCACCACCATTTTCCTTGTTACTTTAGGTACAATTTATTTAAAAACATTTTTTTTTCCCACTGAATTTTAAGAACTAGGAAAGCAGGGTATTTTTCTTACTTTAGTATGTCCAATAACTAAAAGAGTGCCTTCTATATTACAGGTGTTCAAGAAATGATTGATGAATAAGTGGGTAAATGATTTTACACAGAATAAAAGGACCTGATTTCAAGAATACAAATTGTAGGTTGAAACTATTCGGCTGCCCACGAATAAACACTTGACTGTGTGCTATTGAAATTTTAACTTTTATATGGAGCGCTTTGCAGAGAGCAAAAATTGTTAGCTATTCGTTTGGCCAACATATTGAGTGGCTTCTCTGTGGATTTTAGGCTAGGCTGCTTGTCTGGGGTGGCATATTAAGCAGGGCTTTAAATGAATAAAGAATAATATTTGAACTGATGTAGCTTGTTAGAAGAGGGGCCATTTCTTCTCAGGAATAGACATCAGCAATTCCCAGTGGCAGTCTTTTTTACTATTTCCTTCCCCACCACACACAGCTGTCTTCCCACTGGTGGCTCTGTTCCCCCAAACCCCAATATCCCTGTTTACTGCTTTTCTGTCTTCTTTTTCAGCACTATGAGCTGCATAAGTGCAAGAATGGATTTTTTTTTGCCATCTCTTTGTCCCTTACATGTATTAGTAAATGATGAATAGATATTTTCTCACTGATATGATGTTTTGTCTCTTGGTGTGTAAGTTTACCTGTTGCATCATCATCCAGTTTTGGGAATTTTATAGGTTATTTTTTATGAGCAACTAGTAGCAAATGTTGGTCACTCTAATGATATTGAATAGAATTTAGAAAAAGAATATTTGCTTTCATATTTCATTTTAAAAGATGGCTTGACGAAAATGGCTTAGAGTTTTCTTTGAAACTGCTTCTTTCTTTACAAATTAATCACCTTCTACAGCATTTCCTTTAGTTTTAGTAATTAGAATTGTTTTGAAGTAATTAGTAACCACATCCAGTCCTAGTTTTCTATATCTATTCATTGAATACAATTGAATAGTGGGGCTATTTTCTCTTTATTGTTTTTGAGCTAATTCTCTTAAGCTATTTCTTTTAAGGCTCAAAGGCTGGAGATGTGAACAATGAGAAAGAAGCAGCTATACCGGGACCGGAGGCAGGTGCGTCTAGGCAGAGGGGATAGGAAGCGGCAAGGCCCTGAGTGAGGACCAGGTCAGCCTGGTAAAGGAGCAGCAAGAAGGCCTGGGTGGCTGTAAGGGGATCTAGTGGGGCAGAGTGGATCAACTGGAGAGGCTAGCAAGGGGACTGATTCCGCAGCACAGCTTTGCAGATCATGAAAAGCAGTTTGGAGTATATGCTGAGAAGACTCTGGAAGATTTTGCAGGGAAATAAAACAATCTGATTTATTTAAAAAATATAATCTGGCTTTTGTGTAGAGACTGTATAACGTGGGCAAGCATAAAAATCTGGAGTAAAAGGGGTCAATTTGGAAGTTATTAAGTAATTTAGGAAGAGAAGGTGATAACTTGTATCAGGGCAGTAGTGGTCAGGGTGAATGGAGTTGCTTGGCACTTTTCTTACTGTCAGAGTAACTACGATGTATCCTTTTTCACAGTCTCATCCATTCTTTGTTTTTCTTCTTTTTTGACCCAACTTCCCAGCACTCCTCTGCTTCCTCGATCTCTTCACTGGCTCATGTGGAACACCTCCCAACCCCCAACCCAAAAGCATCTCATGAAGATTTAAGCTGTGTTCACCATAATCTTGTATAAATATTGCCTCTACCTTCTTGTATTAATTGGCTCACTTCTATTGCAGTTCATTCTCCCACCTCTCTGTAGGTAAACTTACAGTCAGAGTCATAAATGCCCAAAGATACTCCCTATCTTCCTGAAAACCATGAGTCTTTTGAGGTCTGTGCCATTTTGTCATACTAGAGGGCACTCTGCCCTTGCTCTTGATGTCATTGTAACACTTATCACACCATATGTTAATTGCATGCTACTTTCTAATATTTATAGTATATTAAAACTTGTAAGCTGGAGCTGGGTACATTGTGTCCAGGATTATATTCTCAATGCCTGCTATAGTACTTAGCATATGTTAGCCATTGAATGAATGAATGTTTCCATGTTCGGGCAGAGGAGGTTATAAAACAAAAGATTCTGTCCTTCCCTATTCAGTACACATGCACAATGTTTAGCTGAATGCATACTTTGTGCAGGAACTGAATTAGGAACCAGATACACACACACACACACACACACACACACACACACACACACTATGAATCCTTGTGAGATAGGCACAACACTACAGGTCCCTGTCTTCTTTGCTCCTTACAATATATTTATAAGTATCCCTCATTGTAATGATTTTCATTTTCTGATTTCTCACTAGGCTAAAGCTCCCTTAGTGGTGGGCTTGGACCATGTTCATCACAATTGTCTCCCTACCTAATATTTGCACAATTAAGCAGTTTATTGCATCAATCACTGCACTGGGACTGTAAGGAAATACTAGTGTGTGTTTGTGTGTGTGTGTGTTGTCAGTGTGAATGAGAAGTGTGGGAATAGCTGCTGAGGAGGGAAGAATATTGACAAGGCAGCTAATATGTGGGGGAAATATCAACCAAGGAAATGCAAATCAGTAGAAACAGTTATCTGTGTTTGTTTGGACATCACTTTTCTTCGTTTATACAATGGAGGGGATTTACCTAGATGAACTCAAAAGACTCTTCCAGTTCTAATAGACCATGATTTTTGCTCAAGTGATAATATTACTCAGCTAAAAGCTTCGTTGTAAAGGTGTCATACTGAAAACATATTTCTGTGTCTTGGCTTGATCACCCAGGGGAAAAAAACCCACCCAGCATTTGTCTTTCTTATCAACCCTGTCTCTTCTCTTTCTACTTTTCTTTTTTTTCTTTTGTTTCCTTTCCTTTCTCCTTCTCCTCCTCCTTTTAGTAAACTTACAGTCACCAAGTTCTCTGGATGTCTGGAATCGCATTCTCTTAATAACCAAATACATCCCATCTCATTTGTTGTGGGAAGTTCAGCACCATTCTTAGTATTTTTGAGGCTGGGGTGTGGATAGTTTTTCTCTGATTGTCTGTTGTTCTGAATACATGATGATACCTTGATTAGATTCTGATCACCACCCCTTCTCTCCCTGCCACCCTTAATTTTGTAGCGTTATTTCATGCATGCGGCAGTTCCTTTCTTTTCTGCTGGCACAAAGCATTTACAGATTGTAGACCTTCATTGCAGTCTTAGGGATAAATAAGGAGAAGGCTTAGCACAGCATGGGAAGAAAACAACTTAAAATTGCTTAGGAATCTTAAAATTTTTTGACTGCTCCTTTATAGAGACTGTCTTATTGGTTGTCTTATTCTTTTGGTCCAGCTTCTAGTCATATTCATAGCATTCAAGAGGTTCATTCTCAGTTACAATCCATTTTTCATCTCCACTTCTACCTGTCTCCTCAGAGTTACAAATTTTTGTTACTTGATTATGTAGTGAAATTTAACTTTCGGTCTGTAACAACTACACTCCAGCCTACCTTGGCATATTCAAAATTGTTCATTATATTTCCCAAACAAAAGAACCGTCTACCAAACCATGCACTTTTAGAACGACAGGAAAGTAGACAAAGGTTGGCAATTATAGTTTTTATTTAGGATTGGCCAGAGCAAATTCTTAGGCATAACTATTCCCAACCCACAGGACAAACTGCAGTGTGTGTGTGTGTGTGTGTGTGTGTGTGTGTGTGTTTTCCTGTTAAGCTTTTCTAAACCAGAATTTGTATATTCTCAAAGTATACTTTCTTAGATCATTTTTTTCTTTTAATTAGGGACATCTGCTATTTCAGTTCTTTAAAAAATTATCTTGGAACTAAAGACATTTTATTGAGGCATTGCAGAGGTTAGGAGAGAGGATCGACTTTGGAGGCAGACTCATCTTTGTTCACATCCCCATTTACCATTTATAGTATTTGGTCTGTAGTGTCAATGGCTTTCATCTGTAGAAATGGTGGTATTAACAGCTACCTCACAGAGTTGTTAAATGGAGAAAATAAGACAATGTTTAGGCAGGGGCCATTTTTCTATGTAATGCATTTCTTAGATGTAATAACAATTCAAAACAACCGGTTGATGTTAGGCTTTGTGTTGGTATGTTTTGTGTTGCTATAAAGGAATACTTGAGACTGAGTAATTTAGAAAGCAAAGGGGTTTATTTGGCTCACAGTTGTACAAGCTGCACGAGCATGGTGCTGGTATCTGCTCAGCTTCTGGTGAGGCCTTCAGGAAGCTTAAAATCATGAATTACAGAGAAAGGAGAAGGGGGAGCAGTCATGTCACATGGGGAGAGAGGAGCAAGATGGAGGGGAGGAGGCGCCAGGCTCTTTTTGATCTGGCATGAACTCATAGAGTGAGGATTCAGTCATTACTGGAGGGAGGGCACCAATCCATTCATGAGGGACTGACGCTCATGACCCAAACCCCTCCCACTAGACCACACTTCCAAAATTAGGGATCACATTTCAACATGAGATTTAGAGGGGACAAATACACAAACTGTATCAGGCTTGTATGTTAATAAGGACAGCTCTGTTCCTAGAGAGCTAAAATATTTTGAAATTCCAATTATGTTTCATACAGGTAACTGTCCAAATTATTACTGTCTTGTCACTATCCAAATGACTACAGGAAGTCATAGTGGATGTGAGTTACTTCAGGGGCAGACAGCTTCTCGGTGTCCATATCCCCAGAGATGCTAAGGACATCTAGGTGAGCCATCTCTCTGGTCCTCAGCTTCTTGTATCCTCTGTGCTGGACAAAAACCAGTTAGGCAATTGCTTGAAGGGTATAGAAAATCTGATAAGCAGGTCTGATAAAGAGGATGATGAAGATAAATAGGAAAAAATGCGTGTGAGAAAATTGAACCAGACTGTCACTTGGGCTGTCTGCTTTCTTTCTCTGGAGTAACTCTCCCTCTTCAGTTGGGAGTATCAGAAGACTTTCAGATAAGTTATTTGTGCTGCCCCATTTCTGTATCACCAAATTCTCTACTCAGATTAAGATTATGAATTTGAGGGTCATTTAGGAAAGTTGGGGATCACCTGTATGTAAAGCGCATGCATTTTCCTGTATTCCGTTGTCAGTTTTTCTTTTTATATTTATAGTAAGATTAGTGAGAAAACATGATTTTTAAGGCCAGCCTACTTTAAAGATAATGCTTTGCTTCACTTTATTCAGATATCCTTCTATGAATAACTATCAAGTGCAATACGTTACCAACTTGTATTGCTTATATCAGATGGAATATGTATTCGGAAAGAAGTAAACAAAACATTGTTAACATTTTTATCGATCTGAAAAGAGGACATTTAATATTGTTGGAAGCATGTTCATGCTTGGTAAGTCGTGTTGTAAAATCACTGACTTTTTGGCGTTAGCTTTATTATAGTACAATATAATTAAATATAATACCAAAAACCATCGTGAACTGTACATTCAAAGCAAGTTCTTTTTGGGAAATTGGGTGATACCATTTTTGAGAGCTTATTTTACCTTTCAAGGATGTACAGTCTAATAAATTAGTGTAAAATATTGATAAACATTTAAGGAAGCCGTCCCTGACCTTTTTGGCACCAGGGATCAGTTTCACGGAAGAGAGTTGTCCTTCAGACCAGGGGTGGGGAGAATGGTTTTAGGATGAAACTGTTCCACCTCAGATCATCAGGCATTAGAGTCTCATAAGGAGCACACAACCTATGTCCCTCGCATATGCAGTTTACAATAGGGTCCGTGTTCCTGTGAGAATCTAATGCTGCCACTGATCTGACGGGAGGCGGAGCTCAGGCAGTAATGCTCACTGGCCTGCTGCTCACCTCCTGCTGTGTGGCCCAGTTCCTAACAGGCCAAGGACTGGTACCAGTCTGCAGCCAGTGGTTGGACCACTGATTTAAGGGACATGGTCTATAGCTATAACCTTTCTAATTCCCCGTTTCACCTTTATTTCTTCTAAAGAGATTGTGTAAGCTTTTTCACATCCTATTTGTTGCATATCTTTAGTGCTAAAATAATTGACTTATTACAATAAATCTCCCTAGAATGTTACTTGTTTGTTATGGGAGTATGGGGGAAAATGATACTGAGTGAGAATTTAATTTAAAACTTTTTTGAAATTTGTGAGAAAAGGAATAGTTATTTTTAAAGAGATATATAAGAACAACCAAATTTAAAGAGTGTTCCTGAGACAAAAATATAATGACATGTATTTAATTATGATTTGAAAATTATGTGGTAGAAGTATTTGATTTAAGCAATGTCAGCTTTGTAAAGTATTAGGTTAGTGCAAAAGTAATTGCACCAAGTAATTACTTTTTGTACTAACCTAAAGAGATCAAGATCCAAAACAAAATGCACTGAAGTATGCATCTAAAATTCAAAAAAGCATTTTTCCTCATTAATTAACTTGATCTGAAAAAATTAAAATGTCTTCTGAATGTTGAAATAGTTAAGTGGTTTAGAGTATGAACCTACTTGAACATCTAATGAAAATAAAAGATTATTATTTATAGTTTATACGAAGTGGTCCTTTAGCATCCTGGAAGTTTGAAAGCTTAAAAACTTTGCATATTAGCGAATTATTCGGTTGAGTGTAACTCATGTACATTAGGTAGGTTAAAATTGGATTAAGTTAATTTGTTAAAGATTTTGCAAAATAAATATTTCACTAACCCAGAGGACAATGGATGGTAGGCACAGTGGAAATCTATAATAGGCCAAATCTAACATATTGATTCTATAATCTGTCCAATAAAATGAGTGCCTCAGTCACTGTTCAGTTCCAAGGATAAGTTCCACGTGGGGATTATTTTTCTTTAGCAAGATTTTACTTACTGGTAAGGCTGTTGCTTGTGACAGGGAAAGGCTTCCACACAGTGGGAAATCGTACAAATCATAACCAAGACAAATTTTTTTCCTTGAGATGGTGGTAGCTGGATAAAGCCCATCTGCCTTATCTCAGAAGTTCATAAAGGCAAAGGATAAATTTCCCATAGAACTATGAATAGTTTTTCTAGGGCTGTGTTTGGGATAGACTTGCCATGTGTGATAAAATGTGAAGTGTGACCTTTGGGACGGTTTCTAGTAATATTTTTCCCCAAAGAATCATTCAATCAGTTCCCCAGTGGGTTGAGTGATGAATAGTATTTAAAAATCTATCTTGAAGTCCATCTGTCAAGACTGGTCTCTTATTGGGCCCAAACCATAGGTTGGTTTTAGGGTCATGAAAACTTCCTGGAGTTTTCCTTTTTTTCTTTTAATTTGGGAGGCTATCTCTTGCACATTGAGTATGCAATTTTTCATTTTATCAAATTGATCATTAGAGGGCTTAAGGGGATATTGAGCTAAGGGCAGCTGGTTCCTAGAACCTGTGGCTTTTGCAGTTACATCAGCCAAGTAATTTACCTTCTTTAGTATCAGTTTTTGAGTGTCCTGGGATTTTCATTATTGCAAAAGACTTAGAGTTTTGGATAGTTTTTAGTAATTTAGGACATAGTAGCTGTTTTTTATCTTTTGGCCAGTAGCAGTTAGAAAACCTCTTTATTTCCAGAGTGAACCAAAATAATGTGCCACCCCAAAGGCTCAGCAGCTATAAGTGTAGGTAAGTGCAGTCCTATTAATTGACAGTATAGGTGTTCAGAGAGAGTAGCAAGTTCTGCCTGTTGGGCAGAAGTGGACTTGGGTAGGGAACCACTTTCGTTGGTTTCAGACAGCGAGACAACAGCATAGAGAGCTTGATATTTAATTGAGCTATTTTGAAGGTAGGATCCATCAGTAAAACAGACAAGCTCAGCATTTGGAGTGGGGGTTTTCTATAGATCCTATCTAGGGCCTAGTAAGGTATGTGACATCTTGTCAGAAGGAAGAAATAAGGTCTGGATTTATAGAGTTGTGGAAAGCAATAGTACCTTAGAAGGTCTTGTTAGAAGTGAGTCTGCTAGCAGAGAGATGCTCTGTATGAAGAGAGTAGAGTAAGACCTTAATAGGACGAGGGACATAAACAACTAATGGATAGCTCATAATTAACTCTTCAATTGCCTGTAAGAAATTTGCAGTGGCTGTGATGGCTTGCATACAGGGTGAGAGGCCCTTTTGCAACAGGGTCTAACTGTTTGACTGTAAATATCGTAAAGGACTCTGATTGTCTCTCTGCCTTGGGGTAAGAACCCCTAAGATCTTAGAATTTTGTTCATGAATGAAATAGGAGAAAGGAGGTTTATAATTAGGATACCCTAATTATATGAGCAGTGGGCTCAAGAAGGTTCTTCTTAATATTCCCAAAAGAGGAGTAGGCTTCTTTTGGCCATTGTAGAAGTTTGGGGTGGTCAGTTTTTTAGAAAGGAATATAGAGTTAGAGCTATCACAGAGAAACTTGGAATTCATTTTCTACAGTATCCTGCTAATCCCAGGAACCCACAGAATTTTCTTTTGGTCATGGGGGCAGGAAAAGCCATTGCTTCTATTCTTTGGGGATCAAGCAAAAGACTGTCTTAAATACTTGTGAGAGAGTTGGTAGCTTTTCTTATGAAACTTTGTGATTTTCTTTTCTTTTTTTAATTAAAGCAGAGTCTCACTCTGTTGCCCAGGCTGAAGTGCAGTGGCATGATCTCCACTCACTGCAACCTCTGCCGGGATTCTTCTGCCTCAACTTCCTGAGTAGCTGAGATTACAAACACGCACCACCACTCCCACCTAATTTTTGTATTTTTAGTAGAAATGAGTTTTCACAATGTTGGCCAGGCTGGTCTCAAGCTACTGACCTCAGGTGATCAGCCTGTTTTGGCCTCCCAAAGTGCTGGGATCACTGCACCCTGCCCCCCCACACCTTGTTTTCAAGAACTGAAAATAAAGGGACAGAGTTCAGTGGGTTCCTTGAGGATTCCCTCTTTAGTAGTTTTTTCCAATGCTAATTGCATTTCCCCCTTTTGAGAGAAAGACACATGAGCTTTGTGGGCTTCCAGAAATTTTCAGCCAATTAAGTGGATGGGAGCCTAAGAAGCTAATAGAAACTGATGAGCACCTTAGAGTTCCCTGAGTTAAAAGGCTATGAGGAGAGATTGTAAACTGTCATTGGCTGATTTGAAACCCTAATGCTTTGTATTTTGTTGTTACTCTAAGGAAGAGGAATAGAAAGCGTGGTTGGAAGAAGGTTTAGATTTATAAAGTTTTGGGGATTCATTTAATGCTAGTTGCTGCATTTGGTAGTTGATAACTTTTGCAGTTTGGATCTGAAAATCTAGGACTTTAGCAGCATTTTTTTGGCCATTTTTTTTTGTGTGTGTGGTTTTGGAGAGTTGTCTCACCATATTCAGTAGGTTGGAGGTTTCCATAGTCACCCAATTTAATTGCTTATTTTTTATTAAGATGCTAATTTACTCCTCTAAACCATTAACAAAGCTAGAAATAAACAGAAGGGAAGTTTGTTAGTCAATTTTATCCAATCCTGGGTATTGTAAAGAGACTTTCCCCAGTCTGTCATAGTATTTATAGACTGGTTCCTAAATACTATCAGGTTCTTAGTGCATTGTTGAATCTCTTTCCAGTCTGTAGTTTTGGAAATACTTCAGCAATCTGAGCATATAATTCTCTGGCTGATTTTGAGCCTTTTAGAAATCACCAGGTTTTGTTTTCATTTCTTCCCCTGGGTCATGTAAAGGATGATGCCAGCTTGCTTTACTTAACCACGTTTGAACATGGCTTTTGGCTACCAACACATGGATCAACTGGTAAAGATTAGAGTAACCTAGTGGATAGGTTTTAGTAAGGAGGTTGAATTATTTGGTGAATCTGACAGGATCAGTTAAGGGATCAGTGATAACTTTGGCAATAGCCCTGAGTTCTTGTTATAGTCCAGGGAGTATAAGTAACAGAATATTCAGAACCTTTTTCAGTTTACATTTAATAAGGGTTGGATGACTGGAGGAGATTCACTAAGGGGTTCATCAAACAATGGAAGTTCAGATCCAGAAGGCTATATAGGCAGTAAGCAAGAGGGTGCCCAGTATGGCAGTGGGATGGAAGGGGTAGGGATAGGAGAAGGAGGCAACACAGAACAAGGACAAGCAGATAGAAGCACACTTGGTTCTGGTTTTGTTTTTAGAAGCTTCTGAGATCTCCCCGCCCACAATTGAGAGAGTTTTTGAGCTAATTTGGCATTGTTATCCCTTAGATTCCTGGAGTATTCACTTAGGCTATTTAATCTTTCTTTTTAGTCCTTCTGATTGTGTGCAGAGGAAAACAAGTTTTGGAAGATCAAAAATCCCCAATTAATTGGTCATTGTAATTCCAGATCAATTCTAATGATGTTTTTCCATCAAGAAAGAAATTTACAGGATAACCTACCATAATTTTTATGCATAAAACCAGCAGGGATTCTAGAAGGGGATGACTCAGTACCTAATACCCTTAGAAGTCCCCATGAGTTTTCACTGAAAAGGGAAAAATCCCTTTGTCAACAGACAGCAGCAAAGGACACCTGATAAAAGCCTGAACCTCAACCAAGGTGAGAGGTTTTGGGAGAGAGGACTCACCAACATGGCCTGGGGCCATTAGAGAGGTGATGGAACATGAGGGGTCCTTGCAGGTACCATTCCTAAATCTGCTGTAGCTGTGTAATGCAGAGGAGAGGCACTTCATATCCCACTTCTGACACCACTTAATGTCACCTAAGAAGAAGCAAAAGACCAGACTGAAAAGTAGTAAGATAAGGTGTTTATTGGGGTCTTAGGAATTCTAATTCAGGAGACAGATTTGGCGCGAAGCCTCAAGAGAGGGAGGGAAATAGGGGCTTTTAAAAGGAAGCTAAAGGTGAATGCACAAGTTGTTTTGAAAGACTTATTTCTGGTAGAAGCAACTGGCTTAGTACATGATTCCATAGTTCATTGGTTGTCACTGTTCCAGTTGCATCACTTGCAAAATTCAGCTGTTTTTCAGGATATTGTAGTCATTGCAGTTTGGCCTGGTACAAAGGTTCAGGTCCTATTTTTTTTTACTTTTTAAAATATTTCTTGCAAGCCTGTAGGTCATGTAGGCAGTCCTTGTTAGAAGGGCTTCCCAACTCCGTTGTAGGGCTCTGTACCACCATGACACCATTTTATATATCACATTTCACAAGATATAGAAAATTTTGTTAGAAATAGCTTGCTATACTGAAGGATGGAGGTAAGGACTGGTACTGGAGAGTTTTTTTATGTATTAGTGATAGTTGATGCGAAGGGTATGTATATCTTTCAGGATGTCATTCACTCCTTGAAGAAGAAGGGGGTAACAAGAGACCAACTTTTAAGAGCCAAACATTTTGAATCTAAACATTACATCTGGGTTTTCCTGTTAGTGGATCATGAGAGACAGCCTCTCAACTGGAAGCTTATGTCCAAAATATAAGAATGGGTGTGGGTTATGTCTTAAAAGACTATAATCATAAAAATGAAGGGAAAGATACCTCTTAAAATATTTTTTAATCCCTCCAGCTATTTTAGTAGCATTCCTTTTATTTTTAGTCTATAATTAAAAATATTCTGGGTAGTCTGTGTTGCATCCTACCGTGAAGGACATCCAGAATCTGACTACTTGCGATGTAGAGAAAAATGTACGTATTTATATAATATTTAAAGTATACTTACATATTTCTTGTGTTCCCATTTTCTCCCTTAAGATTATGATGATTCATTTTATTTAAATTGTATTGAAATCTCAAGTAGACATAGGAAACCCGCTTAATTCATGGTGGACTTCTAGAATACTGTCAGTTTCAGAACTTAGGAATACTTTTGTGGCTTTGCCCTCCACATACATTTCTCCATGTTATTTTGTTGTCTACCAGAAAGAAAGGAAGGAAGATAGGAAAGGAAGGAAGGAGGAAGTGGGAGACAAGGAAGCAAGCAGTCAGGGAAGTTTTCTAAGGACATGTGCCTCGAGAACCCTGACCACTTCCACATAATGAAAGGTTAAGAATTAATAAGCATTTGTGCATTTGAACATGTAGTATACCAGGAACTGAGTTCTTAGATATAGTAGATGCAGTGTTTGTTGAAAAAGACAAGATTTCTGTCCATGAGTTTACCAGCTTATTTCTAGTTGGTCCTCTCAGCCAAATGAAATATATGAGGTGTCTAGCTGCTCTCAATTTTGAATATATTTTTTAAGGTTTCCTTTGTTCAATCCTGATTTCCTATCCAGTGCTCTAAGAAGTGAATACCCTGTTTTTGTACTAGAATATTTTTTCCTGACCTCCAGAAAAAAATCATCGTCTAAGTTCTAAACTAAATTTGCTCTCGGTTTCTGTTATTCTTTGTCTAAGTCCTAAGAAAACTTTCCTTAGTCTCTCAGATTCATACTCTAGTTTCTCTTTTTTAAATATTGAAACCTTGACCAAAGCCACTTAACTTCTGCCAAAAAATTCAGACATTCGTTGTTTAACAATAATTAGCCAGCTCTCCAGTCATCATACTATCATATGTAAATCATAAACATATCTCCACACAGGACATATAACTTTTGCTTACCAACGCATGTGCATTAATTACGTAGACTTATTTTTAATATTTCATCTGCCTTATCACTCCACTATTTAGATGTCTTTTCAGATTAATTAGCTTTGTTGTGCTTCAGGAATTAATTCTGGAATCAAACAAACGGATTTATGTCTTATCTCTACCACTTACTAGCTCTGTCAGTTGACCAAGTTATTTAACTTCTCTATTCCTCAGAATTTTCATGTATGAAATGAGAATAATAATATGACACTTAGAGGTTTTTTCTCCACTTAAGATTTAATAAATGAAAGTAAATAATATATATAGCATAAAGTCTAGTATATATAATAAGCCCTGCACAACCTTTAACTATTATTACTGTTAATACTAGTATCATTATTTACAACACTCATCATAATACCTCAAAATACAGTATTAATTTTATGACTCTATTTCTTCTCGAAAGAGAAGGGAAATAGTTCAGTGTAGTCAAGGAATAGGGGGAATTTGTTTCTGTATCACAATAAAAGAAAAAAACTAAGCATATGATATCCTCTATATGAGACTTTTATGTGTGTAATACATATGTATGTTTAAATGGGTGTAAGAGATTTTCAAATAAAGCATAGTATTTACGTGACATGTAATACAGTTAGGGTTCTTTAAAAATGCAATTCTTCATTGAATGTCACTCATTAACATGCAAGTTCAGTTTTCCTCATGAAACCTTCTCATAAAAATTTAGAAAATATCTAGGGTTAGGCAAACAGTACTTAGATATGATCCCAAAAGCACACCCCACAAAAGGAATGACTGGTAAATTTGGCTTCATGAAAATAAAACTTTTGCTCTGTAAAACACTGCGTTAAGAGGATGAAAGGACGAGCTATGGATTTAGAAAAAATATTTACAAACTACATATCTGACAAAGGATTTGTGTATATGATATATAAAGGACTCTCAAAACTCAACTGTAAAAACGTGAACAACCTAATTCGAAAATGGATAAAAGACATGAACAGACATTACACAGAAAAGGGATCTACAGATGTCGAATGAGCCTATGAAAATATGGTGAGCATCTGCCATTAGGTAAATGCAAATTAAAAACCACAATGAGATAGCACCACACACCTATTAGAATGGCTAGAACAAAGAAAAATGCTGGTGATGCCAAATACTGGTGAGGATGTGGAGAAAATGGATCTCCCATATGTCGCTGGTGGATGTAACTGCTACAGCCATCTCAAGAAGTAAGTTGGCAATTTTTTTTAATAAAAGTCAATATGCATTTATCATATGATTCAGAAATTACACTCTTGGACATTTATTTCAGATAAGTGAAAGCTATGTTCTCACAAAATCTACGTATGAATTTTCATAGCAGCTTTATTTGTAAAAGCTACAAACTAGAAAACAGCCTAAATGGCTTTCAAGAAGTGGACTGTTAAATAAACTGGTACCTTTGTGCAGTGGAATACTGCTCAGCGATTAAAAAGAGCAGTTATTGATAAATGCAGCATGGTATTTACTACAGTAATGTAATGATATTGTACTACAGTCATGAAACATGTCAACATTAGCAGAAGAGAGTGAAGGGTTTAAGGGACATTGTGCACTATTTTTGCAACTTTATGAGTCTACAATCATTACAGAATTTTAAAAAGTTAAAAACCACAAAATATAATTGTTTTCTAGGGCTGTGGTAACAAACTGCCCCAAGCAGGGAGGCTAAAACCAACAAAAAACAATTCACAGTTCAGAATGCCAGAAATCTGAAATCAAGGTGTCTGCAGGGTGGGTTCTGTCTGCAATGTTTGAGGAAAAATTTGTTCATGACTGTCTCTAAGCTTTTGGAGGTTGTGATAGTATTTGACATTGCTTGGCTTGTAGATTGATCATTCTAGTTTTTACCTTTATTTTCTCATGATTTTCCCCCTGTGGCTCTGTTGTCAAATTTCCCTCTCCTTTCTCTTACAAGGGCACCAGATACTGGATTTAGGGTACAATGTAAATCCAAGATGCTCTTATCTCAAGATTTAACTTAAGAATCTGAAAAGACATTATTTCCAAATAAGTTCATTTTCACAGGTTCAAGGGGTTAGGACTTGGACGTATATCTTTGAGGGAATACTGTTCAGCCCACTACAGTAGTCAAGGACACAGTAAAAGAAAATCAGTGATAATTCTATTGTTCAGAGAAAACCCACTGTTAACATTGGAATGTATTTGTATGTGGATATTTGTGGAAATACATGTGTGTATACATGAGATCATATTATATCTAATGTTTTATATCTTTCCTATTTACCTTTGTTTCATAAACAGTTTTCCAGGAAAATATAGTAGTAGTTCACTGAGTGACATGTACTTATAATTATACAGATGTAAATTACACTCTCCCAAATGTGTTTGTATTTCTGGCTCACTTGTTTGGTTACTTTCTCCTCTGAAGTTTATTTTCTGGCCATAATATTTGCAACGCTAAGAGAGAATTCTGTTTGTCCCAACTTTAGAGAAGTTTAGGTAGATGAACTTGTGGAATGGCTTTTTATAAAAAGCAAATTTCACTTTATTTTAGGAATTTCTCATCCTAATAATAGCTTTATTGAGATATAATTCACATACCATAAAATTCCCCTTTTAAAGTATCCAATTACATTGTTTTTAGAATACTCACAGTGGTGCAACTTTAGAATATTTTTCTCTTCTCAAACTCAGAATATTTTCATTATCTCAAAGAGTAATACTCGTTAGCTGTCACCTCCTTATTCTCTCAAATGCTGGTATTTATTCCCCCATATGCCTTATTCTCTAAGCAAATACTGATTTACTTTGTAGAAATTGCCTATTCTGTACGTTTTACAAACATGAAATTGTATATGTGTGGTCTCTTGTGACTTCTCCTTTCCCTTACCATAATGTTTTCCAAGTTCATCATTTGTTGCATATGTCTGTGTTTTCTTCCTTTTTATGGCTGAATAATAGTTTCTTGTATACATATGCCACATTGTGTTCAACCATTCATTAGTTGGACATTGGATTATTTCCAACTTTTTGGTTATTATGAATAATACTCTTGCACTTGTCTGATTGTTACATAAGTCTATTGAACTATAATTTCAAGCACAAGTCGTATTAAGAGATAACTGGCTTGGATGGGAATAATTAAATGTATGGTAGGTTTAGGTAGCCAGAAGTCAACACAGAATTACTGGATGGGAAAGAGGTCATTGAAAGGATTGGGTGTTTGCAGAAGCAGAGGTAAGATATCATCACAGTTCTACTAACATTTTGCCACATAGGTTATTTTGTCCAATGTTGTGATGACAATTTCCTAGTGCCAATTTTGTTCTTTGTATTACTTAGAATAAGAAAAAATGCCATACTTCTGTTTTACTAATTGGCAGCTATTATCATTTATATAAATATTCTAATTCTAATTTGGCATTTCTAGATTGAAATAAATATTTATTTATTTATTTACACAAATGAGCATAAATAAAGGAGGTAAATTATCTAGTAAATTGCCTTTCACAAAGTATTATATATTGACACCAACTACTCTAGGTAATTAGAATAATGTGATAATGCATCATAAATCTCTTAATATTTTATTATTGATCTATTAGTATTTTATTATTGCCTTAAAGCTAAGCTTTGTTTTGTTAAATGAGATATAAAGGAAAGCTGCTGCTTTTTTTTTTTTTGGAATGGTGTCTCACTCTGTCGCCCAGGCTGGAGTGCAGTGGCACGATCTCAGCTCACTGCAACCTCCACTTCCTGGGTTCAAGTGATTCTCCTACCTCAGCCTCCCAAGTAACTGTGACTAAGGTGCATGCCGCCATGCCCAGCTAATTTTTGTATTTTTAGTAGAGACGGGGTTTCACCATATTGGCCAGGCTGGTCTTTAACTCCTGATCTTGTGATCCTCCCGCCTCGGCCTCCCAAAGTGCTGGGATTATAGATGTGAGCCACTGTACCCAGCCAAGCTGCCGCTTTTATATAACACTGGAGGAGACAGTAGGAAGGACTGGACATGTTTGGTGACCTGGAGTGTGGGGGCATCTGCTTCAGGACACAGAAGCCCTAGCCAGCATGGAGGCTCAATCCAAGAGGTTAGGGTCACTTCATCCCAGGTGAAGGACCCCTAGTCACAGCCAGGAATGCCTAGCACATGCCTGCTTATAGGTAACCACCACATTCATCTTGAGATGCCCACACCCAGAGGCCTGGCAAGAGCTCCACCCACTGACTAAGATTTGACACACAAGTCTGAAGGTCCCAACTCCCTCGAAGATTCTTTTCAACCATGAGGACTAGTGAGTGGGGGGCCCTCAATGTCTCTAGACATTGAGGTGAATTAAAAGATGCAAATTCAGATGAAACAATCTTTATCTCATTCATCTTAAGAGATGAAACCCCTAAACCTTTATGTTCCCTTTCTCCAGGTGTAGATTGCTAAAGTAAACTCTTGGTATCCTTGGATTTTCTTTTGTTTGCATTTTTGGCATGCATTTTATATTATGTAATCTCACTCATTTGTTAGCAAATGTGTGTTTTATGATTAGAATTAGGTGCTAATATAAGAAAATCTGGCTAAAAATCAACATGTATAAAAACAGTGGTTTTATTTTTTACATTACAAAGATGTGAAAGACAGGTGTTACTTAACAAGGCATGCCTTTTAAACGTCTCTTTAAAAGTCTATCAGTAATCTCTTTTTGGTCCATTTTTATTTTTAAGTCATGGTGGTGGTATATTCTCCTAATCTAAGATACTGGGCTCCAAGTATGTACATGTTCTGAGTAAAATAAATAGATTTCATAAACAGTAGATTGTTATTTGTTTATTAGACAAAAGTACATTTTCTTCCTGCAAGACTTAATTTCTGTTATAAAACATGTTTTGGCTGCATCCACGTTAGTTCATCAGTGTATCCATGCAAGGTGAAATGGAACGGGCAGAGCTGAGATCCCAGCATAAGCCAGCCTTCTATTACCAGTGAGGCTTTCTTTGGAAGTGAGTGTAAAATTAAAGAATATCAGATATTATTCTAGAAATTAAGGGAAACGTATGATTAACTTTTAACTTTTATTAATTTTTGTTGTGACTCCCTCAGAACAATGACTAGAGTAGCCAGAAACCTAAGTCTGCAAAGAGGAAATGCTCTTGTAAGAGCAATATGAACCAGAAGTCTATTTATGCTGTAATTATATCCCAAAACTTCAAAGATAAACCTTTGTCCGTGCTCAAGATTTTTAAAAGTACATCATAAATCTTTTTTAAAACTGTCCCCCTAAGCTACCTTCCAAGAATTTTTAATTACAATGTAGTGAAAAACCAGGAAGTCAACTCCTGTTACTCATCTGTCTACTCTTAAAATTATAGTTTTACATCCCATTGTATCACGTTTTACAGGTGATTATAAAAATATAGTAAATCAAAGGGTGAAAGTGATTATTCCTACTTTACACTACATAAAAGAATAAGCCAAACCACTCCTCACCGTGAGCCATAAACATTCAGGAATTTTAAACAATGGAATAGAAATTGAATTTACTATATTTAACAATGGATATAATTGAAATGGAAAAAAGGGCAGCGAAAGCTTAAATTTGTCGTATTCAAAATTTATGACATTAAGAAACCTGAGCAAGCAGTATTTTTAAGTGATTTGTATTTAATTGTTTGGGTACACCGAACTTATGAAATATTCTTGTTTTTAAAATATTCTTATTTGTTTTGAAAATTTCTGATAACTTCAGAAGTGCTAGTATGTAAAATGTGTGTTATATGTCTATAACATATATACATAAACATGCATATGTATAGATTATAAATGTATATCTCTGTGTATACTTACACAAGTATCTGATGAAGCATCTTTTAATACTGGGTTTCAAGTGTTGCTTTTGGTCACTGACACTTTACATACCAGGCTTGTAAGCAGAGCTAGGATGTATTTTTGAGGTGATGTATCTACAGTATATTAAATGTGATATAGCACATGGCAATTATGTTGCTTTATTGTTTCAGATCTAGAATGTAAGTCTTGCATGTAGATGTAAGCCCTTGGGTAACACAGCATAATCTTTCTAATGTAATTAAAATAAAGCTGAGCTCTTCAAACGTAGATAGACTTACTTTGGTATCTGGGCAAATAGTGTTTCTTTGAGAATGAAGCAGTGATTAGATGCAGATATTCTGAATGGTTGACAGGAGAGAGAACTAGAGACATATTTTCTACTCCAGGTTGAACTGCTTGATAGTTTGGAAAATGTTGATCAGAAATGTATTTTAGACAGAATGTGAAGCTTCGAAATCACAGGCTTGGGTATGCATCCTGGCTCTAACACTTCAAACTGTGTTATTTGGGTTAATTTTATTAATCTCCTTGAGTCATGATTTCAGTTTACGCATTGCACATTATGGGCAACTATCTCATCTTTGAGAAAAAAATTAACATAAATGATTATAAATTGGCACATATAATACAAAAGTGATATTATGGTCACTATGAGGATTTTTTTGAGAATTGAGTAAAGTCTTGAATACAAAACATCAAAAACAGTGTCTGTCATATAAGGGACATTCAAAATATGGTGTCATTATTCAGTAGGTGCTCTCAGATTGCCAAACTTTTATTTGCTAAGGAATTATGATTAATTCATTCAATAGAGCTTGAAGGTTATATTTGAAATTAGTATTTATTTCTCAATCTAAGCCTATCTCAAGATGATCCCAGCTCCAGCTTCTTGATCATTTTTGTATTTCCCTTATGTGCAAGAGGCACAGAATCTGGTTTTACCAATCCCATAGTGTCCAGTGTAATGCTAAGATACAGGAATTTAAGCATGTGTTCCATCAGCTCAAAAGATAATTTTCTTTTTAAGAGATGATCTCCAGGTAATTTTATTTTTAACATGTGCTTGTATTGAGCAAATATTTATTGGGCAAATATTATATGCCAGCAATTCAGCAGCAAACAACATATCAATTCTCTGCTGTCACTGAGCCTTACTTTGCAGTGGGGATAGGCAATCAGTAAACATTTAAGTGTAGATATGTCAGTTGGTAATGAGTGCCAAAACCAAAAATAAGGCAAGAATAAAGGGTTAGTGAACCTAAATGCACCTGTTGGCAGGTACTATTTTACCAGCCTGGGAAGGATTTGCTGAGGAGGTACATTTGAGCTTCAGGTGAGAGTAGCTAGTTGGAACAACTAATACACAAGCACAAATATACACTTGATGGTGAAATTCTCTTACATGTCTTTGTATCTACTAATATATGTCACATAAAAATCTTAAGAGATTATTCATTCTTATTTGGATCTTGTAAATGAGGGAACTAGTGTTTCGAGCAATAGAGAAATGAAGGCTATTTTTATTATGTGAAAGATAAATTTCTATGGACAAGAGAAATAAGTGCAGGACACTTCCCAGGTGTTATTTTATTTAATGTTCAAGATGGTTTTAGAGTGTATTTACGTATAATTAGCCCTGTTTTAGCAGTGTTAGAAGCACAGTAAAATTAAGTAATTTGCCTGAAGTCAGTATTAATGACTGACTATAAAAGGCTTTTAATTATGATCTCTTTCCTTTTTCCAGCTTTTATCCATGACTTTTCATGTTAAATTAGGGCACCAGGGGATGAAAATCCAAGTCAGTTGATAAGGAACTCCGTTTTCTGTCCAATGAAAGATTCACTGATATTGCCTTATTTCCCTCATCCCATTTCAATCCCAACTTAATCCAATTTTTCTGTAAATTGTATGCTGTAATATCATTGCAAGAATATGGCACTTAGGCCCACTTTCATTTACAAAATCAATTATTGTATTTTTTGTGGTTGTTTTAAATTTACAGGGAACCTGGTTTTGGATACTAACAAGCATTCAAAGGCAGGCATCACTATGAACATTAAATCACACTAGTGAGATTAAAATTGGCCTAAAGGCCAATACAGCTCTATCCTGATCTTTGGGTCTAGAGTTTTGCTTCCTTTCCTCTTCCTGCCAAACTGTAGGTAATGGTTTGTCTTCCTACACTTTGCTATATTTTAAAATTAAGCTTGAAATTAATCAAGAGATTCTACAGAATTACTCGTTTTACAGAAATGGATTGTTGGCTGGTATTTGGGAAGGCACACTAATTGCACACTTGGATTTATTTTTGTTTCTGATTATTTCACTGGCAGGTATGCTGTATTGAATTGCCACGTTTATCTTATTTTAGTTTCATTAGTCAGAATTCATTCTTTAATTATTGGATCTCTTTTATTCTTAGTATCTATTCTGAGCTTGCTATGTGTTATTTTGTAGTTTTAAATTTTAAATCATTCTTTCTAATTTTCATAGGGGAAACCATCTGCTGTGTTATTTGGTACTGTGTAATATTTGTAATACGTCTAGATGGGGAGAAGCACTTAATTTTACAGTCTTGGAGCATTATAAATCCTTGTGGTCAGCTCTTTGTTCCATCACCTTTGCTTAATTTGGTCTTCTACTTGTTGTTTTCATTAAGTGCATGTTTTCCCACTAGGACTTAAATGTATACATGTATATTTTATTAATTTGTTCATTTTATTAGAAAATGTTATTGTTTAATTTGTTCTATAAATTATTTTCATAATCATATTCTCTGTATTTGTATGTAAGTTTAATATTTCATGTCACTACAAAATTAAGGTTTCTTTGAAATAACTGCCCTTTTCACTGTAATACATATGTGATCTAGTTTATACACACACACACACACACACACACACACGCGCTCTCTCTCTCTCTCTCTCTCTTTGTCCTTATTGGTTTTGATGTTCTTTTTCTTCATTATTAGTGTCATGAGGGTGGAATTTATTTGACATGACTTTTATGTTACTCTAAAAACTGAAACTTAGTAGCGGCTCTATAAATCGATTTTCAGAAGCTAGATATTTTATTTATCCAATAAATAATTATCAAGTGCCTGTTTTTTTGCTCCGCATAGTTGAAGATCAAGAATTTTACAGGGACGTAAAAAAGAAAGAAATATTGAGTGCTAATGTGCTAATGCTAGGAAAAATATTTCAGGCAGAGCAATCAAATGAACCAAAGCTAAACATCTGTGCCACATGAATATTTAGGTTCCACATGTGGTTGGTTTGGCTGGGGTATAGAATGCAATGGGTTGTTAACCACCGGTTCATCAATAGGAAATTGTATGAGTAAACTGTGGTAAATTTGTACAAAATACTATTCAGTAATGATAAAAATATTTTAATTACTTTTTACACAAAGTAAACATAATATTAAAGTTATTAAAAAGTTAATTGCATATGATTCTTATAGTTTCATAGAATTTATGTAACATGTGGAAACATGGAAAGCAATAAGGTATATTGTTTATGAATGTACACATGTTAGAGTTAATATAAAAACATGCAATGCATGATTAAAACGAGATTCAAGACAAAAGTTACCTCTGAGGAGGTAAGGAGGGATACAGGATTGTGAAAGGAAACGGGGTCTTCAACTGTGACTTTATGTTAGTTTCATTTTAAAATTCTGAAGCAAATTTGACAGAATATTAAGACTCATTAAATCTGGGTAGTAGATACCAGTGTTTATTAGAATCTTTTCTGAACTTTTCTATTTGTTTGAAATATTTGATGACAAAAATCACAAATATATTTTATAACAAGATATGTAGAAGACAGCGGTTAAAAATAAGCTCAATAAGTAGTCAGGAGTCAGATTGCAAAGTATCTTCTGTGTAGCCTGCTAGGTTTTTGGATTTCCTGTATAAGCATATTTACTATTTTGGTCTTCGTTACTCATCTTTATGTTGAGGACTCCAAAATCATTCAGCTCAACCCAACCCATCCTGCTCCTCTGAATGTCAGATTTCTCTGTCCTACTTCCCTTATCCTGGCATCACTGTCAATGTAGCATGCTCAAAGCTAGACATGTTATACCTTAATCTACATACCTGGCCAGGCTCCGTGGCTCATGCCTATAATCCCAGAACTTTGGGAGGCCGAGGCGGGCAGATCACTTGAGGCAACGAGTTTGAGACCAGCCTGCCAACATGACAAAACCCTGTCTCTACTGAAAATGGGAAAATTAGCCCAGGGTGGTGGTGCACCCAGCTCCTCAGGAGGCCAAGGCATGAGAATCACCTGACCCCAGGAGGCGGAGGTTGCAGTGAGCCGAGATTGTGCCACTGGCACTCCAGCCTGGACAACAGAGCAGGACTCTGTCTCAGAAAAATAAAAAGTAAAATAATAATAATAATAATAATAATGAAATAGATACCTGGCCATTGCCCTGCTCTCTCTCTCTCACTACCAATATATAAGAAATAGGTAGGCGTTGTTCTCCAACTTCTTATTTCATTTCCCATTGCTGTATGTCATGTACTCTGTGACCATCCTTGCCTGCATTACTTGAGTCAGTCATTCTTTCCTGGTCTCCTTCTGTGTCCCTGATGGTATCCCTGACTTGGACTTGCCCTCTTCATATTAATCCTTCACGTGCTTTCTAGGGAGCTTCATTAAAAGCCAATCTGACGTTTACATGTGCTTGCTCCTTGCTGAGAAACTTCTCATGACTCCCCAGTATCTCTAGGAGCATTTGTAGAATTCATGGGTGTCTCAATATCAAAGCCATCCACGGTCAATTTAAAAGATGTGGATTCCCTCATATGAATACTGATCTGATGAAATGGAGTCTCTATGGGTGGGTCTCAGATCAGTATTTTTAAGAAACATACCAAAGGATTTATGTGCATCATACAATTTGAGAACCATCAATCTAGCAGAGAAAATACAAGCTCTTTTGCTGAGTATGGTAAGCTTACTCTTCACTTTTCAGTTTCATCTTTTGCATTCTCTCTTTTGTACACTCACTTCTCTGCCCTCTTCTCTTTTTTTCTTCCTCCCTCCTTCACTTCCTCCCTCCCTCCCTCCCTCACTTCCTTTCTCCCTCCCTCCCTTCCTCCCTCCCTTCCTCCCTTCCTCCCTCCTTCCCTCCTTTCCTCCCTCCTTCCTTCATCCTTGCTTCCTTCCTTCCTTTCATTCCTTTTTGAGACAGGGTCTCTCTCTGTCACTCAGGCTGGAGTGCAGTGGCAGGATCTCCGCTCACTGCAGCCTCAACCTCCCAGGCTGAAGCCATCCTCCCACCTCAGCCTTCTGAGTATCTGGCATGTGCTACCATGCCCAGCTAATTTTTAAAATATTTTTTGTAGAGACGATGTTTTGCCATGTTGCCCATGCTGGTTTTGAACTCCTGGGCTCAAGCAATCCACCCATCTCAGCCTCCTGAAGTGCTGGGATTACAGGTGTGAGCCACCCCACCCGCTTCCTATCCTCTTCTTTAACTAGTTCATTCTTGTTCATCATTTAAGACTGAATACAGCAGCATTTAATCTCACAGGCTTACCTATTACTTCTCTGACTCCACCCATTATGTCTGTTACTCTACGTGTCCTAGTTTTGCTGCCCATTCCTTCATTTAAATGATCATGATTCCCAGGTTAGGAGATTCTTGTTTACACAACATGTATCAAGGTAACTGGCATGTGGTGGACCTTTTAAAAAGTTCATTAAATGCATGGCATTGCTCTTTAGAGGACAGGGAACCAACTAAGGATTTTGAGCCTGGATTTTAGGTATGACATTCAGGAATTTCGGGAAAAAGAGAGAATTAAAACTGGAGATGGTGAATTCTAGTAAGAATTCATAAAATTAGATATTTAGTTGATCAAGATTGGAGATTGGGATTAGTTGAAAGTAGAGATGACTGGGTAGATGAGGAGGATGAGACTTTAAGTTTCACATATCTTTGATTCAAGTTTTCTGTTTATTACTTTAATATAGATGAATAATATTTATTTAGAGATGCAGGTCATGATCTTAGTTTATAAATGAATTATGATAAGTCAGATTACCAGAAGAGTAGAAGGTTTCAGAGGGAGAGAGTGCTCAGCTATGCCTGGTTCTGCAGAAAGGTCTACTAAAATAAGGACTGAAAATTATCTTTTGGATTTTGCAATTAGGATGTCAGTAGATGCCATAAGAAAAATAATTTTAATGAATTAATTAATCTTTTTGAGATGGAGTCTCACTCTGTCACCCAGGCTGGAGTGCAATGGCACAATCTCGGCTCACTGTAACCTCCACCTGCTGGGCTCAAGCAATCCTCCTGCCTCAGCCTCCCTAGTAGCTGGGATTACAGGTGTGTGCCACCACCCTCAGCTAACTTTTGTGTTTTTAGTAGAGACAAGGTTTCACCATGTTGGCCAGGCTGGTCTCAAACTCCTGACCTCAAGTGACCCATCTGCCTTGGCCTTCCAAAGTGCTGGGATTACAGGTGTGAGCCACCACACCCAAGCTAATTTTAATTTATTAAATAAAAGTTAAGAATAGAAGTCATTGGAGTTAGTAAGTGAATGGTCCATGAAGACATATTCACAGTGAGAAGAAACTCTGTGTTTAAGAAGCTTGAAACAAGAACAGCAGGACAGTAAGGCAATATCGTCATCCCTTAGGATCTGTGACTCCCATGGATACCAAAATCCAAGGTTGCTCAAGTCTCTGCTATAAAATGGTCTAATATTTTAATATAACCTACACATATTATCCTGTACACTTCACATGATTACTTGTAATACCTGATACAATCCTACACATCATTTTGTGGATTCAGTATAGTACTGGGTACGAGACAATTTCAAGTTTTGCATTTTGGAACTTTTAATTTTTCTGAATATTTTCAATCTGTGGTTGGTTGAATCCACAAATGTGGAACCCATGGATACGGAGGGCCAATTATACTATATTTTACTGGTTTTGTTTTGTTTTAATTATATGTGTAACCTGAACATGTGTAAATGCCAAAGAGATGGAAAACCTGGAGAAAGAAAAGTTCCTTAAGAACCTTGGTACATTTTTGGTATTAAGAAGAATGGGGCTGGGCTCATTGACTCATGCCTGTAATCCCAGCACATTGGGAGACCAAGGCAGGTGGATCACTTGAGCTCAGGTGATCAAGACCAGCCTGGAAAACATGTAAAACCCCATCTCTACAAAATATAGAAAAATTAGCCAGGTGTAGTAGCGCACACCTGTAGTCCTAGCTACTCTGGGGGAGGCAGGAGGATTTCTTTGGCCCAAGAGAAGTTGAGGCTGCAGTGGCCTGTGTTTGTGCCAGTGCACGCCAGGCTGGGTGACAGAGCTAGACCCTGTCTGAAAAAAAGAGCAAAAGAAAAGAAAAAAGAAAAAAAAATGGAAGCTTCTATTATCCTGAGCATAAGAAGAGGAAATTTAAGTTGCGTAAGAGGACAAATGCCTCTTCATCTGGAACAAAAATGACAGAGCAAACACAAGTTGCAGTTGCAAATTGTACTTGTGAAGAAGTGAAAGTGAGAGGGCTGGGAGGATAGATCTGGAAGGCTTGTCCATACCAAACTCATTTATCTTATTCTCACTTATAGGCATTTGTCAATACCTATCACTTCAGTAGTTTATTAGTTATCACTTCCAATAGTGTATTTAACTTGTTTTTTTCCTTAGTCTGTTCGAGGTGCTATAACAAAGTACCATAGAAAGGGTGGCTTATACACAACAGATTTCTATTTCTCATGGTTCTTGAGGCTGAGAAGTCCAAGATTGAGGTGCTGGCAGATTCGGTGTCTGGTGAGGGCCCACTTCTCAGTTCATAGATGACCATCTTCTTCCTCACATAGTGGAAGAGGCAAGTGAGCTCTCTGGGTTTCTTTTATTCAGACATTAATTGCCTTCATGAGGCATCCACCTTCATGACCTAGTTGTTCCCAAAGGCCTCACCTCCAAATGCCATCACATTGGGGATTAGGTCTCAAGATATACGTGTTGGGAGGACACAACATTCAGTCTATAGAATTCTGCCTCTACTACTCCAGTTCATCTTCTTACATGCAAAATACATGGTTTTTGAGATTACACAGAGCTTCATATCATCCATCTCATGCAGACGGACAGCTTTATGGTGTGAAGCTCATGATTTTGTTTTGTTGTAAAGCCACTACCATCATTAGTTACTTAAGTTCTTAGTTATAATGAGGAGTTAAAGGGGCTCTCTTCAGAGTGTAACTTTTTATGTGTTTTATTCATTAGAGAGTATCTTCCATTTGTTGATTGAGTTGCTCATAGGAATCTCTAAAAGTTGAAATAATTTCAATTATCAGTAACGTAGACATAAAAATGCTAATGTCTATTAATGTAGATATTGATTACAAACTTTCTCAAAGTCTATGTAGGTTTAACATTTAGTTGACTCATTTTCTCCTATTTCAATTCATTTTTAATGTAGAAAAAAAATATATAATTTTGCATCAGCCTCTGTCCTGATAGGAAAGGTGGGCTCACTCAGTCAGTTTAATATGAGCAAAGAATCACATGATTTCAGGGCCAGAAAGTGTATGTGTAGAGAGAGGGAGGGCAGAATGAAAATTTAAAAATGGTTAACCTAAAGTGTGTTGAGTTCGAAATAATGCTTTTGACACACACACACACACATACACTCTCACACACTCTCTCATATTCTCTTTCTCTGTCTGCCTGTGTGTGTGTATTTATTTATATAGTTAATTCAAGCAAATTCTTTTGTTGAATTATTAAAGAAAACCCAACTTTAAAATTACTAAGAAAGTGAGACTTACTTATTTTTTAGTCAAATGTCTCTCTGTTTACCTTAATAAAACCTGAAGAATTAACCTTACTGCCTCTTCATCCCCAAATAAGTTTTCTCTCCTACTTCCTATTTTACATAGAAGTATGTACATTTTAAGATTTCTTTATTACTGCAAAGAGGTATCGACTGGGCTCCTTTAATGTGCATATTAAATTATTCTTCTCATAAAGTGAGTGAGATCATTTCTGCCAAAAGTGATGCCATCATTTTAACAGATGGTCAATAGACACATTGTTAGTCTCTTTTTGGATCAATTTCAAATCTTGAGAGAATACTTGCTTCTAAAACAAAAAGGGTCTATTTCCAGATGTGGCACTTAGTGATATTTAGCTTCCATGGTTTTCTCATGAAGTGTCTTTTAGTGGCCGCCTATATTTTCATGGGTTCCTGTGCCTGAATGGCTGAATAACTTCCTACCCTCTATCCCCTTTAGTTGCCATAGTAACTTGCTGTTCAAATAATACAGTGGTATCTGCACAGTTTCCTCTCTATTTTCACCTCTTAATGCACTTTTAATGTGTTATGTATGACTTTTCTAAATATGTAACTGAAATTTTGATTGTCCATCTTAAATATTGCGTCAACTCTTTAAGTAAAATTTGCCCAGTTTAAATTGGGATTAAAGGTGTTCTGGGTATGTTGAAAGTCATAGCTAAGATACAGGGCTGGAGGAATCCTTGTCAGGTGGCATTTCTCTTTTCAGTCTAACCTTTAAAGCTGTGTCTTGACCAGGAGCATGTAAAACTCCTATATTCCTAGGTTTTTCAGCTGTAAAGTCAAGATACCACACACCTGTCAGGGTTGTTTCGAAGAATAAATGGGAATGGACTTATGAAAGCATCTAGCACTCTTCCAGTCATAGGCCAGTTACTCATAAACATTGGTGGAGAGTTGTTAATCCTCAAAAACTTCCTCAAAACAACAGTGATTTTTATATCTAACCTTAGGCATTATAATTATTAATTTATTTTGAATTAACCTAATAAGGATTAAATTATACTCTATATGTTTCTGAATTATGTATTTGGTAAAGAGGTACATTATGTTTGATGTGTTGATCACTTTAATTAATATTTAATTAACCAGAATTCTTTAATCCTGATATCATTTTTATTATTCATTTTCTTTGTAGTCTGTAATTAAAATGATATAATCATTTCCAGTCTTACTTAATTTTTTTGGAGATTTAAGTAAATTACCTTCTTTTGATTCAGTCAAATGAAAGTGGCTTAAGTATTTTTTAGCACCATTAATGTTAAATATGTTAATCATGTTTGCTTTTCCAGTAAATCAACCCTCAGCTACTCTCACTGTAACTTTCCTGTTTTGGCATTTCATTCTTAACTGTTCACTTACTCTCTCTCTTTCCTGTGTGACCCATGTCTCATATTTTTGTTTAAAACCACTTATGTGTTTTATATATATGTTATATACAGGTATACTCACATATACATAGATTTTTTTCATCTCTTTGAGGAATAAAGGTAGAATTTATTACTTTCAGAAACTCTGATGGCACCCACTTTTTTTTTTTTTCTGAGACAGAGTCTTGCTCTGTCGCCCAGGCTGGAGTGCAGTGGCACAATCTCGGCTTACTGCAACCTCCGCCTCCCGGGTTCAAGCAATTCTCCTGCCTCAGCCTCCTGAGTAGCTGGGATTACAGGTACCCACCACAACACCCGGCTAATTTTTTTATTTTCAGTAGAGATGGGGTTTACCATGTTGGCCAGGCTGATCTTGAACTCCTGACCTAGTGATTTGCCCACCTCAGCCTCCCAAAGTGCTGGGATTACAGGTATGAGCCACTGCTCCCGGCTGACACCCACTCTTTTTCTATTGATTTGCTATCCCAACTTTTATATAAAAGTATTTAAATTTTTGTATATCATATAGAATTTGTGTGTTAACATTATGATTTTATTTAGAAATAGAAGACCTTGAGAACTAAGTGAACAGTCCATGCTGGTTTGGTCTGTCATTGCCCCTTATTAATAGTATAGCTCCCATTTACTGTCAAAAGGTTGTCTGAACAGTAACTTACATAGTCATCCTGTGGGCCCTCCCCTTTAGGATGCATATAGTAGTAGCTTCTGTGAGAGGAACAGGAGAAGTGTGATATGTTATCTGAACTCAAATAATTTCTACTGTCTTACAAACCTGAGAGTAACAAATATAAAATGGACACTTCATAGTTGGATTTAATTATATACTCGTTTGCATGCAGAATTAGTAAAATACATTTCCAGGGGCTGTGAAAATCCTGAGGGTCATAATAACTAGAGATTCTTCAAAGAATGTGGGAATGGATCCAAATCTACAAAAAATTGATGGAACCTAAATCTGAATCAAATGGACTAAAATGAGTGATGAGCCTTTTGTTTGGTTTTTGTTCATTTTATTGTTACCTTTTTAGAGAAATTCTGTCCTCTGGCTTGTTAACTATAGAGTTCTTTCAATTTCCTATGCAGTGGAATCCCAATTATTCTGCAGCCTCATGCTGTCAATTTTATCTTCTATTTAACATATTTCCTGTTGTGCTATCTGCCTCTGAACTAGAGGATTAATCAGTATTGAATACATAATTTTTGAGTTTGAAATATTGCTATATATTTTGCTCAGATTAATTGCATTATTGCTGAATTTTAAAAATTGTATTATAAACTCCTGTTGTATGCATTATAGTAGTGATGGTATTAACCTTGCTGTAATGGATTATTCATAATGAACAATACTATGATGCAATGCTGAAATGGTATATGACATATTTATGGAGAGAGACTTAAATGCTAGGCTATAGCATGAATCTAGGGGAGAACTGGATAATAAAATTGCCCAGTTAGGAAGTTAGAATGATAATCTAGATGATAAAATCCTACATTGTGTATTTAGACTATAATTAGGCTATTTGTTTCTGAAAAGGTTTTGAACTGTCCAGTAAAAAGTCAAGATTACTAAGATAAAATGTAGTTAATCAAAACTCTAAAGGGGGATAGTTAATACACTTAAATTGTTGCTAATATACTTACAGTGATGAAGTAATAAATTTAGGCATGGATATATTTTTAGCCATGGAATAATGAATGTGAATAGCTGATCAATTAGTATAACCATTATTTTGAGGCACCTGACACTTATCAGTCACTTTGGAAGATGTCAGGGATGAAAGGTGAATGATACATGGTTGTGAACTACAGGAAACACACAGTCTAAGGAGAGGCTTCAAATTCTAGTTGTGTGAGAGAAGAAAACTAATAAAGAGAAAAAAATTATGTAACCTTTGGCATGGTTTTTGTGGATGACTTTAACATATAATGTGTGTTTATATATAATATGTCTATAAAATTCGTATTTTCTAAGATAAAGTTTTGAATTTCTAAATTATAATTATTTTGATTGCCCCTTCAGTTTCTTAGTGTGTGTCATTGCTGGTCAATGAAGCATACTAACAGACCAATCTGAGCAGTAATTGTCCTTGCATAAGAAAGATTTTTTTTTTTTTTGATGGTAATGAGTGATTTCAAAAATACATCTAGGCTGGGTATGGTGGTTCTTGCCTGTAATCCCAGCAACTTTGGGAGGCCAAGGTAGGAGGATCACTCGAGGCCAGGAGTTCATGACCATCCTGGTCAACAGAGTAAGACCTCGTCTCTGCAAAACAAAATAAAATAAAATAAAAAACTTAAAAAATCATGCACCTGTAGTCCCAACTGCTCAAGAAGCTGAGGTGATGAGATTGCTTGAGCCCAGGAGTTAGAGGCTGCAGTGTGTGATTGCCCACTGCCTTCCAGCCTAGGTGACAGACCAAGACCCTGTCTTTAAAAAAATATATATATATAGTTAGAGCGCTTTTTACTTGTTGTGTCTATATGGTCTGTCTTACCATAGATCACCTGAACGAAGTTAAAATATGTATTGCTACTGCTTAATGTAATAAAGAGAATAGCTCTTCTTACATTAATGAAACTAGGCTTTCTTCATACCTTAACCTTCCTTTTTTTCATTAAAATTCTCTTGGTGACTCAGAAAATTTAAAAAGAATTATGACAAATACTGTTAGTCTGTTTCCAAATAGAGGATATTGCAATGCCAAATATAAGGGGTAGATCATTGGGAAGGGATTTTATAAGGTCCTGGTTAAGACTTGTCTGGTGGTATGTAATAAATCTGTGTGGTAGGGGTGGATAGTGAGGACCTTGTCAGACATCTGCCAGCTGTCTACATAGTTTCACTCCAGTGCACTTAGTAGGAAGGTCAAGTCCTCTAAAATACCAGCAAGTACCCAGATGTTAAAGCCTAGAATCTTGCCTTGGACGTTTGACGTAAGAAGTATAACACCTTAGTGATAACTATTGAGTGCTTCAACTGCAGCAAATGATACTGTGGTTCAACATGCTTATGCAGTTCAATTTATGTCATCAGCTGTAGAGAAATTATAAATCCAACCAAAATCCTTTGCCTGAATGGTTCTTTTATGGAATTCCTCTAGTAAGGCATGTTTAAGTTTCTATTTATTTTAAATTTATTATATGTTTATAGTTTTGTTTTCTCTAACTTTTCCCACCATAATAATCCTTTGGGATTTTTATATCCTTTTTTTGGATTTCCATTTCACCATTCATCAAAGATTAGGACAGCATTCTGTTATGATTTATGTTTCATTTCTATTTGAGAGTTGTGGTAAAAGAAATGGTGGTACCATCAGGAAATGAAAAAAATAATAATTAAAAATGGCAACAACAAAAATAAATAATAAATCTTAACTAACAATGTTTCTGGGGAAGAAACCATTAATTTTGCTTTTGATGTATTGAGTTTTAGTTGCTATCAGGATTTCCAAGCTGAGTAGAGAAGCATGTATCAGTTTTGTTAATTATGCTTTAATTAATGTATAACCTACTGAAGAAAACTCACTGTGATTATTGCAACAATATCTGCCACTATTCGTTCCCAGCATTTACTGGTGCTTTATTTATACTTTTTATTTGTTTTATGAGGTAGGTGTTATTTTCCCTCATTTTATAAAAATTAGGTATTTTAATTGATTCGGATTATATAGCTGGTAGAGCTAGCATTTGAACCCAGTCAGGACTATGTTTAGAGCTTACACAAGGCTTCTCCTTGACCTGAAGCCTGTGGCTCAGTAAATGCTGGTTTGATACACAACCAGCACGTACTTCATGTCTAGAATACTGTATTCATTGTTATCATGGCATTTTGAATAAGAGTACTAGTTTGGGTTTATGTTCCAGTTATTCAGTTATAAAACTCTTTAATGTACATTGACACCCATGGCAAGTTTCTTTTTAGGGGGAATGATCACTTTTAATCAAAGCTTTACCTTTGGCATTATGAATGGTGAATTATTCTGCTGTAAAGCCAGCTACCTTTAGTCACCACTATGTCTTAGGACACATATTAAAGCGAGGAGAAAGCTTTATATTGTTCAGCTGAATGTGTTCTTAATGTTATTTATCTGAACACTGTAAAAGTTTGCTGAAAGGTTAATCTGAGGTTATTTCAATTTGTCTTTTCTTACTGGGAAGGTGGAAAACACTGTTTCTCAAAGCACTTCATAAGACTTTCAGGATAATGTCCTCAGCGATGCCAAACCTCACTGAAAAGGATTTGAATGTAAACTCCAATAGAGAATCATGCTAGTCTTAAAAATTTTACCCTGTTCTTATAATCTCCTGAAACACTTTATAAATTAAATTTAGTTCATATTTTTACCAAAAATCTTGTGCGTGTAGAGGCACATGCTGCAAAACAACATTTTGGTCAACAACAAACTGCATATACATATGAAGATGGTACCATAGGATAATAACACTGTATTTTTCCTTTTTTATGTTTAGATATGTTTAATTACATAAATACTTACCTTTGTATTACAGTTGCCTACAGTATTTAGTTTAGTAACATGCTGTACAGGTTTGTAGCCAAAAAGCAATAGGCTATACCATAATAGTGCAGGTGTGTAGAAGGCTTTTACATAAAGGTTTTATGACCTCTATGATGTTCACACAACAACAAAATTGCCTAGTGGTGCATTTACTATAACATATCGCATCCTTAAGGGACACGTGAATGCATATACACACACACACACATACACATATTACCAAATGGATACATACATGGTTACCTACAGAAAAATTTAAACTTTGAAATAATACTCTTAGGGAATGTTACCTTTTTAAAAGATATTCTTTAAATTTATATTTGCTATTATGTTGCCTTAGCAATATTCACATGTAACATTGCACATTTCACTAAGGGATTTTTTATATTAGCATTTTAGTCAGCACATTTGTTGTCTGTTTACCCTGTGTTATGAGTTAGGTAAAAAGAGATCTTGTTCCTGCTTTAAAGAGATCTCAGTTTAGTGACAGATAAGTAAACCAACCAAAGAGGGTGCAGGTACCCCGGTAGCCTGGGTAGGAAGAAGCTTTCACTCTCAGTAGTTAAGGTGATGATGGGATGGAGGACTGTTCAGGAAAGACTGGTCAGAAAAGCTCAGACTTGTCTAAGTATGGAAGGGTGGGAGGAATGAGTTAGGTGGGAAAGGGCATTCGAAACAGAGACGGCAGCGCGTGCCAAGTGCTGAAGCAGCATAGCCTGGCATGAGGAGGTACACAGTAATTTGACTCAGCTGGAATGATGGGTGCAGGGGGCGGATCCTCATTTTCAGTCTCACAAGACCTCAAAGCTAAAGAAGGAACATGCTGTTTTTTTGCAGTGGACAAATCCCTGCCATTCTGCTTGCCACTTTCTGGATGAATGCTCAGACATCTCTTCCTTTCTAATTATATCCCTGGCTGCTTTTCTATGCCACTCCATGGATTACTGCTTCAAGTTTATACCCCCTTCCCATATGATACAGTCACCTCACTTGACACATGTAGGTTCCAGACCAGTGCCCTCCCTTTCTGTAACCTCGTGAACTAACAAGGTGTAGATATTTAATACATATTAACCCGGATGATAGCATGTATTAACTCAGAGGAGCTGCTTACTTATAAATAAGTAAAAGAGTTAAAAAATAATCGTCAACGAGTCAATCAAATAAGTTACCACATAGCTTTCCCCCCAATAAACCAACACTTGGACCATTCAACATTTTTTTATTCACTATGCATGCAGCTTTAGCTATGACTAAACTTTTACAAATAAGACTTGCAGGGTTACCATTTAGACGTAACATGCACTAGATTCCATTCATGGAGGAAACCAGTTGGCTGCTGTTGGAGATTGGGCAACCGACAAGATTAGAAAAAAAAACCAAAACCAAAACAACGCCTGTTAGCTTCAGATCTCCTTTTAGTTTTGGAGTTTGCTGTATTAAACTGTTCCATTACACTTTGTAGAATTGTGTGGAGTGGAGTTCTGTTGATCTAAGAGCTTAATACCCATGACAAAATGGTTCAAGTTTTGTATGTGAACTCCTACTTACAGTATTGTCATCATAGACATGAAGAATGTTAAGAAACGCAGTATGGAAATTAAGAGCACTAACCTTGAAAGTGACCCAAATTGGAATCCCAGTTTTAATTCTTGGCCAAATATTTTAACTGTACTAATTCAAAGTTTTCCTGCATGTGTCATGGCAATAATTTCTGTTCTTTTTCATTAACCTTGGGAAATTATTAATATGAAGATTATGTGACATCTTATTTTTGTATGTATCCTAGAAAGTATAAAATGTGATATGAATTAAGTTGGTATTAATAGAAAGGTATAATGTTCAGGGAAAATATCAGACCTGTATGTGAGATTTTGTAATCACCACTGGGTATTTGAGTAGAAGAAAACATGAGAAAAAAATAATAATGTGAATAGTGTTAAGAAATCGTGGCTGAGAAGAAGGTAGGCCTCTGTCTGGGCAAGAAAACTAGATCTTTGAAGATAATAGCTTTGAGTGAAAAATGAGAGATTTGTAATCATCCAGAGTAATGGTGTCTGAATTCTTCAGCACGTGGTAGTAGACACACGACGTGTTTGTTGTCTCAGAATTCTGAGGGCAATTCACAAAGAAATTGTTACAAACCATGAATCATTACACAACGTTAGAATACCTCAAAAGAGTGAGTAACTCAAAGCTCTTAACAGATCTTGAGAAACTTGAAATAATAGGCATGTTTTTCTTGGGTGAGCAATCTCTCTAATTATGTGAGAGTTGTGTGTGCCCTTTCCTCCTCCACCATATTATGAATGTTTAGTGTAGAGAATTACTGAAGGTTTGCACGCCAATTGGTAAAAAATGCAAAAATTACCAGTAGTAAATATACAAGATTGTGTGGGTAGGGGCAGGGACATTGGAGAAAAAATGAAAGACTAAGAAAAAAGTGACGTGAATTTTAGAAAAACACAAAGATTAAGCAAGGTTGAGTGTTTTGAGAGGAAATCAAAGCAACAGGTAAAAGAAACCAATAACACAGTTAGTTGACTTTTTTAAACTGAGAGATTTCTCAAGAAAGATTTCTTGATAATAGAGTAAGAAAGAAACATCCTGTGATGGGGATGTTCTTTATAGAATATTTTGATCTCCAATTTAATTTTATGTCTGAATTTATAATCAGAAAAGGTCTTGTTTCCTTATGGTTTCATCAAACTAAATTAAATTGTAATTGCTTAGATGGTATAAATATGTGCACAAAGTTGATTCTTGAACATTGTATAGTGGCCAGTTGGCTAATTGTAACTCTAAATGACACCATAATATGAAGTTTTGTTTTTATTTATATTGTTCTCTAGATACCAGGGTGAGTATGATGTTTCTGTTAAGTGCATAAAGAAAACATGAACTTATAACTGGAGCAATAGGGCAAGGCTGCATCTTTATTACTTAACTCTACAGTTGTAAAAACAAGTACTACGGTTGACAAGACACCTCTCCATGGGTACCTCCGTAATTGTCATAAATTTAAATTTATTGTAATGTTTTAGACCTGTTTGAACTATAGTACACAGCCCATTATAACCATGTTTGAATTATATTTATCAATCTTTTTTTTTTTTTTTTTAAGATGGGGTTTCACTCTGTTGCCCAGGCTAGAGTGCAGTGGCAGGATCTCAGCTCACTGCAGCCTCAACCTCCTGGGCTCAAGCGATTCTCCCACCTCAGCCTCCCAAGTACCTGGGACTGCAGGCACATGCCACCACTCCTGGCTAGTATTTTTTGTAGATTTTCACAGAGACAGATTTTTGCCATGTTGCCCAGGCTGGTCTCAAACTCTTGAGCTCAAGTGTTCGGCCCACCTCAGCCTCCCAAAGTGAGGGGTTATAGGCCTGTGGCACTACACCCAGAAGACAATAAAATATTTTTTAAAAGTGGATTATTTGTAAGGGAGATATCTATTAGAAAGCTTTTTGAACTATTCACGGAATAAGTTTCAATTTTCTATTTTTTCCTACTAGTTTAATATTGAATAAAAATGTATACATTATTCTTCTCCTGGTATCAATCAACCTGGACTCCTACATTTTCTTTGCTAATGATTGATTTCTTTTTTGGAATGATACGATTACTTTTGTGACATTGTCACTTAAACAATTACTAAGAAAAAGTTAAAATATATGACCTCAGGTAGACTCTTAATTTTCATATTTAATGAAAACATGCATAACCAGTTCTTGCTCCCCAAAAATATGTAAAATTACAAATGAAAATGGCATGATGACATTAAAATGAGCAGCCTTGTATATTTTCTGCCTTGTTACTAAACAGCAGAGATAAAGGAAGTCTCCTTATCAAGTTAACAGAATTTAAATAAATAATCTATGTAGATAATTATTATAAATTATTTGTTAATGTAAATCAGGTTTTTAGACCTATAGTAAGCTGTGATGCTATGATATAACATCCTGAATGATGTTGATTCATTTTTACATCGTAATGAAGTATCATCTTCATTAGAATATTTGAATATAGAAATGTTTCTTTTTCATTTTTAGAAATAACTTTCTTAATAGTGGCTCATATGGCTTTGTTTTAGGATGTGTATTATGTGTGAATACATACAAAAATTCTAATAAAATATCCTAACATCAGTTAGGATACTTCTAGCCACAGGTAAGAAAAGACCCAAATCATAACTTAAATATTGTTTATTGTCTCATATAATAAGATGTCTATAGTTAGCACAGTTTCAGGGTTAATTCAAGGGCTCAGTGGCATCATCACCAGGTTAGTTAAATCTTTTATTTTTTCCTGTCATCCTCAGCCTGTGAACTTCAGACAGTAGGCCTGTTCCAGCATCACCTCCTCACATAGTTGTGTCCAGATATAGAAAAGGGAAGCTTCTCCACAACCATTTCTTTGCAAGTGCAACTTCTCCATTATTGGTCACAGTCAGATCTTATGATTCTGTTTAGAACAGTCACTAGCCTAGGGGAAATGAGGCAACCATTAATTATATTCAACTGTGATTCAGAGCTGGGGGCATGTTCGACCTTCATGAAGGTCATGGTCAGTTTGAGGTGAGAGAATAAAATCAAGATTCTGCTTAAAGAGTATGCTGAGTGTAGGTTGATAGTTTGGTTGGTGATAAAAGTATGTCTGCCAAATAGCAATTCAGAATATTTTCTAGAATCTACTAAACAAAACTTTATTTTGTTTTAAGCACACAGTTAAAAAATATTAATCTAAACTAGAAGTACAAGTCTCATGGGTAAAATCTTTTGGGATGAAGTAGCAGTTAACCTTTTGGTCTTTTAGGAATACTGCACTTATTGCAAGAGAGTTATAGCACATTGGCATTTTACTAACAGAAAACTGAAGTCTCTAAAAAATTGCCCTTCCCACAATGTTATTACACCAATAATTTAGATATGATGTATAAGAATTTGCCACAACTTTCACATTTTATCTTCTAATACCTCCTTTTCTTATTATTCCCCACTGTGTTCCATTTCTGCCCTCTCTCAAGTGTTATTTCCTGCTAAGCCTTTTATATTTTGACTTTTTAAATGCAAGATTTTAATAATTTAACAAGCATTTTAGCTGATAATTTTCACTGCAGGAGCTGTGAACTGTAATGCAAAACTAAATATCAGTCTAAGAGCTAGGATACCTAAGAAGTGCCAAAATTATTTTGTTATATTGGAAGTTGTAAATAGGGAGGATAGAGGCCTGAATTTTATTTATTTATTTATTTATTTATTTATTTGGACAAGATCTTGCCCAGTCTGCAGACTAGAGTGCAGTGGCATTTATATCTCCCTGCCACCTCCAAATCCTGGGCATAGGTAGTTCTCCCACCTCAGCCTCCTAAGTAATACAGGCACATAACACCATGCCTGGCTAATTTTTTGTGATTTTTGTAGAGGTGGAGTCTCACTGTGTTGCCCAGGCTGGCCTTGAACTCCTGGCCCAAGCAGTACTCTCACCTCAGCCTCCCAAAGGTGTGGGGTTACAGGTGTGAACCACTTAGCTTGGCCATGGCCTAAATCTTATTACACAAAATGAAATGTCAGCAATTTGACAAAAAAAAGCATACTCTAAATTATTGCTGAAGTTTATATTGTTATAGACATTGATATTTAAATTGTTAGAAATTAAAGGCATAAAGCCATATATGCTGCTTTTAAAGGGTGCACAAATATTCTAAGCCTCCTTTTAAAGAATTATTATAGTCTACAAAATTTAAAAATTTTCATTTTCATTGATCAGTGTATTAAATATAATGCCAATTATTTATTTTAGGCCATTGATGTAATGCAATGCAGTTACATTGATGGAATTCACTGTATCTTAGTAAAATGGAAGAGACAAGATGAAATAAGCACACATATATCTTCTGTTATGGAGTAGAACTGAGGCTAAACTGTGTAGTGTTTGGATATTACTAAATGCTTAGGTAAAGTGTGTGTGTGTGTGTGTGTGTGTATGCACACACATGCACAAGTATATTTTTCTCCCCATATTCTATTTCTGCCTAGGTTACGACATTCATTCTGAAATGTCTAACACCAGAAACATTACTGTTATGATCTCTCCAAATATGAAAAACAAGTAAAAGAAGCTAAAGGGCAAAAGTAGGGAATTTACCTATATAATAATTGAGTTTATATTAAGAGTTTATTTTATGGAATTAGAAATGAGTTTGTGATAGACTGGATGCCATGTTGTATATGTATCTTGTTAAAACTTGTTTGTAAACAGGTCTGAAAACTTGATCCATCGTGCAGTAGAGTCACATATTCATTAATCTTTTTGCATGTTCAGTGAAATGCTTTCTATTGAACTAGTTTCCTATTATGTATATGTGGTATCAGTGTATTTGGATATAGACAAATTGAATTTCACAGTGTGTTTTAAATATTTAAATTCTTCTTTTTACTTTTGAAAACAATTAGCAAATCAGTATACAAATACCAGTAAAATGTGTTCAAAGATAATGTGGACAAATATTGAAATTTTTCATTACTTTTACTTCTGCATCTTTTGCATAGGAAGTATGAAAAGGCAGTATCTAGTGGTTGTTTCACTTCTTTGGATCTAGATACTCAACTGTCTAAGATATTAACTGTTAGATATATGGCTGGAAACTCCTATCTGTGAGTCAGAGTTTTCTTCAGGCTGGTAAAATGTAGCTGTCTTCCACGCTAGGTTCGGTGTGATCTGCAAAAAGGCACTTTATTGCCAGCCCACTGAATTTCTGAATGATGACCTTGCAACCCATAACAAAGTCCTTCATGCAAGCCTCGACTGGCTGGATATGGGGTCTGTTTCTTGTCTCTTTTACCTTGGAATCAGCCCTGAGGGTTGACCTTACACATTTTTATCATTCTAGCTGAGAAAGAAGGAAGTCAGGTAAGAAGATAGGAAATGCGCTTCCCAAATAGGCAAAGAAGGCACCAACTCTCTTTGCTGTGTCTGCATTTCCCTAGCTTTCCTCCTCATCTTGTTTAGCTTTCCTTCTTGGAGGCATCCTTTAAGTAGAACATGAGTTCCTTGAGGATCCAGAGAAGAATAGTTGCTTTTAGTTCTTGTACTAAAAATCAAGAGTGGATTAATTCTAAGTGGCCCATTTTGATAGAGATCCCTAATTTCCTTCTGAAGATTTGTGTGAGCATTGTTTGTGACCAGAGACCTTTATCTTGAGGATATACATGGATTCAGGACAGATAGTCTTAACATAAGTGAATGCCAATTGAGAAGTAGCACAGAATCCCTAAATGACCCGTTAATTAAATTTTCAATCAATTGAAATAACAATTTAGAAAATAATGGTTTAAACTCCTATCCAGGTTTTCTTTAAGGTACAATGAGAGAAAGAGGAAGAGAAAGAAGTCTCAGATCATCAAAGATATCCTTAATAAAGTTAAGAAAACACACTAAGACTGCTGTAATTCAATGATGTATAGTAGTAAATGGTCACTGGTGGTATTCTAGTTAATTTGTTTTCTTCTGCATATTGTTAAGTGGGCAGTGTAATTAATCAAAGCAATCAATCAATGCTAACTTAATTTGTATTTTTTAGGTATTTCCAAAACAATCTAACATAAACCTTGCCTCAAATGTATTATTCTTGGGGTAAAGTAAGTATGAAAGAGAATGCAATGTAGCAGGCTGCGATGAGTTGTACACTAAGAGTCTAAAAATCACCTGGGTTCATTTTTAGTTTCAGTACCCAAAACCCGATGACTTTAATCCAATGACTTTAATACAATCTTTCCATTGAGTATAATCAAATATGTTTCATATGTAAACAGAGTTGGACCTAGTGATTTCTAAAAAATTCTTAACTGTGCAATATTATGAAATAATAGAAAAATATAACACTATAGAAAAGCACTCAGTTTAGACTAATATAAAGACAGAATCAGAAAAGTGCTTAGAAATGGTACTACAGCTAGGGCAGGGTTGACTTCAAGTGAGAGTTACTCAGTGGCATTTTCTTTTTTTTTTTTTGGAGATGGAATCTTGCTCTGTCGCTCAGGCTGGATTGCAGTGGCGCGATTTTGGCTCACTGCAAGCTCTGCCTCCCGGGTTCACACCATTCTCCTGCCTCAGCCTCCCAAGTAGCTGGGAATACAGGTGTCTGCCACCATGCCCGGCTAATTTTTTGTATTTTTAGTAGAGACGGGGTTTCACCTTGTTAGCCAGGATGGTCTCGATCTCCTGACCTTATGATCTGCCTGCCTTGGCCTCCCAAAGTGTTGGGATTACAGGCGTGAGCCACCATGCCCAGCCTGAGTGACATTTTCTAAGTTAAATTTTTGAATCTGAAAGATGCAGGTGTCAAATAATACAGTCACAACTCAAACTTGTGCTTAAAATTGTTTTAGAGAAATATATTTCAGAATTTACTGTCACTTTTAGTCAAAAGATTGACATAGAATACAATGTAAGCATTTTTAAGAAAGGCCAACAATCCCTATCAACATGCAGTTGTCTATAATTACTTTATAAGTGTTATGGGTGATACATGTTAACCTTCTATACCCTGGATATTTATATATTAAGGACAGTAATCTTAACTATTTCAAAATATGTTTTTGAAATCTTTCTTAGGTTGTCTTATACTTAGAACATTAAATGTAAGTTTAAGAATAATTACCTAAATATTATACTTTTTCTTCACATAAGGTAGATTCTGCGATGAGCTATATTTTTGTTATTTTTACTTTTTGGCACTAGGGAGAGAATTGTCTTAAGATTTTTAAGTCTTGGAGAAATTTGTTTATCTTAAAATAATTCGGTCAGAGCATTCTTTGATTAGAATTATGAATAACTACACAAAATTTAAAGTTAGATAACGAATGCCAAGCTTAGTGGACTAAATTTTCAACTTAAAGAATTGATTTTCTTAACAATGTATTGTTTTAGTTGCGGAATAATGAAATAGCAGGATACTTAGGACTTGGGAGACTTACTACTATAGATACAGTCATACTTCAAATTTATTGCATGTTTGCATCCAGAGACAGTAATAAAACAGGTGGTCAATAAAGGGAGTGTATCAGTCCATTTTCATGCTGCTGATAAAGACATACCTGAGACTAGGAAGTAAAAAGAGGTTTAATGGACTTACAGTTTCACATGTCTGGGGAGGCCTCACTATCATGGCAGAAGGCAAGCAGGAGTAAGTCATGTCTTACATGGATGGCAGCAAGCAAAGAGACAGAGAGCTTATGTAAGGAAACTCTTGCTTTTTTTTTTTTTTTTTTTGAGACTGAGGCTCGCTGTGACCCTGGCTGGAGTGCAGTGGTGTGATCTTGGCTCACTGTAACCTCTGCCTCCTGGGTTCAAGCGATTCTCCTTCCTCAGCCTCCCAAGTAGCTGAGATTACAGGCACATGCCAGCATGCCCCACTAATTTTGTATTTTTAGTAGAGACAGGGTTTCACCATGTTGGCCAGGCTGGTCTCGGACTCCTGACTCCAGGCAATCCACTGCCTCAGCCTCCCAAAGTAACTCCCATTTTTTAAACCATCAGATCTTGTGAGAGTTATTGCTTATCATGAGAACACCACAGGAAAGACCTGCCTCCATGATTCAGTTATCTCCCGCTGGGTCCCTCCCACAACACGTGGGAATTATGGGAGCCACAAGATGAGATTTGGGTGGGAACACAGAGCCAAACCATATCAGGGAGTCACACAGATATTTTGATTTTCCAGTGCAGATAAAAATTATATTTGCACCACCCTATAGGCTATTCATTATACAGTAGTATTATATTTAAACAACAAGGTACATACCTTAAGTAAAAAAAAACACTTTATTGCAAAAAGTCTTAACAATCATCTAAGCCTTTAGCAAGTAGTAACCTTTTTTGCTGTTAGAGGGTTTTGCCTCAATGTTAATGGCTGCTGACTGTTCAAAGTGGTGGTTGCAGAAATTTGGGGCGGCTGTGGCAGTTTCCTAAACTAAGACAACAATGAAGTTTGCTGCATCAATTGACTCTTCCTTTCACAAAACATTTCTCTGTAGCATGTCATGCCATTTTACAACATTTCACTTATAGTAAAACTTTTTTCAAAATTGGAATCAACACTCTCAATACCTGTTGTTGCTTTATCAACTAACTTTATGTAATATTCAAATCCTGTGTTGTCATTTTAACAGTATAACAGAACATCTCCATCAGGAGCAGATTCCATCTCAAGAAATCACTTTCTTTGCTCATCCATAAAAACAACTCCTCATCCATTCAGGTTTTATTATAATTTTGCAGCAATTCACTTACATCTTCAGGCTCCACTTCTAAATTTCTTTCTCTTGCTATTTTCACATCTCTTGTTATTTCCACCACATCTTCCACTGCACTGTTGAACCCCTCAGAGTCATCCATGAGAGTGGAAACACTTTTGAGATCCATCTGAGGAATCACTATCTCTGGACAGCTGTACCCTAAATAAATGGATTCCTTAAATAATAAGACTTGAAACTTCAAATTACTTCTTGATTCATGGGCTTCAGAATGGTTGTTGTGTTAGCAGGCATGAAAACAGCATTAATATCCTTGTACATCTGCATCAGAACTTTTGGGTGACCAGGTGCGTTATCAATGAGCAGTAACATTTTGAAAGAAATCTTTTTTTCTTTCTGAGTAGTGGGTTTAAAATCTTCAGTAAACCATGCTGTAAAAATAGATATACTGTCACCCAGGCTTTGTTGTTCTATTTCTAGAACACAAGCAGAGATTTAACATAATTCTTAAAGGATCTAGTATTTTCAGAAAGGTAAATGAGCATTGATTTTAACTTCAATTCACCAATGGTATTAGTCCCTAACAAGAGAGTCTACTTGTCCAATGATTCTTTGAAGCTAGGCTTTGACTCTTCCTCTCTAGCTATGAAAGTTCTAGATGACACCTTCTGCCAACTGAAGACTGTTTCACCTACATCAACGATCTGTTGTTTAGTGTAGCCACCTTCATCTGTCAGCTTAGCTTATCTTCTGGATAGCTTGCCACAGCTTCACTTTGTCCTTTTTTGTTATGGAGACAGCTTCTTTTCTTGAACCTCATGAACCAACCTCTGCTGGCTTCCAGCTTTTCTGCAGCTTACTCTCCTCTCTCACCCTTCATAGAATTGAAAAAAGGGCTTTCTGTGGATTAGATTTTGGCTTAAGAGAATGTTGTGGTTGGTCTGATCTTCTGTCCAGAGAACAAAAACTTTATTTAGCTCAGCAACAGAAAGTTGTATCCTTGAAAGTCACCCTGGTAATTAATATATGATCAGAAAAGTAATTGACAATTTTACTTTGTAGGTTCCTGGGGGCTTTGAAAGAACTATGTTTATTTCAGGAAAGGAACAATAGTATGTTATCATTTGAAATGAAAACAGTAAAAATCTGCACTTTCTATTTAGTAGCCAGAAAATATCCATAAATCCTGTTTTAGGGCACTGGAATTTGGAGTGAATGACCCATTGTTTGTATAAAGATTTAAACAAAGACTGATCAGCAGCTTTATTCTTTATTATTAATGTCCTGTGCTTGTTAGTAAAACCCAGTTGCTTGGGTTTTTGTATCCCTGGAGAATTTATTTTTGTTATCTTTTTCACTGTTAGGCTTCTTACTAAAGAGGGATTCAAGTAAGTAAATAACTTAAGAGAAGCAACAGGAATTGAAATCTATAAAGCTTTGTTTTCTCAACTTGGCACAACTGCATCTGCCTTTGCAGTCTGGGATTGGATGATTGATTTTATATCTTGGAAGCTCATTTTTATATGAGTGTGAAATGAGTCTTTCAAAATACACTTTGTGAAGATAACATTAATTAGTTACTGTCATCAACCAACAGGGACAAACCTCTCCTTTTTGTGATTTCTACAGGAGGATTGATTTAACTGTTAAATTTTGTCATGTTTTTCAAAGAGCAATAAAGAATCCCCCAGGAGGAAGAATGAGAAAGAAGCAGCTCATTTTTGAGGATATGCTATGTACAAAACACCTCATAAGGCAACTGACAGTACCTACCTTTCAGACAAATTATCTGAGTCACAGAGAAGTTACATAAATTAGTCGTGATCACATAGCAAATGGTTGAGAAGATTTAAAGTCAAACATGTTTCCATTATTTAGGACCTATAAAGTGTCAAGCATCATGGTGGTCTTTGGACACATAAAGTCAACACAGGGCTACTTGGTAGGAGTTACTTCTAGGTAAAAGTCATTGTTCTCTAAAACTCTAGCCCTGTTAGTGTATTACAGAATGCTATTGGAAATGGAGCTTATAGACTATATGAAGAATCTGTAACAGAGGACATGGAAGCAGGGAAGTTTTTTTAATGTTAGATCAATGATTTGTATTACATCTGAAATGCTCCAAAATCTGAAACTTTTTGAGTGTCAACATGAAGCTCAAAGGAAATTCTCATTGGAGTATATTGCATTTTGCATTTTCTGATTAGGAATGCTCAACCGGTAAGTATATATAATGCAAATATTACAAAATCTTAAAAAATTCAAAATCTAAAATACTTCTGGTCCCAACCATTTTGGATAAGGGCCACTCAGCCTGTATCACTGTCAGTTCTGTACTGGGAAGCCATACGTGTTTTTGAACAAAGGAATTATGTTATTTAGATTGACTTTGTTAATTGTAATTTTTAATAAAAATTTACAATTTTCTGGTGAATTTTATCCCTAGTAAAATTTAGTCTGTGATATTTTGCTTACATTCTACTTTGCTAAACCATTTCCTTATTCCTAAGCACAGAATGATTGGATCTGATGACTGGACTTCACTGCTCCTTGCTCTCACCTTCCTCAGCAAATTTCAGTTTTACCTCCTCTCCTCTCACAGTTTTAATTCCTAGGTCTAAATTACAGATAGCCATCTGCCTACCCCCCACTCATGCACCTATTTACTAATTTCACAAATATTTTTAAGCGCTTTCTATGTGCCAGGCCTTGAGTGCACAAATATTCGTTAAGTGCTTTCCATGTGCCATGCCTTGGGGCATGGTGGTAAGTAAGGCAAACCTAGTCCTATACCTCGGGAACTTACCTTCTAATTGAGGAGGCAAACAAGAAACAGCAGTTAGTCTAATTGCTTTATTATATGTGCTATGAGAGACAAGGATAACATGTTAGGAAAGCATATTACAAAAGGGGTGAGAATAGGGAATTATCCTAGCAGGGTAGATCAGGGAGATGACATTTGTGCTGAGACCTAAAGAGTGAATAGAGTTAACCAAGCAAAAAAATGTGGGATGCAGGTTGCCGGGGAGAGGTTGGGTGTCAGCTGGGGTCACCAAAGGGATGAACTCAGAAGAGGAAGTATATTTTATTTTATTTCCCATCTGAATTTTCTAGCACTATAGTGTCTGCACATTTAGATTTTATTAAATAAAAATGTAAAGTAGTATATTTTGCTTCACTTCCTGATTGCACATTCCTAGAATGTTGGAATTTATATTTTAACTACCACAGTGCCTCGAATAATCCTTTGCATATAATATTTTCTCTACTGGTACTGGATTTAATATACTAACATTTTTTGCTAGATTTGGAATGGAGTCGGTAAAGAAGAAAGAATTTCTTTTATAAAAATAACTTACATAGTCATTACTTACCCTATTATAATTTCACGATTGACTTATAATTATTCAGTTATGGTCATTTGAATGTGCTACTTAAAATTTGTCATGAGTAATTTTTAGATTAAAGAAGAGCAACGTTGAAAATGAAACTACTTATATATTTAGAAAGGTGATTACAATTGACAGTATTTTATTGTACATTTTAAAATAACTAAGAGAGTAAAATTGGATTATTTCCGTAACACTGAGAAAGGATAAATGCTTCAGGTCATGGAAACCCCATTTTCTCTATTATATATAATAATGTGATTATTAAGCATTGTATGCCTGTATCAAAATATCTCATGTACCTCATAAATATATACACTTATTATGTACCCACAAAAATTAAAAAAAGAAAAAGGAAAACAGAAAGGTGTGTAGAAGCTATATCATTTAGTGGTGTTGAAAGTTTTAATTTGAGATGTTTAGATAAATGGACCACTCTTTTTCAGGTTGTATTGTTTTTGACTGTTGAAAAGCAGAATGCAGATACATTCATTTTATTAATTGTAGAGTTCTTATACTTTTAAAAGAGAGCAAGTTATTGTGCTTTAGAATTGTACTGACTTTTTTTTGTTTTGATGGTGTCTTAACGAATAAAAATAATCTTATTAACAACAAGAAAAATTCCTAGATTTCGTAGCTTTAATAAAGATAACTCCTATCTCACCAGGTAATATGAAAAATAACATACAGTTTTCAGATTCCAAGGTTCTCACCAGAAGCTCTATATTATGAAGAAGAGACTGCTGTTATAATTTTGTATATAAAGAAGAATCAAGCAGGGAAATTAAGGAGAAATCCAAGTAACCAAGACCTTTAACAGTGTACACAATGACTGAACTTTTTATAGGCTTTCTCAAACTTTTTCATTTTCATGCAATATATAAACCCTGCCCCTGCAGTCATGTGTATTTCCCTATGACTTAATTTTCTCATCTGTCAAATGGGGTACTAAATAGTACCTGTTTCAGAGTGTATTGGAAGATTAAGTAATTTGAAGTTTAGAAGATGTCTAATACTCAGTGAGTACACAATTAATATTAGCTGTTGTTTGCTCAATTGTCCAAATGATCAAGTAACTCTTTTCAATAGGGAAACACATCTTTTTGAACCTTTCGTAAACAAGTTCTTTAGTTGTTTTTACATAACTAAACCAATACTTATTTGGGTTAATTTGGTTTCCTTAAGGAGAACCTTGAAGAACTTTTCCCCAACATTTTATAATTTAAAATATTGTGAGAAAGTGACTAGAAATAGATACTTTTCCATTAAGTTTATAAAGGACATAGGAAAACTTTATATGCACACTCAGGTCATTGTTTTGTTTTGTTTGTGGTTTTTCAATACAAGAAAGTATTTGCTTTTGATTCTTTTTCTGTTCCAACTCATGTTTTCTTCCTCGGGAGCAGCTGTCATTCTTAGGTAGAATCTCCTTTCTTTGTGTACTCTATTAACTTCTCTTCCATCTCAGAGTAATTGGTTCCTTAGCATTTTATTGATGATATGGAACAGCTTTTGAAATAATTTCTTCAGTTTTCTGTGCGAAATCACTTTTTTTCCCCCCAACAGGGTTTTGCTCTGTCACCCAGGCTGGAGTGCAGTGGTACAACCTAGGCTCACTGCAGCCTCTGCCTCCCAGGTTCAGATTACAGGCGTGCAGCACCACACCTGACTAATTTTTGTATTTTTATTAGAGACGGGGTTTCACCATGTTGGCCAGTCTGGTCTCAAACTCCTGACCTCAAGTGATCTGCCCACCTCAGCCTCCCAAAGTGCTGGGATTACAGGCGTGAGCCACTGCGCCCGGCCTTAAATCACTTTTGAGGTAGATGTTTTTCTTTCCGATATGTCAGGACAAAATTACCTTTTCTTGTGCTGTAGCAATTTTTTCATAGTCTTCATATATTTATTTTACTATTTACCTTGCTTGAATGAAGAGACATCTGGTGAGACTAGGTTTTTACTGGCAGATAAGATGTGTGGACTTTCTTCTAATGGCTCAACTTCCACATGAGTGATGGTCATATTCCCTTTCCATCTCTGTAACTAGAAGGAAGGTTGTTAAGCTTAGATTCAGCCCAGTTCTCAGTGGCTAGCATCATATGAAATGAAGTCAGGGTGTCTTTAATCTCTATTGCCTCTGATTGTTATTGTGTTCCATATGGTGACATCATAGACATCTACAAATTCCACCATATGCAGTTACCAGGGTCATCCCTGAATACACCCTGTTGATAACAGTTAACTTTCGGGTGTACCTCCTGCACTGCAGGCTTAACAGCTGCCATCTCTGTTTCTTTCTTCTTTCACTCATCAATTATTTTTGCTTTTTTTTCCTGTTAATTGCAATATCTGAATGGCCATACACATAGGAGGTTGTGAATAGTACTCTGGCCATTTAAAAATAATGTTTAAAATAGGGAAATAGGCCAGATCTGGTAGCTTGTGCTTGTAATCACAACACTTTGGGAGGCCAGAGTGGGCACATTGCTTGAGCTCAGGAGTTAGAGACAAGCCTGGACACCATGGCAAAAACCCTTCTGTACAAAAAAATACAAAAATTAGCTGGGCATCATGAGGTGAACCTGTAGTCCTAGCTACTCAAGAGGCTGAGGTGGGAGGATGGTGTGAGCCCCATAGGTAGAGGTTGCAGTGAGCTGAGATTGCGCCACTGCACACAAACCTAGGCAACATAGTGAGACCCTGTATTTAAAAAAAAAAAAAATGAAAAAAAGAGAAAATGTATTTAGTCTTTTATAAATGCAGTGTTTTTGGCTAAGAGGCAATTCAAGGGAAGGTTTTAAACATCTTCTTTCCTTTTTCTCAGGTGTGTTGGCTTTTTTGTTTCTTGAGCTAAATCATAGGTAGGCTACTGATTCATTTTTTATTTCAATTTCATTGACTTTGTTATTTGTAGAAATTCTTGGCAAAGTGTATAAGGACTGTTTTGCTAGTAATAGGTTTCAGTTATATTTGAGTTTTCATCGTTTTTAGGGACTATCTTAGAAATCACTTTATACTTTATACTTAAACCTCTCAAAGGAGAGGCTTAAGTTGGAGTGCTCAAAACTAGCTATTTAATAAATGGTTAAACTATTCAAATAAATATTACAGAGCTGATGATCTATAATATTTTTCCTTCTTAATTCTATGAAAAAGGTAATTTTATGGTGTCTATTAATTTCTTCCTTTTGTATTATGGTTAAGACAATTTATTAACTATATAATACACAGCTATATTTTATCATCTGTGACATTTTGTGAACATCCCATAAGTTAATGTCACGTATCAGAGATAATGTTCAAAGCTGTTTATTTTCTAGAAAATACTTTATGTCTAGTATTTGACCATGCCACACTGCCATCAGTATTGTAAGTCTCCTGAGAACTACTGCTGCACATGATGATATATGCATATGACACAATAAACACCAGATCATAGTTGTAATTCATGGATGAGGTTGGGCTTTCAGTGTTTTGAGCAGGAAGGACTTGATAGCTTCAGACAATTTAGTGAGTAAGGGGACGATCTTTTGGAGGACTGGGATGTAAGTCGTCTTTGAATTACTTTGTATAGAGGACTGTCATTTACTCAAAGCTGATATTTTTCATTTCTTTTAAAAGGCAGGACCTGTCAATTAAATTCTTCCAGCAAATGCTGTGAATTGCAAAATAAGTCCAAGGACTGTTCTGGCAGGGATCTTGGGATTAAACAATGAACACATTAGCCCTGGTGCCATGTTCATGGACCTTCGAGCCATTATATTACATTTAAGAAATTGCATTACATAGTGTCACAACTTTTACCAAACCATATCCTTTTGTGCTATTATTCAGTAAATATTTTTTCTCACATTGGGCAAGGAATTTTTTCTTAAATGAATAGATTTCAAAAAGAAGTTATAGGAAATGTCTATGGAAACAAAATGCGATTTATGTATACTGAATATTTATTAATTATCAACTATTAAGATGAAGAACATGCCCTTTTATGTAGTGCTTGAAATCATATTAAGAACAATTAATGGTACAACTACCACACCTTCAGAAAGAGTGGTTCAGAATCATTCTGGAACCAAATACCTGGAAGGAGATTGTCTATCACTATCACTTCAGGAATTTGGGAGTAAGGGGTGGGCACTGTTCTCAAACTGTTCTTCCTGAAACCTGTCCCTAGTGAGCTCCTACAGTTGATGAGTAAAAAGGAATTGAAAAACACTAGTCTTGCAAGTGGGGTTTGTAATAAATAATATATCTTTTGTGTCTTTTGTAATCTCATTATACATTTAGAATTATATATGAGCATTCTTCTTCCTTATGTTTTTAGTTTGAGACAGGGTCTTTCTCTGTAGTCCCGGCAGTGGTGCAGTCACAGCATACTGCAGCCTAAAATTTCTGGGCTCAGGCAATCCTTGTGCCCTCAGTCTCCTGAGTAGCTGGGACTACAGGTGTACAACACTACACCTAGATATTTTATTTATTTACAGTAGAAATCAGGTCTCACTGTGTTGCCCAGACTGGTCTTGAACTCATGGGCTCAAGTGATTCTCCCACCTTGGCCTCCCAAGGGGTGGGATTATAGGCATGAGCCATCGCACCTGGCTGACAATCTTACAATGTAAAAACTTTTAACAAGAGACTATGGATACAAATAAATTTTTAATTTCCTATCAATCCTAGAACAGTTGTGTACTTAAATGTTTATTTGGTACAGAAGCATTTCTTATCAAAGGTCAAGTCATTTGAGATTATTCAGCAGAATTAGCATGGAATGTTGGAATATATAATAAGACATATTTTGTGAGCTTAAGTAATTTCTAATCTAGTTAAAGAGATGAAACTTAAAAACATACTTTAATTAAAGAACCATGAAGGCCTATAAGCTTAAGTTGCAAAGTGTGTGAGTCTGAAGGATGTGCATCAGGCATTCAGATGGGATGAGAGGAGTGTGTACTAAGGGTCCGGGGCCCTTGGGCAAGAAGTCAGACTCTGGCACTTTGAAGCCTTGAGTCAATGGTGTGTTCCAATTGGAGTGCATCAAAGCAATACCACCAATAATGTTTGCTAATGTATGTGCTAGAAAAAGTAAATTCTTAATCACTTTTTTTTTAGATTTGAAGATATTGTCTTGTTTGCCTGTCTTCTGTGCCATAGCTTCATTGCTTGGATTTCTCAGAAATCCACATCTTTGCCATATTGTTTGAAATTGGGCTTATGTACACATACACATATACATTTAAGTATATTATATTAGCATATATTAAATGGCAAGCACACTAAATGACAACAGCTGTGACTGTCATGGTTTAATCAGAGTGTGCAAAGCTGATATTTTTAATCCATCATGGTAAATAAGAGTTTTAGTCGTCTTCCATTGTGTATAGTCTTTTATTAAGAGGTTTTCTTTTGTTGTTGTTGCTTGCTCTTTAGTTTATTAATTTGTTTTCCTTAAAATTTGCCATTGCTTTATTGGGAATCATAGATTTATTAGGAAAACTATTTGAGAAATAGCCTTTAGCGTTATCTAGTAAGCAGTAGTACAGAAGTATAAGCATGCCGTCAATACATCTTCAGGTTCACTTTTATCTTTCTGTGTGCAAAACATGACTGGGATTCTAATGTTTGTTTACAAGAATACTTAAATATGATACACTGTCCTGTAACACTTATAAGTCATCCATAGACTCAATTTAATCTGGAATAATGTTTTTAAAATAGTTTTTAATTAAGCTCAACAATAAAGTACTTATATAGTATATTCTAAGCAATATAGTCTTCTTAAGAAATTATATTCCCAGGTGTGTCTCGACTAATTTGCATTTGAAATAAAATATTTTAGGCACATTTTCTATTTAGTTTATGTATAAAAATATGTACATATTGAGCAAAAATTGTTGAAAGCTTTAAAATAAGCCGAGATTGATAATAGATAAGGTCTTTTACACATGACCCATTTATGCCTGGTGTATTTCTTCACCCATTTTAACTTTTTGATTGTATGTGCATCATTTCTTATCTCCAGTCAAATTTGGAAGTCAAAATCTCAGAATAATGCTTTAATTTTTTGGTTAGACTCACTGGGTCCTTGTAATTGCTAGTTTTCTCGATCTGCAGTCTTTGCCGGGGGGGGGGGGGGAATAAATCTAATCCCTTTTAGGCCTGTTTATCTATAAATTCTCTAGTTTTGTTCCAGTTCCTGCCATTCATTTCTGTTTTAGTGCTAATATTTTCAAGGAGTTTCTTGCGCACTTCCCATTATAAGCTGATTAAAATCCCTGTCTTGGCATCTACTAATAGAAGTTGCAGCTGCTCCTATAAACTGAGCAGTTAATAGGAAGGAATACGAAGGATTATAGCCTTTTCCTTTTCACATTGTTTTTCCTGCACCAGACTCTACATAAAAAGCTCCTGCTTGTGAAGAATCATTTTGTTTGCCTATAGGATTTTCTCTCTGCATTAACTTTTAGTGTTTTGAACCACTCAGCATTCAATGTTTTTTACTCTCTCTTAAACTTTAAGTTTTCCTTTGTGCAGCTTCTTTAATGAAACTTTCCAATCGCTTTACAGAGAATAGCTTTTTTTGATCCTCTAACTATAGCAAGACATAGTATACAAATACATTACACTATAACTGATTTCAACTTTGGAAAACTGTGTGAACATGTATCAGTGAGAAAGTCACTTAGTTACTTTTAGGAAATAACTGTGTGTTAAAAGGATTTTTAATCTTCTGTAGTGTTTATGCATCAACGGCTTAGGGTTGAACATTCTTTTGAAGCACTCATCCTGTATTTCGTATTAAATAAATTTGGATTAATAAGCCTTGTGGAAGTGTCTTTGTAATATTAATTTATTTATAAGTGAGGAGGAGAAGATCCATTTAAATACAACAGGGATAATACTTTGTTCAGGAATTATAGAGAAGAGTTAATTCCATAGAAACAGAATAAAGGAAACTCTCTATGAAGTAGAAGATAATAATATGTCAGGTCCTCATCTTTTCATTCAAGACTTAAGACAAAAATGTCTCCTTAAATTCACTTCAGCCTTGTGGTTTTCTAACGTTATGAAATATTGTCTGTTTTGAAACACTTTAAGATTTATTTTCTGATGAAATTCCTTTGGAGGCAATACATGGGTAAGAGGTGGAAGGAGAGGAAAAAAAATCCTATTAAGCTAATAAGAGAAAAAAACTTGTTAAAGTGTTATAAATATATAGAAAGAATTGAAAGGAAGAAGACATGTTAGAGAGATGAAGTGGGGAAGTAAATGAATCACTTTGGTTAAGTGGATTCTTAATTTATTGCTGGCTACTAACCATGATCTTAGTTTTCTTAATTTTCATTGTGATACATGAAACAGAGAATGGGGAAAGTCTGAACCTTACAGTAAGTGATATTTAGAATCTTAGCCATCAATATGGGAAAATACATGTACCATAAAAAAAAGCTGGGTTTTTTTTTAAGTTTGGGAGTTAAATGTACAATAATATCTTTTTGACATTATGAGAGTTATATTTTCTTAAATTAGGTACAAAAGACTCAGAATTTGACTGTTTTAAAATTAAAATATTTATTTGTGTATGTGTGTGTGACAAAAACCATAACAATGCTTAAGGAATAAAGTCAAATCAGAACCAGTATTATTCTCAATCTTGTTCACTGAAATGTTTAATTTAAAAAGACACGAATAGGCATATTTGGTGGAATATTTTTATTTCCTCAGCTGATTCTTTAAGAAAGTATGAAATTATCAGTATTCATTTTATTATAGAAAATTTGTTTCAATTTTAGTTCAATATCCAGTGGTACACAAATGTAGTATTGATTAAATGAAGTATTGATTAAAAATTACAAAACTCTTGCATCGAAGGGCTGGAAAACTGAGGTTTTCTTAGAGAAGAGGAGGATTACTGTATGAGAAAGCTAAATAATCCACATTGAAAACAATTGCAAAAACAACAGTAGCTATGTGATAAGCATTATTCATATGCTAGGATCATTTTTTTTTTTTGAGATGGAGTCTTGCTCTGTCACCCAGGCTGGAGTGCAGTGGCGCAATCTGGGCTCACTGCAAGCTCTGCCTCCTGGGTTCAAGCCATTCTCCTGCCTCAGCCTCCGGAGTAGCTGGGACTACACGCACCCGCCACCATGCCTGGCTAATTTTTTGTATTTTTAGTAGAGATGAGGTTTCACCCTGTTAGCCAGGATGGTCTTGATCTCCTGACCTTGTGATCCGCCCGCCTCTGCCTCCCAAAGTGCTGGAATTACAGGCGTGAGCCACCGCGCCTGGCCGATCATTTTTATTTAAAACCTAATTATATGAAATTGAGATCTTTTCATCAACAGAAGTTCAAGTAAAAAAATTATCAGATTTTGAGGCTTACTGGCAGTGAAATAGTGATTCCATTAATTGAAATTAGAAACTAATGTAGAGGAGAAACTAGAGTTCCTAACCTGATCGTGAGTTTGCAGTAGGATATATTGAGTTTGGGACATTTTGGAATGTGATTTTTGTGGTTTGAAAAACAGTTCTGAGCTATTGCTATAGATTTAAAGAGGATGTGTTTGTGAAAGTACTTGAGAACACCAAGGATTTATGATTATAGAAAGAAGACGGAGGCTAGAATCTTGAAGAAGAACCAACTGCAGGTATAAAAGGATACAGTTCTATAGAATATCTAAGATAGTAAAGGAAGTAAGAAGTGCCGCTAGTAACACAATAAAATATAGCCATTAAAAGATCAATTAAGAACTAGCAGGTGGTTCACTGATAGAAAACTGTTATAACAGTTTTATAATAGAAACAGTTGAAACAGAAAACAGTTGAAAATGTCTGTATTGCTTGCTGTTTTAAGTGATACTAAAAAATAGTATGCTTCGAATTTTGGGAGAGCTGCTTTTACATATCCTCTTTGGGTTTTTCTAGGATGATTTTGTTCATCGTAAAGCATCACTAGGTTGATCTTCTACCAGATGAACGAGCCTTTCTTTGCTGTTTTAAATGTTGGTGACAGATAATCCTTAATGGGTAGTGTTCACACAGGACTCTTTCAGAACAATGTATTTTTCCAGCACTAAAATCTTCTTTGACTTTAAAGTGACCTGTGAAAGATTTAGTTTCCGACTCAACAATTAATTTTGCATTACATAAATATTTCATTTGAAGTTTCAAAATGCTCGCCTTTATTTTTGGTGACAGGTATGATTTCACTAAAACTTTCAGATTTGTGACATTCATAGGATTTAATATACTGCATTTTTTGTCAAAAAGTATTTAATTTCCTTTTATCACATTACTTTTGTCAGTGAATCAAGCAATTTGGTCTTGGCTGGGTGCGGTGGCTCACACTTGTATTCCCAGCACTTTGGGAGGCCAAGGTAGGTGGTTCACTTGAGGCCAGCTGGGTGTGGTGGTGCACACCTTTAATCCCAGCTACTGGGGAGGCTGAGGCACAAGAATTGCTTGAACCCAAGAAGTGGAGGTTGCAGTGAGCCAACATTGGGCCCTGTACTACAGCCCGGGCGACAGAGCAAGACTCTGTCTCAAAAAAACAAACAAAAAATTGATTTGGTCTTTTTAAATTTGAATCTAACTTCCACATTTTTTCTTTTACACTTACATAAATTCTTAGCACTCCCATCAATTCCTTTGTTTGGGGTTTTATATTTTCAGTTTTATGAGCTTTGTTTAATATGAAAACAGTATGAAACCTAGTGGTATCACAAGTTCGTGAACAGCAGGAGCGATAAGTCACTTAAAATATGAAGATCATGAGGTTGTGTTGATTATTTTTCAATTCTCTAATCTTTTTCTAGATGACCTGCCGCTCTTCTTAAGGTAACAGCAGGGTGTGGGAGAATTGATACATGAATACTCTTGAATTGACAGATAAGTACACCTGGCTTTGGTGATGTTAACATAGCTCTGTGCGCACCCCTTTCACTACCATGACCATCACCCATTACCACCATCTCCTGAAGCAAAAACAAATCTTAAAGATTGTGAATATGAAGACATTGCATGCTTTTAAAAGTCACTTCGTTTAAGAGAAAGAAGTATCACCTGGCATTATTGCCTAGAGCTCTGTCGTTCACGTAGATTGCACTGGTATGTGTAGAGCAAAGGGCCGGAGCTTCAATGCAGCATGCTGGCTGCAGGTTGTATGCCCTGTCAATGAGTATTTGTTGATTGTTGACTGCATATTTATATGTAATTATAAAATCTAGATCTACTTAGAATATGATCCATACATGATTTATTAAAAATTTCAGCTTAATATGCATGCTAACGTATTTAATTACTGATTTTAAAATGAAATATTAAAAAAATTATAGTTTAACCCCTTTATAAGGATGCCTATTATGCTCTACTTTTTTTTATAACGTACTCCATTGTTATATTATCCTTTTTTATGGAAAGGAGTAAGTGAAAAATAAGGCGATCCCAGTTATTAACTGTCTTCTCCATTCCACTTACAACACTCAGTAGCAGGTACAGACGTGATGATGATTCCAGAGCATTATATGAGTCTGACTCCAAGGAAGATTAGAGATGCATTCACTGTATACCATTTTACCATGCATTTACTGTACTGTGCTCACTAATGGATTACAGGAGAGAACCTATTTACAATACTATTGTCAAGAAAAACTGTTTTAATTAATGTTAAGCAAAAAATTACATTGCGTATATAATACTTAAATATAGATAGTACTGGTTATTTTTTTAAACTTTCTTTAATATCCTTTATGAAATAGAAGGTCTGATGGTATTGGTCAAATGGTACAAAGTTTCAGGATGAAATGAGACTTAATGTACCAATTGGGGCAATAGTTACAATAATGTAGTGTATGCATGAAATTGGCTAAGAGGATAGATCTTAAACACACACACATACGCACACACCCACGCACGTCCCCCCACCCACTGCACATGGTAACTGTGTAGAGGTGAGAGATATGTTAAAGTAAGTCTGGTGAAAGATTTTAATTATGTCATTTCAACAGTTCCTTAGGAACTAAAAAATACAACATATGCAATCCTTGTGTTTGTTACTACTTTTCAGTCTGACCAAATGAGCTTTTTTTGCTGTTAAAAAGAAAAAAAATGTGGCACATACACACAATGGAATACTATGCAGCCATAAAAAAATGATGAGTTCATGTCCTTTGTAGGGACATGGATGAAACTGGAAACCATCATTCTTAGCAAACTATCGCAAGGACAAAAAACCAAACACTGCATGTTCTCACTCATGGGTGGGAATTGAACAAGGAGAACACATGGACACAGGAAGGGGGACATCACACACTGGGGACTGTCCTGGGGTGGGGGGAGTGGAGAGGGATAGCCTTAGGAGATATACCTAATGCTAAATGACACGTTAATGGGTGCAGCACACCAACATGGCACATGTATACATATGTAACAAACCTGCACGTTGTGCACATGTACCCTAAAACTTAAAGTATAATAATAATAAAATTTAAAAAAAAGTAGAGGAAAACTTTTTATGGTGTTTTGTTAAACGAAGCACTATTAACTTAATCAAAACAAGAACGAGGATCAAATTAAATCTATTTTATGCTACCTGACCCACCTACATCGCTCAAGAAAACCACTGCTCATTTTAAAACATATGAACTCCTGCTACAACTCACCCCAAGGGTACTGTTTACTGTTGCCAGAGAAGGAAGCAGCTTTGTCATCAATCTATGCCTGTGGTTTGGACCTTCCTCCCTGGTGGGGTTCACAATTTTTATTACTTTTTTCTCCTCTTTGTTCATAATGTCTTAATCTAGTTAGAAGTTTTCTAATTGGTAGAGTGGTGATGGTAGTGTCTTTTACAGTATAGCTTTAAGATAACTCACATGAGTGACTAACAGTTTCTGGCTCATTCTAGATGGCCCCAAATTGTTAACAGCTTTTGTCATTTTCCCTTAAAAACTATTGGAGTAAATTCATCCTTTTAAGGATGTACAATTGAGTTATCTACTATATTCTTTTCTATATACATTTTCTGATCAAAAGCTTTTTAAATTTCTCCAGAAAAGTTAATAATTTTTAAAATTATGTAATATAAAGAATTCCTAGATTGTTCTAAATTACACATTGGATATGCGTTTTTCCTGACAGTATATCAACTAATTTTATAGAGTTACGTTGGAAGTATGTGAAATGATACCCCTGTGTTCATGCTGGACCACTTTGTGTATGTGTTTGTATCTGCGTATGTATGTGTGTGTGTGTGCACGTGTGTGTTTGTGTATGCACACATGTATCTTCTAATCCTAAAGTGAAAAATTTATCCATTGTTTTGCTTCATGTTGAAAAAGTTATTTTTGGAGAAAGGGTTCTTAACCTTAATTTCATAGATAAAGTGGTTCGTAGATGGCTTCTTGGGGTCTGGTGAATATTTTGAAATTATATTCTATTGTGTGAACACTGAGAGTGTATATAATTTTAGATTGTACAGATATATAATTTTCTGATTTGACCATCCATAGCTTTCATCAGATTCTCAAAACTTTCTCAAGCCATTGGTTTAAAAGGATCAAACGTAACTTTGGTTTTTAAGTAGTTGGTTCAGAAGTTTAACATGCTTGAGGAATTTTGAAGGCTAGTTTTATAATTGGAGCAATTATAAAGGAACAGAGGATTATAGACATTATTTAGAAAATCATGTTAAGGTTTGTTTTTGTCTCAAAACTTTCTTCATCATTATATTCTTCTGTCTGGGTCATCCTTACTGGCATGCTCTTTATCATAATGGTGCTACTATATTGTACTGCCGTACACCAGAATATCAGTTCTAAACATTACCTTTCAAACCCCACATCCAGCACAGAAAAAGGCCATCTAAAAAAAGTTTTCATCTTGGAATTGTGGTGAGGAGGGGAATTGTGAAGAGAAAATCTCAAATTTATTAATGATTAGTATACACGTTTTTCCCAAGTCAAGCCAAGAAAATGGCATTTTATTTTTAAAACAATATTTGACTTTTGACTTCAGAAAGGAAAAAATAATTTCTTCATGTATATGATACTTTTTTGAAGTTGCTAGTTTTATTTCAGGGATCTCATATATCATGGTGAATTAATTACAAGTATGAATTTAATATAACTCTATTCCATAGAAACAGATTTTATGACACAGTAATCAGTTGCTGGTGTCTTTTTGTAGAATATGGGGGATCTCAGTCAGTTCTTAACACAGTGGCCTTCAGTAAGCAATGGTAGTTCAGAAACCAACCCTTACGTTACCCTTTTTATCCACCAAATTTTATTTGTAAATATGTTTGCAGGTGAAATATAAACTTTTTTCTTAGGCAGTTTAGCCAGTCAGCAAATATTTATTGAATGTCTATTATGTGTGAGGCACTGTGCTATGTGTTAGGAGATACAGTAGTTAAAACAAACAAATGAACTAAACCAAACCAAAACAACAACAAAAAAAAAACAAGAAACAAACAGAAGCTTTGGCAAAAAAAGTGATTTTATTAATTAAATTATGCACAGATACTTTAAAAACTAAGTAATCAAATAATTAAATGAATATATATGTGAAAATTGAATTCATTGTGAGGGATATGAAATGTTTACTTTAATGAAGATTCCGTTTTTCATATTTTTAACCCTAATCAGTAAACACATTTGGAATGATCTCTTGTCTTCTCTAAGTTAATATGAAATTTACCACTTTTTAAGAGTATCAAATTCGGAAACGGTATTTATAATCTGAAGTAGAATTAATGTTAACCCTACTGATTCAAGCAGTGGAGTGAAGCCAGAATCCAGCAAATCATTAATAATTGGTAAAGATGTCTCTTACTTCATTGGTAATATTAGAAACACCCCACAAATAGCCCACTGAAAAGCAGTAAAACTGTTATTAGGATCATATTAGTTATTAAAGTTATTAGGATTGTTACTGTTTTTGTTGTTTTACCTATTTTAAGATAAAGTACTGTAAATATAACAGCTATTGCCAAGTTTACGAAAACAAAGAAAAAGTTACACTCAGTGGGCTGAGTTGAATAAAGAGGCAATAGGAAAATATACACTTGTGAATTAATCACACAAACATCCAAGTTGAAAATTTTCCTGGAGTAGTGTAATATAGTGGAAAGAAAATAGTATTTAGACTCAAAAGATTTGTATTGAAGGTTTATGTTGTCATTAGGAAAATTATAGTGTCCAATTTTTCTGAGGATATTCACAGTTTATGTCTGTTTGTCTGACATAATTAATAACATCACTCTCTTTTATTCTCAAAAATGTATTGTTTAGACAAGATATTATATGATGACCCTTATTTATTGTGACAACTAATTCTGTTTTCATAATAATTAAGTGTGCATGATACAATTAGTTTTTATTTGTTGTTTTAGCTGGTAAAAACTTATGTATGAGAAGGTTTTTTGTAATCGGAAAATCATTGTAAGAACTATAAAGAGATATATAGGCCGGTTGTGGTGGCTCAGGCCTATAATCCAAGTACTTTGGGAGGCTGAGGTGGATGGATCATGAGGTCAGGAGTTCAAGACCAGCCTGGACAAGATGGTGAAACCCCGTCTCTACTAAAACTACAAAAATTGGCCAGGCGCGGTGGCAGGTGCCTGTAATCCCAGCTACTACAGAGGTTGAGGCAGGAGAATTGCTTGAACCCAGGCAGCAGAGGTTGCAGTGAGCAGAGACTACACTCAGCCTGGGTGACCAAAAAAAAAAAAAAGAGAGAGAGATATAAAGATGTTTGTATTCATTTGGGCAAAGTGATTAAGGTGACTATAAAATAGAGTAGTTTTATTTTTATCATATCACTCTTAAACAATTAACATTGGTGTTTTTTGGATTATTTGTGTAATGTCCATTCTCTGAAAGTGTGTTGTGTTGAAATCAACTCACAGACCATGACAACAAGCAATATTAAAACTTTGACTTTGCCTTTGATAAGGATAAGAGATATATTTCATTGAATTAAAATTCAATGGGTTTACTAAACTGAGTGAGAAAATGGAAGAATTATTTTGTAGTTTCATCAGTGTTCAATTTTGAATGTTCTTCAGTTTATTCTCTTTATCATCTTCAAGAGGTACCTCATGCCTTTCTATTAGCTTTGAAAATGAAAATAATTTTATTATTTCTGTAAGTCATTATCAGCAGTCACAGATTTTAATGTTCTTCCCTATTAATTTGATCTTAAGTGTGCAATTGTCAAACACTTCTGTGCGGCTCTATTCATGAATCCTGTTTTATTTCAGAGGATTTATTTTATTTCTATAAAATGGTTGCACCTTTGCTTTTAAAATTTCTTCCTGGAAAGCTATTGGAGGATTTGTATTAATTTGAAACAAAAGAAAACAAAACCAATTTTTACACTAGCAAATGAATTTCTAACTTCAAGGTCCCTTTATCAATAGCAAGAAGAAACTTATTCTGCCTAAATCTGAGAAGTCTTTAACTCACCATCGGGAGGACTACAAAACCTTGGCAAGCAAGAGTCACCTTACCATATGGAACTTTTAAATATGTAGTTTCTGGGACAAGATGTTAAGGGATAATAATTGCTACTTTGCAGGGTTACTAAAAGCATTGAAAGATAATGTATATGAAAGTATCTGGCTATCTGGCTAGTAACCTGCAATTTTGAGTAGATACTCAATAGCTATTAGTTGAGTTAATGAGCAAGATCTGGGAAGAATGAAGAGTCAAGGGAATAAATAATGCTCTTTCTTTTATTCCAAATAATGCTCTTTCTTTTATTTTTTTCTATGCCAGCCAAGACCCGCTCCCTTAAAGATTAGTACAAATGTCCATGAATAAAAGTTCATTGACTGACTCAGATAGTCATTTTTACAAGCTTATGTGTCTTTCCAATCCTTCAAATTTTTTTAACTTCCAAAATCTGAAATTGAAGATTCTGAACCACCTAGATTAGGATTTGAGGTCACCAAAAGACTCAATTTTACTATCTCCATCTACTGGCAGGGAGGAACTATATCCAAGCATCTGGACTGGCATAGAAAAGAGGAGAAAGAACATTTAAAAGGTAAGCAAAACATATATTTTTATTTACTCTGAGTTTTTAAACTTTTCTTATCAGAAACTCTGTTGTACTTTCATGTAATTAAGCTTGATACAATGAACCATATTAGAGCAAGAGAATTTGTTTAGGTAGTACAATACTCTTATCTGATTCTTCAACATGAGCAAGTGTGGATGTGAATGCCTTCCTTTCATAATGGGAGTACTTTCTGTCTTTGCACTTAGTAAGTTTCCATTAGTCATTCCAATGCCCTCTTACTGTTTTCACTCATACTCCTAATAATCTTTAAACTGCAAAAATATCTACATTCCCACTTCTGTATATTCTCTGACATGTTAGAGATAGTTTTACCTGGCAAATTATTTTTATTACCATCATTTAGAAAGAGTAGAAGTATGTTTCTCAAAGTTGAATTTATTATTCTGTTGTTTCTTATATTTTTTCATTGTCTGTTTATAATTATTTTAATTGGGCAGAAAGAACTAAATAAGTTTCTTGTTAATTGACCAGTAATAATCATATCAGTTCTTTTTAAAATTGATATTTTGCTTCTCCCTCAAAAATCTTGAAATTTCCTTGGTTTACTTTTCACTATGTTCAAAAGTTGCAGTATGATAACTGCTATAAAAAATGCTTTGAGGGTTTATGTGGTTGTGCAGTAATAGATCTTTAAGTTTAAATCATATATTTTAAATAGTTTCATATTTTAAGTCTTACATTATGCATATCTTTCTTTAAAAAGCCATATCTACACTTGAGAAAAGAAGTAAAAGACATTTGTCAAGATAATTAGTATTATTACTATTGCTGCAATTAAATAAGTATAATTTGTGCATTTTTTTTCCCCAATTAGTTTTCTCCTCCACGCCCCATGTCAGGTGTTTGTTCATATCTTTGCTTTCTTTCTTTAGATAGTGGTACATTTCTTTTAGAGGGATGGATGGATTTATAAGGAACATAGTGGAGAATTTTCAACTACAGAATTAGATTTCATGGAAAAGAATTGTCAAGGAAATGGTATTCCAACATGTCTGTTCACTTGCTCGAAGGTCGTGAATGCAGCCGGTCCATTGGCTGGGTAGGGGATTACACTCACATAAACAGTGCAAATGCCATAAGGGAGGACACTCAGATCTTCTTGTGGCATCTGACAATGTCCAGTCTGACAGATAACTCTTCAAAGTTGGCCCTGAGATCAGAAGACAAGGAAGTAGGTATTTTTCAATAATGTTGAAGGAACTAGTGATAATGGGGTGTTAGAGAATAATCTCACCTTGCTAACAGAATTTTGGTGAGCCTCATAAAGTCAGTTCAGTCTCTATTTTGAATAAAAGCATATGTCTTCTCAAATTTATTCCATTCTGTCTCAACTCCTCTTTTAGTCCCACTGTCCCTTGATCTTCAGATCAATTTGAAAGCTGTTGTCATAAAGCTAGCTGTTGCTGAAGAATTTTGCTAGTTGTTGTAGTCAAGCCAATTCTAGAATAAAGGATACTTAAAATCTTCATGTTTAAGCTTTTCACTCTTTTTTTTTTAATAGGCCAGCTAGATGATAAAAATAATGTGCACTGAGGTGGAATAACAGCACAATTGGGTATTCTCATTGGTATTAAAAATGTCTTTGCTTTGAGAAATAAAATTTAAGCAACCCGTCTTCCCACAAACTATCCAAGCTTTCTTATTAATTTATGGTTTTAATTTCTTTAAAAACCTAATGTTTATATTTTTCGTATTTTTACATCACTTTAAGATTGACAAAAATTGTTACAGGTTGGGAGTGTGGGGTGGGGAGGTAATTTTTCTAGCAGGGCTGAATGGATAGGACGTTCACGAGCATATTTTGTTTAAACTTAGCCTTTGAGGGGCAACCATGTCCCAGGATAATTGCCCTTTATTTATACCTGATAGAGTTATGTGGAATTACTGCTGAAACCAAACATCTTGCTACAAATATAACTTCCAAATTTCAAATATCATGTATGCAATTGTAAACACTTTAGCACTTATTGACATTATTTAATCACATAAGATAGAAGGACATGATTTGTATAGAAGTGACCAAATTTAGTATTTTTCTTGCCCTCAATTAGCATTCCTAAGAAAATCATAGGTTCATCACGTATACATTATATACATTCACTTTTGAAGCTAAAATGCTAAATGGAACAGGAAGCAGTAAACTCTCATTTTCAGCATTAATATATTAATCTGAATATAGTAAGACTAAAATGAATGTTTCTATTTTCTTATTTTTTAAAATTCATTTGTTTTGCTCAATTCAGAGCTTAAAAAGAGAATTTTAAGTATCTTTTAAATATTCATTAAAAGCATAAACTGATGGGCTTATTTGCATTTTTTCTATGAAATAGTAAATTTGTTTTGGTTATCTTTTTGTTGTTACTTTCATTGGTAAATTTTAAACATCTTCCTGTCAAAATGTCAGTACTTTATCTAGATGTTGTATGCTCACAAAGTAATAGGTAGCTACTTTCCATATTTTAAATTGCTTGTAAATTCTGCTATGAATGTTGTAAATTATATGTCCAACACAGGTAGAAAATTAACAGATGCTTAGTCTCCAAAACAGATGAACTTCTTTATTGAAAATATTTTCCTTAAAGTTGTTTGTTTAAAGGATATATAATGTGAATTTGTGGTTAACCACGTTAGCCAGTTTTTGCCACAACAGTATTATTAGGTGTAAATGTATTATTCTGCTTCAAATATTTTAGAGTGCCTAATATTTTATGTGAACTTTCTAATTTTAATTCAATAAGACAGTTGATTACATATTTAAAAAATCAATAGTGAACCTTTAAGGTGAATGCTTCTTTTGTAATATGAATTACTCCTAATTTTTTTTCTTCCACATTCTGGTTTTGGCCTCTTTAATGTACAATTTAACAGAGTAAAAAACTTATAGTATTGACAAACATGTTTCACTAAGTGGGGTGTGCAATTGTGTGTGTATGCAATTATATTCATTACTAATTGGTATGTAATAAAGGCTTTGAGGAGATTCTGTGTGTATATACTTGGCCATTTATCCTATTTCATAATAGGTAAGAAGATTATTGCTTATTTTTCTTCCATAATTGAGCCTTCATTTTAAAACGTCATATCCCATTGTATAGAACAAAAATAAGATTATTTTTTACCATTACCTTAAGGCAAAAATGCCATGTTGTCAAATCATTAACATTTCTATATCACATGCTTCAGTGCCAGAAAAATTTTATAGATCCTCTCTGCTGAGTCTTTTATGATGCAAATTGGGATATTTTCAAGGGCAGAAATAGTGGCACGCATAATAATAATCGCACCAGGATAACAGACTTAAATAAGGCTATTCCAGGTAAACCCAAACATATATTCACTGTATAATTATTTTGGCTGTAAGTATAGAAAGTTCTAACTCTTATTGGCTTAATAATAAAAGTTGTTTATTTATTCACAACACTGAGAAACCTAGAGTTGCAGTGATTTTATTGTGTTATTTGAGATCGGATCTAGCTGCATTTTTCAATACTACCGTATATCTGCCCACTTTTGTGCATCAACTTTTTCATTAGGCTAGAATCCATTATGATGGCTAAATCGGTGCAGGAGTTCGAAATCTCACTTCCATACCCGAAATTGTCTTGTCCCCAACTTTTCGGAAAAAGCCATTGTATTTACTCTGATTGGCCTATCTGAATGGGCTTATATTGATTTTCTAGGAATACTTCTGGCTAGGGTCAGTTCGACCTTTATTCAGTGGCTACTTCATTGTGGTGTTGAGGGATGATGAGAAGATGCTTGCTATATTAACATTCCTTCATTGCATATGGAAGCTTTGTTGTGTACTTCCTGAACACAGGCCCCCATTTCTTACCAAAGCTCACAGACAAGAGGCTGGTGGTTGAGTTCCTGTACTTCTTATTAGATTCATGAGAACTTCAAAGTGTTTTTTAAAGACAGCATCAAGTCAAAGAAATGGTAAAATTTCTGCAAAGTTGCTCCTTTTCCTCCTTCTTTAATTAAGCTGTAGAAGGAAATCAGAAATTTGAAATCACTATCTAAAAATCACTGCTTCTTGCTTAATCAATTTGATGTTCGTAAAATCAGAAGGGTTATACAGATGACCAATGATGTGTTAAATCTTACATATGTCTTCTTTTTGATGACATCAGGAAACCTAGTATGTGTGGGTAAATTTTCTCTCTTATTCTATTTGAGTTAAACAGAATATGATGGCCAGTGTTCTTCCATTTACTTATATACTGATTAGTAATTCTTTTATACAAATATCATTTCATTTGAACTTTAAATCAACCTGTGATTAGCTCCAGTTTATCAAAAAAAAACCCTCAGATATCAAGTGGCTTGCCTAAAATAACAGATTTTATTATCAAATAGATCATATTTTACAGTTTAGATAAAATAATGACTACAACTGTGGCATTCTCAAGGTGTGGTACATTATAAAATGTGTTCTATTTTCAAAATAAGTAGGTATATTAAGAAAATGGCAAATCTCAATAATGCGTACTCTAAGTCCTATCACTTTCTGCTGAAATATGTTTGTAGGTTATTACGGATGAACTTTGAGTAAGACATCAAATGTAAACTAAGGGACTTTATTAGGGTCTATAAATTGTAAATCATATTATCTTTATCATATACAGTGTCTGGAAGTTCAGGAGTGAAGGATGAATTGTTGAAGTGATATGTAAAATTGTTTTCTGCCACGTTTGTATAATCTCAAGTTTCTTTAGAGTATCAATAGGTATTAGGTGGTGCCATGTGCCAGGAACAGGTTATGGGCTTCAGTAAATACAGCTGACCTTCTAGGAATTGTAGTGTGGTAGAAAAGTGAATCCATAATTATGATTAAAATATTCACTCCTAAAGAGAGTGTACACCAGGAATCAGCTATTGCCTTCCAAAAGAGGTAACATCTGAAACTGGCTCGTTTACTAGTATAGCTGGTCCAGGAATGAAACCAAATTACAACCCTAGAGGTTATCGCATAAAGAGGACAGGACTTCATTTTTAAGCACCTGTAGAAGTACTTGAAACATAATAGGTTCTCATTATATAATTTTTGGTTATTTCTTAATTTCAGGAATAAAGTGATTAACTGTCTTCTGGGATAAGCTCAGGAGCCACAACTGGACATATTCTAAATAATTGTAGTAGTTCCGTGGTTTACTGAATATAACAATCACTTTTTTTACTTTTCCTTAGTGAATATTTATTTGTGTAATTGGAATAGTTGGAGGTAACCAACACTAGCTTTGTTGTTTTATCGTGCTATTTGTCTTAAAGATATGGGAAATGATGATAAAGCAGAAACTAGAGTCTCTTTTCCCTCTAGCCCATCATTATACTTTTATATTAATAGAATTTAAAATATTAAGCATGTAAATGGAGTAATTCTATATAGTTTGCAATTGATGGAGAGAGATTTGTTTGCTCTGTGGACCTCAAGTATACCTTCTCTCTACAGAATCAAATAAGATTAGGATGAAATTACTCTGCATTTCCTAGGCAAAAACACACCAGCTCATGGAGCCAGTGAACCTATATGTGTATATATATGTCAATGATTTTAACTAACAGTTGTTACAAGTGAATTTTGTTAGTTGAGAATTAAGGAGATTGAAAGCAGATGCAGAAATAGCTATATCCACAAACTAGCAACATTAGGATGTAGAAAAATTATCACAGGTGAAAAAAACAGTGAGCATAGCAAAGCACAAATTAAATGGGTGAATGTGTGTATTATCAATTTATAGAGTAAGAATGGGGAATACATGCATCTCACTCTAAGAGAAATACATTTTTACATAGTTTGAAAATAACACATATTTGCAAGCAAATACATCCAAAATGTCACAGGACATCCGTGAGGCCGATCTGTTTACTGGTGACATGTTGCTACAGTCGTGCCTACATGAAACAGAGGAGCAGAATCCACAACTGCCAAACTAAACCAAGATTAGAGACCTACTTCTTTTTACCTAATTTTAATCTACCATTTCTTTTCTGCTAAAATCAACTTAAAACATTAGCATAAAGACATGGATGATTTTTAGGAGTTGTATATTATCCAGAAACTTCCTCGTTAGTGTTATCTTTATTAATAATGTAGCATTTTGAAGGATTATAATTTGAATTGCATTTTATGATTCTCTTACTACCACCTTCTTTCACCCATAATAAATATTTTTTTTAAAGGAACCAAGAGTATGTAATGCATGGTAAACATTATAGAATTGCTTTGATTTTAAGTGCTAAACTGGCTACTTACAGATATATAGTGATTCTATATAACTGAATTGTATATATACACATATAGTCAACAGTTTTACAGTATTTACATTATTAATCTCTCCTCTTTTCCTTTTTTAAATTTTTTATTCAGTTTAGTTTCCAGTACCTCTACCTTAAGAGGAGTTGGGTATGGTAATCTGAAATTGTCTATAATTTTTAAAATGTAGTATTTATACATATTTTCATTTTTCATGTCAAGCTCGTTATCTAAGATGTACAAGATTGATTCTTGTTAAGTGTGCAAGGATCATGTGATAAATATTTTAGTGATTTGACTATAAACTTTTTTTTTTTGGTAATTTGAGTATACTGTCTGTTGGATATAGGAAAAGCAAATGTTCAATAAAATATTCTCAAGTGGGTACTTTTCTCATCCCTAAAATACTAGTAAAGTTATATGTTCAAAAAAATGACTGTTAAAACAACAGAATATAAGCACAGTGTCTTAATTTGGTAAACTTAATGTTTGTTGCTTCTTTTTCTTTCTTCTTCTGATTATAGGCCTAGTTGCTTGAGATTTACATAAAACTTTGACAGTCATCTGCAAATCATAAGTGTTTGGTGGCAAACCTCCTTGCATTTCAAGGTGAATTTTTTGGGAGCAGTAATTTAACTTAAAAGAAAATTTACAATTTTTTTTTAACCACAAATAAGGCCCAGATTTTCAGTCTTTAAATTATGTTTAATTATAGTCCAATTGAATAGTGAATTATAAAGGAAAAAATGTAAACACAAACTTAAGTATATATATTTTAGCCATGTGCTTTATGACTGAAGATATAAAAATAGAATTCAGATCTTTTAATAGCTATGTAGTTTTCTCAATTATATGCCAAACACTGATATATTTGTAATGAGTGCCTTGGATAAAAGGCATTTGTTTTGAAGCAAAATAGGGTAGATGCTAGGTTTTAATAAATCTGATGGGAAAAAATAATTCATTGAGAATACTAGTTGCCAAAATGAGAAGGATTATTTTTATAAATTACTATAAGTACCTCTGAAATATGTAGATTATCGGAAGAAACTTTGGACAATAGGGAGAAACTCATTTTTGAAAGAAATATTTGAAAATAGTTAATGAATTTACGTTTCAAGAGTTTATGATTATTACTTTCTTTTTAATGTTTTGCTTTTTTATTTTTGAGGCAAGGTCTTGCTCTGTCACCAAGGCTGGAGTGCAGTGGTGCCATCACAGCTCACTGCAGCCTCAACCTCCTGGGCTTAAGCGATCCTTCCACTTCAGCCTCCCAAGTAGCTGGGACTGAAGGCACATGCCACCATGTCCAGCTAATTTTTGTTATTTTGTCTAGAGACAAGGTTTCACCATGTTGCCCAAGCTGGTCTCAAACTCCTGAGCTTAAGGGATCCATCTGCCTTGATCTCCCAAAATGCTGGGATTACAGACAGGAGCCACAGTGCCTGGGCCGAGCATTATTTTCTTAATAAAATTTGTCTATGTGGAGAATTAATCTAACTTTATAGTTCCTTCTGTATTCTTAGGAGATACACTGGTGCTAAATGATATGCGTAGAAAAGGCGTTAATTATTTTATATATATTATTACAGCCAATAGCAGTATCAAATATTAGCATCTATTAAGAGGAAACATGTCCTGTATAGGGTGCTTAGTGCTGAGGAAAAATTTTAGCACTGAGAAGATTGGTAGCATTCAGTTATGTAATTATATCTCATAAATAAAAACGTTACAATTATTTGGGGTAGTTTAGGATTAAACAGGTTGTCCTTTAACCTTAGTCATAGTCTAACTAATATACAACCCTTGACATTGTGTCTTTCAGGAAGTTTCCTAGAGCAACATTCTTAAATTGTATTTTATTAATGTGAAATAATGTTAACATATTTTGATTAACATAAATACTAAATGAAAAGTAGCTGCAGTTACTGCAATTAGTGCTGACAATTGTGAGCAACAAGAAATACCCATAATTCAAACAGCTTTGTGTGCGATAGAAGGTGTATTAGTTTTCTAATATTATGTAAGAAATTTCTACAAATTTAGCAGTTTAAAATATCCTTTATCAACTTCAGTTCTGTCAGTTAGGATTCCAGGCACCACGTGACTGGATTCTTGTTCAGGGTCTTAGAAGATTCAGATGAAGGTGTCCACCAGACTAGACTCCTTTCTGGAGGCTGTAGAGAACAGTCTGCTTCCAAGCTGACCAGGGTCCTCAATCTTTCAGAACTGAGTTGTTCATTTCCTTGCTGGCTGTCATCCTTAGACTGTTGTCAGCTTCTAGAGGCTTCCCACATCCATTGGCACATGGCTTCCTGCATTTTCAAAGCCAGAAATAAAGAATCACCCTCCTGTTGAAGTATCTCTCACACTTTGAAATTTCTCTGGGTTTAGGAAGGACCCAGTTTATCTTGTGGGCTCACTTGATAAAGTTAGACCCACCCAAATATGATTAACTCAAAGTCAACTAACCTAATCATGGGAGTAATATCCCATTAGATTTCACACACTCAAGGAGAGGATTATGAAAGGATGAGGGACAATTGGAGATCATTTTAGAATTCTACCTATCATAAAGGAAGTGAGATCACTAGTGCGAAGATAAAAGAAGATACAGACTTTAAGATATTGAGTAGAGAGACAGAGAATAGGTTGGGGGAAAGGGACTTAGGTTTCTGGAAGTGAAATAAATGAAGAAGAGGAAATGGCAGAAAGCTATAATACAAAGACAAAAGGAAGAAAGAAGAAAAATGTAGGGTTTAATCTAAAATGTCGTCATTTCATAGGACTTAGTAAACTCTGTTACACAGCTTGATGGCACATATCCAAAAGGCAGTGAATACAATGATACTTACCTTATTTTGGAGAGTAATTAAGTATATATAAGACAGTGGATGTTGAGGGGCAAATGACTGAATAATGGTGCTTATAAAGTAATGGTAATCTCTCCATGATGTTACTGCAAATACAGTGTTCAGTGTTGTGCAGCATATCTCCAAATTATGAATACCAATGAGGCATTGCTAAAGACTGTTGTGATATTATGAGTATATAAAAGTTGCACTATAAAATTGTCAGATATCCTACCATGCATATCACTTCATGTGTTCAATGTCCAGTCTAAGGCTTTTACTTTTTTTAAAATAAAATAGTATTAGAAATTCAATAAGGGATATTTAAAAGTTTTTGTTGTTGTTGTTGTTGTTGTTTTTCTCATTGGAAGTTAGCATCCTTACACGGAATTTTTTTTTTTTTTTTTTTGAGATGGAGTCTCATTCTGTCGCCCAGGCTGGAGTGCAGTGGCGGGATCTCCCCTCACTGCAAGCTCCGCCTTCTGGGTTCACACCATTCTCCTGCCTCAGCCTCCGGAGTAGCAGGGACTACAGGCGCACGCCCCTGCACCCCGCTAATTTTTTGTATTTTTAGTAGAGACGGGATTTCACCGTGGTCTCGATCTCCTGACCTCGTGATCCACCCGCCTCAGCCTCCCAAAGTGCTGGGATTACAGGCGTGAGCCACCGCGATGGCCCTTACATGGATTTTTATGGCCTGGAGCCTATAACTAGCCTAGTTCTTACATTTTTTGGAGTGGTTCAATGACTGCTTATTTTATAACTTATCAATTGTGGGTTTCGTCTCATTATTAACTCTCAACTGGTTGGGTATAGGAATACTTCTTTTCTCAGCAGTGCCAACTTGCCCTTTCTCTCAATTCTCTCCCCAACATTTTAATAAAAAGGAGGAGAGATATTATTAACAGTATATTTTAGCATTTCATAAATGTGAAAAGGTACCTTGCCTAATAAACTTGGAAGCCATTTTGTACTATACTCTGCCCTTGGAGATTTAGAATTCATATTTGTGTATTCATGCATTGAGAAGTGCTGCAACATTTTTTATATTTTAATATTTTCATGTACTGCTAATCCCTTATAACAAGAAATTGAGACCATTATTTTGATCTTGCTTTACTTTTCAGAGTCATTTAAGATTTAGGTTATTTAGTAATTCCAGTTCACTTGAAGCTCTGAACTTGTATTGCATACCTTTTTTGTTTTTCCCAGAAGTTATGGGTCCAAATAATGAGCTGTTATTAAGAAAATTTTGCCAGCTCAGTTCCTAAAGCAATGGTAATAAAAAGAGGTTAGAAGCTGTAAATAGTGTATCATATGGTATGCTAATTGACATTTCAAAGATCAGTGAGAAAAGCTGAAAACAGTCTTTTCTACCTATCCACTTCTGCCTCTTTTATCCTCACATTTCACTTTCTTCAGCTATCTTAATACCCTTCTTATTTTGCCATATATAAAATTAATGCAAATCTTTGAATAATTAGTTGATTGTAGCTCTTTAGCTTTTATTTTTAAGTTAGAGAATTAAAATCATTATTTGTATTTTTTAAAATAGAATTATATCTTGTGTATTTTTATTCTAAAATGTCTCATATTTGATAACTTCTCAGAAATTTGAATGTTAACTCAGCTTTATTGTGATTTTAGGACTCCAAAAGAGTTTGTAGTTGACGTTTCAGTAATTAAATTCCTTAAAAGAGTAATTTGCTATGTTCCTTCAAGTATAAATATGAAACAGGTTTTTATTCAATAATGATAAAATAATCTTTTTTCTGGATCAGTTCTGGAAAGAGTGGTATTTGGCATATATCATATAAAACACACTCAGCACTTGTCTGAGGTAAAGTGCGAATAATAAACACTTGCTTTGATACCTATAATTTTTGAAATCTAAATGTATGTCTATGTCTATGTTTTTTGCTTTAGGAGTACAAGATCCTCAGCATGAGAGAATTATTACTGTGTCTACTAATGGAAGTATTCACAGCCCAAGGTTTCCTCATACTTATCCAAGAAATACGGTCTTGGTATGGAGATTAGTAGCAGTAGAGGAAAATGTATGGATACAACTTACGTTTGATGAAAGATTTGGGCTTGAAGACCCAGAAGATGACATATGCAAGTAAGTGATCATACTTGAAATCCCAACAATGTAACAACTGTTAAAAGTCTTTCAAATTGCTTAATTTTGATGATCTGATTTTAAATGACATCTTTTGTTTTATTTTTCTGATGATCTAAGAAATTTCCAGCCTTATTGAAGCTATGTTTTATTTGAAGTCTTCATTTAAAATCGGAAGACACATTGTGCATACAAAGTCACTGTTTTCTACCTACTTCTAAAAGTATTTAATATAATTTATGGTAAAAAAAGCATACATGGAATAAAACCATTTAAAATAAGGATTAGAGAATACAAAGCTGTATAAAGGAATGTAGTTGTGCTAGAAAACCAAAGTTGCGGTTACTGCTAAAAATCTTATATTTGACCTTCCTCATAGCCAAATCAATAAAATAAATGATAAGCTACTGAAAGAAAAAGTTCTATCCACAGGTACATATTACCTGGATACATACCCATGCACAGGACTAAGAAGTTTGAATATTATATCACAAAGAAGAAATATAGTTCAGAAAGCAGCATTAGATATTTAGGCTAACGTTATGCCTTGCCAGGTAGGAATTCGTCATAATTATCCTAGAAGCGTTCATGAACCAAAGTCAGCTGGAGTATTTCACCCACGCAAAAGACCACCTACTGTATGTCATACAAATATTACTCTGTAAATCCCATATGAATACACTTGTCAAGGTTGGGTGGTCTTACTGAAGATTTTTCACTTCAATGACATTTGTATAACATGAAAATATTTTACTTGAACTTCTTCACTGGATTTTTTATTTTCTCTTTGATATACAAGTTAAAAGAGAATTTTCATCTCATGGTATATTACAGATAAATATTTCAGTACAAATGAAATAAACTTTGTACTTGCTGTCATCACAGTTTTTATCTTTAGCATTTACATAGTTACATATTCTTCACATTTGTTCTTTCTGTGACTGTGCATTTCATGTTGTTGTTTTTCCTTACATCTATAATTTTAGACTTTGAGAACTAGAAGCTACCCTGATTATCTTTAGAAGACTACAAGAGGAGTAAAGCAGATGCCCTAGATCTCATTCAGATTTGGTACCTAAACAAATGCTAAACCCATTTTTCCTAACACCTATTTAGGCAGTTTTTCATCATGCTGTACTGCACTTCTTGTCTTTTTTTATATATAAACATAATCTTGTCAAAAATTACAAGGGGTGTAAGATTTTGCCCTACTTGCAAAGTAGTGAGTAATCCTATCCCTTTTGTGGATGCTAATGAAGACAGGAGACTTCTGGGTCGGAGACAAAGGACTTCATTACAAAAGTAGCAGTCACTGGAGTATTATTAGCACTTTCTTGTGCTTTCTCCTAGAGTTCCAATTCCCACAGGTCAATACCAAGAGAGCCATGTGACACCAGCTACCCGTATTCCTTCCTAATTACACCTTCTTCTTGTCACTGCAAATATAATCATTGTCCTAAATTTTGTTACTCATTCTCCTGATTTTCTCTATAATTTCATAAGAAGTACATATTTCTCTATGTGTGATCTTACAAAAATACTTAATTCCTTGGCTGTTTTGAAATATGTATCAATGGAGTAATACCATGTGCTTTCTTTTATGATTTAACATATGTTTCAGAACAAGCAAAACTAAAAAAATTATGCTTTTAAAATTAGTTCATATTGAGGCAGATAGCTTATTAGATCATTTGTTGTCTTTGACGTATAATATTTCATCATAGAAATAATCAACCTTTTTTGTGTCTTCTGCTTTGAGGAACGTTTGACTTGTTTCCAGTTCTCCTTGTGCAAAAGAGCAATAAAACTTTGAGACTTTCTGACAATGGTTTCAGTGTTTTAAGACATTTATATTTTCAGCTTTACTAGGTAGAGTTAAATTGTTTTTTCAAAATTGTCAGTTTATACATTTCCCAACAATATACAAAAATTTTTGTTGCACAGCATTCTCACCAACTTCTGATCTGTCTTTTAAAAAACTGTAATATGGGTAAGTGTGAAATTGTACCTTATCATTGGTTTTATTTTGTTTTTCTGATTACTAATAAGGTTGAGAAATTTTTATATTTATTATCAGCCATTCATATTACCTTTTTATCATGCCTGCTCATGTCTTTTGCTCCTTTTGTATTGATCTGTTTGGCTATTTAAATTTTACCTTTAATCTTTCTTTATTTATCTGGAATTTATTTATGTTGGTGGTGTGAGGTTTTTCAGGAGGGTATCCAATAGTATGCCAGCATCATTTATTGAATAGTCATTCTTTTCCCCAGTGAAGTGCAAAGTCAGCTGACTTGCAGATCGGGTTTCTATATGTAGTCTGCTCTGTTTCTTCTGTTACTTTGGTCAATTTTGTTTTTCTTAAATGAATGACACTGTCTTAACTGCTGTAGCATTCTAGAAGCTTTGTGATAAGCAAATCTCACCTTATTTCATTCCCATTTTGGAGCATTGTGGATGTTTTGCTTTTTAGTGTAAAAATAGATCGTAGAGTTCATTGAAAGCTACTGTTTTCAACCTTGAGAAATAGTTGTAAAGTTCATTGAAAACTACTGTTGTTATTTTTATTGTAAGAACATTGAATGTATAGATCATTTTGAAGAGAACTGACATCACAGTAATAATGACTCTGTCCTTTATTTACATTGCTTTATTTACATTGCTTTATTTACAAATGGAGAACTTTATTTACATTGCTCCATTTATTGGAGTCTTGTTTAATGTCTATATGGTTTTAAAATTTTATTCATAATGATGTTGCACATCCATTATTTAGAGTTAGTTCTAGATTCCTTATAGGCTATTGCTAAAATCTTTTTTTGACACTACATTTTCTAACTATATATTGCTGGTGTTTAGAAATGCAATCAATTTTTTAGTATTGATTTTATGTCTAGAAAACTTGTTAAGCTTTTTCATTTATTTTGACAGTTGTTGTGGAAATTATATTTTATTTATGCAAAAGATGATATCGTCTGTGAGAAGAAAGATTTTTTTCTTCCGAGTCTTTTACTGTTCCTTTTCTATCTCTTATTATGTTGTTGATTGAATTAGTATATACCTTTATCTTCTTCCTGCTTTTATTCTTCGTTTTAACTTAAACTTTAAGATTTGGAATAACTTTAGATTTACAAGATGTTGTAAAGATAGTACAGAGAGTTTTGTATACTTTTAACCCAGGTTCCTCCAATGTTAGCATCCTACATACTTTGGCATATTTGCATAACTAAGAAATCAATATTCATACAGTATTATTAACTAAACTACAGGTCTTATTTGGATGTCAGCAGTTTTTCCAGTTTGTCACCTTTTCTGTTTCAGGATCTTTTTCAGATTAAACTCATTGCATTTAGTTGTAATGTCTCATTAGTCACCTAGAATCTCTGACTGTTTCTCTTTCCTTGTGTCTCATGACTAGACAGTTTTGAAGAGTACGGTCAGGTATTTTGTAGAATGTCCCCCCAGTTTAGATTGTTCACATGTTTTGTCATGCTTACACTGAGATTATAAGTTTTGGGGAAGAATTCCAAATAGGTGATATGCCCTTATCATATCAGGAGGTACATACCACCAGCCTTACTTATTAGTGATGATGTTAGCTTTGATCACTTATGTATGGTGGTATCTGCTGGGCTTCTGCTCTGCTACGGTAATATATTTTCCTTTCATATTCTATTATTTGGATGTATGTAGCTAATTCTAGCCCACACTCAAGGAGATACTGGTTACACTCCACCTCCTAAAGGGTATATGCATATATTACTTGGAATTCTTCAGCAAAGAAGGTTTGTCTGGCCTTCCTTTTTTCATTTCTTCCTTCTGTCATTTATATTAGTAAAAATTAATAATATTTATTTTATTCTTTGTGTTATAAGCAAAATCTATCATTATTAACTTTCTTGCTGAAATTGTTCTGTCTGCAGCCGTTGGGACTAAAGGGTTTGCTCTTAACATGTCAATATTGAGTATGATGGTTGATGAAGGTTTATGTTTTGTTTTCCTTCAATTTACTTTTTCATTTGAAGTGCTTTCCTTCGTTTTTATTTTGCTAAGAGGCATTTTCCCCTTAGGGAAAATATCTTTATTATTCTTTTCTTTTGGATTTGAAAGTAAGCTGCCAACATTATGACACTTTGTACCCACTGTGTGTTGTTTAAGAACAAGGATATTTCCCATCGAACATTAGTAGCAGTATCATGTGAAATAAATTTAACATTAATATGAAACTCTTACCCAGTGTTTCCCATCATCCCCAAATGTTTTTTAATCATTTTTTCATCTTTTTGATCTAATAAAACATTATAATTGCATTTGGTTATTGTAACTCTTTCGTCTTCTTTAGTCTGGAAGAGTCTTCTTGTCTTTTCTTACCTTTCATGACATTGGTCAGGAATTTTGAACAATTCCTGACCATTCTACAGACTGTCTCTCAATATTAATTTATCTGAATATTTCTTCATAATTAGATCTCTCAATATTAATTTATCTGCATATTTCTTCATAATTAGGTCCTGCTTAAATATATTGGCCAGAATGCTCTTTGTAAGTATTTCTGATTGCTTATAATGTCACTTTCTTGCATTATCAGTGACATGAGTTTGATGACTATCCACCAGATTTCTCTGTTGTGGATGTGCTTTGTTTTTCCACATTGTAATTAATGTGATTTATGGGGATATACTTCAAAAACATGCAAATCTTGTTCTGTGGCAGTCTATCACCCAATTTTTTTAGCATCCATTTATGAGTCCACTTTTAAAGACAGTTATTCATTTTATGTTTTCTAGGCATTTTTTTGAAGTTTTCAGTTTTATTGTCATTAGTATTTTCACAATGTGTCCTTAATAGATTTTAATTTCTGCTGCATCTTTATGTCTTTTGTTTTATTGCTAATATTGTTTTGTGCTCACTCCTCTTCATTTTGCTTTGCTTTTCTGTTTCCTCACTTAGTCTTGCCTATGATTTGGTTTATTCATTGTTCTTTCAAAGAAACAAATTTTGGCTCTGTTATGACTGTTAAAGAATAATGTTTTCAAAAAGTAAAATTTGACTTCTCTGTAGATATTAAGTAAACACATATTAAATGTTTTATTTAACTTATTAATAAAGGGGTCAATCAGATGTTATAACCAGTTTAATAACAATTCAAAGAACAGACACAATTATAGATTGGGAATATAGAAATAAATGTGCAAATGGAGGCAAAATTGGCCTCTTCCACAGTGAGGGAGAGAAGTCCATTAAACTTCCACTGGACATAGTTTATTTATATGTCTATAGACAATAATTATTTTTATTTGATATAAATCATTTATACCTTACTGAATTGTAAAATAGTTCAAAGGCAATAAAAGGTGCTGAGCTCCGACAGAATTGGAGTTAGATAGCCAGGAGGGAATTATTCAAAGCAGAAATTATGAATAATTTTCCACAAAGCACAACTCTTTCTCCACATGGCTAGCTTCTCTCTCTGTGTATATATATATATATTTTTAATTTATTTTCTTACATTCATTATGTCCTTTGTTCTCTTCTGTTATGAAGTACTTTCTAACTTCTGAAGTTGAATGTTATTTTAATTGTTTTATTTTTAAATTGTTCAATAAACTTAATAATTTCTTTATAGATATTGTGTAGAGGCGCCCTGCCAATTTTGATAATGTGGTATTTTATTTTCGGTCCAGTTCAAGATTTTTACAATATCTATTGTTCTCTTCTTTTAAAGCATAGATTATATAGAAGCAATTTTTAAATTTTCATATATATATGAGTTTTTAAAATGCAGTTACAGATTTCTAAGTTGTGTTTTGAATAAAGAATTAAGTTGTTTGAAATTTAATAATTGCTTCATTTGCTTCAGATATTTAGTTTTTTCAAATATTCTTTGTTCAAAGAATGCATGTTTTTGCAGTAGTGTATTTATGTTCCTATTACATCAATTTTTGCAGTTGTGCACAGCATCTGTATCTTTTCTGATATTTTCTTTGTGATATATCAATTTCTGAGACAGTTGCATTAAATTATTTTAATAGAGGTTACATATATTTGCAAATTTCACCTTGTTGGTCTGTTGAAAGCTTTATATCATTTAAAATTATGTTAGTTGATGCATACAATTTCAGAAATGTAATATTCTTTATTGTTACCAATCTTTTGTTTTAGCCTCAAGAAGTATATTACGCCTAATGTTAATGTAGCAACATCAAGTAATTTTGGTTATTTTTGTCCGGCATTCTTTCCATTCTTTTACTTTCAACTTTCTTATGTCCTTGTTTGTATGTGTCCAGTCATGTTAGTATGTGTGTCTGTATGTTATAGTTGTCTCTCTAGAAAGGAACATGAGTAGCATTAAAAAATTCCAAAGAAATCTTCATATTTTCACTGTGGAATTTAATCTAGTACGTGGATTGTTTGTATGGATATTTTGGATTCTATTCTATTACTTCTTTTGTACTCATTTTCTGTTGCTTCAGTTTCCTTTCTTGCATTCATTTAGCTTGTTTTCTTATTCCATTTTTCTTTTCTACTAATTTAGACTGTACATCAATTTCTATTTTGAATGACTACTTTAGAAGTGCACACTGAACTTAAAAATATCTAAAGCCAATCAATGTTTGCCCTATGCCAAATAAGATAACTGAGAACAATTTAACTAACTAAATGCTAGCTTCTAAGACACCATGACACTATGTTGAGAAAACAGAGCTGAGTTTATTTGCTTTCTGTGGTGATGGAAAATTTTACCTTGACAGATTTAATAGTGAATTGGAGGAAGAAAAGCTAAACCAGATTTTGTTAATTTGGAGTTTGGTCTAAGATGAATTTTTCAGTGTGGGGACTTGATTAGGATTGGGCAAGAATCAGGATATAATAGTTTAGAAGAAGCAGAAATAGCAAGGCAAGGATTTTGAGGACAGGAGTTCAGTAGTATTAGGTAGTAAACTATTGATGCTTCAGTTGAAGGAGTTAACAGTTCTTTTGGGAAGTTCCTATAATGAACAGTAAAGTTATTGTCCTTGGCAAGAATCTCCTGGAGTCTACTGAAGACAATAAAATAGATAAGTTACTGTAAACAGTGAACTGGGGAGGGTAGGTGGTTTTGGTCCTTATTGTCCAAGCTGGTTTTGGTTCTCACCACAGTTACTACCACTCCTGAGAATATGTAACTGGGTTTTGGACTGTAATTCACAATTTCAGTCTTGTTCATGATGGCAGGAAAAAGACAGGATAAACAAACAAACAAAAAATTCAGTACCTCTTTAAGATATGTTGTGGGAACCCTACTATAAAGTCAGCTAAGAACAGTTGCCTGGTGTTGTGGAAGATGCTATGGTTCCTTTCTGTGGTATGCCTACCTCAGCCGCTGGCAAGGGGAAGGGGAAGCAGATTAGCTTAAAGTGTTTATTACATATCCCCAAGACTTGCTTTAGGAGCCCATCTGTGCTGGAGCACATGCATGGTGGTTACTGTCTCATCCTGTTTGGACTGCTGTAACAAACCATAAACTGGGTGGCTTATAAAGCACAGAATTTTATTTCTCACAGTTCTGGATGCTGGGAAGGCCAAGATCAAGGCACCAGCAGATTGTGTATCTGGTGATGGAGGACCAGCTTCCTGGTTCAAAGATGACTGTCTTCTCTCTGTGTCTTCCCATTGTTAAATGGGTGAGGGATCTCTTGTGGGCCTCTTCTATTAGACTGCTGATCCCGTTCATGACCTAATCATCTCCCAAATACCCTACCTTCAAATACCATCACCTTAGGGGTTAGGATTTCACATATGAGTTTTGCAAGGACACAAACATTCGAACCATACCAGTGACCTAAACAAATCACCAAAGCTTTAAGGAAGAAGAGGAGGGTGTGTTGTAGTTGTGTAGGCAAACATAGTGTCTGCTACAGTGCTGTGGCTTTAAATAAGAAGTAATCTAAGTATTGAAGCATAGAAAGATTAGTCATAATGAGGAGATATATGGGAATGTAATGTATATTGGGCCTTGAAGAATAGGCAAGACGTCAGTAGCTGACTAGTACCTAATGGACACTCACGAACAGTTACTGAAAATAAAATAACAGGTGGGCTACAGATAAATGAGAACTACAAATAGTGTTAGACTGGAGGTAGAGAAAATAATTTGAGAACAATGTGTTTCTCTGGAGCCTGAGATGCCTTGGAGGTGTGGTAAGTGGTGGGTATGTAATGGTAGAGAGGATCAAATTGTGAAGAACCTTGACTACTAAGCTGAGAGATTTGAACTTCCCTTTTTAGACTATCAGAAGAAATGGTTTTGTTGCGGAACAGGGTCAGGTACTGGTCTATATTTTAGGAAGAGAATGCTGATAGAAGCATGCAGAGTATGTTGAAGGAGGAATTGAAGGCAATCCCTCCTTGGAGGGATTTTGTTATGTTTTAGTTGGAGATATTTTGTTATTTCTCAAATACAAAACTTTAGAGGTATATATTTTCTCAGACTTAGAGCTTGGCTAATTTTTTTTTTCTGCTTGATGGATTAATAGAAAGCATGTTGCTCTATTACCACTACTGTTTTCTTTGTTATCACTCTGGGTAGGAATGGGAATAGGGTTGCCTGTGCACTTGTGTGCAAAGAAAACCTTTAAATCGTCCCAGTGCTTTTTATTTGAAAGATATATTATCTTTTGCCCCAGAGCACAAGCTGTGGGAGAAACAAAATGACCAATTTCAGTATTGCTGACATTATAAACATTTATACTGAAGACAAACCAAAGAATAACTTAGAGTGTTAAATGTCCATTCTGTTGTAGAAGAGATGGCCTTTCTCTTTTTTCTTCGTGTTGAACAGGGAAATTTTACATGGGACCTGAGAAGAGGAGAGACCAATATTGCATCAGATCTAGAAATAATCATACCATTCTGCTAGAGATATGCCATAATAAAATAAGTTTCCTGAACAGGTAAAGGCTTACATTGAAACATATAGGGATTCATACAAAGAAGTGTTAATTTAAGACTCTTTTATCAAATGACCACAGATAGTTAGCTAGTGTATTAGTCCATTCTCATGGTGCTATAGTGAACTGCCTGAGGCCAGGTGTGGTGGCTCATGCCTGTAATCCTAGCACTTTGGGAGACCAAGATAGGTGGCTCACCAGAGGTCAGGAGATTGAGACCAGCTTGGCCAGTTTGGTAAAACCCTGTCTCTACCAAAAAAAGAAAATGAGCTGGGCATGGTGGCACGTGCTTGTAATCTCAGTTACTTGGGAGGCTGAAGTGGGAGAATTGCTTGAACCTGGGAGATGGAGGTTGCAGTGAGCCAAGATTGTGCTACTGCACTCCAGCCTGGGTGACAGAGTTAGATCCTGTCAAAAATTAAAAAAAAAAAAAAAACTGCATGAGACTGGGTAATTTATAAAGGAAAAAGGTTTAATTTACTCAGTTCCACAGGGCTGGAGAGTCTTCAGGAAACTTACAATCATGGTGGAAGGGGAAGCAAACACATCCTTCTTCACATGTCAGCAGGAAGGAGAAGTGCTGAGCAAAAGAAGGAGAAGCCCCTTATAAAACCATCAGATCTTGTGATAACCCACTCACTATCATGAGAACAGCATAAGGGCAACCACCCCCATGATCCAATTACCTCCCATCCGGTCACTCCCATGATGTGTGGGGATTATGGGAACTACAATTCAAGATGTGATTTGGATGAGGACACAGCCAAATTATATCATTCCTCCCCGGCCCCCCTCCCAAATCTCATGTCCTCACATTTCAAAACACAGTCATCCCTTTCCAACAGTCCCCCAAAATCTTAACTCTTTCAAGCATTAACCCAAAAGTCCAAGTCCAAAGTCTCATTTGAGACAAGGCAAGTCCCTTCTGCCTATGAGCCTGTAAAATCAAAAGCAAGTTAGTTACTTCCTAGATACAATGGGGGTACAGGCATTGATTAAATACACCCATTCCAAATGGGAGAAATTGGCTTAAACATAGGGGCTATAGCATGTGACATATAATATAACATGTAAGTCCAAAATCCAGTGGGGCAGTCAAATCGTAAAGTTCCAAAATGAACCCCTTTGAGTCCGTGTCTCACTTTCCGATCATGCTGATGCAAGAGGTGGACTCCCATGGCCTTGGCAGCTCTGTACCCTGTGGCTTTGCAGGGTACAGCCCCACTCTCAGCTGCTTTCAAAGGCTAGCATTGAGTTTCTGTGGCTTTTCCAGGTGCACAGTGCAAGCTGTCAATGGACCTACAATTCTGGGGTCTGGAGGACAGTGGCCCTCTTCTCACAGGTCCACTAGGCAGTGCCCCAGTGGGGACTTTCTGTAGGGGATTCAACTCCACGTTTCCCTTCTGCATTGCCCTAGCAAAGGTTCTCCATGAGGGCTCCACCCCTGCAGGAGACTTCTGCCTGGAGATACCAGTGTTTCCATAGATCCTCTAAAGTCTAAGTGGAAATTCCCAAACCTCAATTCTTGTTTTCTGTGCACCCACAGGACCAACACTACATAGAAGCTACCAAGGCTTGGGGCTTACACTCTCTAAAGCAACAGCCTGAGCTGTACCTTTACCCCTTTTAGCGATGGCTGGAGCTGCTGGGATTCAGGGCACTAAGTCCCTAGGCTGCACACAGCATGGAGACCCTGGGCCTGACCCATAACACCATTTTTCCCTCCTAGGCCTCCATGCCTGTGATGGGAGGGCTGCTGTGAAGGTCTGTGACATTCCCTGGAGACATTTTTCCCATTGTCTTGGTGATTAGCATTTGGCTCCTTGTTACTTATGCAAATTGCTGTAGCTGGCTTGAATTTCTCTTCAGAAAGTAGGTTTTTCTTTTCTACTGCATTGTCAGGCTGCAAATTTTCCAAACTCTTATGCTCTGTCACCTCTTGAATGCTTTGCTGCTTAGAAATGTTTTCCACCAGATACTCTACATAATCTCTCTCAAGTTCAAAGTTCCACACATCTCTAGGGCAGGAGCAAAAAACCGCCAGTCTCTTTCCTAAAGTATAGCAACAGTGACCTTTAATCCAGTTCCCAACAAGTTCCTTATCTCCATCTGAGACCACCTCTGCCTCGACCTCATTGTGCATATCACTATCAACATTTTGGTCAAAGCCATTCAACAAGTCTTTAAGAATTTCCACACTTTCCCAAATCTTCCTGTCTTCTGAGCCCTCCATGTCTCGAGGAAGTTTCAAACTTTCCCATATTTTCCTGTCTTCTTCTGAGCCCTCCAAATGGTTCCAGTCTCTGCCTGTTACCCAGTTCTGAAATTGGTTCCACATATTTGGGTATCTTTACAGCAGCACCCCACTACTCCCAGTACCAATTTACTGTATTAGTCCATTCTCACGTGGCTGTAAAGAACTGCCCAAGACTGGGTAATTTATAAAGAAAAGAAGTTTAATTGGCTCACAGTTCAGCAGGGCTGGGGAGGACTCAGGAAACTTACAATCATGGTGGAAGGGGAAGCAAACACGTCCTTCTTCACATGGGGGCAGGAAGAAGTACCTAGCAAAAGGGGAAAAAGCCCCTTATAAAAGCATCAGATCTTGTGAGAACTCACTATCACAAGAACAGCATGAGGGTAACTGCCCCACGTTGGGAGAAAAGCTGAGTGTTGGGAGAGAAGCTGAGGCAGGGCTTGCATATCTGACATAATGTAAAAGAGTCTTGGAACATGTCTGGGGTCCACGGTCTAAAACCTCTTGTGGCCTTTGGAATGTGTCTAGACTTGCTGGCTCCTTGCTTCTAGCACTCCCATTATCTCAAGTAGCCATATGTTTCAAAGAAAATGTTAAATCGTCACAGCTTTAGCTCATTCGCTTGATACACCGCTTCCTTTCAACCCCCACATCCTCACCATCTGTTTCTTTGTTTGATCACCAATAAGTAGCATGGGCTCTCAGAGCTCAGGGCCTTCGCAGCTTCCATACTAGCATTGGCCCCCTGGTCCCACTTTATCTCTCAACTTGTCTTTTCTCATTCCTTTGACTCCTCCGGACTTTGTAGCCCCCATGGCCTGGTGTTGGGTCTGATCACCCCAACAGCCCCAGTGATTCAATTACCTTCCACCTGTTCCCTCTCACAACATATGGAGATTATGGGAACTAAAATTCAGGATGATATTTGGTGGGAACACAGCCAATTCATATCAGCAAGTGATTGTAACTAGTAAAAAAAGGAAATGTTTAGATTATGATACTGAAGATTTTAGGCATAGACTTTATTTAGTATCTAAAATGATGCCATCAAATCTCTTTTGGTATTTTTCTCTGCCTCTGTTGATTTCTCTGTTGATTTTTCTCTGCCTGTATAGATTTGCATTCTACTAGTTGACTTCATTCTCTATCAGGCTGTCCTCATAAGATAGCAGAGAAACTCATGAAAGTGTCAAGATATTTAGCACTTAAATGATCTTTGAAAGAGACAAAAACTTTTCCGCAAAAGCTCTGGGAAGAATTGTGATTGGCCTGGTTTGGACCAAGTATCCATATGTGAGCCAATTGCCATAGCAGAAATTAGGAATACGTGTTCCTCTGATTGGCAAGATTTGGGTTACATGCCCACCCTGAGAGCCAACTGTTGTCCTATGATTGGTGGAGAAATGGCCCCTGAAAGCAAAACATTCTTTTTTCTTTAGGAGGAGGAAGAGGTGCTGGTGGTACAAAAATAACCATCTCTGCTATTGGTGCTTAGGACAGATAAGCATTGACAGGCAGCTTTCAAATTTAGTTACTGTTTTTACTATGCGCACTTCTGGACACAGAATAAAGTTCTCTTTAGAGTGAAGATGTTGCCAATGCCCTTTCCAGCAACTCTTTTGAATGTAGTTAGTCCAGTGGCATAATTTATAGCTTTGTTGTCCTTTGCACTCTGTAGCAATTACTTTTGTAACTTAAAAAAATAAAAATCATTCCCAAGAGGGCTTAAAATAGAGGGTGGGGATCTGACCAAGTCTGAGATCAAGGGATTCTGCTCTTGGCTAATGAGATGTTTTGGTTTTATATTTTGAAATGTTCAAAATCAACATTCCAAGTAGAGAAAGAAAGTGTCCTGTAACTCCCAACCTCCTGTCTGGCTCAACCACTGTCTCACTAACCCTTTACCTATTTTCCTGCCTCTTATCCTCTCCTCTTCTATTGTCAACACCTCCCTCTCTTCTCCAGCTTTCTTTCTCCAGCTTGTCTGTTTGATATTGCACAAAGATCACTTCCTTGCATCAGTTAGAAGAGTTTATGCTCTATGAGCATTTGGGGGATTTTGGAATGCCATTTTTTGTGTCATGCCCTTACTTTCCATAATTGCCTTGATACCACTGAAATAATGATGCAGTCTTTTATTTGAGTCTTCCAGTTGGCACAATGGCTTAAATATGGACAATTTCTAGAACCAAAGAAATATTCATGTTACTATCTGGCTAGCTAGCTAGTTATCTATTGTAGCATTTACCAGGAAAAAAAAAAGCAATGGCAATAGAACACAAATTATCATTATTGTTATTATTACTGAGACAGAGTCTCACTCTGTCACCAGGCTGCCATGCAGTGGCACAATCTCGGCTCACTGCAGCCTCCAACTCCCTGGTTCAAGGGATTCTCCTGCCTCAGCCTCCCAAGTAGGTGGGATTGCAGGCATGTGCCACCACGCCTAGCCTAGAACACTAATTATTAAAAATAAAGTACTTCTAACTGTATAAATTTAAAAATACACTGTAATAATTCTGTTTTGGCCTTTCTTGTCTCAACCTCATCAATGTTTTGTTTAGATATACCTCCAGTATTGAAATATTAATATCATATTCCTATATGAGCTTTCAAATAACATTTTCTGAAATTCACCTGACCTTGTTAATTCTTGACCCTTGGAGTACTAGATTCTGTTCAGGTTGCAGCTGTCTTTATGGAACAGCCTCACTCCTAAAGAAGCCAATCTTTAAATAGGCTACCTCTTCAGGCTTTTATAATACAGGAAGATTCTGACTTAAAATTTATTCCTAACTGACTGATTGATTGTTTTTCATTGTTATTTTATTTCCCCTCTAAGGATTTTGTCACAATGACTAAAAAAAAATCTTTTACAAAAAAAATTTATTGTTTTCCTATACAGTAAAGAAAGGTTAAATTAACATTTAACAAAGTCCTTCCAAGTTAAATGTAAAGCAATTTCGTTGCATTTGATTCACATGTGAAGGTACAGAATGGAAGTAAGGACTTCCTTCCCAATTTCATGTAGGTCATACTTACACCTTCATTTTCAGCAGAAGAAATGATATGAATATTATGTCCTAGTCAGTGTTTACTGTAGGTAAGGCAGCATAACTGTGAGTCTCAGGAGGATGATTCTTTGAAGGCAGAGGCAAGTATTATCATTAACCAAAACTTTTGGAAAGAAAAAAGAATAAGGGTTTTCAGTTGGTATATAGACTATTTCTTAGAAATCAAGGAGAAAGTTATTAGATTAAAATATGTAAAGAAAAATTTATGAAAAGATCCTCGTTTAAATGTAACTTTTGAAAGTTAAATCAAGGGGAAAACCTTACCTTAATTTAGTGCAATGCTCTAAAGCAGGATTTACGTAGTTGTGACTTGCCTACAGATTCACTGAAACTTGAATGTTGGTCATGGCAGATGCTCATATCACCCACCCCCTGGCTTAAGAACAATTGGTGAGACCTCTTTGTATTCACCAATATTCATGCAAAGGTGGGAAATGAAGGAGGAGGCCAGAGGTTCCTGCTCCTGTGGGGTAAACTTGTCCCCTGTGAACTCCAGTTCAGAGCACTAGATTATGTCATACTCCTTTTTATGTAGATATAGAAATACGGTCTTGCCTAGAATACTGTATACCTTCATTAATTTTTATCAATAACATGTTTAGGTTATCAGTACACCGAGGTTTATGTTCCTGTTCCCAGTAATTAAAATCCCACAGGAGAATCTGAGGAGAGAAGATTGTTCTTCATGCATCAAGGTAAAATCCTGAATGCATTTTTCATTACACAAAGTACTGGGATTACTAGTTTGGAAAATGAAGAGATTTTCTCCAGGTGCCATACTGATCGCTTAGATTTTTTGATAGGACAAATTGGCAGCATATTTACATGAGGGAGTTAAACTGACTGGTAAAAACACTGGCATGTGATGTTTCCAGTTCAGTTCTATCACTTACTACTAGGAATATGGCCCTGGTTAAATTACTTTGCCTATTTTATCATTGTGTGCTTAAAACATAATAGGATATTTAAAATATAATGGGATTGGGTTATTCTTAAAATATAGTGAGATTGGGTTATTGGGTTAAAAGAAAGGGGTTGACTTCCAGATGAAGATTCAAATCCCTTCCAGCACTAGAAGATCTGGTTCCCAGGATTATCCACAAGTATACAGAGACACTAACATTTTTTTTTGCCTTCATCCAAGCATATAATATTATAAAAGCTCTTTTAAAATATAAAAGTTTAAATAATATGATTCAGATTTCTTAAAATCCCTTGGATTAAAATTCATTTTCAGCTTGGCTGAACTAATTGACATTCCCAACAATATTGAATAGGAGTTCCCTTTTCTCCACAGCATCTATTATTTTGTGCTTTTTAATAATTGCCAGTCTGACCGATGTGAGGTGATTTTCATTATCTCATGATTTTCATTTGCATTTCTCTGATGATTAGTGATGACATTAGTTTTAAATGGTACATGCTTAAACTGCTGATAAACTCCATTTGTAATCAGTTTAAGAAAATCAATTTTCTGGAAGTGTCACTTCTGTAGCAGCCCTCTCCGACCCCATCCCACACCTCATCTAAATGAGTAATGTAACATTTTACCTAGTCCCATTCTTTCATATTTTTGAGCTTTGAGAATCTTTTTAAAAATTAAATATAATATGGCAAAAATTTTACTGCTTAAAAATCTATCAAGCTGTTCAGTTGTGGGTTTTTTTGCCATTTTCAGACTAACTATATGACTCAAGACCATGAAAAATTGCTCATTGCAGTGGAACCCAGTATTCTTTTGATTCAACATGCTACTGACAGTTATGAAATAGTAAAGGGCTTTCTATTACCCATAATGCATTTTGAAACTTCAGTGCCCAGAGATTTTTTCCCCAAAAACAGTTATTCCTCTTAGCTGTTTCAAGGACTTTGAAAATGTTTGAATAAATTTTCAAATCTCAAGTAAGCTTTTCTTTCTGTTTGCTGAGAGACATAGATCGTTTCCCCATATGGCAGCTGATTTAACCCCCTACTCCTTTCTCACCAGAAATCTCACCAGAAACCCCATGCACTAACTTCAAAAACATCGTCTACTTCTTGACCTTTCTATCTGTAGCTCTCCATCTCAGTCTGTCACTTTGAATAAGCAAGCTAGTTCATGATATCAAAATATTTGTGTAAATGGAACCAGTCATAATTTATTGCTTCTAAAATTATTTCATGGGATTGTGGTAGGCACTGTTTTTGCTGAGGTATTGGGGTTAATCTCAGTGGAAATGAGGCCTACATTGTATGTTATCTTAGTGTATTTTGAGAAAAAAATCTCAAATTGCAGCAGTTTACCTACTATTTATCTGGATTAAGAACATCCAAAAAAGTGATTATAATAGTTTGATACCATGCTGCAAATTGTGACACTCCTCTTTAAAACTTAGCAAGATTCAGATATTTGTTTACATGTCTCAAGATCTGTAATATGAGGACTTTCCCAAGAGATAAAAATGAAGGTCCAAAATTCTATTCCAAGTTTTCTGTGTAATATACAAAGAAGGAAAAAGAGAAGGTATGAAATGAAGGCGGGAAGTAGAGAGTAAGGAAGGAAGAAAGAAGGGAGGGAAGAAGATACCTCTCAATGTTTCAGGCTATTTGCACTGCATTCATTTTCTGATGCTCTCAAGTTATTGAGATCCTGGGTAGAGAACCCAAGCAAATAGTTGTTATGTAATAAATGCTACAATATGTTGATTCCTACTATTTGCCAAGCCTTTAACTAGGTTGGTTATCCACAACTCAGTCCTTCAAGGAGTAGGTATCATTATTCCCTATTTTACAAGGAAGCTTACTTACAGGCTGAAAGAGGATATAAAAATTATCTAAGTTTAAAGAGCAAGTAAATTGTAGAGATAGTATTCACACCTTTGCTCTAAGATATGCTATTATGTAATAATAAAATTATCACTTTTTCTATTAGCTGTTAAATTATTTGCTAGGCAAAATGAAAAAGTTACTGTCTTTCCTGTTCATCATAAAACTAAATAAAAATAACACCTTGTTAAAGAGTGTAAATTATTAAGTAATGTAAGTATAATCACGTAAACAATTTACTCTTATTTGATGATTTTGACAATAAAGTATGTGGTTTACAGCACATAACTCCATTCCAAAACTGTTTGCAAACAGGCATTTATGGTCCTCAAATATTTTAAGATTGGTGCAAAGTTAAAGTTTATTCTCTCTGTTTATTCTCTCTGTTTCATTGTGCAGCAGTTAGATTATGTGAACATTTACTCTCCTATAGTCACAGACTTAATACGTGCTTATTGAATATCCACTACTAAAGAAGCCTGAGTTATACAGTAGAAGCGTTAACATGGTCTCTGCCTCAGTGAACCTTTTAACTAGCCGGAGATATCTATGCTTGTGAAACAAGAAAGAAACAAAATCTTATTAAATTAAATGCTGTGTTGTGAAGAATAAAACATATTTGCAAAAGGTAGAAGTCTGAACAGAAATGCACAGCCTTGTGGAGGCCATCAGCAGGCCCGCTGCCAAGAAACTTCAAAAGTTGATATTTGCCTTCAGAAATTCACCACTTGAATGTGGGCTTTTGCTGGGATGACTCAAAATCTGATTTCAACAGTACATTAAACAGTGATCTCAATGACAGATCCATATGAACCAAACTCTCAAAATACCAACCCGTAAGCCAGAATTAAATGGATTACATTTAACTGAAAAGTATAAGTAGTCCCCCAGGGGCCAGCCAGTCAGAGGATTGGTTGCAGGACCGCCCACATACACCCAAATCCGCATATACTATAGTCCAGCAGCAGGCCCTGCAGACCCATATATTGGAAAAGTCGGCCCTGTATATACATGGGTTTTGCATTCCTGAAATACTGTACTTTGCAAGTTTGGTTGAAAAAAATTCCACATAATACTGGACCCACGCAGTTCAAACGCCTGTTGTTCAGGGGTCAACCATATACTACTAGAAATCCTGGTCAGTTAAAGAAAATAACAGCCATTGATGGTTTTGAATGTGGTATATGCAGCTTATATACCACTTGTGTTTTAAGAAAATGGCATGGGCCAGGCATGGTGGCTGACACCTGTAATCCCAGCACTTTGGGAGGCAGAGGCAGGTAGATCAGAGGTCAGGAGTTCGAGGCCAGCCTGGCCAACATGGCGAAACCCTGTCTCTACTAAAAATACAAAAATTAGCCAGGCATGGTGGCGGGTGCCTGTAATCCCAGCTACTCAGGAGGCTGAGGCAGGAGAATCGCTTGAACCCGAGAGGTGGAGATTGTGGTGAGCCAAGATCACACCATTGCACTCCAGCCTGGGCAACAAGAGCAAGACTCCATCTCAAAAAAAGAAACAAAGAAAGAAAGAAGGTGGCATGATAAAATGAGGCCTGTTTTTAAGGAAGATAAGCCTTGAAGTGGTGTGGAGAAATAGTGCGTGGAGGGAGGAGAAGAAAGAGTATTGGCTGTAGATGCCTTATGGGAGACAACTGGAATAATTTCTAATATTAAGTTAATGAGGACCAGTAATAATGGCATTTCCATATTAAGAGAGAAACTAGAAAAAAAATTTAAAAAGACAAAACTATTTGAAGTAACAGTTTATAGGATGGGGTGTGTGTAATGAATAGACCATGGAATTAAAACCCAGCAAGTTGCATAACCTGTATAAACTAGTGTGCCAAATGTATATAGCAAATCAAAGTGCTCACTGTGGGAATGGTGAGCATGTGAGAAGATGAAGGATGATTGATATTATAATAAGGTTTGAAAAATTGTATCTAATTTATTACTCGAAATACAGTCTGGTGTCCTCGTTTTTAAAAAGCCAGTTGCATTTTTTTTCTTTTTTCAAGAGACAGGGTTGGCCGGGTGTGGTAGCTCACACCTGTAATCCTAGCACTTTGGGAGGCCGAGGTGGGTGGATCACTTGGTCAGGAGTGGGAGACCAGCCTGGCCAACATGAAGAAACCCATCTCTACTAAAAATACAAAAATTAGCTGGGCATGGTGGCACATCCCTGTGGTCCCAGCTATTCAGGAGGCTGAGGCAGGAGAATTGCTGTAACTCGGGAGGTGGAGGTTGCAGTGAGTCGAGATCACGGCACTGCACTCCAGCCTGCGCGATAGAGCAAGGCTCCATCTCAAAAAAAAAAAAAAAAAAAAAGACAGGGTCTCATTATGTTGTCTAGGCTGGCCTCAAACTCTTCGGCTCAAGGGATCCTCCTGCCTCAGCCACCCAACTAGCTGGGAATACCAGCATGTACCACTGCACCCAGCTAAATTTTTAGAAAATTAGGTATACTTGTATTTAATGTGAATAACCACAATTAGAGAAAAAAATGTTCAGGAGTACAAATATTGGTTATATAGGGATATTTCAACAGCACAAGTGTAATTTTGACTAGTCGATTGCCTACTCTGTGCATATTTGTATATGAACATGTATGTTACTCTATTATGTATGTGCGAATTCACTCCTCTGTCTATCCATCCATCACTCAACAGTCATATAGTCCTCTCTATGTATGGAGGAAATACCATGCTAAATATTGGGGAAACAAAGATTATTAGATGGGCCCCTGGCCTCTGGAAAGCATTGAATAGCAAAGGGATAGGCATACAAAAAACATAATTCTAAATAGTCATGGGTGTGGTAGGGACCATGCTGCAAAGACATTGCAATCTCTGCCTATAGGACTCACAGAAGGCATCTCTGAGGAGTAATATTTAGCTGAAATCTGAAGGAGAAGTGGAAGTGGGCCAAGTGAAGTGGAGAAGGTTATAGTATTGGTAGTAAATAATTTAATTGATCACATTTTTCAATATTGAGCATGGAATCTTTTGTTTTAAAGAATTGCATGCTCAATATTTTGAAAGCCACCATTAGATAGTTTTTAAGAATATCCAATGAAATGTACCACCGTATGTGCTTGGAACCCATTAGTCATAACTTGGTGATATAAAGTACGTTCTTGACCTATGACAGGACTATTATTGCTGGAGTTGCTGTACCAAAAAATGTGATCATATTTGCCATCTGGTGAAATATACTGTCTCGCCCAGGTTGAGGTCCACAAGTGACTAAATGACCAAAATGACTAAAGCCCTAAGTAGCCCACAATTACTCAGTTGCCTGTAGGTCCACATGGAGAATGGAAAGTTGTGTTTCATCAGATCTCTGAACTGAAGGTCATGGTGGGGGCAGGGAAAGGATGCACAGTGCTTTATCTTTTATTTTCCTTTGTAGTTTGAGGTGCGTAAGTTCTCATATCAACCGAATGGAATGGTATAATGCTAGTGCCATAGTGTCACACAGTTGACAAGGTCTGAGGACATGAAGTTTTTTTTTTTTTTAAATGCAATTCCTGTCTTCAAAGAGCTTATTTTTAGAATTGTATTTGCTGTATATTTTAAGACACTTAAATATGTACTTTTCATATTTTAATTCTACTTTATATAAAAATACAAACAACTTAGTAATTGAAATCAGAGTAAGTAAATTGCTACAAATGGCCAATTGTTGGACCTTAGTTTTGCTTATATGTGTAACAATTAGCACAGCTTTTCAGATACATTTTTGAAGTAATGGGCCCTGTTTCTATTTGGTTGTATTAAATTACTGAAGTAGTACTAGTGGGAAGGTTCTCACACTACCAAGTGGTTTGAGACTCTTGTACTTAATTTTTATTTTTGTTGTCCATAAGATTAATAAAATTGAGAAGTGATGCACGATTGATCCTTGGTGTTTGCAGAGAGGGATATTGAGGCTCAGTGAAATAAATGGGTAGATAAAAATTCTGAATATATGAATATAACTCATGAGATAATAATAGCTTTTATTTAAAAGCTATCCTACCTCTTCTGTCAAGGAGAGAAAAATCTAAGAAATAACATCTGGAACAAAAGAGGAAATGAAGTGAGTGATATATTTGAAACTGTCAAAAACTGCCAAATTTTCTGGTGACACAAGAGACTATCAAAGGATATGGTAGGAATCCTAGATATTAAAGCACTTTGAAGGGGTAATTTTAACAGGATAAAGAAATAAATAAATAGAGAGCAAGAGGAAAATTTTAAAGTGAGAAAAAGAAAATAAAATAAACCTAGGGCCAAAAAATCTCTGCCTAGGGATATTGCCCAGGATGGTAGATGTAGCCAAGTGGGCACTCGGCCTAGAATTTCTTATTTCCCTTTTCATGCTACAAAATATGAAGTAATAGCCTTAGCAGGACTTATTACAATGATGAAATCACCTAACAATCTGAAATGCTGCTTCCCTTTATATGAAGATATTTGTTTTGTTTTGCTTCTTGAGAAATGGCAGTCTTTCTTTCTTCTTAATTCCTCGTTCAACAATCCATTTCTGTGAAAAATATAATCCTGTATATTCCATAAACCCCTTGGCATTGGAAATAAGAGTGATGATCTTAGTAGATCATAAGAGTTAGAAAGTTGTTTTCCTACTTTTAACATGTGATAGGAATAAGATGACTTCTATTTCTAATTTCTCAAATTCTAAATTTCTCATAATAGAAGTTAAATTATTTTTCTTTTGTTCAATATCTGAAGTCTCAGAAAATATTAATGTCTGTACTTCACTAAATTTCCATTAAATAGTTTAGTTTCCACAGAATCCCATTCTCTAGTGAAGACTGATTTTCTTAAAATTGCTAAGTAAACTTTAATTTTAAAAAATGCGTATACCCACTTTAGCTAATTCTGCCTCTGGAGTCTGCGTTTTTTTGGATATTTTTATGTTGTTTACAGTATTCCAAGAGATTGATTTTATTGATTGGTCATGAATATTCTTAAAGTATATACAAGCTTACTTAGGAAGTAATACATAAATGAAAGTGATGTAAGTAGAATTTTACCTGTTCTATCTGTACGTTAAATATACCATAAGAGCACACACATGCTAATTATATTTCCAGAATGCAATTATATATACATGCATATATATACACACACATATACATAATTACATATATACATATGTGTACACACATTATTTTTATAATGGTCACTGAAGAAAAGGGAGAAAAAGCAAAAAACCAGTCAAAATTTCTGATAGCTCTTTGAGTCATTCTTGTACCTTAAATTAGAAAACAGAGGTAAATTTCCTTCCTAGAAATCTGGAACACTAATGGAGTTTTCATTAGATAATTAAAACCTCTGCCACTTATTAAGCACGGTCTTGATGCCGGATCTCATCTGTCATTACTTCTTGAAACTGTTCTGATTGGCACTATATCTGGTAAGAAGTAAAGGACATAATTTGTATCAGAAGAGTGAGATGGGGCATGTGTCAGATGTATCCCAAAGTGTGCTTTTGTGTTCTAAATGGTGACCTTTTAAAGTGTGATTTGCGCTGCAAAATGTATAAGAAAAAGGATTTTGTGCTGTTAGAAGGCACCTGTGGTCTGCAGTAGTCAGAGATCTGCAGAGCCAGAGTGCTCCCTCACCCGTCAGCACTTTAGAAGAGTTTTGTGAAAGTGACAGAGTGAGAAAGAGGTATTATATTATATAACATTTCCGGCGGAAGTAGCTTCATTTGCCTCAGTGGGACGAGAGCTTCTCCTGATCTTTGGCCTGCATGTTCGGAGGAGAGGCCTTGCAAAGTCCAGGACTCCACTGTTTCACGCATTTGCTTTGCCTCTTAACACTCCCATATGTACATGTGTGTTTTCTTATTTCCTAATAGCAAATCTTTGAGGACCTCATCATATACTGGTGTTTATAGTTGGTTCCCATGGATTGGATATTACTTGTAGAAAATTATTGTCTTTGGTGATAACAGTGCTGTATTGACCTTGGAAAATAATAAAATTTTCTGGCAAATGTAGTAATGGGTATGTGTGTGTATGTATGTACATATGTGGGTATTACGTAAGCATGTAGTCTAAGCTGCATATTTTTTGACATAACAGCACACATCTAACTAAATGTGATTTTGTTTTTAAACAAGAAAAAAAAAACTAAGATTTAAAAAAATGGTCTTCAGGACCATTGGATTTAGTTTTTTGTTTTGCTGAAGAGGAACCTGAAGTCTAAGCCATTTTTATATTGAACACCTACTTCTTTAGAATCATCAGTCATCAGTCAACATTGAAATGCTCTGCTCATTTGCTTGCATTTGTCAAAGTACAAGTGTATCAATCTGTTCTTTTTTTTTTTTTTTTTTGAGATGGAGTCTCACTCTGTCACCCAGGCTGGAGTGCAGTGGCGTGATCTCCCCTCACTGCAACCTCTGCCTCCCACATTCAAGCGATTCTCCTGCCTCAGCCTCCTGAGTAGCTGGGACTACAGGTGCCCGCCACCACACCTGGCTAATTTTTTGTATTTTTAGTAGAGACGAGGTCTCACCATGTTAGCCAGGATGGTCTCAATCTCCTGACCTCGTGTTCCGCCCACCTTGGCCTCCCAAAGTGCTGGAATTTCAGGCGTGTGCCACCGCGCCCTGCCAATCTGTTCTTACTAAAGGCAAATTTTGAATAATGAATTATCTTGGATGAACAGAATTTTTCTTAAGCTTCAGAGAGTATTTTTTCAGATGCATTTATAGGAAACCATTTCATTATAGAATAGATATTCATTAAACATAAATGCTTAAAATCCTTCAAAAATGCTCATATTGGGGAACTGTACCTGAAATTCTCTGATATCCTAAAAGGAACAATATTTTTATTTCACTTTGGTTTATTCTAAAACAAACTCATTTTTCATTTTCATGGACATCACCAAGACCTAAATTTGTATATATAAATGAAGAATTAAAATGGCTTATGCTGCTGGTCAGCTGTTTAAATATTTTCTTTTAAAATCAGGCTTGAAGTCATGGTATTGCTTTGATAGGCCTTTAATCCTTTTCAGATTTTATTATCATGCTACTTAAATGTTTCTCTCAGCTTTTTATAAATCCATATCTAAAGTCCATCACCTTTTGCAAATGTAGCCATAATACAGAGCAGATAAAAGTTGAAAGAATCTAACCTATAGTAAATCCTTTAAAGATGCCTTGATTAATTGTAAAATGATAAAAATTTGACTCATCTTCACCTTAAACAGAAAATAATTTCCTTTACAGTCACCAAAAATTGCAATGGCATGGTGGCTCATTCCTGTACCCCAATACTTTGAGAGGCCAAGCTGGATGGACCACCTGAGGTCAGGAGTTCAAGACCAACCTGGCTAACAGGGTGAAACCCTGTCTCTACTAAAAATACAAAAATTAGTTGGGCAAGGTGGCAGGTGCCTGTCATCCCAGCTACTCAGGAGGCTGAGGCAGGAGAATCGCTTGAACCTGGGAGGCAGAGGTTGCAGTGAGCCGAGATCACACCACTGCACTCCAGCCTGGGCAACGAGAGTGAAACTCCATCTCAAAAAAAAGAAAAAAAAAAAAATTCCAACTCAAAGCTGGATATGGTGGCTCATGACTGTAATCCCAGCCCTTTGGGAGGCCAATGTGGGAGGATTGCTTGAGCCCAGGGTTTGAGCAGCAGCCTAGGCAATAAAGACCCCTTCTCTAAAAAAATTTGAAAAATTAACCTGGCCTGGTAGTGTGTACCTGTAGTCCCAGCTACTTGGGAGGCTGAGGCAGGAGGATCCCTTGGGGCTAGGAGTTAAAGGTTGCAATGAACTATGATTGTGCTACTGCACTCTAATCTAGTGACAGAGTGAGACTGTCTTCAAGAAAAAAAAAAAAAAGAAAATTGCATAATCATACTAACATGGTCCTGACTTTTTATAGATATGTTTAGGCAACACTGTTCAGCTATACAAAGAACATAATTTAGTTGAGAGGAAAACAGTGTATCAAAGAAGGAGCAGCCTATAGGGTCCCTTCCGACAGAGAGTAAACTACAAGTTTCTTATACCTGGAACACTCTTGCCATTGGGTAGGTGAGAGAATATATTTATAGCACTTCTTTCTTTTCTTCTTCTTCTTCTTCTTATTATTATTATTTGGAGACAGGGTGTTGCTCTGTCAGAAAGTCTATAGTGTGGTGGTGAGATCATGGCTCACTGCAGCCTTGAACTCCCATTCTCAAGTGATCCTCCCACCTCAGCCTCCCCAGTAGCTGGTACTACAGGCAGGCATCACCAGCCTGGAAATTTTTTTTTTTTTTTTTTGGTAGAAACGGGGTTTCACCATCTTTCCCAGGCTATTCTTGAACTTCTGAGCTTAAGCAGTCTGCCCACCTTGGCTTCCCAAAGTACTGGGATTACAGACGTGAGTCACCACGCCTGGCCTTAAATTTTTATGCCCTTTAAGTATGCCTTGATGTGGACATTCCCATCTCTATATTCCTAGATACCCTAAACTCAGTAGTTGGAATACATTTGAGGAGGGCCTACCCTTTTCCTGCATCTGCCTACCTCGACTGTGTTCAAAGTAGAAGGGGAAATGGCAAAATGATAATCCATGAGGTAAAAATTTTACTTAAATCTAGATATGTTAATTTTATTTCTTAAATTTAGTTTCTCAAATTTCTTTAATAATGCAGTGATTTAGTTGTTGGCACATGTATTAAGGCATTATGTCTATGAACTGTTACTTAATTATGACTGATTTAATAGTGACTCACTCTATATATGCTCTACAGACAGCCACATACCACAGGGCATCACACCCAGCAGGCCTAAATATTAATGAGGTTTTTATAAAACTAATTACAAGAAAGTCTCTCATGGAGAGTACAGAAAGTGGTCCTTAGAAGAGAGAGGACTATGAATAGTGTCCTTTGTCATGGAAGCCATCTCTCAGTTAACATTAGATGTATTAGATGCCTAAATCTTGGCATTATTTCAGTAATAGTACAATGGTATGAGGTAATGTTTCCGTAAAAGTGCTTATCTACACATAGGTGGTAGCTGACTGAAGATAGGTAATCACTTATTTCAGGAACTGATCAGTCATAGGAAAGAAATGCTGAGCCAAGTAGGTGAGCACTTTTTATACATGAATGCATTTAAACCTATGGGTTACAAAATGCAGAAACAAAAATTAAGTACTCAATATTTTTGCTAGTTGTTGATGAATCTGTCTTCTACTACAGTGAAGGGAGTGTTAATTATGGTAAACGTGTATATATATGTGTGTGTGTATATATATGTGTGTCTATGTATGTGTGTGTGTGTGTGTGTATATATATATATATATATATATATGCTTACATTGTTCTAGACGGGTTAAATTCAGGACAGTTACTCCCACAGATAAGAAGGGCAAAAAGCCTAGTTTTGGAGCCTCTTTAGTTGAAATTAGTGGTCTTTGCTCACAGTGTAGTGCAATAGGTTACTAAAACTTATTCCTACAGTCTAACGAAAACTTTGTACCCTTTGATCAACATCTTCTCTTTCCTCATCCATTCCAGCTCCCTCTAGGCTCTGGTAACCACCTTTCTAATCTCTGTTTCTATGAGAGCAACTTTTTTAGATTCCACATATAAATGAGATCATTTAGTACTTGTCTTTCTGTGGCTGGCTTATTGCACCTTGCATTATACCTGTTCCGTTCATGTTGTCATGAATGAAACATTTTCTTCTTTCTGAAGGCTGTATAGTATTCCAATGTTTATATATACTACCCTTTCCTTATCCATTTATTCGTTGATGGACACTTAGGTTGCTTTAATATCATAGTTACTGTGAATACTGCTGAAATGAACAAGGAAGTGCAGATATCTCTTTGACATATTGATTGCAGTAGATATATACTGAGTAGTGATATTGCTGGGTCATATGGTATTTCTATTTTTCTCTTTTTGAGGAACCTTCACAGTATTTTCCACAATGGCTGTACTAGTTTACATTCCCACCAGCAATGCTCACAACATGACATTGTACCCCATAAACTCACACTATTGTATTTTTCAATTAAAATTATTTTTTTAAAGTAGTGATCTTTGCATGAGGAGCTTTGTGATCTGCTTTGCCACAGAGGTGAAGTCTTCCATAGGTTGCATGTATTGTTGCAATAATAGCAATAATAAGAAGAGAACAAAACAAAACTATCACTTACTGAGTAACTTATTGCTAGGCACTATGCTAAACACTTTATGTACATTCTCCCTCTGTTTAATCTTCGCAACAGTCTTGTGAGTTAATAAATATTTTCCCCATTTTACAGATAAGGGTCTGGATAGTTTAAATTAGAATTTTCACAAGTGATAATGAATAGTCACATTTTATTTTATTTTTATTTTTAAACTCAGAGACAGGGTCTTGCTATGTTGTCCAGATGGGTCTTGAACTCCTGACCACAGGTGATGTGCTCAGCTCCGTCTCCCAAAGTGCTAGGATTACAGGCGTGAGCCACCCTGTCCCTGGCCAGTAGTGACATTTTAAACTGATGATTCTTTGTTCTGTCCTGTTTAGCTAGAGAAGTATCATGTAATGGTTAAGAATATGAGCTCTGGGCTGGGTGCTGTGGCTCACGCCTGTAACCTCAGCACTTTGGGAGGCTGAGGTGGGCAGATCACCTGAGGTCAGGAGTTTGAGACCAGCCTGACCAACACGGAGAAACCCCATCTCTATGCCTGTAATCCCAGCTACTCGGGAGGCTGAGGCAGGAGAATCGCTTGAACCTGGGAGGCGAAGGTTGCAAGGTTGCAGTGAGCCGAGATCGCACCATGGCACTCCAGCCTGGGTAACAGGAGCAAAACTCCATCTCAAAAAATAAATAAATAAATAAAAGAGAATATGAGCTCCGAAGCTTAGAGTAAGGTTTCTGCTCCAGGTCTATTACTCTTACCTATATGAGTTTTCCCTTGTTACATAATCTCTGTGTATGTCTAAGGTGGGTATAATAACAGTAACCAGATGGGGCTGTGTTTGAAGACTGGATGAGTTGATATTTATGAAGTTTCTGGTTCATAGTATGCATTACATGTTGATTTTTATGTTTATTATTGTATATGAATATTTTACAAGCCTTATTGTGATTTTGATAAAAATAAATTCATGCCTTTTTGTCATTCAGTAATATTGTATGTGCTTCCTTATACAGTATTCACACTTTATTGGTTAAATTTATTACTATGCACTTTTTTTTTTTTTTTTTTTTTTTTTTTGAGACGGAGTTTCACTCTGTTGCCCAGCCTGGAGTGCAGTGGCGCGATCTCGGCTCACTGCAAGCTCCGCCTCCCGGGTTCACGCCATTCTCCTGCCTCAGCCTCCCAAGTAGCTGGGACTACAGGCGCCCGCCACCACGCCCAGCTAATTTTTTGTAATTTTAGTAGAGATGGGGTTTCACCGTGTTAGCCAGGATGGTCTCGATCTCCTGAACTCGTGGTCTACCCGCCTTGGCCTCCCAAACTGCTGGGATTACAGGCCACTTTTTAAATTTCACTGTGAAAGACATTTTTATCCCTGATATTCAGGTTTTGTTTTTCTCTGTCTTAAAGAAAAATTTTTGATATTTGTATATTGGTCCTAAATTCAGTCCCTTTACTGAATTCCCTTATTAGTTCCAGATAGATTATAAAAGCCAGCAGTTTTGGAATCATTCTTGACCCCGTCATTCTCTCATACCCCACACTAAGTTCTGTCAAATCTACCTTAAAAGTATATCCACATTGGCAGCCAGGCACGGTGGCTCAAGCCTATAATCCCAGCGCTTTGGGAGCCAAGGCAGGGGGATCAGTTGAGGCCGGCAGCTCAAGACCAGCCTGGCCAACATAGAGAAACCCCGTCTCTACTAAAAATACAAAAAATTAGCCAGGCCATGGTGGTGCACACCTGTAATCCCGGCTACGCCAGAGGCTGAGGAACCGGAATCACTTGAAGCCAGGAGGCAGAGATTGCAATGAGCCAAGATCATGCCACTGCACTCCAGCCTGGGCGACAGAGCAAGACCCTGTCTCGAAAAGATAAAATAAAATAAATATACATAGAGAGTGGTGGTTCACATCTGTAACCCCAGCATGTTGGGCGGCCGAGGTGGGAGTATCACTTGAGCCCAGGAGTTTGAAACCAGCCTGGGCAATATAGTGAGACCCTTATCTCTACAAAAAGTTTTAAAAAAAAGAAAAAAATTCAGGTGTGATGCCTCGCACCTGTAGTCCCAGCTGCTTGGGAGGCTGAGGTGGGAAGAATTGCTTAAGCCCAGGAGATCAAAGCTGCAGTGGGCTGTAATTGCACCACTGTACTCCAGCCTGTATGACAGAGTGAGACTGTTTCAAAAAAAATTGTATACTCACACTCTCTCACACACATTCACACACACACACATACACACACACACACAGCAGGCAACATTTCTTGGGATGTCTCAACTTTCATACTATATATACTCCAAGCCATCTTGTCCCACTCCTGAATTATTGCCAGGCTCTTCTAGTCTCTGTGCTTACCCAACCACAATCTGTTCTCATGGGAATCTATTATTAACTAAGGATCGTTTGTCTCTTCTGTATCTATTACAACTTTTTATCTTATTCTGTTACTAAAACAGCTAGAGCCTTTTTCCAAAATATTGGAAACTAATGGTGAGAATGGCCAGCCCTATCCTTATTCTAACTTTAATGAGAATTACCTTTAATTTGATCCAATTTAATGCCTCTAGTTTCTGTTGAATAATGTTTTACCTTGATTTGAAATTTTATGCTATTCACAGTTTACCCAGTTTTTATCTAAGTTGTTGATTTTATTGTTTCAGTGTTTATGAGTATGATCATATATTTCTTTCTCCTCTTACTATTCTGAAGGGTCATTCTTCGTTCATCTTCATATTCATGAACTAAAGCCATACTCAGTCATAAAGTATTACAAGCGTACCTTGGAGATATTGTTGGTTAGGTACCAGATCACTGCAATAAAGCAAATATCACAATACAATCACCTGAATATTTTGGTTTCTCAGTACTTATAAAACTGAAGTTTACACAATACTGTAGTCTATTAAGTATGCAGTAACATTATATCAGAAATTTGAGTTGTCATCTTTTTGCTCACATCCTGCCTCAATGTGGTGGCTGCTGACTGATCATGGTGGTGCTTATTGAAGGTCTGAGTGGCTGTGGCAGTTTATTAAAATAAGACAACAATGAACTTTGACATGTTGATTGATTCTTACTTCCATGAAATATTTCTCTGTAGCATTAAGTGCTATTTGCTAGCCTTTTACCCACAGTAGAACTTCTTTTGCAATTGTCGGTCAGTTCTCTCAGACCCTGCTGCTGCTCTATCAACTAAGTTTATGGAATATTATAAATCCCTTGTTGTCATTTCAACAATGTTCATGGCATCTTCACCAGGAAAAATTTCAACCTTGAGAAACCATTTTGTTTGCCCATCCATAAGAAGCAACTCCTCATTCATTCAATGTTTATCATGAAATTGCAGCAATGCAGTTACCTGTTCAGGTTCCACTTCCAATTCTAGTTCTCTTGCTATTTCCACCACCTGTGCAGTTACTTCCTCCACCAAAGTCTTGAACCTGTCAGATTTATCCGTGAAGATTGGAACCAGTTTCCTCCAAACTCCTGTTAATGTTGATATGTTGACGTCCTCCCATGAATCATGAATATTGTTAATGGCATCAGGAATGGTGAATCCTTTCCAGAAGATTTTCAATTTACTCTGCCCAGATTCACCAGAGGAATTACTATCCATGGCAGCTATTACCTTGTGAAATATGTTTCTTACATAATGAGACTTAAAACTCAGAATTACTCCTTGGCCCATGGACTGCAGAATAGATATTGAGTTAGCAGGCATGAAAACATAAATCTCCTTGTATGTAAATCTCCTTATACGTACATCTCCATCAGAGCTCTTGGGTGACCAGGTGGATTGTCAATGAGCAGTAATATTTTGAAAGAATCTTTTTTTCTGAGCAGTAGTACGTTTAAAATATTTAGTAAACCATGCTGTAAACAAATGTGCCATCATCCAGGCTTTGTTGTTCCATTGATACAGCACAGGCAGAGTAGACCTAGCATAATTCTTAAGAGCCCTAGCATTTTTGGAATGGTAAATGAGCATTAGCTTCAACGTAAAGTCACCAGATGCATTAGCCCCTAACAAGGGAGTCAGCCTGTCCTTTGAAACTTTGAAGCCAGGCATTGACTTTTCTTCTCTAGCTATCAAATTACTAGATGTCATCTTCTTCCAATAGAAGTCTGTTTGATCTACACTGAAAATCTGGTGTTTTTTTTAGCATATCCACCTTTATCAATTATCTTAGTTGATCTTCTGGATAACCTGCTGCAGCTTCTCCATCAGTACTTGCTGCTTCACTTTGCACTTTTATGTTATGAAAATGTCTTCCTTCATTCAACCTCATGAAGCAACCTCTGTTAGCTTCCAACTTTTCTTCTGTAGCTTCCTTACCCTTCTTAACCTTCATAGAATTAAAGAGAGTTAGGACCTTGCTCTGGACTAGGCTTTGGCTTAGGAATGCTGTGGCACATTTTGGTAATTTCAGCAATTATTTCAAACTTTTTCATTATTATGTGGCAAGGTCCTCTCCCTCTCCTTGAGCCTCCTTATTCCCTGAGATACAAGAATATTGGAATAAGGCAAATTAACACTAAAATGGCCTCTAAGAGTTCAAGTGAAAGAGTCACTGTCTCTCACTTTAAATCAAAAGCTAGAAAGAGTGGGCCAGGCGCGGTGGCTCAAGCCTGTAATCCCAGCACTTTGGGAGGCCCAGGCGGGCGGATCACGAGGTCAGGAGATCGAGACCATCCTGGCTAACACAGTGAAACCCCGTCTCTACTAAAAACACAAAAAATTAGCCTGGTAGTCCCAGCTACTCGGGAGGCTGAGGCAGGAGAATGGTGTGAACCCAGGAGGCGGAGCTTGCAGTGAGCCAAGATCGCGCCACTGCACTCCACCTGGGCGACAGAGTGAGACTCCGTCTCAAAAAAAAAAAAAAAAAAAAGCTAGAAAGAATGACGCTTAGTGAGGAAGGCATGTTGCACCAGTTAGACAAGTTGTGACTGCAAAAGAAAAGTAGTTGAAGGAAGTGATGAGCACTACTCCAGTGAGGACACTAAATGATATGAAGGCAAAACAGCTCCATTGCTGAGTTAACACAAAATGTGACCCAGGAACACAAAGTGAGCACATGCTGTCAGAAAAAAATGGTTCCAATAGACTTGTTTTTCACACAGGGTTGCCATAAATTTTCTTTTTTTTTTTTTTTCTTCTTTTTTTTTTTTTATTATACTTTAAGTTTTAGGGTACATGTGCACATTGTGCAGGTTAGTTACATATGTATACATGTGCCATGCTGGTGCGCTGCACCCACTAACTCGTCATCTAGCATTAGGTATATCTCCCAATGCTATCCCTCTCCCCTCCCCCCTCCCCACCACAGTCCCCAGAGTATGATATTCCCCTTCCTGTGTCCATGTGATCTCATTGTTCAATTCCCACCTATGAGTGAGAATATGCGGTGTTTGGTTTTTTGTTCTTGCGATAGTTTACTGAGAATGATGGTTTCCAATTTCATCCATGTCCCTACAAAGGATATGAACTCATCATTTTTTATGGCTGCATAGTATTCCATGGTGTATATGTGCCACATTTTCTTAATCCAGTCTATCATTGTTGGACATTTGGGTTGGTTCCAAGTCTTTGCTATTGTGAATAATGCCGCAATAAACATACGTGTGCATGTGTCTTTATAGCAGCATGATTTATAGTCATTTGGGTATATACCCAGTAATGGGATGGCTGGGTCAAATGGTATTTCTAGTTCTAGATCCCTGAGGAATCGCCACACTGACTTCCACAATGGTTGAACTAGTTTACAGTCCCACCAACAGCGTAAAAGTGTTCCTATTTCTCCACATCCTCTCCAGCACCTGTTGTTTCCTGACTTTTGAATGATTGCCATTCTAACTGGTGTGAGATGATATCTCATTGTGGTTTTGATTTGCATTTCTCTGATGGCCAGTGATGATGAGCATTTTTTCATGTGTTTTTTGGCTGCATAAATGTCTTCTTTTGAGAAGTGCCTGTAAAAAACGCGGTATCTGTGAAGAGCAAGAAAATGCATTATGAGTGTATATCTTTTAATCAAATTATATTTGATTACAATTTACTTGGGAATTTTTGCATTTTATTCTATTAAGAGTGAAATTAGTCTTAATTTTTAGTATCTAGTATTGCCATTTCAAAGAACTGTGATACAAGATTTAGCCTAGAATTTTTTTTTTTTTTTTTAAGACGGAGTATTGCTCTTGTCTCCCAGGCTGAAGTGCGGTGGCGTGATCTTGGCTCACTGCAGCCTCCACCTCCTGGGTTCAAGCAATTCTCCTGCCTCAGCCTCCTGAGTAGCTGGGATTACAGGCATCCGCCACCACGCCAGGCTAATATTTGTACTTTTAGTAGAGATGGGGTTTCACCATGTAGGCCAGGCTGGTCTTGAACTCCTGACCTCAGGTGATCTGCCCACCTCGGCCTCCCAAAGTGCTGGGATTACAGGCATGAGCCACCACGCCCAGCCCTAGCCTAGCATTTTAAAATTTAATGGGGAGGATAGCTGCACTGGTCAAATTAAAAATTGTTTATATAAAATTGGAATGATATGTTCTTTTAGAGTTAAATAGAACTCTCCTATGAAACTCCATGTTACTGCATCTTTTTTCTTAAAAGAGAGAGGGAGACAGGGTCTTTCCATGTTGCCCAAGCTAGTCTTGCTCTCCTGACCTCCCAAGTAATCCTTGACAGTCCTTTTCATTTCTTCTAGAGTTATTAGTATCTTAACTTTTTCTACTTTTCCAGTAAATATTGATACTTTGCATTTTCTTAGTCATCCATTTTATCTAATTTTTCAGGTTTAATTAGCATAAAGTTACATAAAATATACTTATACCTTTAAAATATATTCTTACCTGTCATTATATCTTCTTCCTCATTGCTAATTTTGTAAATTCTCGATTTATTCTCTCTCTAACCCCTTGTTGAGAATCAGCTTTTTGTTTTAATTCTGAATTTTAACTTTAATTTTGATTATATCTCTTACAGCTTTTGTCTTTATTAATTTTCACCTGATATTTTGTTTTGATTTGCTTAATTTTTCTAGCTTTGTAAGTTGACCTCATGGTTTATATATTTGTAGTTTTTTTTAGTAATAACATGATTTTAAATGAGTAGTTTCTCACCACATAACATTTGTAAGCATTTCTCACAAGTAGAACTCTTCATGGTTTCATGAGAATTACCCATTCATGTGTTGTGAGTCCTGTGAAGCATGCCTATTGGTTTTACTTACACATTTCCAAGTAGGGTTAAAACTCTTCATGAAGAATTTAGAGTGGCTGTTAATAAATATTACCAAATTAATTAAAATAAATCTCTATAAAATTTATAGGCCTAAATTACCACATTGACTATTCAGTTTTATCTGTATGGCCCTAATATTTCTCCAGTTGCTGAAAAAGACCTTTTGGCCAATCTGAATAGAGATACAGAAATTCTCTGCAGTTAGGCCTTAAAATAAAGCAGATATAATTATATAGGCATATTTTAAATATAATAAGCAATATGGCTTAGCACTTAAGAGCATGGGCTCTAAGGTTTGACTCCTGAAAATGAAGCCTTCGCTTTGCAGTTAGTTGCTGGTGTGACCTTGGCCAAGTTACTTAGCTTTTCTATATTTTGTAACTAATAGACTGGATGGAGGAAAAGTGTTAATTTTTATGGTTGTTGTGAGGATTAAATGAGTTACTATATAAAAAGTACCTAAGAAAAAACAGTGTCTGTCACATAGGAATCACTTAGTAAATGTAATTATTATTATTTTTTGAATTATTTTTATTATAATTTAAAGCACAGATAAACAATTTGCTGTTGAAGTGGTAATCTAATACTTCTATTTTTGTGTACCAGTTGCATTCTGCTAAACTAAAGTATAAGCCAATACACACTGTAGAATGTTTGTCATCTTCTTAATTTTATTACCTTTCTCAACAAGCTCAGACTCCAGTTGACATTTGCAGGGCTGGGCCTTTTTAAAATTCACATTCATTTGTTGGCAGGGTTTCTTTCACACTACCGACAGGTTTGATAATTCATGGGGTAGATTTAATTGACAGGGTTTTAGTTAGCATGAACTAGAAACAGCCTGTTTTGCAGGCTTGGTTTATTTTTGCTGAAAGAAGCTGAGTGTCTGACAATTATGTTTACTAATGAATTCATTTCTTTGGTATACTCCTTAAAATTCTCAGGAGTAAGAAAGACGTCCTCATGGCCTCACAGTTTTCTAATTCCCACGTGAGAACGAAAATTTTGTCTACAACACCAGACTTGTTTGTTAAACATAAAAGAACATAAATCCTCCACAGGTCCCCAGGGGTGTGTTAGAGAAAGGGAGTGATCATTATAAACCACTTAGCCCTGTATGCTCTGTATCATGTTGCCATGAGAAAGTGATGTTTGATTGGCTCATAAAATAGGTTTAGTAAATCCTTTAAATACTGACGTGGCCAATTGTGCACATTGGAAATTAATACCTGAGAGTGTATAATAAGGATTACCATGTCTCCAGAGCAGTCACCTGGGCATGTGTAGATTTCTGAATTTAAGGATGACTGTGTTTTGTGATTTCACTTTTATGTGTCAATATTGCTTAGTTTTATCATCCTCCTTTCATTTGGCTATGGCCCACAGATACGTTTTTCATCATTGTTTTCTCTCTTCATTCTCTTCTTGATGTTTGGGCTATGTTAGCATATATCAGCCAACCAACCTTTGCTATGAATCCCATATTCTGCAAATGGTGTTGTGTCAGAAAATAAGAAAAATATCAAGTTGTTAAAGCAGACGACTTGATTTAATGCATTATTCTTTTTCTATCCTCACTATGCATTCCCAAACCAGTTGAAAGGAAATGTGGAATGAAGTGGCAACGGGGTGTGTGTGTGTGTGTGTGTGTGTGTGTAAAAAATTATTTCAGTAATAACTTTAAATTCCATAGACATCTTAATAGTTATTGTGTGTGACCATAAAAATTAGTGGTAGAATAATTGCATGAATTTTAGAATTATATATTTTTGTATGACACAAGTTCTGAGAAAATCTTGAAATGTCTAATTTACTATGAAACAATTAGTAGCATATGCTAAGTTCTACTGTTTTATAGACAAAGAACACAGTACCTTATTAGATGTTTGCTTCACTTAAACTTTATGGAGAACAAAACTATATAGATTTTTCAAAGCACTGTCCTAAATATATGCACTAGACTTGCATGAGCATGTAAGAATTAGTTGCCAGCTGTCTCGCTGCAAATCCAGAAATTTTCATAAGGATTATTTTCCAAATGGCATCAAATTCAGTTGGAAATCTTCATGAAATAAGTAATAATATGCTCATCACCCTTCTCCTATTTACAGGACAGTGGATTTTGTATCAACATAAATCAGAGAAGGCAAAAGTTAAGATATTTTTGTTTCTTAATAAAGTGTTAACATTTTAATCTCGATATTTTTGTGTCATTAAAGCCCTTTTTAAAATACTTTTAAAGAAGTTACAGATCATATAACATGAGGTAGTTTATTTTTAAACAGAAATAAAAAGAAAATAATATATAGTAAAGTAGCTATTTGAGTTGTTAATTTTAGACTTCCTGAAGAGAATATTCTTTTCTCTTTAGGATGCTTTTTTTATTAGAAAGATTAAAATGGTTATTTTGAAAAATGGTCTCAAGAAAATTTTGTACACAATGTGTTCTGCTGAAGCAGTGTATTGAAATGACTTCATCCTGGCCAAATCCAATGATACTTTTTAGTTTTCACCTCTTTGATCTTTCTTTGGCACTTGGCATTATTGACCACTCCTGCTTCAGGTGAAATTCTCTCTTCTCTCTTACCTTAACGTCTGCACCTTCCCTCACAGTGGCTTCCCTCTTATTTCCCTGACTGCTCCTTCTCAGGATGCTTTTGTTAAAGGATCTTTTCTATTGACCCACACTTGAAGTGTTACTGTTTCCTCGAATTCCTCAAACATGTGGTGATTACCTGTCTGTGTTACTCCCCTCTATGAAGCCTTCAGCGGCTCTGCCTCTTAAGTGCAAGGGTGGCCAACTCAGATGCCAAAGGGCAAATATAAGTAAATGAAGATAATCTGGATTTTTTTTTAAATCATAGAAAGTAGATAGAGATTTTTAAAAACTAGAAAGAACATGCCTCATGTGAAGCATTTTTCATTTAGTCCCAGCCTCAGTTGCTATGAAGGCCAAGTATTCATTCCTTCACTCACCAAATACTGACACAGCGTTTACTATGTGCCTGGGGTGTAGGTGCTCAGGATAAGACAGTAAAGTAAACAAAGATATCTCCTTTGCTGGAGCTGACACGAATTCTGGAGATGAGCCCTCGTGGAGTCACCCAAAGCTAATGATATTTATTATTACCAGATCTTCAATTTTTTAAAAGCCAAACATCCAGGTTTTCTATGAAATTCCATTTTTTAAAACGTTGACAAATTTTTTAAAGAGACATCGAGCCCATTGGAATGTGCCTACATGTTTTCAACATTGGCCTACCAAATAATCCAACGTCTTATTACCATGCAATACCAAGACCTCACCTGCATCTATTTGTCCACCATGATCTCCATCTGATTTTTGTTTCCCACCCTCAGTTCACAATGGACCATGCTTAACGCTTTCTTTCTTCTTTACATCTTATGTATTGTACTTCTTGCTAGAATGCATTTTCATCCCCCACCCCTTTCACCCCTCGTCAGTCAATACTCTGAAAGCCCAAGTGTCAAGTCCTTTGTAAGCTGACCTTCATCTCACTGTATAAAATTACTCTCTTTCTTCTACTATTCCACAGTATTTCTTACATACTCTAATTAGAGCACTTACTAATGTGTTTTATGGACCCAGAACCCAAAAAAAGCTTTAGTTATGTGTTTGTATCCTGAGAATCTAGCAGAGCAGTTTGTGCCAAATCAGTGTTTCATAAATCCCTGTCGAATGAGTGGTGGTAACCTGCATCACACAGGCTCACCTCCCAAGCACAGAACAAACAGATCCTTATGAATAGAAACTTTGTTTCATGTGTAGACAACCCTGATGTAAAAATTACCATTCGATAAAAGTGATAATTATCAACGTTTCTGCCAGATAGATCTGAAATATCTACTTACGTCTGCTATACCCACCATCCCCGAACCACACACATACACCGCCTAACCCTTCCACATCCCGCACACACATACACTAAAACTCCTGGAATGGTTATACTGGCTGGCTTATGTATATGTAACTTGTAACCCTGGACTTCTCATGTGATATAGCAAAATCATATCTCCTCTTTGTCTTTGTGTTTTCTTATTTACTGCTTTTAAACTTCCAAGGTTATGTTAAAAAGTAGGTGTGCAGAGGTTGGAGGGGTGCAGGACAGAGATGGGAGACAAACTTTCTTGAGTGGCAACTCTGTGCAAACAATGTTTTAGGTGCTGCACATGTGCTGTCCCATTTTTCCTTTCTTCAAATGTCTCTGAGTTAGGTAGCATTATTCCCAGTTTACCAGTGAGGAAAATGAAGCTGAAGTAGTTTAAGTTCCATGTCTTAAGAGAGTTTTGGATACTTCAGATTTATAAGTACAATTGCTTCATTATACGCTTTGTCTTTTTTCAGCAACTTTTTCTTTCATATATTTAATGTTACATAAAATGTAGTATTTTTGGTAGTCTGGTATCTACTGAATTTAAAATTTTGAAAAAAATCTATCAGTGGTTTACAACCATGTCAGACTTCCTTTTAACAAAAGTTTTGCAATGCCCTGCTTAGTATTCTGAAATGCAATTCATAGAAGCAATTATCTGTTTACATGTGAAATTGTTTTAAAAATAAATATATTGTCTGCATGTTATATAAATCTATTAAAATAGCAAAGTAATTTATATTAAAATAATATGTTTCAATATATAAATGAACAGTAGCAATTACCCTAGAAAAATAAAGGGAAAATGTTAGCATCTTTTAAGTCGACTCATTGCGAATGTAACAGCTATAAATATAGACTAATAAGAATATATTTGTTTTAGTTGGGATGAAAATGGTATAACTAGTATTCCTGTTAGTGACATGTTTTTCCAAGTGAGTAACTCTTGGTTAAGTTTAAAACAAAACACAGAAAATTCCTTCAATTTACTCTATAGTTGACGTTATTTAAAATTTATCTTAACTAAAACAGTGCAAAACATATATGCGTTTATACATGAGATGATGTAAGGTTCCAGACTTAGATGAACTGTAGTAGAATTTGCACCTGCACGAAATGTCCAGTGAAATATTTGAAAGGCATGGAGGACATGGGGCAAATACTCATTTTCAGAACTTTCCATTGTTGGGCATTCGTGGACCTTGCCTGCTACATTTCAATCACTCCCTTCTCACCCCCAATTATTGAGACAACCTAAAATGTTCCCACAGATTTGTGAAACAGTCTGTCATGGGGCAATAATGGTCTCAGTGAGCACCACTGATCCAAACCTTCCAAACCAAAAGTTGACATGTGTTTAAAACAATCATTTATTCCTCTGTTTAAGATACTGTGTATAGTGAAATGTAAAATAGAAATATGTAAGAACTGGTTCCTTTCTTCAAGGATTAACAGCCTAAGAAGATGGATAACTTATACACATATATGGTTAGTGAGAAATATGTGTTTATCAAAACGAGAAAGATGACAGTGAGCTGAGAACACCCAGGAAGGTCACAGAAAGGAAGAACAGTACCAAGTGAGGTGCGAAAGATGAGTATACAATGAAGTGACTCTAGGAAAGCTTGCATCACAGATGAGGAAAGAGCCAAGGCCCCTGGCCAGGATGAAAGAGTTACTCTCAGAAAATAAAGGGCAGTAATAATAGGAGTTAAGAGTGGAATCACACTGTCATGTACAAATGAAAATTATATTCAATAATTCATGAATTGAATGTCAGATAGGGTTGCTCCTTACAAAATGTTTAAGTTTTAGGATAGTTATTTAGTGAATTTGGAATTCGTAAACAGAAAAACTAAGGACTCCAAAGAGACTCATATTTCTTCAACTGGGCCCTCATTTTCAGTTGTGTCTCTTCTTTAGAATTCTTAATTATATGTTCCCGGTTAAATTTTGGATTAACTCACTGCTGTGGTCTGTAGAGTCATAGCACCCACAGACATGAAACTTGTAATTGCCAGAATAACAGATTATGAAATGATGTCTCTTTCCCTTTGTCTTTTTGCAGGTATGATTTTGTAGAAGTTGAGGAACCCAGTGATGGAACTATATTAGGGCGCTGGTGTGGTTCTGGTACTGTACCAGGAAAACAGATTTCTAAAGGAAATCAAATTAGGATAAGATTTGTATCTGATGAATATTTTCCTTCTGAACCAGGGTTCTGCATCCACTACAACATTGTCATGCCAGTAAGTACCACTTTCAGATCCCCTTATTTAATTGGATCAGCTTTTTGTTTCTTTTTATTTTTCTCCTCTTACACATGAGAATCAGAAAAAAATCAGAAAATGAACCTAGCTGGGATTTCATTTTTATGTAAATAAAAACTCTTACATGCCAAGCCAGCAATTCATTAGGCAAATTAGAAAATATGAAATCAGTATTTACCATTTTATATCATATTCATGTGTATTGTTAAGCAGAAATTTCCCTGTTTGATTGCTCAGGAGTCTATGAAATATTATCTAGACAACTGATTAAATAAAGGAAATTTAAGTATTGGTTAAGGGTATAGCTAAAAAGAAGCAATACAATGCAAACTGAATTTTGAAAATGACAATTTATTCATTTAGTAATAATAGAATCATTTATCATGTGTGATTGAAGTTAAAGGAGAAATCTCTGAAGTATGTTATAAATGTTATAAATTGTGTATGTTATAAATTGTGAATTTTGATCAGTTTTATTATGTAGATTATTTAAGATATCCCAAACTCTACTCCATTCTGAAATACTTTTTGCCAGTATATATTCTGTTCCATTTTCTTTGTTCCTTTCCAAAACTTTTTAAAGTTTAATATAATACTTTAATATTTTTAAATTTATTTAATAAAATGTAACAATTCTACCTATAAATGAAAAATGTTAATGATAGACAAAGATGTACGTTTTTATTAATAGGCAATAGTTTAATACTGATTATTTGCTTGATTAAAGCCACTAAGGATCTGTTTAGTATACTTTTACAGTATCTTGTTTCACAGAACTTAGTGAGTTTAATATTTTTTAGGCTAGGGTGGCATTGAGGGCCATGGATACACTTGCACAAAGTGAAATATTTCTCAAATATTTAAATATGGGATATATTAATTGTAGTAAAAAACATACTAGCAGGTCTTTGTGAGAGCAAAGGTTTTATTCATCCCAAACATGCGACAAAATAAACTTTAAATTAAGGATATTATTTATATTTTAAATGAACTTCTGTCTATATTATATTAATTTAAATGTGTATAAATAGCAATCTGCTGTCCTCCTATAGAATAAAACACAAAAGCTAATGTATAAATATCACTACTGAAGGGTTTTTTTTCTGATTTTGTGACTACATAGATTATCTGGTTGTGTAACCTAAGGAGTTATATGGATTAAATCAAATATGTAATGATAAAAGCATACTATATGTATGTATTACACATATACATAGTAGACATAGTATATGTATGGTATTTATAGCAGCTAGCTCAGTTCTGAGCACATAATAGTCTCTCAATAAATACTTGAATGCTGAGTTGATCATGCAATGTAGTCACCCAGCTTAACTAATAGAGGATTCACTGTATATGTGTGAAAGTTGTCAGATTCATGAGACTTGTGATGAAGTAAGAACCCAAAGGTTGATTGAAAGTGCCATCCATCCTCTTGGCTAAGAAAAGTCCTGTCACCAGGGTTGACCTATTATCAGAGATTTACTGTGACTGAGACCAGACACCACATCTGCGAGACTTTAGGCCAAATGTATGTCATTGGTTCCATTATTGAAATTAAACTGACCACATTTTTAAATGATTGTTTAATCATTTAACAATGATTGGTAAATTGTCAATATGGACTTCAATGGGCTATTGTCAACTCTCCTGGACTCTATTGAGCCAGGCTTTGTGTGGCAACTACATTGACCTATACTGGGCTGTAGATAATGGAGATATGTGGAGAGTAAAGGCATAGGAGTTCTTGTAATTAAACTGTGTTTAGGAAAACAATAGGCTTTTGGACTGGAAGAAACAGGAGAGCATGAAGGTAGTGTCCTACATTGCCTAATAAGTATAAGTTGGTGATTTTCATTTTTAAGATTGCTTTCTGGAGAAATTATATGAATTTTACAATCTCGCAAGCTTTGTTTTTTCTGTGTTTAAATTTACGTTGACAATTAACCTGCCATTTCTTCAGCTGTCCTTTGTCTTGGTTCCATATATCCATTCATCTCTCTACTTACAGCCACATTCATTCTACTCTTAATAAACTGTCTGCAGAAGGGTGAGATCTGATGAGTTAGAATTTGACAAGTGGTTATGCTGTTAAGCCTTGCAGACTGTTTTGAATTATCATTGTGTACTCCTGAATTACACCCCTCCCTCCATGCACCCCCTCCACCCCCCACACTTTGCTAACAGGGTGCAATCCATCAATCTTATCTGTGTAACAGATTAATGAAAGCCTAAAGCAAGAAAGTGTGCCTCCTGGACAGCAGACTTAAAAGTTCTTGAGGCCTTTGCTCGGGGGCAAGGGTCCCTCCAAGCCCCTGGATCATCTCTGATGCTTTTATTTTTCTCTTTTTGCTCTGGATAAACTTCATGTCAGCACACTCTGTTCCCCAGAGGCAATGGTCTCATTGATTAGAAACCTACCTCTGCAAAATTCCACTTTAGATTCCACTGGCCACAATGATTTCTTTGTAATAGTAAAAATAATATTAACTACTAGTTTATAGTAGACAATTAACTTTCTGCATTGAGGTTTGTCAGGAGTGCCTAGTGCAATGCCATTCACATTGTAGCTGCTCATTAAGATTTCATAGAAATTCAGCCATTTCATCTTAGAGTTGTCTAAAACCCACAGGGAGCTATACTACCTTCCTATTTATTATATGTCACCTTTGTTCCTCTCACACAACAGAGATAATTCATAAACCGGAAAGCAGTAGACTCACAGGAATGACACCAGATATTCTGCTGTCCTAATATATTACGCTATATTACCAAAGACACATTCTTGCATTCGTTAAAGAATTGCCCTGGTTTTCTTTTTAGGGGAGGCAGTGAGGAGTGGGAATCAGTGGGACATCCACTGAAGTTAAAGAATTGAGTGCATACTAATGATTTTATAAACATTAGTATATACAGTTAACATTATCTGCTTTTCATAATCAACCCAATGAATATTTTGCATGCATTACTATACAGAAAAAATTTTAAGTGAGTTTAATCACATTATTTTCTAGGACAAATTATGGGTAAATTTTATTTTAAAATTCTTTATATTTCACAGGTGGAGAGATAACCCTGTATCCTTCTTTGGGACTATAAATGGATATCTGGTTCTGGCCAACAGTTAAGACTCCTTGGTTCTGATTACCATGTGTCTTAGAGGCAGAGTTTTAATACATTAGTTAAAATTTTCAGAAACAGTTTTTGCCACACAAGTTGCCATTAAAAATTATGTTCTCCCTTGTAAGATGATTTACCCACTCTTTTTTCCCTCAGTTTATGAATAACAGAGCATATAGTTAAATAAGAGATGACTTGTTCATTTGAATAAAGTGACGCTGTTCTAATATTTAAAGATTTTACATATTTATTATAAATATCAGTACTTTCCTTTATAATGTTAGGATTTCCATATCATTTTCTTGATTCACAGGTACCTTACAATAAGACATAATTAAAATTTCTCTCTCCATTTTTTCATTTGGTATTATAAACTAAACCTAGTTTTAGAAATAACTTTAGCATATGTTATTTACTTGAGGTTATAGCTAGTTATAGCTTTTTAAAACAGTAGTACTAGAATTGCTACATAATTTTAAAATTACGGCATTTCAATGATATTTTAGAGAATTATTTATAGAAATATTATTCTCCAGTCATGCTCCATTAATAACTAATAAAAAATAAATTTCTGCAAATTGATGCCAAATGATACATACAGTGTTCAACTTTTATGATTGTGCCTAAGGAGTTAATGTCTTTGATTTTTTTCCCTTTCTGCTAAAAGAGAAAAAAAAAAAAGACCTGGTAGATTAGCAGTGAGAGATTGTTTGGGAAGAAATGAAGCAAAACTGAAATAAAACAGTGCAAGCTTGTTTCTGTTTGGAGGCCACACACGGTGAGAGCCCAGAACACATTTCAGATCTTTTAGAAAGAAAGGAAAATTTCTTGTTTAATTCTGGAGTAATTTATAATAGATTATATATGTTTTACTCTGTGTACTGTAGCATAAGCACCATTATTTAAAATGGTAAGAAACCTAAAAAGGCTGAAATAATAACTTTTCCTCCAGAATCAAAAGACTTTATTAAAAGTTTTATTTCTCAGTTCTAAAAGTAAAAAGTACTGCATATTTTTTGGTCAGAAAACTGCTTCAATTAAACAATACCTATTTTTAAGTAAAATATACAAATCTAAATCTGAATTTTTAAAGTTATTTTAGTCTTATATTTAGAACTATTCTTCTTGAGTACAGTGCTATTTGTTGTTTTTTTAATGTCTATGAGATTTGAAGATTTTCTTATTCTCCCTCCAATTTGGTTAACATTATGAAAAATGATTACCACTGATTTTTCTTAAATGGTTTTATTGAATATTATATTTTTCAGTCTCTTAGTCTAAGGTTTCTTATCCAAAGTAATGATAATGTTTACAATAATTTATTTGCTTTTTTCCATTTAATGAGTATATCAGTTTATATTAAGAGAATTAGAAGTTATATCCACCATACAAATTGAGTCAATGTATATTTACCCTCTTTTTCTTTGCCTGATAAGCTGGGCAGGGGGTGGATGAACTGAAGAGTACTTTAACTCACAACACTTCAGTGAACTTCATCTTCCTTTAAGTTGCCGCCTGATTTGTTCTATCACTTCTATGATTTTACATTTTAAAAAACTATGTATAATCAGTGATACTTGTTTGGATATTGAATCTTGTTTATTCTTGTTATTAAATTATATATACAAAGATTAATAATATAGTATAGTATATAAGTATTATAGCCACATTATAACCCCCACTGTGTGTTTTTCTTAATGGTGATTTTGTAAATGACTTATCCAGAGTTCAGACGGCGTACTGGCCAGCATGCCCTGTGGAAGGGTGTAGGGTTTCTGTGGGGAGGGGTTAGAAGGACACTTGATGCCTGAGGTGCTATTAAGGAATGCATGACTGATTGCCAAAGTGGTTATTAATTATGCAGGATATGGTGAACAAAGCAGCACAGTGAATATTGAAGTGAGAGGGGGAGAAGAGGAGGGAGGATATTTTTTTTCATCCCTTCTGACATATGCCAGTAGGTTATTTCACTGTTAATATCATGTCAAGAAAAGTCTTAACTGAAAGCCAAATTTGCTTTTATGTTCAGGTTAAGAAAAACTCCAACCAACTCTCAAACAAGGCTTCAAATATATTAATTCACTTTCTTTCCTAGGAAAAAAAGCAGCATGCCTGGAATAAAAATACTTAGAGCAATATAATAACACCAATCCTACAGGAAAATCATTAGTGGTGGGATGCACTCAAGATTTTTTAAAATGTTAAATTTTCATAACTTATTGCATTGCATTCCCCTATTGTTAAACCAATTCTAATAAGTCGACATTTATTTGAAAACTTACTTAAAAATAGATTTGTATTTACCTCGAGAATTAAGAGAAAATTTGATGCTTAGAATTTTTTTGTAGAGACTGGAAGAGGTATTTCAAGTACTATTTATACTGTAGTCTGAAGCACTTGTTGAATGATTAGATTTTTATCAAAATATACAATATACTTGTATATTTATGCAAGGAGTCTTGAGATGACAGTATTTTATTGCAGCTAGGAAATTATATAATTGCAATAGAGACTAAACTCTTACTTGGCTAAGAATTGCTTAATATATTTTTCAATTCCACTTCTCCATGGGCACAATGCTCTCTTTCATATGACGATCATGGTGTCTCTGTTTCATTTCTACTGATTCCTTTTGTTCCAATTAATTTCTTGCTAAGAAAAAATTTCACAGATGCTATGATTTGTAGTTAGAAAGAAAAACGCAATTAGCACTATGTAGGAATGGTAAATGGCAGACAGATTATTGTAAGTCATTTTATAAGAGGGTTGTAAATAAAATCGTAGATTAATTGAAACCTTGAGGTTTGATTGATTCATATTTTATAGCTAAAGCCACAAATATTTAAAAGCTTGGAGTTAAAATGGCAGCCTCACAACTCTTTCCTTCTAAACCTGATGGAAAGAGTTGTTTTCTAGAAATAAGTATGGTGCAAGTTAAAATTATAAATTAAATAGTTTTTCTTCAATATTCCTACCCATTCAATACCCTAAATCCCTTAATTGATCAGATATTTGTTGAGAAAATTCAAAGATGTATATAATATATCCCTTGGTCTCTGATAACTTATCTCGTTTTGGAGGAAAAAAATACCTATAAAAATGCAGTATGTGAGTGTCATGTTGAGTGGTTTGGAAAGATTTTGAGAAGGAAGATGGGAATGTGGAGAGCAGAGGGATGTCATAACCCTTAGATTAAAGAAAAAAATCAATAAGCAATCAAACAAAAAGTCCAGGAGCTATTCAGTATAAATTTTTTCTCAAATGTGTTATAAAAATCTCTCAAGAGCTTATTAAAAATGCTTGTTACCAGATTAGTCAGAGATCCTCATTTTCTTGGTCTGGGGTGATACTCAATTATCTGTGTTTTCATCAGATATGCTTGGAGATTCAGTTGCTCTAAACTATAGTTTGATCAGAATACGATTACTTTTTTTTAACTTGCCAACATTAGCAGTTATTTATTTATTTGTTTATTTATTTATTTTTACAATTTTATTTCAAGATTTTGGTGAATTTTTTTATATTCAAACAAATGAATTTTATATGAATAGATTAGAAACTCTGCACACATGTTTAATACATGTGTTCTCTTTATTTTTCAGGGTTACAAAAAGAGTGGGACTTTCCCATAAAATTAGGTAGATATATTTCAGTTTCTAGCACTTGTATTTATTGTACCAACTCTTCCAAGCATTATATTAAAGATTATCAATTTTGTCAACGGTCAGTGTCTGTTACCCACAGAACTATGAAAGATTGTCCTCTGCTGCCTTTTCTGTTCAACACTAAACTTGTTTGGTAATTCACAGATGACATAGTTCCAGCATTGAAGCACAGTTCTGGAATAGATATTCATTCATTCTACAATGTTAGACACTGTTAGTAAAATAAGACATTTCCAGTTGTCAAGAAATATTCTTTCATTTTCTATATACATTTTTTACATTTAATTTTAATTTTGTCAGTTAATTTTGCACCTGTTTCTAAATGGCAAATATTTCTCTTACATTTGTTACAAAAATAGCAGTTCATACCACTTTCCCCTTCCTAAATGATTTTTCTGCCCTTTGTAGGCAGGCACTTCCAATTTTTTGAAATAACTCTTTTGAATTTACCTCTACGACTCTATTTAACATGCTTTTATATCTACTTCTTCACTCTTTTACAAATTACCTATCGATTTCTCACTGGAAGATGAAGCCATCTTTCACTTTCTGTCACCCTCCTGCCTTTACCACACATACAGATATTTCCCAGCACCCCATCCTCTACTATATCTTGATTATATCAAATCCAAATTCATTGTGTACGTTATGGTGGCTCTGTAGTCATTTTTCACAGCTGAGCCTTGAACTATATACCATGACTACATTTCCGTTTCTGTTCTTTTTATGTTTCCCTTAGAATTATTTTTTGGCTTGTTTAGCTTTTATATTCATCACTGATTCATCCTGAAACTGTTCCTCAGATTGTGTAAATCTCCTCTCAGTACAATCAGACACATTTGGTTTTCTAATAATTTCATCTTCTTCAAGAAATCTTTGCTGCAATCATCTGGCCTGCTCCAATGTGGACTGCTTGCCCTTTAGAATGGCTGCACAACCGTCATCCTTGCAATCTCCTTCTGCCATCATCCTGAGTATTCCTTTTGACGTTTTCTTGCATTAGATCCTCTGTTTGCTGGATCTTTTGGATTCCTGTGTCTCAATTTACTTCCTTGTTCGCGAAGAGAGTAAAACTTCCATGAATATACTGAGAAAATGGAGCATCAGAGATAAAATTTTTGCAGCCTTGCATAACTTAAAATGCTCTAAGTATTAACCCTCAAACTTAAATGAATTCTGATTAAGTCTAGAATTTAAGCTGGCCGCTTAAAAGTTGATTGGACATTCTGTGCCTGTGGATGGGCTTGCCCACTATTGTCTTTACTGTACTGCGTGCTGGCTTAGTCAGTTTCTTCAAAACACTCTGATTCCTCTCATCTCTTTTCTAAGAGTATAAATACTGGTTACCAATGTTCTGAACTAGGAGCTGAGTTGATTAACACTGAGATATTTGGCATTGTATATATCTAATATATATGTTTTGTGTATGTAAAATGTATGTGTGTGTGTGTGTGTGTGTGTGTGTGTGTATGTGTGTGTGTATGTTTGTACTCTACCTTCTCCATACCCTCAACTCTGCTTGGGTTTTCCACAGAACGAATCTGAACTGTCTTCTGCCAAGAGGAAAGCAGATTTGGGGTATCTGGCAATTTCGTTAACAGATTTTTAGTCATTCTTTTATTGTTCCTTTATGTATATTTAATTGCTTCTTGTCTATGCCCCTGCCAAATTTTGCAAAGCCCACCAATCCAATGATGACACATCCACCTCCTTTTTAGTTTTCAGAATTTTATTGCTGTTGACTCCTTTCTGACTTTCTTTGGCCTTAAGGGTGTAAGCCAAAAAGTATGTGAGACTGATCTCAATCAATTTAGAAGTTTATGTTGCCAAAGTTAACGATATACCCAGAAGAAAACAACACAGAATCATCAAAACAGTCTGTGGCCCATGCCTTTCTCCAACGATGAATTTGAGGGCTTCAGTATTTAAAGGGGAAAGGTGGGCTAGAGGGGAAAGAGGGAGTATATAGTAACCACATGTTGCAAGAAAAAAGGGGCAGGTAGGAAAATAGACAATTATGTATTTGTCTCGGGCTCACTAATTTGGCTTTTTGTGTAACATAAGGTGAACATAGAGTAGCTAGCTACCTGTGAAGATATTTAACCTTTTATCTGTCGCTGTCTACTTAGGAACAAAAGGAAAAGCAGTGTCTTGTATGACTGAGGTTTCAGCTTAATTTTTTGCTTTTAGCATAATGAATTGGGGTTCTGAGTTTTTATTTTCCTTTCACAAGTGATTATGCATTTTACAGACACCTTTAGAATTAATAATTTCAGGAGAGAACAGAGCCACAATTACCATCTTTGCATTCTTTCTTTATTAGTGGAATTCATATATTGATGTGCATATTAAAGATTGACTTTATATTTGATTAATAAAATATTCAAAACACTGCACAAGTATATTAAGGACATAGTATGTGCCAAGTGCCATGCTCTATAAATGGCTTCCAAGGAAGAACTCTCCATTTCCCTCCCATGCCAGATAAAATAACCCCTAGTAGGAGACGCGTTGCATGATTATCCTAATATTGTGTTTACTTTTTATATGCAAGAAAGGCATATGTAGAGGTTGGTACTGTAACCTTCCAGGGGGCTCTTTTTGTCAAGTGCCCAGATACAGCTGATTTATCAAGACAGGGGAATTGCAATAGAGATAGAGTTTAATGCACATAGAGCCAGCTAAACAGGAGGCTGGAGCTTTATTATTACTCAAATCAGCCTCCCCAAAATTCAGAGGCTAGGGTTTTTCAAGGATAGTTTGGCAGGCAAGGGAATGGGTGCTGCTGACTGGCTATGGATGCAGTCATAGGGGCATGGAAATCGGTCCTTTTACCCTGACTCTGCTTCTGGGTGGGGGCCACAGGACCTGTTAAGAGTCTGAGTGGAGCTATTGGTCATCAGAAATGCAAACGTCTGGAAGGACATCCAAAAGACCAATCTTAAGTTCTACAATAGTGATGCTATCTGCAAGAGTAACTGGGGAAGTTGCAAATATTTTGACCTTGGGAATAATGGCTCATAATCCTTTACTTCTACACCTTAACAAAGTTCAGGCTTCTCTCATCCTCCTAACCTCATAGTGTTTCATTCATTTTACAGTGACAGTTGAGTTTGGGGAAAGGTGTATTAAAACTTAAGCTATAAACTAAATTTCTCCCAAAGTTAGCTTTGTCTAGGAATGACTAAGTGCAGTTTGGAAGTTAAAGGCAAGATGAGGGTTGATTAAATCAGAGCCCTTTCACTGTCATAATCTTCTCACAGTTACAATTTTTGTAGACAGTTTCAATATTGATGAGCTATTTAGCATGTCTTGAACTCTGTTATAACATTAATGTAATATCTAGTTGTATCCACTAGGATGCCAACCCTGCTTCATTCATAATAACGTGGCAAGTGTCACCAAATGACTTACCATATGATCCACACATTTGAGAAAATGCTACTCTCATCAGTATTCTCATAAATAATCAACAATTTGCCTATTTTAGTAATGCTGTTAATATATTTAAATGCTTTGAACATTAAAACTAGAGCTTTTAAAATTTTACATATCTCTCTAATTCAGATGATATAATTGTATTTTTATTTACTTAATATTACTTTGAAATCACATGAATCTGATTTTGTATATAACTTTCCATTTTTATGTCCTCTGATAATCTTAGAACAAAGCTAAAAGATAAGTATGATTAGTGTTATATATTTCTAAAGATGTTAATTTTGAAAGGCTCATATATTTTAAGCTTTTGGAAAGAAAATGCTTAATTGTATCAATTTGAAAATACTTGAGTCAGGCAAAAGAGAATGAACATAGATTAAAATAAGTGTGCCTTATGGTGGTTTTAAAAAATATATTATTTAATCCCCATATTGAAATATTACTACTATTTTGTAGATTAAAACTCAACATATATAGAGTGAAGAGAGTTCTGTTTAAAATCAGACTGCCTCTTGACTGGTTTGGAAAATAGGAGAAAGATCATTGAGAAAGAAACAAAAATTTCAGATCTCTTCTGACCATTTTTGTTTTCCTATTAAAACACCTGTATGCTATTCCTGTTGATTATGATGTCATGGATACTTTGGTAACTTTGAAAAAATGGTGAACTAATTAGAATTTACCAATTTTTTTTTAGTAGTGACAATGGTGATAAATATTGAGGGTTAAACTGTAGTGTCTCCACACAGTAATCTATAAAATTCAAATCCAAACAGAAGCTTTTTTTAAAAAATGTCACCTGGAGTCTAAGAAAAAGTAAAAATATGAATGCAGTCAATATTTTTCTTATCAGTCATATTTCATCAATATTAGCAAAACTACCCAGTTCCATGATGTATCTTAGCAATCTTGTCAGTGCCAAATTTTTCAGAACTGTATTCTTATAGAACCTTGTAAGGCTAAAATTTATGCTAAGAAATAGGAGAATAAAATTGGAAAGCAAGTATTTCTAGTGAATAGGCTGTCTTCTATTAAACACCTCAGAATGTGTCACTCTGGTATGCAAAAGACTCAGAGCATTTTTAGTTTGAAATTATGCAATCTGTGCACAGTATTTGAAATATCATAGGCACTCCTACAGTAAGCTTGGAGGAGAAAACACAAATCTAAGGACTAATACAATTTTTTTTCGGCTTTTTGCAATGTGACCACATGTAGGCCACCAAAGGCCTCAGAAAACTGAGGGGGGAATTTCCAAGATGTCTTTGTGTCTTGGCCCCAGGGCAAAGGTCCTGTGTCTGCATAGATGTTACCACTCTAGTTAAGTCAGGTTTTGTGTAAGTGTGAATAAAAGCCATTATGGAAATACCTGGCTGATGCCTTTCTTTGTGCTTCTTCACCACAAGTAATTATTCAGGCAAGAGATCAAGGCTGTCATCTCTTGCTTTAAAGGAGTACATGAATTATCTTAGGTTCTTCCAAGGCAGGTTGCTTAAGAAAGCTAAAGTTTATACTAAAAATTTTGTTTTATGGGAAAATAATAGGAAAGACATTGAGGTAGCAATTATCTAAGACTCTAACATAAAATCTGAGGTAGGCATTGGACATAAACGTAGAAGGCTCCAAATCAGCCCGGGCAGCTTCCAATACCTCCTCTGAAATTGGGTTTTTAAATTTGTGTAGCATTGCTAAAGAGGAAGTGCCTTTTTTTCCAGTGGAATAACATTCTGATAGAGTTGAATTTTAAAAGGGCACTTTTCTGCTGGGTACAAGTTAATGAAATAGCATTAAGTGTAATTAGTTTTTTTAGAGAAAGAAATATGCAAGCACTGAATTGTTAGAGAGACAGAGAAACACTGCATGCCAAAACTTGACTTTCAATACCTGAGTGAGGAGGTATTAAAATATATGACACATCCTTTGGATGAGATTCTTGAGAAGCCATCTCAAGCTTTCTGACACCAATATTTTCCTTTCTTTTTGGAATATGATGAGTGATGTTTTGTGGTATCCTAATCCTATTACTGATAAAAGTAATATGAAGAACTCTCACTTCTACCCAGGCCTACAGTGTTTTGTTTTGTGTTAAAGTCAGGGGAATTCTAATAGGATTCCCAATTACGTAAAAGAGGTTCACTTGCCATTCACTGTTTCCTCTACCTTGCTACAGTCTTTATTTGGCATTAAGAGCAATGGCATAATTTCATGTCACTGAGCAATTTGCAGATTTTAACTCTCTGAAAGGTCATAGAGGCTTTTGGTGTGATCTTAGACCTTGCTGTTGTGATGCCCTTTGCATCTGATTTTTACTTCTCTTAAATGAGGTTTAGCCTAAAGCTGCCTCTTTAAGGTTTTTGTTGTTTTGTTTTGTTTTTGTTTTGTTTTGTTTTGTTTTTGTGACGGAGTCTCGCTCTGTCGCCCAAGCTGGAGTGCAGTGTTGCAATCTCGGCTCACTGCAACCTTCACCTCCCGTGTTCAAGTGATTCTCCTGCCTCAGCCTCCCAAGTAGCCGGGATTACAGGCGCCCGCCACCATGCCTGGCTAATTTTTTTGTATTTTTGGTAGAGACAGGGTTTTACCATGTTGGCCGGGCTGGTCTCGAATTCCTGACCTCAAGTGATCCACCCACCTGGGCCTCCCTAAATGCTAGAATTACTGGCATGAGGCACCGCACCTGGTCTCCTTAAGTATTTTAATGTCGGTCTAAAGGTTTCTTCTTACATAATGAACTGTAACCTAACTGGATGTGTAAACAGACTGTAATCTACTCTTGTAAGGAGTAGCCCAGTCTCAGCCAATCACAGCAGCCGTACTTCAACCGCTCGCAGGTGACCAACTCCAAGCTTGTCCAACCCGTGGCTCACGGGCCCCATGTGGCCCAGGACGGCTTTGAATGTGGTCTAACACAAACTCGGAAACTTCCTAAAACATTATGAGATTTTATTTTTGTGATTTTACTTTATTTCATTATTTTCGCTCATCAGCTATCATTGGTGTTTATTGTATTTAATGTGTGGCCCAAGAAAGTTCTTCTTCTTCCAGTGTGGGACAGGGAAGCCAAAAGATTTGACATCCCTGGAACTTTAAACCATGTTCAAATGCAGAGCTGTGACCAATCCAGCTGTTTCTGTACCTCACTTCTGTTTTTTGCGTATCACTTTCCTTTTTCTGTCTTTAAATTCTGTCAGACCACCTGACAGTGCTGGAGTTGCTCTGAACCTATTCTGGTTGAAGTGGGATGTGGGCGAGGGGTGAGCGTGCTCCTTAATTCACAAGTATTTTTTTGCTCAATTAAGCTCTGTTAAATTTAATTGTCTGAAGTTTTTCTCTTTTTTTTTCTTTTTTTTTTTTAGACTGAGTGTCGCTCTGTCGCACAGGCTGGAGTGCAGTGGCGCGATCTCTGCTCACTGTAAGCTCCGCCTCCCAGGGTCATGCCATTCTCCTGCCTCAGCCTCCCAAGTAGCTGGGACTACAGGCAGCCGCCACCACTCCTAGCTAATCTTTTCGTATTTTTAGTAGAGATGGGGTTTCACCGTGTTAGCCAAGATGGTCTCAATCTCTTCACCTTGTGATCAGCTCTGCTCGGCCTCTCAAAGTGCTGGGATTACAGGCGTGAGCCACCACACCTGGCATTTTTCTTTTAATACTTTCTTCTTTGTCTTGCAAGGTTGTAGCAAATTGTGACTTTGCTTATAGTAAGCATTCATTTGACTTAGAGTTATATGTAGTTTTCTATAAGTTTATATTAAGTTGATTAAAAAAACCAACAGCCTATCCATAGTAATAATGATAGTATGCATCATTTCTTGAATACTTACTATTATATTGGGTTCCTGCTGTAAGTCATCTCATTTAGTCTTTTCAGTAACTCTATGCTAAATCATCACCATTTTGCCTAAGAGGAAGTACACTCAGAGAATACAGCTTGGCTGAGGTTCAGAGAAAATAAATGGGAAAAATTATAGTGAAATCCATAATTTCAACTACAGCACAATGCCTCCCAACCAATATTGCTTGAAAAGAACTTACTTAAGTTTTATTTTGAGATAATTGTAAATTTTTTTTTGTTAAAAAAAAAAAAAGAAATACAAAGTGGTCCTGTATACTGTCCGCCTAATTTTCCCCAAGGATAACACCTTGCATGAATGTATAATAGTATACCACAACCTGGAAACAGACATTGATACTTGGTACAATTCACCAAACTCAATAGGAAATTATGAACAAATAAAAATATAAAACACTATGGGGATACTAAATAAAAGTATTATATAAAAAGATTTCATTTATAAGTTAAAAAATGTTTGATTAGTGCATAGTTTTAAAAATGGCTCAATCAAGAATATCAAGAAGGAGGGTATAATTTTGTATCACTAAATGGCTTTAGAATATTAACTTGGGTAAGGAGGAAAACTTTTTTTCTGAAGTAGGTGATTTTATAATCTTCATCTAAAACTCTGCAGTGTGGTGCAGAACCATCATTGCAGCTTGGAGCACAACATCTATCATAGATTAAAGATTACAAAGTCAAAAATAATACCACAAATCACTCCTCTTGATGTGGGATTCAGAGTAAACGTGTGAAACATAAATAGTCACTATAAATAAATCCATGAATGAGGCTCTGCTGCCTCCACGACAGAGATTAATGAAGTTTTAGGATACTAAGAGCTCAAGATATAATCTACAGCTTTAAACTGATGTCAAGATTCAGAACTGATTGCTTTAAAAGCCCTTCATTTTTCTAGAAAAGATTGATGACTGTAGTGCAGCTAAATCTCTCCCATGCAAAATTTATGTAATTTGGTTCCAACAGGTATCTTATATGGTAGTTTTACATATTAAATTTAACTATACAATATGTAAAAGTTAAACTGTTTTCAAAGCAGTCCACATTAACACATGATATTTTCAAAGTATTTCTTAATTTTAGAATTCACTGGAAGTCTGCTCATGAACATATTTGGGGTTTGTAGCTGGACCATTAGTTAACTTGAGTAGTTCAGGTGGAGAATCATAAAAATTATGTACATATTGGTAAACATTTAATTTTAATTTTACCACTCATCATTTAGGGTCTGTACTTTTTTTTTAAACAGGGATTTGCCAACTGGAGTTGTGTTGTATTTCTTCCAAAAATTATAGCCACAATGCCTCAATTATGACTTTCAGTTTGGTTTTCTTTGAGTTAAATTGAAAACTTAAAGATACCTTTTAAAGCAATCTAAGTGCAGAAATCCTCCATGATTTTATGAGGCTTTCCTTCCTGTATTTCACAGTTATCTCTCTCATACCTGACTTAACAGCAGTTTTTTATAGTAACTCATTTTATATGGAGTCCTTCCAAGGCATTCGTCTAAATTTTCAAAGAAGCAATAACTCATATTTAATTGGGTTACATAATATTTGAATAACTTAGTAATTAAAACAACAGGTGCTAGTGATATAAATACTTTTGGGAACAAATACAAGTGTCTCTTGGTAAGTGTAAGATTTAACTGGTGGAAACAGAAAGGATGCCAGTAAGCGGTAGTATTCAGTGAGTTGTCAGTGTCAACAGTCAGTATGCTTCACATGCATAGGAGAAGTGGTTAAACCAGGTCAGCGATGGCAATAGCTGCTGTCCTTTGTCCTTTGTTCTGTTTCCATCTTGATACTGCATGATATGTCATTGGAAAATCGTAAATTAAATGTATGCGGTCAATAGAGAGGTGATTGGTAACGTGTCTTGGTATATATATATCCAAGTAGCTAGTGATATGCTTGACAAAATGTTGACATTTAATATATTTTTGTTGTCTTCCATGATTTTTTTCTATAATTAGCTTCACTAGTTTTCAAGCTATTTTTCTATGTAGTTGCAGGCTTCTTTGAGTTTGAAGGAGTGAGTGTTCTACTAGAATGATACCCTTTAATAGAATTCCAGATGAAGATATATAAATGGATATTTTTATCTTATTAATAAAAAGCAAAAGGTCTTGTAAAAATATTACTCACCAAAGTAAAGGAAAAGCAGAGTTTCCTTTTCTTCCTGTCTTCCTTCCTCCCTCCCTTCTTTTTTTTCTTCCTTCTTCTCTTTCATTCTTATTTTTCTTTCTCTTCTTAAATGCTTCCCTATCTTAAGCTACTTCTTGGTTTGTGTTACTTTGAAAGCTAATATTTCAAAATTTTGTCCAGATTTCCCTACTCTAATGCTTCTTTAGGAAAGGGGCAAACTTTTTTGTTTTTAAATTCTTCTGTAAGTTAAAACAACTCCTTAGTTAAAATCACACATTCTATTTTCTAATATATACCATGCTCTTCCAATATAGAGCATGTCCTGATTTAAGGAGAAAGATGGTTGAATGTGTAAGCTGTAAGCAGCTAAGCTGCTTCAGCTTTCCCAGTGTGTCAGCAACCCCAGGGCTATGAAAAGATCAAGCTGAAGAAACACGGTTTAAAGTTATCTCAGGTTTATTTTCCTTACAAGCTGCCATAATCCACACATAGTGCGCAGTCAAAGGTGCTGGAATGGGACAATGTTTTATGATACAAATTATATCATCCATGTTAACTGTAGTACTTACTCTTCTAAGACCTTGGATGCTACTAAGGTATTAGTAGCTCCTCAGTTACTGACCTTAACCAAGATCCTTTACTGAATCTCACTGCAAGGGTGTTGTGTTCTTATAACCTTGAGTGCTTCACATTTGGCTTGAATTCCCATCCCACCATGAATCTACCTATATAAACCTGGGCAGTTTTTTTTTTTAATCCAAAAATGTGAATGACAAAAATTTCTGCCATATATTATCATGAGGATTACTATGAAATGCTTAGCTCAGTGTTCAGCATGTAGTAGTCAACAAGTATGTGTTACCTTTATTTTAAGGTCAGGTTTATTGACATGTTCTGATTCCAGGCCACTGCCCCCCTGATTGGTATTTAAAAAATTTTTTTGCCCAAGACCCCACTATAAGGACAAATTTTAAAGTGTGATCATGTATACACACACATGTAACATTTTAAAGTGTTTTATATATATATATATGCACATAATTCATATGTATTATAAAATAGTACTTAACCTTACTATATGAAATTGTTTTTTTTTCTCAAGAATGCTGGTCACAATGCACTAAATTGATTTCACAACTCCACTAAACATGTCACAACGTGAGTTTGAAAAGTCTTAGATTGTAAAAGATGTATCATTTGTACATGAAAGAGTATGCTCTTTGGTCATTTTACGTCCCTTTCTGGGAAAAGATTGTATAATAACACTAAAATATGTAAAGATTAATTCTTATAGTCCCCAAAATTGATATTAAAAATAGTTTCCATTATAACCTGCTACATCTAAAATGGATTTTAGAAAATCTAGATTTTAAAGTCTTCTATCAACATCTGACTCCTTTTAAGAATTTGTGCTTGATGATAGCTTTTCAGAATTTTACTGTTTAATGAAGATAGGAACTATTTATTGAATGTCTACTTGTATTCTATGATATTAAAATAGACAGCTTGTTGAAATTATGCCCTGTGGTTGAGTTTGCTTCCCCCTTATTTGAAGAACTCTTCAATCTCTAGTACAGGAATTTCAGGTTCAATTAGTAGTTTCTGATTCAACACTCCAGAGTCCATCTGTCCCCTGTAACTGTTTGGTGCCAATGGCAATACGCGGAGGTGAAGGTGAGGGTTTCTTTCATACCCTCTGGAAATCTTTAAGTTTTCAGGGAAACAAAAGAAGAGGCAAGAGTGATGACTTATGGATGGCTGTCTCATTGTAGTGCTTATAAAATGCAGGTGTGTGAAATTTGTTCTCTGCATTATAATTGGAAATGCAGATTAAAGGTTTTGGAAACCACAGTTATTCATTGTTTAGATAGGTCTGTAGACTTCCTGAACTATGCACACTACGTGGAATTGGCCTTTAGTGGTATTTGCTTTGTGTATTAATGGCATTTCGGCCTGAAGATAGTGTATTTTTGGTAGAAATAACTTGTCATTCAATTGAAACATTTTGCTTGTGAGATGCTGGAGTTTCAAAATATTTATCTGCTCATGTATGCACACCTGTTTCCCTGCTTTTCTGTTTTCTGATCTTGACACGTTTGTTTTTGTTTTTAAAAATGTGCTCTGTGATTTTTTGTGGAATGTGACTTTTACATTCTAACTCAATTCCAAATTGGCTCAAGTGTCCCACCAATACACTGCTTGTTTAATTCATATTATGAATAAATTATATTGACAGTTGTCTTTTCCTTCATATATTTGGATTGTACCTCCAGTGGAACCTGTATTTTTTACACTTTTATCCAAATTGTATATTATATAGATATTAGTATTTATTTAATCACTTTCCTAACCACTCACCCACCAGATTCAGTGTGCTACTTTTGAATTTAAAACATTAAGGATTTCAGTTCACTGGTCACATTTGTTTTAAGCATACAAAGATCCTAGGCCTTTTCCTTGGACCTTGGGATTGACAGAAATTTTTTACAGATGTTAACCATGGTGAAATTGCTTTTTAAATATCCCTGTTGATCTCTTTCAATAATAAACGGGAGGATTTCATTAGATATATCAAAGTTTCCAGGCTTTCCCGAAATATATTTGAAAGTTCATGGCCAAATGGAGATTAGGTTTTCAGGCCAATCCTAGGCAAGGTGTTAACATTGCTGTTACCACACTCATATGTATTACTCAGTGAAGACAAGTTTTTAATATGTTTTAAGATTTGTCTTTGTAATGCATCTTTGTAAGGTTACCACAACTAATGTCTTTTATTACTCTTAGGGAAATTTCAGTGTGGTACGTGGGATGCTAAATAATTAAAGCTAAATAGTTAACATGTAGGAAACAAAATAAATACATATAATTTTGTTTTAAAATTTAAATGTGTAAAATCTGTGTTTGCACTGCTTTGTATTTAGCACATATTCCCCCAGTTAATGTGTGAATCAGTTCTTTGAAATTCAAGCTTTATCTTAAATAATTCTTCTTTATTAGGTCATTTTAGTACATTCTTTACATTATTTCCTCTGTTTTTTTTTTTTTTTGTTTAACTGTCCTAAAGCTGTTGTTACTATAGGCTTGATTAAAAGAAAATTTACTTTTGAGGTTCTCTGAGCTTGGATATTTTAAAGCATGTCAGACTCAACATAATCATTTCTGAGTTTCCACGTTAGTAATAAATACACGATAAGCTGGATATCAACAATAATAATTGTACTCATTTACAGGAATGATGGCAATTCATCCACATGTCTTGAGATCAGAGCCTGTCTTAACCTTTGTATTTTCACTTTATAGTGGGGTACCTAGGACATAGTAAGCACTCTTAAAATTTTAAGTGAATGAATGGATGATAGATGCATCTTTCCTTGGTGTTCTGGTGGCAGAGACAAATGTTCCTGTGACAGCAAGCAGCACAAGGTCATTAAGTAGTACTGGCTGGGAAAATGCCAGGCTTTGCATTGTATTGTGGTAAACCAAATTCCTGAAGCCCAAAGCCAGAGAACCGCAGCCCTAAGCTCCATATGAATGTTCATCCTAGGAAAAATCCCTGGTGGTTTGCCTGAGGAATCATTGGCACCTTCAAGATGTGAAATTGATGCCAATGTAGGATGTAAAATGCAAAAGCCAGGCAGGAAAAAAGATTCAGATCATGTGGAGTAATAAAAAACATCCAAGTTCCTACCCTGTGCCAGAGGAACTTAATTTATTGGCTTGCCCCGTTCTCAGTATGGCATCACAATAGCTGTACCTAATTTGTATTGTGCCTTTCATGTTACAGAATATTTCACATGCACGAACATGTTTAGTGAATAATTAGGATGAAAAAATCTCAATAAATAATTGGTATAAGTTTTGGAGTTCACATCTTGAGGTTAATATTTTTGTTGAGAAAAATTGGGATGGATAGAATTTGCAATAGACATACATTGTTTGCTGATGACCAATTTAGGGGGAAGATTGTCTTGTGTTGTTAATATTCAAACATGTTTATTCTATCCAAATTCATAAAGTTTCAACATTTGGAGAAACCTTTAAATTGTTTTTGCTTATCTTCCATCTGATTCACAATCTCCTTTCCTCCCAAACAAAATGACTTTGTGACCATGGCATAAAATATAAGAATTCATTGTCTCTTAGCTCTTAAGTCCATTCCATTTTTAACTAATATTGTTTTTAGAAAGTTCTTTCCTGTATTAAACAAAAATCTTTCTTCTTTCAACTTCCTCTCACAGGTCCTTATCTTTCCTTTGAAGCTACTTGCAATAATTTTATGACCTTCACCATTTCTAATAATGCATGCTTATTATGTTTTAAGATACAATTATGTGCATTATTTTATTTCAGCTGCAAAACAACCCATTAAATTAGATAGCTTATGTGTTATTATCTGTCTTACAGATACATACACTAAAATACAGAGAAAATAAATAATTGGCCAGTGATCACACTCATAAAGTGATAAATGGTGAATCCAGGGCCTATGCCCAGGTCTTCTGATTTAAAATTCCATGTTCTTGCCATGATACTATGTTCCCTCAAAGTATTCTTTCTTTTTTTTTTTTTTTTTTTTTTTTTGAGATGGAGTCTCACTCTGTCATCCAGGCTGGAGTACAGTGGCATGATCTCGGCTCACCGCAAGCTCCGCCTCCCGGGTTCACGTCATTCTCCTGCCTCAGCCTCCTGAGTATCTGGAACTACAGGCACCCGTCACCATGCCTGGCTAACTTTTTTGTATTTTTATTAGAGATGTGGTTTCACCGTGTTAGCCAGGATGGTCTCGATCTCCTGACCTCATGATCCGCCTGCCTCGGCCTCCCGAAGTGCTGGGATTGCAGGTGTGAGCCACTGCACCCGGCCAGTATTCTTTCTAATTTTTAGTGATGTCTCATAAAGTCTTTACTTCTTCAGATTATATATCCTCAGCTTCTTTAGTTTCTCGATTTTGTCAGCCACTTCTCAAGTGACCTGATTTTCAATAAAAGCAGCTAGATGATGAGTGCTAGCTGGTGTGTGTGTGCATGTGTGTGCACACGTGCAGATCTTGAGAAAAGTTCATAGACTTCTGGCTGGTATTTATAAAATATTTTGTAGTTACACCCAGTCTTTCAATGCCCCCGTACACACAGCTATTTTTTGTTTAGCTGAGTCTATCATCTTAAGTAAAATTTTATGTATTTTCATAAACAAATTTGTACATCATGTGCCTTCTCAGAGGCAAAGAGTTTTCAAGTGAAGAATTATAGGCCTAACTCTTTATTTTCTATGTTACTATTTTGTCAAACCAGAAAAATGTATTTTTTCTAGGCAGCTATTTAAGAATCATAAGTTTTTCTGTCTGCACTCTGTATTTGATTAGAGGGAAAACCTCACATCTTACCAACTTCATTCATTCTGGCTAGCACAGAAAATAAATGTTTTCAGATTGTAGCAGTGGATTCAATAAAACGAAAGTATTTCCAGTGTTCACTTAGAAACTGCTTTGCCCAGTAGATACAGGATTATACCAGGATCTAAATATCAAAGGAAGAGGTTACCCTTGTGTCAACAATTATATAATTCTATACTCAAAACCCAAGAACAAACTAACCACTTCCTAAATTATGAATAGCAGTAGCACAAGCTGAAACCACAGTTGATCAGTGCATATAAAACCACAGTTTTCCTAGTACTTGTATATAATTATTTTCATAATATTTTGCACAAAATAATCAGAAGCCAGAAAATATTTCTGCATCAGTGAATAAGGAAGACATTTAGCAAGATAAATTCTTTTAAAGTAACCATTTCTGAAAAATGGTTTTAAAAACGGCATTGTATTTGTTGCATGAGCATTCATATTAACCAACTTAAATAGTCCTCTTTAAAACTGATTTATCAGAAACTCTACTGCTTACACTGAATGTTTCAAGTCCCTTGAAGCTAATACTTTGAACCAAATACCCTTTCTTTGAGGCTAATTGGTTAGAAGATGATTAAAATTCGGATTTGAATTTCACCAGTTTTCCACATTGAATAAGAAGCAGCATTGAATTCATTGTGAAGACAGCCAGTTGCTCAGTTCAAGTAAGGATTTTTGGCCCTGCTAAGTTTCTGATACTGAAATTTAACTTTTTAATTATTATAAACTTTTATCAACTTGTCTTCAAAAATTTCTAAAATACCGACTCATGAATTTAATCTCTCTTAGCCAAGTTCTTAAAGGGCCTTAGTAACAAAAGTTGCTGTTGATCTTGGTAGCTTTTCAGGGTTCTGGAGATTCTCTGTGGACACCCAGGCATTCTTCCTTCAGCTTTCCTGTGTATTTGTCTTTCTTTGCTCTCAATGTGTTCTGTGTGTGTTTTTTTTTCTCCTATCACTGCAGCATTTGCTTAGTTTGACTTCTTATCGGTGAGACTCCTTGTCCGAGATTATTGGCCAGCACACTTGATTTAAGAACGCTCTGGAAATACTCAACCACAGAATTATGCCCCCACACCATGAATGTTGTCCATGAATGAAATGCTGTTGTCATTCTCTAGATCTGTTTTAGAGTCATATGTTCTGTAGTGCTACTGTTCAGACATTCCGCATCTTCTTTGTCTATCTTCTCTACTCCTCTCCTAGACTGTTACCTTACATTTTCCCTTTCCTCAAGCCTCTGGCATTATTTCTCCCATCCTCACTCTTAGATGGTAATTTTTTTTCTCTGTCACAAGGAGATTACAAGCAATCAGAAAAGGACTTCTGAACACTTTCCTCACGCTACTTACCTGCATGTCTCACTGGCCCTCAGCAACTGACTTTCCTCCCAGTGACCCTAGGCGAACACTGTTTGTCTTCCTTACTCCATCTCATTCATCTCTTGACCACTCAAGTGTGCCTCCTGCACTCTTCTCTCTCCTCCTCCTCCTTCTTTTTTTCCATTGGCCATTCTATTGGTTCATTACCCTCAGCACGTCAATAAGGCTATTACTTCTCCCATCTTTAAAGGAATATGTGCTTCTCCTGATCCCACATCGTCATCCAGCTACCACGCATGTTGTCTCCTCTCTTCTCAGCAACTGCTCACGACAGTTATGTTGCATTCACTGCCCTCTTTTTATTCTCTTCTAAACTCATGCTCATCATATTTTTTGCCTCATCATTTGTCAGAATCGCACTTGGTACTCCATGATGACGTATTGCTAAATTCAGTGGAAAATCCTCAATCCTCCTCTTATCAGACCTATCATCAGTGGTTGACACAACTGATTATTCACCTCTTTTCACTGAACACTTTGACACTGGTATCCAGATCAGCACTCTCTCCCTGTTTTCCACCTATCTCTCTGGCCACTCCTCAGTCCTCTTCACTGGTTCCTCCTTCTCTCTCTCTCAACTGGAATTATGACAATGTTTCTAGATTCAGTCCCCTTTTTAATAGAGATCACTTTATAACCATGGCACCTCTTCCTAATAACATTCATTTGACAATCTTGTCCAGTCTCATGACTTTTAGTAATATCCGTAAACCTCTGGATCTCAAATTTATGTATCTAGCCCATGTAACCTAGAATCTTCTCTTGAATACCCACACACCTCTCAACCTTTCCATTTGGATTATTGAAACTACTTCTAAGTGGCCTCCCTGTTGCTACCATTGCCTTCCTGCATTCTATTTTCAGCACAGCAGTGAGTGTGATCCTTTTAAACATAAGGCAGATGATATAACTCCTTTCCTTGAAACTCTCCAATAGCTCCCAACTACAGTTGCCGAAGTGAACAAATGAAAACACAGGATTGCCTAGTTTTATATGTGAATTTCAGCTAAACAATGAATGATTTTATAAGTTTGGGGCCATACTTATACTAAAAGATTATTTATTGTTTATCTGAAATTCAAATGTAACTGGGCATCCTCTGTTTTATCTGGCAGCTCTACTCCCCAGTCACCCAGAGTAAATTGCTAATCCTCACCGTGACCTACAGTGTCCCCGTGTAGTCCTATTATCTCCAACCTTTGGTCCAGCCACAGCGTCCCCTCCTTGTCATTCCTTGAGTTGAATTTACCTAACATACTTCCAAACAGATTATTTGCCCTGCTGTTCCATATTCATGGGATAATCTTCCTCACATAGCCCCACGACTTCAAGCGTCAACTCCTTAAGGTTTTGCTTGCACGTCAGCTTCTCACAGAGGCCTTGCCTGTCATTCTTGTCTTCTTCCTGCTTTACTTTTTACTTCTTCCTGCTTTTACTTTTTTCCTGCAATACACTTTACCATCTAACATTGTATGTGCATTATTTATGTTGTGCATGGTCTGTTTTTCTCCAATAGAATATGTATTACATAAAGGCAGAGATATTTACTTCTTTTGTTCACTGCTTGATCCTCAGCACCTAGAAGAGTGTCTGGCTCGTATTAGTTGCTCAGTATGTATTTATTGCAAATGAATATATATTACATAAATGGTGACAAGATAGATAATCAAGAGCCTATTAGTGTGGTTATGAATGATCATATTATGTTGATTAGGGTAATGGTGATTAGTTTCACAGTACCGTATCTGAAATCAGCTGAAGCAATGAAGGTTTTAGGGAAATAAAGATGATTTCAGAGCATTGCACACTTAGGGCAAAGCGATACAGAATAGAGGGGCAGGGTAAAGAACAAGGCAAAGAAAAGAATGTAGGAAGATATTTTTTCAATTGACCTTGAACTTTGTGGGAAGATATTGATCAACTGACCTAGAACTTTATTAAATCTCACTGTGACTTTGCACCTCCTGAGTATTCTAGCCCTGCCCAATGTAGACATTAGATTCTACATGGAAAAAAATATGCATTATTTTAATAGTCCCGTAAGTTGATCCTAGTTGATAGAATTTTACCTTTTGTAACTGCATGAATGTTACACTTTGAAGAGTCGGTCATCTCTCACCTGTACTGACAATGCTGTTCAGTCACCCCTTTATCTGATGCTGGCTGCTCCCTTTCCAGACTGTTGTGCACCCAGTAGATTCCTTGCATATCAGATTGAGAACTGATGGATCTACTTTTAGAAGTTTATTAAACTTAGGGCCGGGCACAGTGGCTCACATCTGTAATCCCAGCACTTTGGGAGGCTGAGGCGGGCAGATCACCTGAGGTCAGGAGCTCGAGACTAGCCTGGCCAACATGGTGAAACCCCATCTTTAAAAAATACAAAATACGAAGTGCAAAAATTAGCCAGGTGTGGTGGCGGACACCTGTAATCACAGCTACTTGGCAGCCTGAGGCAGAAGAATCCCTTGAACCCTGGAGGCAGAGGATGCAGTGAGCCAAGATTGCGCCACTGTACTCCACACTCCAGCCTGAATGACAGAGTGAGACTCCGTCTCAAAAAAAAATTCAGAACAGTAAGATCTTAGCCTGGGTGTCCTTAGTCTCTGCCTATGCAGAATGTGAGTCATCCTGTTTGCTTTATAGTTTATATCACAGTGGCAATCATATCCCTGAGCTGTTAGGGATCAAAGTTTCTACATTGTTCTCATGTACACTAAAAATTATTGAGAATAAAATGGACCACTGTACATACATAAAGTGTAATCATTTATTTAACAGCCTTCCAATTATGAACATTTGTTTTAAATTTTATTTTTAATTTTCTCTATTAATAATGCTACAATGACTATCCTTGGATTATACTTCTGATTATTTCCTTAAGATAAAAATTCTGAATATGGAATTACAGGATCTGAAAAAATGGACACTTTTAAGACTGCTTGTGGAAAATATTGTTGAATTGTCTTTCAGAAATACTTTGACATTTTAGTCTTCTTTACAGTTCATGAGAAAAATATTTTTGCCCCGTCTTGATCTACAATTGACATTAACTCTCCTCTGTCTTCTGATTTCTTTTATTCATTGGCCTTCTTTTCTAATTGCAAATATACACGTATTTCTGTACTTATTATATTAAGCTTTTTTCTAATCTTTCTTCTCATAAATCTATGATTCTTTCTTATTTTTTTCTCCCTGCCAAACTTAATGAAAAAGTTCTACTTGCTTTCTCCATTTCACTGCTTTTTAACGGCCCCCTTTCTTCCTTTCTTACTTCGATGAAACTTCTCTATTCCTAAGGTCACAGAATACCACCTGTGGAATAGCTACAGTGGCCTGCTTTTACTCCTCTTTCTTGTTGATCTTTCCATCACTTTGATGTTATTCTCCCTCTCTACTCCTCAAAACTCTCTTCTCCTTGGGAGGAAAAATCACTAAGACCTCCAGGCTCTCTTCCCGACCCTTAGATTGATCTATTTTGAGACACCAGTGCTGGTTGATCCAGTGCCTTGGCCATTGGTCTAAGTATGGGGAAATCCCATTTTCCTGTCTTCTATCCTCTTTTCTTTTCATGTGTGCTCTTAGCTCATGGCTTTAACATTTGACATTTGTATATGTTAATGATTATCTTTCTCTATTCCAAGTGAGTCCTCTATATTTAATGCCACAAAAATGTTTGCAGTTGTCTGCTGGATATATGCATGTCAATACACCTCCACTTATTATAAATTGACCCAACCTGAACTTTTCCTTCTTTCTTACCAATTTTGCCTATATTACATAGTTATGTCACTGTTAATGCATTCCCTGAAGCTAGAATCATTTAACATTAAGCATATCTCTTCTCTCCCTGATTCCCCATCCCACCAGCTACCAATTCCTGTTGGTTCTACCATGGTCATGTACTTTGCCACCCTTCTTTTCATTTGTTTTCCTCAATGGTGGTAATCAATCAGATCATAAAGCATACTCTTTTTAGCACTTCATTAATAGTCTGTCAGATCCTGAATACTATTGGAGATCAAAATATCCAAAAGACATCAAGATTTGGCCCCACCATGAAAGAACTTCGAGGCAAGTAGGAGGGACATGTACAACAATTTCAATTTGATGTAGTGCTAGACATATGAACAGAATGGTGGATCACAAAGGTCGACCAGCTTAGAGGTAGTCGTGTATATATAGAGAGAGGTCTCACTAGTGGAAGCCTCCTGGAGAAGCTGAGTCTTTATTAGTGAGTAGTGATTAGCCATGTGACAAGGCAATAAAAGCAGTTATTATTAACAAAGGGCAACATCAGGAGCAAAGGTTCAGATGCCAAAGCCTTGTTCATGGCTCCCACCAGAGTCTGCACACCCCCTTCTCCCAACCCAAGGTACCTCCTCACCTAAAATAGAAGTAGAAAGCCAGAAAAATTAAACTTGTATGTATCCCACCTTCCTTAACATCTCTTTTGACTCTTGCACTGCTTTCTGATTAAATCCAGATTCCATAGCATGGCACACACAAAGCCTTCCCAATCAGACCCCAATTCATTCCTGCAGCCTCACCTTCCACCATCTACTCTCCCCCTAATAGCAATGCTTTGTCACAGTCTTCATCTTTTTCTTCACCCAACACCATTTTTTTCCAACTCAGTTTCCTTGTAAATATCTAAAGTGCTTCTCCCTTCTAATCTATATAATAATTACTTTCTAATTCTCTAAGCTCTAGATTAACTTTGATCTCTTCTTTGTATCACCTCCTTAATTCTCTAGGCAGAATTAATCACACTCACAGCACTTGGGTTTTTACTTCCGTTATAGTCATTACCTAAAGGACACAGGGTTTTCCATCAAGAGATACGAACCTCACAATGGCTATATTATTCATATTCTTCATTTGTTGTGAGCACGTGACAGGAGTATAATATAGTCTACTGAATGATTTAACTTTTTATCTAACCCTGTTTTCAGAGCCATATCTTGCTTGTATCAATAGAAGAAGCCTTCTCAGGTGTGTTTGAGGTGACCGTACCAACTTTTCACAAAAATATTCTATGTTCTCTGTTGCCCCTGGTGATCGTTTTGACCTGCCCAGAATTCTGACCGTGAGACACAATCTCATTTTAGTGTGGTGACCGACATGTAAAAACATGACCAAAGAACATATAACTGTTTATGCTTTTATTTTTTGAAAGTGTTCAGATCTGTGCATGAGTACTAAAGATTTTATGGCAGAATAGTGATGTCACAGAGTGATTTAAAAATGTAAAAAAAATGCCCAAACACTTCACAAAATAATTATCATTTATATTTTTCTCCATTGTTGAAATAGGAATGGCATGCTAACTAGTTACTTTACAGAAGTTTCTTTTAATGTAACACCGTACACTGTAATTAAGATACCAGTGACATAGTGGGCCTCAGAGTTGAAATCCTGCATTTTGCATAGGATTTTTTGTTGGTTTCATTTCATATAAAGATTTTATAGGCAAAGAATATGAATTCAGAAAACAGACATAGGAGAAGTGAGCAGCTAAGGATATCATTATGCTTATTTTTTAAGTTCTTTAGCACAGAGGTATTCGTGGCCATAAAGATTAATTTGCTGATGTGTAATGCCCATTTCTCCCTCCAGAACAACTACTGAATATAAATCTGTTTTAGAAGAGAAAGAAGTCTGTTTCAGAATTTTCCTTGTAGGGCTGGACAAGCTCTGATTTGCCACATCAGTCTAGAAAGAATGTTGGGTGGAGATGTCATTGAACGCTGCCTAATGAGGTCATGCCACTCCATGTAACACAGACCAACATCAATCATGAGCTATATTTTTTAAAATAATTATTTATCTTTGCTAAACTTGGTACAACTTGGATAATTAAATATATAATAAAAATGTGTATGATAATCCCTAAATATGTATAGTGCTGAATTGTTTATTAAATTTTTAAAATATGCTATTTTGCTTATTCCTTATAACAGTTTTCCTAGGTAGGTGGAATCATCCCTCCTTTGAATACCTGTTCCTACAGACACACACATAAATGAGGTGTTCACCATGTAATTTTGACAAACGCCCCATTTTCTATGGCTGGTAGGTATGCCTCTCCTACCCTGAAGAAGAGAGTACTGTTTGCATTGTCAGCAGTAGGAGAGTTAGTGAGTGCCTTCTGACAGGATAAAATGTACCTGGGAGGGATGAATGGCAGGTTGCAGGAGGTATACTGCATTAACCGAGGCTTGTGAAATCTGTACAAAGCCCTTCCATTGAGTTCCACTGTGAATAATCTATAGAATGTTTAAAATAAAGGCCATTTTTTAAGTTTGAAATTTAAAAGCAGGATATTTTTCTAGAAAAGTAATTGGTATTTTTACTAATACTCTATTGACCATTTGTTGTAGAATGTGTAAATTTCTGTTATTTAATTCAGACAACAATGGCAAAAGCATTGTTTAACAGGGAGACCAGTTAAAAGACTGTTTCACATGTTGGCCTGAATTGTAAAGTGGCAGCAATGGAAGTAGGGAAAATGGTCAGATTCCAGACATAGTATGAAGATTGAGCCAAGATAACTTGATGTGGGATATGGAGTGTAGCACAGAAAAGAGAGGAGCAAAGTACGACTGCAAATTACGGAATTGGCATTTACTGAAATGGTAATAATGTGTTGATAAGAAATAGGAATTTTCTGGTAGTCCGCGTATAAATGATATGCAATGCTTTGAAACTATAGAAGATCACCAAGGGGAAGAATGTAGACAGAAACTAGAAAAGGTCCAAGCAGAGATCCTTGGGACACTCCAGCATGTAAAAAGAAGGTGATAAGGAGGAACCAGCACTCAGAGCTAAGGAGAAGCATCTTGTTAGGTAAAAGAAAATCTGCAGAGCACAGTGTGTGAAAAGCCACTTTCACACACTGATTGGTCAGTTAGTAAGACTGAAAAAACAGACCATTGGATTCAGCCATGTGGGGGGGTCATTGCTGACCTTTGCATACATTCTAATGGCTTCCACTGAATTAGCTCATTTTTCCCCTCAAAGCAGTTCACTGGGGGATTTTTCTGTTGCCCTCTCAGTTTCAGCTACTTAACACTCTTTTTATACTGTCAAGACATTTTAAAGTAAATAACTCTGTACCCTTATTTCTTACTCAAAGTAAGGCCTTCCACTCAAGGCACATACAAACCTAGAATGAAGTTGAGTGTATTATCCAACTATTTAACTTATTGAACATATAATTGACAATGTCTACCAATATAGCCACTATTCCTGAGCTAGATTTCCACAAAACATTCCACGATTTCCCTTAATGATGGTTGAGTGATACATTGAATATATATTGTACTGTAGGATAAATTTCTGTAAGAAAGTGTCTTCAAAGATTTTGAGTTTGAGGTATATATTCTTTCATGTTTTGCAGTGAAGGTGTGTTTTTCTTCCAATAGTTCTTAGTTTACATTTTCTTTCATTGGAAGTTCATCACTGTTAGGCGTTATCTTGAGTATTATAACAAAGCAAATCCACAAGTATTCAATATAAGATTAGGAAAAAAATTCCTGCGATACTTTGTTGTCAAACACTTGCCACTGATAGACGTTATTTTAGCTTTTAAGGCCTGTCACATTGTTTATTCAGAGGAATTGTTTTTCAAATTTTAGTAAAAAAAAAAAAAAAAAGAACACCTTAATTTTGGCTTCCCACAGATGCCATTGTGGAAAGCATTCTTAGTACTATGTTATTTAGTCATCCCATGGAATTCTAGTTTTCCACATTGATTATTACTTATAACCCGCAGTTTGACCTAGGAAGTGGGAAACTGTGTATTGACTCTGACTCACCAGCCAACAATGAGCCTGCTCTGTGGTGGAGTTGACTTCTGTGGAGACCTTCAAATCTAAAGTGCTTGCACTAGGGTGAAATTTTTTCTTTAGCTTGTAGACCACCAGTGCTTTAGGTGAGAAGGTGTTGAGAGTAACAGTGTTTTAGTTTGTAAATCTGGTTAGATAGTAATGGTTCTCCAGTTTCATGATGACGGGAAAAGTGAGTCCATAGCAGTTGTTTCATCTATCAAGTTGGTAAGAAGGTCTACTTAGTAAATAAACATTACTTTTATTTAAGACAACACTTTGGGCAAAATTAGCCATCTCTTTTTTCATATATACATTCTTCTCAGGGAGACTTCTGCTCTCTGGGGTTTTTCTGAAACCATGAAACTCATGGCCTTTGAAGGCCAGTTGCAGGTTTGAGCCTTAAAATGTATTGCTTTTAAATGCTGGCTCATACGCTTTTCATACTGGACTGTTGCTGTGATGGGTTATATAGATATGTCAAGTTTTATTCAATTGTCATGCTCTTTGAATAAGAACCCCTCAATTTTAAGCCTTGATGTGAATATAATTGGCCACCTTCCCTAGGATTTCTCACTTAAATATATAATCTGCATTACTCACACAATATTAAAACATCTGTTCTTGAGTAGGAATGCAAGCATTTGCTTTTCATTGCCGGCTTAAAAATAATTTAAAAACATGACCCAGATAACTTTTTGAATGAATTCGGATATGAACATAGGGAAAGGCAAAGAAGCGTGTTTAAATGAATTGTTTCAGGACATTCTTGTGTCTTTACAGAACCTCCCGTGAGTTGTTCCTGGCAGGCATTTGTGTCTGCATGCCCTGTCTGCTGCTTAGGCTCTTTAAAAGTAAGACCTCTGTACAATATATCTGTTTGACATTACATAAATGAGATTGGAGACACCTTTAAGAAGTGATGTTACCCAAGGCTGGACATTTATTGTCTTCTCTAAAACACCTGATCATTTTATAATATTGTTTTATTTTTAACTCCGACAATAAAACCTAATCTGCATTCCTAACCTTTTGTTAGGTATGAATGAATTGAAAACTTTATCAGTTTGAAGTGTACTATATGCAGTTGACTAGGAAAGTTGCAACATAAATCTTTGTAGGCCCTAATAGTTTTGCAACAGTTGCTATGCTACTCAAGGTAAACATTTATATGTGTGTATTTGTCCAAGGAAGATTCATTTTAAGTGTGTTTTTAAAATTGCACTGGCCACAAAAATCCTAATAAAATGACAAGCTATGGTTTTTTAGAGGTAAGTAATGACTGATTGTGAAATTATAAGTAGTTCAGATGGTACTATTCCAAACAGGAAGTCAGCTTTTCTTTTTTCTAAAAAAGGGGAAAGATGTTAACAAGTGCAGAAAATATTTAAGGTAGCCATAATAAAATACAAAACAGTAAAACACTGATTTTTGAAAAGAACAGTGGAAAAGTCAATAAGAAAACTTAACTTTTGCAGCCAAACTTGCTGTCTTGAGCTTGTTCCTATGGCTATGATTTTGTCTGAACTCCTGGGCTGCCAGTTATTTTTCATTAATAAAAATAGAAATATATTTGTTTTTCAGTAATTCTTACATACTAAGTTCACTTTTTTCTGGTCCACATTCACCAGGATTTGTGTGATACTTGTTTGGTTACTTGTGTGATTCATAACAGCAGATTCTCGTTTTGGCAAGAGAAAACTCTCTTCTATGATGCAGTATACTTGGCTTCTCACAAAGGCAAGCATTTTCTCTTGTTTTGTTTATAGTGCTCACCTCACAGGTTTTTACTTTTGTTCATTTGTTTTATTTTTTATTTTTTATTTTTTGAGGCAGAGTCTCACTTTATCACCCAGGCTGGAGTGCCATGGCCCAATCTTGGCTCATTGCAACCTCCGCCTCCTGGGTTCAAGTGATTCTTGTCCCTCAGCCTCCCAAGTAGCTGGGATTATAAGCGTGGCCAACATGCCTGGCTAATTTTTTGTATTTTTAGTAGAGATGGGGTTTCACTATGTTGGCCAGGCTGGTCTTGAACTTCTAAACCTCAAGTGATCCACCCGCCTTGGCTTCGGGAAGTGCTGGGATTACAGGTGTGAGCCACTGCACCTGTGTGAGCCCTTACAGGTTTTTAAATAAATGCTTGTTGAATGATTGAATAGACATGGTGTAATATTATCCTTTGTTTGCTCCTATAATAGTTAAGTGGAGAAGTCGATGGCATGTATTAGCATTCTAGGGCTGCCTTAACAAAATACCACAGACTTAAACAGTGGTGCCTTAAACAATGGAAACTTGTTTTCTCAAAATTTTGGTTGCTAGAAATTGAGATCAGGGTGTCAGTAGGTTTGGTTTCTTCTGACACCTCTCTCCTTTACTTGTAGATGTTCATTTTCTTCCTGTGTCTTCAGACGGTCTTCCCTCTCTACTATGTCTATGTTAAAATTTTCTCTTACTGTAAGAACACCAATCATGTTAGATTAGGGTCCACCCTAATTACCTTATTTTACTGATCTCTTTAAAGACCCTGTCTCCAAATACAGGCATTCTGAGATACTGTGAGTAGGACTTTAGTAGAATAGAAATTTTGAGTGAACTCTAATTCAGCCCATAATACAACATGTGTCTATATTCATTTAAACATTTTTGGTGTCAGTTTTCTAAGCACGGACCTGTTTCCTTCAGATTTTTAGGACCATACTGCTTCTATTTATAAGCCAGACATGCCTTTCTAGGATATTTGATGTCATAAAGAGCAGGGTAAACTTCATGTACTCTCAAAATTTTATATATATATGTAAATGTAGAATTATCCCACAGTTGTACCACAGGGCAGTGTTTCCCAAAACTCACTCATCTGCTAAAACAACAAGGAGAGTTAAAAGAAAAAAAAAACAGAGTTCAGTCCCATTATAGACTTACTAAGTTGTTTATTATATTTTTGAAGCTCTCAAGATAATTTTGCTGTAGCTGTATTGGACCCTCTTGTATCTGATAATTAAGTAGAATTTTTAAATGTAAAAGCTGGCAAGAAACTTGAAGGTCATTGAATATAGCTACCATATTTTGTAGTGGAGGAAACTGAGGCACAGATTGATTATGCAATTTAGTCAAACTCTCTTCCCTACATGTGAGTATCTCTGGGATTTAGAGTCCAGTTCCTTAACTCCTGATCATAGTTCTCTCATTATCATGTTGTCATTCAGAGTAACTTTCATCAGAGAATTTTAAAGACCCGATTTTGCATAGGATCCTTATCTCATGGAGCTGACATCTTAGAAATGTACTGTTTGGCAGGACACTTCATCACATAGATTGTAGATGCTTTTCTGCTCTTTGACAACCTGTCCTTACAAAGTAATAGGCCTAAAAGGGTCTAGGCTAGGGCCACACCCTCACCAAGGTTGTCATTACTGCCCTGCAGGTGATAACACAGAAGCTTTTCTCTGGCTGAATAAGGGTTTTGGTTTAGTTGTCTACATTGCAGAACACCAAGAAACTCTGCTTCCGGTTTGTGTCCATTGCTATCCACTAAATTGTCTTAGCACAACCTATAGCTTAAAAGTACACCATCATATTTTTATGAAGAATAAAAGACATAAACAGGAAATGTGAAAATCCAAGTCAAGGCGTATTTTGCATATTCTAACCAGTTTAACAGCCCAATCATAAGTGTTTTTAAATATCAAAAGTATTGTTAGAATTTTCTAGATACTAATTATGGGAGAAAATGCTATTAGTCTGTAATGAACAGTGTTACTTTGTTAGAGAGAAAAGTAAAACTTAAAAATTCAAAGACTTTTTTTTTCTATAACTTCTTTTTTTCATTGCTTCCCCCTTTCTCTCTGAGAGTCCCTTTAAACAACTTAGAAAAGCAGAACTTTGAAACTGAACAACTCGGCCCTTTCTTGAACCAGTGGGTGGAGGGACAGTCATGAGAAGGCCCTTAAATAGAAGCACCACTTCCCCTGTTCTGTCCAGGGATTGATTCTTTGAATCCCGGGAACTTATGTTCATTCTTCTTTCCTGTTTTTTGGGTGGGGACCACTGTGTGTGGGGTGTGGTGGGGAAAGAGTTGTCTTTCTAAATTTATCAAATTTTAATTTTAATATTTAGAAGCTTAGAGATTTGTAACACCAACTGATCTATACATACAGTAACAGAAGATGCTTTTCTCCCAACCTTTCACATTTGAAGGGATGGGCATGCAGATTGCAGATACTTCACTGGACCTAAGGTGTGCATCTTTTGTTTGCCCAGTATTACAGGCTTATCTTGTTTTGCCTTCTTTTGTGTTAATATTTTGAACTGCATCTCAGCAATATTAATTTCAGTTAGAACTTTGTATTACTTCAAAAGAAATGCTTTATTCAGACAGTCTCCAACAGACTGGAAGCAAAATAAGCCAAATCATTCTTGGATTACAGTCTAATTGAAATTAGCCTACATAACAATTATATTTTATGCTTAAAATATACATCTGCACCCTGACAATTTAATAAATAATGTATACTTTTTGTATTAACTTGCTAGCAACCACTTATTTTATCTGTACAGATTTTGAAACTTTCCATTTGTAATAATACTTATTCTTTGACTATTATTGACCCCTTAATTTTTACTTTATAAAACATTTGTATACATATATAGGCTTATATTTTTGAAATATGCAAAAATTTGCGTTAACTTTTTACACCATAAATTTAATCAATAGTAACTTAATTAGCTAAATTAAAATTAAAACCGTTTTTAGATCAATGTTTATATCTGTAATAGAGTTTTCAGTCATAGTTCTGTCAAAGCAATTTTGTGTTCCTTGGACAATTATAGAAAACACTGGGTAATAAAAACATATTAGATTTAGTTCCTACTCTCAAAGTTTAACAGACTAATGGGTAGAGCAAAAATATCATAAAATAATTAGAAAATATCTTAGTCCTAATATTTTAGCCAGATCCTTGACATTATTGAAATTAAGTCTTTAATAGTAACCATTGTACTGTATATATATGTACTTACACATTTTCCATGTATCTTTGCGTATCTTTGTTTATCCTGTAACATCATGTCATAAACCTCAAATATACAAAATAAAACTTATTTAAAAAACAAAAAGATGAAAGGAGTAACAGCTGAGTGGAGACTTGGAAAGTACATGTGAGTAATCCAGGCAAGGAAGGAGGCCAGACATTGTCATTCCACTGTGCTTTTCTCATAATGCACACACAGGCCCTGGAACACTGTAGTTACTCAATAAACTTTTGTTTAAAAACAAAAAAAAAAAAAAAAGGATGAAATCATTGTTGGCCCAAGGCTGCCACGTTCATTTCTGCCGATTATACCCTGTAAGAATGTTCCCTGTGGGCAGCAGGACACCCACAAAGCCAGGAGCCCCACGAGGGTTGTGCCTGTCCAGAGGAAAGGTGCTCCTTTTCCTAGTTTACTGGGCAGCTTCTGCTCTTCAAGCCAAGTGCTCACAGAGCAGCCCACAGAGGGCTGTGGGACAGTGATGACCTTGTTGTGCCAGGTTTCATGGATGAATTGGATTTTTGAAAAGGTCATTGTAATGGTAAAGATTTATGATGTGGATCAACGGGGGGAGAGTTTTTGCATGTCAGGTATGGGGACAGATTTAGCATAAATTACAAAGTCTGAGATGATATTATATGTGCAGTAGTCAGTGAAGAGACTAGACCGATTGGAACAAAATATGCATGTCTCTGATGAGTAGTGGATTAGAGTGGAAGGTGAGCAGAGGTCAGTTTTTGAGGGCTCTGAATGCTGTGTAAGGAATTTGGATTTTATCCTCCAGATGAGAAATCACATAGGCATTTGTCCAAATTCATCATAGGATCAGTAATATCTTATTTAGTAGATTAACCCAGGATTATGCAGCATAGAACAAAAGGAGAGAGAAATGATTAAAGGTAAGGAGATAAGGTTAGAAGCTGCTATTTATAGTACATGTTTTTAGTATGGAGCCCAGGATGGAAGTAATGAGAATGAAAAGGAAGAGCCGATGTGTTAGTGTTTTCCTATACGTGGGCATTTAGATTGCTTCCAGTCTTTCTAATCATTGAACATATTTCCATGTGCATAAGTGAAAGAATATTCAGTGCTTATCAGTTACATCAGCTAAAGTGTTGTGCCTACGTACACTAACTTCTGCAGGCAGAGCAGAGGAATTCCAATTTAATCACATCCTCAGTAATCCTTTTTAAAATTCTTGCCAGTCTCATCTGTGTGAAAAAGTATCCTTTTTTCGTATGTGAAATAATATCTCTCTTTGGATTTCTCTGATAATGAAGTTCAGCATATTTTCATATGTTTATTGACCATTCAAGCTTTTTATCTGTAATATGCCCATTTTTCTTCCATTGCATTTGTCTTTATGTTTGTATATTCTGGATACTAATCTTATGACAGTCACATAGTTTGTCAGTGTGTTCTCCAGTGTCCCTCCGATCTCTTAATCTTGTTTATTAGGCATTTTATATTAAAAATATATTGTTGGCAATTTATTAAGCTGATCTTTTATGATTTAGATATTTTCTATCTTGATTAATAAGTTCTTTAATGTCAAATGATTTCTAACTATTTTGTTCTAGATCTTTTGAGTTAATTATTTCTTATTCCATTTTTAATTTATGTGACACTAATTTGCATAACTACCAGGTAATTTTTCAGATTAAGGAAAATGAAAAGTGGAAAAGAAAAGGAAAATTTGGTAAACTGTATTATAGTTTTCATTCTAAGTTTATAATTGAACTATGAAGATATTTTTAATTCTTTTATATGACCAAAAGATATCCATATCCCTCACGGTTGGTGGTAATGAAAATTAATGTCTTTCTCATTGATTTTACAGGAAATCTATCAGAGTTCATCTTCATGAAGTCTTTGCAGAGTAGTTATTTCTAACTGGATTCAGTACAATTTTCCTTCACACATATTTCCAGCCTTAGTCTTTATAATTTCTTGCATATGTCCAGAAGGAATACATTGTCGTTTTTAAAACAGTTAACACAGGATTCATTTTACTTTCAGCAATTCACAGAAGCTGTGAGTCCTTCAGTGCTACCCCCTTCAGCTTTGCCACTGGACCTGCTTAATAATGCTATAACTGCCTTTAGTACCTTGGAAGACCTTATTCGATATCTTGAACCAGAGAGATGGCAGTTGGACTTAGAAGATCTATATAAGCCAACTTGGCAACTTCTTGGCAAGGCTTTTGTTTTTGGAAGAAAATCCAGAGGTAAGCTCCCTCTTCAGATTAGAACCTCATTTAATTTTCTTAACAGCTAATGTTTCAGATTCTTCTGCCACAGCTTCTAAAGGGTAGAGTTTAAAATTCATCAGTGATATATTCAATACATTTTCTTATCATTTGAGCATATTTATATCTTGAATAATAATATATACAAAAGGAGGAACTTAGTTATAACCCAGTGGGTGTGGAAAATTGAAAGGGGGATACTTCTGAAAATTCCAGTTATATATTATCTTCAAAAATATCATTTTGATGAAGTCCTTCATTGCATTTTACAAAAATCACTGCTTACTCAAACCTAATACTTGGAATATGTTGATTTTGGGACTCAAAAGAAATTATCATAGCTGCAAAACCAGGTTAGGGATAGAAAAAGGGGATCCTCTACAAAAATGTTTGTCTACAGTATCTCCCATGGGTCAGTATTATATGACTTTGCATTTCCTAAGCCTAGACAATTCTAAAAAGTATGAAAAATGGCAACAACCCAACATAAAATAGAATTCATAGTTTTCAAGGCAGGATTCATAGCAAGAAAACAAGAACCTAAAAGAACCCACACCATAATAATTTTTAACTATATAAATTTGCTGTTGAAATAATCACTTTTGCCCATATGGGTGTATCTTTCTCTAAGAGTGAAAGTGATGTTAATTAAACCTAATTCTGCATGGCCAAGAAATTGGAAATAATCTTAACTGAGTTTTCTATAAAATTACCTAATTTTTTTAGTAACATTGGAATTGGAAAGCATCCATAGCAGACACAAATGAAAACGTATAGAAATAACTGTTTAATTACAATGCACTCAAAATATCTGTTTTAGTCTGTCAGAAACAGTGAAATCTACTGCTTTGGAGAATGCAATGACAGCCTAGAGAATTCATATGAAAGGAACAATGTTCGGTTAATTTGAGCCATTCACAAGGGCAGATTGCACCAGACTTGCTCTTCTAAACCTTGTCAGAAGGAAACCCGATTCCTGTCCTTTCCTGCTCTAAGAGTTGCAGCTTTTTTGGATCATGAGCTTTAATCTCAGCAGGTCATGTTCAGACTTGCCCAGCCCTGGTATTTCACTATGCCAACAGACGTGGTTTCCTTTTGGCAATATTTGAAATCAGTGTTCAAGTGCCTGGGCAGTTGAGTCCTGTCCAGATGCTGAAAGCTGTTACATATTTATAAGATTTGATCTTGATGAATAACTTGATGAATAACTTACGAGCAACACTTCCCTTCCCTCCCACTTAGGAACAGGAAGATGAAGATCTGCAAGACTAGCTGAAATATCCATGAATAGAGCCCTTGTTAGCAAATTTGAAGTTGATTATCATGTTGATCTGTAAGAAGCAGGGGCAGTGAATCAGGTTCTAAACTGAGATCTAGTTTTTTGACAGCTGATTTCTGGATTTGAGCCTAAAAACCTCCCTTCTAGCCAAGCCTTTATGCCTGAAAATGTACGCCTGGTGCTGAAAGATTTGGCCAGAGGCTAGCCTGCATTCAAAAGCATCGGAAGCTGAACAGATCTTTCAGATATTCATTTAACACTTTCAAAATTGAAGCCCTTTGCAGTTTTCCAAATTTATTAACTTTTTAAGCATGCAGTAAGTGTGAGAAAAGCAGTATACATTTTTGGAACTTTACATAAACTAAAATACAGGTGTGGGATAACATCTATATAGACAAAACCAACTCCCCTCCTGAGAGTATCTCTACAAAGGAATAAGGAGTCAAACTTTTAAAAGATTCTAATTAGACATTGAAATAGATTTCCCACAGAATAAACATCACAGTGTTACCACATTCATCTTAGAAAGACCACCCTCAGATTACATTACAGTAATAGACTATCTTTGGACTGAATATCTTAAAAGAATGAACAACTAACAAAGAAAAATATTACTGTTTTTTGTAGCAAAACGTATAATGACATTTGCATTTAAAAATAATGATTTTGGTTGGTGATGTGCTCAAAATCTGCATTCTTTAGAAAAACAAACTAATACCTGTATTTGTTTTCTTAGGAGATAATTATGAAAAGGAAAAAAATCTGAAGACCAACTTTTACAAATATTTGGCAGAGGGAAACTTCTTTAATATTATTATAGTTAAGCTATTCAAAAAGTATGCTTTGGTACATTATCTTTCTTTCTTCTTTTCGTTTTTCTCTTTATTTGCCTTCCCCCCCTAAAAGTACTATACAATGTTTCAAGAATGTATGACATATGACTTAACTTAACGAAGCTTATATGCGTTTGAAGCCTTAGCAGTAGGCAGCATAAATTTCAAAATGAAATGCCAAATTTAAAATCCTTAGTTATATTTTTAGAAAACTGTGGACTGCATAAATGCTTTACTTTTTTTTCTTTCACTTTCTTCCTCTAGTTCAGGGTTTTCATTCATACCTTGCTACTGCTACAAAAAAATACTGTATTTTCTAAGTCAAGCTTAACTAGTACGTAAAAAGGGCTTTTGACTTTTGTGTCAAACATGATAAATGAGTGGAAGCTAAGTTAAAAGTGTGTTTAAATTTTCACATTGTAGCAGGTATCACAACTTAGTTCACTTGGGAAATCTGTCTAACCTTTTATTGTGGTTAAGTAAACATTTTAAAGGGAACATATACAATCTCATTTTCTATTATCATGAAATAGCATATTTAAAACTACTTGACATAGGTGAATATGCTTTGAGAGCTGAGAGCTTCTTCACTCACATTCTAAAGAAGTATAATTCTTAAATAAGCATTGAAGACTTTGGCAACCAGATTTTGTGTTTGTGCATATTTTAAGTCTTCTTCCTCCTTGCCCAGGCATTAAATACTAGAGAAAAGCTTCAAATAAGCTCATATATAGTTTTAACAACTAAAGAGGAATGTATGCATATACTATTAGATCAGCAAAATGAAACCAGGTAAAATATGTGATACCATTTAGCATAATGAGCTCATTACTTTTATTAGGGATAAGTTGGCCTATTCAGAGCATTTGAAAGAAGGATTTGCTTTAAATATTTAAAAGCTTTGCCTTCACAGGATCATTTTCCGATTAAAAAGAAATCTTTCAGTAGCCAAATGAAACAATGACTTTCCCTTGAGTTAGAAAAATAATTTTTTAGCTGAATAAGGTGTTGAAATGGACTCATTGAATTAGGATTTCTTTGGTGCTTTCCTATACTTGACTCAGGTTTTAGTCTATCATATAATTTACATACATTTCTAATTTACAATTACCTATGCATAATTTTATAATACGTTTCTTAAAATACTTAAATTATCAAAGACAATTAAGACAATATAAGTATTAAAAACACCTGATCACATGTATAACAAATCCAAGAAAATAAGCATTTGATTCTTACCTTGTCACTTCAAAATTAATAAAACTTAGCTTTTAATTTAAAAGATTGGATTACATCATGATTATTTCTACTTGAAGCCATCTTTAACCAGAAAATAGCTTTCTTTTTTTTCATTCATGTCTGTGTTATCCATATTAGTGGAAAGGTATTTAAGTAGGTTTATTATATTTTAGATAATATTTCTAAATTTTTAAAAAAACTTTATTAGGAGAAAAAAACCCTGAAGGCATATATGTTATCTGAAAGTATTCAATCTCATTGGAATTGCTTTATTTGAATATTTCTAGGGGAAAAAAATAGGCAGAGATGTAAGGCAGAAAATAAATTATATTAGAAGTCTTTATCCTAATAGTAATTACCTACTATTCATGTGATATGTATAAATTCACATTGAACATGGCATGTTATTTTGATATAATTTTCCTGAGGCAGAATCATTTTGTAGTTAAAAACAATGGTTCTTTGAGGATTTACTGCAACAAATAATATTTTGTTTGGCCCTCAAAAGTAGGTATTCTTCATAGAATAAAGCACAAACAGCATAGTTAACCAACTTGCTAAAGGAGTAGAGGCAGGGGTTATAAATTAGATAAATTAAACATTTCTTCCACCCATTAGCAGGGGAAGGATAGGTATCTGAAGGAGTTTAGTTTAGTTAGTCTGAATTTCCAAGATGGGAAATCATTCAATGCATTTGAAGCATTGCCTTCCAACAACTTCTGCTCTTATAAAGTATGTCATTTTTTTTCACTCATGGTCTACACAGCTGTCTTCAAATGTGCATTCTCTTCATGCTTTTTTTATATTTTATGAAGGTTATTGCCATAGAGATTATAGAAAGAGCTGTTGACACATTTCAATAAATTGTTCTTCACTAATTGTATGAGCCTAAAATCCTTTTAAGAATTATACTTGTTTTTTAATCAAAGCATTCATCATTTTGCATTTTATTCTTCTCTCCTGTGTTCTCCATGTCTTTTTTTTTTTTTACTAAGGTTAAAACGTGTGGCCTTTTTTGTCTGTATAAAGTTTCCTATTTATAGCTTTCAACTGTTTTGTTGGCTCTGTTCTTAATATTACACAATGGCATCTCTTTACTGGTCGCTAAGTCATAATGAAGCTTTGTTTGCTTTGAACTAGAAGGTCCAATTTGTAGTTGTATATCTCTAAAATCTACTTACAATAAGAGCGGATATTGTTATGGATATTGTTCATGAAATAACGTAAGATTTCTTTATGAAAAGAGCTTAATGAAATACATTCAGGCTCAAAGCATCAACATCTATTTTTCTTTGCTTTCTTTTATACCGTATAGTGGTGGATCTGAACCTTCTAACAGAGGAGGTAAGATTATACAGCTGCACACCTCGTAACTTCTCAGTGTCCATAAGGGAAGAACTAAAGAGAACCGATACCATTTTCTGGCCAGGTTGTCTCCTGGTTAAACGCTGTGGTGGGAACTGTGCCTGTTGTCTCCACAATTGCAACGAATGTCAATGTGTTCCAAGCAAAGTTACTAAAAAATACCACGAGGTAGGTATACAATTTTCTTTTTGGTTTCCTTCGGGTATTTTATGTCGTAGAACAAAACAGTGAATCTGAAATGCGTTTATGTTTGGAAAAAAGACATAGTATTCATGGGGAAAAAAATTAGGTCTACAAATAGTTTATGTTTTTATTTTTTTAAATTAGCACCTTTAATTAAAATTCCAGATATTAGGGATTTAGAAAGCTTATTCTCTGGTAGTATAACATGAGTTGTCAGTGGAGTTTTTGCCTCTCATACCAAAAATAAAGTGTTTTCTAAGGGAAAAATAATGAGTAAAGTTTTTCAACTTTTAAACTTTTCAAAATATGAAGGAAAAATATTTCAAAGACAAGCTCAGAGATAAATTATTGTCTACTTTGGAGAAAGGAGAGCTTTGATATTTATTTTTCTACTTGGGACAACAGAGACTCCTAAGATGACATATTCATAATTATAATAAACTTTGTACTATTCATGTTGCTTCAAATAACATGTTAAACTTTGTGTGGATGTTTTAACCTTTCATCTCTTTATTCTTTGGAATGAAAGAAAATATAATATGACATGTTAGTAATTATTGTTTTTTAGAACCCTGGAAACCTTAGAACTTGTACACTTAATGTTTTTCTTAGTGATGGAGTCTCCCAATTAAATCCCAGCACCTCCCCCAGCAGCATCATACAGCATCATTCTATCAGGAAGCCATCCTTCTTGATGAGTCAACTTGAATTTCTACAAAACATTAACATTAGACCAAGTCAAAATCTGCCCTTCTGACATCATTTCAATATGACTGCCTTTCCTTTCATTTTTCCATTAAATAAGAATACAGAATAAATATCTACCTAATAAATAAAATGATTTTTCATATGCATCAAGATTTCAGTGAAACCCTTAATGAAGTGAAAGCCGAGCTCTAGAATGGAAACAGGGTCCCTTGTCTTCACGAATCCAGTGCTTTTTTTCCCACTTTATCAATTGCCAACACAATATTGGTGAAGGGCAGGAAAATCATGTCATAGGAAGTGTAGTTTAGGAAACCATGCATGTTTAGGTTACCTAACAGATGAGGGTTTCACTGAACACTTTATGCATATGAAAAATCATTTTATTTATTAAGTAGGTATTTATTTCATGTTATTTTATTTAGTGGAAAAAAGTAAAGGTCGTGAAGTAATTTTTAAATGAAGCCAGAAGGGCAGATTTTCATTGGTGTAATTTAAAGGTTTTGTAAAATTTAAAGTTGACTTTTCAAGAAGGATGGTTTCCTGATACATGTATGGCACCTGATGCTGCTGGAGGAGGAGATGGGATATAATAATTGAAGAAAACTAAAAGATACTGTAGCATGATGATGTTATTAATACGATTCTTACTTTTTGTGTCAATCACTGGATCTCTTTGTGGGAAGACATTTTAGCCAAATAAATATATTTTCTTAATGATTTTTCTAAGTTCCACATAAGAATTTTCAGAAAAGCAAGTCAGGAAATTTTATATGTATAAACTTAGATGTTGTATCTTCATTGAAATGCTGGTATCCTACCAGTCCTAGCATGACTAATTCATCCTCAGCGCATCTGTAGGGCTTCAAAGGTACTCTATTAGAGAACTTTTACTATTTCAAAATTATTGTCTATTTTTCTTTGTTTCTGTTGAATTGAGAGCTAAGGAAAACAAAAGTCACATTGCAGTGTAATGCTTGAGAACACAAACTCCAAAGCTAGACATCCCAGTTTTGAACCTAACATTTGTTTGCGTGTGACTTTGAGCAAATTGCTTAGCCCTCGTGCCTAAATTCCTCATCTATAAGGTGAGTCTCCAACCCTCATACTTTATTGTGAGGATTTAGTGGGTTGATATTTACAAAACACTTAGAATTAAGCCTGGCAATTTTCATGCCATTAATATATATTAGCTGCTCTCTCACTCATCTTTGCTTTTTCACTGTGCCTAGTCTTATTCTTTGGTTATGGTAAATGATCAATAAAGATTTAATGAATTTTGCCCTGAAGCAGGAAAGGTATTCTGGCCAAAAGATCTACAGGATACTCTGACAATAGTAAAATATTTGTTCCTTTTTCTCTGTTCTTACTTGGCTTAATAATTTTCATCTTGTTTATATTTTTACATATTTAATTTTTTATGAAATAATAGTCTTACATTATTACATTATGTCTGTTTGTTTTGCACAAACAAACCTAAAAATCTATAGCATTCAGTTGCCTGATTCTAGTGCTGAATCCCTGTTCCCAGTGCTCTGTGGTTCTCAAAAGTTCAAGGTCATTTTGTTTGAACGTGTTGAGCAATGGTCCATGAGCATTTGTTCCTTGCCGGTTCTCTCTGTGTCTTATCTACTATCTTCCACAATCTCTGGCTCAGCTTCTCCCTGGACATTCCTTTTCATGGACTTATCATTTTAATGTCAACCTCTCCGTCTAAATTTTCTGAGATGAACATTAGCCCTGTTTCTTTTCTGGTGGCATAATCTATGTCCTTTTCCTCTTTAATATTGTCTGGGACCTGCTGATCATTTTCCAAGTCTACTTTTCTCCTCCAAAGTCAAAACTTTCAAAACGAATTAAAAACAAGAACACTAATTGTGTCCTCCACCATTAGAATTTCTTATCCAGGACTTAAATTTCTAGAACATTAGAGATTCTTCTGCTATTTGTAAATCTCCATGAGCATCAGCAGACAAAGACAGGAGACTTTGATTCAGCAAATGCATCTTGGCATATGCATGCTAGAGGAAGCAAGGATTGCAGCCTGGCCTGACTGTTAGGACCGTGTATGGTGGCCTCTCTAACCTTTACCTTACATAGTAATGTTTTTTTCCTTGCTGAATGGGAAAATGCATACAGGTGGACATAGGAATTGAAGACATTGGCTATGCCAATATTGCAATTTATCTTACCCACCCACCCAACCTCATTCCAGAAACAATTTGTAGCAAGAGTGTGATAAGGAATAGTGCCAATATCTGAAATGTAGTTAGTCTGACACACTAAATTGTTCAAAAATAATAAATCAGTACTAATATAAAATAATATTCAGTAGCCATTGAGTTAAATTTCACATTAAAGAAATAAAGTCAAAGTAATTTTTATTTCAGAATTGTGAAATAGATGAGAAAACTACTTTAAAAGTTTATAATTTCTAATAGTTATTACAAGACTTTGAAGTTTATCTCTTCAGGAAGAAAGTTACTAAATAAATAGAATGTATGAGCAGTGATATTCTGAGTCTATAAAATTATTATCTATCTCTCTAATAATTCATCTCTGGGCTAGGTACAGATAAAGGCTGTGTCACTTACTCTGTCTAAGCCTCTGTTCACTCATGTGTAAAATAGGGGTAATAATTGTAAATTACTTCATAGAATTCTTGTGAGTTAAAGTATGTAAAAACGTTATTATTGTGCCTGGCACCCAGTAAGCATTCAAAAAATGTTAGCTAATTAACCTCTGATATTACCACATACTCCAGTGAGGTATGCATTCTCTGTTTTTCTTTTAAGTCTTTAAATAGAACAGTCATAAGACTTGACTTGTGCCTTTTTGGATTAATGAACATTTTTAGGACTGGTAGCTTTTAGAAATGGCTTTATGAGGTTATCTATGTCGTATCCAAAAAGTAGAGATGCTAGAAAATTTCATATTATTTTGTGCTCTGGCCTTTGTTCATAATCCAAACAAAATACAATTTCCTAAACTTTATTGTTTCTGTCATAAGAAATAAAATGTAATACACTTAAATAGGTAGCAACACCAAATACTTTAATTAATATTTTATAGAATACACAACTGCATCTTTTTGTCATAGTATTAAGAGGAAATATGTGTAGTATAAGTGTCAATCTTGCTGTATTTTTATTAAAACCTTGACAATCTGAACTGCAGATAACTTTATTTAATAGAGGCATCATTGTTATTATTGCCAAACCTCTTCTCACTGCACAGTAGGATCCAGCTGCAGGAAGTTAGCTGTGACTGGGGCTGATGTCTATGAAGTACATCTAATCCATCTCATCAAGTTTATAGAGGACTTGAAGTGTAGCCAAGAAAATTAATGAGTGGCATAATTGAGCAGACTCAGCTGTGGAGTGATCATGTTTCTTTCCACAGTATTTCTGCACTTGAGTGTATTGCATCAAGTATAAATATTTGTTAAATGTGTGAATAAATGAATGAGTGAAAGAAAGAGACAAACAGAAAAACGAATTTTATATTGGTAGTTCCAAAATACTTAAGGTGAAATTCTAAAAGAGTCAGATAAATAAAATAACAATTGCGTGGTGAGTCTTTCCATTTAAGTACTGTTCCTTATTCAGAGACAGAATGCTTCCAAATTGTTGGCATTAAAATGTCTGTGCTTTCATGAAACGATGATGTTTTTTTTTTTTTTTTTTTTTGGTGGGAGAGTGTTTTCATAATGCGTGCTCTAGGAAAAATTAAAATGTGTGTCTTTCTTGGGCCGCAAGATTCTTTTCTAAAACGTTACTTGTTTATAAAAGCCAGTCATAGACATTCGTTGATTTTTAAAAGTGGCTTACTATTATTCCCTTTCAGGTCCTTCAGTTGAGACCAAAGACCGGTGTCAGGGGATTGCACAAATCACTCACCGACGTGGCCCTGGAGCACCATGAGGAGTGTGACTGTGTGTGCAGAGGGAGCACAGGAGGATAGCCGCATCACCACCAGCAGCTCTTGCCCAGAGCTGTGCAGTGCAGTGGCTGATTCTACTAGAGAACGTATGCGTTATCTCCATCCTTAATCTCAGTTGTTTGCTTCAAGGACCTTTCATCTTCAGGATTTACAGTGCATTCTGAAAGAGGAGACATCAAACAGAATTAGGAGTTGTGCAACAGCTCTTTTGAGAGGAGGCCTAAAGGACAGGAGAAAAGGTCTTCAATCATGGAAAGAAAATTAAATGTTGTATTAAATAGATCACCAGCTAGTTTCAGAGTTACCATGTACGTATTCCACTAGCTGGGTTCTGTATTTCAGTTCTTTCGATACAGCTTAGGGTAATGTCAGTACAGGAAAAAAACTGTGCAAGTGAACACCTGATTCCGTTGCCTTGCTTAACTCTAAAGCTCCATGTCCTGGGCCTAAAATCGTATAAAATCTGGATTTTTTTTTTTTTTTTTGCTCATATTCACATATGTAAACCAGAACATTCTATGTACTACAAACCTGGTTTTTAAAAAGGAACTATGTTGCTATGAATTAAACTTGTGTCATGCCGATAGGACAGACTGGATTTTTCATATTTCTTATTAAAATTTCTGCCATTTAGAAGAAGAGAACTACATTTATGGTTTGGAAGAGATAAACCTGAAAAGAAGAGTGGCCTTATCTTCACTTTATCGATAAGTCAGTTTATTTGTTTCGTTGTGTACATTTTTATATTCTCCTTTTGACATTATAACTGTTGGCTTTTCTAATCTTGTTAAATATATCTATTTTTACCAAAGGTATTTAATATTCTTTTTTATGACAATTTAGATCAACTATTTTTAGCTTGGTAAATTTTTCTAAACAGAATTGTTATAGCCAGAGGAACAAAGATGATATAAAATATTGTTGCTCTGACAAAATACATGTATTTCATTCTCGTATGGTGCTAGAGTTAGATTAATCTGCATTTTAAAAAACTGAATTGGAATAGAATTGGTAAGTTGCAAAGACTTTTTGAAAATAATTAAATTATCATATCTTCCATTCCTGTTATTGGAGATGAAAATAAAAAGCAACTTATGAAAGTAGACATTCAGATCCAGCCATTACTAACCTATTCCTTTTTTGGGGAAATCTGAGCCTAGCTCAGAAAAACATAAAGCACCTTGAAAAAGACTTGGCAGCTTCCTGACAAAGCGTGCTGTGCTGTGCAGTAGGAACACATCCTATTTATTGTGATGTTGTGGTTTTATTATCTTAAACTCTGTTCCATACACTTGTATAAATACATGGATATTTTTATGTACAGAAGTATATCTCTTAACCAGTTCACTTATTGTACTCTGGCAATTTAAAAGAAAATCAGTAAAATATTTTGCTTGTAAAATGCTTAATATCGTGCCTAGGTTATGTGGTGACTATTTGGATTAAAAATGTATTGAATCATCAAATAAAAGAATGTGGCTATTTTGGGGAGAAATGTGTGTGTGTGTGTGTGCACTCAAGATTTATCTCTTGGACTCTGAGAAAATGAAAGATAAAATTTTCTGTTATGATTTTCATTTAGCAAAAGCATATGTCAATTCAAAAGACAAAAAAAGGGAAGATCCCTGTGAGCCTTCTCTGCCTCTTGTTTCCAATGCCTCTGAGCAGTGGTTTTATTTTTCTTACTAGTCTTAATACAGATTTCTGGTAATTTAAGTTTCACCTGACTTGAAAGTTGTATGGTTTATGAAATGCTTGGTGATAGGTGGTATGGTAGTATGAAACTGGAAAAAAACTTGCAGGTTTCCATTCATGTCTTCATTGTCACTGGCAACTACTAAATGGGGTGAGCATAAATTGATTTGGTGTATGGATTATTTTACATTGCACACTTCAAGATATGGTTCCTCAGTTCCAGACATAGACTCCTATTCAGGGCTGGTATCTTCAGCATCCTTTCCTCAGCCTTTCAACTTGCCAGAGATGTCTAGTGTCCACGGCCTTCTGTCTTCAGACTGCTCTTCAGGCAAGCACCCTTTTCCTGTGCTTTGACACCTGCAGTTCTGCCCTTCTCCAACTATGTGGAAAACAAAGAAACAAAATGAGCCTATGTGTTCTGTCTTACTTCCTTACTTTTTCCTAGTTTTGTCCTATCCATATAGAGGCCAACTAGATATATGGAATCTATCTATGCCAAGTAGTAAGTAGTTGGCAATTTACAACTTTCATTAGTATAGTAAAGACTACTAAGTCTTAGTAAATAGCCTGTTTAACTGTGTTTAATCTATTGTTTCCAATCTTTGAACGAAATATATTTTCCCTTTTTTAATATTTTTGTTTACTTACAAAATCTTGACAGCCAGAAGAGATCATAAAGGTACCAGTTCTCAGTTGCCAGTCGGTGATTGGTTACCATGTGAGGACTAACCACTTTATAATCACTTACTCATAGATCGTCCTGTGTATTTTACTAAACGCACACACACACACACACACACACACACACACACACATAAATAGCACATGTGACCCTAATTTCTGAGAAGTCCAGTAAGTATTGACTGTATTGACCACACACTGTTTTGTGTATGATATCTGTTTCAAGCCTTTGTCCTTGAGCCATGGGCTGTTTTGCCTAGTGATGTTTACTAAAATAAAAACAAGCCTTAAATGTCATGAGGCAGGTGTTCATGTCTACATTTTTCATTTCTGCATCCCATTTCTACATTCCCTCCCTCATCTAATAATTCTCATGTGCACTTGGAAAAGGTGCAAAGACCAAAGTAATGAGAAGCTACACTGTGAGAAACATCCTGGCTATGACTTGGTTACCCTCGATGCATCCCTGTCTCCAGGTGCATTGACTATGGTTTGGTTACCCTCGGTGCATCCCTGTCTCCAGGTGCATTGACCATGGTTTGGTTACCCTCGGTGCATCCCTGTCTCCAGGTGCATTGACTATGGTTTGGTTACCCTCAGTGCATCCCTGTCTCCAGGTGCATTGACTATGGTTTGCTTACCCTCGGTGTATCCCTGTCTCCAGGTGCATTGACTATGGTTTGCTTACCCTCGGTGTATCCCTGTCTCCAGGTGCATTGACTATGGTTTGCTTACCCTCGGTGTATCCCTGTCTCCAGGTGCATTGACTATGGTTTGGTTACCTCCAGTGCATCCCTGTCTCCAGGTGCATTGACTTCTGCTTGTGATTTGGTTTAAGAAAAGGCAGAAAATGCAAGTTTTACACTTAATGTAATATCCTTATCTCTAAAAGGATAATGTGATAGCCTCCCTTCTGATATGTTGGACTGTTCCAATTATGTATTATAAACACAGTTAAAAATTACAACATCCTTTACATTCACAAGAAGGAGTAGGAAAATTGAAAATACAGCACAACTCTTAGTTCAGATGCTGTAACAAAATACTACAGACTGGCAAGCTTTTAAACAACAGAAACTTATTTCTCACCATTGGATGTTGGAAGTCCACCATCAGGGTACCAGTATGGTCTGGTTCTGGTGAAGGCTGTCTTCTGAATTGCAGACTGTCATCTCTGTGATGTCCTCACTTTATGGAAAAGATGGTGAGATAACTCTCTGTGGACCGTTTTGTATGGGCACAATCCTATTCATTCACAATCCTCCACCCTCATGACCTGATTACCTCCCGAAGATTCCACCTTTTAATACCATCCCATTGGGGGTTAGGGCTTCAAATATGACTTTGCAGGGACACAAACATTTAATCCATTGCAATAGATCACTTGCTTTACATACTGTTTTCCCTACATGCCCCATATGTAATCTATCAGGAAGTCTCATTGACTTTGATTTTTTGATCTGTCTTGTATTTGTCTCTCCCTCTCCATTTCTGTAGCTCCTGCCCTAATACAAACCCTCATCACGTCTCACCGCCTTTATCCTGCAACAGCTCCATTTTTTGACTCCCCCTCTCCCTGTCTCTGTTCTCCCTCTCCTCTGATCCATCCTTTACTCCACTAACAGAGGGGTCTTTCAGACAAATCTGATTGTCACTTGGGTGGAAATTTTATGATGCAACTCCACATGATTAAACTTTAATCTTTGTGTCGTGGACAGAATCCTTCAAAATGCCATTGTTTACTATTTTCTGCTCATTTTGTACCATTAAACATAATACAATTCAATATTATGAATACTTGTGATTTTCTGAAAATACCAATATCCCCTCAAATTTCTGTGCTGGCCCATGCTGTGTTTTCTTTGGAGCACTGTCGGAGTGCTGTTCCTACACTTACCTATCTCTGTCACTTCTGCTTAAGTCTCAGCTCAACTGGACTTCTCAGTGAAGCTTTCTTTCCTACCTTCAGTCCCACTGGCACCATTTCCATTATGCTTCCAGGGATATTCAATTACAAATATTGTCATATCATATTATAATGACTTGCTCCCATTTTGATTTCTCATTAGACCCCCAGTCTAATTGCACTCCTAGCAAGAATTATCTCATTCTTCTTTCCCTCAATGCCTAGTTAGGAATTTAATCAAATTAGGGGGTCAGAAACAATTTACATTGATGAGTAAGTAAATATACAAATGAACCAATGTGTTTTTCACTGAATATGAAACAACTCTAGAGTTCCTAGATATCTCTAAACTTCAGCTACCTAATCTATAAAATGAAGTTAGTAGATTGGAACTGGGTGTTTTTTAGTGGTAAACAGTCCATTCTACTAGTACTGTTGGGGCATCTACCAAAAGGACCAACCCTAACCCTAAAAGGAGCAAGCCAAAAAGTCTTGCTCCTTTTGGTGCAAGGTGATACAATTACTTTTTGTTTAACAGTGCTTTGAGAATGTGTTTGGTTGCCAGTGAATGACTTTCCTGCCAACCCTATCTCAGGTACCATGACAGATATCTCAGATAACTCTTTTTAAAGTTACAGAGATTAACACATTTATGTATTATTTGTATCTTAGACACTTTTTCCATAGTATGATTAAATACTGTCAATTTAAAACTATATTTAAAATATGAATATATGAAGATATCCATGATTGATGATTATGAATAATCCTGACTGACTGAAAAAATGCTGATTGATTTTTGCATCATCAAACCTAACGTACAACTCTAGTGAACACTCAGTTTCCTGAAAATACTGATGTCTCCATATATCTCCATGCTAACACATACTGTGTTCTCTTTGTGGGGCACTGTTCCTGCACTTACCTAGCTCAATAATTTCCTCTCACTTTACTAAAATACTAATTATGTCTCTTTATTCTCTGCCTCAGAAAGCATTTGCACACCACCTATACCAGATTGAGTTTCTTCCAAAACTGCTAACCTATTGCAGTAAATCTTATCCAATATAAATTTATATGCAATTTAAAGAAGAATTTAACTATTTCTGTAGAGAGTATGTATTTTTGGATTAATAACTATAATTTTTTAAAATTCCACATGCAATTCCAGCTGGCTTTTTTACAGAAATTGACAAAGCTGATCCTAATATTCATATGGAAATGCAAGACTCCCAAAACAAAATCTCGAAGAAGTGCAAAGTAACACTACTCGATTTCAAAACTTACTACAAAGCTACAGAAATAGTGTGGTAAAGTTAATAAAGCTAGACACGGAGAACAATGGAATAGAATTGAGAATCCAGAAATAGATCCTTAAATGTATAGTCAACTGATTTTTGACAAGAATTACAAGAAAATTCAAAGGATAAAGAATAGTGTTTTCGACAAATGGTGTGAAGACAACAGTATATGCACATGGAAAGGAATAAGATTGGAACCTTTCCTCATACCATGTGTAAAAATTAACCCAAAATGAATCAACGACCTAAATGTAAGAGATAAAACCTTACATTTAGAAGAAAATGTGTGTGTCTTTGTATTAGGCCATGGTTCTCAGGACACCAAAAGCACAAACTACAAAAAAAAAAAAAAAAAAAAAAAAGGATGAGCAAGATATCATCAGAATTAAAAGTATTTGTGCTTCAAAGACACCACAATAAAATGAAAGTGTTGTTGAGGATGTGGGGAAATTGGAACTGGTATATTGTTGGTGAGATTATAAAATGTTCCAACCACTTTGGGAAATGTGCAGTTGTTACAAATGTTAAACATAGACTAAATATGACTCAGCAATTTCATTCCTAGGCATATACCCAAGAGAACTGAAAATTCTGCACAGAAATATTCTTCACATTTTTCACAATAGCCAAAAAATGGAAATTGCCAAAACATCGGTCAACTGATAAATGGATGAACAAAGTATGGTATATCTAAGCAATGGAATATTATTAGGTAATTAAAAGGAATGAAGTACTTATACACTCTACAGTATGGATCAACCCAGAAAACATTATGCTAGGTGAAAGAAGCCATTCATATTCTATGATTCCATTTATATGAAATATTCAGCATCAACAGATCAATAGACACAGAAACTAGGTTAGTGCTGCCAAGGGCTACAGAAAGGGGATAAATGGGGAAAGACTGCTAATGGGCTCAGGTTTTCCCAGAGTAATGAAAATATTCTGAAATTAGATAGTGATAATAGTTGTAAAAGTGTGAATATACTAAAAACCAAAGATTTATACACTTTAAAAGGGTGAATTTTTCAATATGTGAATTGTATCGCAATAAGGCTGTTTTCTTTTAAAAAATTATAGTTGTATATAATGTAGTATTTAAGAAATAAAGTTTTTCTCCCCCTCCCGCCAAACGAGGAATAAAGTAAAAGAAAAATCCCCCAAATTCTGTCACCTCAGTGTACATCATTTCAAGCTACTCTCTATGAATAGAAGAATATAGGTAAAAAAAAAAATGGATGATGTGATAGAATCATTGGTCTCAGTTCTGTCTCATACAGTAATATTTGACATCTGTACTTTTGCCATGGCCTAATGGTGATGGGAGTATATTTTCCCACTTGTTGAATTTAGTCTTTGTCATATGTCTTGCTTGAACAAAAGGCAAAAAAAGTGCCTGTAATGTGTATTAAGGCTTCAAATGTGCTTGCACAGATGGGTTTGATTTCTTTGACTTCTGCTATCACCAGGGGAAAACATGCAGCAGATTTGAATCCAATCCATGCTGTGTTTTCAAATCCAACTGAGTCCAGACAATCCACAGATCCTTCAGTGAGAAATTAATGCTTCTTGTTGGAAGCTACTTATATTAATTCTCACTCTGCTATAAAGAAATACCTGAGACTGGGTAATTTATAAAGAAAAGAAGTTTAATTGACTCACAGTTCTGCATGGCTGGGGAGGCCTCAGGAAACTTACAATCATGGCAGAAGGGGAAGCAAACACTTTCTTGTCACGTGGTGGCAGGAGAGAAAAGTGCAGAATGAAGGGGGGAAGAAACCCTTATAAAGCCATCAGATCTCATGAGAACTCACTATCATGAAAACAGCATGGGGGAACTGCCCCCAAGATCTAATCACCTCCCAGGAGGTCCCTCACCCAACACATGGGGATTATAGTTTGGATTACAATTCAAGATGAAATTTTTGGGTGGTGACACAGCCAAACCATGTCATTAATAAATGTTGAGAGTGTTGTTATGCAGCATTATTTGGCAATGATTGACTAATAGATATTATTTCATTTAACCTGGGGTCACATGGGGTGACATTGTATTTTTTAGTGAAACTTGAAACTTATAAACAAAAAATTGAAATGAAGCAGGAAAAACATGCATTTTGGAAAATGTTTTATCAACGTGAGATATAACTTTCTAAAAAATCACTAAATCTGCAAAAATTATTGAAAACATTAAAAGCATGGAATTATTTCCTAAGCACCTGCTTTTATTTCAGTCAGTATGTGTTCATTTGCTATTAAGAAAGAAGAGGAAATAAGCCCTTTGAATAACTTAATTGTACATTTTAAAATAACTAAAAGAGAGTAACTGGATTGTTTGTAACACAAAGGATAAATGCTTTAGGGGATGAATAGCCCATTATCTGTGATGTGATTTTTACACATTGTTTGCCTCTAAAAAACACCTCATGTATCACATAAATATATAAACCTACTATGTATCCACAAAAATTAAATATAAAATTTTTTAAAAGCTGCAAAAATTAAGCCCTCTTACATCTTAGCCTACCTCTTCAACAACTATCCTCATTTTTGTTTATTATATTGTTTATTATTTAATAAACATTGAATAACAATATACATTTAATATAAAAAAGTAAAAACATTTAGTAAACATTTAAGTTATGTTTATGTCTTAATAAACACTTGTATAATGTGAAGCACTTGGGGAAAATTTCCTCTGTTTTTTAGGTTATTTCTCTTTCCAAACTTGTTTATTACCTCTGTCTGTGTGTGTCTCTCTTTCTCTATTTCTGTCTCTCTCTTCCTCCTCCCTTCCTCTCCCCCTTCCTTTCTTCTTCCTTTTCTTAACATAAGATATTTGCATAATTCTCATGCCTTTATTTTTTTTTTCTGATTATTTACATGGTTCATAGTTTATGTCCTGGTTACTATTTACTCTGATATGGGAAGAGTGAATTCTTGATTCCATTTTCACTTTTCTAAAACGGATTTGCCAAACTGAGCTATAATTGAATGATTAGGTACAGTCTACTTAATCTTCTATTTCATTTGGAAAAAGGAGCTTAAGAACAACTGGAGGAAAGTGCAACCTTTTGATGAAGGAATTCTGCTCAGCTCTGTCACGATATCTATTGCTGGGCTTAACTCTGGTAGAGGCTTGTATCCATTCCTCATGCAGTGCACTAAGGGAACAGCTGAAACAGGCTTTGGATCTTATTCATCACTCAGTGTGAAGACGTCGAGGCAACACTTTCATCTGAGGGCATCAGTCTGAACTTTTCAATACCCACGTTTCACCTGAATCTCCCCCAAAACCATGTTTTCTTCCCCTCTACTTGCAACAGAGAAAAGAGGATACTACCTCCTCAAACTGCTTCTCTTCAAGCTTGGCCGTATTAGTGAGGATGCTTAGAATTTTATCTCAGGACTATGAGGTTAGAATGAGATTTATCCTAAGTCTCACCATCAGCATAAGCTACTCCTTCATTCCTAAATGATCATGCTCTAAAATGTATAGCATGAAGTGTGTCTCTTTCATTGAATTCTATTAGTAAATTAACTCTTTGTTGGAATTTTGTTTCTGTGATTCAGCTCCCTTTCACTACTAATATCCTGATGTTAGAAAACATTTTAAGATCATAAATTGTTATAATTTACCAATAATTTTATTTTTGCTTGAATGCTTATTTTTTATTGAGATATGTTATTTTCATTTTATAGTTATAAACTAAATAGTATATGACCCTATAGAAACATATGCAGTCTATATTTCAATCTTGCTATAGATTCAATTAAAAATGTTATTAATGCTACTTCATACTAGGAAGATTATGGATATTCTGCCCATCATGGAGAACATTGGGATATCATCCTAATCTCATTTGTGACATAGGCTCTTCTACAGAACTCAGGTAGGAAATACAATAATTTCCTAAGCTAAATTTAAGACATTATCTACAAGTGTTTTTCATCTGTTTAGGAAAAATCAAATTAGTATAAATTTTGTAATGATCTTCAATCCAACTTATAAGTAAATATTTTACTAAGTTCAACTTTTAACTCTGTTTAAAGATCTCAGTATTACTCCCTTAAATGACAGCTTCAATGTAAGTCTAATTCATGACAGCCCACTAAATACTATTCAAGTTCATATTAACCAAGGGATTGTAGGAGGCAAAAATCAGTTTTTATATAGTTATTCTAAGAAGTAGCTGCCTGGACTTACCAATAGACAACCAGTTCCAACGACATCCTCAGACAGAGCGATGTATATAAAATATAATTTGTATGAAATAACCTGGTTTCTAACATAACTAAAATGTCTATATATTTAATAATAACAAGCAATAGACAATTTTTGAGGAGTAATCTTTAAAATCTGAAAAATAAGATGTATTATTGCTGTCTCATGTTTAATTTGAACAAGTAAAATTAATGTATCCTAACCTTTAACTTTTTTAATAATAGTACCTATATTAGTAGTTGTCTTCCAAATTTCCAGATTGATAACCTTAATTTCAAATGTGTTCATAGATCAACAACTAAACCATGTCATATATATTGAAGGAAAAAATCTATTACAAGGAAAGTAGAAATTACATAAATAATTCATTGACATGAGTTTGATTTGCTTTGTTTTCAGTCCTAAAGCAGCAATCTGAAAACTTGATTTTCCCAGCAATTGAAGTATAATAGTGGTGGGGCGGGGAAGAGGAAGAGGACTGAGTCTGCTTCTTCTGGCCTAGCTCATCAAAGAACTAGAGCTCAAGGGACTATTGTACTTTTCCACTGTGATAAGTAAGAAACTGACCTCAAGCACAAAGTATGACATGAAAAGGCTTAAGCTTACCAATTTTACTTTGAGTATCTTTATATATGTTCTGGAAGATACAATAATTCAACCAAGGAATTTTGATTATCATTATATATTTTGATGACTTATTGTGAATGATTTGTTAAATCAAAGTCTTACTGTATTACATAAAGTTTATCTGTTTTGACAATATATTTTGTCATCATTGTGAAATAAAAGCACACAAATTGTTGTTAGCAAGACATAAGTCTTATTGCAATCTTAACTGGCATGGTCATAAATCACAGTGATTTGTTTTTTAAACTGTCTTTTATCCAAAGATGCTTAAATACTTCGTAATGATTTCTTTTGTGGAAAGTTTTTCATCTTAATTTTTGCAGCTGGTGATTCACTCAGGAAGTGGGAATGTGACATGACTGAATAATTGGTCAACATCACACACAATGCTGTAAAAAACATTTGAAGAAAAGTATGAGGTTCATATTTGGTTTCTATTTATGGGAGAAGGCAAGCTATTTTGCACAGACATACATCTGCTTTTAAATTTAGCTATAAGGTTCCCTGAGTAAACAAAGCCTATGTCCTCCTTCTGTGAAAGCAAGCTTCATTTTTAGTTTGGAGCTGTATTAAAGGTGTTTCCCAATATCTACTTAGGAAAACCTCTGTCCTAGGTGTGCAGCCAAACCCTGGGATCAAAACAGGTCATGAAACCCTCTACCCTTTATCCACAGACGATTGCTATTTCCATCAGGCATGATGAGGGTTGCATAAAGTCATGAATGAGCCACCTCACCACCCTGTAGTTACAGCTTATCAACTTTTGGTTCAAAGACACTTAAATACTTTGACAAGGAATGGCTTCAAACTTTCAGCCCAGCTCTTCTCTTCCTCAAATTTTATGGGCAGCCCTAGGACATCAGTCATCCCATAGAAGTAAATTCATCACACCATGCTCAAAAAGCAGTCTAAGATTTCACACCTAGTAACTGCTCAATTAATTTTGAATTGATACATGTAGAAATAAATATCCAAATTACTTTTCTCAGGCCTTTAATTTTTTCAACTGGTCAATGAGATAATTTACAGTGACTTAATCGTGTGTAACCATGGTTAAATGCCTCCATAGTGTTTTGATGTAATTATAGATGCAAATTCCTGATATTTTTCAGAAACCCTCCTTCCCATGCCCCTCCCCACAAAAAACTAAATTTCCCTTTTTGTTTGCTTAATGAGTTGACCATCAAATTTGTCTGTAGAAATGTACATAATTTCTCCAATTTATGAGTGTAAGCGATAGAGTTAAAATTACCTTTTAGGTCATCAAGTCTTCAATGCAGTAACTAGTTTCACAACATAATCTGAGTGCAACATACATTCTGCCTCCAACTTTCCTCTTCATCTGTTAGATCTGTAAGTAGTTTGAACCAGGTAATCTCAGAGATTTCTTCCAGTACTTAAATTTAAAGCTTTGTTTGAAAACATTTGCAGAGAGAGAAGACATTATTCACTGGGCTGGGATTCTGTTGGACAATCCACAAAAAACAAATCAGCCTCCCTAGAACTTTCATTTTTGAGACTAGGTCCTAACCTTTTTAACAATTAAGACTGTCTACTTCAAATAAAAAAACAACTTCCAAATTCTTCCCATGTTTTATTTTCTACAAGTAAAGCTTACTAGTGCTTGTAACCAGACTTCAGATACTGTGGTTTGATTATTGTGTTCTATGTGTTCCCCACTTATCTTAAAATTGGTTTGCAAGTTACAAAGAACACTGAAACTAGAACCTCCTTTGATGTAGACGTAGTGATCCTGTTAAAGCAGCCTACACTTACATTAGCTGATCTAGTACTTTGCTACTAGAAGTGGAGTTCACACACTAGCAGCATCAGCAGTAGCTGGAGTTTGTTAAGAACTCAGAATTTAGAGCCCTACTACAGACCTACTGAACTGGAGTCTATATTTTAACGAGTCTCTCAATGATTTCTATCTTCTGTAAAGTTTGAGAAGTACTGAATTCGTAGAGTGATACAAGTGTTGATGTGCCTTGAGCTTGTAGTCAATGACAACCACCAGTTATTTTGCAAGTCAGAATTCTTGAACCTGATGCTGATGCAACTGACTTTTACAAAAGAAATGCATGACTTTATATTGTAAGGCTGTCAGTGAATATGTGTGATACTACTCTTTTTTGAAACTCTTTTTTCTCGTTTCACCGTATACCCTTATTCTTGCTTCTCTTTCATGACCTTAGCTGTCAGTGCATGACCAGGCTGTCAGTGAATATGTGTGATCCTACTCTTTTTTGAAACTCTCTTTTCTTGTTTCACAGTTTACCCTTATTCTTGCTTCTCTTTCATGACCTTAGCTGTCAGTGCATGACCAGGCTGTCAGTGAATATGTGTGATCCTACTCTTTTTTGAAACTCTCTTTTCTTGTTTCACAGTTTACCCTTATTCTTGCTTCTCTTTCATGACCTTAGCTGTCAGTGCATGACCAGGCTGTCGGTGAATATGTGTGATACTATTCTTTTTGGACCTTAACATTGCATTCCATCTCCTATGCTGATTGCTGTCTATGAATTCTTGTTTCTTTATATGCTTTTCCTGACTCCACCTTTGCACTTTCATGACTTCAACTACCAGCCCTATGTTGGTCAATTCATACTGTATACCTCTAGCCCTGCTCTTGTCTCGGAGCTCCAGCTCACTTCAATGGAACCACCCACCTGACGATGGAATTCACACTTATCAATTTCCTTTCTCACACCTGCTTCTACTCTTTGGTTTCTCAATTAGTGAGTTACTGGCATCCACCTTACCTCCTAAGGCTAATAACTTAGGGAGCATCCTGAACGCCCCCCACTCTCCATGCCCACTGTGCATCCTGTCAGCTACCTCAATTCCACTGTTGTGTTGGCCCTTTCTGTACCCTCTGCTTCAGCTTAGGCCACTATTGTTTTCCAAGCTTTATTATAAATTTCTTTCTTTTTTTTTCTTTTTGAGACAGAGTCACGCTGTCGCCCAGGCTGGAGTGCTGCAGTGGCACAATCTCTGCTCACTGCAACCTCCACCTCTCAGGTTCAAGTGATTCTCATGCTTCAGCCTCCAGAGCAGCTAGGATTGTAGGCACACGCCACCACGCCCAGCTAATTTTTGTATTTTTAGTAGAGATAGGGTTTTGCCATGTTGATCAGGCTGGTCTCGACCTCCTCACCTCCGGTGATCTGCCTGTCTTGGCTTCCCAAAGTGCTGGAATTACAAGTGTGAGCCACTGTGCCCCGCCTATTATAAATTTCTTAATTGATATTTCTTCTTGCCAATGATTAGTCTTTCTGCACTACCTCTGCCCCTTCTCCAGCACCTCAGTCTCACAAAGACACAAAACACTATTGCTGCAAAGATGGATTTAAAACACAGATCCCTCCTTTTCTCAAAAACCTCCTATGTCACATCATGCAGTAAAGCTCACATGGCTTTATGCTACTCTGAGTCCTGACGCTTTACTAACCCTACTCATCAGTCATTTCTTCCACCATGCCTTGTCTCAGCTCAGTATCTTCATAGGTGCTATTTTTTTCTGCCTTAAATGTCTTTCCCTTTTTCTTTTACTGCAAAACCTATACTTTTTCTAGATCTAGCTCAAATGTTGCGTGTATGCTTCATAGATTGCCTTAAACAACAGTTATCTTGTGCTGTTTTGCAGGGGCTTTGGAGTCAACTCTCAGTCCTGGCAGTAACTACATGATTTTTGGCCATTTATTAATCTCTTTTGATTTATCACATTGCTCATGTATAGAGCAGAGATCAGAGGATCTCTACTGAGAATTAGATTATGAAAATAAAGTATTATGTAAAGTGGGTGTTACACACTAGATGTTAGTAATCACTTGTGCCTTATAGGCACCTGCAACCATGGTATTTGATTTCTTCTCTCAGTAGATTGTGAACAACAACCTCAAGGAGGCACAGGTCCTACTCAACTCACAACATCTTCAGCTTATCCTAGAACAGGCATTCTGAAAATGTTTGCTAAATCAAGATCTTCTTCAAATATGATGTTTTGCTTCAGTGCCCTTTTAGTAATTACAATACAAAAAAAATTCTCAAACCCTAAGTTCTCAACTGTGCTGTACATGGCACGGTTGTCTATGGAATAATCCAGCAATATTCCTCTTTTGATTATTATTTTTTTAAATCCAAATACGCCTCTTTTTCTGCTTTCTTCAACAGAGAATATTCTTACATTTCCACACTCCTCTCATTAATTTCATTGTACTCATTTTTGTCATAGCCATAAAATATGTTTTATAATCCTTTACTATTTATCCCACTTTTTTTTTTTTTTTTTTTTTTTTTTTGAGATGGAGTCTCGCTCTGTCTCCCAGGCTGGAGTCCAGTGGGGCGATCTCAGCTCACTGCAAGGTCTGCCTCCCGGGTTCACGCCATTCTCCTGCCTCAGCCTCCCAAGTAGCTGGGACTATAGGTGCCTGCCTGCCACCATGCCTGGCTAATTTTTTGTATTTTTAATAAAGACGGGGTTTCACTGTGTTAGCCAGGATGGTCTCGATCTCCTGACCTCCTGATCCACCTGCCTTGACCTCCCAAAGTGCTGGGATTACAGGCGTGAGCCACTGCGCCCGGCCTCAACCCATATTTTGTTTATTGAACAAATAAAATTATTCTTTGTATTCCTCTACAAATATTTTAGTCAAAAAACCACTCTTACCTCTGTTTCTTAGACAATCCCTTCACTGAGGTTCTTTCTAGGAGATACTTGTATTTTTCAAAGTATTCTGTTTAATCTCCTGCCATCTTGAGTTGCAAACTAATTCAATCGTGTTGCCAACTCACAGGCCAGAGATGTATTTTGACAAAGATGGCCTAAGAAAGTATGGAGGTGAAGGATAAACATATCTTTTGTTTGAAAAAAATACATGCAGAATTTTTCCATTAAGATAAATTACACATCCTGCGTCTCAATGTGTTGGCTTAGTATTTTCTTCAGGTTTAAAAATTTGTTGTTCATTGATAATTTGTTTTAGGAATGTTACTGTGTTTGAGGGATTCTTCTTTCTAAGAATAATTCTATTGCATCTTTTGATAAAAACAAATTATTTAGCTATGAATATCTACAATTGCAATGTAAATCAACGGGAAAGCAGGATTCCATTATAGAATTTTCTCAAGAATTCAGCATTGCTCTCAAGTAGAATGTTTCCTGTTTCTCAAATTCTACTACAGAATTCCATTTATGGGTTTTAGTACCTAGAGCAAGTGCTCTTAGACTGAGGCCAATGGTTGTGCTTGAAATTATTTGTGAACTTCAGAATGTGGTACGTAGCCATTTTGTAAAAACTAGTTTTCTAACACTGTGAAAAGGCTTCTTGATTGGAAAAAGGTTATGAATCAGTGATGTAACAAACAGAGTTAGAAGACAATGCACTAATGATTTTTTCAAATTCTGAATTTCTGAAAAAGTATTAGGAATAAGCCTGAATTTGTAATTAAAGTATACAGAAGACTGGATCTATTGAAAGAAGCCGCACGGCAGGAAGCAGTATGTTTCACTTACAGATGATCTCTTTTATCAACACTGCAGTTGTTAACTTGTGTGTTAGTCCCAATGAAAGCAGATCCTGCAAATAAGTGCCTGTGGGAATCGGGCTTGCAGCCTCACTGCATTTAAAACGTAAAGTTCAAGGATATTTTCACGCACCAACCTACAGCAAGGTGAATTTCACTTCCTTGCAGAGCTACAGGAAGATTCTCATGGATTAAGTTGCCAGATGTGTGTCAGTGATAATTACAAAGAAAGAAAACAGAACCTTCTTTGGTGAAATTATGGGAGAGATGACAGAGAGTGCAACAAAAGCTCAAGCACATTAACCTCCAGTCAATTTTAAACTCACCTCCAACATTGCGACCACCTAATTTTCACATGTTCAGATTTTGCGGCCTTCCCCTCCCCAACCTCCCTGTCCTCTAAGAAAGCAAACCTCACCACGTGCGGAGAGGAAAACCATATGGCTCAGGCAACATAGTCCCAATTTAGATGGGATAAAATAGGAAAAGAACTCTTGCTGGAACATGCCTCCAACAGGTTTCTAACTTCTCAGTAAGCTGTGTCCCTGATGTGAAATTTTTCCATTTAAAATTTGGCTTCATATTTGTTTCAGAAAATACACATATCCTTCAAACCATTCAAAAATGAAATTTACATGTTATATTTCATTTCTCAACATATGAAGCAAATGTGACAACAGCAGAAAGAGCCTCCCTTGATAAAGCCTATCACTGAATGCATTTTTTTTCTTTTGTTGTTTTGTTTTGTTTTGAGATAGAGTCTTGCTCTGTCGCCCAGGCTGGAATGCAGTAGTGCCATCTCAGCTCACTGCAACCTCTGCCTCCCGGGTTCAAGGGATTCTCATGCCTCAGCCACCTAAGTAGCTGGAATTGCAAGCACCCACAACCACGTCTGGCTAATTTTTGTATTTTTAGTAGGGTGGTTTTGCCATATTGGCCAGGCTGGTCTTGAACTCCTGACCTGAAGTGATCTGCCCACATTGGACTCCCAAAGTTCTGGGATTATAGGCATGAGCCACCATGCCCAGCTGCAAATTTTGGAAGAGTATTTTGATTAGACTTCTCTTAATAAAATATTTCCTAATATGAACTCTTGGCATAATTCTTTCCCATTACCTTTTATAAACTTGGTATCTTAATGTCAGTACTTCCTGCTTTCTGCTATTAATATAATAAACATTTTCCATGTCATTCAAGTTGAATAATTTAGTTGAATGATTTCATAATATTTCATTCCATGAATACATAATCATTTATTTAGATCTTCTCTGTCAACATTTCATTTATGACTTTTTGTTGTTAGATTAACATCTTTGAGTCTACTAACAAGTGGATTCCCGTGATAAGTATGATGGTAGTTGGCTAACATTTAACATTTATTATGAATAAATTATAGCAAAATGAATGATGGTACAAATGAACTTTTTTTTTGAGGGGGTGTCTCTTCCCTTACATGAGTGTTTAATCAGCCCAAGATATCTTCTTCATCGCTGAAACCATTTTCCACAGCTTGAATTATGTACAACATTAGGACATTATCAAGGAGGCAATAAAATAAAGTTGTTTGATCTTTTTGGGGGTCTCCACTGCACAAAAATTTCATCTGCATTGGAAGTTACTTTAAAAAATTCCAAATATGTGCATACTCCACATGCTTCTTTTCTTGTATGTAGAATGTTTGTCTGGATAAATAATTCTCCCTTTTTGTCTCTTTGAAAATGCTTTAGTCAAATATGGAGCCCATTAAGTTTAAAGTTTATTTTGCTGTCTGTTTAGCTTAATATTTTTAATTATTATTTTTATAAAATCAAATCAAATAAATTTTGGTTATTTATGGAGAATGTCTGACCATATGGCTCACCTTTGTCAAATATTTATAGTTTGATACTTGCCATTAATACAGTAGTAAAATTATCTATATTTTCCCTATAGTCAGTTGAAGATTTTTTCTCCTTATTTGTCAATTAAGGAATTATTTCTATACTTGTGTAGCTTTTTTGCAATGGGTAGACCTAATCTAGCCAGTAAAACTAAAAGACCCACAATATAAATGTTAAAGTACTATCAAGCTTAAGAGAGAAGAGTTGTAAAACCTCAAAGAGAATGAGGAACATGATGGTTTAAACTCCAATAAGAAGCAGGTGTTAGCTGTGAAAAATTTTCTTGAAAAATCTTGTCAATTCTGCATTAATATAAAGTTGTGTTTTTAATGTCAAGGAAATCTCAGTATTTTCCATGAGAAGTATCAAGAAATAAACACTGCTTTATGAGGTCATGGATTTACTAATATTCTATTCATAGAATCTGACCACACAATCATACGTGCACGAACATACAAACATACTCTCTCACATACACAGCATGCACTCCCATGCACGTACATTTGTACTTTATCAAAATGTGTACAACGTGGAGTTTAGAAGGAGATTCAATACAGAGTATGGTTTTTCTTTTTTTTTTTTTTGACATGGAGTCTTGCTCTGTCGCCCAGGCTGGAGTGCAGTGGCGCCATCTCAGCTCACTGCAAGCTCCGCCTCCCGGGTTCACGCCATTCTCCTGCCTCAGCCTCCCGAGTAGCTGGGGCTACAGGTGCCCGCCACCCCGCCCGGCTAACTTTTTGTATTATTAGTAGAGACGGGTTTTCACCGTGTTAGCCAAGATGGTCTCGATCTCCTGACCTCGTGATCCACCCGCCTTGGCCTCCCAAAGTGCTGGGATTACAGGCGTGAGCCACCACGCCCGGCACAGAATATGGTTTTTATAAAAGTACTGAAAACAGTTGATTCTTGCACAGCACAGGTTTGAACTGCGTGAGTATACTTATACATGGATCTTTTTCAATGCACATATTGGAAAAATTTTGGAGATTTGTGACACTTTGAAAAATCTCAAAGACAAAATTCATAGCCTAGAAATATTTTAAAAATTAAGAAAGTTTAGATAAGTCATGACTGCATAAAACATATGTAGATACTAGTCTATTTTATGATTTACTACCATAAAATATAGACATAAAAAGTTCAAATTTATCAAAATTTATGGACACACACACAGATTATACACCTTGCCGTTCATAGTTGAGAGAAATGTAAACAAGTGTAAAGAGGCAGTATTAATTCATAACTACATAAAATTAACTGTTGTACATACTGTACTTCTGTAATAATTTCATAGCCACCTCCTGTTGCTATTGCTGTGAGCTCAAGTGTTCTGAGTATCCACTTAAGAAGCTGCGTGACAGTAATCATCTCTGTGTGAGCAGTTCCTCTCTCCAACAAATTGCTTATCACACTAAAAAGTGATCTCTTGCAGTTCTTCTGTATTTTTCATTGTGTTTAGTGCAATACTGTAAATCTTGAAAAACATCATGCGACCCATACCAAGTGCCACTACTGATACTAGGAATGCTCCCAAGAACCAGAGAAAGTAATGACATTACAGGAAAAAGTTGAATTGCTTGATATGAACTAGAGATTAAGGCCCACATTTACTGTCATTCACCATTTCAAGATAAATACGTCTAGCATGAAGACCATTGTCAGAAAACAGGAAATTTGTGAAGCTGTCACTGCAGCTATGCCAGCAGGCATGAAAATATTGTACTTTTTGTGAAATACCTTTTTGTCTCATATTGAAAATGAGCTTTTATGTGGGTGGAGGATTGCTATAAGAGAGTCATACCTACAAACTCTAATATGATGCAAGAAAAAGTGAAGTCATAATATGCCAACTTAAAGCAAAAGGAAGGGAAAGATCTCAAGCTGGAGAATTTAATGCCGGCAAAGGATGGTTTGATAATTTTCAACAGAGGTTTGGCTTTAGAAATGTAAAGATAACATGAGAAGCAGCTTTTACCTACCAAGAGGCAGCAGGTGAGTTCCCATTAAGAACTGATCAAGGGTCAACTGTGTGTTTTGGAACTGTGCCTGATGCTTAATGAATACTCAATGAGGAGTTGCTATTGACTGGTTGAATAAGTAACTGAGTAAATGAATGAAAATACTAATATAAACCAAGAATATTATGAGGGCTAAAAATGTAAATGCCCAAAGTAAATAAATTAATGCTCTGAAACATTCACATGTAATTTTTCCTTGACATACCCCCCTAGAATCTGTTTTATCTTATGTGATTCAATCTTTCCTTGAATCGAACACACAGATCAAGTGTTTAAGATATTCTTTGCATCCAAGATTTATCTATTTGACATTTTTTCATGTTTCTTTCTCCTATTCTAGCTAATATTCTTTCCTGTGAGATATTTATACCATACCTTACATCCTACAGGCACATTCTAATACTTTAAAAGCTACTTTAAACATTTTGGAACCATTTAGCTTTTCTTGTTTTCTCTCAGTGCTACAGGATGGAAAGGGACACTTTCTAATTAGAAACAAGTAATATGCTTTCCATATATAACAGTTCATCATTGTACATTACCATAGGGAGCTAAATCATTAATATTGTATTTCTAAGAGAATTTCCTTTTCCCTTTTTACCTAAATGAGAGGTGGGGTTGCTTCATTTCCCTTGACAAATGTTTGAAAACCAGAGCCTCTGCTAAATAGTTTCCAACTATCTGAAATCTGCATTTCATACATTAAACTACCTTCTTAATGTACTTTAATGATTGAATTGAGCTCACTGTCATACTCACTTCTGCCTGATGGTGAATGATTTCCATAAAATTGATGTTTAGCATCTGTCTATACTTTACCACTATCTCATTGTAGTAGGACTGATAATATATTTCTTATAGTAATTTCAGCACCCCAAGAAGGTATTTCCCGTGATAATATTTGCAGGCATCGTGAAAGACAATAAAGCATAAAGTTCATGTTTAGGGCTCTAGGGACAGAGAGAATGTGGTTGAAATTCCAGCTATATCAGTCATCAGCTGTGTTACCTTGGGAAAGTCACTCAACTACACTGTATGTCTCAGAGTACTCAACTAAAAAGAAAAGGGATGATAAAAAAATACCAACCTGATCAGGTTTTTAAGGATTATACAAGAAAATTCATGAGAAATTCATTTAGCTCAGTGCCTGGAACCCTGTACGCATACAGTAAACATTAGCTATAAAATGTTCATTATTAATTGAATTCAAATTGCTGTCTATCCTAATACCTAATTTTGTATTTTTTTAGTGCATTGTCCTTAAAATAATAGGTTCTTGTAACTGATTGCTTAATTTCTTACTCTGTTCCCTATGAACTGCGGAGTATTCTCATTGAGTTCTTGGATCCTGGTGTATATAATACCCATGTCTTTTCTGTATGCTTTCTTAGACACGAACATAAATGGTGCGTAACCAGTGCAGGCTATCTACCCATACATGCAGCTCTTCATGGATGATAAGAGAATATAAGGCCACAATAATTAAGTCTTCATGTTAGAATATTTTAGAGGCCTTTTCCTAATCCTGGTGTATAATCAATTGCACTTCAAGTAATCATAGGGCTCTTTGGTCCTGCCACAGGGACAGTTGAAGGGAGAAGTGAGGCCTGACAGTCTATGAGGTGTGGACATTAGCATATTTCTTGGGAAGGAAGAAAAAAGGAGAGGGTAGGTGAGCCCTTGAGAACTCTTGGGAATTGTTTCAAGACTACTAAGTGGGTAGAGGGGATCTGGCTTTGGGCTCAGGAAGAAGGATAAGGAAATGTGAGAGGCTAGAAAACAAGGGATTTGTAATATTACCAGGCATGCAATGGTTGGCTTTCCACATTACATTCTCAGAAACCATTTTAAAATTCACTGCTATTAACATTACCCCTTAGTATTCAACATAGAAGTTCTCTGGAGCAGGTCATTTCTTTAACTAAGATACATAAAAGAAAATGTCAAAAAGGTTTTTGTTTTTGTTTTTTTTTCCTAAAATAAGAAGTGATTCAAATTGAAAGGAAGCAGTTTACATTGTTCTAAATGAGAATCATGTGAATGTATTGTTTTTGTTTTTGTTCTGTATTTCGGGGACTTTTTTTCTCTCCCTAGGAACGGGGTGTTGCTTGATCACAGTTTATTGCAACCCCGAATTCCTGGCCTCTAGTAATCCTCACGTCTCAGTCTCCTGAGTAGCTAGGGCTGCAGTTCCCAGGCCCTGAGACATAATAGAAAGTAGGTAAATACTGAAAAATAACAGAAATCATGCTTTGAGGTTTACTCATTAAATTATGGAAAAGATACCTTCATAATTTATGTTATTGATACAGTCAACAATTTAGCTATAGCCATTGTTACATCTTTTGAATGTGTCTCATTACAGCCAACTATTGAGTAGCTATGTTCAAGAAAGATATTCTCTGCTAAAATTATAAATTTAGGTTTAAGTTTGGGATCACCTTCTCTTAGTAAACCTATACCTGGAGTTTGAGGCTCAAATAGCAATACTTACACCTGCTTATAATGGCACAAATCTATAATTTCTTTTCTGACATATAGGGAGCCCATTATGTTTTGGAATTTAGAATATTTTAAACCTTAAGAGGACAAAACAGTGGGACATATTCTGGATATGGCTTGAATCTGGGGCAGCACTCCAGATTCAAGCAGTTCAATATTTCTGAAGCAAAATGCACAAGTAAGCACTTAAATAAATAAACAAAACAATCAATAAATACTATAAATAACCTCATTAGTTGAAGTTGTATGTTTTCCTAAGCTAAATTTTGGTTAGGTTTTATGGCCATGTGAATTTAGAAAGGCTTTTGAGTTTCAGATTTGCTTGGATTTAGGAATTGAAGATGAGTGACTTATAAATAGCATCTTTGCATAGACCTTCCCTGTTTTTCAATTATCTTTTTTTTTTCAGAATTAGTGTTTCTCAATATATCAGGTCCAGTGTCTCTTTTCTAGTGGAAATAATTTATTACAATATCTTTTTGCTGCTGACATAAAGCACAGAGATAATGTAACCTAAAACCTAAATACAATAATATGTTTTTTAAAGATCAGTGTAATAACCTATGTAAAGCATAAATAAAAGGAAAGAAATGAATAAAAATGAACATATGTAACAACATGTAAGTGTTGAGATTCTAGCCAATCTAAAATACAATAAAGTATTCCAATATCTGCAGCTATGGTTACAATCACTGACTGTGCCAGCTATGAATGTAGACCGATAAGGTTCACTTTATCATCTGTGCCCACACCTAGAGTGGCGTACCAGGCATGATTTTCAAAATGTTCAACAACTCTTGGTAAAGTTCATTTTTTAAAGGAATATATTTTTTATGTTCCATGGTAGCTGTTTTTCTGAAAAATTCAGTATTTCATAAAATAGTGCTTTTTTGGAAAAAAAAATTGGAATTGTATGTAAAATGTATAATGTTCTAAGGTCAGATTATTTCAAGCTGGGCTTCCCCCCTCCATGAATGAGTGTCAGGACACTGGAAATCCAGGCATTGTGCATCATGCAGGACTGTCCTGCCATGCACACTGCTGAACATCTCTCCTCCATGGCCCTTCCCACTAAATGTCAGCAGTGCTCCCTTAATCATGTTGACACCGAAAACTGCCACTATACATTGTCTGAATGCCCTGAGCCTCCCGTGAGAATCACTGACCCATCTAATCCTCACAGCTACCTAATAAGTTCATTTTCTTACTATTGGTTTATAGAGGAGGTCATTGAGGAACAGAGAGAAAGAAAGGAATTACCATTATTGAGTGGCAAAGCTGCATTTTACCTACCACAGACATTTTAACTCCTAGTCCAATTCTTTTCACTATATAGGGCTAATACTTATAAATCTATAATACTTACTTGTTCTTTCTCATTTTTAAATTCTTATGAGGCAACTCTGTCACCTTGTGCTTTCTATCCCCTTCCTGAAACTGCTTAATTCATAACGTTACCTACTCCAGATTTTTTCAGTAGTGGAGAAATTGGTACTTGATGGTCAACTACTAGGAGAAAAAGAGTTATTTGCATTTGAGGATTCAGCCTATTTTTGAAGCTGCCCTACATTCTATTTGAAGATAAATGACCTAGTGAGTGATTTGCCACCTGAAAGAAAGCCAGGCCTCCAAAACACTGGGTGATTGTATTCATTATCTATTCCTGTATAATAAACTACTACCCAAATTAGCAGTTTAAAACAACAAATATTGTTATATCAGAAAGCTTCTGGGGGTTACGAATCTAGGATTGGCTTAGCTACGTAGCTCTGGATCTGGCTCAGAGTCTCTCTTAAGGTTTCATTCAGAACATAGGCTGTGGCTGCTTAATCTGAAGGCTTGACTGGGGCTGGGGGATTCACTTCTAAGCTTATTCACATACTGTTGGCAGGAGCCCTCAGTTCTCCACTGTTGATCACAGGTTCTTAGCATGTGAGTATCCCCTGACCATGACATGATCGCTAGCTTCCCCAAAGAAAACAACCCTAGAAAGATAGAGGAGAAGAGAGAAAACCCATTCTTGCCTTTATGATTTAGCCTTCAAGTTACAAACCATAACTTCTGCCTTATTGTATTTGTTAGAATAGAGTCACTTATTCCAGCCTGTACTCAGAAGAGAGGAATTTGGTTCCACATCCTGACAGAAGGAATAACACAAATTGTAGATGTATTTTGTTTTAACCACTATAATGATCAATTCAGTTCTGAGAATCTTTTCTGATACTTAGTTTCGGCAGAAAACCTAATTCCAGTCTTACTGGTCTACCCAGATCCCTTCAGATGCCCTTCACGTTTTTGTTTGTTTGTTTGTTTGTTTGTTTGTTTCTGCACCTGCCATCGAACTTCTGCTTTGCTGCTAAAGGCTGGTGCTTGCCAAATTTAGAGGCTTGCTCTTGGCCACTGCAGAGCCTCACATATCTAAAGAGCCAGAATACTGGATGAAGCTTTCCATGCCCCAAACACACACACACACAGACAGACACATGCATGCACAGACACACACATGCATGCACACACACACACATACCAACAATCTGTAGCCAGTGACTAACTGCTATAAAAGTTTTTTTAAAAAGCCCACCTCTTTGCCCTAGGGTGGAATAGACTCTAAGGTCTGTTTTCCTTTTCAGAACTCCCTTTGAAATCAGGCTAAATCTGGCCTTCATCCAAAATTTTATTTTTGCTTCGCTTTTCTCCTTTTTCTTTCCTGCATCCTCCTGAACTGGTTCCTCCTCAGATGTTGTTCTTCATAAATTACTTGCACCTGAATCCTTAATTCAGACTCTATATATGTCACATTTTCTTTACCTAGAGCTTTGTAAAAATTTAAAGCCCTATATTTATGTTACACTTGATATTTTATTTAAAGGTATTTTGATTGTATAACATAAAACAGACTCAAGCTAGCTCAAGTGAAAAGGAGGAGTTATAGAAATATAACATATAATCTTATAGCTGTTTGTTTAGGGCATATTTAATATGGCCTGGAGTCACAGGGACTTAAAGAAGGAAACAGAGTTTCCACCTCACGTGGCCACTTTCATCACTGTCTTGATAAGTGGGTCTATTCCATTATTCTGATTTCTCAGAAGAATCCATCAGCTTATGTATATTAACCATGGTCCTATGTAGGTGTCGCTATGGCTTTCTCTATTTTTATAAACTCTCCATTCCATTGCCAATTATCAATTCCTCGTTTCTTGCTTTGTTTCTTGTTTTAATTCTCAAGGCAAAAATCCTGATGAGTCAAGATTCTATATAAAAGCCAGGCACAGAAGGGAGTGGAGTCATTTGATGTTACCGATTGGTTTGCAGGAAGCAAATGGTGAGACAGAATTTTATATAAAAGTGGTTTATTGGCATGTGTTCTCAGGATCAACACCTCTAGAGGAGAGAAAGAAGCAGGACTGGACAGCAGGAGAGTCATGTTCCGATGCAGTTACAATGAAAGCCTCAGCCAACCCCGGAGAGCTCTAAAGCTGGAATGCCCTTCCCAGTTCTGAGTTGAAAGCAGGAAGCTGAGCCTTAACCTTCCTATATCACGTGGTCATTCCATGACAGAGGGTGTAATCTTGGAAAGGGTGGCTCTCTTCAACTAAGGACAATCCAGGGGAAGGACTCACATGCAAGATCTCAGCCACCAAGACTCCCAGCAGCTTTACTGTCTCCGTCCTGAGGGGATGAATCTGTGTACCCCAGCATCCACCAACACAAATACAGATTTGGATTAGATAACCTCTCATAGTCCAGCCTGAGTGGGGTGGATTTATGGCCTTCGACCCAGTCAGCAATCTGCTTGTGCATTGCAGTCTTTGAAGCAGGCTTGTGCACAGGACTGATCCCGTGCAGACTCTGACTGGGGAGAGAAAGAAACTATGGTCAATAAAATTAGTGATAGGTCTGATGGAGATTCAGAAAATGGTTTAGGACATGCAAATTATTTTGTAATATACTTTAGAAGTCATTATATGTATAGAACAGTTAGCCTTATCTGAAGTTCTGCAAATTTAGAAGATGGAGGCAATAGTCAGGCATGATGTGCAAAATCGGCTTTATACACGAATCATAGAATCATACCATAATAATACACTAGAGTTAAATCCACATAAGTCCTTGCATGCTTTACTGTTCTGAGATGAAAAGGATCTTTAATTTAGAATAGTCCCTTTGGTTCTTGCCCCTTTAAAACACACTGAATGCATACGTTTGCTCCTTTGAAAATGTAAAGCCAAATGTTTGTTTAAAGTACATTATAATTCCCTTTACCATCATTTTAAGATGGCATTTAAAGAAGTAAGTGCAGCATCCCTTCCAGTAGAAAAGCCATGAATAAGACTCATCATATAAATATTTTGCTCTATGCTACTGGCATTAATGTATCACGGCTATAAAAAACAACACTCAGTCATAGTGCCAGAGTTTTGCCATGATCTTAAATAGGGGAGCTGAGGTTTAAAGGATTGTAAGCACAAAAAGATACTCTTGAGTGATTTCTGAAAAGGAATAATTGCAATGCACTTGCCTTCATTCTCTTTACTCAGGAGGAAAAGAAGAGTAACAAGTATATGAAACACTTCCACATGCACAAGGTGGCCATGTACACTTTGAGTGGCCAGGTCTATGTATATTCTGGGATCTTGCAGAGGCACTGTGTCAGTTGGGGTGGGGAGGGGATGAGGGTTTAAATGCAAACCACAGAATCCTTTCTGGCTATCTTATGTGGAAAAAAAATGAATGAGAGGAAATTAGGTTGTTCACTGACTCTCTGCAAGAGCCAAAGATTTATGTTCTATTTTTCTCTGCTTGCTCTCCTCATTGTTATTTTTCCCTCTGCAATTAGCCTGTGGTGAGTGCTACTAATTTTTGAAAAGTATATTTGACTATGATACTTATTCATTGAATTCGTGATATTAGAAAGACAGTTGTATGCAGAATCCAAGGAAAAAAGTATTCAAAGTATTTCCCTTTGCTCCCATGATTCGTCATTCATTCATTTAACATATTTTTAAGATGAATAGTATCATTTAACATGTTTTTAAGGTGAATAGTATTCTAGTAATTGCTACCTTAAACATATTATGTAACTTGCAAATTGTTATGTCTTAGGGAATCAATTTCAATGAATGTTCCCTGCATATTGTATTTCTTGGCACATATTCTGTTTTCTACTAATATTGTTTTAATGTTTCTTCTGTTTTATAAAATTAGATACAAACAAATAAAAAAGTGAAAAAATAAAAATAAATTTTATCTAATTAAATCATTAATCATTTCAATTTCTCTCTTCCTTTTCTTCTTCTTCCCCCTCCTTTTCTCCCTCCATTCCTCCTCCCCTTCTTTCTTTTCTCCTTTTCTACTAAGTCAGTCAGTTAGACCTTCAATAATGATTTATTGATCACCAACTCTGTATCAGACTGCGTGGGCTGTGCTGGAAATCACATAAGCAAATAACTTCTCATCACCCCAGGCATAAAAGGATTCATATTTCATTGGAAAATATATTGTTCTGTAATGTAATATTTCACATTTATTTGTGGTAGTGGGCATCTATTATTTATTCCCCAGGATCAATCTCCTCATCTTTATGTAAGAGTGCCCTGGGCCGGGCATGGTGGCTCACGCCTGTAATCCCAGCCCTTTGGGAGGCTGAGGTGGGTGGATCACCTGAGGTCAGGAGCTCGAGACCAGGCTGACCAACATGGAGAAACCCCGTCTATACTAAAATTACAAAATTAGCCAGGCATGGTGGCATATGCCTGTAATCCCAGCTACTTGGGAGGCTGAGGCAGGAGAATCGCTTGAACCTGGGAGGTAGAGGTTGCAGTGAGCCAAGATTGTGTCTTTGCACTCCAGCCTGGGCAACAAGAGTGAAACTGTCTCCAAAAAAAAAAGCAAGAAAGACTGCCCTGAAGTTATTTTTGGGAACATCCCTTTCCCATTTAAATCTTAAAGTTTGGTTAGAAGTGATACCAATCACAGATCCAATGACAGCCACTGCTGGTTCTATTTCCCTGGCAACAGTAATTGGTATATAACCAAATTGAGAATGAAGGCAAAAAAAAAAAAAAAGAAGAAAGAGGGCCTAGTGATGGCCACTTGTGATATTGCTTAAAAAATGGAATCAGTTCTAAGCTTTGCCTGGAGCCAGAATGCTCTACTGACTTTTGTCCTCTCTTTCCCTCTGTCACAATGACAAACAACATTAGAGATCATTGCTTTTCCTTCAGCAGGCTACATCAGAGAAATAAAAGTAGCAAAGGAAGTAGAGAGAGGACCCATGTACCCTTCATCCAGTCTCCCCTACAGTTATGTCTTATATAACTGTAGTGTGATATCAAACCAGGAAACCAGCATTGGCACAATGTGTGTATCAGGTAGACCTATGTCATTTCATTACTTGTGGAAATGTGTGTAAGTGCTCTTAAAATCAAGATAAAGAACTGTTTCATCCTCCCAAGATGACACTCATACAACTCTCTTATTGTAACACTTATCACCACCACCCCCCTACTATCCCCAATCCTGAGCAATAATTAATGTTTCACACCACTATAATTCTAACATTTGGAGATTTGTAGTCTTTCTGAGCATATTTTTTTTTGGCATAGGTTTTTTTTGTGGTTGCTTTTAGTTTTTTACTGTATGTTACTATAGATATAAAATGTGTCACAGTCTATTGATGCTAACATTTTGCTAGTCCAAGCAAAAGGTAGACATTGTGCTTGTCTTTATTCCTTTACCATCACCCATTTACAATATAATTGTCTTAAGTATCTCTCCTATATACGCTGACGACTACATTAGGCAGTTTTATAATTTTTGCTTCAACCATCAAGCATAATTTAGATAACTCAGGAAAATAAAAATACATAATATTTACTAATGTTTTTGGTCCTTCTGTTGTTCTATCTTTTTCTTCTTGTTCCAATACTCCTTCTTTTGTCGTTTTATGTCTGTTTAGAGTATTTCCTTCAGGCAGTCTTTTAAGATAGGCTTGCTGGTGATGTTTTTATTTTTAGTTTTTACTTTTCTACCACGTGAGAACGTCTTGCTTTCTCCTTCACTTCTGAAGGATATTTTCACTGCATACAGAACACTGTATGGACAGTTTTGTTTTGTTTTTTCTTCTGTCAGCACTTGAAAAATGTTGTACCAGTTTCTTTTGGTTTCCATAATTTTACATGATAAATCTGCTGTCATTTGCATTGATTTTGCCCTATAAGTAACATGCCATTTCTAACTGCTTTTAAGATTCTTTCTTTGTCTTTAGTTTTCAGAAGTTTTCACATTTTTTTTTCTTCTTGCATTTATCCCGTTTGGTATTGGCTCAATTTTTTGAATCTGTAGGTTTATGTCTTTCGCCAGATTTGGGAAGTTTTCAGCCGTTCTTTATTTGAATACATTTTTAGCCCCACCGTCTTTCTCTGCCTCTAGAACTCAGATGACATAAATGTTAGACTTTTTATTATAATCCCATATGTCCTTGTTCACCTTTTAAAATTTGTGTGTTTTCAGTCTATTTCATCTCTGTAGCTCAGATTGAGTAATTTCTATTGGTAATTGAGGGTTTTGATTTTAGCTTTGACTTTTTTCAATCTTAAGATTTTAATTTGGTTCTTCCTTATATCTTTTATGTCTTTGCTAAAGCCCTCTTTTTTATTTCTTTCACTTATGTTCAAATTGTGGATGGTTTTTAAAATAATGACTGAGATCTTTACAAGATAATTCTAACATCTTTGTCTTCTCTATGTTTGTGTCTGTTGATTATCCTTTCTCATTCAAGTTGAGATCTTTCTGGTTCCTGATACACTGAGTGATGTTTTAATTGAGATCTGGACATTTTTGTTGTTATGCTATTCTCATGCTTCAGCCTCAGCCTCCTGAGTAGCTTGGATTACAGATGTACACCACCATCCCTGCCTACATTTTCATATTTATAGTAGAGATGGGTTTTGCCATTTTTCCCAGGCTGGTCTTAAACTCCTGAGCTCAGGGAATCCACCTACCTTGGCCTCCCAAAATGCCAGGATTACAGGTGTGAGTGACTGTGCCCAGACCGTATTTTATTTTAAATCGTGCATTTTAGCAGGCATTTCTTGACACCTCTTTAGCAAGGGAAGTGAGTATTGCTTCTCTACTTCCAGATGGGAGTGGAAATCTGGGTTCTTCACATGGCCTCCATTGTCATATACAGAAACAGAGGATCCCTGCTATTGGTTGGTGGGAGTAGACATTTAGGTTTCCCGGTAGACCTCCACTGATACCACTGTGGCTGGAAGGGAGAAGGTGCCTCCTTATTGCTTCCTCTATGGGCTCCATGACATTATGAGGGGTAGTCCGAGTACTACTGAATTGTAGTGAAAGTCTTGACTCTCCACTAGACTTCCAATAAACCACCCTAGTGAGGATGAGGAGGTGTGTCTCATTATGAGACACATAGGCTGGGTGGGGTGGCATGGACATCTAGTCTCCCCACTCAGCCTTCTCTGACACCACCTAAGGGGGAAGGTATCTTGTTATAGCCTTATGAGGGAAGTTTAAGTTTCTACTTGCTACTTGCTGACAGTGATGAGGGTGGATCCTTTTTTTATGTGGTATTTGGCTGCAGCAGAATGTTTAAGTTCTAAAATACATCTGCCTTCTAAGATGCTCGTTTCCCATTCCTTTGTCTAGAGAGAGCAGGCTTGTCTTGAGGCTTCTTTTTTTGGTCTGACCCTATTGGCATTTCTAGGTCATCTGCTTCTCCAGTAGCTCATATATCCAATCTGGTATTTGTAAGGCAAAAAGAAAATCCAGTTCACTGGCCACTGTGTCATTCTTCAGATCTCATGGTCTCCATCCAACTTGCCTTCTTCTCTTCACCTTTCAGAGGTGTTTTATGTTTGTTTTATTTATAACATTCAGGGTTATTACCTGTCCTAAGTGAGAAGGATAGGGAAAACATATCTACTTTTCAGAAGCAGAAGTCCAGAATACTTTTTTAAAAAATAAATATAATGGCAATTTATCAGAATTATTTCATCATGAAATAGTTATTATATTTGTTATCACTTGCAGAATTAATATAGATCATTTAATTAAAGAAAACAATGGTTCCACTGCTGTGTAATAGTTAATTTTCATGTATTTGACTGAAAAAATATTTGGTGGTTTCCTTTATTTCATCTCTATTGTGGTAATGTTTGACTCTATTTTAAGCTCCCAAGCATTCTCTTAATAGTGATGTATAAGCAGTTTAGCTTCATTTCATCCCAGAAATCTAACAGTCAAGAAAATACCTCCTAATTCTTTATCTAAAGCCTCCTCAAAGTTTCTGCCCTATGATGCAGTTTAATTCATTTTGAGAAGTGATGTTCTTGGATCTATTGCAATTCTTTGAACACATGGACCTTTTTTTATTATTCTTCAATTGCTGTCTATTGTGCTTATTTATTATTCTAATTCTGTCTAAATTAGCCTCACAAAAGGAACCTATAAAATGAAGTATTTCAAAAATTAAACTCTAATCATTCCGAGAGTAAGTTGGCCTTGGTATAATTTGCATGGTGTTAGCACTTGGACAATGAGGGTCCTGAAATGGAGAATGATTTAAGAAACAAATGGAAAGACTTGCAGAAGTACTAGCCTGTCTTTGGAGAAACTGCCTTCCTGTTTCATTTTTCAGACCATTGTTACTTGTTCTTGTGTTGGCTTTCATGAAACAAATTTATGTATTTTTGTATTTTTCTTTTTTTTTTTTTTTTACTACCAGAGTACTCTTCGAGGTAATTTGAGACTTTTAATTTTCTAGCAATATATATCTGTTTCCTTTTATTAATGTTACAATAAACTGTTTAGCAGAAACTACACTCCCAGAAGATCTCCTGATAAGGTACACACATAGAAAAATAAAGAAATGCACCATATTTGATGGGAATGAGGAAGGTGGGAACAAATCCAAAAACGTGTATCCTAAAAACTGTTTTAATAAGAAACTAATTTTATTTCTTATAAGGTTGTATTAAAATATGGTTGCCAATTCTTTAGCAAATTAGTATAAAATCCTAAATATTACTTATCATTTATTTAATAAATATGAAATGGTGACTTCTGATAGGAAAAGCATTGTATTTGCACTGTGTAGGGTAGAAACAGAGATAAACAAATGATGTACACTTCCTGCACTTCTCTAAAGAAAGTGCTAAATCTGATTCAAACCGAGTTGAGTGTGAAGTGAGGGTGGCAGAGGGCATGGAAAGCGGTGGAAGCAGGGTGAACAATTTGAAGAAGCGATAAAGCACAAAACAGAACTCTGGAGTCAAAAAACTATGCCAGAAGGAGTAAAGGAGAGTGCTTGCAAATGGAAATTGAGAAAGAAGGAGCCTTCAAGAACAGATGTTTTGTGGAGAGGTGGAAGGATGAGAAAAGTGACTTGGAGTTGAGTGTCATATTTTGACAGCTTTGGAAATTGAATGTAGGAGTTTCTATTTTACCCTGAGACCTTAAGAACTCTTGACAAGTTCAGATAAAAAGCAAACATATGATGAAAGTGTCATTTTAGATTACATTCTGCAGAGGTGTTATTCTATATATCGGGAAAGTGTAAGACCAGAGGCAGAGCATCCACTAAAAATTAATATGGCAAAATCGGTTTTGAGTCCATCAAGTCTAATGATAACAAAGGGAATAAAAGGGGAAAATGATAATGAAAGAAATGCCAAACATCTTTGTTCCTGATAACAGGCATGTAGGAAAGGTGGATTAAGAAGATGCATGGCTGGGGTGCAGGAATAACCAGCAAGGAATCTTAGTGCCATTTGTTGTTATTCTTGAAAGCCAATTTGTAACTTGTTTAAATTGTTTGATGAGAAATTGGAGACAATATTTTGGAATATTTATTCAATAAACTGGCAATGGGAAGAACTACAGAAATAATAAGGCAGTTGTAGAAGACAGTGGAAATCAGTGAATACATTTATCTGACAAGTGGAGGGGGTCAAATGAAGTAAAGAGAAGGGAGTTATTCAATAAAATTAATTTAAGATACCTAAGAGACAGTATGAAGTGGAGAAAATCAAGAAATGTGGGATCACTGTTCTGGTGCAGGTAGAATGCACAGGACGGACAGAAGAGATGACCACTGAAAGGTAACATGTGAATTTATTTCCCGCTGAGATAACAAAAAATAAAGCGAAGATGAAAGTGGAATTGTATCTTGAGAGATAGTTTCTATAACAGTGTCACATATTTGGGAGTTGAGTTCAGTTTCTTCCTTACTAGTTCTGTGACTTTAGGCAAAGTAATTACCGTTCTAAATTTCAGAAGTTTTCTTATTTGTAGAAAACTAGTAGTACCTATCTGGTTTGGTTATGGTAAGGAATAAATAAAATAAATCACATAAAGCAGTAACACAATTGCTGGCACACTGCATCACAATAAATGATATTATTAGTCTTGTTGTTTTGGAAATTTCATTTTGGAGTGATTCACTCATGCAATTCTCTGCTTGAAATAGTATACAGAAAAGTGCTTTCCTTTGCTCTCAGGGCTCTTCTGAGAATGTTAATTCCCCTAGACAACATTTGTATTTTAATAAGGTCCTCAAGTCTAGAGGACAGGATGGGGAAGAAAAGAAGAAAGCTTTTCTGTTCCTCAAATGGCATTACAGAGATGAACACTTATCATGCCTCTCTTTGTGTAAACTGATCCCTCTCCATACCACATTTGTAATAGGATTTATGAAATTTTTTCTAATTAGTTTCACTCAGTTAAAAACCCATTTAATAATATGTTTACCTTTAAATCATTTCAAAATCTCTTAAAGTCACATAGTGCTTATCAGTTGCATTTCATTACAGCATGGGAACAAACTCCTGCAATGTTGGGGTACAAAAGAGAGCACCTGTCACATCCTTTGCCATCCCTGGTTCATTTTTCTGGAGGAGCATGCTCTCAGAAGCCCGAACCTAGGGAATATATGTATATCGTGGTGGTAGAATTATCTTGAAGATTCTATCTTTTAAAAATGGAAGATTAAATTAGAGGATGATTGCTAAATTTGCTTGTTGTCTTTCAAGTTCTGAATTAGTATTACAAAGATTATTTATGAGAAGGAAATATTTGCCAAAACTGGTGAATATGTTTTGAGCCCAAGTTCTTTTTATAGTATTAATTCACTGATGTAAATGTATGTTTTAATTTATATTCTTATACTTGTTTATGCAAAGATGGCAAATGCTGGAGAAAATTCATTTCACATCTTGGGACCTTAAAATGTTTTTCTAATCTGTAAAATAAAGGTTTTAGTCCAGATCTTAAAGGTAAAATAAAATTAAGTGAAAATTAGGCTCCCGTTAGACCTAAATAACTTGTAGGAATTTAGTTATCTATTCATTTACATCACTGCTTACAGCAATGACTTTGAGGATAATTAAAAAGAAGTCTTGGTAGAAATAGTAAAGATTCTACTGAATATAAAATCAGAATAAAAAAATCAACTTGCATATCTTTATGATTTATTTCTTTTGTGGGAATTGAATTCAGAAACTAGAAAATTCTATAAATTATTATGCCACATATGCGGCATAACTTTATAAATTATTATGTAAATTCTGTAAATTACAGAATTACAAAATACAGAATTACATATGTTAACATATATTAATACATGTGGCACATATGTGGCATAATAATTTACAGAATTTTCTAGTTTCTGCATCATAGGGCAGTGTTTGGTAATTAAGGCAAGTGACAGCTGAAAGGAACTGACAGTTACCACCAAGCACAGTGTAATGACGGGGTGCTTGGTGAATGAGCTCACACCTGGTTCATATGCAGAGACTCCCTAGTCATCACTGCCTCAGTGATTCTGCAAATCCGGCAGGTTGAAACTTAAACACAGAACACATTTATTCCTCAGTAATAACAGATCAGTCACCATCGAAGACAAGATTGGAATCTTGCATGGCAGTATGTCATGTCCTATTTCTCCTCTGGTGCACAGAAATCCAAATGTATTTTTTTTTAGATAATTTCAACCCTTACTTCAGACTCAGCAGATACACATGCAGGTTTGTTACCTGGGTATATTGTATGATGCTGTGATTTGGTGTACAACTGATCCCATCACCCAGGTCCAACTGTATTTTTAAATTGATTTATTAATTTGGCATCTTTCTTTAAAAAATCAAAAATTTAAAGAATACTTTAATACTAAGATTTTGTTCCCAAAAATCAACTTAGTTTACACTTTTTCATGATGAAATATTGACTAAAAATTAGAATACTTTGTTTGCATTTTAAATTTTGGTTATTGAAAACTAAATGATCTCTGTGAGTGGCAGTTTCTTAAACTTGCCAAACCTGTGGCTCTGTCTATTAATTAGATGGTTTATAATAAATGAGCCTGATTTTCTCATCAAAACTATTTCCTTCTTTGTAATCTTTTTGAAAATGACATTACAAACTTTTTCCAGACTGGGTAATGTTAATAGCAAATTTCTTCATTTACTAAATGGTTTAGACGTAATTAGTATGGTAGATCTGGTTTCCTGGAGTGCAGACTGGAGTATCTACTGGCAAGGCAGAAAGTTTATGAGGGTGTGTTATGAGGATCAGCACTGACTGGGGGAGGAAAGGAAGCACAACTGAGCAGGGGGAGATGGCAAAGCTGTGATGCAGTCTCAACAAAGTCCTCAGCCAACTCTGTGGGGAGCTCTGGAAGGGAGATGACCCTTCAGAATAGTTCTAAATTGGGGTGACTTAGATGTCAGGCTGATACTCTCCTGCACTGAATGTGGGCTTCTCCCAGAAGTAGGCACGTCTTACTTCACCAGAGGCCACTTTTGGGTGGGAGAAGGCTGACAGCTAAGGTCTGGAACCTGACTACACTCACAGAAGCTAGAGATCCTTCACACCTAGGTTGGGACACAGATAACTGGGTAAGGGATCATGGTTTCCAGTACAAAGAGTTAACACTATGAAAAATACGTGGCTCCTAAAGAATCCCAGACTCAGCAACCATCTTAGAAAAAGGAACTTAGTAAAGTTTGTGTGAGAAAAGTGCAAATAGCTAAAAAAATAAAAATCACTTAAATTATCATAGTTGTTGAGATTATAATATATTCTTCCACTCAAAGAGTTTTATAGTCTTATTTGCTTTCTCTACCTATTTTCTGCTAGGTAATTTTAAAAACAGGTTTTTGAAAACAAAGTTATATAAGGATAAACAACATGGACTGTGGAGTTGATTGACTGTGTTCAAACTTAGTTTTACAGCTTACTAGCTGTCCCATCTTGAACAATAACATGTTAGAACCTCTGTTATTTCCACACATGAGAACAATGATGAGGTGAAAATTAAGAGAGATGGCAGTTTTTAATAGATTCCACTTTAATGCCTTTTATTTTGAGGTAGCTAGTGTTTATTTCTTTTTTTCCAAGTACTGCAGATAAAATAGTGTTATGGGATCCTTAGGGTGATGCTTTTCCAGCTGGAAACCTCTTTGGCCAGTGATGCCTTTGCCTGAGTTTTGCTCAGGCCATTGGGCTGACTTGGCCTGGCAGGCTGCCCTTGGCTTGTACTACCAGCCTGGATCCCATGCCTGCCAAGGGCAAGTGGAGTAGTGAGGGGTAGGTGAGTGAGCAAGTGTCAGGTCTGGACACTGCACACAGCCAGGCATGCCAGCTGTGGCAGGGTGGGCAGCTCCAGGTGCTGGCATGGGCTCCAGCTACCTGTGAGGCTGCGGATGGACCAGGCGTATTGCAAGTAGCTTCCGCAGTTGGCACCAGGGAACTCAGTGGCAACCAAAAGCTTGGAGACCCAGTAACCGCAGAGCCCCGAAGAGAGTGTCACAGCCCTGACTTGGGGAGCTCCTAGGTCAGGGCCCCTCAAAGGTCTGCAGCTTTTCTCTCCTTCTCTTTTCTCTCCTTCTTCTCACCCCCTATGTGGAGAGCAAGGGGCATGTTTCAGCCCTGTTTCTATTACCGCTCTTTTAGCCCCACCATTTGGTGGGTCCTGATCTCGTCTTGCGTCCAGGAACAATGACGTACTCGGACAAGTGGAGGGTAAAAGGCTAAGAGGAACGTTACTGAGCAACAGAACAGCTGAGAGAAGACCTGCACTGGGTAACTCCTCTTCGCAGGCAGGGCGTTCCAACAGTGTTCAACTCTCAGCAGACAGGAGACCCTGGAATGGGCATCTCCTCTCCACAGCTGGTCATCCCACTGGGTGTTCGGCTCTCAGCAGAGAGGAGACCCTGGAGTGTGTAGCTCCTCTCTCCAGGTAGGTCATTCTGTCATCTCCTCCAGTGTGGATGAGTCCAGAATTTTTATGAGCGTCACTGGGGAGGAAGTCTGTGCTTATTGGTTCATGGGGAGCCATGGGCAGGGCCAGAAAAAGCACCCAAAGTTCCCATTCTGGTCCATTAGTCTGACCCTCAGGCTTCAGGCTTTCCCTGGCTTGAAGGTGGTGCCTCATTGGGACCCACCCCTTTCCACCCAGGAGCCTGTTGGCCTCCTGCCATCATCCACAGCACCCAGGCTATTTGTGCCAAGGGGCACCTGCAGGCCAGCACCGAGCTGCTCTCAGCCTCACCTCCACCTCCCTCCCATGCTTATTGATGTCCAAAGTCCGGAGGTGGCCAAAGCAGCATGGGGTCCCAGAGCGGGCCGAGGCAGCAGGAGGTATCAGTGCTGTCCTGAGTGTGCACACACCTGGCTGGGTGCAACAGTGCCCAGGCCTGGCCTCAACTTTGCTCTGAGGCTCTAGTGTGCTCCAGGAGCAGGGAGAGGCCAGGCAGCAGCAGCAGGCACTGCCAAGCCTTCGGAGGCACTGGGTGGCCTTCCTGCCCTGGAGAATGCACAGATGCCCGGGTCCCCAGCCAGGGCTGGGCGGCTGCAGCTGTGTTCAGGAGGGCGGGGCTCCTGCCTGCTCCCAGGCCCCAAGAGCACAGGGAGGCCCAGTCCACCCCTGCAACTTGGGCAGCTGTGACTTGGGCAGCTGCAGCTGTGCCTGGGAGAGAGGGGGTCTTGCCTGCTCCCGGCCTCCAAGAGCACAGGGAGGCTGTGGTCTGCAGCGGCAGCTTGGGCAGTTACAGCTGCGCCTGAGAGGGTGAGGCTCCTGGCCATTCGCAGCTCCCAAAGGCTCCTTGGTGCACACAGCCTCCACCGCACCTCTCCCACTGTAGTGGGCGTCATGGCAATGGCTACTCCAGACACGTTGCAGCTGCCATCAATAGAATTCACTATTAATATCAATATTAGGAACTTTGCATTATTGTGTTACATTAGACATCACTCTTTTCTTTCTGGTAATAAAAATCTTCTTTGATAAAGATGGTGTATCTAAGAAGACATTGGAGCCTACATGTAGGGAGTTCAATTAATGCTGACAAATGAACGGTTGACTTTTACCACAACGAGGCAGCAAATTCCTAAATGGTTAGACAACAACATGTAGCAAAAGAATATGGTGGGCAATTTTATTGATTATGATTAAACTCTCCTTATCTTTTTTCTACCATAATTAACAATATACGAATTTACAAATATTTCACAAAATTAAAATGACTTCATTACAGAATTATTGATCAAACTAAAAGATTCCTCAGAAGAAAGATTGTTGACATTCTATTTGCAATTGCTCTCACCCTCCACAAGGAGTGGTGATATAGTTAGACAGTAGGGCCACAAGAGGGATTGATGGCAGGAGAGGTTCATTTTTAAATATCAGAGCCTTTTTTTCCTCTTTTTAAGCTCTGCATTTAATTCATTCTTGCTGTTCTATGGCTGAGAAATAAGATATTTCTGTCTCTTATTTTCCAAAATGCACCTTTCTTCTGACCTTTACTTCTTCAATTCTTTCCCCTCCATATGCTTTTGAGTCTGAGTCTAACCAAACCATTTAGTGAAAAAGTGAAGAACTGTCAGCCAACTTAATGGGTTAATTTTGGAGGAAGAAGGTGTGTGCATACTTTTTCAGGGGCCATTCAAAAAAATTTGTGGGGAAAAAAAATCAGACTGGAAGACAGGGTCTGGATCATGAAAAGCCTTGTATGAAATGGTAAAGAAATTCAGTTTTTTCCTTTGGCAAATGGAGGACAGTTAATGAATTTTGAGCAGGGGAAAGATTAAATTTACATCTAGGAAAATTAAAGCTATAATCATAATAGGCCATTTGCTCTAAGTTTTGGTATCTAAAGCATTAGATTTTTGTGACCTTAAATACTATTTTTAGTGGACTCCTTACTCTATAAATGACTCTGATATAGTCAGACTGATATTTCCTTCATCTTACAACACACCTTTGGAAGTTTGTTGTAAATATTTTATTTCATTTAATACATATTGAAGGGGGATTGGATGACTTTAAGTGTCTTCCTAAAACACCAAGAGTTTACTCTCAGGTGAAGATGACAGGACTACTTCATTGGAAAACATTTCAATTTCCTCCCATGCAATTCAACTCCTATTTTTAACTAGAACTACATTTTCAATATATTGCTAGCCATTTCCATATGCATGTGCCTCTCATACTGCTCTCTGAGTATGATGAAAATCAGCTCATTTCTCTGTCTTTTAGCTTCACCATTTATTAGCTCCTGCTGCATTCCACTTCCAATCAAGCATAGAGTCCTTGACAGTCTACTTCCAAATGAATCTCAAATATTTGCCCTTTTTTCCATATTGATCATTATTATACTGGTTCAGTTCCTCATCATTTTAATTCTGAAGTGTTGAAATAGCCGCTTGACTCTGACTATCTAATTTCTCATCTCTCCAATGCACTCATCACACTGCTGTCATCATTATCTTTCTAAAGTACAGCTTTGGTCATGTCACTCCCCCAAAGAGCCTTCTGTTGTCCCACAGTATCAAGTTGAAACTTGTTAGTGTGCAAAGTCAGTCAAAATCTGTCCACATTCTTTCTTCAGCAAGGTCTCAGAAAGCGAACTCTCTGATCCATGTACAAATAAATTTGCTGATGAGAGTAAAATTAAAAATAAAATCTGAATGGAAGAGGAAAGATTAAAACGGCCCTGCGGTATCCTGTTTTTTTGATTCTTGGACAGAAAGAAGGGATTGGTTATTTTAGGGTTGTTGCAGACTGTTGCCAGACAAAGAGGTCCTTTAGTACACCAAGTTTAAGGATCCAGGGAGCAGTTGCTCTGTCTGATACCTTAAAAATTCAGTGGAGCAGACACCCACCCCCAAAAAATCAAAAAACTGCTGGAAATGGGTGACGTCTGAAAGAGACATAAGTTGGGAGGCAACAATGATATTTATGCAAATTAGAAAAGGGAGATGGAGACAACCCTCCAGTGGGAATTGTAGGAAAAAAATAACTCTTGTGGAGACACACCTAAAAATTCTCTACCAAAAAAGTATTTTCACAAATTGAAAATAACTAAATTAACTGGTTTGTTACATTCCAGAATTTAGGTCTGGCACTGGCACAAATTCAGAGAAATGCCCCAACATCCTACTGTCTGTGTGCCCTAACATGCTCTCCACCACCCCAAAGACTGCATAACCCCTGTTGAACCATACTGGCGTGCTTGTAGTGGCCTACATGCACCTTAGGACTCTCACACAATGAATTTCTTTACCATGAAATTCCAATACTTTCAAAATCCAAAAAGCCCGTGTTGAGAACCAATTAAGCCAATTTCTGTGTTCTTTTTCATAGAGAACAGTAGCCATTTGTAAGTCTGAGTTAGAGGAGAGTCAGATACCCCTTACTACATTCAATCCTTAATGAACACAAATCTCAAACCAAATTCCATCTCTCATATACACTTAAAAAACACATTTATTAGTAACCAGTCATAAAACAGTTATAAGACCTGTTCTCTAGGTTCAGTGCTTCAAAGACCATGTAGAAAAAATTTTCATTGAAGGCAAATGCAGAAATATCCCAGCAGCAGCCTTCTGTTCTGCTTAGAGTAGCATTAGGCTTCCAGAAATCCAGATAACTATTAAGGAGCAAGCTCTGGGCACCATGGTATTCTTGTTCTTAGCTCACCTAGGGGTGAATGTAGAATGCATTTAGCTGTCCATATAATCTCCCCTGTGATATCACACTTCTCATATCCCTATGCCAATAAACTTCTAATTTCCCCAATGCAAAACCCTTTTCTGATATTCACTATTTTACTCAGCAAAATGTGTAATATTATTTAAGGTAGGTATAACAAAACAGTAGCAGTAGTTGTCTCTGTGTGCCCTTTATGACACAATGCTAGCTGGCACAATGCTGGCTGACCACCCCTGGAGTGTGGGTTTTTGCTTAGAACAGCTGATTGCCCCTTACTTATATTACTCCATGCAGATGTACTTTAAAGTTAGTTAGAGAAATCAAAACAATCTGGGTCATACCATGGTGCAGAAAAAGCATATCTTTGGGGTGATCCTCAGTGCCTAGAAACCTGGGGAAAAAATTACTCAATTGGAGAAAACGCTATGAATTTCCTGACCCCCAAAAGTCTTTGGAAATCAGGCAGATTGGGATAAAATCTTAGCTTCATCACTTAGTTCTGAAATGACTTTGAAATAACTAGTTAATTTTACTGATCCTCTCTTTCTTCATCTATACATTAGGCTAAAGATTTAGGCATGTATGTATTCTATAAACACAACATCCAGTGGTGTGCTGGAGCTGACTTGAACCTGCTTACAAGCATCCAGTGGCAAATTTTCAGAAATTTTACAGGACAGTTATTAACACAGCTATTGGGAAAAATCATATTATATATATTTGTAATTAAATAAATTATATAAAAAGAGACAAGACAAACTCAAAGTTTGTCACTTCCCAAATACTCTATATCTTACTCTTTTTTCAAGTTCTTATGTTACTTATGTTCATAGTATAACATTGTACAGCTGTATATCTCTTCCCCACTTCATTGACATCAGACAACTTGGTAGCTTGGAATCAGGCACAGTGGCAGTATTTATACCATGGAAATCACCAAGCACTCAAAAATCAGGGCTTGATTCATCATCTTGTGGATTGTTTCTAGACTAAAGAGAGGGATGAAGAAAATGTCAACAATGTGGAATAAACTTAAAACTATATAATATTTTTACTATGTTCTGAGTGCTTTACATATTTTATGTACATATATATGTACATACATATATTATGTTCTGAGTGCTTTACATATATTATTCATCTAATTTTAATCATATCTCTGTGAGCTAGGTAATACATTATTATTTTTTAAGATGAGGAAACAGTACCAGTGTTTAAATATCTTGTCTAAGATCTCAAAAGTGGTAAGTGATAGAGCTTGAATTTGAACCCAAGCAGTATAGCCTGAAAATTAACTTCTGCAAAGAAGTATTGATTTGTAAGAGAGAGCTTGTCTTTTGAGAGAAAATAAACTTTTTCTGTTTTAAAATATAAAGAGCCTGAAGAAATTAGAGCATGTAATCTATCCATAAACCATAATGTGGTTAGAATTCATGATAATGTAAGTTAGGTTCCCTCCCAACAGAAGATGACATTTTACTGACTGCAGGAGGAAAGAAGGACAAGAGAAAAGCTCACCACTCTAGGGTTAGTTATTGTTGTGGTCCCATGATATTTCTCAAATAGATTTGAAGGGACTGGGTCCCAAATGCTCTTGGGAAGAGAGAAGATCCATGTCTCTTCCTTAGCCTACAGCTTGGAGAGAAACAAACCTCCCAAAGAAGTCTCCGCCAGAGTTTATTTCACAGCTCTGAGTAAAAATGGCAGCATGGCATGGGAGAGATCCATGAGACTCTGGGGTCTCCGTGGCCACAGAAGAGCAATTCAATAGTTTCCCAGAACTTAGAGAGAGGTGAGGGGATTGAAAGGGTCCCTCAGTCACAATGAAGACATGCAACTGGCCTACTTGCTGCAGGTACTGAAACTGATGTTCAAAGACCAGACAGAAGGATTGATAAATCCACAGAAGCAAATTGATATGTAACACCTTCCATCTTCCATACTGATGTTCACAGTTTACTGATTTTTAATTTAGAGTTATGGAGTTAATTTCTAATTTCGCTGTGTTTACCTGGGGGAATGATTAAAATGTTATGCATCAGAGAGAATAGAGATTTAGAGAAGATATTAAATTGAATCATAGAAGCAGATACTAGGATTCTTGAAAAGTAGAGTTAGAAACTACAAAAATGCTCTCCTCAGACCAAGTATATATGTCTATTTAGGATCTAACAACTGAGAATATGAAAGAGAATATCTCAGTGAAAATGTATTCATTGAATATCTATGTATATATATGCACACATGCCTGCAGATCCACCCCATCTTTGAGTGTTTGACTGATTTATTATTTACTTGTTTATTTTTTATAGAGCACCATACTTTACTGGGAAGTATCATTGACTTTTTTTTTTTTTTTTTTTTTTGAGGCAGAGTTTCTCTCTTATTGCCCAGGCTGGAGTGCAGTGGCATGATCTTGGCTCACTGCAACCTCTGCCTTCCCATTTTGAGCGATTCTCCTGCCTCAGCCTCCCGAATAGCTGGGATTACAGGCACCTGCCACCACACTGGGCTAATTTGTTAACTTTTTGAAGCTGCCACTGTAGCTGAGAGTGCAGGTCTGGGGCCAGACTTCTTGGGTGTAAATACTGACTCTGCTTCATACTACTTGTATGACCTCGAATGAATTGCTACACCTCTCTGACATGCAGTTTCCTTATCTCCAAATCCTCATAGCGTTGTTAGGAAAAGCAAATGTGCTAAGATGTCTACATAAATTCCAGAGTGTGTTTGCCATGTTCTCAGAAGTGTTAGTGATGGTTATTATGTGTGGCCTTCATTTTACTGAACGTCGTGCTCAACTTTCTTTCCTTGTCTTCATTTTGGTCACCCATGGTGTGCAGTTGTTGACAATAGGCATGACCTCTGTATTCTTTGGCCTCCTCTGGAGTCTGCAGTATCACAATTGGAAGAGAAATTTGGAGTCTTCCTAGAAGTAGTTCTTTAGAGCATAACAGTCTACAAGATCTCACTCTAGTCTCTCTACTCTCCTGTCTATCTTGTTTATCAGGCTTTTCATGGAAAGTGATCTTTGAAAACAGTAGAAAAGCAATTATCTCATCAACAGTGATTCCCAGGAGAACACATTTTTAAAAACTGTTGTCAATAAAACAAAAATAAGTGTTGGAAAAAGAAAGTTACAGAATACCTTCAGTCATGAAAACTCATGTCTGCTGTGCGTTCCTTTAAATTGATGTTGTGGATGGTGCTGTGTTTTCCATCTTTCATCATGTTCTCTGGTTTCTGCATCGCAGAGTCTGGTTTCTAATGAATGATTTTGCTGTTTATGCTTTGAAGTCATGAATCCATTTTCTGATCTTCCCATTTTGGAGGGTTTTATTGTTTTGTTTTGTTTTAAGAAATGGCTTTTGCCTTTTGTATAAGTCTTTGTGAATTTGTTAACGTTTGGTGAATATTCACTTTTACATTTAAAAAAATGAAATCTCAGCGCCTGGATAATTGCTTCTGTTTATCAACATGTCACTTCCTAATGCCTCTGGTCTTAAGAATGACATTCATAGAAAGGCCATCAAAAAACATGTGCAATAAATGATGCTTTTAATAGAACAACCAACCATAGATCTTATGTGCTTCACTAATACTGTTGGTTAAAGAAGGGCAATGAGTAGCTTGATTTTCTCACTCTGGGATTCTGTAGTTACTGAGTTATCAAAAGAACATGGATTAAAATTTAAATCTTAATTGAGGTCAAACTACAAAATAAAAAAGCAATCTAGATTTAAGTCCCCTGAAGATAACAAATAGAGATTTAGTTTCTGTTTCTTTATTTGATAAGGGTTCAGAATAGTTATGAAAGTTTTATTGCAAATTGTGGTCATGGAATTTACAAAATAATTACAAATCTGAAGGTACATGAAGTTAAGTTAGTGGTCTTTTACACTCTCTTATTATTGGGAAACCCTAAACTCTGATTTTTGCAGATAAATTCAATTCCAAGACTACATAATCTGAAATATTCTACAGAAGTAGATTTTGAGGTAAATTGGCATGAAGTATATTTAAAACAATTCAAAACATAGGATAATATTGCGCATTAATTTTTCTACTGTTAAAAGGAATTGCTTTGCTTTTTGTTCTTTGAAAGTTTAAAGTTATTCACAGTTAAGGAATAGAATAGAAGGCTGAAATAAAATTGAGATTATATATTTAGTATTACATATCCTGATTTTTTGGTAACATTTGATTTCTTGTTGTTTCAGTGACTTATACTTTTCAAAAAAAATTTCCCAGAAAATAAGACAATACTCTCCTTACTTTTTATTTAGAAGTAAGTACTTCCTACTGAGGCTAATATTGAAAGAAATTCTGAAAACATAAGAAAATAGAGACATGAATTCTTGGCCAATGTGAGGTCTTTAAAAACATGGTAGAGTGTAATGAAGCCTTTTACCTTCTTGTCAAAATGTCAGTTTTGTATCTTTTTGAGAAAGAAAATTGGAAATCACATATTCACTTGGAATAATGCGTCTTTTTTTGTGAGACTCATCTGATTTAAGGAAGACCTTGGGGCCCAAGGTTCTTCATGTATAAGATGAAGTTTATTAGATTATCCATCTAGCTCTGGTATTCTTAATTTTCCTAAGAATTTTAAGTGAAAAATAAGCCACTGTATTCTAAAAGAAAATATTTATCAAAGATGCTTCTAATAATTTTTCTTCCCCTATTTCTACCAAAGTAATTGTAGAATGACTTCAAAGCAATGCTGTATTGCTGCTACTGAGCTAGTTCTTACCTGATTAATTTCAGGCTATTGCATTCCTCACTGAAACTTCAGAATTCCATGGCCATCATCAAACAATTCCCTATAGTGCTAGCAGTGCACATTTGAAATTTGGGAAAACACTAGGGATTATAGCCCACCTGGAATAATCTAATAGTAGTTGCCGGGGTAAAAAGATAACATAAACAACTTCTTAAGTGTCTAATTTCCATGACGCCCTAAATGCACTGCCCCTTAAATTGCCAAAGTTTACTTTATCCACAATGTCTGGTGCTTGATATCATTATTGCTCTTTACATATGTGTATTCATTTCAAGACTACCTCCCTCTTGCTATTATAAAATTTCATTTCTTACCCTAACACCCATTCCTTCTGTCAGATTTCCCTATCTCTCCAGTGCATCCAACAGCTTAAAGTTCAGTGGAGGAAATTATTCTCCATGAAGTTCTAATAGCTGTTTCAGCAACAGAAGACATTTATACAAGCATTTCAAATCGTGAAGATGGGAAGGCAGTGTGGTTGTATGCTCTCAGTTGTTGAGCCACGTGTATTTTTTCCAGACAGTTTTATTCTGCTTTAAATTAGACATTTCAATGTGATTAGGCTTTCTTGGATAAAAGCTAGGGAAAACATCTCAAAAGACATGGAAGTGATCTTCTTGGCTTCCTTTCTTCTATCTGAGGCTCAATATACTTACCCTACCTTAATGCTTTTTAATTAGTGGAAGATAGAGAAAGACATGGGCGAGTTTATCGTTTTGGCTATTTAAATAAATTTTTTTGGTCATGACAATAATAAGATGTTGCTAACATTTAATGGAAAAGTTCTAGAGATTCTGCCTGTCTTGTAATGCAGAGTGTGACCCTAAAACCAAATAAATGCTTTCACATTGTTTTTATTTTTGTGCTTGTCTTTGGAAAGCTCCACTGGACATTTACATTGATGAAAACTCAGATTGTGGTTATCTGAGCCTAGAACCTTAGTCCACATACATACACATATGTAAGTACAAATTATTTTTGAAAGAGGTAACATGTATTGAATATTCCAGGACTGCATGTACCAAAGAAAGAGCAGGATAAATTAACTTTTCAAAAATGTTATCAGGAGTTATTTACTATTTAGGAAAGTCAGATGGCAATGTCATTGGTGGAACTGAATCACCTATTTGACACATGCCCATACCAATCTGCATTTATAACTGTCACATTAACCTTTATTTTAAAATGTCAAAAAGAGTTGTAATATTTACTGAATACTTTCCTGCTTTTCTTAAATATGAACTATTCTCTATAAAAGTATGTAAATACATTCGACTGCTTCAATATAGTCTCCAGTGTTGTGTCAAGCATTTGCAGATAGAGTTATAAATTATTTTATTATGAAAAACTTTTAAAAATTTCACTTGTAATAATATTAGAAAGTTTCATTGATTTGAAAATAAATTATGTATGATTAAAATGTATTATTATGAATTTTATTTTAATATAGTAAAAGTTACAGTGACATTATAAAATAATTACTATAAAAAAGATGCTAGTTCTGATAATATCTTTAATTTTTGAACCTATATATACATTTTTATCCCAGAAGTAATAGAGTTAAATAACAATAATCCTGTAAATGAGAGTTTGCATTCTCAAGCATTTTTACGAAAAAGAAAGATATATAGATATATATGGAATCATTTGAGGTAAACTATTGGGTGAAATATGGTGTTAGAAACTAAATACATGCATAAAGGGCATAGAGAGTAACCCTCAGGAAATGTGTGTGTTTCCCTGAGATTTTCTGTTAGTAAGCTGAAAGATGATCTATAGCAGGGCCTCTACCTTCCTAGTTTCTTGCTATCAATATTTTTCCATGGAGTTGAATTATAGAGAGGGTGGGTGTAGTGCGCATTCTCCAGTTATTAATTTTGTATAAAAACATTGAACTGTTTATATTTTAGTCTCATTATTATTAAATGTTGACCATATATCTCCAGAGTTACAAAAACAGGAGCCAACATCATAAACCTTGTATTCTAGTCTCTAGTACTAGTCCAAACTTTATTTTTTTCATTTGTTTTTCTGAGACAAGGTCTCACTTTGTCTCCCAGGCTGGAATGTAGTGGCACAATCACAGCTCACTACAGTCTTGATCTCCACCACCACACCCAGCTAATTTTTAAACTTGATGTAGAGACGTAGTCTCACTATGTTACTTAGGCTGGTCTCGAACTCCTGGGCTCAAGTGATCCTCCTTCCTCAGCATCTCATGGAATTACAGGCGTGAGCCACCATGCACCACCTTTTAGTCCTGACTTTCCAGCTTAATTATTAGCGGTGATCTTTGACAATTCATCCCTCTGTGTCCAACATTTTTAATATGTACGTACCTCCTTTTTCTTGCAGATAGGCGCAAATGACATAATAAATGCAAAAACACTTTTTAAACATAACATGTTATATAAACATGTCAAAGGCTTTCTTGATTTCAGAACGGCGTAGAATAAGTTGTACTTGTTTCTTTGTTTGGTAATAAATCTACTTGTTGGACTCCTCTTAGTATTTCTATTCTATCTTTCCTAAAAACGTCCTAGAGATTGCCAAGCAGAAAGAACAATTCACCTTCAACTGAGATTTAAAGTAAAATAAAACTAAACTAAATAAAATTAAAAAGTAGTCAAGATCATCAGACATGAAGCTATGAAATTTAAAGGGAAAGAAAGATGTGATCCAATAATTTTACAGGTAATCCTACTCTTATTTACATGTTAAGGCAACAGGAAAACAATCTTAAACCTGTTAGTCAAAATTCAATCTCCCAGACTCTTCTCTACTAAGCTCCAGTCACCCAAGGAAAAATCAGAAAGTGTTTTAAAAAGGTTGATGATGAGCACCCAAAGCAATTAAAATGATAGAGAAGTGTTCATAGATAAAAGTAATTAAAATTAGAATACAAAAGACATAAGATAAAAATTTCTTTAAAAAATTTGATTTTACAACAGATTGTGTCATCCTCCAGCAATCTATTTGTGTCCTATAGAAACCAAAAGAAGAGTGGCTCTTCTTCTTTTTTTATCATAAGAATAATTTGAAAATACTTTAATGTAGTTTATTATAAGATTTAGATAAAATTATACCACCAAAATTTTCAATAATAGCATTAAATAAAGTACAACCCAAAAGACTAAATAGAAAATAAACAACAAAGCATTGAATAGGATATAGGCTCAAAAGCAGGTAGTATTATTGTAGCAAACACAAATTCTAAATTTCATCAGTAAAAGTTGAAAGGGTACAAATTACACACTTAAAATAAAATTATGTAAGGTAAGAGAAACAACAGGCAATGTTTATGTAATAAATCTTTGATCTGATATAAGAAACAAATGGATAGAAATAATACAGCCAAATTAAATTTAAGATCAAAATTATTAAGCAAGATAAATATCAATACATAATTGACAAAAATCAATTGATACAGAGGAAACTGAATATAAGTTTGAAGTTACCTCAGCTAAGCTTCCTCTTTCAAGGTCAGGGCCCTAATAAAGATACAGCAGGACTCTGAGTGTTGGGATGGGGTGTGCGAATAGATGCAGCCGAGATCCTTCAATTTCCAGATTCTTATGAGCCATCTGGGCCTACACCAGCAGCCCATTCCCCATTATTAGGAGATGGTACCCCCGATCCTGTTCAAAGACCAGGCAGAAGCCTCATGTAAGGCAAGTGCCTTATAAGATAATATTTGCTCCACTCAGGCTCTGCCTCTTTCCTTGCACCTGACAACCAAGAAAAAAACAAAGAAACAGATTTCAACATAGCTGAACTGTGTAAGTGCAGGTCCTGCTAAGGGGAGGTAAGGACCATGCAACAAAGAAACTGCGGGATCTGGCTAATAGGTACCTACCCAGAATTTGAGAGAGTATATATGGGATTGAATTCTCAGAGTGTTAAATGAAGGTGGATGAAACATAAAATTGGAGAACACAGAGGATACACTATAAATGATTTAACATGTGGCGAGTATTTGAGGAAAATGTGCTTTCATGTTGATGGAATGACTCTTGGCAACCTGGAAATAAATGCTGGCCATAAATGACATTGAAATGTCAGAATTGCTATGCAGAGAGTGGAGTGGATGTACTACCTAAGGCCAGAACATTTCCCAACCAACTCTGTTCCATGGGAGAGCCCAGAGTTACTCCATTTATCAAAGGGATAAAGAATACACAGGTGAGAGGGTGGCCTATTTACTACTACTTAGTCAATGCTATATGTTCTAAATTTTGTTATGGAATAGTTCCCCCAAGGGACCAGATTTCTGTTCGGATTACTACTGCTCTGAAATATATTATCAATGGCTTAAACAATCATTTTATTCTGCTTATAGAGAGAAGTACACTAGTTTCTACTCCATGATGTCTAAGGCCTAATATGGGAAGACCCAAAGGCTGGAAATATCTCAAAACCTGGGTACTGGAGATATATGAAAGCTTATTCACTTATATGTCTGGAGACAGAGCTAGGATGATATGAAGATCAGGATTTCTGGGCCTCTATGCATGAACTTTATATGTAGCTTAAATTCTTACAGTATGTCAGCTTCAGAGTAGTCAGTTTTCTTACATGGTAGTTCAGGCCTGCTAGAATAAGTGCTTCAGTGGTCAAGCTTGAAGCTGTATCACCTTTTTGACCTAGATTCAGAAGTCATACTTTGGAAATCATCACTTTTGCTGCATTCTTTTGGCTATTACTTAGTCATAGTCTGCTTAGAATCATAGCCCTCATCTCTCGATGGGCAGAGAGACAAGGTCAGATTTTAGAAAAGCATGTGGAACGACAGATACCATTGTCTTCATTTTTTAACAAATAATCCTACCACAGAGTGACATCAGCATCACTGGGAAGCTCAGTGATGTCTGTCCTTATCTAGGACAGGACTGATAGTAAGATGTGCTGTCACAGAACTGGCCTTTATTCCGGCAATGCTGATAATAGGATTTCAAAATAGGAAAGGCCAGGTGTTTACAACTATCATGATCAGTAATGAGATTGGAGTGGCAGCCAAGAGGGCCCAACCTTTGGTGAGGTATAGAGACAGTATTCTGGACACATGAGTGAAGGGCAGTCAACAAGTTGACCACTTCATTTATATAATGAAAAGAAATCAAGGATGAATAAGCAGAAGACTGCAGGTAACCACCCCAGTAAAAAGTCATGATTCCTTCCCCAGTTTCTGTACCTGAGCCAACATTCAGAGCTGGAATCCATTAACTGAAGGAGAAGCCCGGATTCCTATGAACAGGGAACTTGCAACACTGCAGCAAGAGTATTCAGTAGTAATTCCCCAGTCTTCCCTAAAGTGATTTATAAACACTAACTTATGTAACTGTGCATTGCAAAGAGAGAAATACCTGAGCTTTACAGGATTACTGGAAAAAGGTCCTGACTTAATATTTGCATTCAGAGACACAAAGTCCCAACATGACCCTCCTGTTAGAATGAGGGCATGGGGCGGCCAGGGAACAAGTGGAACCCTGGCTCAGGTCCTGCTCACAGTGGAGCCACTGTGTTCACAGACATACCATGTGCATTTTTACAATGTCTAATGGAATGCGCAATTTGGTAGTTGACAGAATTCTCAATTGTTATACCTGGGGTAATTGATGTGGGGAAAGCCTCTGAAACTGCCTCTTTCTCTCTAAGACAGTAAACCAATACTGCATCTTGGGAGGGAAAGGCAGAAGTAAATGGCACAGAATGCAGGGTGGTCTGTATTCTATTCTCATTTAATTAACCAGTCTGGCCTTTATAGAAATGTGATAGGTCATGATGGATGACAATGGAATTCCATTTACTTAATTAGATAGTACCCTCAATTGCAGCTATGCTGAATGTGGTATCTCTGCTAATGCAGATTATCAAAGATTCTGCCATATGACACGCTGTCACTGATCTGATGAATGCCTTCTTTTCCATCCCTATCAGAAAAAAGGATCACAAGTTGTTTGCATTTATTTGAGGCAAACAGTATTATACATTTACTGTGTGGCCCAAGGTCTATGTTGTATTTCCTGGTATCTGCCCTAATACATTCAAAAGGGACCTAGACTGGACACTCTGTGGTATATCACATTGGTCCTGTCTGTTGAGGACATCATTTTAATATAGCTAGATGGGTGCAAAATGTGTGTACTGTGTTAAGACACACGGATTTTTTAGGGTGGGAGGTAAACCCTATTCAGGGACCTGTCATGTCAGTGAAAAGTTTAGGGGGCATAGTGACCTAGGGAAAGCCAGGACATCTCCTCCTAAGTAAAAGACAAATTCTAGCATCTATTACCTCCCACAAGAAAGGTAATTGGTTTTCTTTCAGAAAAGAAAAGCAATTCTTGGTAGATATTTTCAGGTTCTGGAGAAAGCATAGCCTGTACTTGGAAGTACTCGTCTAACCCATATACCAGGAGATATGAAAGGCTGCCAGCTTAGAGTGGGGCCTATAGCAGGAAAGAACTCAGCAACAGGCCCGGGCAGCAGCAAACAATATTTTATTCAGAAAGCAGAAACTGAAATGGTCCTTTTTAGAGCTCCAACCATGGAACGTCAAGTGACCAGTTTCATGTGGCCAGAGATGCCCACCTTGAGCAAAATTATTCTGACCCACCCAGTCATAAGGTCAGGCAGGCCAAGCAGTAATCCAGTATAAGAAGGAAGTGAAGCCGGGTGCAGTGGCTCATGCCTGTAATCCCAGCACTTTGGGAGGCTGAGGCAGGCAGATCACCTGAGGTCAGGAGTTCCAGACCAGCCTGACCAACATGGAGAAACCCCATCTCTACTAAAAATGCAGAATTAGCTGGGTACGGTGGCGCATGCCTGTAATCCCAACTACTCGGGAGGCTGAGGCAGGAGAATCGCTTGAAACCAGGAGGCAGAGGTTGCAGTGAGCCAAGATAGCACCGTTGCACTCCAGCCTGGATTTCACAAGTCCTAGGCACAAGCAGGATCAGATGGCCCAAGCAATCTACTCAGAAGGTGGTGCAAACCCTCCTTACTATCTCATCAACCACCTCTTGCCTCTGCCTTCAAGTAGCGGCTGAGGTCATTTTGACCACCTGATAGGGAAGGAAAAAATCCAGCTTGCTTCATGAATTGGTTTTCTGAGTATATCAGTGAGAGCTGAAGATGAGCTGCTACTCATTACAATCCTATTCAGGGCTGGTCCTCACTAAAAGTGATGAGGGGAAATTTTCCCACTGCTCAGAGTTCTGGGTGGTATACTTAGTCATCTACTTAGTATAAACAGAAAGACAAAACAGAAAAGAATACATAGGGGCTCATGGATGTTGATACAGATCAAACAGAGGTCTGGAAAAGAAAAATGGGAAGATATGGGTTCAAGAAGTCTAGGGAAAAGGCATGAGAATGGATCTACAGGGATAGGTATGCAGGAAGAATTTCTTGTCCTAACAATGTACTTTAATTGGCATCATATGTAAACACCCACTAGAAAGCCCCTGTCACTGAAGAGACATTAAACGAGTAAGTAAACAGTCACTCGAACCCAGCTAGCTTCTTCCATTGGCTACCTCAGTGCTGATGTACTGAATATTTGGAGTCATACAGAAGTGGAGATGGAGTCTATTAATGGGCCTGATAGCATGAACTCCCACTCACCAAGTATGACCTAGCTGTTGCCCCTGCTGAATGTCCAGTTCGCAGCAATAGAGATCAGCACTGAGCTCCTATACGGTATTATCTAAGACCAACCACCCACTTTGTGCAAAGTGACTTATTGGACACTTCCACCCTGACAGGGAAGCAAATCATTTTGCTTGGGATTGACACTATGAGTCTGTCTTTTTGCACACAGGGCCTTGGCCAGCACCAATATTAGAGGGCTTGTAGATTCTCTGATCCACCAACATAAGATCCCAGATAAGTCTGCATTTTACCAAGTGGATTAGTTTGCTAGGTCTGCCATAACAAAATACCACAGACTAGGTGGTTTAAACAACATAAATCTGTTGTCTCATGATTCTGTGGCTTGGAAGTCCAAAAGCAAGGTGTTAGCAGGTTTCATTTCTTCTGAGCCTCTCTCCTTTGCTTGCAAATGGCCACTTTCTTGCAGTGTCCTCACACGGTCTTTTGTCTGTGCATGCATGCCCCTTTGTCTATTTGAGGGTCTCAGTTTTCTCTTCTTATAAGGACACCAGTCAGACTGAATCAGAGGCCACCCTAATGTTCTTATTTAACTTAAACACCTCTTTGAAGGCCAATCGCATTGACAGTCACACTCTGAGGTACAAGGGATTAGGGCTTCAATATATGGATGTTGTCGGGGAGGGACAAGGGAGTGAAATTCAGCCTGTGTCACCAAGGAATCGACTCTAGAGTGAAGAAAGAATGGCAGTGGGCACATGAGCCTAGCACATACTGTGCCATCTATAATCTACTGGCCCAAAAGATAAATGGAAGGGTCTATCGAAGATAAGCCTAAGTCACCAGTTTGAAGGTGACAGCCTGAGAGGATTGACATTATATGATTCTATGACCTGAGAAGGTAAAATGCATGGGTCCAGGAAAAAAAAGTGGAAGTACTAATAGTACCAATAATTTTAGTAACCTGTTTTGTACTTTCTGTCTTCCAGCCTGAGGCTCTATGGGTGTAGAGATCCTCATTCCCCAAAAATAATTCTGACAGGGGGCATGGTAAGAGTCCCATTAAAGTGTAAGCAAAATATATTGGCTGAGCAATTCAGGCCCTTCATGCCAAGCTATCAGGAGGGAAAGAAATGAATTACTGTACTGGCAGTGGTAACTGAACTTGACTTCATCTGGAGAAAATGGGCTGCTGTAATATGATTGGGTATGGAATAATATGTGTGGTGTCAGATGATCCCCTGGGACATCTTTTGGTGTTTCATGCCCACTTTGATGGAAAGTGGACAATAGAACAGTTGTGGCCTGAGAAAGGGCTAAGATTCTTAGGGAATGAAGATCTGGGCCATTCTTCCAGTCAAGACTCCCCAAATTGCCATCCAAGCATGAGGGAGATTCAGAATGTGTGGGACAATAGAATACAATGAGTAAAAGTTATGACCTTGACACCAACTTCAGTATCTGGCTATAGTTTTTTCTACTGACCCTTTTCTTACAAGTTCCCTGGGAAAATCTTTCCAGATGGGCCATACTTACCCCAATTTGCTCTAAGAAGTGACTGTCTCTATCTCCTTCAGTTCTGCTCTTATCTTAGTTATTTCTTGCCTTCTGCTAGCTTTTGAATGTGTTTGCTCTTGCTTCTCTAATTCTTTTAACTGTGAGTTAGGGTGTCAATTTTAGATCTTTCCTGCTTTCTCTTGTGGGCATTTAGTGCTATAAATTTCCCTCTACACACTGCTTTAAATGTGTCCCAGAGATTCTGGTATGTTGTGTCTTTGTTCTCATTGGTTTCAAAGAACATCTTTATTTCTGCCTTCATTTCGTTTTGTACCCAGTAGTCATTCAGGAACAGGTTGCTCAGTTTCCATGTAGTTGAGCGGTTTTGAGTGAGTTTCTTAATCCTGAGTTCTAGTTTGATTGCACTGTGGTCTGAGAGACAGTTTGTTATAATTTCTGTTCTTTTACATTTGCTGAGGAGTGCTTTACTTCCAACGATGTGCTCAATTTTGGAATAAGTGCAGTGTGGTGCTGAGAAGAATGTATATTCTATTGATTTGGGGTGGAGAGTTCTGTAGATGTCTATTAGGTCCGCTTGGTGCAGAGCTGAGTTCAATTCCTGGATATCCTTGGTAACTTTCTGTCTCGTTGATCTGTCTAATGTTGACAGTGGGTGTAAAGCCTGGCCCCCTTACCTCAGTGGGATGTCAGAAGGACCATTAAAGATCTAGAGCTCCTGGTGGAATTGTCAGAGGTCTCGGTTAACACTGCAGGATGACTCAATCTTTCCCTCTGCCCAATCCTGACTTTTTAATGGGTATTTCCCTGAGACCATTCCCCAATAAACTTTCTGCATGACCCTCTTCATCTCAGAGTCTGTTTCCACGGAGCTCAATGTATGACAGATGCACGCTACGTTCAGATAGTCTACTAACAGTCAGACAAAATAAATTGGGAAATGTTTTCAGTAATAAATTGAGAACTACATTCTTTGAATAGTGGAAAGAGAATCCTTCTTTAACCCTTTACCTATTCTTGAACAAGTCTGTGGATGATTTGAACAGGCTATAATTTTGTGTTGCATTATGTTAAAATGAATTAGTGTCATTTCAAAAATAAATTCTACACTAGTAATTTCAAAGACAACTTTCTCTACTTTCTAAATTCTTCCGTCCCCTAGATATTGTTGATACTATATTATTTAGCATGTAAAATCATGCTACAGATTCATAAGAGACGTACTTGCCACATCATTGATTTCTTTAATTGATGGATTAACCCAATTTACATAAAATTAAAGCATGAATTTTCTTCCTTCTTTTAGATATTTTTCTTTCTTATTCAACCCCAACTTTAAAATTTTTTGAGTCAAACATTCGCATTAACTTAACTTCTCCAAAATGCATAGCATAATTCACACACTGTTTTAACAACCTCCTACACAAAAGCAAAGTATCATTATCAAACACATATCTGTGGCTTAAATTTCTGACTCAGAGTTTTAGTAAATTCTTTCGGGTAATATCATTGTGTCACTAAGCAATGTAGTGCTGTAATGTTAATTATGTGCCATAAACGTGCTTTTGCATGGGGATCCTGAAACAGTGTTTGAGGTCCATATCCTTTCTGCTACTCACATAACATCTACAGTTCCTGTTTTGTCTGCCTGAATCTATTTAATGTCTTACTGCTCATTTTAAAAATTTTATGGTGAAAGGGAAGCCCTAGTCTTAAATTCTGAGTATGCCCAACTCAAATTGAAATAAAAGGCAGCCTTCCACATTGGCCAATATTTTCTATGTCTCAAAGCACCAAGATGGTTGACATCCAATTTTTAAAACACTATAAATCAAAATATTACTGAAAAATGGAAGTTATGCTTATTTTCTAAAGAAAAAAGTAGTAAAACCAAAATACACATTTCTTCCTCATACCCTTTATACACACACACACGCACCCCCCCACACACACACATACCCAGGTGTACCATCTTAGTCAACAGTGTACACAATCATTGTGGCTTCCAAACTTTAATATCTTCAGAATCACCTGAGGGAGCTTAGAAAATAAATTCCTCAGGTCCTGGATATTCTGGTTTGGTAAGATTGGTGTGAAAATTGGGCATATGGATTTTTTTTTCCCCAAACTGGGTGATTCTGAGTTACACCAAGTTTGGTCCCAATTGAAATAAAAAAAAAAATAACAAACTAGCAGTTAATATTTCACACACAAATTATATGTGAAGAGTATTTATTTATTTATCTACATTTGAGATGAAATCTCACTCTGTCACCCAAGTTGGAGTACAGTGGTATGATCTCAGCTCTCTGTAACCCCCTCCTCTTGGGTACAAGCTATTCTCCTGCCTCAACCTCCCAAGTAGCTGGGATTACAGGTGCCCCCCACCATGCCTGGCTAATTTGGGTATTTTTAGTAGAGATGAGTTTTCACCATGCTGGCCAGGCTGGTCTCGAACTCCTGACCTCAGGTGATCCACTGCCTTGGCTTCCCACAGTACTGGGATTACAAGTGTGAGCCACCGCACCCGGCCAAATTATACATGAAGAATTTAATGTCTACTTCTGATAATGTAAATTTTGTTATCTCTCTATATATAGTTTTAAAAATTTACTTTGGTAATAAAGCCGAGGCTCTGAGATGATCCATATTAGAATATTGTTTATTTTTGTCAGAATGCAATGTCCTTGTGGATAATTTCGTATAACATTTGGGATTTCCCAGGCTGTGTTTGATAAGAGTTTTTTACAATAGTGAAAAGTTCAGCAATATTTTGCTTCTGTGTTATTCAAGGTTCTCCAGAGAAATAGAACACACACACACACACACACACACACACACACACACACACACCCCATATCTCAACAGATTGAATGCAGAAACATAAGATAATTCAGATGCCTTTTATTAATCCAGATACTAAAGAGATTTTTCAAAAATATAAAACAATTCCATTCAGGATTTTTTTTGTGTAAAGAATAATTTTTAATAAATGTTTGTGTTTAACAGGTAATAAACTTATCAATATTTTAAAATTATCTAATAAATATTGTATTGATTTCTTACATTTAATTTTATAATAAATGTTCTTCAGAGATTTTAATAAATGTTAAGAGCATAAATGGGTTGAGACACACAGATTATAAATCCACTGAGCCAGGTCATCCTGTCTAAGGATAAAGTCTAAAGTCTATAAATCTTGGTGGATTTTTATGCACTGTTCTCGAAAGAGTGAGTGTGTATATTTTGTATAGCTTTAATTTCACCAGTGAAAACACATTTTAACACTAATGTGGTCCTTTACTGTAGTCACAAATGAAAAACCTTTGTGACATTTATTGTGATTAGAAAAGCCTGATGTGTTGGTATAACCTATTGCTCTTTGGCTACAAACAATGACAGGGATGTCCAATCTTTTTGCTTCCCTAGGCCCCGTTAGAAGAAGAAGAGTTGTCTTGGGCCACACGTAAAATACACTAACACTAACCACAGCTGACGAGTTAAAAAATCACAAAAAAACTCATAATATTTTAAGAAAGTTTATGAATTGGTGATGGGCTGCATTCGAAGCCGTCCTGGGCTGCATGTGCCCCTGAATTAATAGGTCAGAGGATCAAAATAGCAGAAATATAGGATGATCAAGTCTAAAGATCTAATGTACACATGGGGACTATAGGAAATAAAATTGTACTGTATTTGGGATTCATATGAAATGAATAGATTTTAGCTGCTTTTGCCCTGAAAACAAACAAAAAATGGATAACAATGTGAGATGATGGATGTGTTAATTTGAGTTACTATAGTAACCTTTTTACCATATATTTGTATTTCATGACATCATGTCATGTATCTTAAATAAAATTTATTAAGAAAAAAGAATAAACAGAAAATAAAATTTACTTTCATTTTGCTCCTATCAAATCCTGGTATCTAAAATGAATTCCTGTTCAGAAGTGTTCTTACTTTATAATAGACGAGATTACTTAGGGGATTCCATTTTGTTTTTCAATATTATATTTAAGCATTACATGGAGGACATTTTCTGTGGGTTGTCTACAATGCAATTATCCTGTTTTTTCTTAGAAGATGAATGATAATTTTCCATTTGATCTTAGCCAAAAGGCCAAGAAGCGATTATGAATGATAATTTTTCATAGTCTGTTTACAAAGAAAAATTTGATAATTTCAACAAGTTAATAAGGACATTTTCTTTCTTAAATGTGTTACTATTCAGAAAATGTGAGTAGAATTCTTTAAAATAGAAAAAGTAATTTCAAGTGCTAAAGAATAATTATATCAGTGAAAGTATAAATATAAAACAGATTTAGGATTGAGAGAGAAAATAAGCATTTTCCCCTCTCTTTGTGGTGCAATTCTAATTACCTGTAGCCACAGAAATAAAGAAAGCTTGCCTTATAGTTCATGTTTTGAATTGTCTATCTTATATAATTCTCCTGGAGTAAGTATATATCTAACTTGATTCCATTTTATTTTTCTCATAATACAGCTAAGAGCTTTCCTTATACCTTAATACATATGGCTTCTAAATACATGACCTGTTTGTGAAATTGGAAACAAATAACATATTAAAAATGCTACTGGTACAGTTGATCAGTGGTTTTTTCAAATATTTATTTTAAATAGAAAACTTAAGAGAATTCTACAAAGACTATTAACAATTTTTACCACAAAGAATACTTGGCATTGTAATATCTGAACTGCTCAGTGAAAATCAGTCCTGAGTTTGTTTTCAAATATAAGATACATAACTTACTGCAGCAAAACTTTGGGGTCTTACTGGGCTGCATTGGGCTGTCCAATGACATAGGAAAATTAAAATGTACTCTGATTATATAAGGTACTTGAAGCAGAATGTAAAATTTTCTTGTAGGACTTGTTAAATTACCAAAATTCTAAACATGTTTCAAATGAAAGTGATATAAGTTGTAGGTGTTCATAAACATGATACAGGATTCAAGCTGCTGTCAGCTTGGAGCTGGGCTGCTATGCTTACGACTTTCTCCTGAAATAGTCCCCATGTGGACCATTCATAAAGATGGGTGGATCCATTTTGGGAGTGATACTTCAGCTCTGTGCATGTGTGTATGTGTATATATGTGTACATGCTTGGTACATTTAATTCATTTTGTCCATTTTGGTATTAACCCTCCATTTCTAGTGAACATTTTATCTATAGAGGCTTTTAAGCTTTCTACAATGCATTTTTTCTTGTACTTCTATTTAAATTTGATTTAAAAGCTGCTTAAAGAACATGTAACAAATACACCACACACACACACAGACACACACACACACAGTGTCTGAAAACCTAGAAGTGGTACAATTTTGAAATGGTGCAAACTCCTAAGCCTTTCAGGCAGAGATTAAGGTGAGTTAAGACATTAATGCTCCACCCACCAGGGTGATTGACAATACCCCTTGTATTGTCCTTTCTTACTTTCCAAACACTTAACAACTCTGTGAATTCCCAGTCTCCTTTATTGTTGCACTACTCTTATTTTCAACTAGATAAATAATGCTTAGGTCCTAACAAATGACTGTTATCCATATAACTTCTGGCTCTATCTCAATATTAAAACTTTGAATCAAGAAAAGGACTAGTAGTATTTAAGACAATTTAATTTTTTTTCCTATTGTTGCCTGGTTCCAGAAAGTCTCTTCTGTTAGGGCATTTGAGAATATTGTGGAAGACAGCTGCTCATTATTTATAGGATAAGCTGTGTAGAATTTTCTCTGGAAAGAATGAAACTGGTCATAATTGATTTAAAGTTTAAAAATGTATGTTAATTATATATTCTACATTTTTATAAATGTATATAAGTAATATATCATAAGTTTAAAGTGGCATATGAATATATTTTAACTACATAACCATTACTGTTAGTATTTTAGTAACTGCCATACTCAAATGTTGAGTAATATGAATCCATGTGCCTATTTTAAAACAATATACCACAATCAGGCTTACTGAGTTTCATTGACCATAGTTTTCTCCGAGGTTAAAACCATTAGCTGTGGGAGTTTTCATTTTACAGGTATTACTATTATAATTTTTACTGCCCTTACTTAAAGACTTAGAAGGAAATTATTGAAATTAATATGGTATGTGTTTCACCAAACACTATTACTGTTAGGCTTACCCAAGGCTTTTTAAAAACAAAGTAAGGCAAGGAAGGACATGCTATCTGGGTTATCTCTTCAGCCTCGACTAGCAATGTATACACATGGAATTCTCTGAGATCATACAAAAAAGGAGTGATGTTTGTCTCATTCCAGTTGTTATAGATTTGCCTGGGTCTTGAACCATGAAATACTCTTAAATTTGAGACGATCCTAAACTATTTCTTGGTGCTTTTCACTATGTGTAGGATGAGGTTGAGTTGTAAAAATTGTGAGTACAGCCACACACCACATAGCAACGTTTCAGTCAACTATTGGCCACGTATACGAAGGTGATCCCATAAGATTATAACGCTGTATTTTTACTGTACCTTTCTATGTTTAGATACACACACATTTATCATTGTGTTACAACTGCCCACAGTAACATGCCGCATAGGTTTGTGGCCTCAGAGTAGCAGGCTGCACCCTACAGTGGAGGTGCACAGTAGGCTACACCATCTAGATTTGTGTAAGTGTAACTTATGATGTTTGCACAAAGATAAAATCGGCTAAGGGCACATTTCTCACAAGATATCTTCTTCATCAAGCAACACATGACTGTAAACAGATCCTTTTGCCTCTGTATTTTCCAGGTGAGAAATTTTTTTCACTCTGTTTACATTATCCTTGCAATAAATCCCTTTCTGTGTGAATTTTCTCAAGGTCATTTTTAAAAAAATTTTATTCATTTTTTCAGCTTTACTGAGATGTAATTTACAAATAAAAATTGTACTTATATAAGGTATATAACTTGATATTTTGATATATGTACACATTGTGAAATCATCACTGTAATCAAGTTAATTAACATATTCGTTATCTCACATAGCTACCATTTTCTTTCTTTTTCTTTTTCTTTGGTTTTCTGGTGAAAACACTTACGATTTATTGTCTTAGCAAATTTCAAGTTCTGGACATCTGATGTATAGCATGGTGACTGTAATTAACAATACTGTAGAGTATAATTAAATTTTTTTTTTAAATCACCATTAACATTGCTAGTTTTCTTTAGGCAAAATTGACACTTTTCCCCAGCCCATAATTTAATTTTCAAATGTACTCTTTCTGATAGAATCTAAAATATTTAAAATAGTATGAGTTGGTGAAATATAATAAAATTTCTGACATTTTGTATTTTAATTGAAGACTTCCAATTTATTTAATTGGCAAAATAAGCAATAATTATATTTGCTTGCTTCTACAATAAGTTATTGCACAAACGACTGAATTCATTTAATGTGATACAGTTAAAACCATTTCCTAATTTCAGGGCTGATAGAGTACATAGCTTTTTTATTTACTTATTTATTTGTATTTATATATAATAGTTGTACATATATTTGGGGTACATGTAATATGCAGATGCCTATATACAATGTGCAATGATCAAATCAGGGTAAGTGGGATATTAGTCACATCAAACATTAATTTTTTTCCTGTGTTGGGAAAACTACAAATCTTCCTTTCTGGCTGTTTTGATATACATAACAAATTATTAACTATAATTTCCCTACTGTGGTATAGAATATTTAAACTTATTCCTTCTATCTAAATGTATTTTTGTACCCCTTAACCAACTTCTCTTCATCCCTCCCTCTCTGTTTCCTTTCCCAGCCTCTTGTAACCACCGTTCTACTCTCTAGCTCCACAAGATCCACTTTTTAAACTCCTACCTATGAGTGAGAACACGCAATATTTGTTTTTCCGTTCCTGGCTTAATTCATTTAACATAATGACCTCCAGTCCCATCCGTATTGTTGTAAATGACAGAATTTTATTCTTTTTATGGCTTAATAATATTCCATTGTGTATATATACCACATTTTTTAAATCTATTCATCCATTGATGAACACTTAGACTGATACCATATTTTGGCTATTGTGAATCATCCTGTAATGAACATGGGAATGCAAATATCTGTTCTCTATATTGACCTCTTTTCTTTAGAACATATATCCTAGAGTGAGATTGCTGCTGGATGATATGGTAGTTCTACTTTTAGTTTTTTGAGGAATCTCCCTACTGTTTTCTAGAATGGCTATACTAATTTACACTCTCACCAATGGGTTTTGTTTTAATTTTATTTTTATTAAAATTTTATTTTTATAAAATTGTATCTGTTTAAATCAAATTGTTTCTACTCTGTATTTTCCACTTCATTATTAAATTAATTTAAAGACACTTAAAATGAGAATTTTTCACTGACTTCAAAATCTTTGAAAATTAAGATGGTGAAATGTTCATCCACTTTTTTCTTATTTTATACAATTTTTTTAAGAGGTGAGGTTTTGTTCTGTCATCTAGGCTGGAGTGCAGTGGTGATATCATACCTCACTACAGCCTCAAACTCCTTGGATCAAGGGATCCTCCTGCCTCAACCTCCCAAGTAGCTGAGACTACAGGCATATCCCCCTATGACTGCCAATTTAAAAAGATTTTTGCGTAAGGATAGGGTCTTGCTATATTGCCCATTCTGGTCTTGAACTTCTGGCCTCAAGAAACCCTCCCACCTTGGTCTCCTAAAATTACTTTGTTTTTTCCTAATTTTATGTTATTGTTTTGAAAAGAAACCTACCTGATTAAAAATTTAAAATGATCTGAATTTTATACTTTGCAGTCTTTTTTTTTGGAGTGGAAAACATGGTAAGCACTGGATCTTAACAAAAATTTAAAGACTGAATGCATAAGTCTTCTAGCCACACACTGTTTCTTGGTTATTTATTCTAACAAAATATTTTAAATTTTAAAACATTTGAATGCTTTTAAAGATAATCTTTACTTACTTTTACAAATATCTTTAAAGAAAGATATCTTAAAATTTCTACATTTTTAAATCAAACACACTTAGAATTTTACAAGCATGGAAGTATAAAGCAAAGGCATTTTCATCTTCCCATTCTGACACAATTATATCTCTGAACTTTAAAATTTTTAATTGAATAAAATATAATACACTTTAGTAAGTTTTGTCCTGAAATCATTCTTAAGAAATTCTGTTAAAACAATGACTCTCTTTTACAAATATTTTACCTTCAGTGTTTGCTTACTACCATTGACTAGATGTGGGCTTTCTATAGAGATGTTCAAGGACTTTCCTCCTCACAGACCCACAGGGCCCCCGTTTCTCTTTTCTGGAGAGCAGCCAGGTGTCACTTCATTTTCCTGTCCCCAAAACCCTCCCAAGCCTCCTAGTCCTCAGGAAATATCAAAGTTTTTTATTCCCTGTTTTCAATATATTCTTTGGACCAAATTTGCCATTTGAAATAGTAATTTTGTTGTTAATCACATTTATATGAAAAAAATTCTACAAGAATAGTTAATTTAAGAATATGTTTTAGAACAGCATAAGTTTATCCTACGAAGTCACGAGAATAGCTTGAGTGTCTAAAATACACATTTTTCAGCAGACTGCAATTTCTGGATTATGAACAGGTAACCCCAATGTGGGTAGACACTTTTCCCTTAATAGTTAAATACTTTTAACCCTGGAAAGATTGGGAATTAGGTATAGCAATACAGAAAGTAACACTCTGATATGTACATTTTTGTGTTAGGTTTAGAAATAATTTTTGTATTTTAGATATCATAAATGCTTGTGATGCACATTAGGATGTCATTTATCCACTTAAAACTTGCAATTTAATAATTCATTTAGATTTTTGATTTAAGTTAAAAATAACTTTACAGGCCAGGAGTGGTGGTTGACCCCTGTAATCTCAGCACTTTGGCCGAGGTGGGAGGATCACCTGAGGTAAGGAGTTTGAGACCAGCCTGGCCAACATGGTGAAACCCTGCCTCAACTAAAAATACAAAAATTAGCCAGGTGTGGTGGTGTGCACCTGTAATCCCAGCTACTCGGGAGAATGAGGCAGGAGAATCACTTGGACCCAGAAGGTGGAGGTTGCAGTGAGCCGAGATCGCTCCATTACACTCCAGCCTGGGTGACAGAGTGAGACTCCATATCAAATAATAATAATAATAATAATAATTTTACAACTAACATCAACACATTTAAGAGGGCTTAAAAATAACATATTTATAAATTTAATTAGTAGATTTGTAAGACATTTTTAAGTGTGTGGAAATGTTTTGTTAATTATGACAGACAATTGCAATATTGTAATTGTAAGAAAATGGACTAGGTTGATTTCATAAATGCATGTTGAAATAACTTAGGGTATTTAATTGATCAAAGGTTAAAAATCCCTATAAAATGAAATAATATTTACAAGTTGGATTTAAAACTTCCAGAGGAACTTTATTCTTGAATTGTTTGTCATTTTAATGAGTTAAATATTAATTTAAAATACAAGCTAATTTTCGTATATCTTTTCTATATTAAAAAAGTGGCCTAAAGAACACCAAAAAATGCTCACATTGACAGTGTAAAGAGTAGTGTGACTATTTCAGCTAAGAACAAATGATAAACGTGATGAGAGCAGTGATGAGGAAATGGTGCAGAATTATTAAAAGAAGAATTGTCAGTGGCCTGAAATGTGAATAATTTTATTCCTATTGAAATAACACTGAGTATTTATTCAATATTTAGAGGATTTGGAAAGGAACCAATTTTTATTCAAATAAATTATATGCATGAACAAAATCCCTTAGCACTCAATTTCCACTGGAGGAGGCAGAAGCAGTGTTTTAGATATATATTTATTTAAGATATATATATATTTTTGGTCAAAATATTTTCTATTTCTCTGTTTGTGCACTTTAGTTTTGTTTGTTTATTGGTTGGATGGTACTTCTGTGCATGTCCATGCTATTTTTAGACAACTTTTTGGGAAGTATTTTAAAGGGTTTAAAGTTGAGATTGAACATTTAAATCACTGGTTTCTTGCACACTACAGCATATGTTATTGGCTTGCAGAGTTCTACCCTATTGCCCACTGCAGTTGTGTACAAATATTGAGAAAACACCGTGTGAAGATCGGTTGGCAAATTAATTTCCTCTCCAGGTTGCTGGCTGCTTAGAGGAGCAGGACAAATTTACACTCCCAATCACATAAAAGATTACCTGTGGGAACATTATTTAACTCTCTGACCCTTTAAAAGGGCCCTGGGAGAAAATTCATCAAGTTGGTAGACACAGAAGCTACAAGAGGGGAGTCAAAGAATTCTCGTAATTTTCCAACCTGGGTGATGTGGAGCGCGATGATGTGCCTAAATAGACACAGGAAATGCTGAGGAGTATGGACGATAATTAGTTCATTTGGAGTAAACTGAGTTTGAAATTACAACTAGCTTGTGGTTGGGAAATGCAGGACTGAAGCACAGGACACAAGCCAGCATAAAAGCGGAAGATGTAATAGTTGTTTTTTTTTTGGAGATAATATTGAAGCTGTAAGATTGTTAAGAAAGAGCTTACAGAGAAGAATAGATCTCTGGTAACAATGGTGCATGGTGGACTGCCTGCTGAAGAAAACCTCAGACTGAAGATGGGCACAGGGCCACTGGCATTAAACTTTGGCGAGATTCTGCTGATTGAAGCAGTGGCTCATACAACGTGTGTCTGTGTGTGTGTGCGCGCACAAGCGCGCATGTGCAGGTTTAGTATGAATGCATATTTGCATATTTAGTAATGGGTTATTACACATACAAATCTAGATTTCCACATGGCCCTGAAGAATTCTCTGTATGGCATCAATTTGTTAGAGCTGAGTGGGATGGGACATGCATTTTCCTGCTTGACCTCAGTTCACGGTACTCAGATAATCTATGTTTTACAGTTACACTGCACTGCTTCCTGCCTGTCTCTGTTCACCTTTATGTTTTTGAGTTTGAAATCTATGGCCCCTTGAATCAAACAGAGAAAACGTTCAGGATGAATAGTGGCGCTAAATTTGAAGCTGAACTGTTTATAGTAGATTTATTTTGGGGGGTAAGCACTTACTTTACTTGGTATGTGTTGTGGGTTGAATTGCATCTCCCCGAATTGACTCACTGAATTGTAGCCCCCAGTACCTAAGAATGTGATGTTATTTGGAAACAGGGTAATTACAGGTGTAGTCAGTAAAAATGAGGCTATAATACAGGAGGGTGGGCCCCAATCCAATATGACTGCGCACTTATTATAAAGGGAAATTTAGACACTGATATGCATAGAGGAAGAATGCTATGTGAAGATGAAGGCAGGAATTTACAAGCCAAGGAAAACCAAAGATTGCCATCAAATCACCCGAAGCCAGGAGACAGGTACAGAGCAGATTGTCCCTCACAGCCCTCAAGAGGAAACAATCCTGCTGACACATCAATCTTGGATTTGTAGCCACCAGAATGTTGAGACAATAAATTTCTGCTCTTCACGGTACCAAGTTCCTGACAGTTTATTAAGGTAGTCCTGGCAAACTCATGTAGATGAAAAGCATATTCTTCCTGAAAGGCAACTTTTGACTCTAAAGAGCACAGACAACACTTTTCCCTCTCCCAGTGACTGTGAATTATCAAACTTGAAAAAGACAGCATGCCTAGGAATAACATTTGGCACATTTAGAAAAAGATATCCATTTAGTGGACTGTGTGAACAAATCTCTGAGCTCAGAAAGAGAAGCCTCGGTTTGAATCCTGCTCCTCAGGATTACTGTAAATTTGGAGGCTTGTTACTTGATTTCTTTTAGCCTAGGATCGTTTCTAAATATGAGTCCCAGTTGTATCTATTTCCATAGCAGTGCTTTAAGGAATAAGTGAGAAAAAACAGGTAAAAGGACTAGCATAGTGCAAACACAGGATAAAGACTCAATGAACTGTAGCTAATATTGTTATCAGCTATTATCAATCTCTCTTACTGTTTTAAGAATCACACATCAGAACGTTAAAGTTACACATTAAACATTAAACCCTTAGGACTGTAACAATTTTGACTTTGCTTTTTTTGGGGTCACCATTGACTTCTTACAACATACTTCTAAAAAAGCTGTGGCTTGCTGGTGTACAAGTATGAGTATAAAGAAAAGCATAGACTAAGCCAACTTAATTGGAGTTGAATATTCTGGAAAATTTAATGTACCTTTAAATGGTGTTTGCTTTAAAAGTAGTGTGGAGGTCAAGTCCACGGAGTGAATTGTACATAGTGGCTGCTAATAACACTTTACAGGTGTCTTATCACCTTCTACATCACAACTGGTTTATGAGTTTATTTCTATCCCTGAAATGTGAACTCCTTGAAGGCAGAGACCTCGTTTGTCTTTTTTTCTCTCTAGCCTCAACACACAGTGGCATAACTAATGTGTTCTGAGTAAGCCGAGAGCAATCCTCAGTAAACAAAGAAAAGAGGTAATACTACTTAAAAGACGGTGTTATTTTGTACTTCCCCCAGTCTAGTGAAATTAACACTATACTTCATAAAGTGATGGTTAGGGTAAAGTTATAGAAAATATTTTCTTTAACTCTGATTTTGCTTCTCACTTTAACAAAATGATCTATACTTTCTTAGGATTAAAGAACATTTTTGAATTATATATGTTAATGGGTACATTTATCTGGGTTATTTTCCAGAACTTTTCTATAATAGCTACATTTATAATTTTTGAAATGCTTGGCTACACTTATGTTTAGTTAAATGGTATTCAGGCTCTAAAGCTTGTGGTAGACATGCATGTATTGAAGTTAAAAATTAGCATTTAACATACAATTTTATTCTCTCTCATACACTTTATAAATCCCATTTTTCTAATACACTTTAAAGGCAAGTGGAGCTGCAGAGAGATATGTGCAAAACAAAAAATATGGGTTAATAAGCTGAAAATAAGGTATCTGAAACAAAATGTTGTTTCCTGCTTAGGTCAAACTAAATTCACTGTTATTTTTTCACGTTATTCTTAAAAGTACAAACCAGTAATCATAAGTACCTAGCTGGCATATAAAATCAAGAACCAAAAAATATATATTTTAGCCCAAAGTTCACAGGAAAATGTTCATTTTATGATATAATAAATGTAAAAATGTGTACATATATACTATGGTAAAATAATTCAGGACTTTATTTTTAATTTGTAAAAGTATTTTTAGAATTGTATAAATAAGGAACAACCAGTGTTTCGTTTTAAACTGTATCAGCTTTCATCATTGAAAACTATGTTTTATATTCATAATGATGAAAATTTATAGCTATTTGTGTTTTTGATATCTTATGGAGAATGAAGTGACCTCAATTCAGTCCTAAAGAACAGCTGGCAACATTACAAAAATACCTAATCCACATAGCATTTTATTTATAAGCAGAGAAATGAATAAGTGTAAAAAGCCATCTTTACTTTTATCACCATGGAGTTTCTGGTTGACATGGGAACAGGTGGTGTGGGGGGGTTACTATTTAAGGTTTCAGTGTCAGTTTAAGACAATGTAAAAGGCGTGTGTGTGTGTGCGGGCGTGTGTGTGCATGCATATTTGTGAGAGAGAGACAGAGAAAGAGAGAGAGAGAATAAATAGATTTTCTTGTTATGAATAGAAATCAATTTTGATCAGAAAATTCTTTAAATCAAAATTTTCTCAAGCATTGGTTGGGCAAGGCAATCTTCTTTCAGCCCCATGCGTCCTTGTACATACTTGCTGGGTATGCCAAAAATGCAAGACCTTGACCTGTCTTCTTAACCTGAAGCACTTCTTAGGATTGCGTTTGTCCTCCAGGCTTGCTTTGTGCTTACTCAAAAAGCAGTAGATTTCCCAAGCTCCTATTTGTCAGTTGTGATGATGCAAACCCACTGCATGCTTGGTATCCTCCTGGCCTGTTGTGCCTCCCTTGTGGAACCTGGTGGGTAGGGGAATCAGTGCAGACTTGATGTTCATGCTGCTTGCTGTGCTACTTGCTTGTCTCTGACCCAGGAGACTTGTTTCTTCTGCCAGTATCCATGAAACATTGACAAGTTTACTAGGGGAAAACCCCAGACCCACTAGTGTCTCAGAAATGAAATTGGAAATTGTACATAGTAAAAAGGGCACTAATGAGAGGGGCATAGAAGAGAATTTTGTGTTAAGAATGTCTTTTTTTTTTAATTTTTTGAGACATGATCTTGCTCTGCCCCCCAGGCTGGAGTGCAGTAGTGCAATCACGGCTCGCTGCAACCTTGATTTCCTGGACTCAAGGGATCCTCCTGCCTCAGCCTTCCAAGTACCTAGGACTACAGGTGCATGTCACTGTGCCCAGCTAATTTTTTGTATTTTCTGTAGAGAAGGGATTTCACCATGCTGATCTTGAACTCCTGAGCTCAAAAGATCCGCCAGCCACAGCTTCCCGAAGTGGAGGGATTACATGCCTGCACCACCATGCCCAGCCAAGAATATCATTCTTGACAATCTAAGATGCAACCACAATATAGCTAATATTTTTTTTCAATCCACCGTTTTCTTTTGGTATAAAAATCTTCAGTGGAACCAAAATTAGTTACAAAACACTTTCAACGTAATTAGATATAACAAATCAAATCTTTTGTACTGAGGTATTGTTACATTTTAGTCTTATTCAAAGAAAATATTTTATAACTACTTTGGCAGCAATTTAGAAGAAAAAACACATCTGGAAAGCCTTTTAAATGAATTAAATAAGAGCATATTTTGAGCTATCCAACATCAAGATGATATTTTATAATTTGATTGTTCTGAGCAGTATTGATTTGAAGGTTGAACTGTCTCCTTTTTAAATATAGTATGGAATAATAAAACACCTGTAATATAATTTTACCAATCCAATTTTTCTTTTATGAACAGTTTTGGAGACAGCAAGCTTAGGTTGAAAGCACTGGATTGCAGGTACTCAGCATGGAACCTAAAGTATCCCAAGAACTGCAATAAATATATTAATATTTGGAGATAGAAGATTCTGATTCCTCTGTGGCCTCTTAAATTAGGTGCAAAATTATATTCTCATGTTTGAACTTTTAAAGAAATGCTGTCAGAGCTACTTAACATCTGTTAAACTATCTTTTAGTTTAAAACAAAAATGACTGTATATTGATTTCTGTCCCAAATATTATGCCACCAGAAACACATGCTATTTTATAAACAGGGAAAGAAAATAGGCATTATAAAAAAAGAAAGTGTGGGCCATATATTTGAAAATATTACATCAGTAACAAAAATGAGAAGAATCTTTCAGTCCATTAATTTTACGTTTTGCATCTCTTAGTATTTGTGATGTTTATGGCTCAGAACTCTTATTTCATCATGAGGAAGGGCCTAATGGGGATCATTGCACACAGTAATAATGAGTTCCTGGCTTAATTTTTCTTACACATTTTCTGTTTATCCCTCGTTCTTTTTACTCTGTGGTTTAATGCATGCTGATTATTGTTAAATTTACTTATTTTCTTCTTTCTTCATGTGACTTTTAGGTGCTACTTTATTTTTTAACCCATGCGTTTGCAAGGAATAAATTTAGGGGTTGTCTTAGTTTTTTGTTTTTGTTTTTTTTTTTGTGGTTTTTTTTTTTTTTTTTTTTTTGACAGAGTCTCACTCTTTCGCCCAGGCTGGAGTGCGGTGGCATGATCTCAGTTCATTGCAAGCTCTGCCTCCCAGGTTGAAGCAATTCTCCTGCCTCAGCCTCCCGAGTAGCTGGGATTATAGGCGCCTGGCACCGCGCCCGCCTAATTTTTATATTTTTAGTGTAGATGGGGTTTCACCATCTTGGTCAGGCTGGTTTTGAAAACCTGACATCATGATCCACCCGCCTCAGCCTCCCAAAGTGCTGGGATTGTCTTGTTTTATTGAGTAGGTTGGGATGGATGAAAGAGTAGTGAAAAGAGAAGCAAATGCTTCCTTGTTAAAACGTACTGATGTCCAGTGTCATTGGGATGTAGCAACTTGTCTGTTTATGACGAAACGATCTTTGGATTTTGTATATTTTGTGAACAGTTTCTTGACACTTTGTTCATTAAACAAATGCACATTGTCAAGACTGAACTGCACCACATTTAATCTTACTAGTGTGAGTGAAGTCTATCTCCATGTCTGCAGCTTTAATAAATGAAATATTTTTGAATTTTTGTTTCGTTCTTTAAATTGGTTTTCAAAGTTTGTGGAAATGGTGCTTTTCATTAAAAACAAAACAGAAACCACACCACTCTAAGTACTGGAATATTCAAGTTCTCCCTGACCCCCATTCTTTTGAGAAATCTATTGAGGTATGAGAGAAGAAAATATGAAATAACAGCTACCTCTGTTTTCAGTTTTCCAGGTGAAGGGTTGCTTTCAGACACATAGCATTTCCTACCACTAAAAAGGGTTGCCACCTCATCAGCAATTATTTAAAAATAAAATTGTTTTTCCTCTACCTTTTAAATAAGGATTTAATGATTCTAAATATTAAATAAAAGAAACTGACTCTTTCAATCACTCTTCATTTCCTCATTGGTCTGCCTGATGATCCTGAAATAAGAGAGGCCAACTCTCTGTGAACTCCATTGCCGCCTTTCCAGAGAGATCTTTCTTGAGCACCTCATCTGAAATTGTAATGCTTCCCACCTGCTTTCCTGCTTGATCCCTTCTGTTAGCACTCAACACAATCTAACATAATATATGTTATGCACGCTTGTTTATTGTGTCTCAGTCCTAGAAAATAAGCCCTGTGAGGAGTTTGTCAGTCTTGTTCCATGTTACCTCCCAAATGTCTTCAGTGGTGTCTGGCACACTATTAGTGAGTGCTCAAAAGATAGCGTTTGAATGAATGAATTCACATTACTCTGTTATTTTGCCAATGATTTGCAGCAACATGAGAGTCTCTGTAATTTTTTTCAAAAAGTAAACTTTTTTTTTTTTTTTTTTTAGAGAGAGTCTCAGTCTGTCACCCAGACTGGAGTGCAGTGACACAATCTTGGCTCATTGCAACCTCTGCCTCCTGGGTTCAAGCGATTATTGTGCCTCAACCTCCCGAATAGCTGGAATTACAGGTGTGTGTCACCATGTCCAGCTAATTTTTGTATTTTTAGTAGAGACGGGGTTTTGCCATAATGACCAGGCTGGTCTCAAACTCCTGGCCTCAAGTGATCCACCTGCCTCCCAAAGTGCTGGGATTACAGGTGTGACCCACCTTGCCAGGCAAAAAAAATATAAATTTTTATTTAATAGACTACAACACATTTTTTTTAAAGCTTGAAAATGTGATGCTGCAGTGCCAGGTTTTTTTGTTTGTTTGTTTTTTGTCTTCCATCTCAGGGAAACTTGTATGCCCTCATTTCCTTTAAAGAATTATGTAGTCACATCATGACACAGTTATGGTGGCTGCCAGAGGACTCAGAAACATATGAATGGGACGGTTATTTAGAGACATTCCCTGTGCCCTTCAGTCCTGCTGTAGAAGCTGCACCTTTCAAAGGGCCTCCTTCTTAGAAACAAACAATCACTGCCCCAGGAAAATCAATGAAACTGCTTGACATCTTCCAAAAATGTATATTCCTTTGTACATGGAAACATTTTAAAAATAGAGTAATTTGCTTCTGACTTTTCACACCAAAGTGCTGCTAAAAATAGACACGTATTTCTTATCTTCCATTACATAAATCTTTCCATGTGAAAATTCCATTAACTGAAATCCAGATCATAATCTTTTTCTTGATAAGTTAAAGAAAAATTGTAAAAAAAAAAAAAAGAAAAAGCAAGTCAGTGAACCAATCACATTATTTACTCCATAAAGGGACACAAAGATTTATCACTTGAAATCCATATGAAGATAACTTTTCTTTTCTTTTTTTTTCTTTTTTTGATGGAGTCTCGCCCTGTCACCCAAGCTTGAGTGCAGTGGCATGATCTCAGCTCACTGCTGCCTCTGCCTCCTGGGTTCCAGCAATTCTCCTGCCTCAGCCTCCTGGTAGCTGGGATTATAGGCACACACCACCACGCTGGGCTAATTTTTGTATTGTTAGTAGAGACGGGGTTTCACCATGTTGGCCAGGCTGGTCTCTAACTCCTGACCTCAGGTGATCTGCCCGTCTCGGCCTCCCAAAGTGCTAGGATTGCAGGCGTGAGCCACCGTGCCTGGCAATATTGAGGATAACTTTTCTACTAACTCTTGTACTGCCACGACTACAAAGGGTAATCGAATCACCTCCATCATTCTGGAGAGAACTACCCTGTGGTTGATAAAGAAGAACTTCAATAAGATATGTGAAAGTGTTTCTCATTATTTGTAAACATTATAATGCACATATTAAAGCTTATCACCTCACACAGTTTTGTAGGTGACACATAGATCAGAGCTATCACTAGGAACGATAGTATTAAAAATGTCTGTTTCTGAAAACCTGTCATGGTAACTTTCCTGATATTTGTGCTTGTCAAAACTTCTGAGGCACATTTAGAAACATGAAACTATTTTTAAAATTCCATTTTTCTTAAATTTAGCAAAGTAACTTCTTTTTTAAAAAATGAGCAAATTCCTTGTTCTATAATGTTACATTGATGAGCTTATCGCTGCTTGTAAGCATTAAAATATAGTTTACCAGTAATTGGAAGTAAATTAGTAACCATTCTGTATCCTCCAGAGCTTGCTATATCTGACAATTGGACACCAGCATCACCAGCTTTATATTTGCTACACATATCTAAATGTACGCTATGTCCACATTGACAGCTACTGTATAGGAACACAGCTTTCCTTCTAGGGAAAGTAGTGACATTAGATGAAATTTTATACTTCCTAGTGCTCAAATGTGAAAATGGTGCAGCCCAATATGTTTCCCATCCTTTGCCTTCTTGTTCAAAAACCTTACAGCCAAATGTATTGCTTGAGTATGGTAATCTACTCAATTCAGATGTCTAGAGCGGTTACTCCAATTTTCTTCAGGAAACTTTGTTATATTTATTTGTAAGTGATTTATATCATATTGTACTTTAGTTTCTAGTCTGCTTCATATATTTTTTCAGAATCTCAATCAAATGTGAACAATGAAAATGAGTTTGCAATATCATTACAAATAAACATGTACTTACCTTTAATTCCAACAATGAATAAAGTTTGGATTCAGACAGAACATTCTGAATGCATTCCTACTAGGAATATATTTTCATTAAACTTCTTCTTTCGGTGGCTAAATATTCAGAATGTCTTCACCCCCGAGCTCTTCATTAGAGAGTTTTTGACCTTCAGGATTAGTTGTCCTAATGTTTTATAGCATGTGAATTATTTCATATATTTCCATTGAACCCTTATTTTTTGTAAACTCACTTATTTAAAAAATAACAACAGCGTATCTGTATAACAACTTACTAAATGATAGAACAGCATAAACCTGCATCTTTGATAACTTTAATAGTATTCCTGTTTTACTATGTCAATCTGCAACTCTGGATTGACACATTATGAAATCATCAGCATGAGGTTTTTATTTTCTTTCCCAGCCAAAATGGATTTCTTTGTAAATGGTATGATTTCCCATGAAGCCATGAATTTTGAAACTACTGAGCACCATCAGCAGTTCCTTACTCTGAGGATTAATGGGAAAATATTTGGAGTTTTCTAGCTCTGACTGAAGACTGGGTGAAATCAATTATTTAAGCACTATAAAGCAAGGGCTTGGGTCTCAGACAACGATTACAAAGCAGACTCGCTTTAACACCCAGAACAACCATCTGGATCTTGTTGACTCCTTTACCATGGCAAAAGGGTGAATGAAATATAATTCCTGTCTGCTGATGACATGGAGATTCCTTCAAGCTAAGGGCAGCTGGAGCTCTCATTTACACACACACACACACACACACACACACACACATTCTCTTTAGTTGTACACATGTTAAGTATAAAGAATTTCTACAGCTTTTATTAAAGCAATAAGAAAAGCAATTGATTTTTCTACTGTATCTGCCGTGGTCTTCTGGATCTCAAACATTCAGTTTGTGCAAAGGAATAAATGTCCGTGCTTTAAAAAGGAAAGTACGCTTCTTACTGTGCTCTAGAAATAGTCAAATGCTATGGAAAAATTTATCGAAGACTTGTGACTTTCGTAGAAATTCTGACTTTTAAATGTTTAGAGGAGATGTGCTTTCTCATGCCTGCATGCTTAGCAGGTTACTACCCAGTCTTTCACATTGTAGGTATGTGAATTGCTTCAAATAAATGGATGTCAGATTGCTAAAAACTTCTGAAACAAAGAAAATCAATGCATGCTTTTTAGATGGTATTAGAGAAAATGGAAGGTGAGTAGGGAGGAAACTTTAGAGGAAGAGGGAAGTTTTCATAAACAATCGTGTTTAGATCTCTTATGTGGAAGATTAGCAAAAGCTTAGTGGCTTTGAAATCTAATAATCACATAAAGCTCCCCTCAAAGCAGTTGCAGCTTTTGGTGCCAGGTTTTCCTGTATAGATCAACTTAAAGTGATATATCAAGATCAAGGTACATTTCAAAGAGAAATTCTTTAAAAACAAATCATGGTCACTGCTGATTAATCATTCAAAATCATAAATCTTGTGTGGTGAGTTAACAGTGACCAGACGTAGTCACTGAACTAAAAATGTTTTTCCTCCTCCTTGTACAGTAGGTAGTGATCACCATGAGGTTTTAAAATCAGCCCAGTCTCAGCTCAGCATCTTCTGTTGTCTATGGTTTAGACTAGAGCACTGAACTTCAAACTTGTATTCATTCACCCCTAAAGGAATTTCATAAAACTATGGATTACTTTACAAATTTAGCTGATCATTTTAAAGGTAGAATGTAAATTTAAATATAGCAACTGAAAAAAAATTCAGCATATTGTAAATGATTGCAACTAAATTAAAACTGTTAACTTCATCTTCTGAAATGTTGCTTAGAGAATTTAAATGCTATAGCAACTTGATATGCATCGTCATCTATTTTAAAAATATATACATCCTGGCTAACACGGTGAAACCCCGTCTCTACTAAAAATATAAAAAATTAGCCGGGCGTGGTGGTGGGCACCTGTAGTCCCAGCTACTTGGGAGGCTGAGGCAGGAGAATGGTGTGAATCCGGGAGGCGGAGCTTGCAGTGAGCCGAGATTGCACCACTGCACTCCAGCCTGGGTGACAGAGCGAGACTCTGTCTCAAACAAACAAAAAAAGCATTTATTTTTGAATGTCTTCTATTGATAATCCTATCACACTTCTATGCAATAAGAAAGCATGTACATGCATATGTATGATTGAAATGTAGTATTTTCAGGTTTCCTGTGATTACAAATCTGAATACTGTTCTTCTCTGAACTGAGTTTTCGTTATAATTAATTGGTACACCTTTCATAAAAACTACCAAAATACATTAAAATTCTTAAAACTAAGGAAACGTAAAAATAAAAATTTTGGTAGTACATCTCTTAATGAGATGGATGTTGTTTAAAAAAACTAATTTATATATCTAAGTATGACTTCTTGCTAGATTTAGACAGTGTTCAAATGATGTTCTAATTATGTTCTTTTTCTTCCCTGAGATGTGCATATTCAGAAACTTTCATACATAATTAACTAGATAGGAATAGAAAAAGTTTTCTTATTAGAATTTGGCATAATTATTTGAAGTTTTTCCTAGTTATTATTCCACACTATGTGGATTATTAAAAATAATTGTGATAATCCATCACTACCAGTCAGGTTTTTTGATTTTGTGCAAAGCAAACAACTGGAAACTACCTGACTTACAAAAAGATTCTTTGCCTGTCATTATTTATTTCCTCTCTCAACACCAGCATAAATCTCTTTATACCACTTTTTGGCTTCTCAGAAACTTTTTTACCCTGCATTAATGTGTCAGTAACTTTGTGATGGGCACAGAACTATCTTGAAAGGGAAATGGAAATGAAGATCTTGTACCTCAATTGAAATTTTATTCTCAGCAGCATCAACTCAAGATAGTACATGTGGGAGTTTAAGAACATGGACGTTGAAAATCTGGAAGTTTGTTTTTATGTAGACTAGATGCATGGCAAGTCTTTACATAGACTAGGTTTATGCATACAACTCTTCTAAGACAGCTGATTTAGAGCATTTAACATACCATGAAGAATTTATCTTCCTTAATTTAGGTTCGGTAATTGTGTACTCATAATCAGAGTTTAGGTGGTTTTTATTTCTTTCTCCAGTACACATAACCTTTTCTCAAGGAGGTTAAGAGGAACTCAGAAAATATCAACTGCTCCTGTCAAGATATTATGGTACAATAAAACAGTACTACATCTCTAAAGAAATCTCATAGTACCTGTCTACAATCTGTCTTTCAGGATAGCATTATATAAGAATTGTTAAAAAATAAATTTAATATTTAGAGAAAGGAATAATATTTATTGAAAGATTTGTTTATTCCAAGTATAAATGGAGGAAATACTGGAAAATATTTATCTTTAAATTTGCCAATAGCTTAAAATAAATTCTGTATGTGAAAAATCCAAGTAAATTAAACCCACTTATCTTTACTGTGGTGTTTATTTTGACCATATCTCTGGTCAATATTCATATTTCTAGATTAAATAACATTGTAAACCTTTATTCCCACTCCGAAGTCTATTTATGCCTTTAAATTTTGGTAGCTAAACATTTTCCATCTCTTTGAAGATTTTGCTGCTTGTTAACAAAAACTTCCTAGCATACTCACATATTTATAATGAGAAGCATGTTATTTTTGTGCTATGATTGGCTGTTTCCATTTCCATTTGAAATGTACTTTCTAGTGATGTTTAATGTTTTGTTTTCTTTTGTGTGTGTGTTTATTCTTTTGGCTGCCATGGCACATGAAAACATTTTCTTCTTAGAAACTGTGACAAGAGCTGTTTTTTTTTTTTAGTGTCATAATCAAAATCCATGATTTTATTACTAAAATTAATGAACAACTAACATACCTATGCATGTTATTCTCTCTATACATATAATATTATGTAGACTTCTTCTCATATCTGTATCAGGAAAATATAGAGAAGTTGCACATTTTGCTCAAGATTATACTTCTAGATGATGGTTGAGATAGGATTCAAATCCAACTGAAGTGAGACAATCAAGATTCTAGGCCAGGTGCAGTGGCGCACGCCTGTTATCCCAACATTTTGGGAGGCTGAGGCGGGTGGATCACTTGAAGTCAGCAGTTCAAGACCAGCCTGGCCAAAGTGGTGAAACTTCATCTCTACTTAAAAATACAAAAATTAGCCAGGCGTGGTGGCGGGGGCCTGTAATCCCAGCTACTCGGGAGGCTGAGGCAGGAGAATCGCCTGAACACCAGAGGCAGAGGTTGCAGTGAGTCGAGATTGTACCACTGCACTCCAGACTGGGTGACAGAGCAAGACATCATCTCAAAAAAGAAAAGAAAAGTTAACTCCAAAGATCTTCTCTTTTTTTTTTTTTTTTTTTTTTTTTGAAATGGAGTCTCGCTCTGTCACCCAGGCTGGAGTGCAGTGGCGCCAATTCGGCTCACTGCCATCTCCGCCTCCCAGGTTCACACCATTCTCCTGCCTCAGCCTCCCGAGTAGCTGGGACTACAGGCGCCCGCCACCACGCCCGGCTAATTTTTTTGTATTTTTAGTAGAAACGGGGTTTCACTGTGTTAGTCAGGATGGTCTCAATCTCCTGACCTCGTGATCCGCCTGCCTCGGCCTCCCAAAGTGCTGGGATTACAGGCGTGAGCCACCGCGCCCACCACCAAAGATCTTCTCTTAATCATAAAACTGGAGTTAGAATTCTTACAGCTTTGGAGCCATTCTTCCATGTTTCTTAATTTATCCATGCTATGTCACTAGCATTGTGACTTTATCTGCAGACTGATAGTATCAAATAGTAAGAATACAATTTTCAGGTACGTCTAAAGCCATATCTTCACTAAAATAAAAATTATATATTTATTAGTTACATGTTCTGATAGACTGGTAACTGAAATGTTTTGTTTCTTTTTTCCTGAGTCTTTAACTTCATACCTGATTAATAGTTGAATCTCTTTAAGATTATGAACTTCATTTTTTATTTTTTATTTCCCTCTCATGACTCAAGTCCTACCCCTGAACTCCTGCTGGATTAAAAAGACTTTACAATTTTCACATGTTGGGTTTTTTTTTTTTTTTAACCTTTTTTGGCCAAATGGTATCTGCTTCTAGGTGATCATTGCTGTATTTCGGGTACCATTGTAATATCCATTTCTTTACTTTTTCTTTATTATGACTCCCTGTGTATTCCTGGGATTGCATGTTCCAAGTGCCCAGCTTCCCATTAGCATTCATAGATTTCTCTTGCTTCTTAATATCTGCTTTACCCAGTTATCATATATTGTTTCTGCTTCTAGTAGTTAGGTAATATCTCAGAATTTGTGAAAAGAACAGGGAGTAAAATAAATGCACAAAAGCTTTCAGTGTAGAATTGGCAGAATATAGGATAGAGATGCTGAAAAACATATATAAAAAGTAGAAATTCAAAGGCAGATGGCATCTGGTCGGGTATTACAATGTCTGTAATTTAACTTTAAAATATTTTAACATAGATAGTGTAATGCTGGATTTTTCTTATTTAGGTTAAGTTAGAACTCAGTTGCTGAACTCTGAATTCTAATATGAATGTAAACTCCAGGTGTTGTCAGCTAGTGCTCTAATGAGAAAGCCCATGTTCCAGATACTACACATGCTCTTGTCTCTAGCTTGATCAACACATCAGGCTTTTCTAATCATGGTAAATGTCAGAAAGGTTTTTCATTTGTGGCTATAGTAAATGACCACAATAAGTGTTAAAATGTTCTCTCAGTGGTGAAATTAAAGGTATTCAACGTATGTGGATGAGCTTAATAATTTTCAACACATGTTCACTCTTTTGAGAACAGTACATAAAAATCCACTAGGCTTACAGCCTTTATCATTAGACGGGAAGACCTAGCTCAGTGGATTATAATCTGTGTGGTCTCAACCCATTTATTCTCTTAAAATTTACTAAAACCTCTAAAGAACTTATACTACGAAATTAAAAATAAGAAATCAATAAAATATTTATTAGGTAATTCTTAAATATTGATAAGAAGCTGATTACCTGTTAAACATAAACATTTATGAAAAATAATTTTATTCTTTAAAACCAAAAATATGGTAAAAGTGGCATTGTTTTATATTTTTGAAAAATCTCTTTAGTATCTGGATTAATAAAAGACATCTGGATTCCCCTGTGTTTCTGCCTTTAGTCTGTTAAGATATGTTGTTTTGGTTGAAGCATATGAAGAAAATCTGGCCTCATATCTCATCTGACTTATGTCACTGGAAGAAAATGTGCTTTACTATCTTTGCAGATAATTTGGATGTTTTTTCCATTGATATTATATCACAATATAACACGTGGTATTTTACTGAAGATTAGTTACAATGTGGAATCTAAAACTATATCCATGAACATTGTGTATTCTGTTCCATTAAAATCCACTGGTCTATCTTGCACTTTGAGTGGGTCTTGTATCCACGCGTGATTTTGTAGCATCGTGCATTGGTAATTAGGAAATGTTGGTTGACTGACTATCCAGATATTACAAATGTTACCATATTTCATTATGAATATAAAGAAAATCACAGTCATTAATATTTCCACTAATCTCATCAAAAAAATTTAAATATTGGGATACTGTCAGTATGGTGAAGAAGACAAGATTTTCAAAATGCTAAATTTTTCTTGAAGGCTCAAATTTTATCACTGGCAGCAAATGCTGTCAGTTGCTATCTTTGAAGCAACAGGTTCACTTTATTTTTGAGACTATGTCTGCCAAGTACCCAAGACTGAATAATCATACTTTGCCTTTCAGTTCTTTCAATTAAATATTCCCTGATTAAAACATCCAGTTCAGCTTTAGCTCAAGTACACATGTGCTTTTCCTTGAGGCAACCATTGTACTTCAGTGTGAAGCATAAGGGCTTTCTACACCCTTTCCATTTTTCATTTAGAATATTAAAAGACATGTACTCAAGGGCCTAGATTTCATAAAACTAATCAATTTCATTGTTTTCTTAAGGAAGCCCTCAAGGAGCCCTCCTGCCTCCTCCACCCCATGAATGCTATGGAGTCAAGAACACAAGACTTTCTAGCACAGTTCAGTGCTGTCTTGATTTGTATTAAGGCTCCAACACTTTTACTCACTGCTGCTTTTGCATCATCAATGTAAATGTTGAAACACTGAAAGAAAGCAAATAGCATCTCAATATTATCACAGAATAGTTTTGACCTTGAAGATTCCCCAAGAAACCCACAGGGATCACATTCTAACAACTCCTATCCTAGCTATAATTTTAAAATCGCATTGTGTCTAGCCAGCACCAGAGAAAATTCAGATTTCCAGTTGTTGGTATTAAGGTAAACATAATCTTGCTTCTGGACTCTCACTTTGGTTAAAGTGAAGGTTTCCTGCTTGGTGGTGCCTGAACCTCTAAGAAGACAGAGAGCTAGGCTTCACTGAGCTTACAGAAGTGTGAACAGCTAAAAATTGTTGGTGGCTGGTCATTTCTACCAAAAACAGCCGAAAAGAATTTTGCCTGACAAATCTGAATAAAGTTGGTTTATAACATTTGTGAAATCACTCATGAAAAAGAAAGTGTTTCCCATCTGCACTCGTTTACTTGTAAGGTATAGATCCCAGGTTCTTATAGCAACACAACCTACCACCTAGGGTTATCAAGAGGAATAAGAGAACTATGTCTTTTTATTCTTTTAAGCATGTAGAAACTGGTTATTTCAATGCTTGGCACATAATGAGCCCTCCCTAAGGCTGGCCACTACTCGTATCATTATTGCCATCATCACTATTATTACATGTCACTTGGAAGGAATTTGAATTGGTCAATAATATTTTTTGCCTAGCATGAGAGCTATACAGAGGAAGGAAGAGGAATATTTTAGGAAGTCAAAAATAATTCACTTAGCTTGCAACCCAGGAATGCCCAAAGGAGAATGGTAAGAAATGAAGGTGGAGAAGTTGGCTAAAGAGTCCTTTGCAAGTTAGGATGAGGCTTTAGACTCCAATTTTGCAGGTGTAGGTAATTGGGAGGCCATTAAAGGCTTTTGAATGGTATGATTGGGGTCTGCTTTATCAGATTAATCTGGTAGCAAAATGCATCTTGCATTTCGTAGAGGTAATTCAAGATAGATACAGCACCTAGACACATGGATTGTACCTTGCCATTTTGACACAATTGTCTATCAGATTTCAATGTTAAAAACATAGTGTGAGTCAAAGTTTAGAAAGAGTAAGCCTCAAATTAAGGAATGTTGCCACTGAAAGATTAATGTGATTGGAAATTCTTTGGGTTATAGTTAGTTTTGAGCCAAAAAAATAAAAATAAATGTAAGGCAAACGTTGTCAAATTGTTTAAGTTTAGTGCCTACACAAGCTTTTCTCAGTACTATTTTAATATCCTAGAAGAGCTATAATAGTTGGTCACAAAATTATTTTTTAGGCCAGATACATATGAGTTGGGCAAGGGATTCCTTTGTTTATCATGGTGTCCATATAGTTTTTTGATGTCTAAGAGAAAGGGTTGGATTACATAAAAACAGAATGTTAGATTTGATTTTCTTTTTCCTTTTACTTGTAGATATTTAATTACTAGTAACTAACCCCATATTGCCTGTACCCAAGGAACACAGTGATAGTGAAATTTCAATGCTTGGCGATGAAGATGTATTTAAGTCATGACATAAAAATAGCCACGTGGTTTTAGTCACTCTTCCTGAGTGAAAAAAGAAAGCAAAACTAAAGAATAATCCCCAAACTCACTAATTCGCCATTGTGATCCCCTAGAATATCCCCTTTCTAGATAACAGGTCTCAGTGAGGAAGACTGAGGTGATGAGGTGGCACATTTGTTTTTTTTTCTAGCCACAGGAGAATCAACCACATAATTATGTCAACCTATTTGTCTTTCTCTAATATTTGTATTTAAACATAAATTTGTGTTCATCATGTGTGGCTGAAAACACTGCTATTTTCCAGTTCAAATATGGCTAACGTGATTAGAGTCGTCATGGAGAAGAAAAAGTACTCTAAATGTGACTGACTAATTAAGTCTGGTTTTCTAGTGTGGAACAAGAATGTACTTCCCAGCGGGCTCCATATATTGGCATCACCCAGCTGTTTGAAGAATTTTCTTGATGAAAGCAAAAACCGAGGGAGAACAAGGAAAAACAGGTGGTGTGTCAACAGCAAAGTTTCAGTGTGACATCTGCAGGTGGCTCTGTGGATCCAGGGTCAGGGAAATTGACTTCAAAAGAGTCTTCCTTGAGATGCCAAGTCTTCAGAAACTAAATGAGAGTGGAGAGAGTTAAAAGAGCCTTAAAAATAGTAAAAAAGGGAAATAAGGCATATCAAGGCATTCATAAACTTTGGAAAAGGATTTCATTCTGTTCAAATACGTCTATTTATCTCTCATCTATCCAATATACATATCACTCTTCTTTTTGGTATAATATTAAAACTGCAGAATACTGTATGTTTTGTTATGTCCATAATCACACACACACACACACACACACACACACACACACACACCTCAAAACACCTATGAAACCTTTTATTGTCTTTTATTGTCATCTCACACCAAACCAGTAGGGTGTGCTCATAACTCAACATTTTACTTGTCACAGCCCCACCCTGACCCTGTGGTGTTTTTACTAATGGTAAACAAAAATAGCATATGTTGTAAGAGACAAAATGCCCAATCTGCATGTTGCTCTTGAATTTGGTTTCATGGCTTATTAAAATGACATATTATGATATACTTGCTTTGGTTTCTCTGCTGAAATGTTGATCAATGTGTTCCTCAATGAAATGAAATGTTCATCAATGTCTTCTGGTGAGTAATCCCCCAATCACCAAAATTTCTGTCTTGTCTCCTGAGTCTTTCTTTTGGACAGCTGGCATTATTCAGAATTGGTTATAGGAATCCTTCTCATAAGTAAATACTTACACAGAATGATGAGAAACTAAATTACGCTGCTAAATCATGTCTATATTTCATCGCGTAGTACTTAAATGAACAATGCAGAAGCCATCTAGTAACATATACCACAGCTTTTTACTTTTAAGAAGCAGACCTCATTCCTCTTGCTGGAAAGTGAAAAAATATAGTTTGACAAAAACTGACTTGGAGTAGAACTAAGAGACAAAAATTAAGCATGAATACAAACAGTTCTTTCCAGGATAAAAATAGTCAGCAGAACATTGCACTGGCTTTCCCATTTGACTTTGTAATTTGTGGATGTAGAACACACTTAGTGGCCTTCATGGGCTGTACATGTAAAAAAGTTGGCTGAAGGATGCAGACAAAATGGATAATATGAGCTCATCTGTCTCCAAACACTGTTTGGTTAATGACTGTGTAGACTACAATTGTTTAATTGTACCTGGAAAAGCTAAAAAATGACTAAGCTTAAAAATGTCAAAGCGTATTCACATTTGGATTGGCCAATAGTATATTTGCCCATATTTCTATGCAAGGTCAAAGTTAGGAGAGGATATATCTAGATATTCTATCACACCCCACAGGTCTCATATATGTAATTCTTCATTGGGAATATTTAATATGCCTTTTTAATAAGGTGAAAACAAAAGCACACAAAAAGAGGTTACACCAAATATGAGGCTTTTTAATTATTAAAACCTTTATTTAAAAATGAATTTGCTGCAGTGTGAAAAATGCAAGTCATGATATGCTATCCATGCTTTTCCTTTCACCTCCTTCCTTGCAGTTGTCAGGTGAGAACCATGCTAGTGGTTCTGGCCAATGGACTGTTAGCAGAAATGACTTGTGTCAGGTCTGGGTTGGGATAGTTTAGAATTGGTGAGTCTCTTTTAACGCAACCAGTCTTAAAGGCACATGTTCCAAATGGCTGGATATTACTTACATTAGTGCCATCCAACACATATCAGTCTCTATGGAGTGAGAAATAAACCCTGTGTCTCTTAAGCTTTGAGATTTTGGGGTTTGTCTGGTAGCAAGCATCAAGAATCCTGATTAAAATATAATGTTACTAGTTTTTAAATAAGTATGTAAACTATATTTTTATATAATTGTTACAAATAAAAGTGTTTAATTCAATTATTGCTTATTTATTTGCAAATAGATAATGTATTAATAGAGTTCATGATTTAAAAGTGGAATGGGCTATAGAGTGAAAAAGCCCTTTTCAATTTCTGAACCCCTGATCACCGATTTCCAATCCGTAGGGACAGACAATGGCAATAGTTTCTTATATCTATTTCCAGAGATATTCCACATATATTGTATTCTTTTTTGCACAGATGAAAGCATACTATATACTATTCTTTATTTTTCTTTTGGTTTACAAGAAGTCTTCATATATTAGGAGTATTGGCCTTTTGTCTATGATATGTATTGCAAATGATTTTTCTCACAATTTCATTTGTCTTATGACAAATGCTTTTCTAATGAAAAATCATTTATTTTAGTTGAATTTATGTATCAAACTTGGAAGATTTCTGAGATGATATTTTAAAATGCTTACCTGCTTTTGTCTCTATCTTTTGTTGTTTTATTTCCTGACAGTTAAAATCTTGATATACCTGAGGAGAGTTTCTAATTATGCATCCAACTTTAATGTTTTCCTAATAGCTACATAGTTGTCTCAATTCTATTAAATACTTTGCTCACTGATTTGAAATGCAACTTTTATCACATCTACTTTTCCGTAACTTCTTGAAGCTATTTCTAGATTCATCAGTTCATTATATTGATGTGTCTCCCTATTTGTGTGCCAACATCAGTCTTCAATTCATGCTAATAACTTCTACACTCATTGCTTCAGTGAAATTTCTCTTGTCCAAAGAAGATGTTTAATATACTGTGGAAGTCCTGGCCATATGTGGCAGGTGAGGAAAATGGGATGAGAGCTATCAAACAAGTAGGAGGTGGTGTGGAAAGGGAAGGCCTCTCAGAATCACTGTATTTTTATTTATTTTTTGAGACAGGGTCTCACTCTGTCACCCAGGGTGGAATGCAGTGGTGCAATCTTGGCTCACTGCAAGCTCTGCCTCCTGGGTCCAAGCAATTCTCCCATCTCAACCTCCCAAGTAGCTGGGATTACAGGCGCCCGCCACCATGCCCAGCTAATTTTTGTATTTTTAGTGGAGACAGGGTTTCACCATGTTGGCCAGGCTGGTCTCAAACTCCTGGCCTCACGTGATCCACCCGTCTCGGCCTCCCAAAGTGCTGGGATTGCAGTCGTGAGCCACCGTGCCCAGCCAGAATTACTGTGTTTTTAAATAGTAAGCCTGAATTATTATTTTTTCTTCTTTTTAAAACTTTGGGCTATAGAAGTGAGGTTATATAGAGCACTGGGAAGGTAAGCTCATTGGTAGGTACCTACATCTTCCTATATCTTCCCATTGCTGGTAATTTGAATCTGCTGATATAGCCAACTCAAGTTAGGAGTGGAAAGTGTCTGGTTACCCTTTTTTTTTTTTTTTTTTTGGCTCAGAATGACTCATTTCCCCCAAAAAATTAATAAAAAATATTTCAGAGAGATTATAGTAATACACATTTTTAGTTGTTCAAAGTTCTCCTTGGAAACTGACTGAATCAGGGTAAAAATATAGACTCATAGTTTATCTGCTATAGTTTACATCACTCATTCAATATTTTGGATATCTCAAGTATGAGAAAGACTTTGAGAAAAGTAGATAATTTTAAATAAGAGCCTAAACAGGCTAGAAAATATTTTTAAAATAAGACCTAACTCCTAAAAAGGAAACTCAAACAAAGAAATATTGTTTCTTTATTATTTTCTGTGTGGTTTAGAAAATGTTAAGGAAATTGCACACAAGAGCTTGACTATAAAATTTTAGGCTTTAAAAATGAAGTTATTCTGAATCAGCTGTAGGTAGAGCTAGTAATCTTATTTTCCTTGTAAACAGGCCACTTATCATCAGTCTCTTACCTTGGACTTTGTCCTTGTTTTTGGCCGTTTGCTTTAATCTGACTGAAATATGACAGAATAAATTATTAGTGTATAAATGTTCACAGAATTTCTTCTTTCCTCAACCTATTGAAGAGAATATTATAACAATCATCCCTGTTTTGCTCCTCTTGAAGAATAAGCATATCAGTTCCCTGTTGTATAACAAACCGTCTCAAATCTCAGGAACTTACCATAATAAGAATTCATTTAGCTCATCAATCTATGGCCAGATATTTAGGCGAGGCTTGGTGGGGGTATTCTCATCTTGAGTGGTTTGATGTACAGGTCTGGTGTATACTGGCTGCCAGCTAGGTCAGCAGCCATATCTGAACTGAGAATCTCCCATCCTCCAGCAGGCTATCCTGGATGTATTCTCATAGTGCTGTCATAGAGCAAGAATGAGAACAAACCCAGTTGGTCAAACTATTTCCCAACCCTCTGCTTATGTCCCACTTTCCAAAATTTCAGTGGCTAAAGCAAATAACATGGCCAAGCTTAGGGTGAGGGTAGTGGGGGCTATAAAATTTCGTGCCAAAGAACATATTCATAGAGAGGAGTGAGCAACTGGGGTTGTTCATACATCAATTGATCACATTGAAAAATAACAATGTATTGAAGGAAGAGATGTTAATTAATAAGTAATCATAATTAATAGTTGATGCAAAATGATATAAGGAGCGGGAAAGAGAAGAAATGAAAGCATCATGAACTGGGAGTAGAGTACGATTTTTTTTTTTCTTTTTGGGCAGGGAGGGAGCATGCATGAGAAAGAAACCTGCCAGGAAAGTGGAATGGAAACAAAGGGTACTTTAATGGGTGTTTCTAAAGACTTTTTATTTGCAGTCACTTTAATGTCATCCAAGAGGTCATAGGAAGAAATTCCTCTTTAATCACTTTTGGCTCTTGAGCTGTAATTTGTATGTGTCACAGCTCCATGACTAAACTGCATTGATCTCTAGATTCAGAAGTGGTTACTGCAGACACTGCAGCTTGCATGCCCACAGTCATACTCCTCTTTTATATTTTTAACAGATACATTATTTCGGTCCCAACTGCAGTGTCATCTGGGAAGTCGAATGCCTCTTTGAATGTGCCGGTTGTTAAGTACTATAAGCTCCAGACCAATCCTCTGTTCTTTTCTTTATGATTGTTATGGCTGGAATTCTCAAGCCATTCTTTTCCTTTGCCCGCTGACTCCCTGTTAGGTCCTGCCAATAGGGAGCATTAAAGGAAGTGAAGAGGAGACACGCACCTTCCTGATTGCTTGCTCTAATAATTCGCTCTTCATCTCAGCATTTGGTTTGAGTAACAGCAGTTGGTACCAGTTTCCAATTTTTTCTGTATTTCAAGAAGTAGCTTCATCATGCCAGCTCAGAGGTATCAGTGCCTGATGGCTCAAGTTCCCTCTATAGAAGTCTGAGTCCCAGCTCTGTAGGATGTTCCTTTGAACTGTTAAGGCACTAGCACCAGCAGCAAACTTCTGTTTTAGGCTTGAACTGGTATCTGACCAAAAGCAATTTAATTAACCTCAAGGGGCCTTAGTTAAAGAGGTTCTAAGGTTGCTATCATTTCTAGTCTTGTCTCAATATATTTGTCTATGCGATGCACTCCCCCTTCACGCACAAAACTGATTGAGAAGTGAAAATTTTGAAGTGTTTAATTTAGGAATTATTTCCTTTGTCTATGTTATTCTAGACAACTGATCTGATAGACTTCTTAGATTCACTAAATTATCAGGTTGCTAAGAAGAGGAACTCTTTAATAAAAAGTAAATGTAAAAGGCAGAACAGAACACATTAATTTGGAGTGAAGAGAGCTTGCCTATGTAAGAGTATATTGGAAATTAAAGACAACACTTGTAATAGAAGAGAAATTTTGATGAACACTAAATTCACTTTTTCCTCACAACTGCAAATAAGCCTTTTCTGTTTCTGATTCAAAAAGCTTCCAAGAGTTTAATTTTAACTTTATAACTTTCTAGATTTGTATTTCCCTAGTTAACAGTAAATCCTTTCCGATTGTCTTCCTTTTTACATAATCCTCTAACAAAATGTACTTATAATTGCAAAAATTTGCAGTAATGTTTCATGGTGGTATACATCCTGAGTAAAGTGGCTACTGCTGAATTTATTATTTATATTAAACCATGAATTGTTTTCCCGGTGCTTATGGGTAGCCCCTTTCCCTAGCAATTAACATAAATTTCTGGTGAACAAAGAGCTTATGGAAATGGAAAAAGCAAAATTCATATTTGCTGGACTTTCTAGAATGGCATGGGGATGTGGAGGGAAAGGAATGTGACTTTGCCTTTCTTTTGACTTATTAATGATTCTGCATAGTCTGTGTGCCTGGAGACTTTAATAGCAGACACATTTTTATAAGCAAAATAGCATGCTTTATATTGGCAATGCTATCATGCATCTCATGGGCTTTCAGCTGTATTTTTCATTAGAGAATTTCCAATAGATTTTATTTAAAACTCAGGGATAGATTGTCATATCAGTTTTAAAATAGGGAAAATTATTTGGAAAAAAACCAGTATAATCATAATATAAACAGCAGTTTAGTACTAGAAAGCCTTACATATTAGTAGCTTTTTGTTTTTTTCTTTGTGTTTTGTGAAAGTAATTTTTGAAGTAATATATTGAATCTCAAAATAGGTATAATTAAAATTCTAGAATTTGCTTGTAGGCAGCTAAGTATAGTGAGATCTATGAAATTTATATAAAATGTCCAAAATGTAAAAAATGATGTTGAATCATTAATAATCCTATATGACTTTTAATCATTAACTTTAGGAATGATAATACATTCATTGAAGCACTTACATTTAACAATCACAAAGAACTCCAAAAAATAATAAATACATTATAATACTCTTAGTCTGTTTCCCTTTCTGAGAAAATGTACCACCTCTCGATTCTTCTTCATATCAGTTAAGGGCTCCATCAATCACTCAGTTTCTGTGCCTTGATCTTGGGGTTATCCTTATTCTTTCTCTTGCTATAATGGTCCATACCCAATGTAATTTAAACTTTTAACTAAACTACTTCCAAATATATCACAAAACTGATGAGTTTTCCCTGTCTTCCCATCTATTACTTCATATGTCACTTTGGGTTTGTCTGATGTTTCCTCACAGTGAGATTCAGGTTATGCATTTTAGGCAGAAATATCACAGAAGTGAGAAGTGATTCTGTGTTCTTCCAAATGAGGCATTAGGTGGTATGGTGATTTGTTTGCCTTGTTTATTTTATTACTGAAGATTTAACTAAAATCATTTGATTAAAGTGGTTTCTTTCAGGTTTCTCCTTTGTAAATTTACTAATTCTCACTTGTAATTAATGTATATATTGTGGGGAGGTACTTTGAGACCATGTAAATATTGATTTTCCCACTAAATTTTTACTTGCTGCTTTTAGTGTTCATTGATATACACTGGAGGAATGAAGTATTCCTGTGATTATCGGCACGTGATTATCTGGTTTCATCATGACTTCTGTATTTATTAGTTGACATTCTCTTCTAATAGGAAGCTTTCTTATCTCACTCACTTAAAAATTAATTAATTATTTCATTGGTTCATTAGTTAATAAAGTATGGGCAAAATAATTTCTATTTTATTCATTGGGTTGTGTTCTGTTATTTTGATGTTAAAATGGCATAAGGGTATTGGAGCAAAGGAATGTGACGTCTTTCTTTTGGCATATTAATAATATCAGTTGTCTATGCACTTGGAAACTTAATAGCAAACATATTTATAAGCTAAATAACTGATACATTTATTTAAAAAGGCTAGAGGATAAATAATTTCACAAGATGATTTGAATATATAAGATTCATATGGAAGTTTTGGATCTAAAACTTACAGTAACTAATATTAAAATTTAAATGAATTGTGTTAAAAGCATATTAGCCAAAAAAGTAGAAATAACTAGTTAATTAGAAAACATGTCCATGGGAAATATTTAGAATGAAGAATAAGAAAAAGTAATAATTAAAGATGGTGTTTAAAAAGAAAATGCAGAAGAAGGGAAAAGTAATGAGCTGGAAGTTACCTTAAAAGAAAATATATAAACTTAAGGCCAAATAGACAGAAGGGCAATTCGGAAAATAGCATGAGAGAAATGTGGGTGGGATAAGATGAAAAGTTTGCCTGTCTGTATACCTATATAGGCATATTAGTATCTCTCTCTCCATGTGACTGGCATATAGGAGAGAGGAGAACGAGATAAGAGACAGAAGCAGCATTTAAAGAAACACTGGTCAGGAAATTTTCAACTTTGAAAGAAAACACCAACCTACAGATTCAAGATGTACTTCAGACCTAAGCACCGTAAGTACAAAGAACATCAGACCAAGGCCTAGTCAAGACAATGAAACCCAGAAACATACAGGGCCTGTTAAAATAATACAGAGGAAAAGACAATAGCATCTTCAAAGGAGCAACAACATTGGCAGCTTACCTTTCAACAAAATGATAAAATATAGAAGACAATCAAATGCTATATTTAATTGGCTGAAATGAAACAAAAATGCCACTGCAGAATTTTGCTCTCAGCAAAATATTCTTCAAAATTAAAAGTGAATGTTATTTTCATACCATATACATAATGGAATATTATTCAGCCTTTAAAAAGAATGAGATCTTGTCATTTGCCACAACATGGATGGAACCGGAGGACATTATGTTAAGTGAAATAAGCCAGGCACAGAAAAACAAATGCTGCATATTTTCACTCATACGTGGTGGCTAAAACAAATTTAACTCGGAGAGAGTAGAATGGTAGTTACCAGAGGCTGGGAAGGGTAGTGATAAAGAGGGGATGTTTAATAGGTACAAATAAAAAGTTGGATAGAAATAATGTGGTGTAGGGTTTGGTAGCACAATGGGGTGACTATAGCTAATCTATTATATATTTCAAAATAACTAAAAGAGAGGAATTGGAATATTCTCAACACCAAGAAACAATAAGTGCTTGAGGTAATGAACACCCCAATTACCCTGATTTGATCATTACACTTTATATGCTTGTCTCAAAATGTCGCATGTACTCTGGAAATATGTACAACTAATATGTATCCATAACAATTAAAAAATTTAAAAAGAAACTTAAGGAATCATATCTGCTAAATTTCAAAATAATACTAGGAGATCCTCCTCTATTCTTACCTTTTGTGTTACCCATCCAGGCCTCAAAAGAGGTAAAATTAACATTTTCAGTGATACAATACTTTTCCGCTAGCAGACATTCACTAAAAGAAATGCTTAAGAAAAATTTCAGGCAGAAAGAAAACAATTGTAAACAAAAATTTAGCTGAATTGCAAAAATGAACGAAGAAAAGGATGAATATAAGGGAGTAACTATATATTGATATTCTTTATTAAAAATGAATACCAATGCTATATGACACTTAATATGTGCAGGATTAAAACACATGGCAAAGTAGCAGAGGTTAGAGAGGGTAATTGCAGACAAAGTATTACAGAGCCTGTTATGGACTACATCACATCACCTTCTCTTCCCCTACAAATTCCTATGTTGAAGCCGTAAACCTAAATGTAGCAGAATTTGGAGACAGCTTTTTAAGGATGAGGCATGTAAGTGAGGTCATAAAGGTCTTACAGGAATGGTGCCCTTATAAGAAGAGGAAGATACACCAGAACTGTCTCTTTACAAGCACAGAAGAAAGGTCATCTGCAACCAAAGGAGAGAGGAATCAACAGACCCTGACTGTACTGGCCCTTGATCTTGCCTTCCAGTGCCCCACACATGAGAAAATGCATTTCTGCCATTTAAGCCACTTCCTCAGTGGTATTCTTTTATGACAGCCCAAGCAGACTACAACAGAACCCTTGCATTATCTGGGAATGGGAAAAAGTACTAATTAAAGTAGATATTAATAGATTAATGGTATACAGTGTAGCAGACTAAGAATGAAAATAAATAAATAAGAATGTAATAACAGGTAAATATTGGGTAAAAATTGAAATTAAAGCCTGATTATTCTCAAAGAAGACAAGGCAGTGTAAAAACAGATCAAAGAATAGATGAAGCAACTTGAAAGATACTGAGATAATGATTTAAACCCAAATATATCACAATTTACATTAAAAACAATTGAATATGTCAATTAAAGACAACGATTATTAATGACATTTTCTATATTCTTAGGAAGGACATAGGAAAGTTAAAACTAATGTTATAGGAGAAGATACATCATAGAAACACTAACAGCAGTTAGAAAACTTTTTTTTGTAATGGCCCAGATTGTAAATATTTTCAGCTTTGTGGGACACATACGGTCTTTGTTGCATGTTATTTTTGTGTTTTGTTAATCCCTTTAAGAATGTAGGAAACATTCCTAGCTTACAGGATGTACAAAATCAGGCTGTGTACCAGTCCATCTGCTATGGACTCAATGTTTGTGTCCCCACAAAATTCCTATGTTGAAATATAATCCTTATTATGATGATATTCAAAAATAGTGCCTTTGCAAGGTGATTAGGTCATAAAGATGGGACCCTCATAAATGTGATTGGTGCTCTTATAAGAAGAAGCAAGAAAGCTAGCTTACAGTCTTTCTGCCATGTGAGAGTACAGCAAGAAGCTGACAGCCTGCACCCAGAAGAGGACCCTTATCAGAATCTGACCATGAACTTGGACTTCCCAGATGCCAGAAGGTGAGAACAAAATTTTGTTGTTTATAAGCCACACTGGCTATGGTACTATGTTACAGCAGTCTGAACTAAGACACCATGCATTACTGATTCCTGATCTATAGACAAATTAGTGTAGCTATGTTAATAAATAAACAATATAGGCCCTAAGACACAAAGTATTACTAAATATAATGGGCAACATTTCATAACAATATAAGGTTAATTTAACAAAAAGATATAGCAGTCTTAAGAATGACTATATGTAACTATTAATATTGTCTCAAAATATATAAAGGAAAAATGGACCGAACTAAGGAAAAATGGAAAATTCTACATCTTAGACAAATCGTTGTAGTAGCTATTAGAACACGAAACAAAAATCAATAGAAATATAGAAGACATAAACGGAATGTCTAACACACTTGATCTAAAACACAATTATAAAACACTGATTCCAACAATTTCATTTCAAAAAGATTATGTCAATGGAATTATACAGTATATAACCTTTTGGGATTGAATTTTTTCATTCAGACTACTTCCCTAGATGTTCATCTGAATTTCTGCCTGTGTTAATAATTTGTTCTTTTTTAATATGTAATTTTCAGTTACTTATATGTTTATTTTTATTGTGATAAAGAACACATAACATGAAATCTACCCTCCTGGCAAATTTTTAAGTATATAGCACATATTAACTCTAAGTACGTTGCTGTACAGCAGCTCTCCAGAACTTTCTCAACTTGTGTGACTGAAACTCTATACCCATTGAACAACCACTCCTCATTTCACACTGAAAACCATTTTACTTCCTGCTTCTGACTTTGACCATTATAGACACCTCATCTAAGTAAAATCATGCAATATGTGTCCTTTTGTGACTGATTTATTTCACTTTGTCCTCAAGGTTTATCCATGTTGTCGCAATTGTATTTTCTTCTTTTATGGCTGAGTAATCTTCCATTGTATACGTATACCACATTTGCTTTACCCATTCACCAATCAATGGATATTTAGGTTGTTTCTACTGCTTGGCTACTGTAAATAGTGCTGGAAAGAACCTGGGTGTGAAACACTGAAACACTAGACAGAGGCTCCTCTCCCTCCCGAGGGAGAGGCTGCCCAGCTATATGGACCTCTAGCTGCTGCACCTCCTGTCCTCTGGAACAGCAGCAAGCCACAAGCCACCCAGCTCTCTTGTGTTCTCAGTGCTCTCCAGAAACCTAGAGCAAGCTGATCCTCAGCAGTGCTCTGAGACAGAGAAGATATAAACCAGTCTCTTGGGCAGCCCCAGGAAAAGTCCAAACTTTGCATACATGTTTCAATCTTCTCTTTCCCTCCCAGGGAGAAACCAGGAACTAAGAGTTTTCTCCTGATCATGCCATGCTGAGCTGGGAGGAGGGTGGGTGGGAAGACAGTATGGAGAGTGAGTGCCGGGAGTTTTCCTACTGCCTTTCATGTGGCTGCTTTCATGCTCCCCTGGGGTGCAGCTACCTCTTAACTGTTCTCTGGATTTCTCAAAAAGGGAATTGGTCTATGTATTTGTTGTTGATTCAGTGCCTTCTTGGTGTCAGGAGACTCCCAGCCTTTCTTTCTGCCATCTTTCTGATATCAATCCCAATTTTACCCTACTTTTACCCTAAAATGTTAGTCTGCCATGATATTAGGGATGCTGGCAAAAAAACCCTGAGAATCCCAAAGCAGAGACAATGAACTTTATTACCCACATTAAAGCAAGCTGCACAAGCATCAGCTCCCCAAGCAGCAATTCCTATAGGATGTCTTGAAGACGGCCAGGCAGTGCTTGTACATTGACTGAATTGTGTTACAAAAGAAGATGGATGAGCTTGGAAAACCGGAGTTGTTCATACTAGATATTAAGAATGCCTACTTGCTTTTCTAGATGGAAACAGTCTTCCAAGACTTTAGGAAAACTTGCCTTTTGTTCTGGAGGAAGACAGCATCTCTATCTTCCAAAGCTGTTTGCTTCACAAACATCCTTGAGAATATAGTCCGGAAATAAAAGGAGTCAATACTTCTGTTCTCAAGATGTGAAGAAACATGAGAGGCCCATGGAGAATCATCATCCAATAATATTAGCCGAAATTGCAAATTGCAACACAATACAAAGGTGTGAAAATATTCAGAGGGTGTTCTCTGGCCATAGAAGAAATAATCTAGAAATCAGTAACAAAAGTACACCTAGATAATCCTTAAAATGTTTGGAAACTAAAATGTACTTTTCTAAATTAGATGTACGTTAAAGAGAAATCACAATATTAATTAAAATAACTTATTTTCATTTAGTTAAAAATATTAAAAGTTGTGGAATGCAACTGCAGAAGTACTTAGAAGGAAATTATAGCATTACATGCACATATTAAAAATAATATCTGCTAACAATTACCTCAGTTCTATTCTCCAGGTCCAGCAGAAACCATGGCATATTAGAGCCAAAAACCCTAAGATAATAGAAATGATAAGAAACAGAAATCAATAACAACCAGAAGCAAATAGCAAAACCCAATAAACCAAAATATTATTATTTGAAAAGGTTAATAAAATCAAAGAACTCCCTAGTGATATAAATTATGAAAAAAGTAACTCAAGTTACCAACATAAAGAATGCAAAGGTGATATCATTATAGATCCACAGACTTTAAAAGATAATAAACAAATGTCTTTAAGTTTAAATGAAAAAAATCTTGGAAAATACAACTTTCAAAAATAGACACAAAATCAAACTGAAAACCTCAATGGTCCTTTATCTATTAAAGAAATGGAGTTCACAATTAAGACCTTTCTACAATGCAATACCACATAGCAACGAAAGAGAATAAACTACTGCTACACACAATAGGGATGAATCTCATAGACATAATGATGAGAAAGAAAACGAAGCTAAATATGTAAGAGTACAAAATGCATAGCATCATTTATATGAAGTTCAAAAACATGCAACACTAATCTCTAGTGATAAAATTAAATATGGTGGTTACTTTTGTGTATGTGGTAATGATTACATGGGGGCCTAAGGAAGGCTTCTGGCGAGCAGACAACGTTCTGTAGTTTGGCCTTTATCTTGGGTATGTGTGTGATGATCAGGCAAAAATTAATCAAACCTACCTTTAGGATTTGCATTCCTTCCTGTATATATTCTATAGCTCAATAAGCATTAAAGTCAAAATACAAACTACCAAAAAAGTATAGAGAGGAAATGGCCTGATTTCTTGAAGTTAATGTCTAAGATTGCCAAAACGTTGTTCTGCCTTGCTCTGTCTGTACTTTTTATATCAACACTGCATTAATCTTTTGGGGAAGATTATAAAATAGATAATCATTATTAAACTCCATTTGTGAGATTGGATTATGTCAGTAAAGACTTAAAACCCTAGTTTATTTTTAGTATTTAGGCCATCTAAATTCACTAGCTGACTTCAAGGAAGGAAAAAAAATCAGGGTTTATGAGGAGTCTCAGCAGGGAGTGTTTATATTAGATACTTAGCACTGTAGGATGCTGTGAGTTGGAAAACATAGGCAGATCCAATTAACAGATTCTGCACTGTGGCAACTGAACGATATTATGCTTTGGACAGCTTTATGTGTGAATGTGAGAACATATTCTTAAGAAATGCTGTAACTTTATCCCATATAACTTCATAAGAATTTCTCTATAGGCTTGGGATTTGCAATAAAAATAGAGATATGTTGGCTTCTTGTTTGTGGAATTTTCTAATAAAATTTATTGAGAATCATTATTTAAGGGAATAACACTGATTTGTTCTTACCTGATTTTGAAGAATGAGAAAGAGCCCATCCGCCTGTATAGGACAAAGGAATGGAATGTGTTCTTTCACTGCTACTGTCCCTATCCTAATAATTTGGACTCCCAAACAATTGAGGGGCTTGCACTTATATGTGTGACAAATTAACAGAGACTGCTGCATGTGGCCAGCTGCTTTTGGATGAACTGTTGGGCTACTCATCTGACTTTCCTAAGTAATCCATTGTGTTTGAAAGGACTCATTCATAATGGCAGACTATAGATTACTGCAGAAGTGTGAGTTTTCAAAAGGAAATATAATCTACTTATGAGTCCCAGAGTTAAAATTTAACCAATGTTCTCTTCAGAGATTTGTGGAATTTGGATCAGAAACATTACTTCTAGAAACTTATCCTGATATTTCTGACTTTCTTCTTTATACAACGTGTTTAGGAACAATGACTCTTAAATTGATATTTGTAGGTCTCTAGAGATTCAGAGCAAATGCCAAAAAAGATTGCACAAGCCAGAGGTATGGAAACCTCAAAAACTGTGTGGTGGCACTCATATCCATTATCTGATCACAAAATCTCCTACCACTACATTTGCTAGTTTTTCTCATTGGCTAACACATATTCAACAATGTTTGCTAATGTTTATTTTAGGGATTGAAATATAGCATTCCCTGCTTTTTTGTTTTATATATCATTATCTTCTCCAAAGGTTGTTAGTGAGGAAATCAAGATGTGTGTGTGTTTGTGTGTGTGTACACACAAATATGCTTGTGTGTATATGTATATTTCTTCTAAGTTTTGCCTTGTAAAGGGGTTGAGGATAAAATGAGGGTGCAAGTAGGAAAAAGATTAAAGAATAATTGGAAAATTTGCTGGAGAGTATGGTATACAAAATGGAAGAACAATTTTTCCAGAGTAGTCATCCTTAGTAAATATATCTTGTGAAATTCAAAATGTCAGAGCTTATGCAAATGAAAAAGAACTCTTAATTATTATTTCTGGATCAATCACATTTAGGGTAAAGTATTTCAATGGAAATGCTGTGTGTGTTGGGACAGTCATTTTTTAACTCATATAATTTTGCAGAAAAATAACCTGTATTTAAATTACAAATAGAAATACAACAAAAATTATGAATAAGGCATTTAAATAAGAACAAAAGGGGAAACAATTGCTAGAGGGTAGTTTCTGATGTTGAATTTGGGTACAGCTTTCTAAAACATTTGCTTTGATGAGAGAAGCTAATGTTTCTAGTGAAAAGTAGTTTAAATTTTATTCTCCAGAACCACTAGTGCTTTCTGTAGGAGGCATGATAGGGGATGAGTGATTAAGCAAAAGAAGAAGAAAAGTACAGTGAATATATGGATCTTTTTGGCTTCTAAAAAGGTAATTGTATAGTTGACAGGATTTTTCCACACTCAATTGAAGCAGGTATCCGTTTTCAAATAATATTACTTTAGATTCTTTGTGATTTGTTTAATTTCAGAATCTTAAAAGTAGGTTGTATTACCTAAGGAATCCTCATCTCTCAAAAAATGTTATTTTAAAAACTGTCAGTAATTCTTCCTCAAGTTTTTTTTTATTTATTCCAGAACAGGGCTGTGAACCAATTAAAAGTTTAAAGAGCTATCAAAACTGCAATATCCCAAACAGCTCAGATTCAATCTGCAGAAAGTAATTTCTTTGAGGGGAAATAATTGGAAAAATATTTCATATGCTACTGCATGGTTTTCATTGGTGTACCATGTAAATTTCCATAGACGTTTTGGAACACAGAGTGGTATTTTTAATGTGAAAGCAGGAGGGCTTTGTTTGCCAGGTGAATATTTCAGAGCTTGCAAAGCTCTGATAGAAAACAGCTTTAGATTTGGATAGAAGCAGTATGTGTGAAAAGTTATGATGCAATCAGAGAGAGGCTTTCTGTGATAGCATTGATTTATACATAATGTTAGAGATGATCATACAACCTGTTGTTAACAATTGATTCCACGGTTGTCAACTCAGTAATTTTTAAGGAGGTGGGATGATGACATATGATGAGCCTTCTGATTTTGAACAATAAATACTGCTAAATAACCTGGACAAGGGGATTTTTATTTTAATGAAAAACAAAGTAGAACTGCAACAGTGCTTAAACTCTCTGAGGATGTCAACAAACCAAATTCTACATTGTAGGCTCACCCTGGCCACCCTACTTACAACGAGTCTCACCATCCACTTGTAGGCATCCTTCCTCTCCTCTACCTTTTCTTTGTGCTATTCACCCTCTAACATGTTCCAAAATTTAGTGAATTTCTCATAGTCACTGCGGTTTTTTTGCAGTCTTTCTTCACTAGAAAGGGCAGGGATCTCTGTTATGTTCACTAATGTATCTCATACTTAGGATGGTGTCCACAACACAGTTGATTCTCAGTAAATATTTTTTGAAATTAAAGTGATTTTTGTACATACGTTGGGAGAGATGAAAATAATAGATAACATTTATTGAGCCATTTCTATGGGCCCGGTACCATGTGCCTTAACAAGGTATAAGTTAAGTCTTTTCTTTTGTTCCATTTTCTCATTTAATCCTCACAAATAACCTTATGAATTGAATTTAAGATGGGGGCTGAGGCTCAGTGAAGTTAAGATCAAATGGCCAGTAGGAAGCAGAATCTGGGATTGAACTCATTTGTCCAACCCTAGAGCTTTTGCTCTTCACCACGAAGTGTACTTCTTTAGATCATATTTCATTCTTTCCAATGCTTGAATTTAAATATGTATGTGTCAATTCTACTTAGACGTCAAGGACTTCCAAATCATAATGAACAATTCTAGCAACAATTGACAAATTTGTCTATGGAAAATTGGCATTCCATGGTAATTGAATTGTACCACTGGCTTTGTTTGCTAGTTCTCAGAGTACAGAATTTTGGCAATTTTACTTGGTGAGCACACACAGAGCCAGAATGTTGTCACCAACTGTTTTGTCTTGGCCAGGAGTGACTCTTCCAAATACAGAGCTTCAGAAAAATGCAGGCCTGTAATTGCTACTAGAGTCACAGTCCTCTTCTGGGGATATATGTAAGTCTTGTTTGGATGACATAAAATTCTGTAAATTGGCGGAGTGGTCTTTTTTTTTTTTTTTTCATTTTCACAGTTATTTCGACTAGGTAGTAAAGCCACAAGATTAAAGAATTAGATTTGCTTGGGATCTAAAATAATCTCTGAGTGTAGTGCCAATGTTTGCTGATTTTATGTGATGGGCAATGTAGCATTAAGGGCAAGTAAAAAAGAGAAAATCATTCCTAGTTTCAATATCCATTCACCATCAAAAGCTGTTGGCTCTAGATTTTGTTAATATTTACATTGAAAATTGAAACACGGATGTGTTAATTACTTATTAATTTGGTCAGTGTCAAGATCAAAAACCAAGTAATTGATATATCACAATCACTGTAAAACAGAGAATCCAAGTCAGATTCTGAATCAACTGGTTTTTGATCTTGATCTTGAGTAACTCGAAGACATTACTTTCATTTCTGATGTGCACTCAGCTTTTTACTTTACCAATCTAATTTATTTAATTGACAATGTGTCTATTACACTGACATGTTTAAAAGATTGGCTGATGCATAATCGTAAAAATATGACATATATGCTAATTGGCCATGATTTGGTGTCATAAACTGTGGAATGATATATATTAGAGAATGTTTTGTCCTTTTTGATGAAAAGATACTGATACATTCATAATATCACAACATGTGAAATTAAATAAGCAAGAGGTCATTGGCCTAAGACTGTCTCCGTGCTTTGAGTCTCTAACAAACTGCAATCTAACTTAGTATGTAAACAGACTGAAACCTAACTAGGAGGATATTTTTATAAGAACTAGCTGATTGCAGCCAATCATAAACAGCTGAGCTACAGCCAATCACAACAACGAATTGATCAGACCATGCCCAAATAAGACAAATGCCTCATCATCCCATGCCCAAATTAACCAAATGCTTGGCTGTAGCCAATCAGGTGATTTCTCTGCTTTGCTTCCCTGTTCCACCTGTCAAGGATTGCTGCTCACACTGCTGGGCAGAGATCTTTGAACCACTTCTGGTTCTGAGTGCTGCCCAATTTGTCAATCATTCTTTGCTCGAATAAACTCTGTTAAATTTAATTTGCTTAAAGTTCTTCTTTTAACAAATACAACTATTTTTCACAGGAATATTTTTGAATATACCATTAAGTTCTTACAAATGACTAATAACTCTCTTATTAAATGAACATAAATTTTTAAAAGTTCTTAATAACATGACTAGCAACTAAGACACAATTGGTTCCTGTCTAAGAAAGGAATGTATGACAGTTATTTTTAAGAAAGGCTGTAATTGGCATTATATTACATCTTAATTATTTCATTATGTAACATTTGGATATATTTTAATAATGGGAGTATATTTATGTAGACTTTATTTACTGTCGTCTATTATGCCATAATATAGTACCATCAAATGAATTATATTTTAACTTTCACTTATGGCTTTTTCTTTCTATGTATGTGTGTGTGTGTTTGTGTGTGTTTTTGTGTGTGTGAGACAGAGTCTCGCTCTCACTGCAACCTCCGCCTCCCAGGTTCAAGCAATTCTTCTGTCTTGCCTCAGCCTCCGGAGTATCTGGGATTACAGGCATGTGCCACCACACCCAGCTAATTTTCATATTTTCAGTAGAGACGGGGTTGCTCCATGTTGGCCAAGTGGGTCTTGAACGCTGGACCTCAAGTAATCCACCCACCTCGGCCTCCCAAAATGCTAGGATTAGAGGTGTGAGCCACTGTGCCCGGCTAATCTGTGTATTCTCTGAAACATACAAATCTCTGGTTGATTTTTAAAATAATTTTTAAAGATTTTTAAATGTGATTGACCTTTTCACTTATAATTATTGATAGTTAAAATACCCAAACTTTTCTATAACAATGTCAATTTCATTCATGTTCAAATTTACTTTTTTGAGTAGGAAAGATGTATAGTTTTAGATAAGTCATAGGAAATGGCCTAAAATCCTTAGAATGTCCAGGAAATTTGTCATTACTCATGAATGTTAAATAATAATCAGAAGCCATGATCTTACCTATGCAAAATTTGTGTAATTACTCCTTTTGACTGCCCTCTGGGATTTCTCATAGCTGTGTAACTTTCTGGTCAAACACATCGGATATTTTTCTAGAACGTTTTGAGTGTCTTCTGAATATGAAATGAGATGCCTATAAAGTGCCTAATCTAAACTAAAGCAAACTCAGAATTTTAGTACATGGCTGGCAGGTTCAGGGTAGTAGAAATGGCAAGGGCTTGGAAATTGGCAAGGTGTAGGTGTATACTCTAACTTAGCTACTTACTAGCCATGCGACTGAGGGGAAGTAACCTTACCCTCTGTCAGCCTCATTTTCCTTATTTGTAAAAATGAGAATTATGGCACTTATTGTCTTACGTTGTAAAGATGAAGATGAACTGTTGACTTCATTTATTCATTCGATACTATAATTGAGGGCCTACCTTGAGCCCAGCGATGTTCTAGGTTCTTGGGATGGATGTAGAAGGTAAGTTGCTGCCATAAAGCTTCAAGTTTAGTTTATTAAAGTACCTATTACATAAAATCCTATTTGAATATTTTTTTCATTCACTGTCTTGTCGAGGCATTCTTTCTTTTCTTCCTGTTTCTTAGACATATGCTTCTTTTTCAAGCAATAAGAAATCATCTGTACTGTTTTTTTCTCAACCTCCAGGGGTTGGGGATTCCAACACCTAAGACTCCCTGAAACTCACAGTTCGATTTTGTGGCTTCTTTTTGTACTGTTTTTATCAAAAATAGCAAAAGTAAGCATCTGCATTTGTATTCTTCCAAAACATCTATTGTTACTAATCTCATTTTAAATTTGGTGTATACGTCCCATAGATACACTTCCCATAATATCTCATAGGTGACCATTAAATGCTAGACATGGTTAGTACTTTATGCCCTCAGAGAAATTGTTTTATTCACATCTGTGTGCCCAATGCTGCTATAGCTTCCCTCAGAATGCAATAAAAAAGTCATGTAAGAAAAGTAAACTTCAATAGGTACATAGGAGAGCCAAACCACTTATCTATTCCACAGGATAAAAAAAATAAAACAATCACACAGAAAACACTAGATCTGAATCTGGTATTCTGAATATGTCATGAGAGTATATAAATTACATACTGTATAACATGGTTAATTGTTAAGAGATTAGAGAAGTTAAAAGAAGAGTTTAACTGTAGTTAAATGTAGACTTTTGATATACTTAGATTAACCCTTCTCTCCTCTCTTCCCTTCCCAGCCTCCCCATCTCCCACAGGCTTCCTTGACAAGAACTTTTACTTTTTGTTCTTACTCAATTCATGGCTATTATGGTAGCCTGAAATTAGTTGAAATAATAATTTTGAACTAACTCTGATAAACATATTTACTTATAAGGTCTATTACACTCAAATCATAACCACATGTTATTGCAAAATCTGACTGACTTGTTACATTGGCAGCAAGAGTGGAATAATATATATCTGAAGCCTGGAGCCATCACAAAAGATTTAGAGCGCCACCCTCACTAAAAAAGTGAGATGCCAAATGATATGAAATTTCAAAGAGAAATTTCACAGAAAGGGTGAGATATGGAGGTTTTGGAAGAACATAAATGCAGATGCTCACTTTGGCTGTTTTCCATAAAACAATACAAACAATAGCCACAAAATCAAGGTGTGAGTTTCACGGATACTTAGACACTGGAACCCCCAACCCCTGGAGTTTGAAGAAAAAAAGACTACAGATGATTTCTCATTACTTGAAAAAGCAACGTATGTCTAAGAAACAGGAAGAAAAGAAAGAATTCCAGGACAAGTCAGTGAATGAATACAATATTGAACTACATTCTTCAGTGTTTATTTTTTCTTTAAGCTATGGTATTTGAACTAATAGGGATGATATTAATTGAGGGTAAAAATGAGGGAACAAGCAAACTGAATAGATCTAAAATATAATGAGTATTATTTAAAGTTTTGCTTACTGTTATACATATATATATGGGTTTTTTTCTCTCTTTTACTCACGTGCATGCCTGTACATGTCTTAGCCTGTAGGAGAACCAAGCAATTTTGATTAAAAGAGACTCCAGTAATCACCACTGGCAAAGTTCTTATGGTGGGGAAGGGATGGTCAATGAACTGAATTCATTTGCTCAAGGCCACCCAGCAGAAAATGACAGGGCAGGACTGTGAAATTCTGGACATGCACTCTTGTGCTCTGCTGGCAAAATCATTTTATTTCACATTGTTTACCCTCAGATTCAACCCCTGGACAACTCAAACATCTGATAATTTATCTTTTCTTAGGAAAACATACATTTTATTAAGAATTTTAAAGAAATTAGCATAGAATTGCACCTCACTTAACTTTTTAACATTAATCTATCGTTAATGATCTCATTTAAAATTTTGCATATGCTTCCCATAGTTTTTTTTAGTTGTTTGGCCCCAAGGCTTGTAATATATTCTAATATCCTCAAATTCATTTTATCTTTCTTCACCTTATTTTCTTTTGTCTACTTTAGCCTTTTTCTTAATGTTTATTTCATTTATTTTTATCTTTTTTTTTTTAAGATGAAGAAAGCATTTCAGGGGATTCATTTGCCGCTGACTACAACTTTGATCATCTCCTATACATTGAAATAAGCATGTTTTCATTGTTACTTTCTAAATAACGTACATTTGGAGTTTTGTTTGCTTCTGATTCAATTCTTCCACAGGACTGAATTGAAGAGAAACAAAAGCAGTTAATGGTTAGAAATATGGGCTATATAATTTATGCTTTATGTAATTTTTTTGAGATGTTCTTTATGGACCAATATTTATTCAGGTACTTGTATTTATAAAGACATTTTGAAAAGTTGAAATTACTTACAAAATGTGCATCTTTATAAATGTACTATTTTATTGTTAATATTACTTTGCATTTTTCAACATTATAATATTCTGTGTTTAAAGCTCACTAAATCATGTTTTAAAAGAAATTAACCTGCTTTAATCAATTTACTGCATTTTATACTGTAGCTCTTAGTTTTATCATAATTTTGTCCTCTCCTGCTTTCTTTTCAGTAGTATTTATGTAATAAATAATTTACCACCATTTAATTAATTAATTAGTTAATTATTTGAGACAGAGTCTCACTTTGCTGCCCAGGCTGGAGTGCAGTGGTGCCATGTTGGCTCACCACAACCTCCGTCTCCCGGGTTCAAGTGACTCTCCTGCCTCAGCCTCCCAAGTAGGTGGGACTACAGACACTCGCCACCTTGCCTGGCTAATTTTTGTATTTTTAGTAGAGACGGGGTTTCACATTTTTGGCCAGGCTGGTCTCCAACTCCTGACCCAGTGATCCACCCGCCTCGGCCTCCCAAAGTGCTGAGGTTACAGGCGTGAGCTACCGCGCCTGGTCCATCATTTTATTTTTAACACTTTAGTGTCCTTTTGAATTATGCAACCAGCAGACATCTGCAAAGCAGCACATTGCTATCTAGCAGTGCTTTACTTTATCTTATCCAATAATTTAAAAGTTCAAAATTTTGCTATTACATTTTCCCCAACTCTTATAACCTATGTATTTCTAATTTTCCAATCCAATCTTTTAGAACCCATTTATACCTAGAAAGAAAGCATTTCTATCCCCAAAACCTCCTACTTACACTTTTTTAGTTTTTTGTAATGCTAACGCATTTTAATTTTTTTTTTCTTTGAGTGGCGAGGTTAAAACCTGATTAGTAATGGCTCAAATCTCAAACAAATGTTTTGCTTGGCACCCTCCAGTGCTTTTGTTACTAGTTGAATTATCTCTGTATATTTAAAAATTGCAATGTTGTAAACGAATATGTAGATTTCTGGCTTTTCTTGAAATTTGTTGATCTGGCCCACATTGCAAGGTAATGAAGTGTTGGGAGTCCAGTAGCTTCCGCCCTCCTTGAATAGTATATTCAGTCATGCGTCACTAAACTGTGGGTATACATCCTGCGGAAAGTGTGGTTAGGCAATTCCACTGTTGTGCAAACATCACAGAGTGTACTTATGCAAACCAACATGGAATAGCCTACACACACTCAGGTTGTATGGTATAGCCTATTCCTCCAAGTCTAAAAACCTGTACAGTGTGTTACTATACTGAATACCGTAGGCAATTGTAACACGACAGTAAGTATTTGTGTATTTAAACACAGCAGGCCGGGCCTGGTGGCTCACACCTGTAATCCTAGCATTTTGGGAGGCCGAGGCGGGCAGATCACGAGGTCGGGAGATCCAGAGCATCCTGGCTAACACGGTGAAACCCCGTCTCTACTAAAAATACAAAAAATTAGCCAGGCGTGGTGGTGGGCACCTGTAGTCCCAGCTACTCAGGAGGCTGAGGTAGGAGAATGGCGTGAACCCGGGAGGCGGAGCTTGCAGTGAGCCCAGATTGTGCCACAGCACTCCAGGCTGGCGACAGAGCGAGATTCCGTCCCAAAAAAAAAAAAAAAAAAAAAGCAAAGGTACAGTAAAAATATGGAATCGTACACGTCCATATCTTACGGGTCCACTGTCATACGTGGTCCATCATTGACCTAAAGGTTGTTACGCTGTGCGTAACTGAATTTGCTCTCTAGTACAGAGTCCTCCCCACCACTCCCTACTCATTAAACCTGGCCCTCTTTATATATCTGCCTTATTTCCCAGGCCCTGTGATCACTTGAAATTGTGATCATTAATCTAGAGACTTTCACCTATATTATTATTTATATGATATATGTTATTTTTGGATAAAGTTTCATGATTTCCTACATATTTACACGTCATTGAACTAATTTAACATTTACTGTAAGTCTTATTACATGATGAACTATCTTTTAAAAAATTATGTTTGATCAATTTTTAGCTGTTAAAATAGTTTTCTATTAATTTTTGTAAGCTACATATGTTAGCGTAATCTCTTTTGAGCTCTTGCGTATTTGTAAATATCTTCTTTTTCTCGTGGGCTGTACACATAACAACCACTTGTAGGATATCCAAGTTATGGGGTTCTTTTGTTTGTTTGTTTTACCATTTGAAAGAAGTGTTACCTGATTTTTATTAGATGTAAAAGTGTTTGGGTGACTTTAGTATGTTTTCTTTATCATTATAACTTCATTTTTTCTTTTGGGTATGCTAAGATATAAGTCTCTATAATTTTTATGCTCAAAAATTATTGAGCGTTTTTGATCTATAGGTTGGTCATTTATTTAGCATAGGAACTTTTTCTTTCATAAATCTTTCATTATTCCTTCCGTTTTAGACATTGTGGTTTCTTTCACAGTAACCTCTACTATTGTCTGGTTGTATTCTTATTGCATGTCTTTCAAAATTATATACTCTTATGTAATGTTTTCCTTTCTTTACACCAATTTTCCTCTGCGTTATTAGGAAATTTATCTAGCTGGTTCTCTAAATTAGGATTTTACTTTTATTCTTGGTCAATTTTAATTTTTATCGCCTCTAATATATATTTTATTATTGCTATTATGATTTTTCTTCACTAACTCATCTTATTTTAAAAATTATTTTCTTCAGCCTAAAAAAGGTGGTATAATCAATATACCAAAAATTGCACCTCATTAAGGTATACAATGGACATACCTGTAACACAAGTAACTATCACCACAAAGTAATACACATATTTATCACCTTCAAAAGTTTCCTTGCATTCTCTTTTTTGCAGTAAAAACACTTAACATGAGATCTACAGTCTTAACAAAATTTTAAGTGGGCTATACCTTACTGTTAACTGTGGGCGCTATGTTGTAACAGCAGATCTTTGAGACTCATTCATCTTGTAGAATGGTAACTTTATTCCTCTTGAACAACCATTTCTCATCACCACCTCTCTCATGCCCTGGTAATCACCATTCTGTTGTCTACTTCTATATAGCAATATTTTCAATGTCACATATAAGAGGAAACAAGCAGTATGTGTTCTTCTGTGGCTGACATTGCACTTAGCATTGTGTCTTCCAGGTCCATTCGTGTTGTCACCAATGGTAGGATTTTCTTCTCTTTTTTAGGGCTGAATAATATTCCATTGAATGTACTTACCACATTTAAAAAAACTACTCATATGTCTTTGGACATTTGGGTTGTTTGACATCTTGGCTATTATGAATACCTGCTGCCATGGACATGAGAGTGCTGCTATGTCTTCAGGTTCCTAAGTTCAATTATTTCAGATATATACCAAGAAGTGGAATTGTTGGATCATATGGCAATTCTATGTTTAAATTTTTAAGGAACCTCCATACTCTTTTCTATGGTGGCTGCATCATTTCAGATTCTCACTAACAGTGTACAAGAATTTCCTTTTCTCCACATCATCATCAACACTTGTTATTTGTGTCTGTATTTATGTGGGTATGTGTGTTTTGATAGTGTTCATCCTAGTAGGTGAAAGGTAATATCTCATTGTGGTTTCAATTTGTATTTCCCTGGTGTTTAGTAATGTTAAACATTTTTATTTTTGTTTTAAATTGTTTAAAATTTTACTTTAAGTTCCGGAATACATGTGCAGAATGTGCAGATTTGTTACATAGGAATACGTGTGTCATGGTGGTTTGCTGCACCTATTAACCCTTCCTCTAGGCTCTCTCCCCTTGCCCCCCACCCCACAACAGGTGATGGTGTGTGTTGTTCACCTACCTGTGTCCATGTGTTCTCATTGTTCAACTCCCATTTATGAGCGAGAACTTGTGGTGTTTGGTTTTCTCTTCCTAGGTTACTTTGCTGAAGATAAGAGCTTTCAGCTTCATCCATGTCACTACAAAGGACATAATCTCATTCCTTTTTATGGCTGCATAGTATTCCGTGGTGTATATGTGCCACATTTTCTTTATCCAGTCTATCATTTATGGGCATTTGGGTTGGTTCCATGTCTTTGCTATTGTAAATAGTGCTGCAATAAACATACGAGTGCATATGTCTTTATAGTAGAATGATTTATATTCCTTTGGGCATATACCCAATAATGGGATTTCTGGGTCAAATGGTATTTCTGGTTCTAGGTCCCTGAGGAATCGCCACACTGTCTTCCACAATGGTTGAACTAATTTACATTCCCACCAACAGTGTAACAGGGTTCCTATTTCTTCACAGCCTCGCAAGCATCTATTGTTTCTTGACTTTTTAATAATCACTACTCTGAATGGCGTGATATGCAGTTTCTACATAGTGTCGTTGGTCTTTATATTGTGGTGTGTTTTTACAGTGGCTGGTACTGGTTTTTCTTTTCCATATTTAGTGCTTCCTTCAAGAGCTCTTTTAAGGCAGGCCAGGTGGAGATAAAATCCCTCAGCCTTTGCTTGTCTGGAAAGGATTTTATTTTTCCTTCCCTTATGAAGCTTAGTTTTGCTGGATATGAAAAATTATTTTCTATAAGAATGTTAAATATTGGCACCCACTCTCGTCTGATTTGTAGGGTTTCTGCTGAGAGGTCTGCTATTAGTCTGATGGGCTTCCCTTTGTAGGTGACCTGGCCTTTCTCTCTGGCTGCCCTTAACATATTTTCCTTCATTTCAACCTTGGAGAATCTGATGATTATGTGTCTTGGGGTTGATCTTCTCATGGAAAATCTTAGTGATGTTCTTTGTATTTCCTGAATTTTAATGTTGGCCTGCCTTGCTAGGTTGGGGAACTTGTGGATAATATCCTGAAGTGTGTTTTCCAGGTTTTTTCCATTCTCCTCTTCTCCTTCGGGTACTCTCATCAATTGTAGGTTTGATCTTTTTACGCAGTCCCATATTTCTCAGAGGCTTTATTTGTTGCTTTTCATTATTTTTTCTCTATTCTTGTCTGCATGCCTTATTTCAGCTAGGTGGTCTTTAAACTCTGATATCCTTTCTTCCTCTTGGTTGATTGCACTATTGCTACTTGTGTATGCTTCACAAAGTTCTCATGCTGTGTTTTTCAGCTCCTTCAGGTCATTTATGTTTCTCTCTAAACTGGCTATTCTAGTTATGCGCTCCTCTAACATTTTATCAAGGTTCTTAGCTTATTTGCACTGGATCAGAACATGCTCCTTTAGCTCAGCCAGTTCGTTATTACCCATCTTCTGAAGCTTACTTCTGTCCATTTCATCCTCATCCAGATCTGCACCCTTGCTGGAGGGGCATTGCATTCATTTTGAGAAGAGGCACTCTGGCCTTTGGGGTTTTCAGCATTTTTTTGTTGATTCTTTCTCATCTTTATGAGTTGTCTAGTTTAGATCTTTGAGGCTGCTGATACTTGGATGGGGTTTTTGTGGGGACTTTGTTGTTAGTGCTGTGAACATCTCTTCATTTTCTTGACCATTTGTATGTTTTCATTGCAGAAGTATATATTTAAGTGTCTTTCCCATTTTTAATAGGGTGATTTCATTTTCTTTTGCTTTCGAGTTGTGGGAGTTCATGATATCTTTTGGATATTAATCCCTTACTACATATATGGTTTCCAAATATTATCTCCCATTCTGGAAGTTGCATTTTCACTCTGTTGATTGTTTTCTTTGCTGTGCAGAAGGTGTTTATTTTGATATAGTCTCATTTGTCTATTTTTTATTTTGTTGTCTGTGCTTTTGATGTCTATCCAAGAAGTAATTTCCAAGACCATCTCATAAAGCTACACTCCCACATGTTCTCTTCTAGGATTTTTACTATTTCAAATTTTATGTTTAAATCTTTAATACATGTTAACTTGGTTCCTGTGTGTGGTGTGAAATAAGGATTCACTTCTGTTCTTTGATGTGTATACACAGCTTTCTGAAAGCTTCTTATAGAAGAGGCTATCTTTTCCCCATTGTGTATTCTTGCCACCCTTGTAAGCAATCAGTTGATCATACATGCATAGGTTTATTTCTAGACTTTATTCTGTTCCATTAGTCCATATATCTATTTTATATCAGTACCATACTGGTTTCATTACTGTAGGTTTGTAATATGTTTTTAAATCAGAAAGTGTAATGCCTCTAGCCAATCTATCTCACTTTTAAAAACTTCGGACCTTTTAAAATATGAATCTTTTGAAGGCTTTTGCACTTGTTTTACATGAAATTCTTCTTAGTCTTTTTGAGTTTTTCTGCAAATGCCATACTTTTTGAACAATTATTCTGGCTGCTTGGTGGCTTGCACAAGTATTTAGTCTACAGAATGAGCTTTCCTTTTCCCTGTTCTGCAATGTTTTCTAAGACCCTTTATTTTTATTTTTTATTTTTTTAATTCTTATTTGAAATAGTAGAGATGTCTCCAGGTCTGGTGTTTCTTATAAACAGGTCATGTTGACTGCCCCATCCTTAATTCACTGATATCATATAGATTTTTCTAGCACAACTAAATCAACTAAGTCATTGTACTATCTGATATTAGTATGCACAACTCCTAGCCCAATTCTGAATAAAATCTTATCTTTAGAATAAATATTAGATTGCAAAGCAATGGGATATATAAAAATTATAACCACTTTTTAAAAATTTATTAAGACTTTTCATACCATCTACAAATCTTAGCTTGGAGGGTTACATTTTCTAAAATGTCATAAAATCACTCCAATCTTTTTTTTAAACACATTGTATTCTCTTCCTGTTTACTTTCTTTCTTTAGGTTTTATTTTCCAAAAGGATGAAAGAAGTATGAGTGTGTGTGTGTTGAGGTGTTGGGGTGGAAGGTGGGATTAGATTTAGATTAAGAAAGAGGGGTGCTTTGGATCAATTGAATGCACCATCTGTTAAGTAGTGGGGTAACTGGTTTGTTTTCTTGTTGGTATGTATCTTGCGCAGCTGACCCAGTGGACAGAGATTAAAAGGAAGTTACCAGGTCTTTCCATTTTTCTTTCAGTGGGCAGGTTCTCCACACTTAGACCATCAATTGTACTTTTTGATTTAATCCAATCTGCTTTGTTGTATATAGAATCTCTTCTGAATTGACTTTCCTAGTTTTCATTTTGGGTTTTATCATTTTTCTGGCTTTCTTAGGCAGTGTGTAGGAAAGTTGTGTGAAATGGCCTTAGGGATAGCTATCCTGATATTTTCTAATTTGATGTTTTCTTTTATTATTTTAATTTGGAAAAGACACTTTTAACAAGCTTGACAACTTTGTTAATCATCCAAACTAGTAACAGGAAGGCCAATGAAAGGAGGTGTAGGGAGTTTGGCCAGGAGCAGACAGAGTGACAGTAATGAAAATTTTGATGTTACAGCAAGATAAATAATTATAAGTAGCAGTAGAAAACGTAAAAGCACATTGAAAATTATATCCAGAGATCTAAATAGGTTTTATAATCAATCTATCATTAAGAATATTTTAAATTCTATTAAAAATTATTTCAAATGTGATAATGTGACTAACAGTTTGGTTATAGACAGATAAACATTTGAAAATTCCTTTTTTAAGAAAATTAATTTTTTAAAAATGTTGTAGATACACAGTAGGTGTATCTATTTAAGGGGTACCTGAGATGTTTTGATACAGGCATGCAATGTGAAATAAGCACATCATGAAGAATGGGGTATCCATCCCCTTAAACATTTATCTTTTGAGTTACAAACAATCCAATTACATTCTTTAAGTTATTTCGAAATTTGATACTTCATGGGGCTTCATTTTATCATCTAAAATATTCACAAAAGAATATCCAATTCCTGTATATTTTTTACTGTATTAGATATTATCACGTATATGTGTATATACATCAACTATCCATGCACACACACACGCACACATATATTTACACATATATATACACATATTTGCCTTTGACTATTTCTTGTTGCACTTTAATTTAGAAGTAAATATGACTGGTATTAAGATCCATGAGTATAGGTAAAAACATGACACCCCACAACAAAATGGGGAAACATACGATAGGGTTTGTATTTGATATTTTCCTCTACCATCTGGAAAGTATGCTGAAATTTTTCTTTTTGGGATTTCCAGACAGTCTGACTATTCTGACATCTTTGTTCAAAAAAGATAAAAAGTTCCCTTAAAGCTATGTGGAGCTGTCTCGGCAGTTGCTGTAGTTTCCATCCACCTACTTTTTTGCTTCGTTGTTTGAGGCTATGTCCCAGTGACTCTGAAAGTTATAACCTACCTTATTTCAACTTGCTTAACAAAAGCTTCCAGGGCATCTTGCTTTCATCTACACCATGCACATGGTCACATTTTTTAATGGAAAATCCAGGGCTGAACACTGCCATGGCATTCTTTTACCTCAGTACTTGGACGGCAATGCAGAGAATGGAATACCAAAGTTACAACATAATTGTGGAAAGCTTCATACAGAGTTTTGAACCGATGTCTATGAACCAATGTGATATCAACATCCAGATCAAAGTCTGTCTTAAGTCTCACATGGTCTGAAGAGATTTTCCACCAAGTACAATGAAAATCCATAATGGGAAGAATATATTTTTGCATTTGCAAGTTGTGTGTGTGTGAGAGAGAGACTTCATATATATGCATCTGTGTATATGTTTGAAGTGAGAGAGGAAGGGAAAGGGAGACAGAGATAGCGAGAGATGTGTGTCTGGATGGATTGAGAAGTGTCACCACAGCTTTGAAATAATAATTGGACAATTTAACAGTACATAGAATTTGCAAAGCACTGAGAAGTTTTGGCATTTGATATTAATTCAAGTTACAAATATGATCATCTGTTCTGTTGAAATGTTTTAGCTATGTTGTCTCATAGTAAATTCTTAATACTGCATTCCAATGCTATGTAATGGTGGAACATCATTCTCAGCATCATTTGATGATGCTCCAGCTTTAAACTATTAATACTTTAGCCCACAGCATCCTTGAATCCAAGCTCAACATATGTGCTTAACATACAAATTTATTGATGGGTAGTATTTATTTAAAAATTATAATCTAAGATCCTAAATATTTCATGCCAGATTTTATAGTTATTTAGAAAAAAATGGGCAAGATTTTACCTGATGTCAAATATCTAAAAGCTCTGACTCTTTGTCAGGAATTCATTATCTTTAGAGAAGAGGTAGGCTCCAAATGAATAAATATAATCTAAACTATGTCAGGTTCAAAGAGGCTGTCAGAGTAGTTTTGTGTGAGGTAATTCCAAGATTCTGCCTAATTTATAACATAATAAGTAAAGATAATCTTTCACCAGGAGTATGAGATGGAAGTTGAAGAACTGTATTTTGGAAAAATAATATGTACCCTCCATATTTCTTTTCCTTTTTCCTTGATTTACTTCAACAATAATGATATGATGTATTTATTGAGAATGATTTTTTTATAGCAATGCTTTAGAAATGAACTGGAAACCAACTTCTCAGAAAATTTGTCCCTATGACTACAATGCAGATGAGAAGTATGTGTGTATTTTGGTTCTTTGACTCTTGATTCGTTTCTCAAGTGTTCTTTGAAAAGCGATAAATTCACTTATATTTTCAGAGAGCAGCAAACCTTGGAATGAAATCATCATGGAAATAAAATAAAAAGCAAAAGAAGATGAGCCATCCTTAAGGGGATTCTGGAAGGGTCCTTTGGTAAAATAATTTTTTCAATATCCCATCATTACCAGCAATCTCACTCAATGGAAAATAATTGTAGTATCAAATTTTCTCAAGGAATGAAAACATCTCTAATATAGTGAACAGGTCATTCAGTCCACAGAGGTGGCATCGGAAAATGGCCCTTCTTTTCCTTTTGTGAGCTTCCCCTTTCCTAAATGGTAGTTTCTCAATCACAACACCTAGTTGCTTGCCACAGAAATGGAAATTGATCTCTGCTAACTAATCACTGATCCCATCTCACTGGCTTTGGTGATTGTCCAGTTTTGCCATATAATCCAGGCAGAGCCAATCAAGGCATTTTTGGGGGAAATTATATGTATACCAGGGGAGAAAGGATCTCCATTCCTCTGAGATTGCAAATACTAAGTATCACGTAAAGCTACAGCATTCCAGAGCTATTTTGGTTGTTCATGGATGGAATGTGGCTAAAAATAAATGATTTGAATGAAAAACAGAGGAGTGAGAGATTCTTAATGACATTCTTCACAATTCTGGATCTAGTTGTGACTAAAGGTTATACAATTACTTTGATTTCCTAATTAAAGCAGCCAATAAATTATCCTTTTGCTTAAAAAGAAAACACTGATTTTTCCACTTAAAAAGAAACCACTGTTTACCAATATAGATATTTTATTCCAAATTTCTAGCTACATGCTGGCTCAGATTCAAAGAGTATAGATTATTGGAAAGATAAAAAGAATCAGAGGGAGTTTATTTTGGAGCATACATTATTGTCAGGGAGCATATTTCTAAGAGGTCATTGAATTGGGAAGATTTAAAGAGACCAGGGTAAGGCCGGGCGGGGTGGCTCACGCCTGTAATCCTAGCACTTTGGGAGGCCGGGGTGGGCAGATCACGAGGTCAGGAGATTGAGACCATCCTGGCTGAAATGGTGAAACCCCCTCTCTACTAAAAATACAAAAAAAAAAAAAAAAAAAAAATTAGCCAGGCGTGGTGGCGGGCGCCTGTAGTCCCAGCTACTCTGGAGGCTGAGACAGGAGAACGGCGGGAACCCCGGAGGCGGAGCTTGCAGTGAGCCTAGATCGCGCCACTGCACTCCAGCCTAGGCGACAGAGCGAGACTCCGTCTCAAAAAATAATAATAATAAAATAAAAAAAGAGACCAGGGTAGAATGTAGAGACACTTATTGGATTTGGGGTGCGAGAAGGCAAAGGAGATGTGAAGAAAGAGTGAACGGCATGAAAATCAATCATTGCTATTACTAATATGTTGCTAGTAAGAGCTCCAAGGAAATTCTGTTCAGCTTTCACTACATTTTAGATACTTCTCAAATAGTAAATAATGAGTCTTCAGAGCTTGTTCACTTACATTTCTAAACTTTGGATTTTGGCAATAGAAAAATCAGGAGTTAAAGGAATCTGGGCTATAACACTGTACTCCAGAATTTTTGTTGTTTTATCTTCTCTTTCAAACTTAAACCGTGTTGACAAAGTAATTGAGTAAACTCCATTGGCTTTCCTGTTTAATAAAACGGAGGCTGTAGTGTTGCAATCAAGCCATACTAATAGGTTTCTTACATTTGAAGGTATATTTAAATGATAAAAATCCTTTAACAGAAGGTATTGTCTGTACTTTCTACATACTTTACATATAACCTAATTTTAGCAATGAGGGGATTTAATGTTACATTCATACAAATAGTCACCTTTATCATATAATAAATATTCTGAAGTCAATTTTAAATTGGTGGCATCAGCTAAAGATAAACTACTTAGTTTCTTCTGCCCAAAATAATTTGGAGAAAATTATAATAGTTTTTTTCTGTAATTATAATAAATTCAAATTAAAGGTTGTAGTTGTCCAAAATTGACCCTTTGTCACTATGCTCTATGTGTGGTGTCTCTAACTGGCTAGATGTTGAGCAGAATACATAACTTAGAGTACTGACAAATGGTCTAACCAAAGTAAGGGCTGAGATTTCATAGGGAGTATTAACATTTATGGGAAAACTGACTGTGAGGGAGTGGAAGATAATTAAACCAGGGCTAATAGCAACAGACTTGAATTTCAGAGGGCCACCTGGATATCTTGTTCTCAGTCACTTTCTCTCATGTTTCATTTTCCTCATTTGAACAGGTCAACAGTCATTAAAATTTTTCATAACATCTGAAGCAAATCATTGCATTCATTTCTTTGTAAGGTTTAAAAATCCACATATTTTATTGTTAGCATTCAAAACATTTACTTTTCACCTTTTTTTTCTTTTTCTTGATTTTTTATAAAGTTGAAATAGTCTGGGAATCATTAAGTGCCAAATGCTTTCATCAGGCCCATAAACAATGGAAGATTCCATAGAAAATGCAGTTACTTCTTGGGAAGTTTCAACAAAACACATTTTCACTCATTTAAAGCTCAGGAAAATAAATCTTGAGGTCCTTTATGAAAGGTACACTTTAGACCCTAACGAAGCTGACACAGTACTGGATTTCACAGAAAAGGATTACAAAAGCTGTGTTACAGGCTCAGTAAATTCTGGAGGTTGTTGGAAGAGTTGACATGCATCTCAGTATTTGAGCAATTCCTTTTTGTCTCACTATCTTTGACCTAGGAGGTTAGATAAAATATGAGAACAGAAAATAAGCTTTTAAGAAACTATCTAGTTTTAATCAAAGAGAAGAACCATTGAGGTCAGGTTATTATCCAAGATAAAGGCCAAACTGTTATACCCTCATTTCTCAATATCTTACAACTGTAGACTTATTTTTCTTTCCCTAAAACATATTTCTATCATATATTTATATTTGTGACATTTTCTATAATGTGATAATTCCTTGGGTTTTAATATGCAAACTAATACTCTTTAAAAAATTACCTGATATGTATAACTTAATTATTGGTACAATTAAGCAGTAACTGTAAAATTAGTGAGTAAATACCATTAAACCAGTTATTACAAGTATATATGCTAATATGACAGACAGCAGAGAACTGTACCCTGAAAATGGACTCTCCTCAACATTCCCTTCTAGCTACTTGAAAAAGGAAGGTCTACTGAATCCCTACTAGTAGACTCCATTGATCTCCATTGATTCACAAGAATAATAATGTGAAACTAATGAAAACATGATGGCATGCAGCACAGATGGAAGGCTAGTAATTTTCACAGTATTATAGTCCAAATCCACCTGTCTCAAAACAACTTGTTAAAGTGTTAGATCTCTTGTCATCATTTCAAACCACTTAATTTGATGTCTCTAGTAGTGTGTGCCAGGAATCTGCACTTAACAAGTTGCCTCATATCATTCTGATCATTTTTAAGGCTTAAAAGCTACTGCTATGTGTTGGGATGGGTGATCAAGTTTGGCTGGAACTTGCCATGTTTTTAAGCTGAGGAGCGAGTGGATCAGAGAGCAGCTGACCTCACAGAGCCATGGTTCAGTGACTCATTCAGACATGTCCTTGAGTAGTTGTTCTGGATTTCTTCGATGGTAGCAAGGTGAACTCATGAGGTACTGGTCCAGAAAAGAACACTAGTGACTATGCCCATTGTCACTGCTCAGAAGTGTTCTGGAATCTTGTTTCCCGCCCTGAAATAAGTTGATGGCAGTTATGGCATGGGCTGATCTACCCAGTCAGCAAGGCCAGATTGCAGAGAAACTCAGAGTCTAGGAAAATGAATGTCTAGTAACATTCCTCAAATAGTCCTACCAGAAGACACAAAGATGATGCATCCGGATGAAGAATATATCACTGAGATTAATGGCCCTGGGTTGCAGCCAAAAGCATCTCAGAGGTTAGTTGAGGACAAAAAGAAATGTGTCTTTCAATCCATCTCCAGCAGACTAGACTCTTGAAGCAAGAAGTGTTCACAGAAGTGATAGGGCATTGAACAAATGCTTGAATTTAATTTAGCCTGTAGCTATTTATTAAATATGTCTAGCCTCTCTCAGGCAAAGAATTGGTGTCAAGGGCAATGAAAGTTAAAGTCAAATTAATCAAAACGCAAGTGAAGAAATTTTACCAAATATATATGGCATTGTGTGTTGGGTGGGGAGCAGAGGGGCAGAGGTCTCAGGGGAATTTGGGCTTGTAGAGGGAGTAGAGGTTGACAAAAGAGTCCCTACCTTGTAAGATAGGTCTCTTCTAATAATTTGCCAGAACTTGAAACTGTGTATTGGAATAACTTTCATACTTGAGAATCTACTGCAGGTAAACTGGTCATTGCTTGACTTTATTATTACTAATTTTTATGGTATATATCTACTTCACTGGTTGATGATTCCATTCTTGGCTGTAGAGAGATTTGGTTCTGCTTTTCTAATGTGTCAACCGCAGATGAAGTGCTTGCCAAATATTTAATAATGGGTTATAAAGTCATTTATGTTGGAGATTATTACTGCCACAGTCTAGGAAATGGAAATTCAATGAAATACAAATGACTCTACTGTCTCAATACAATGCCAGACTTGAATGAGATAATTTATGAACAAGAAAATGGCTATATTAAAAAGCATTATTAGATGAGAATGATGTCCACACAGTAGCTGACACACACTCTGCAATATCAATAAGAAGGAATTTTTCCACTAAACGGGATTTGTAACTGGACCTGCGTCTGGAGTTTGTTGTATTAAGTAAAGACAATAAATATTTCCTGCCTCCTTCCTTCCATCCTTCCCCTTCCTTCCTTCCCATCTTTTTTTCCTAACCCCCTTCCTTTCTTTCTTCTTGAATCCTAGTTTTCTTGTAGATGACTCTGTTTTATGGTTCTAAATGTGGTGGGAGATAAGAAAGCATTGCAACAGGAGTCCAGGGACCAGGTGTCTTTTGGCTAAAAATCACCTGTATGATGGGATTGAGTAATCTAATCTCTTCAGGCTTGAGTCGATTTACTCATAAGAGGAGCAAGATTTGAATGACTATTCCATGAAATTAAACAAGAACTTGCTGAGTAGTGGGATGAAAAATGGAAAAGGCAGAGGGCTTGTTTCAAGGAAGCTTCTGTTTGTTAGAAGAGGTGAAACTAAAAATAAATGTAGCTCACATGTCTCTTGAGGCCATCCTATCTTTTGGAAGTGAAATTAAATGGATTCGACAGCCTTATATATTATCCCATGAAAAATATCTTGCCTTGCATATTTTTGAAAATTCCTGGAAGTTATATGTCAACATTGTCAGTTTTGGCTTAGGCGTTGGGTGTTTCTATTCCCACTGAACACTTGATTTAACTTAAATATAATTTTCTGTGTCTATTATCTTTCATCTGTACTAGGCCTAGACATAGAACTCAACCCGCTTCTTCTGAGAGAGGCAGCAGGGCATAGAGTTTGTTTGATGACAGTCTTTGTGCTTAGGATTGAATTCTCACTCTGACAGTACCTGTATAAGCTGGGCAAGCAGTCTATCCTCAGTTTACTCCCTTGTAAAATGGCCTAAAAATTGTTCTTATTCATACAGTGTTTTGTGAAAGCAAATGTGATCATTTAGACAAATACCTTCCATAAAGTGTGGTATAACGTAAATATTCAATACACTGTTATCATTTTTTAAAGTCACATATACTGGTACTTGTGCATATAGCATATGCCCTAGAGGCCTAAGAGTGCTGAGGACAGTTTATTGCATTGCAGCAACATAAACCATTGACCATTAGATAGAATTGTTTGCTAAGAGCACATCTGTTGATTTTTTTAACCACACCACAGAAGTAAATTGCAATACATGGCAATAGATGCAGTACTACAAGGCTCAAAAACCAGGGGGTTAGGGATTCACTTTGTCTTGGGAAAAGGGGCAATGGAAGGCTTCAGGAGAAGGTGATAATTGGCAGATGAATAGGGGTTTATCAAGTCAGTAAATTACAGAGGGCATTACAAGTTGAGATAAAGAAATGCACAAACCCTCTAATTTGGCATTCAAGGAATCATTTCACAGAATGTTTATTAGACATCTAACATGAAAAACATTGCTTTGGGAGCTGGAGTTACAGGAGAAGATAAAACTGTCAAAAAGACTGTAAGGATGCAACGTGTTATGAGAATAGATGTCAGGTCCTTTGGGTGTATATAGCAGGAAGCCTTAACCTGGTCTGAAATTGAGTTTCCTTGAGCATGCCATATTGAAGTTAACACAGCCAATGCCTCAGTCAATGCTATCAGTCCTACTTTTTGACAGAAATCTGCAGAATCCTGCACTGTCTTATCACCATCACTACCACCACATTGCTCCAAGAGACCATTGTCTTTTACATAGGCTACTGCACAGACTCGTAACTGCTCTCTCTGCTTCTCCCCTCCCCTCTTAAAATCCATTCTCAACACGGGCACTCCAGTGATCCTGGTGAAACCTAGTGTTAGTCTATGCACTTCTTAGCTCAAAACCCTCTGATGACTCCTATTTTGCTCAGGGTAGAGTGGGAGCCCCCCCATAGACCATCTGATCCTGTTACTTCTCAGTAGCCCCTGACCCTTTCTCCCTTGCTTATTGGCCCTAGCCATGCTAGCGTCCTGCTAATCCTCAAACACATCAAGCATGCTCCTTCCTCAGAATCTTTGTGATTGCTGTTCTCTCAGCCTAGAATGCTTTTCCCCTAGATATGAGTATGACTCACCCTATAATTTCCTTCAGATTCTTTCTCTAATGCCACTTTCAAAAACTACACAGCAACTACACAGTAAAAAAAAAAAACATCTCTGCCATCTCAGTATCCCATTTCCCCTCACCTTGAATTAGTGCTGCCCATGGTACTTATTCCATCTGACATACTTCATACTATTTGTTTATTTATTCGTTGCCTCTCTTCCCTTCCTAGAATGTGAGACCAATGAGCTCGCTGATGTAACACCTGTGTCTAGAATAGTGTTGGGTACATAGCAGGTTCTTTGTAAGTGGTTGCTGAGGGAATGAATGAACATATGAGATGTGTTTGATAAAGAGGCTTGTGACAAGTGAGGTGGAGGGCTGGTTGGGGCAGGCTTCCAGCAGAGGGAACAGCAAATTCATTGGCTTTGAGCCGGAAAATGCAGCAAGTTGGAATGCATACAAGACATGCAATGTGGATGGAGTACAGAAAGCAGAGGAAACTGGAACTAGAAAATTTTTTCCCCTCTATAATCCTACTGTGATGATTAAAAATAAGATTCATTTATTATATTTTAGACTTTGTGGTGGAAAGTGGAAGGTACCTCAGGAATATAAAATGACTAGATTATAGCTGTACAATAGAATATTTTGTCTGTCAAGAATGTTTGCCTTACTGTTCTGAAGTTGTAGATTTGATAAGCTTTCTGGAATTATTTGATGTTTTCATTTGATTAAAAAAACTTGGGGACAAATCTATTCAGATGCTAAAAAAGAAAATATGGTTTTTCTTAATCTGCATTTTTTCTGTCCAATTTTAGAGACTGCCCTTTCTTTTCATTTTGCATTAAATATTCAGCAAGGCATTTTTGAAATGCTTTAAATTATTGTCCTCTCTTTCCTTGGCTGTGACGTTCTTGCCTTGGCTGTGAGGTTCTTTCCTTGGCTGTTTTTTTTTAAGCAATCCGAGAAGTTTTCTTCTGACTGATAGCCCTGGTGGCTGAGTGATGAGTGCATCTCATCTGGTTTGGGGACCAGTATACAAAGCCGTGCCTGAGGATCATGGAACATGGGCTGGCTGCTGCCATCCACAATATGAAATGAAAAGTTCACTTTAGAAAAATACACGTGGTGAAAGAAAATGTTCTTTTTACTTCAACATGGGAATAAAACATAAAATAAAATACATTCCCCCAAATGAGAACTCTGCTGAAATGGCTGAAGTAGGGGAAAAAGAAATGCATAAATTTGCTTCTGAAGCTTGAGAGTGTTGCTAGAAGAATGTTGAAAACTTTGGAGTTCCATCGTATTATTTCTTGTAAAAATGTTTATTGATTTTCTTACTGAAGCTTAGATCATGTCTACATGAAGCAGAAAATTTACTTTGACTTGGAGTTTCTTACAGTCTAGCCAAGAAGAGTTGGAAGACACAAAAAATTGAACATTAAGTCCTAATTTGTGTAATTGTATCACTGAAGCCTGCTGGGGCCTTACTAGCATGGCTGCTGCTGTAGCGGCTGCTGGTGGGGAGGTATCAGTAAAAGAGAATGTGGCTGGAGGAACAAGGGTGGGGTAAGTCACCTGTCATTTGGCTTTAGAGAGGGGGTTGAATTTTTGCTTAATGTGCCTTAACTCAAGGATGTGGGAGAACCTGATCTTTCATCTGACAGATTTGCCATGATAAGAGATCAAGAATTGCATATGGGATGCCTTATCAGATTTTATCGGATTTGTAGACCATTAGGTCGAGTTTGCAGCTGTGAAATTCATTTATTTGGTGAATCATGCCTGTCCACAGTACTGAGGGCATAGTTCTGGATAAGTCAGCCAGGGCTTGGGATGAGCTCTAAGACTAGCAGGGAATAGTATTGTAAAGCAGGAAAATCAATTTGGTGCTGAGCACCAGGGTGGAGGTGGTTTATATAAACTGCAAGATTATGGGAGTATGAAAAACTAATATTTGAGAAAATGGGCCATCATTGAATGTGAATGTCATAATCAGATCTCTGTTTTGTTTATTTTTCTTTCAAGCAATTCAAGTACAGGTAACTCAGACAGTACAGAGAGGTACAGAATGAAAAGCAAATGTCATATAAATTTGTTCCACTCTTTAGAAGTAATAATTTCACATTTCTCTTCTTCCATAACAAAGGTTTAAGAAATACCTTCTAAAGCTGCTTAATATAGAGACTTAAGTGTTGTATATAAAGTTTAAAAATAGCCAAGAGAAAAATTGTAATATCATGATATTAGCAACAAGATGTAGCTGGCTGTGGGAGAAAAGTGTCTGTTACCTTTCACAGCAGTAAGTCAGTAGAAAAAATTTGGAGTTCACTGACTAATATTTAGAGATAAAATGGAACTATGTGGGAAGATCAAAGTCACAAACTAAAACACTACAAGTAAAAATGTTTTCAGATGGCTAATGTGTTTGGAAATCAGGGTGGAGAATGGATTGTGGAAAGGAAAAGGAATCCCAAAACAGGGAGTTAATTTTGAGTCAGTACCACTAAGGCAAGTTGAAAATGGAGAGACCCTGGCCTGGGCAGTGTAATGTGGACCCAAAGGTGGAGAAAGGCAATAGTGAAATCATGGAAGTAAAATTTCATGGAAGTATTGGAAGCAGAAAAACCACAGCATTGAGATGGTCATTCATACAAATGATGATATTCCTCAAGCTGTTAGGAAAACGCAGTGTAGGGAAAAGAAAAACAATTAAACCCCATTCCAAATATGTAAAGGAATATGAAGAACTGACCTATAATCTAAAGGATTCAAAAGGATGTCCTCGGAGAATTCAAGCTAGCGTCACAGTGCTAAAAACAGTCGCTGGAGACTAAAGAAAGTGCTGACAGTTTTCCTTACATTTCAGGTAGAACACTGTTGCAGATGGTGATGTTACCATTTGAAAGTAAGAAGAAAACTAGTATCTCTTGGGTCACCAAGAGTAAAAATAGAGAAGATGCTTACAAACTGCAACACATAGAGTTTCTTGAAATCACAGTTTGGGAGTGGAGGAAAAGGCTGCTTAAGTGTTTGGAAAGGGAGACTAAGGATGAAATAGAGTGGGGTAAGCCTGAATTAATCTGTAGTGAGAGCAGAACATAGAATATATGTATTAATAATATGTATAAATTAGGAAATAACTTGACCTGTAATTCAAATATAATCTTAGTGTATTTTTAAAAAAATTTTACACATAAATACAACACATACTTAAATTGTTCATGAAATATTTATTTAGTAATTTATTGAGTTGTAATTTCCTAATGTTTACCTTCAGTATTAACAGGGAGTAGACCACATGCAGGTATGCACTGTCACCACCCTAAGGCATAAATTGTGTGACCTTTTGTACAGGTAGATAGACATGTATTGCTAGGTACACTCAAACCACTTTCCTTTGATTTCTATAAATTAATGAATAAAAGCACTTAGAAGATTTTCACTGAGTTTAGCTACATTTTCTTTCCTCAATGGGTTTCTAATCTTTCCAAGTTGAAAGTTTATAGCTTTGGCTCTGTTTGATTTATATGAGCAAAAAGAAAAATCTTAACCGTATTTTTTTTTATAACTAGAGAAGCATATTTCTTCTATTTTCATATAACACACAAATAGCTAGACAGATCTTGCTTAAGCCTTCAAAAGAAATTCCATTTTAGACTAGACATTAATGTGGAAAATTTGAGGCCAAATGATTTAACTTTTTAAAATCTTATAACTAGGAGTGAGAGACAGAGAGTGAGAGAGAGACAGAGAGAGAAAAAAAGGCAAGAGTAAGAGAAGAGGCAGAAAGAAACACACACAGAGAGAGAAGTAAAGTAATTTATAAATTAATTGGAATATTTGTCTGCATCATTAAACTTTATATGCACATTTTACAATTTCATTTCTAGTTCTCTATAGTGCTTGTTAATTTGCATAATGTATGTTTTAAGTTTCAGTTGAACAATTATTTTTGTTTCTGGAAAGCATGCACGTTAATATTTTCTCTGAATTGTATAATTTAAACATAATTTTTTAAACTACGATGAAGAAAAGCAGAAGATGCAGCAGGAATATATGTTAGTTAAGCACTAAACAGTTACAAAATATTGGGAGAAAGCAAAAAAGTAAAGACCTGATTCACCAGACACAATTTCTTCTGTGTGGAGAACACCCATGGACTTCAAAGGGTTTACTACACAAAAACCAGACTCACAAGATGGGGGAGGGAATGAAAATCTGCCAACAATTGGTAGTTGTAGACTCTCCGCCAAGTTTTACAAACTTAGAAGTTGTCCCTTTTGATTTTTATCAGTGAAAAATGTCTGGAATGACCAGAGTCACTTCTAAAGTTTTTCATGTCTTTGTATTTGTACAGACTAAAATAAGTTAAAAAAACTTTCTATTTTCAATAAACATTTACCAATTATAATGAATAGACATGAAGTGTTAATACTTATATTTCCTTCAGAGACAATAAAATGTTTTTTTATTTTTATATATTTATTAGCATGTTTTGGGCTTGGGAAGACTTTGGCAATTATAGTGTAATTTCTTTTATTAACATAATTTAAGATGTATTTTTACTTGAGTGTTTCACATGTTGTGCCTTCTTCTGCCTAGGGTATGATGCATTTCCTGACTGTGGTCGGCTTTCCATGGGTGAAACAGAAAAGTCTTCAAATATCCTCACCAACTGCTTTCCTAGATTTTTCAGCCAGTTACTTGACCATATTAGGAAAAGAAAGGTGAGCTTGGGCTTCAGGACATAGAAAACAACATTAGTTATGCTGGAAAGTATCACCAAAGAAGTGCAGCTCAGACAAGCTGTATTCTATTTTGTTCTTTTGAACATAAACACCTATAAAGGGACCAAAAGAAATCTAAATGATCAACGGGAGCAATCCTGAAAAGGCAACAACAATCATTATTGCCAAGTGATTGTCTTATCATTTGTCATCAGTTTTTTTTTTCAGAGTAATTACATTTAAATGTAAATGTGTCTTATTGTCTTCTATTTACAGTGTTGCTGCATGAGTGTTTGCAGGTGTGTGTTTGTGTGCAAGGTTTAGGATAACTTAGATGCAGATCAGAGGCGATGGCTTTTACAGAAGCAGTTGATCTCTCATCCCTTTGAACCTAGAGCCTAGTATCATGTAAAGCCAGTTGGCAGAAATGGGGAGGAGATATGCATCTTTTTTTATGATGGGAAATCAATTATTTGGAACACAACAATGAACTATTCATTGGTTTAGTCCACACATTGTAAAACGACCAATTTATTTCATTTATGTACCTTGAATTTAGGATTTCTTTTTCTAATCTGTGTACGACACAAAAATACTTTTGGTTTCTCGTAGACATAGCTTGGGTAGAATTCTGCTGCTCTTTCTATTATAGTTTGACAGCTGCAGTAAGCACACACATCTGCCATATTGAGGTCAAGTGGTACGCTGTCATCTATTGCAACAGCTGTTGTTGGGGGATCGTTTCAAGTATCCAAAGGATGAATGGAATATAAATGATCACTGCATAAAGTATATAAATTTGGGTTTATTGGTTTTGAAACTGATTTCTTATCAACATACTCTGTAGTTTTTTTTTTTCCTAGTACTCCCATGAGGCTCAGCATGAGGTTACAAAGAAAAAAGAAATCCTCATCTAATTATCTAAATATTTAAGAATGCTGAAATCTTGCTGGCGTAACAAATCAGTGCCAGAAAAAAGTCTTGTTAAATGAACAGTTTCGTGTACGGTTCCTACTTAAAATATATCACAATCTGAACTTAAAATGCACATATAAAACTATAATATATAGTACATCATATATGTAATACAATATATGAAATACATAAAACAGTATATTAATAGGTCAAATTTTAACGTTATATGATAGGCCTAATATTGCTTTAATATCATTTGTAAAGTCTTTCTAGATCTATGTTTTTCTCTCTCTATCTCTATCTCTAGATTTGGATCTCTGTCTCTAGGATACACTAATATTACCACTTCTAAACATCTATCCTGGAATATCAGGTCATCTACATCTATGTACTATGTGTGTGTTGTCACCATTTTGTTTCTACAAAAACAATGCTTTTGATCAAAGTAAACAGAAAGTTTGAGGAGTTCATATTAAAATGGAAATGTATAAACACACATACACAGTCCGGTAGAGCTTGTAAGTGGGTTTGTCCAATGTGATTAGACATAAAGAACATATTTTAAGTGAAAGGAAATTATTGGTTATGTGGAAGAGTTACAAAGATACAGAGATGTTTTGGGGGCAGCTATCAATAAAGGAAGGATTATTGTAGGTAATCATATGGTTTGGCATTGTATAATTTTTTCACCATTTACCATTCTTTGCTTGTCTGACATCATCACAATCAATCATTAATTTGTGAAGAAAGTTTCCACGAATAGAAGTCCTCAACACTTAGAATTTTTGTAACCTGCATTTTAGTCACATGTAGGGAGAAGAGAACTTTTATGACAGGATGATGCCATGTTTGATTCGCTTTATGCTAATTCTAAAAGAATAGATCATTTGAATCTATATCATATTTGTGGAGCTCTTGGGAATATGCAGATTAATAAAGGCCATGCTACTGAAAGTTACCTTTTGTTTCTGTTGTCTATCCTCACTCTTCAGTGATCTTATCCAGTTCTCTACCTTAAAAGACTACCTATACACTGATGACACAAATGTATATCACTGGCCCAGACTTTCCCTTAAACTCCAGGCTTCTTCATCCAACTGCCGTGAGACATTTCCTCGGTCATCTAAATGTAGAGAATCAAGCTGTTGATTTCTTTACCTGTCTCCCTGTTTTCACGGTCTTTCCTATCTCAAAAATAAATAGATAAATAAATAAATAAAATCGTTTGTTAAGTTCTAGCATTTTTAATGGGCCTCACATTGCTATAATGTTATTGTAAAGTCTTAGTGAGGACTAAATTTATTCAAGAGAGTGTTATTAGAACAAGAAAAAATGAATAGCTTTACTGTCTTCTCTTTTACAGTAGAGCAGATGTTAACTTTTTTCTTGTTACGATGGTGGTATTAATTCAATATCAACACTTTTCCTGTTGGTAAAGAAAAGCTTTCTGTGCAGACAGACTAGGCAATATGACTTCTAAACAAATTCTCCCTGCTCCTTTGCAGGCAAAAAGGAAATTATCAAAAAACTACATTTTTGAATATGCACAACTGAATTAAAATCTCCAATGGGTAATTGAGATAAAATGTTCTAAAATACTGAGGAGTGTCAATATATATTTCTACATGACCTTGGGTTATTTTCTATTAATATAAGGTAACTTATAATTGCTTTACCAAATTCATTATTTTAAATTAGGATTATAAAGACACATCTTTATATAAAGAATGTGAAAAAGGAATAAACATGCCAGATTAGTATAGAGCCAAGATAACAGTATTTTATAGCCAAGAACATATAGATTATTTTTTCTTATTTCCCTGCCCTGGGCAATTTCTGAGAAAAATCCAGAAATAGAAGAACTCTGAAGTGTGAGGTTATGATAACCTGATTTATTGAAGAAGGTAAACAGTCCAACAGAAGACATTTTTTGGAAGATACAAATCTTGTTTTTCAGACCAAAAAGACAATTTCGCTTGCAGACACCTTCATATGCACACTGTGAGATGTTTTGGATTTTGTTTTGCAGACTGATGAACCATTGTGGGGCAAGTTACTCATGACTTCATCCCTATTACAAATGACAGTTAAGAGATTTACTATGCATATGTAATGATTTGCCACATATGCATAGAATTAAATATCCCAGGCTTCTCTAATGTTTCATGTAAGATCTCCTGTTTTGCTTGGTATATGATTGTAAACGTGGCAGAGTTAAGAGATTTTAAGAACATGTAAAAACAACCTTAGTGATTATGAGTATGTGAAGACTTATTCTCAAGAAGTGATTGATAGATGTGGGAAAGAGCACTATTCTAGGAATCAGGAGACCTGAGTTCCTGGACTCAGCTCCAGTTCATCCAAATGACATGCCTGGGTGGCCTCCCTCTGGGCCCAAGACTGTCTCTTTTTTGAAATGAGGAGAATAATCATTGTCTTGCAGGTTGTTGTAAATAATAAAAGGCATAATAAAACAGTTGATAAAAGGCTAAGGAGAGTTCATACATTTTTCCATGGATAAAATGACTGTTCAGACAGTACAGCAGATTCAAGGAGAAAAAAGCCAAAACACCAAGTTCAATTATAAAGTCAACACACAACTGATAAAATTAGACACGTGCAAAAGGTAACATAAACATGAAATATTTCTGTTGCTGGAATCAAGACAAGCCTGGCCAAAATAGCATGCTTAAAGCTAATCAAGAATGGTTAGTTTTAGAATGTTTAAAGAGAAATTGTGTTCTGTTGAAGAGAGGTGGTATCTTGGGATGAGTTTCTTAAAAGCAGACCCTGAGATGAGGCTCCATGCACTTTACCTATTAGGAAAAGTTCCCCGAGAAATGTAAAGTTTTGAGTAGAGAAGCAAGAAGTAAGGGAAAGAGGTCAAACAAAGGTGTGTTATCAAATTGAGACCTGCAAAAGGTAAATCTGGTTCAGTCCCACAGGGGAGAACTTGAGATCCTGTTGGTCATGTCTAGAACTTAAAAGGAAAACAGTATAAGAGAAAATAGTTGTAACTGTGAATTAGGGATACACCCTGAGGGAACACACTGACTTATAAATCTGATAAATTGAATTCACCCCATATTTTCTTTATGGTTCTAGAGATGAATGGATGTTTTTGAATATTCATTCATGTAGTCATCCATGCATTCTATGGATTATATACAGACATCTACTATGTGGCGCATGCTGAGTGTGGCAGTAAGGTGTACCCTCAGAAGGTTACCATATACTGGGGAAGACAGAATCAGAGGAGAATTTGTAATAAACAAGTGTTATGGTACCCTCAGGGCTTTACCCAGTTTTTGTCACATATTAGTAAAGAGGCAGGAAAGCCGAATGAACACTCATCACTGTGTGATCCTGAAAATTACCCAACACTTTCTCAGCATGCTATGGATCTGTGCTGTGGAGGTAACATCTGTGCTATGGAGATAACAACTCTACATAAATGATAGTTTGTTTTTGTAAAGACTAAATGAGACAATGCTGTTAGGAATTTTATATCTCTTTCTAGTGAATATTGAACTCATACAAGTAATCTCAATTTTTCTGATTCTACTTTTACCAAAAAATCTGAATATACTTTAGATCTGCATAGAGATGGAAAAGTACTGGTAAAGAATATGAATGGCTTAGTCTTCTGGAAGTCACATTTCACACTGTAAATTGAACTTTAGCTTTATAGACACATAGTACAGTAACCATAAAAAGTTGTTTAACATCTTCCTTGGAATTTAAGGCAGGGTGGATTCTGGTGGCTGCAGGAATCTTTTGTTGTTATTCTCCCAGAATATTCTCCACCGTAGAGGCTTTTCTCACTCCTGAAATGGTACACTGATGGAATGAAGATTTGGAAGTCGGAGAAAGGAGACTGCTAATTTGCTTAGAAATGCTGGAAGTCAGAATACTTGAGGCAGATGGACTGATGGGATGGTACTTTAATCACCTTTTACATTCCCATCTTAGAGTTATGGGGATAGCCCAACAAACAACATCTGTTAGTGGGCAGATGAAACTGGTGGCAATTTACGAGTCGTATATACTCACAGCCCAGGGAGAAGGACATAGCATGATGTGCAGGGTCACATGAGGGTTGCACTTGGACAACCAGAAGTTGTGGGAGACAGGCATTGTGGTATTGTAGTATCCAGAGGTTGGAGTACCCACTGGTTCCGGGAGGATGTGACTAGCTTGTTTGAATAATTTCGCTGGCAGGGAACTGAAACCTGCTACTGAGGGATAAGTAGGGAGTGCACCTGGTCCTTTTGATAGGGAGGGTTTTTTGGCTAGTGGACCTTATCCATAGAGTTGGGAGGGGAACTTGTATTTAGGCCCTTGAAAGGCCTTTCAATAGATGTCAAGATGGCACATATCTGAGCCTTAATTTTGGGCTTTATGCCACAGAAAGCCAGAGGGGAGGAGTCAAAGAGAAGAGGAGCCTCCTTGAGCAGTCATGATGAAGAGAAATTTTATGGAATTTACATGTTTTCAAGATGCTTTGCTCAAATTATTGTAGGTGCGCAAAGTAAAACCTCTTTCTCCATCTCTTCTCTAACATATCCAATAGCATCAACTTCAATAATACAGGATTTCGTGCAAGTAGAGCTTTAATGAGAAAGCAAAGAAGTGCTGAGTCTAGCTCTAAATTTGGCATGGGGTTAGAGCAGAGACTGCCTTTGGGGACAGTAGTCATGAGTCATATTGATCACTATTTTATGAGCTTGGTTTTCTGAGTCTATTAGCTGCTTTCCAATTTTGTCAGCACCCTGAAGGTCAGATCCTGGCTGGCAGTCATTTGACAAAGCAAATGCCAACTAGTGGGCCTTCTCAGCTGACAACTTCTACCGGGCCATGTACTTTCTATGTCTGACATATGACCATTCTAAATTAAGTTTGCTAATACTGAAGTATGCCAGCTCCCTTTCTTCTCTGGTACATTTTTCAGTTTCGGGTTTTCGGTGTTTTTTTGTTTTGTTTTGTTTTCTTTTTTGGTAACCTCTTTACAGATTGCACAGCAGAAAACAAATATTTTAGAAAATAAACTATCTCACTTTTTCATTAAATATTTTCACAGAATTTACTTTAAGCAAAGTTTTATCCTTTAGCAACAGATTTTTATCTTTCAAATGTCTATCTTTAAATTTGTGCTGGAAAATTCACTTAAAATAACATGACTAACATTTCCAAGAAATGCATCCGTGATTGCACTGAAGTAAACAAAGAAAGAAAATGAAAGGAGGAATATTATTGTTATTCTTATTCTCATTAAAAATATTCAGAGATAGGTGAGACAGAGGGTACATAGATTTAAGATAAGGTTAATGATGTAATACATATGATATGGTTTGGCTGTGTCCCCAAATAAATCTCATCTTGATTTCAATTCCCACAATTCCCACATATTGTGGGAGGTACCCAGTCTGAGATAATTGAATCATGGGGGTAGGTCTTTCCCATGCTGTTCTTGTGACAATAAATGAGTCTCAAGAGATCTGATGGTTTTAAAAATGGGTGTTCCCCTGCACAAGGTCTCTCTTTGCCTCCTGCCATCCATGTAAGATGTGACTTGCTCCTCCTTGCCTTCTGCCATGATTGTGAGGCCTCCCCAGACACATGGAACTGTAAATCTGTTAAGCCTTTCTTTTGTAAATTGCCCAGTCTCCAGTATGTCTTTATAGGCAGCATGAAAACAGCATGATATGTAAATACAATATATTTACATAATTATTAAAAAAGTCCTCTTGGAAAGTCTGCTGGTATTTCTAGGCTGTGGATAGTGCCTTCAAAACATAATGAGTAGTAGATAAAGGAGCATGAAGAGATGGAAAAAAAAGTAGAAGTAGAAATTCTATATATTTTTTTGAAACAGAGTCCAGCTCTATTGCCCAGGCTGGAATACAGTGGCGCAATCTCAGCTCACTGCAGCCTTGACCTCCAATGCTCAAGCCATCCTTCCACTTCAGCCTCCTGAGCAGCTGGGACTACAGGCATGTACTACCATGCCAGGATAATTTTGTTTACTTCTTGGAGAGACGAAGTCTCACCATGTTGCCCCGGCTGGTCTCTAACTTGGGCTCATGCAATCCTCCCACCTTGACCTTCCAAAGTGCTGGATTACAGGTGTGAGACTCTGCACCCAGTGTGAAGTAGAAATTTTAAAGCACAGATGTTAGAGGAAGTTCAGGGCAGGGTCTCAGAAAACTGTGGGTTTCCTAGTTGCCTCTTTCTGTTACCTTTACCTTTCTGCCAAATTGTCAAAGATAATTTTTTTACATTTAGTTGACTCATCAACAGTTTTTTAATCTCTCCTCAATTCAATATATTTTAAACTCTGTGGTATACAGTAAACCCATAGTGTAATTTTAAAACTTGTTTAACTTTGATCTACTTTGACCTTTCCTCCAATTCTTGTCTGAGGATATGGTAGACATTTGTTGTTTTCAGATTGCAACCTCTCCTCCATCTTTCTATGGCCACAGTATCTCATCTGCCTAGAATGAATGTTTCCTCACCATGTTCTTTCCATGTGCTGCACCCTCCCTACACTTCAGGAACTCCTAGGAATGATCAGGATAGCCAGTCCCACTGGCCACAGTTACTAGTTCAGGAATGAGCTCATGACCGAAGTCAACCATTGCAGTCAACTAAATAAAGTTCTAGGCCTTTAGTTTGAGCTAGTAGGTTCTTTCTTTCTGCTAGATTCAGTCTTCTGGTCTGGCTGTAAACCTGCAGCTTATGGGGACTGCTGCATGGACTCAAATAATTGAGCCAACTCAGAGAAAGAGGGCAGAAAAATGAGCCTTGGAAGATTATCTGAGACCTTTAAGGAATATGAGCCAATATATAACTTTTTTTCATTATTTTACTTGAGAACCTAGTTTTAATTTTAAAATGGAGACTTCTAATAATGTTATGTGTCATTTACTTTCACCTAATCCCCCTGATTTTTTATTTTTGTTGCATTAAGCTAGTTTGTAAATTATACCCTACAGGTAAACTAACACTTTCTTTCCCCCCAATAGTGAATTCTAGCATTAAGCAGCTGAGAGGAAGGTGTTAAAGTCGATGGCCTGAAATCTTTTCACTCCCTTTATGGTAGAATTGTGGATGGTAGAAACAGTACTGGAGGAAAGAAAAGAAGATAGGTGACTCCTTAAAATCTCCCTGCCAACTTAACTGCTGAGCAAAAAACTAACGTTATTTGCTAGTAAGAAACACATTAACTCTTAACTGCTTTTACTAGGATGCCCCAAGCTAGGGATTGCCTAGGAAAATAGAACTCGGGATTTATCAGGTATGGCTTCTAGGGGATGGGAAGGTCATTTCATGAAAGCTGTGCCATTCCCTCAAATTGTTTAATATTTTAAAAGTTCTGAATTTATTAATCTGAACCATAATCTGGGAGCTGTCATTGATGATCCAGATAGGTCTTTGCGTTGTCTGAGCCTTTTCCTTGACTACACCCTTGAAATTATTTAGTAAAGTTTGATAGGTAAAATCTCTGATTCCTGAGAGTCTGATTTGACAATTAAGTCCTGTAAATTAGCTCAATGACCTAAGTGGATAAATAGAATTTTTACTGCATTAGTAAAGCTGCTAGCTAAGCTTGGCCTGTAAGGGAGTTCAGTGAGGGTCTCTCTTAAGTGTCTTGCATAAGCATTAAAATATATTTAATTTGTGTCACACAAGAGCCTGGGTGATTAATATGCATGGCTTCTGCATCTACCTTTTGAATAATGTTGGAGAGAATTTGTTGAAATGGGAATTTTGTGGCCTCATTGTTAAACGAGTCCTAAAGATCACCAACAAAATCATCATGGAAAATATGACCACATTCCAGCAGGATACGCCTCATCATCAGTGCAAGACTTGAAAAAGAGGTGAAGAAAACATATTTGGAGATTTTGACCTTTCATTGATTTCTAGAGTACAACAGTTGGAGTTGAAAGGGCCAAGGATATCAACAATTAAGTCTTTCTTTGAAGAATATGAATCTTTGGTGTGCTATAAATTCCTATAGAAAAGGAAGAACGTCCTTTTCACCTGAAGCCTTGTGGGAATGGCTTCACAAAGGCTGGTCAGAATTTGGGAATCGATGGAACAGATACATTCCTCCTTATTAACTAAACTGCTCCCCATTGCATCCGCCTCTCACTCCCTCTATCAATAACAGGGGACAAGAAGCCACAAACAGTCTGGGGTTGGGTAGTGGGAGAGAAGCCAGTAGAGTGAAAAAATAAAGCCCACCAAGCAGGCTGCTAATCTGAAGGAGATAAAATCCTGGAAAAGAATAAGTTCAACCCTAAACTAAATTATGGGTTTTTAAAAAAAATGCTTGGATCTTAATACATTGATCAGCAAAAAAAAAATTGATCTGTAACAGTGGCCATAAGTGATCAGAGGACATTTTAGTTTTATGAGGGAGAGAGAATAGTTATGAAGATTATCCATGTTTTCATCCATGGTTGAAGGAAGAGCCAGCATTTAGGGGGGATTTGATGGATCAGTGGGGGTGGGAGGATGGGGAGTTAGGGGGCAGAATAAGATACTTTTCTGACTTGAATACTTTTTTTTCTTAATATTACCAAAAAACATATACTTGTTATATTCCTCTTCCTATAATTTTTGGTGATGTAACTGTGATAAAAGACAAATCTCAAATGTAAGTATATAAATAGGGCTAGGAGATGTAGATGTATTTAAATAACTCCTTCTGTTGGAAGGGCCCAAGATCATGGGCCCTTCCCAGGGTGATCTATGCCCAGTGACTGGTAGACATGGGATATAAACACTTAGGCCTCTTTCCCCAGCTAGGAGAATCTGGAGGTTCATCTCAGCCTTAGAGCTCTGCATAGGGATGGCCGAGGCCAATGTTGAGACCGTATCACAGCCATCATTTTTTTTTGTCCATTTCTCCTTCCTTCCCTTCCCTTTCCTTCACTGGTGCTGATTCTAAGATTTCTCATAAATCTTTAGCATACTACACCCATCTCAGAGCTGGCCCCTTGAGGAAGCCACACCGCCACAGGAACCATTGTAATCTCTGCATCAAGTTCAAGTTCACAAATAAGCAAAGAGGTGTGTACTACTATTTGACACTTTGGTGTATTGGAGCACAATTTGACATGAGTAAGGTTATTAAGGTTTACATTTATTTTCTTAATTGTGTTCAAATGTAATTCCTTTAAGTTCCTAGAAGAAACACATTTTATTATATTGGTATAAACTATGTGGAAGTTTTTAGAGGAAATTTAATACTGTGTAAAGTGAAATAAAATCATTTTTACCTTCACTGTCTTAAAAGAGACATAAAAATCTAATTTAGAAGTTTCAATAGTTTACTAGTTTTACCTATTTAAGCTAAATTCCCTAAATGTAGTTTTTCATTTGGGAGGAAACATTGTTTTGTGTGTGATGAACACTTAGATAACTTTCAAGAAGGATATAAAACTGATATATATCTTCACTCGCTTCCCAGATAAAATAAGACATTTCTATTCATGTTCATTGACTCATTTATTTTTTTCATTAAATTCTGTTTACTTAAGTCATTTGTTTTAAGTTTTTATTAAGGTGACAACAAATTTCAAACTGACAGCATTTAAAATAAATATTCACCATTGCCAACATAGTTTTTAAGAGTCTGCAAATAGGGCCGGGCGCGGTGGCTCACGCCTGTAATCCCAGCACTTTGGGAGGCCGAGGCGGGCGGATCACGAGGTCAGGAGATCGAGACCATCCTGGCTAACACAGTGAAACCCCGTCTCTAATAAAAAAAAAAAAAAATACAAAAAATTAGCCGGGCGTGGTAGCGGGCGCCTGTAGTCCCAGCTACTCGGGAGGCTGAGGCAGGAGAATGGCGTGAACCCGGGAGGCGGAGCTTGCAGTGAGCCGAGATCGCGCCACTGCACTCCAGCCTGGGCGACAGAGCGACACTCCGTCTCAAAAGAAAAAAAAAAAAAAAAGAGTCTGCAAATAGAAAGAAAGGTAATTTTTTTCTGTATTTTCCAGACTTGTGACAAAGAGCTAGGTGAAAACAGGGGGAAAAGGAGGAAAATAAGGAAGCACCAGACTAAACCTGAAGAAAGGGGACATTTAAAAATTCTTCCTTTTGTGTTCAGAGCCCACAATATAGAAAAAGATACGGTTAAAAAAAAGTCGTGATGCTCATAAAAAGCAACATTTTATTTTCAAACCAATTACATTAATTATACAATTACCTTGTAGCCAGTAAGAATCACATATATATGAAAGCAAAATATTGTTTAATTGAATAAAACAATCTGACACATATGCCCAAAAAACAATAGAGTAAATAAGAGTTTCCCCAACAATGGCAAAGAGAATAATTTTCATGTTGAGTTTTATTGATCTCCGGAACAGTAGCTCCCCTAAGCAGAGAACCATAACAGAATTAAGGAAAGATATTTCCATTCCAGAGACCAGACATTTGGAGGACAGTGAGTATAAATCATGAACCTAGCCAAGTATTTTATTTCTTATTGGATTCTTGACTGTTTCTTACTTTCATCATTTCATGAGTCATGACTAACAGTGCTTGTGCTCATCTACAGTAATTGATTCTGAGAGAAATTTCTCCAAGGATTCCTGCAGTTCTCCTTTGAACATACGAAGAGGGAACATTCTTTCAGTCCTAGAAGTTGCTGAAGCAGAGATGGAGAACCCCAGACTGGAGGGCTTTGATTTCACCCTGCACATCTAAGGGCACAAATTGGTTCCAGGTCAGGATCATATGAGCATAAGTCTGAGTTGGGTGTCTCTGATCATTCCAGAATTGCATTGGAAGGCAGACTTATATTCCTGAGAAGCAGGAATGAGAAGCACAGTGGAATTTTGCAAAGGAAACAGAACTTGAACTCAGCAGTCGTAGGTCCCAGTCCTTGACTAGCTATAATATTGGGCAAGTCATATAAATTCTCCAGGCACAGTGTCCCTTTTGGCAAACAACAGATAGAATATAAATATGTGTTGCCAGGTCAGTGGGCATTTCAAGGACAGTTTGATTTTAATGTGAAGTCATCTAATTTTAAATGCTCTATTAAATTTTATTTTTTTTAGTTGTATAAGCTTAAGAACAGGTATCAGACAAGACTTCTTTAGGACAGACAAAGCACTATTTCATTTTTTTTTCCTCTGGCCTTCCCAGCTCAGATTCTCAAAAAATAAAAGAAATTTTTTAAAAAAGTCTGCTTTCAATCCCTGCTTTTTTCTATTTTTTAATTATCACACCATACACTTCAATTGGTCTTCTGCTCCACCACCTCATGAAAAGGATCTCTATTAAAAACTCTCAAGACTTCACGTCACTAACGAAGATGGACATTGTTTTTTCCCCTATTTTACCTGACCTGTAAGTAGCATTTGAACATCTCAAGTAACCTTTCCTTCTTGAAATCATCATTTTATTTGGCTTCATTCACACATAATCTGCTTTCCTCTGATCTTTCTGGATGCTCTTTCTCAATAGCCTTTTGAAAAGGTTTCTTCCTCCTCCCTCTGTCCTTTAAATATTGTATTTTTAAAACTTGCTCTAGCTGTTTTCTTTTTTCAATCCATATTATCCATGCTAATGTCTTCGAGTACCCTTTATACAACAAAAGAATCCCAAATGTGTACCTCTATGGACTATTAGAATCAACTGCTTTCAAAACATCTAATTTTTAGGCCATTCAAACTCAACATGCCCAAAACTCAACTAGTGATCTTTTCCTTAAAACTTGGTTCTCCTTCAGGATTTTATATCTCCACACTTGTCATTCATATCTATCTGTTGGTCAAGTTAGAACTCTAGGACTCAACTGCCATTGCGATTGCTTTTGTACCTAGAATTTCTAATCCATTTGCTTCTATATTTATTACACATTCTACTTCTCTCCATCTGCACTGCTGTCACCTTGGTCCAAGCAACAATCTTTGCTCTTGAAATCACCACCACTCTTTCTTTCTATTTATTTATTTATTTATTTATTTATTTTATTTTATTTTATTTTATTTTATTTTATTTGAGACAGAGTCTTGCTTTGTCTGCAGGCTGGAGTACAGTGCTGCGATCTCAGCTCACTGCAACCTCCACCTCCCAGGTTCAAGCAATTCTCCTTCCTTAGCCTCCTGAATAGCTGAGACTACAGGCGTGTGCCACCATGCCCAGCTAATTTTTGTATTTTTAGTAGAGACCATGTTGGACACGATGGTCTCTATCTCTTGACCTCTTGATCCACCCACCTTGGCCTCCCAAAGTGTTGGGATTACAGGCGTGAGTCACCATGCTGGGCCCACTCTTTCCTTTTTAATGCATTCAATAGAAATAGTGATCTGTTAAACAAGAAACTGATTATGTCTTTTTCCTGCTCAAAATCATTTATGGTTTGCTAGCTATTTTGGAGCAAAATATTTTTTCAATTTCATGGTTATAGAGCCTGTCTGATGTGGCTTCCCTTTTTCTCACTAGCTTTACCTTGAATTGTTTTTCACCTTGCATACTGCCCTGTGGCTTTTCTGTCAGCTCCCAGATTTAACTAGGGTTCTTTCTGCCTCAGGTCTTTGACTTGGACTACACATTCTTTTCTTGACACGCTTCCACATTTTTACTCACTTGTACTCATCATTATCTCCACCGCAAAGACTTTACTGACCCTCCAGACATGGTCAGGTCTCCCTTGTTTGCACTCTTGTAGCCTTGGCACTTAACCACAGCATATAATCCAATCTGTGTCCTAGTTTGGTTACTGCGGGTTCCCAACTGGTCTGTAAGCTCCATAAGAAATGGTACTACAATTTCTGTTTATTATTATATTCCAAATGTCTAGCATAGTTCCTGGTATTTAGAAAAGGTGCAATCAATACTAATTGAATGAATGAATGATTTTGAATAAGTTTTCCTTTCAGATTTTAATATTTTTACATAATTAGAAATTACAAAATATGTTTTGTGATTCATAATAATAACATCCTGTTCTTTCTCCCATCCAGGTCTTGGAATGTGGCATCATGAATTCTATTCTGCTGTCTATAGGAGACACATGCCTGGATAGATGTTTATTTTAATATCACTCTTCAGGAAGTTAGAGAAACATTTATTTCTTTTTCCTTAAGGCATTGACTTTGGAACAAGTGTTTAGATCTGTAATTTTAGTGCCTGGCATCTTGCCCCTGCTTAGGGGAATGATCGGGAATGGGGTTGGGGAGGCTACATACTTCCATCATCTGTTTATCTAATAAGCTACTTTCATTCCAATGTCAGCTGTAATCTGAACTACCTTTCTTCCCTCTTTTCTATTCCCCCATTGTTACCTGTCCTCCAAATGCTTTTCACTCAATCCTCTTCAACTGCTCTATTGATGAAGAACTTTCACTTACACACACAAAATTTTGCATAGAAACTTCTGGGCTCTTGAAAGCCCCTTGTGATGTAGCAACCATCTCAGATCACTTTCTTGTAAACCCAGCATAGATTCCTGGTTCATTACTTAGAAGACCCTGTGACCACCACTTCCAAGTTCTTTGCTTCCTTATCTTTATGCCATATTCTCAATGAAGCCCCATGTCTTTTTTCCTATCATTATCTTGGAGTATATAGCAAGACCCCTGAAAGCATCTTCAGACTCACAGACATGAGCCTTAGCTGGGATTTCAGTGGCGCTAGAAACTGTGAGAGCATAGCTCTGGTTAGTGTCCTTCTGAATGCCCCCTGGAGTATCTTTGTATAACTTCCTGTCACTCCTTGGAGACTTTTACTCACTCCATTGCTGCCCCCCAGAAATCTGAGAGGGCCACTTTGTCCTCTTCTTCACAAGGAAACTGACATATAAACTTGGTTAAGTTTCTCCCATTTGAAAAACAATTAGGCAACACTTGCTGGATCTCCGTCCATCTCGAAACATTTTTCTTTATAATTACTTTGCCCCTTGGTAGGAAAGTGTGAAATATTTGACTAGACTTATTCATTTCACATTATTTTCCCAACCAACTGAATCTGACTGTCCTTATGACTTCACTTTATGGTAGAGGTTGTCTATACTCCCTTAACTGCTGACTCCTAAAGATGGTTGGAGATATAGATATAGATATAGATATAGATATAGATATAGATATAGTTATAGATATAGATATTCTTTTCTCCTTTGACTTCTGAGCTGTTAATGCCCCTTGCAAATGTCTTTTTGAATTTCTTCCTTCACTTGAGATCTTTGACACTCATTCTTTCCCAGCTGTTTTTTCTATTCTCTTCCCCCTCTTAGTCTGCTTTAATAGGGTCTCTTCTCCCACATTTTAAAATATGGGATTGCTAATGACTCATTGTCAGTTGTTTTCTTTGTTTTACACAGCATCCTAGCAACTTTATCTGCACTCCTGTGTTTGATTACTATCTACACACTTTGGCTGTCTCCTGTGGTGGTGAATAGCTTGAGCTCAGGGAGCAAAGAACTTAATTGGAATTGTGATGTTGCTGCTTCTTTCCTGAATGCTCATGAACAAGTCACTTCACATCTTGTAACTTGGTTATTTTATTTGCTCCTCCCCAATACCATTGAACCGCTTGAATTTGTTCCACAGAGTAAAAACCAGAAAACAACTTTTCTAATATTCTTTTTTTATAACTGGGACTGAAAGATACACCCAAGACTCTGTCAATCTGACTACTTGTGTAAGCTCAGGATTTTGGAACTAGAGACACAGACAAGCAGGAGCATCTGGTTTGAGTGGGGTTAGGGACATCCAGTTTCAGATGCTTCAGTGGCAGAAGTTCTAGTAGTAGCATCTGTGGTCTGGCTTTGGGGAGGAGATTTTGGGTGCTTGGACATCAGTGTGCAGTGGTGGCAATAGGGCCATCTCAAGGGGAGCAGGGCCTCCAGTGAATTTGCAGCCTTTGTACCTTGTGGTTTGCTGTGTAGATTCTAAACCTCCTGTGACAGCAACAAGCTGACTAACTACCCTTAATAGATTTCTTTTCTGCTAAAATAACTAACATGGTTTTTCCACAAGAAGATGCCATTTCTTCCCTGTCTAATGAGAATGTTTCCCTAGAATGGCTTTGCCGGGTGCAAATACCTTGTAAGGGTAAAGAGGATTCTCCTGATGACATCACATCATGGCATCTCATAATTGTCAATCAGTAATGGCTAGATCTTGTTAGTGACCCATTTTTTGTTTTGTTTTGTTTTGTTTTGTTTTATGGTTCACGAGCTAAGGTTGGCTTTTATGTTTTTAAGTGGTATCAATTTAAATGGTTTTCATAAGTGCCCACATTATATCTTAGATTTGGTCTCATCTTAAAATATTTACTGTTTTGCTGTTTAAGAAAAAGTTCGCTGGTCCTTGATCTAGGCTCTGAAGAAAGAAGTCTTAAATTCCTGGAGGTAGAAACGATGGATTGGCTTTGTTCTTTACTACCTAATTACTTTTGGCTAAACTTGTCCCACAAAAGGGACTTCTTTCATGCACTATTAATGTGGCTGCTATTCAAAATGCAGGGAGGGGGTAGTATGTTTGGAACACAGGCACCCCATGGGATTGTCATGTCCAATGATAAAAATTTGTGAAAGATTATAAGCCAGTCATTAAAGGGGTGTGCAAACATGTAAAAAAAAAAAAAAAAAGATTGTCGCATTAAAAGTAGACCCTCTGGTTTCAGATCTCTGAGGAATATGTTTGGGTTACGTCAACGGGTAAAGAACCTTAACCAAATGAGCAGATGGCTGAGGGTAAAACCAACAAACAAACAAAACAAAAACATGGTTTACATGAAGGAGGAGAAATGTTATAAATTCTAAATGCACCCTTGTGACTACTTGCAGTATTTACGCGTTTTTTTTTCTTTCATGTGTCATGTATGCATTTGACTATTCTAGCATATCTCCCCCTTTTGCTTTTTCTCTTTTATATAGGGTATCTTCATGGTGGGAAACTTTATCTCTTAACTCATAGTTTACAGAATATCCAGCAACAAGAGACACTTACGACAAAACTAGATTAGTAATGATCTTGGATAGAATGATCTTGGAATAATGATTATTCAGAAGTCCTGGATTTGGCTATTTTGATGGAAGGCTGTAATGTCTCCCTCTGAGGAGGACATAAAGAAATTTTTATTAGTGGAGTGATAATTGAATTATATTTGGAAGAATATATTTGCTCTTGCCATTTGCACATTTAAGTAATAAAGTAGGGTGTAAATATAAAGAAGTACTCTTTAATGGACATGTACAAATTATCGTTTGCTACCTGCTACCTATAAACACTCTTTCTATTCCCAGAGTATTTCTTACTTTGTAAGCTCATTATTTCATAGAATTAAAGTCACAAATCCACTCCCTCAATACTTTGCTTCACTACTGGAGGGTTATCATGCCAACTAGCTGGAGACTTTAATTTAGAAGCCAGTCATGCAAATAAGGAGGTGACATATGGGATTTATCATGAGGGGGACAGCAGTTACACTGTGTGTCCAGAAGTTGCAGGGGTTCTATCAAGAGGATCCAGTGCTCAGTGACCGAGGTGAGAGAGGCAATTTTGCGTGGCTGTACCCTGTGGTGGGGGCAGTGGTGTAGCCAGGAAAAGATTTCTGCTGGTCATTTGGACTTTGTTTCTGGCTGCATGCACTCCACATCTAATCATCTGGCCCTCCTGGAGGGTCTACAAACTGTCTAGTATCATTTCATTTAATAGGATCATTTCTTATTAAACTAGCTAAAGTCAGTTACATATAGATTTTCATTCAAGAACCCTGACTAATACACTCTTCTGTAGCATCACAACCATGTTAGCTTTTGTACTGTAACCAACCAAATCCAAGACTTATTGTCTTCAGGAAATAATAATTTCTTAGCTAATTATTCTGTGAATCACATTTTTTGTTGTTGTTGTTGTTGTTGTTGTTGTTGCCGCCAGTTTTACTTAGGCTCATTGGTGTGGGTGCAGTCACCTGGCTGATCTGTCGGGAACTGGGTGGTCTCTGCTGGCCTCACTCCCGTGAGTAGTGGTTGGTGTTGGCTATCAGCAAATGTGAAGGTGGTGGCTTAAGCATACGCTCCCCACAGGCTTTCCTAAGCTTGTTCCTGTGTGAAAAGTGCAAGCACTTTTGAAACTTCTGCTTGTACCACATTTGATAATGCTTGTGCCTCATTGAACAAAACAAATCACATAGCCAAGCCCAGATTTAATAAGTAAAGGAATAGAATCTGTCCTTTGCAAAGTTACATCACAAACAGGTGTGCAAATGTGTGGCCTGTTTTGCAGTCTTTTTACCAAAATAGAATTTTGTATGTTTGTTTCATTTGATTCTTGGATTCTTTAATGTACTGTCTTTGAAGCTTCTACACCTTTGAACATGCTATTCTCTCTTCTAGGTTACTACAGGTTGAGCATCCCTAATCTGAAAATCTAACATCCAAAATGCCCTCAAAACTAAAAATTTTTGAACACAGACTTGATGCCATAAGCAGAAAATTCCACACCTGATCTCGTTCCTGGCTGCAGCCAAAATGCATTCAAAACTTTGTTTAATGCCCCAGATTATTAAAAATATTGTATAAAATTATTTTCAGACTATGTGTATAAGATACCTCATTATGCATATGCAAATATTCCAAAATCTGAAAAAAATCTGAAATCTGAAACATTTTTCTTCCCAAGCTCTTCAGATGAGGAATAATCAACCTGCATTTACCCTTAGTTTTTCTGGGTAAATCACTGGATTTACCCAGTGATCCCTTCCTGGGATTTACTTGAATCCATAGTTCAAGACTCTATTTCTTCCAGATATTGTGAATTGTGAATTGTTTCTTATCTCAATTCCACAAAATGTGGATGTATCACTTATGGTACTTATCACATTGCACTTAATCATTAAAGGTGCATTGAACAATTTCCCAAAGGATGGGGATTCCCCAGGTTCCAGCACAATGTTCAGCAAATGGGAGCTGCTGGAAAAGCTGCTGCTGAGTAAGGTTTACATTCACATTACTGTGTTACTTTTTCTTCTGGGGCTCATTAGCAATGACTTGTGTCCTGGCACTACCTTTCCACAGGGCTGAGGGATTTCCAGGTTTCTAAGACATCTTTATAAGAAGAATTTACCATACCTATGTGAGGCCTAGACCTTTATTGTGCTGATCACAATGTTAATCCATGGGTGAGCTGTGGCTGAACACATGATTAGGGACTTTGACTCTCGAACATTTCTGTAGAATGTTCTGATGACCATAATCCCTGTCTCTCCTTTTAAATAAACTAGAACAGACTATGAAAGGCAATCCTGATGGCATAACTCTATTCTGGATTATTTGGATAGTCATGACTTACATTTAGTCTGTTTTTTGCCTCAATGGGTTTCAATGATATGTGGTTTCCTCTTAGTTTTAGAAAAGTGGGAGATAGTCATCCATTTCATCCAGCTCATTTCTTCTAATAAGCAGGACAGCACTCTCATCAGCCATATATTTACCCTTTAACCTTTCAGTGAACTTGGTGAAGTTGGGGAAATACAATTCTTTCCAAAGAATGAGACTAAAAATAAGATTGCATACATTCTGGCAGCTCTCTTACTCCCAAACAAAGATGAGAAAGCTTTTAGAACTCAGAGGACTATTTAGGGACTTTCCCATTATCCTAGACTGGCCAAAATATTTTGTTATTTTCCCTTTCCCCTTCCCCCAACTTTCCTCCAAATCTAAGCCAAATCAGATAGTCCTGGAGAGGGAGGATCTCCTTTCATCACCCTCTTTGTTGTAGGATAATGGAAAATGCTCTGTTGGTCAGATCTGGGCTCCTGGCAGCTGCTGTGTTGGCAACAATTAGGGAAGATTTTGAACTAAATGTCTGGCTGCTGAAAGTTTTTGGATTTGGGGTTTGATGTTATCGAAAAAATTCATCTGGTCAGATGCAGAAACATATTGTTTAATCTAGCAGGAATGCAAGCAGGTTGTCCTTCACAGTGCATTTCAGAGCGCTCTGTCTTTTTTGTGGTGAAGTCTACAGCAGTTGCTCTGTGTAATTCAAGACGGGTATGTCTGGGGATGGAGTACTCCACCACATTTCAGTTTAGTCTGTTTCAACCCTTAGGCATTCTGAAGAGATTTCTCAAATGAATGAAACAGTGGTTAAATTTCCTGGTCTCTATTGCAAAGTTTAAATTGTTATACTGATCTTAAGCTAATTCTCTCTCCATGTTAAGATTTCAGATATTTAGTATAGGCATCATTTTTATACACACACACAAAAAGACCTTAATATGAGGATCTATTGCTATTGCTCATTCACAGTACTTTAATTGCCTGACAAAATGTTATTTCTAATAATAAACTATTTTGACCCAAATTAACCAATCTATTTATGTCTGTTTTGTTATTTGTGCTATTTTAATTGTTGATAAATATATAATATGCAAGTCATCAAATTAATGCACACTTTACTTTTTAAAATATAAAGATTGTAGTGAGTTGGACACATATCTCTTCTAAAACACAGAAACACAGCTTAATTTTAGAATCCTTGTTAAGGAGGAAAACATGGGTAACCTTGTCTACATGCTGTCTTCATCAGTTCAGGCTGCTATAAGAGAATATACAATTGCCTGGGTGGCTTAAACAATAACAATTTATTTCTCACAGTTCTGGAGGCTGGAAAGTTCAAGATCAAGGTGCTGGCAGATTTGGTGTCTGCTGAGGACCCGCCTCCTGCTTCACACACAGCAATCTTACTGTGTCCTCACATGATGGAAAAACAAGAGAGCTCTTTTCACGTCTTTTATAACGGCACTAATCTTGCTCATGAAGACTCCACACTCATGACCTGATCACCTCTCAAAGGCCCCACCTCCTAAGACCATCACTTTGGGTGTTTGAGTTTTCATTAATGAATTTCCGTGAACACAAACATTCAGTCCATAGGAGATGTCTTTGTACATGACATGTGATTGTAAGGCCACTAGACAACTGATTATAATGTGAGAGAATGTCTATAGAAGAGAAATATATTTATTAATTTTCTGAACATAGATGGTATATCTACTTTCTCTGCTACCTATTTTACTTTGTTTACTATTTATGTCATAATGTCACTGGGAAAATGGTTTTTTATAATTTCTATGAACAAGTCATTTTGTTGGACAACATTAGCCTTCATAAGTTTGCAAATGGTTTCTTTTAGAGGTTAGGACAAGACTAGACAACATCTTAAAGCTTTTTGAGGCCATTTAATGATGGCTCAATAATTGGATTTGCCTAATTCAAAAAGTTATTCAAGAAAAACTTTTTCCTACATATATTTAACTCTATTATTCTCTCTAACTATTTCTATAATTATCTGAAATTTGATAGTTTTATTTGGTTTGTTTCTTTATTATACTTTAAGTTCTAGGGTACATGTGCACAACATACATGTTTGTTACATATGTATACATGTGCCATGTTGGTGTGCTGTACCCATTAACTCATCATTTACATTAGGTATATCTCCTAATGCTATCCCTCCCCCCTCCCCCCACCCCACGACAGGCCTCAATGTGTGATGATTTCATTCATACATGGAATTTTTCAAAGTGGATATCATAGAGGTAGAAAAAGAATTTTTCAAAGTGGATATCATAGAAGTGGGTATCATAGAATAGAAAAATGGTTACCAGAGGCTGTGTTGTGGGGGTAGTGGAAGAGTTTGGTTAATGGGTACAAAGTTGCAATTAGACAGAAGGAATGAGTTCTGTTGTTCTATTGCAAAATAGGGTGACTGTAGTTAACAATAATGTATTGTATACTTCAAAATTCCTGAAAGAGAGGATTTTGAATGCTCTTACCCCAAAGAAATAATAAATATTTGAGGTGATAGATATGCTAATTATCCTGATTTGATCATTATACAATGTTATCATTTATTGAAACATCACACTGTACCGCATAAATATCTACAATTATTGTGTGCCAATAAAAACAAAATAAAACTTTTAAAAAAGAAAAGTGGGAATGAGGGCAGGAACTAGAACTTATTTATGTTTGTAGGCTTAGTGATAAAATAGTGCTTGGAACATAGTACTAATCAATATTTTTTCAATTCTTTCTCTTTAAGAGTAAAAAAGGAGATGAGGAGGAAGAGAAGAATCAGGAGAATAGTTAACATGTATCTACTATTTTTATGTGCCAACCACTGTGCTACATGATTTTCCTTTATAATGTGGATACTCTTAATTTCCCCTTTTAACAAAGGAGATGATAAGATTTGGGGAGATTACCTACTTGTTAGCCAGTTCCCAGGCAGCAGGCTTGAGATTGACCCTATCAGGTTTCTTACTGCCAGGAATCCTCCTCTTAACCACCACTTATTAAATGCTTCTAGAGACAAGATAGGATGTAAAGCTAGTGCTTTACATATGTTTCATGCAAAGCTTTAGGTAAGACTAAGAGTGGAGAACACAGGGAACAACAAGTAGACCTTATTAATTGTAGCAAAGACCTCTCTAGAAGAGTAAAAGGTAAAGTTGAGGAGGTGACTTGAGATTACAAATAATGAAATAACTTTATTGGCAGTGGAGAAGCATTATGAAATATTCATTCAAAAAGTCAAATCTATCTTGTATCTGTAATGTTTAAGGTGTTATGATAAGCGTTATGAAAAGAGGGCAGATTAAAATATACAGAAACCTTAACAACTAAGAGCTTATAAGGAAGATAAAACTTAATCACAAATATTTATAATAGAAGATAAAATATCATGGTAAAAATAAAGTTTATGGAACTTCAGAAAAAAAGTTTTAAAGATGACAGTAAGACACTTTACGAAGGGTGACATTTTCTAGACATTAAAAAATAAAGTAGATCCCAGATTAGAAGGAAGCTCATTCCAGGAGAAAAAAATAGCCAAGCAAAAAGTGCTGAGATGAAAAAGCTGGAAAAAAATAAGAGTTTTGAGTAGAGTTTCCAGTCTACATGGGGAGCAGTGAAAGGTATACACTAAAAGATAAGTTCAGACCCTCATCTCCTTTGCATAAGCGCTTTATACATCAGATGTTGGGATACACTAAATGTTCATTAGCTGAAAAATTACATTATTATAACTGTAGTAGAAAAGACTGATCTGAGAGTGCTGTGTGGTGTGAAATCGAAACCTAATGACTTGGTAAAAGGTGTTCATGTATAAATTACAATTGATGGAGCTTAACAACTAACTGGATTTGTCAAGAAAGAGGGGAATGAAAAAATCAAAAGTTACTCCAACTTTCCAGCAGAGTAGCCTAATGAAAGAATGTCTTAGGAAGCTTAAACCCAAGAAAGGGTCCAAACGAAATGATCATAAAGAGGATAAGAATGGAGACAGCAAAATGAATTAATGGAAAAATGCTAATGAATGACTTGGTAAGGGTTGGGTGGCAGTGGAAGGAGAAGTAAGGACCTAAAATATATATCAAAATATGAATTATCAAGAATTAATGTTATATTGATTATAAGGCACAGAAGATTAAAATAAATCAAAGTCAGCTCTGAAGTTTTAAGCTTCAGGAATTTGTAGTCCACTGAGAGTAGCTACGAATTTAAGAGGAAAATTTCATCTTAAAATGGGAGTTCTCTTTAAAACAGGTTGAAATTTGGGCATGTTAAGTTGCATAGTGGAGCTATAATTAAGAATCTCAATCAAGCATTTCTGAAGTCACTTTTCCACTCACGAACTTGCTTTTTTAAGATTGTTCTATATAAGACACATAGAACCTTCTATTTCAGACTTTCAGTTTCTGGAACCCTTTCTAACATTTGATAGTTCTAAATATTGTGAACAACCACTGGCTTATGTTTTTAGGCTTGCTGCATAAAAACTAGAGCAGCACTGCTAGAGACACCAAATAATAGCATTAGTCTAATTTTTCTATGCTTTAACTCTAAAGTATATAGGAACCAGAAAGTATATTATTATAACTATAACTATAATAATATAATGTATAAATTATATGCAGCTGAAATTGATCCTCAAGTCATTCCACAATGCTCCATTTGGCTATTGGTATGAAGACCCAGCAATAACAAATCTAAAAATATATATGTATATATAAGTGTCGATGGCAGAATGAAAGCTGCTGATGAGCAGAGAAAATGAAATTCACTAGAAATTAGGTAGGAGGAGTGTTAAAATGAAGGAGATATTTAAGTTCAAGGAGAGATGTACAGCATCGCAAATAGCAAAGAAGCACCAGTAGGCTCTTCTGGGAAAGTTATCAGTTCTAGGATCAATTTCAGATCTTGCCTAGTAGGATATTCAATTATGAAGGGGAAAGATGATAAAAAAATTATTTTGAGAATTTTGTCAGATATACTTGGTACTGAAATTTGCTAATAGAGAATAGTAAAATGACCTTTCAGAGATATGTGGGGTTTTAAAAGATAACTATCAGAGTTAATTGGATATTCTTATCCAAGACAGTAAGAAATAAACTAGATGTTCTCTTGAGTCCATTAGCAATTATAGGATCTTATTGTGAATAAATATATGAAGAAAGGATTTATAATTCATATTACTGTCTCTATGTTATCCAGAGAGTATTTGCCATCTTCCTTTTATTTTTCTGAGGTAATCCCATTAAAAAACTGGATGAGTTATACAGATGACCTGCCCTTTGAAAATGGTAGCAGGTTGTTCTCTAAAATATGCCATTCCTCATAACTCCTTTTGAAAGTACAAATTAATTTACCTCCTTCCTTTGGCCACAAAAATGCTCCTGATTACATTGTCATGACCAATGCATGCACTTTATTTTTCAAAGGATACCTTTGATTTATTTTTCTTTCCCACTTGAACTTACTAGGCATCTCGTTTATTTAATCACCTCTCACTAATGAAAGGGAGGTTCTTAGTTTATTTTAACCTGAGTTCCGTAGTTGTGAGCTGCTCTAAGCAGGTCTTAGTATCTCACTTTCTCTCTAAGTCAAATTTAACTCCAAATGTTTTAAAGAAGAATGTACAGTTTACTAAATGTTTCACAGAGAGGAAAAGAGATATTTCACACTGCCTACTGGACTGTCTTTCCCTCAAATCACCTATAAGCATTTCTTCTCTTGCCCCAAAGTTTCTTTTCCAATGGCAAGTACCTCGCCCCAGAGGCTCCTCCTCCCCATGAGTTTCTTCTACCATTTCAGCCACACTACACCATGGCAGTATTCAGAGTTCCTCAAACTGACTCAACATTCAGTAAAAGCAAAGCCAAACAAAGCCTTCTTATTTTTCATTAAGCATGCTACTGAAGGCCTTCATTAATGCAAAAAAACAAAAAACAAAAAACAAAAAAACAAAAAACTCTCAATAGATAATCCTTTCATTTAGTATTGGTTATCTATTACCAAACCACAAATCAAACCCAAATGTGGTGGCTTAAAACATTTCTTAGCTCACAGTGTCTGTGGGTCAGGAATCTGGCTGTGGCTTAGGCTGGTGCCTGTGGCTCATGGTCTCATAAGGCTGAAACAAAGGTGTTGATAGGGGCTGCAGTTATCTCAAAGCTCCACTGGGAGAGGATCCACCTCCAACCTTGCTCATGGGTTTACTGACAGGATTCAATTCTTTCTCAACTGTTGGACTGAAGGTTTCAGTTCCTCGCTGGCTGTTGGCCAGGAGCCACCCTTGGTTCTTTGCTAAGTGAGCCTACCCATTTGGCAGCTCACAACATGGCACTTTGTTTCATTAAAGCAAGCAAAGGAAAAGAGACAGAGAGGGTATAAGTAAGACAGAAGTCACAGACTTTTATAACCTAATCTCAGAAGTGTAGTTCATCACTTTTGCTGTATTCCATTTCTTAGAAGCAAGTCATTGGATCCAGCCACACACAAATGGAAGGAATTATAGGTGGGTATATGTACTAAGAAGCAGGGGTCTTTGGGGTTATTTTGGAACACTCTAAATTCAGATATTTTCCCCTAGATATCTTGGTAATATGTGGCTGTTTACAATGAATCTGTAGCATTCATATACCTAATACAGGTTTAATTGCCATCATTCTTTGGTCATTATGTCTCAGGTTGTAATATCCAAGATCAAACTAATAATGGCTGTTAGCTCACTGTGTACAGCTTTCATCAAAACTTTGTCATTCTATTAAAGGAGGAAGATGATGATTTCGCCTCTTGTCACTGTAAATACAGGCACTGAAAAACATAGGCATTGGAAAGACAGATGCTTACATACTTAATCAAAATAAAGCTCAGCTAAGGGGGAATGAAAATCCTGGGGGATGACGTATCGGTTAATGTCCTTAGTTCCAAAAAATAGAATCTATTCTGAATAATCTAAGTAAAAAAAATTTCTTATCAGAGGTTATTATCAGCACGAACAGAGTCAGGTTTCAGAGATACACCAATAGGTTCAGCACTCAGTCACAACACAGAGGCTTCTCTAATGAAAACACTGCTGGTACATCTGTTAGAATTTTGTCTGGGCACCAGAAGAACTTCCCCTGCAGAGCCTGAAGAACTACGTATCTCCAAAAACACTTGTGGAAGATCCCTATATACAGTTTCACTATTAAATCTCTATATATTATAGGTTGGCACAAAAGCAATTGCAGTTTTTGCCATTACCTTTCATGGCAAAAAACCACAATTACTTTTGCACCAATTTAAGATTATCTGGGCAAGTGTGATTGGTAGAATCTAGGCCATGTGCTGCCAAGGAGTCTGAGGACGCATGTGTTCTGTGTTTTCCTTGGGAAGGTGGGATTCATAATGTGCAAAATATCCACTATATAAGAATATTATATTAAAAGATGTTGGACAGCCTCAAATGAAGAATGTAATTCCTATCAGGTGAAACAGGAAGTAGTAAAATTGCTTCACATCTGCCTCTCACCATGTTAACACACGTGCATGTGTAAATGTCATTACTTTGGTGTTCTGCAATCTTAAGGAAGTCTATCTTCTCCTATTGCTAGTGCTAACTTTCTTCATTGAAGGTAGCTTTATACCATAGAAACTCTTTCTTGGTTCCTTTATTCTCTAACTGGAGCTGTCCTCCATTTGTATATGTTTGATTTAAAATCTGATGAGATTTTTGGGGGGAAGCAGTTCTGCTAAAATGAGATAAAACAAAAAAGAGTACAGGATGCTTTGGACGACTGAAAGGGTTCTTGGTCTCTTAATATTTTAAGTAGTCAAAGTGCTTCCAGGAAGCACACGAATAAAGGAAAAATATGTGTGAAGTGAAGTGGAACATTTCTACCCTGGCTATGAAAAAAGATTAGTGAAATTCAGGCTCTATTGTATTCCTTTTAAAGTCCTACACTTAGAACCCAGTTCTTGGTACTTCCATAAGCGGATGGATTTAGGAGCAGCAGTCTACAAAGATGCCATCTCTCATAGCTTAGCTACTGTAGGGGAAAGGAACCAAGGGGCCTCTTTGTAGGACTTTCAAGCATCACATCACAGAACAAAAGCATGCTTCCCTCCAGTTTTTCCTTTCCTTTTCCTTTGCAGAGGTAGGTGAGGGCCTGATAAACATCAGTCAGTATGTCTTGAGCTTTACAGAATTTCCATTGGGATGTTAAATTCTTCATCCAAGCACATTTTTTCTTGAATTTTTTCCCCCTTTCACTTTCATGATGAGCTAGGGAAAAGCCTGCTAATCATCTCTCACAGCCCCTAAATTTTCCAAAGTAGTATATCAAATATATCATTTTCTAAGCAGACAGTTTTCTAAGAAAGGAATGATTTAACCATAGAATAATTGTATTACATGAAAGATTTTACTATGTTCTTAATACAAGAAAAATGACTCTGCCACAACTACGGAGTCCAAATATGGACAGGAATGCTGGGAAGAGAAACAGTAATTCACTGAGATATCACATTATCAGGTGTTCTCTTTCCAGTAGAATTTTCCAAGGTGGACTTAGCTGAATCTTCTATGACTCATAAAGGGGCAAGAGAAGTAATTACAGTTGAGGGCAAGCAGTTCAGGCATAGAGATTGAAGAGAAAAAAGATAAACTGTAGAGAGAATTTAAGGAGCAGAAGAAATAATTTATCATTCCAGGCAGACTCTCTGCCCTACAACATTAACTATTTTGTCTGCAGCAGACTTAACTGCTTCCTCTGCACCCTTTCAAGTCCATTCAGGATTTGTGTCTTTGAGTTTCCAACACAGCTGAGATTGCAGACAGTTTTGGATCTCTCCTGGAAAGAAAATAGATGTGGCCTGCTATTGTGTGACTCAGTTTAATTTGCTGGAATTGTGGAAGGATCACCAAATAAAGAAATGAAAATAAATGGTTCTGAAGTGCTGATATTTCAAATGCTGTAGCAGATGAGTGGCTAGGTTATCTTGACGCAGTGGCTCTCTTTTGACACGTACTCTCAATCACACCTCGTAGAATGGCTTGCTCTGTACGATGGGTAGAGATAGCAATATTTCATTTGAATGGTTCAAAGAATAATGTGGCCAGAAATAGGTTAGGAAACCAGAAGAAATGGTTGGGTCTAAGACATTTAGTCACTTGATGGAATGCTGTTGATGCTGCTATCAGTGGGAGAGTTGTTTACTGCTGACTAGCTTGATCAGCTGATACTTTGACAATGAATATTTGTGACATCATCCCATAGCTTCTGTTATATATATTTTTTCCAGTGGTAGTTTAATGTAGCTATTTCTTAATAGGAAAAAAAAAGCTTTCTGAGTTGAAAAACTAAAATAGCCTACTTTCATGAGCAATATGAATGTATGAATTTAAATATTCCATTATTTCACAAATTCATTAAAAAAATTTTTTTGGAGGCCCATGAACAGCCAAGGGTGAGGTATTAGGTTGGTGCAAAAGTAATTGAGATTTTTGCCATTAAAAGTAATTGCAAAAACCACAATAACTTTTGTACCAGTGTAATAGTTTGGCTGTAGTAGGATGAATGTTTACATTTTAATAACATAGTGATACAACTTGGTCTCTAAAGTGTCATCCTACAGTGTTTCTGTTTTGCCACATGTTTTCACCATTTAGACCAGTTGGGGAAACCCAAACTCCGAAGAGATGAGTGAGCACAATTGGGAAATGTACTCATCTTTCTGGAAGGAGCTTCTTGTGAATATTCTCAAGTTATGATAGGATAAAAAAAGTAAAATAGTAAATTTCATGCACGTCCGTGTGAAGAGACCACCAAACAGGATTTGTGTGAGCAACATGGCTGTTTATTTCACCTGGGTGCAGGCGGGCTGAGTCTGAAAAGAGAGTCAGCTAAGGGAGATAAGGGTGGGACCGTTTTATAGGATTTGGGCAGGTGAAGGAAAATTACAGTCAAAGGGGGTTTGTTCTCTGGTGGGCAGGAGTGGGGGTCGCAAGGTGCTCAGTGGGGGTGCTTTTTGAGCCAGGATGAGCCAGGAAAAGGACTTCCACAAGGTAATGTCATCACTTAAGGCAGGGACCGGCCATTTACACTTCTTTTGTGGTGGAATGTCATCAGTTAAGGCGGGGCAGGGCACATTCACTTCTTTTGTGATTCTTCAGTTACTTCAGGCCATCTGGGCCTATACGTGCAAGTCACAGGGGATGCGATGGCTTGGCTTGGGCTCAGAGGCCTGACATTCCTGCCTTCTTATATTAATAAGAAAAATAAAACAAAATGGTGTTGAAGTGTTGGGGCGGCAAAAATTTTTGGGGGGTGATATGGAGAGAGAATGGGCGATGTTTCTCAGGGCTGCTTCAAGCGGGATTAGGGGTGGCGTGGGAACCTAGAGTGGGAGAGATTGAGCTGAAGGGAGGTCTTGTGGTAAGGGGTGATATTGTGGGGATGTTAGAAGAAACATTTGTCGTATAGAATGATTGGTGATGGCCTGGATATGGTTTTGGATGAATTGAGAAACTAAATGGAATAACAGAAGGAGAAAAACAGGTATAAAAGGTCTAAGAATTGGGACAACTCAGGATATCTGACTAGAAAGTGCCTAAGGAGATTCAGCATAGTCCTGCCAGCAAAGATTATTTATTTACTTCAAGAGTTAAGAGTGGCAGTTTGGGGATAGCACCAGGAGATATCAGCTGTGATGGCTTGGAAAAACAGTGTAAACCGGCAGAGTAAATAAGAGCAGGGCATGTATGAGTAGTTGAGAACGGTGAATAGGAGTATGACTAGACAGAAGATAGTAGGGATGACAAGTTTTTTTGGGGCACAGTCTAAGTTGGTCTGGTGTCTGGAATGAGACTAGGGCCTAATAAAAAGGAGCATCTATACAGGAGCTCAAATGGGCTGTACCCTGTAGCATTCCGAGGATAGGCCTGAATTCTGAGAAGGGAAAGTGGTAAAAGTATTGTCCAGTCCTTTTTAAGTTGGTGGCTGAGCTTGGTGAGGTGTGTTTTTAAAAGACTTTTAGTCCATTCTACTTTTCTTGAAGATGGAGGACCGTAAGGGATATAAATGTTTCACTGAATACTAAGAGCCTGAAAAACTGCTTGGCTGATTTGACTAATAAAGGCTCGTCTGTTATCAGACTGTATTGAGGTGGGAAGGCTAAACTGAGGAATTATGTCTGACAGAAGGGAAGAAATGACTGTGGTGGCCTTCTCAGACCCTGTAGGAAAGGCCTCTACCTATCCAGTGAAAGTATCTACCTAGACTAAGAGGTATTTTAGTTATCTGACTCAGGGCATGTTGAGTAAAGCTAATTTGCCAGTCCTGGGTGGGGCAAATCCTCGAGCTTGATGTGTAGGGAAGGGAGGGGGCCTGAATAATCCCTGAGGAGTAGTAGAATAGCAGATGGAACACTGAGAAGTTATTTCCTTGAGGATAGATTTCCACGATGGAAAGGAAATGAGAGGTTCTAAGAGGCAGGCTAGTGGCTTGTACTATAGCATAACCTGCCTTTGCTGGTGTGTGGCAATTAGGCCTGGTGGAACCGCCATCAATAAATCAAGCGTGATCAGGGTGAGGAACAGGAAAGAAGGAAATTTGGAGAAATGGGGTGAATGTCAGGTGGATCAGAGAGATACAATCATGGGGGTCAGGTGTGGTATCAGGAACAATGTGGGAGGCCAGATTGAAGTCTGGGCCAGGAAAAACGGTAATTGTGGGAGACTCAACAAAGAGTGAGTACAGCTGAAGGAGCCGGGAAGCAGAAAGTATATGTGTCAGGTATGAGGAAGAAAATAGATTTTGGAAGTTATGAGAATTGTAGAGAGTGAGTTGAGCATAGTTTGTGATTTTGAGGGCCTCTAAAAGTATTAAAGCAGTGGCAGCCACTGCATGCAGACACGAGGGCTAGGCTAAAACAGTAAGGTCAAGTTGTTTGGACAGAAAGGCTACAGGGTGTGGTCCTGGCTCTTGTGTAAGAATTCTGACCACGCTAACCATGCCTAGGAAGGAAAGGAGTTGTTGTTTTGTAGAAGGTGCTGGGGTTTGAGAGATCAGTCAGACATGATTGGCAGGGAGAGCACGTGTGTTTTTATGAGAATTATGCCGAGATAGGTAACAGATGAGGAAGAAATTTGGGCTTGATTGAAGTAATGGGGGCTGTCTGTGAAGCTTTGCAGCAGTACAGCCTAGGTAATTTGCTGAGCTTGATGGGTGTCAGGGTCAGTCCAAGTGAAAGTGAAGAGAGGCTGGGATTAAGGGTGCAAAGGAATAATAAAGAAAGCATGTTTGAGATCTAGAACAGAATAATGGGTTGTAGAGGCAGGTATTGAGGATAGGAGAGTATATGGGTTTGGCACCATGGGGTGTATAGGCAAAACAATTTGGTTGATAAGGAGCAGATCCTGAACTAACTTGTAAGGCTTGTCTGGTTTTAGGACAGGTGAAATGGGGGAATTGTAAGGAGAGTTTATAGGCTTTAAAAGGCCATGCTGTAGCAGACGAGTGATAACAGGCTTTAATCTTTTTAAATCGTGCTGCGGGATGGGATATTGGCATTGAGTGGGGTAAGGGTGATTAGGTTTTAACGAGATGGTAAGGGGTGCATGATCGGTCGTCAAGGAGGGAGTAGAGGTATCTTACACCTGTGGGTTAAGGTGGGGGGGATACAAGAGGAGGACGCAAAGGAGGCTTTGGATTGGGAAGAAGGGCGGCGATGAGATACAGCTGTAGTCCAGGAATAGTCAGGGAAGCAGATAATTTAGTTAAAGTGTCTCAGCCTAATAAGGGAAATGGGCAGGTGGGGATAACTAAAAAGGAGTGCTTAAAAGAGTATTGTCTAAGTTGGCAGCAGAGTTGGGGAGTTTTAAGAGGTTTAGAAGCCTGGCCGTCAATACCCACAACGGTTATGGAGGCAAGGGAAACAGGCCCTTGAAAAGAAGGTAATGTGGAGTGGGTAGCCTCCATATTGATTAAGAAGGGGACGGGCTTACCTTCCACTGTGAGAGTTACCGGAAGCTCAGCGTTCATGATGGTCTAGGGGGCTTCCAAGGCGATCAGGCAGTGTCAGTCTTCAGCCGCTAAGCCGAGAAGATCTGGGAAGGAGTCAGTCAGAGAGCCTTGGGCCAGAGTTCCAGGGGCTCTGGGAGTGGCTGCCAGGTGAGTTGAACAATCCAATTTTCAGTGGGGTCCCACACAGATGGGACGTGGCTTAGGAGGAATCCCGGGCTGTGGGCATTCCTTGGCCCAGTGGCCAGATTTCCAGCACGTGTAGCAAGCTCCTGTGGGAGGAGGTTCTGGAGGAATGCCTGGCCGCTGCGGTTCAGGCATTTGGAAGTTCTTGTGTGCCGGAGATGAGGCTGGGGTTTGTCTCACAGTGGAGGCAAGGAATTGCAACTTTTTTCTATTATTGTACACCTTGAAGGCGAGGTTAATTAAATCCTGTTGTGGGGTTTGAGGGCCGGAATTTAATTTTTGGAGTTTTATTTAATGTTGGGAGCAGATTGGGTAATAAAATGTATTTTGAGAATAAGATGGCCTTTTGACTTTTTAGGGTCTAGGGCTGTAAAGTGTCTCAGGGTTGCTGCCAAACAAGTCATGAACTGGGCTGGATTTTTATATTTGATGAAAAGGAGCCTAAACACTATCTGATTTGGGATAAAGAAAAAGGAGCATTAACCTTGACTATGCCTTTGGCTCCAGCCACCTTTTTAAGAGTAAATTGCTGGGCAGGTGGGGGAGGGCTAGTCACAGAACAAAACTGTAAGCCTGACCAGGTGTGAGGAGGGGAGGCGATAAAAAGATTATAGGGTGGAGGGCGGAGGCTGAGGAAGAATTGGGACCTAGCTCAGCCTGGCGAGGAGGGGAGAGGTCAGATGGGTCTGTAGAAAAGGAAGATTAGAAAGACTCAGCGACGCTTGGCATTGGGACTGAGGGGACAGGTGGGAGGGAAAGAAGGAAGATTTGGGATGAGTTGCACTGGGCACAGAGACTAGGAAGGGACTGATGTGTAAAAGAATGCCTGGATGTCAGGCACCTCAGACCGTTTGCCTATTTTACGACAAGAATTATTTAGATCTTGCAGGATGGAAAAATTCAAAGTGCCATTTTCTGGCTATTTGGAACTACTGTCGAGTTTGTATTGGGGTCAAGCGGCATTGCAGAAGAAAATAAGGCATTTAGGTTTTAGGTCAGGTGTGACTTGAAGAGGTTTTAAGTTTTTGAGAACACAGGCCAAGGGAGTAGAAGGAGGAATGGAGGGTGGAAAGTTGCCTATAGTGAAGGAAGCAAGCCTAGAGAAAAGAGAGAGTAGAGAAATGGAGGGAAGGGGTTCGGGGGTTCTTACCTTCCAGAAAAGTGGGAAAAGGGGTTGGGGCACAGAGATAAGAGGTCGGGGTGCAGAAATAAGGGATGGGGCACAGAAATAAGGGGTCAGGGCATGGAAGTAAGGGGTCAGGGCATGGAAATAAGGGATTGGGGCACAGAGATACGATGTTGGGGTGTGGAAATAAGGGATTGGGGGTTCTTGCCCCCTAGAAAAGCGGGACTTGCCGCTAAGGGTGAAAGAGAAGGGGTTGAGGGGTACTTGCCCCTCCCCCAGAAAAGCGGGACTTGTCACTAAGGGTGAAGGAGAAGGGGTTGAGGGGTACTTGCCCCTGCCCCAGGAAAGCGGGACTTGCCGCTAAGGGTGAAGGAGAAGGGGTTGAGGGGTACTTGCCCCTGCCCTAGGAAAGTGGGACTTGCCACTAAGGGTGAAGGAGAAGGGGTTGAGGGGTACTTGACCCTGCCCCAGGAAAGCAGAGAAGGGGTAGAGACAAGGAGAGAAGGGGTTGGGGTACTCGCCCCTTCCCCAGAAAAGCGGGACTTGCCGCTAAGGGTGAAGGACCAAGGCAGGCGTCCCTGCGTGGTCTGACACCTTTGAAACGTGGGTGAATAATCAGAGAGGCATCCCTGCAATGATTAAACACCAAGGGAAGGCTGCCTTCCCAGTCCGTGACCGGCGCCGGAGTTTTGGTCCACAGATAAAATGTGTCTCCTTTGTCTCTCCCAGAAAATGAAAGGAATTGAAATTAAGAGAAGGGAGAGATTGAAGAGTGGAAAGAAGAAAGTGGTTGAGGGACAGAGAGAGGTTGGAGAAGAGAGTAAGAAGAGGCCGCTTACCTGATTTAAAATTGGTGAGATGTTCCTTGGGCTGGTGGGTCTGAGGACCTGAGGTCGTAGGTGGATCTTTCTTATGGAGCAAAGAACAGGAGGACAGGGGATTGATCTCCTAAGGGAGGTCCCCTGATCTGAGTCACAGCACCAAATTTCATGCGCGTCCGTGTGAAGAGACCACCAAACAGGCTTTGTGTGAGCAACATGGCTGTTTATTTCACTGGGTGCAGGCAGGCTGAGTCCGAAAAGAGTCAGCTAAGGAAGATAAGGGTGGGGCCATTGTATAGGATTTGGTTAGGTAAAGGGAAATTACAGTCAAAGGGGGTTTGTTCTCTGGCGGGCAGGAGTGGGGGTCGCAAGGTGCTCAGTGGGGGTGCTTTTTGAGCCAGGATGAGCCAGGAAAAGGACTTCCACAAGGTAATGTCATCACTTAAGGCAGGGACCGGCCATTTACACTTCTTTTGTGGTGGAATGTCATCAGTTAAGGCGGGGCAGGGCACATTCACTTCTTTTGTGATTCTTCAGTTACTTCAGGCCATCTGGGCGTATACGTGCAAATCACAGGGGATGCGATGGCTTGGCTTGGGCTCAGAGGCCTGACAGTAAATACTTAAATATTTGACATTTTAAGATAAAATTATTTGTTGGTGAAATATCTTTGCATAGTTAAATGCAGATAATTAAATGATTAAATTAGGCTGTATTTGGTAGCTGAAGAATAGATTTATTATATAATATCAGCTGGCATTTGAACAACCCTGTGTTATGTGAACCAACTTCAACACATGGCAATGAGGTGAGGGAATCCTACCCACTGTTTTGGCATATCAACTTGCCCTGTATACTTCTCCCATCACAGGGTACATCAGCTCTACTTCTAGAATGTTGATATCCTTCCTTCCTTCCTTCCTTCATTCCTTCCTTCCTTCCTTTCTTCTTTCCTTCCTTCCCTTCTTTCCTTCTCTCTTTCTCTTTCTTGAATACTGCTTATGACCAAACTTCAAAGGATGTAGTTATTACATGTGTAACATTTGACAACATCTGTGTTGGGACAATCTATGAAATTGCTAATACCCCCTGATTCCTGGCTGGCATATTCAACTGCAAAATAGAAACAACCTTTCCTGCTTCATTTTGGTAGTTTCTTTTCTGGTCACAAGTTGAGACAGGAAGTGCTGGAGCCCATGGAAAATTGAGAAAAAATCCAGACAAAACAAACAATGATGCTTTTGAATTTTAGAAACTTTGCAAATATTTACTTTATGTCAAGTTTTGGTTACTGAGAAGACTGTTCATATGGACCCAACTTTCTTAAAAATAAGACAAAAATTGGAAGCCATCAATATCTTTAACTTATATTTAATCTTAGATCAATTAAAATATCAATTATTGGTACATAATGTTCATATGAGGAATTTTGCTTGAAAATTCAAGATAGTAGTTTAAATGTGCACCAAATAGTTTGTAGAAATAACCAGTTTAAAATGTAAGAAGAAGTAATGATAATGGTACCTAAACATTTGGGTATTTATAACCTTTCTTGTTAAGTTCATCTGCTTCTTTTTTTGTTTTATTTGGTTTTGTTTTAATCTGGCATTACATTGTAGACATTCAGAAGAAAAAGATTAATATATTTCTTCCAGTTTCCCACTTCTGCCTAATAGTCTCAATTGAACTGATCTCTTGCTTTATTGTCAGAAGATGATTCTTGGTCCTTGTATTTATTATAAAAGCTCAACAGTAAAATGGAAAACCTTAGACATAATTGCAGAAGCTACCAGAAATATTAGTGGATATTCAGTTTCACATGTCACATTTATTTTCAACTTGGGTCATTTCTTAAATACAATGTGAATAACACAGATGAGTTTTCTATTCTCTTTAGGAATAAAAGTTTTCCCTTTGAAGCTTTACTATAGCTTGTCTGATCTGGAAAATTATCTGTCTATATCTAAGGCTAAGACATTGCCTAGTTCAAATTAGCTTTAAAACACTACACAAACCAGTATGACAGAGTGGCCTGAAGCAGAGGATAATTTTTCAGTTGAAAAATGGAACTAAGCAGCTTCCTAAGTGGAATCAGAGAGGGACAGAGAGGTCAAGGCAAGCACAAGTGCTCTTGAAACAAGGAGTGACCCTTTGAGGGTGGCTTGGGCACTTGTTGAGACTCCAGACACACTGCAATCAGAAAACCAACATTAGCCCAGACAGGATGTATGAGTCAAGGATATCTAAAGAAGATGGAAAACGTGGCATCCAGGCATTTGCAACTTTCCAATTGCCGGGCTCCACTTGCGGTCCGCGCTGCTGGTTGGAGCATACTGTAAAGGAAATATAAACAGTTTAAATTAAGTACCAGAGCTAAATCTCTCACATGACTTTCTGAAAAGATGAGGAATGAAATTATCAGCACAATTAGAAGTCTTGAGTCTGCTGGGTCAGGGGACAGGAGAGGAATTCTTGGCACAAAGGAACAGGAAGCACAGCAACTCGCCCATATATGGAGGAGGGGTGAGCCTTTCAAGCAAAATTACTATGACCTCAAAGCTTCTGCTACTCAGACAGCTGTATTGAATTCCGTTCAATGCCAAAGTAGTACCTTAAGCCAGTTTATCTGGTTTGGCTTTGAAGTGGCAATAAAAACCAGGAGCCTCCTGACCTGGGTCATTTCTAAAAAGAGTTGTTTTCTTTCAGCTTTTCCAATTTTAAGAGCAGTTACACTTAACAGGTGTGTGTGTGAAAGAGTGTGGTAAAGGGAACATTTGCTAACATGGAAAATGTGAAAGAAGTCTAGGAATCTTCCAAATGTATTGTAGATTTGGACTTTAAGCAATCACAATATGAACAGTGAATACAATGAAATAAAGCAAACATAATTTGCAATCAGATGCAATATACTAACATGTTTAGACAAACCTCGCTGATTTTATTCTTTAGTGACTTGTTGCATCCAAATGGACATCTTGGATTGGAAACTCCATTCACGTGGAAAGAGAGTAAACAGTGCATGCAAAGTCCCATTTTGCAAGCAGAAGTCTTTCAACGTTTTGGCAAGTAACTTTGCTATTTGGATGCATTCTACTCCAGCTAGTCCTTCTGGGAAACCTAAGGCATCATTCTTACCTACTGTTGAAAAGAAGGAAAGGCACCATTTCTGAGATGGTCCAAAATCGACTTTGCAAAGAGTTATTCAACAGTAGTAGTTTTTGGAAAATGTAATAGCCATCATTTGTCCTTGTAGGGAACAATGTTCCACTCCATATATTTTATAGGTTTTTTTTCAGCTCATTTTATTGCTGCTAAAAGTATACTGGCCAGTCCATTATGCATTATAGTGGGCAAAATAATAGGTGACATTAACATCAGGTTAGTTTCTAGGATTTTTTAAAATTAGCTTTATGAAAATATAACAAAGTAAGAGGTTAAATTAATTAGCTAAAATAAATTCTTTGTATTTAACTGAGAAATTCAATGTCTAAGGAGTTCCAGAGCATTCTTCCATATGGTCCACTTTACCTGGACAAGAAGATCCTATGCAGATGCAAACCAGACTGTCCTATCACTAATCCCATTTCTTTAAGACCCTTTATAAAAATAATGTACGCTTGCTGCTTAAAGTCAAATTCCTTTAACTGAAGACGAGCTTGGATTGGGAGCATTTCCTGTGCCCTGCCAGTTGGTGGAGTATATTTTATTGGATAGCAGAACTCTGTAATGCATTTCAACTCACTTGATAAAGTCTATCCTGTTCTCTAAGAGAAGAGTCCACTGTTTTTAGTTATTTGCCTTCCTAATCATAAACAATGTAAAATTGGTTATAATTTATTGCTTTAAAGTTTGCATTACCCTCTTGAGCAATTGCTAATGTTCCCCTTTTTCCACTTCTTCCTCATCCTCATATTAATAGACAATATAAGCAACTTCCTCCAAAAATACTTTCAGGATTTCTTCTAATACATTTATTTCCCATAAAAATTACACCAAAAGCACGTTAAAATAATCAGCACAGCTGACTGATTTTCATTAGGCTGCTTCTAGATTATTTTAGGTTTTGACGATGAAAATCATTTACTCTCTTTGTGGCTTTAAGCACAGGTCTGCCTAATGACAGACAGATGCTGGGACTTGGATGCCGACTTTCTCTGTATATGCAGAGAATCTCTGCTGACCTAGAAATGAGGTAGTTGTTGCCTATATACTCTGTGGCAGACTCCTGGAGAAGTCATTCAATAGGAAACTTAAAAAAAGAAAAAAAAAACCCTTTACCCAGAAGATATTTACTACAATAAGATTCAAATTACCAAAGATTTTATCTTCTGGACTATTATTTTTTGAACCTCATTTTGATTCTGCCCCTCAATATCATTGAGCAGAGAGTTTTTTTTTCCCATGTAAGTGCTAGATTTATTTTTGAAACAAATTAGAATTCATTGCAGAAGGGAGTACTGTGGGAGTTTGGAGTGTAGTATTTTGGCAAGAAGCACATGAGAAACTTTCACCCTGGGTATTTCTGGTCCCACTGGAGAGGAATACCAGGAATGCAGTGCCTCAATCTGTTCTCACAAGACTTGTGGCTTGAAATTCACACACCCACAAGGTTTAGATAAGAGTCTACCCTGAGCTTGGTCCTTGTGGATGCTTCTCTAAGGCTTAAGAAGCATTTCCACCTTTCGATGGGTCTCCATCCCCATCTGGGCTGATATCTGTGCAGTGCAATACTTGTTTTCTCATTAAGAAGAGGAAACAATGAGAGTGATGGAGGAAAAGTCAATGAAAAGCATGCCCTGCTTTGCGTTAAAAAAAATTTCTGGTAAAAATGTCAGTATACAACACATAAAAATTTCATTGACCTGATTCTACTCTTTCCTACTTTTGTTCCCACCCTACCAATAATCCTGTTTTGGAAGAAGGCTGCTTTACATAAACTCTAAATCTTATTTTCTTATGAGTGTTTTCTCGTGAGTCTTCTCACTCCTTTCTTTTGCTTCATTGATTTTGTAGAAAGGCTGCTTCAGAAATCAGCCACCTGCTCAGATTGCCTAGATGATAAAATTAAGCTCTCAACTGGTGTGAGCAGAAGTTTCAATAAAAAAATTCAATTCAGAATTCTACTCAAAGGTATATTGAGTTTAGACCATGGGATATGCTTTAGCTTCAGAACTAATTGCTTCTCAGGGAATCAATCATGTTAGGTTGATCAAATGTGACTGTAGGGGGACATGTATGTTTATTGACCAAGAGTTATATGGCAGGCACAATACTAGCTGCCAAAATAATGGGAATGCCTCACATTTATATTGTGATTACAGTGTACGGTCATGTTCTAAGCACATTGATCCTTACTACAAACCAGAGAAAATGTTGCTGTTGCTTTTTCTATTTTGTAGATGAGGAAACAGAGAGGGGTTAAAACATCTTTACCAGGACACACAGCTGTATGTAGCAGGACTGGGGTTTATACCTAGCATTTTGGCTCCAGAATTTATGCTCTTAATCACTCTACTGTGGTGTGTTTGTGTGTGTGTATGTGTGTTCGTGGGTGTGTATGTATTTTGCAAACAGTTTTATGAATCATTGTTTGAAAGAGGATATTTATTTTTGCCCCTGTTCAGTTATTTTCTGTTACCAACTGTATTACAGTCAATACAGACTGTTTTGGTGTGCAACACATTACATCAAATCTTACTGGTTTGAAAAAAATGAATATTTCTGATCCGATCATTTCTCTGAGTTAAGAATCAGAGCACACCTACCTAGCTGGGTTTTCTGCCTCAAAGTTTCTTATAGTGCTGCAGTTTAAGTGTTGGCAGGAGCTTCAGTCTTATCTGAAGACATAACTGGGAGAGGATCCTTCCAAACTCATTCTTGGTGGTTGTCAGGCTTCAGTTCCTCACAGGCTGTTGTTCTGAGGGCCTCAGTCTCTTGCTGGCTGCTGGCCAGGGTCCTCCTTCTGGTACTTGCCATGTGGGCTCCCCGTAGGCAGCTCACAACATGTCAGCTGGCATAAAGTATGATTTATTACAGCAGATATAAAATGTTTGTGTAGAATAAACCTGTTTCACTAAAATAGGTTAATTCTGTGGTGTTTATTCATTTGAACATAATTTGTATATTTTAAAGGCCCATGCAGTCATCTGTTTGGTAAAGGTGTTAGAAGGTAGTGTTTACTAGCAACATGCATGTTTAGAAAGTCTTTTCTTAGTCTTCAAGTAGCAGAGTCTACACTGTAGACCACACAACAGGTGTGAAATCAACCTTTGTTAACTAACTGAATTTCTCAATCAAAAATCAATTCCATTGTATTTTAGATTATAAGTGAGTTATAGTCAGTAAGGATAAAGATTATTTCTTTATTTGTTTACATTTATATATATATAGGTTAAATACATAATTAAAAGGAAATATTTAAAGTTCTGACTCTTTCAAGTATTCAAGCATTGCTAATGTGCTTTAACCTTATTCATCCTGCACTCTAGATACCTTTTTTTAAAAAAAAAAAGTTTTTTGTGTGTGTGTGATCACAGCATAGCCATTTATAAAAATAAGTTTCCAACTTTCCAGAGAACACAGGTGACAAGTGTTATTTGATGTATAAAGTAAGAGTATCGTCAAGATGTTTACCTTCTTTCATTTATTGAGAATTTCTATGGATGAAGATTTATGCTCAGCTCTGTGGAGGATTCAAAAATAAATCCAGTCTCTGCCTCATGGAAAGATTTAGAGCATTGAAATCAGAGAAACACAAAGTAATGTACTATAATTTCTCTGGGCTTCAGTTTTCTCATCTGTGTAACAAAACAACATTAATACTCATTTAATGTTTTATAAAACACTTAAGCTACATAATATATGTGATGTTTCTTGAACGTAATGAAGGTTTAATAAACACAACTGCTCACCTTGCATCTCTATGGCCATGTCTACTTGTCACTACAGGATCTAGTAGGGGAGAGAGGACAATGGCTCAGATAATTGAAGCACAAGGTAGAGAGTGGCAAATGCCATATGAAAAGTAGATAAATTAGGAGTTTAGAAAATGAAAATATGTTTTTTTGGAATTGTTTCAAGATGATGGACTGAGCATATTACACAGACTCTGGCTCCCCCAATAGACCTTTAGAAAATATGGAAAATATATTGTTTGTGGAAAGTTAAGTTAAAAATAAGTTTAAAATAATTTGGATTGTTGTAAAGGATAGATTTTTTTTTCTGTATCTTTTGTAAGTTTGAGTTTCTGTCTATCCTGTGGGAAGGAGTCTTCATATTGATGGTCACTCTAATTCTGTCTTGGATGACTTAATAAAGTTTTCCTCCTAGCTCCAAAACAAGGTATAAGGACTGTAAATATTTGTTGCAAAAATGAGAAAAATAAAAATAACACAGTAAATGCCAAACAAGTAAAACAAATATATAATTTTGCATCTAGATAATTTATAAACTCCATATAATTAGAAATAAAAATATTGACCTCTGAATAGACAACCCATGGATTGGGAGAAAATATTTGCAAAGCATACGTCTGATAAAGGCTAATATCAAAAATATATAAGGAATTCAAACAACTGAATAGCAAGGAAACAAAACCCAATCAAAAAATGTGCAAAGAAACTAAATAGATACATTTCAAAAGAGGATATACAAATGGTCATCAGATACAAGACACTATGCTTTTCGTCGCTGGTCATCAGGAAAATGCAAATGAAAACCATAATGAAATATTATCACACACCTGTTAGAATGGGTATTACCAAAAAACAAGAGATGTTAAGTGTTGGCGAGGATGTGGAGAAAAGGAAACCTTTGTACATTATTGGTAGGAAAGTAAATTAATATAGTTATGATGAAAACCATTATGGAGGTTCCTTAGAAAATAGAACTATCATATGTTCCAGTAATCCCCTTTCTGGGCATATTACCAAGGGAATTGAAATCAGTATGCTGAGGAGAGATTTGCACTCCCATGTTTATTGCAGCATTATTCACAATAGCCAAGACATGGAAGCAACCTCTCCATCATCAGATGAATGAGTAAAGTTTGGTATACATACCTAATGGAGTATTACTCAGCCTTGTAAAAGGGGGAAATCATGTCATTTACAACAGCATGGATGAACCTGGAGGACATTATGCTAAGTGAAAAAAGCTGGCACACAAAGACAAATACAGTATGACCCCATTTATATGTAGAATTGAAAAAAAAGTTGAACTCCTGGAAGTAGAGGGTAGAGGTCTTACGAGAGACTTGGGGAGGGGAAGGTGATGGAGATAGGAGAGATGTTGATCAAAAGGTACAGTTTCCAGAAGAGAGGAGGAAAAATCTTTAGGGATCTATTGCACAGAATACTGACTATAAAAATTATAATGCATTGTATTTTTAAAAAATTTATCTTTGAAGTATAACCCACAATCTTCTGTCATTTTCAGTTTTATAACAAATATAAGCATATGTGCAGTATGAGAAATAAATTTGAATTACAGCTTAAATCCATGTCCTGAGAATATACAACAAAATATAAAAGACTCTTTGCCGATTTTTTGTGTCCAATTCCTGTGCATTGCTGCAATATGAGTAGAGAGCTGAAAGAGTGTCTTTTTTGTCCTTGAAATAGATGTGGACGGCTTTCATATTTAAGTCTATTTTCTCTATAGCTATCCTGTCTTAGGAATAGAAAAGCTGATTGTTCAAGCTGATCGTCAATAGTAAAGGCTGACTGAATATATAATATTGTGCTTATGGTTCCTTCCATGCATTGATGGTGGTACGATGACTATCTTTTGTACTGTTGTTGAGAGAGCATCAACAATGAGGTGTAATTTGAAACTTAGAAGCACTGCTGTTTATATACCTGAAACTTATGAAAGATGGACGGATACTTAGGTGATCACAGTGATGATGATGATGATGATGATGATGATGACGACGACAATAATAACCATTTTGAACACTTGCTGTATCTGCTGGGCAGTTTTCCAATTGCTTTAGATGCAATTTAATCTCCACATTACCTTACATAGTAGTTTCTGTTATTGTTTCTCATTTCACAGATGAGGAAACTGAGTCAACAAAAATTTTAGGATTTGTCTTTAACTCATAGATTTGGTAAGTAGCATACCTAAGAGGTGGTTTCCATAGCCTAATCTTGGACATGTAGTAAACTCTTGACCTCTACACTATACAGCCTCTTAGGTAAGGGTTCTAGGTATTAGATTATGTGAGGAATTGATCTCACTAAAATTTCTTTTGGGCTTGGATCTGTATTTCTCATATTTATTTTTCTTACTAATACTAAATATTCCTTCGATGTAGTATATTTTTACATACTAGACTAGGGAAATAGCAAGGTACCATTTCGATTTGTCAGTGTGGGTGATCATGCATCAAAACTATAATTTACCTCTCCCTAACATTTACAACTTTCATCCAACTGGGGAAGGAGAGAACGCAAACTAATAGCAGCAACTTCTCAACCTTGAAACAAGACATGGAATGCTCTGCTTTTGTGAGATCTAGGTGATATTGAAATTTGTCTTTCCATTTGAGCCCAGCTCAAGTATTCTTTATGAATTTGTAATATGCAGTCAAAAGGTGCCTTCCTGAGCCTACTTGGAAAACAGTGTTTATGGCTGGCTCTCTTTATATATAACCTCCTCTTCATACTTGCATATCTGTGGAAGATCTCTCTCTCTCTCTCTCTCTCTCTCTTACTCTGGGTTTAGTCTTTTCTAGTAGAAGAGTTATGCCTCTAAATACTTAGAAATGTATTCTGTACTATTGTTCTATGTTCAGAATTCTTTATTTGAGATATGCTACATGTCAAAATTAAAGGCAACTACAAGTATATCAGTATTTATATTACCTACGAATGAAATAAAACTCCAAGATAAATTTTGTCAAACTGGATTTTAAAAATAAAGCCCAACTATATGCTACCCACATATATACATATATTCCAATTATATACCTAAAATTGAGAGTAAAAAGATGGAAATATATACCATAAGAATGTTTAAAAAGACAGATGCTATAGCTATGCTAATGCCAGACTCATTAGAGTTTAATGTAAGAAGTATTAATGGACATAAAGGGTGCCACTTCATAAAGTCAAAATGAACAATTCCAAAGGAAGTTATGACAATCTTAAACCAGTTTGCCTCAAGTAAAATTATTCAAAAGGAGAAATAAAACTATTGTTATTGCAGATGACATGATTATATGCATAGAAAATCCAAAGTCATCTACATATAAACTATTAGACTAAATAAATGAATCAAGCAAAGGTCAGTGGATGTACTGTAAACACATAAGAATCAATTTTATGTGTGTGTGTGTGTGTGTGTGTATGCCATGAACAAATAGAAATTATTGAAAAATAGCATTATAAGACCATAAAAAATGCTGAACAGCTAAGGACATAACTACAAAAATTGTGCATGACTTCTATATAGAAAAGTATGAACAATTACTGAAAAAAAAAACTAAGGAAGACACAAATAAATGGAGCTATATAACATGTTCATGGCCTGGAAAACACAATATTTAAATCTGTCAGTTCTTCTCAAATTGATCTATGGCTTCAAAACAATTCCAATGTGTATGTGTGTGTGCGTGTGTGTGTGTGTGAAAATCAACAGGCTGATTCTAAAATTTACATGTTAATGAAAGGAATTCATTATTTTTCAGACCTTGAAAATCTTGAATCTCAAAGCTTTACTCAAAGTTTTAGGGCTTATAATATTATATTTTTCAAATCTTTCCTCACCCCACAGCTTTATTGAGGTAATCCACATACAAAACGGTATATATTCAAGGTGTATAACATGACTTGATATACGTATACAGTGTGAAATGATTACCAAAATCAAGCTAGTTAACACATCCATCATCTTTCATAGTAATGTAAGGTGGTCATTTTTTTTGTATGTATTTGTTGAGAACCCTTAAGATTTACTTTCAGCAAATTTCAAGTATACAATATGGTATAATTAATGATCGTTACCATGCTATATATTAGATCTCCAGAACTTATTCACCTTATAACTGAATGTTTGTCTCTTTGACCAATATCTCCCGTTTCCTTCTTTCAATTCTCTTCTCCCTGCTCCCAGCCCCTGGCAACTACCATTCAGTCTCTGCTTCCGAGTTCAACTTTTCAGATTCTGCGTATAAGTGAGATTATATAGTATTTGTCTTTCTGTGTCTAGCTTATTTTTCTTTGCATAATTTCCTCCAGATTCATCCATGACATCTGAAATTCCAGAATTTTCTTCTTTTTATGGCTGAACAATGTTCCATTGTAATTGGTATCTTATCTTTATAGACAGAGAGATGTATAGATATCACATTTTCTTTATCAATTTGTCTTAGTCCATTTAGTGTTGCTGTAAAGGAATACATGAAGCTGAATAGTTTATAAAGAAAAGCAGTTTAGTTGGTTCATGATTCTTCTTGCTGGAAGGTTCAAGATAGGAAATGTGGTGAAGGCCTTGGGCTGTTTCTACTCATGATGGAAGGTGAAACGGAGCCAGCGTGTGCAGAGATCACCTGGTGTGAGAGGAAGCAAGAGAGAGATGGGTAGATGCCAGGCTTTTAAAAAAATAACCAGCTGTCATGGGAACTAATAGAACAAGAACTCCTTCATCCCCAAAAGAAGTCATTAATATATTCATGAGGAATCTGCCCCCATGATCCAAATACCTCCTATTAGGTCTCGCCCCCAACACAATGGCACTGGGGATCAAATTTCACCATGAGATTTGGTGGAGAAAAACAAACAAGCCATATATAAACGATAACACTATTCATTTGTTATGGAAACTGGCTTCTTTCATATCCTGGCCATTGTGAATAATGCTATAATAAACATGGGAATGCAGCTCTCCCATTTCCTTTGGGTGTATACCTAGAAGTGATATTCCTGGATAATATGGTAGTTCCAGTTTTAAATTTTTGAGGCATCCAAATTCTGTGTTCCGTAATATTTGTACCAATTTAATTTCCCACTATCAGTGTCCTAAGGTTTGCTTTCCTCTATCCCATCACTAACACTTGTTATCTTTTTTTATAATAGCCATCTTAACAGGCATGAATTAATATCTCATTGTGGTTTTAATTTCTATTTCTGTTATGATCAGTGATAATGAATATATTTTCATACAGCTGTTGTCCAATTTATTGTCTCTTGAAAAATGTCTCTTCAGATCCTTTGCCCATTTTTAAAATTGGGTGATTCAGGGTGTTTTTTTTTTTTTTTTTGGCGCTGAGTTGTAGGGATATTTTTATATATATTTCAGATATTAGCCTGTTATCAGATACAAGGTTTGCAAATATCTTCCGTATCATAGGTTAGGATTTTGTTGACTGTTTCCTTTGGTGTGCATAAGCTTTTTAGCTTGATTTAATCCTACTTGTCTATTTTTGCCTTTATTACTTATGCTTTGTTTCATAGCCAAAAAATCATTGCCAAGGTCAATGTCAAGGAGCTTTTTCCTGTATTTTCTTTTAAGAGTTTTATAGTTTCAGGTCTTGTATTCTGTACTTTCTGCATTAAATATTCTACTTATTAACTTTGAATTTTAAAGGTTCAAGATAAATATTTCAACCTCATTGAGATAATAACATGTAAGATTTAGAAAACTGTATTTAAATTGGTTGCCCTGAGCACATAAGTAATGTCTTAACTTGGCAGTTATATCTTAGCAACCAAATTTTAGTTTGACACATTATTCTTGAAAATGTACTGGAAAAGGAACTGAAGCTATCTTAGCCCTTAATGAGTTAAGGTATAAAAATGAAGACAAATATTAATAAATCTCACTGTTAATTAGTTTATGATAATTTTTTTAAGTGCTATATAGGACCCATACATAATTCTAAGAGGAAGTATAACAAAAATATGTAAAGCAGTACCATGGCTGACACATAGTATCCTCTCAACAAATGTTTACTAGTTTTTCATTATCTGGGTCTTGAGTTAATTCTCCCAGACAATAGAGTTGTAAATATTCAGTCATTTTTCCTTGCTTCTATCTTATCTTAATAACCTGGCAAAATCTATTTGCTGTCATAACAGTCAATGTTATTAGAAGACCTAGACTATTGAGTTAGAAAGGCTTTCTTGGAGAACTGATTTTTTAGTGAAATTTGAAGAATTAAAAAAAAGATTTATAATTAGTTGCTCTTATTTAGGGAAGGAGGTTTTATTTAAAGGGGAAAAGCAAAGAATCTGTGACAGAAAGGGGCATATCTACTCAGAGTGAGAAGAGAAGTAGGTGGCAACTTTTAGACTCTGCTAATGATTTTTAGAATAGAATAAGAAAAATGAATTAGAAAAGAAAACAGAATAAGAAAATGAGAATAAGACAAATGAGAAGCTATTGAAAGGTTTTAAGCCAAGCTTGTCCAACCTGTAGCCCATGGGCCAATGTGGCACAGGATGGCTTTGAATGTGGCCCAACACAAATTTGTAAATTCTCTTAAAACTTTATGAGTTTTTTTGTGGTTTTTAAAAAGTTCATTAGCTATTATCAGTGTTAGTATATTTCATGTGCGGCCCAAGACAATTCTTCTTCCAACGCAGCCCAGGGAAGCCAAAAGATGGGACACCCCTGTGTCCAAGAATTAAAGATAAGAATTAAAGAGAAATAAAATAATTAAAGAATTAAAAAGATAAGATTTTACACTTTAAAGAATCTTCTGGTTCAAGGCCAGAGAAAAATTTGGAGGGAGACAGAAGTAGAGCAGGGAACTAGTAACAAGGTAAGAGTTTGAGGTATTTTGTCACAAGGTAGTTAAAACATTTGGAGTGAGATTTCATAATCAGCCCTGTTATCTGTTAGTTGTGTGATTGTTTATCTTTCCTCACCCTGTTTTCCAATATATATCCTCCAATATACATCCTCGGGACAGCCATTATAACCCCCTGATGATGTTGGTATAAGTATTCAGAAAAATAATCTATATAAAGCACTTACTTACACAGTGCCTGGCAAGTGTTGGAGATCATTAATGTCATGTCAGTGGAGATGGAGAAAGTGGGCTGCATTTAGACAAAATCAAGAGGATTTTGCAATTGATTGGCTTTACAATATGGAAGGAGAAGTCAAGGGTGGCTCCCAGGTTTTAGGTTTAGTAAGCTGGGAGAGAGAGGGGACAAAGAAGGCCTAAAATTGGAGGAAAGATGGTAAAGGCACTTTCGTTTATTTTGATCTTCAGATGCCTTCATGTCCTCCATGTGCGGATGTCTACTAGGCAGTATATGAACTCATCTATAAGGGCCGTGGTTGGAGTTAAAAACTCTAGATTGCCAGCTTATAAAGTATGGAGTGAGAAGAGAGGAGTGAATCCTCTGCCTTCTCCCACCCATCATTACTTGCCACTTATACATGATTCATTGTGCTGTAAGCACAGCTTTATTACAAATAATCAGGATTATTAGATTAGTACAAAAGAATTTGATTTCATCTCTACTCTAAAGAGTTCTAATTAGATAAAATTGATGGTTTTCCTTGTCACTATATACGCCTAAAATTTTCTCAAGAAGTAAAAACAAACAAAACATATAATTAAGTAATGTCATAAAAGAAATTTTAAAAATTAATCAAGAATTACCTCCAAAAATGCCAGAAGAAAGTTTCTTCTCCTTTTGAATACAAATAATTCATTTTTTAAGCAAATATATGTGTATATATATATATTTTTTCCACCAGAGTCTGTTGGGAATGTTTTCTTACATGCCTACTTTGAAAAACTAACTTGTATCTTGCAAAGCCAAAAATGAGCATTCTCAATGGCCCAGCAGTTCCACTCCTAGGTATATCCATAGAGAAACTCTTATAGGTGTGGACCTGGAAGCATATACAAAAATCTTTAACACAGTTTATAAAGGCCCCAAACTGAGCAAAACTTGAATATCTATACACAAGAGATAGAATTATTATTATTATTATTATTATTACTACTATTATTATAGTGTTACATCAGCAAAAGTAGATCTCAAAGACAATGTAGGGTGAATAAAACAAGCTGCAGAGGGATATATTTGGTATAATACCAGTATTATAATAATATAATATAATATATAAATTAATAATATATAAATTCCCCATATATCCAAAACTTTTAAAAATATATTGTTTAGGCCGGGTGCAGTGGCTAACACCTGTAATCCCAACACTTTGGGAGGCCGAGGCAGGCAGATCACAATGTCAGGAGATCGAGACCATCCTGGCTAACATGGTGAAACCATGTGTCTACTAAAAATACAAAAAATTAGCCAGGCATGGTGACGGGCACCTGTAGTCCCAGCTACTTGGGAGGCTGAGGCAGGAGAATGGCGTGAACCCGGGAGGTGGAGCTTGCAGTGAACCGAGATTGTGCCACTGCACTCCAGCCTGGCCAACAGAGCGAGGTCTCAAAAAAACAAAAAAAAAAATATATATATATATATATATATTTATATATAGTTTATAGGTACATATATTTAGCAAGAAAATAACAAAATGCAAAAACTTATCAACAAAAAAATTCATAGTCGTGGTTACCATTTTACAGGGGGAAAAGATCTGTAATTATTGAAGGGCCCAAAAAAATTTACAGGCTTTGGAAATGTTCAATTTCTGAAGTTGATGGTTGGTTCAAAAGTGTCTGTTTTATTATTATTACTCCTTATGTAAATTATAAAATAGGTTCTTAGTTTATCTCTTGAAATTCTATGAATATTGCCTCAATATAGAGGCAATGGAATATCGTAGCTATTTTTCAACTGAGGAACATGCTTTGAGAAGATAAGTAACTGGTTCAGGGATTATCATCGAACGGCAGAGTGTTATAACTCAAAGATCACAATATATCTACTATATACAATGCCTATTTTTCTTCTGAAATTAGAATGAATGTAGACATATAAATATTTAGGATTTCTAAAATTAAGATAACTAAAAATCAAAGAAAATTTTAAACATATTTCCAAGGGGGTTTAGAACTAAAATGGGACTCAGAGGTCATTTGGTCAATGGAAGCACAAGAGAAGCCATGTGTCTTCCCCAAGGACAAATAGCCAAGGACACGTGGTTCACTCGTGGCACAAAAAGGACTGAAAACAAAATCTCAAGACTCCTGGTCTAGGACTCATTAATTTACAACAATAGACTGTGTGTGCTTTAATAATATTCTCTTCATTTTCTTTTTCTTATTTCATGGTTTTGTCTTCCCAAGGGGAGTGGGAAATTTGAAAAATGTAAAGAGCATTGAATAATTTTTTTTTCTTCGGAGATCTCTAAAACAAAGTGAAATTTACAGATGAACTTGATCACACTAACAGGCTTTAAATATCCTGTTTATCCCAGGTTTTAATACAATGGGTCTTTCATAATTTTTAAGAGGTATGTGGAAATCGTAAAGAGTTATTGCCAGCCTGTTACGGAGGAATGTTTTTTCTTAGACAGATAAGAATCAGGTTAGTATTTGCGGTGCCAGAAATGAGATAAAATTTCACTTCAGAACTTGAGCTGTGTTGATCTACCTATTCTCATTTTATGTAGCCATTTATAGCAGTCAGGGTCAGCAAACCGATCTGTTGCAATTACTTTTCTGCCATCTTAAAAACGTGATCACTCCTAAGTGGTGCACATGACATTCAACAGCACCACCAAATGAATTGGCCACACTAATGGCAACACAAATGTACCTGCTTGGCAAAATGCTGTATATTTTTCAAGGGAAATAAGGCAATTATAAGGCTTCTTTTATAAAGTCAGCTATTTTCAGTAAATGGTATTTGACCTAAGGTGAAAGCCCTATATTTGATTGGAGTATGGAAACTCTTCATTTTTTCCCTTTGCCCTACTTACATTTATTTTTCATAGAGTTTATGGCAGAAATGTTGTAGTCCAAGCAGCAAAATAACACTTTCCTTTTGACCTCCTGATTTTCCTACCGTTAACTTTTATAATAACTATTGCAAGTTATGAAAAGTACCGTGTTTGTTCCTTGGCCAGCACTGACATTTATTTTGAGAAATTAAAGAAAGTGAATTCAGTTTATGTATATGCATAAACTTCAACTTCCTTTTTGTTAAAACTTTTTCAAAGAAGACATTTTTCTTAAGACAAACTTACCAACATCCTTCAAATTATGTAAGTTCAGTTTTTCCATATCTGAAGTGCAAAACTGGATTTGCAGATAAAAGTTTTCACAGTAAGTCGGTATTCTGTCTGTGTAATAAGATAGAAGTTCTTGGGTTGCATGCTATTCAACAATCTCACCAAACACATCTGAAACCTGAAACCTGGGGCAGGTATGAATTTCTGGAAGACTTTGGCTAAGACAGACTACACCTGTTCCAGCTTCCAGTAAAATAAATCACAGTTGTAGAAAGAATTGACCATTAGCAGTAAGAATATCCTTTAGTGCGCTTTCTCCTTTTCAAAGTGAAAATCAAAACATCAGCTCCTTTCTGCATGTCTTCACTCATATGCAAGTTCTTCTCTGTTTTTATGAATGCTATCTCTTAGATATGACACATAGTTATACTTATTCTACATCTCTTAATTGTCTTACCAGTGTCAACTAAAGATATTTAAATTATATCAGTAAGATTCAAAGTGTTTAAAGATGCTGAGACAAAATGCCTTGTAAATCTAAAGTACTATATAGCTATTTGGGATTAAGGCTCGACGGATATAAATCTCTCACTCAGGTTTTCAGTGTTCATGATGAAAAGTTGAAGAATAAAATGACAGAATGAGAAGTATACAAGTATTTTTTTGTTTTAGTAGTGCCACCTCTTGTATCACAGTGATCACCAGTGGGGTTACATAGCCTGATTTCTATTTGACATTCTTTTATGAGAAGTGATGGTAGAGGCCACAGATAATTCATGAACAGAACAGTTAATTTACTCAAACATTTCTTAGGGTACAAAATTAAACAGGGTCATTCTCAAAATAAAACACATTATTCCAAGCAGCAATTTTATTAAAAAAAAGAAGAAAAGAGAAAAAACAAAGACTAAGTACTAAATCTTTAGCATAAACTTAATTTGTCACAGGAACCTTTTAGGATCTATGCCTCAAATACATCAAAGTTAATAAAGGCATATTATAAAACAAAATTGCAAAAAAATCATGACTCGTTATATTCATGATTGAACATTTACATGATTACTATATAAATCATTCTTTTTAATATATCTGCCATTATAGCTGTTACATTAAAATATCTATATAAGTAGAATTTTACTACATCACATGCCTAGGTAATAACTCACACAAAATGAATGTCAAATGCAAACACTGTCAATAAGAAATACCCAGATGATGAATGTAACATATTTAATTACAGATATCCCAATTACTCTGAATTAATCATTATACTTATATACAGGTATCAAAATATTACATGTACCCCCAAAATGTGTACAACTATTGTATATAAATAACAAATAAATTAAAAATGATTTTTTAAAAAGTCATCAGTACCTGTAGACAGTGATTAATAGGTGTAAGTGAAAGAAAATGTCTGGACAAGGTAGCCTAATTTTTTTAAAGCTTCTTCATTATACAATTTGTGTTTTCTCTTTACTAACACCCATTCTGTTGAGTAGATTATTTTACTATGAAGGAAAGGTAATAGTCAACAATATCTGTTTTCTTTTTTTCAGTATTTCTTATTTCTTAATGATAATACACCAATACAAACCTTACTACAAGGATTAAAACATTTTAGTTGAATTTTTTAAGCATCATGGTTGGTTGTGGAAACAGAGAAACTTCTTTAGGTGCCTTGCTTAAGGGAATGTCCTTGCTTGTCTCCCTTTAATTCCTTCTGCAAGTGCTCAGTCACAGAGACTTTATTGTTGGCACTATTTCCTTCTTTTAAAAGCATTTGGCTCATCCTCAAACATGCAGCTTTTTATATAGCATGTTTGAAAGGTCGAATGAAAGTCAGAATGTCAATATATTTATTGGCAAAATGACAACAACCTATTACCTTTGCCAAAGCACTTTCATTTTCTATTGGGAATTCAGTGTGATTGTGTTTGTCTTGCAATTTGTTTTATAAGAGCCATTTAAAGAAAAAAATAATTGTGCACAACCTAAAATTCTCAAAGTTTCCCCAAAGCATTAGACCTTTATATACTTTCTGCCAGCCATAAGTGAACTACTGACTTACTCTTACGAGTTACTCTACTGAGTACCCCAGATTATTGGCCCCATTTAAACCATAGGCACTTCTGTTACACTTCCTCATGACCTAAGTTTTTAGGGAGATAATTGAAGGCATATGATATTTGCTTTTGCCTGTATTTTCCTAAATGCCATTCTAAAACTGTCTTCTTCTTTTAAAAATTAAACAAAAAAATTAGGCAGTATGCTAGACAGTGGCGGCAATACAGGAATGAGCAAGAGTCCTAGCTCATGACCTCAGTTTATACTGACTACTGGGGAACATAAAACATTTAACTAGTAAATTATAGTAAAGTGTGATTTTTTTTTAAGACTGAAAGCACAGAATATTCTAAAAAGACAGATGCGGGGAGGTGGTGGTGGCTAACTTTGTCTAAATGTGTTGGAAAGGTCCACCAAAGTAATTTTTAAATGTGATAATCTGAAGGGATCCATTGAGAGGAAAGCAGCCAGGCAAAGAGGGAAAGGAGTTACTGAAAGAATGTTACAGGCAGAGAAGAGACAGTGTGTGGGAACCCAGAGTAGAGAGAGCCCAGGAAGTCTCACAGAGCTGAAGTCCAGTATGTCTGGAGGGCAACCCAAGATGAGGTGCTGGAATAGAAAAACTTGTAAAACTGTCTTAAAGATATCAGAAAACCACTGAAGAGTTTAGGACGAAATGATCCATTTGTGTTTTACAAGGTCACTCTCATTGCAGCGTAGACCAAACAGTGGAATGAATGATGAAACATGTCGATAATTCATTTTTGTCAGGAAGAAATTTTAAGTACCTAACTCCAATTAGTTTTAATATATTTATTTATTTATAATCTATATAGCTGCATTTTGTTGGCCAATATCTCAAGACACTACATGCATTTACGCTAAGGTTCATTGTTAATAATAATAACATAATTTCAAAATTTTTGATGATTTCTTGTCAAATGTGATTAGACCATTGTTGTGATTATCTGGTAACATAGCAAAGAAAAAGCCAGATTTAGAATTTTTGGTTCTAATATTTTCTTACTGTTCACTTATAGTATAGTAATGATGTCAATTCAAACTTTTATTGTAGGGATATTTTAAAATCTAATTTTCAATTTTTTGAAGACTAAAATTTAGTGACATAAATTGCAAGTCCATTTAACCAGGCATAGGTCAATTGTGGTAAAATGCAGCATGCTAAATGAAATGGACAAGTGTGGCTGGCGTTGTTAACTGCCTGTTGTTGAATTCCCAGTCTTGCCTCAGGATATCTTTAGTAACTTATGTAAAATTCAAATAAGTGACTTGGGGATTGATTACAATTACCTATATTAATTCCAGATGTTAAATAGTAGTAAGGCTTTATTTCTTTTTTTTTCAGATAAGAATAATTATACATAAAAAATTCTACTATTTTTTTTGGAGGTGTCATGAATCATCTTGGGTTCCTGAGACTGCATGGTCTTCACGTTAAAGATAATGATTGTGAAGGTTTGAATGGAGGAGAGCAGTGCCTGAGGCAGAGAATCCAATAGAAAGCTGCTGTCTAGGTACAGGAAGGTCTGATGGTCAGTGCTTAAATGATGACAGAGGGAATTGAGAGAATTGGAGAGGTTTACAAAGCAGGAAACATTTGATGTATTCTGGAAAACGATTCCTTAGAGAGGATCCAGATTCAGTGTCCCACTCTTCATTGATTCCAATACTTCTGAGTAGACGTCAAAACACAGGCTTTTCAAAGTGTTCTTTCTGAACCAACTGTAACAGAATCACCAGATGTGATTTAAATGCAGATTTCTGGGTGCAACTTTAATTTTATTGACATAGAAATTTTTAGAACATTGTAAAAGAAGCTGAATTTCAAACAAACTTCCCAGGTGAAACTGACACACGTAGAGTTTAAAGGCCATTGATCTAGGCAGAACTTGGAGTACACTGCCACCAAGCCAATGTGTACACACAGAATATTGGAGACTTACCCACTTATTATATGCCTTTCAGAACAGGAGTTATCTGATTAAGTTATCAGCTAGTTATCTTGCCTAAAGTTATTTTGTCTTTAAATCCTTCTTCTTGAAACTCTAGAAAACTTGAGAAAGATTTGTCTTCTTATGTAGCCTTTTAATATCCAAGTAACATACAAGAGGAGGTAGAGTCTGAAGTGTTAGATATTATTATTGTTGTTGTTATTATATTTGCAAGTTGTGGTGCAAAATTTTGTGTAAGGCAGCATTATCTTACTAATCATCCATAGATGAGTCATTGATAAAAATGAAATATTAGCAGGACTTGTTTGATAGAGCATGTCCAGTGCAGCTACAACTGTGTATATTACAATTTAAAAACTAATTATTCAGATATATTTACATATTTTTTTCCTGATAGAGGAGATTCTATTTTTGTCAGTTCTCCTTTAGTTTGAGATTTCTAAATTATCTCAGTGATAGCATATGCCCAACATTTAAAAATACAATAAAATAAAAATTAAAGTAAAAACGTTGCCTTTCCCTGGCACAGTTGAACTTTACAGAGAAAATCTTTAGTAATAAAATTCATTTGCACTTATATTTGCCCACTTGCCCACTGCTCCATATTTAAAGAGTTAAGATAGCAAACTCTGTGTACAAGGATGTAGATTTCTGAAGAAGGTATAAAGGGCTTAGTCATATTTGAAAGTGTTGAGAGCAGCTTACCTTCACTTGATTTTCTTTGGAGAACAGTTTGATTGTTTGGGAATTAGTCATAAATGATTTAGTTGCAAATTCTCAAAACACAAGTCCACTGGAGGTCCTTTGAAAATCCAGGGTGAAATCTCCAAAGCCCTTAGCTCAATTTTGCTCAGAGAAAGGTATCTGAAAACATTAGAACACTTTTCTCAAGTTGGCCTCTCAACCCATTCTTGCTGGGATTAAAGAGTTCCCAGTAAAAGTATGACTTATTTTTTTGTTGTTGTTAGAATAAGAAGCACTGGGCTTGGTGACTTTCATCACCACTTACTGTTTGTGAGACTCTGCAAGTTAACTTATTTGCACTCTCTGTGCCTCAGTGTCACAGTTTCAAACATGGCTGTTGTGATTATTCTCTTTTTATTGTTTTTATTATTACCATTAACATTATTAAGTCTGACTCAACATGAGTTGTCAGATCTTGTGCAAATGGTCCAGGAAGGAGGAAGGGGTAGTAAAGAAGCGGGGAGTTTGGGGAGGAGGGAATCTCCCCTTCCAGAAAGCTCCCTTCAAGAAAGAGCCCCTGTGCTGCTGGGGCAGCGTCTGGCCAGGAGGCAGCTCTAGAAAAACAAAAGTGGGCTATTTGTCTAGAGGATAAGAAGGAGGAAGTGACAGAAAAAAGGAAAAAAGTAAACGTGGGACACGGTATAAGAAAAACAAAGTCAGTCTAGGATATTTGTAGACAAGTTATCTGGCTCTGGTAATCAGTCATATTCTGGCAATGACTTGTTTACAGGATGTGTTGTTCCTGAGACTCTAGATGCAGACCCGTTCCTACAAAATGTTAGCGTAGTATTTTCTGCTTTGGCTCAAGACAGTCCTTAGCCAAGTTTATTTGTTAAGTCAATCCCTCTCCTTCTAAATCTATCTATCTATTTGCTCATTCTTCTTTACATGCATCCTATTCCAGAAGAAAAAAAAATAAGAAGACTATTTCTTGCCAGGATATAGCTCTCTTATATCCTTTCTTATATCTTTAATTATTCCTTCTTTATAGGCATACTCCACTCAGACAGCTATACTTTTGCTTTTCTATGTCTTAAAAACAGGTTTTTCTCTTCACTTTGCCTTCAAACTAACGCTTCATACGTTTTTTCTCTTTAGAAAGAATAGTACAACAGTTCTAGAGCTAATAGTACAGACTTGAGGCTCCACTTTCTCACCTCTCTTCACTTCTAGACCCACTGATTCTGACTTACCCATCCGAGTCTATTAGCACCACCTCTTTTCTGCCAAATCCAGGGTCTACTTCTCATAGCCCATTGCATGATTGACTTATGACATTTGACCCTCTAGTTACCTTCTTGTTGAAGTGTCTGCTTCCCTTAATTTTTGCATTAATACTCTGGGTTAATCACTTGTTCTCCTTCTTCATTTGTTTTTCTCTCCCTGTCCCTGTCCCTGGCTTCTCTGTCTTTATAGGCTGCTGTTCTCCAGGGTCCCATCCTCTGTCCTCTCAGGATTATTTTATATCCCTGATCTAGTGTTCTCTCATCTATCTTAACGCTTCAAATTATGTTCCCAATCTGCACTTTCCAGCTTATGTCTACCAGTCCTTTACTTTACTCTCCCTCTACTACCAGGGCTGAATTATCTTGCCTTACAATCTTCAACCATCCTCAGAATATCACAAGATTTCATCAGTCTGCAATTTTGTTTTCTTCTTGACTGCCTTTCCTTGCCTCTTTCCCTGCCTCTGCTTGGTGAACTCTTAATACTTTACACAACACTTCTCTGGAGCATCTAGCAGCAGAGCCTTTCCTCTGCCATTAAAGAAAGAATGTGATCCCTGTGTTCTCTGTGTTCCTGCATCTTCTTTTTTATTACTAGTATAACACTCACATTATATTACAATTAATCATATGAGTGTATTTTTCTCTGTTGAAATTTTAGTTCCTTGATGATAAGAACTGTGTTTTAGTCATCTCTTCCCGCTAGTATATAGTAGTACTTAACATATGGTGGCTTTATAAAAAATATATTTGCCTGTATATTACATGTGTGTTAGAAATAATAAACAAATAAGTGTTTGCATATTATGGCTCCTAAATACAGGATAAATTATATAGATGAAATTTTTCTGTTGTCATTCAATTTTGGATGGATTTAATTCAGGTCAACAAATTTACTCTGTAGCAACACTTAGTAAGATCTCATTTATATTGGCTTTGGCGGGGGTGGGAGGGATAGCATTAGGAGATATACCTAATGTAAATGACAAGTTAATGGGTGCAGCACACCAACATGGCACATGGATACATATGTAACAAACCTGCATGTTGTGCACATGTACCCTAGAACTTAAAGTATAATAATAATAAAAATAATTTGAGTAAGAAAAATAAAATTTGTTTAGGAAAAGATGAATATAGTATAAGAATGAAAAGTTTAGATTTTATAGACTATTTCTGTATTTTGAGGTTCATTAAATTACAAATTTTAGTAGATTATAAACTTACCTCATTAGATTTATTTCTGACACTTTAATAAGTATCTGGATATTATAATCACTTATACTTTCAAGAGCATCTTGTCTTTCATTACAGTACAACAAAATCTGTTTTCTGTCATGCTTTTTTAAAAATAGTGTGTGCGTATATATGTACACACATATACATGTAAAATCTAAATTTTTATAAAATCTTCTAATTTTTTTCACTATTCACTTATTCTTCAAAACATCATCTGGTTTATATCCTTACTGGAATTACTGAAATTATTCTTCTTTTAATTAAATAAACATACAAACAAAAGGTACACAAACCATAAGTATATAGCCTGATGAAATATTATAAAATAAACACACCTACATAACTTACACTTCGGTTAAGAAATAGAAGATTACTGGCACCACAGAAACCACTCTCATGACCCTTTCTACCACTAATGTCTTTCTGTTCCCTGAAGATAACCACCATCATGACAACTCATACCATAGGGTAGTTTTGAAATTTACGTAATTTAAGCCTTACAGGGTGAAAATCATGGAGATGTGTTGCTTAAATACCACTTCCAGAAAGAGCTCCATGCCAGCTGCAAGGAATGTGGTTAGCTGCCAGCCTCTAGTTGTGAGCTTCTGCATCGCCTGTCTCGGCTTTTCAGTCTAGGCCACACTATATTTGGCAATCCCTAGACAATGACTAAGTCAGGTGGCAGTAGCTTAAGGACGTAGTTTTCTTGGACTATCCTTCAGTCAATTACTGAAAAAGCTTGTGGTACAAGGGCCAAGTGATTTCTACTCAAAGCTGGGTTGCACTAATTGCCAGTCTTTGCTCCAGAGCGCCCCACGGGGTTGGTCAAAGCTTAGTCAGATTTGTATCATCCGCTGAGGACTCCCTTTGCTCAATCCTGCTTCCTCTCTTTTCCTTTTCCAGCTGTTACTCTCAACAAATTATTTGTTGCTACACAAAATTTATCTTCATGTTTTTCTATTTTTGTTTAATATCATATTAGTGATATTTATATTCCTGGTGGTAGACATTTGGGTTGTTTCAATTTGGGACTATCATGAATAAAGATGCTATGAACATGTGTATAAGAATATTGTGGGCATGGGTTTTCAGTTCTTTGGGTGAGAATTGTTGGGTCAAATAGATCTACAATAAGCAATGTATGAGAGTTCTAGCTCCTTCATATCCTTACCAACAATTTTGTGCTGTCATTCTTTTAAATTTTATTTCTAGAGGAAATGAAGAGATATCTCCTGGTGGTACTGATTTGCATTTACCCACTGATCAATGATGTCCAACATATTTAAATATGCTTTTTTTCCAGTTTTAATCTTCTGTTTTTGAATTTTGACTATTTTTATTATATTGTCTTTACAGTTAAATATGTTATTTTTATATTCTGGGCATGAGTCTTTTGTCAAATCTAGTATATTGTGAATATTTTCAACAGACTATCTTGCCATTAACTTTCTAGTGATTTTTTTTTAAAACACAGACGTTTATATTTTAATGAAGTCTAAATTATCAATATTTTGTTGTTAGTATTTCTGTGTATTCTGTCTAAAAAAATCTGTGACAATTTAAAGTAAGAAAGATAGTGTCCTAAGTTTTCTTCTAGAGCATTTATGGCTTTAGTGATTATCTTTTGGCATATCATTTGTCTCAAATTAATATTTTGTGCATGGAATAAGGAGCCAAATATCTTTTTTTAAAATAAAAGACTATCTAAGTATCAAACTTTTTTAGCACTATTTGTTAAAAAAAATTTTTTTTACTCCATTGGATTACTTTGATGCCATCGTTGAGACTCAATTATTTCTGTACTTTACTTGCTTCTGTGATCGATATATTTACATTGGTATTACACTGTCTTAATTTTTATGAAACTGTAGGAAGGCTTGAAATCAGGTCAGGAAATCTCCAAATGTTTTTGTTTTCAAGACTGTTTTTGCTCATTTAAGTATTTTAAAAATATACATAATTTCAATGTTTATTTTAGATTCAGGAGATACATGTACAAATTTATTACATGAATTTACTGCATGACACTGAGGTTTGGGGTACAAATGATTCCATCACCCATGTAGTGAGCATAGTACTTAATAGGCAGTTTTTCAGCTCTTGCCCCCCTCCCTCTAGTAGTTCCCAGTGACCATTTTTACCATATTTATGTCCGTGTTTACCCAGTGTTTAGGTCCCATTTATAAGTGAGAACATGCAGTATTTGGTTTTCTGTTCCTGTGTTAATTCACTTAGGATGATTGTTTCTGCTGCTTTCTTGTTGCTGCAAAGGACAGGATTTCGTTGTTTCTTACGACTGCATCATATTCCATGTTGTATATGTGCCACTTTACTTTTCTTGATTCAATCCACCCTTGATGAGCACCTAGGTTAATTCCATGTCTGTTATTGTGAGTAGTGCTCTGAAGAACATATGACTGCATTTGTCTTTTTTGTAGAATGATTTATTTTCCTTTGGATATGTATCTAGTGCTACGATTGCTGGGTCAAATGGTAGTTCTATTTTAAGTTCTTTGAGAAATCTCCAGTTGGTCAGATAATCTTTGTCTTTTAATTGGTATAATTAATTCATTTACATTTAATTTACATACTGATGTATTTATTCTTTGCTTTTTTTTTCCCTGCTGGTTTTTTGTTGTTTGTTTTTTTTCTTATCTTTATTTAATTAATGAATTTTTTAAAATGTTACTGTTTATTTATTTATTTTTTGAGGCAGGGTCTCACTCTGTCATCTAGGCTGGAGTAAAACGGTGCAATCATGGCTCAAAGTAACCCCAAACTCTTGGGCTCAAGTGATCCTCTGGCCTCACCCTTCCATAATAGTGACTTTTAAGTTTCATTGCCTCCATTAATTTGTTAGTCAAACCTCCTTTTACTTATCCCTTGGTAGTTATTACCTAAAAATCAAAATGCATTTTGATTTATCAAAGCTCAATATATATTAGTACTTTTACCACATACTGAAAAATTCAATGACTTTAGAACACTTAAATTTTAAAACTGCCTTTTTGTGCTATCATTGCATATATAAAATTCTACATGTATTTAAAGTCTTGCAATGTAGTTACATTTTAATTGTTTAATATCCACATATTGTTAGCTGCTGCCATATTATATAGTACAGATATAAAACAGTTTAATCACAGAAAGCTCTATTGGACAAAAATGAAGTTTAAGTAAAAATTATCGTGCCAGTCACTACACTAGAGTTTATATATATTATAAAATTCTAGAACAACCATATAGAATAAATATTATTCCTATTTTACTGATGAAACAAAAAACATGCTAATAGACATTTAGTAACTTATTTGAGGTTATAAGTCAAATATTTCAGACCTAGAATTTGAAGCTAAGGTCATATCTCAATAGAACCTCTATGTTTGCCACTGGGGAATGCTGCAAAAGTATTTTTTCTCTTTTTCTTCTTTACTGACTACATTTTCTTAGGCCTATTAATAGTAATGATTCAATTGTCAGCCTTTTATTTTATTGATTTTTACTGTCTCCTCTTTAACCATAAATTTTATGAGCATGACTCTGAAATCTGTAAGCTCAAGGACATAACTCTCTTTTAACCTTTTAATTATTTTCAATATATTTCCATCTGAAACCTTCAAATTCAGTATGAACTCATTTATCAATCTCTTCAATAATGCAGTATGACTAATTACCTTAAAACAATGACTTACTAAAAGAAGCCCTTCTTTTTCTTGCTTATTGGTCTGCAGGTGAGCTTGGATAGCTCTCTTACATTTACATTTCAGTTTGGAAGATTTAGATTTCCCCCACTCTGCTTCATACGCCTGAATTTAGAGGCCATTGTAAAAGGGTATCAGACCATGCTAAAAGGGCACGCTCTTCTCATGGTGATCACAGGAGCACTGCAGCATGCATGAGCAGCACATGACGCCTGTGAAGGCCTTATCTGAGAACTTTCGCCTGGTATTTTCCACCCACAATCTATTGCCAAAGCAAGTCACAAAATCAAACCCCACTTTCACCTGGCTTGGAAGTGTCTCTACCCTCAGAAGGAGGTTCTGAAAAAAACGAGTATAAATTCTAACACCTGGCCAGGCACGGTGGCTCATGCCTGTAATCTCAGCACTTGGGGAGGCTGAGGCAGGCAGATCACCTGAGGTTGGGAGTTCAAGACCAGCCTGACCAATATGGAGAAACCCCTTCTCTACTAAAAATACAAAATTAGTCGAGCGTGGTGTGCATGCCTATAATCCCAGCTAATCAGGAGGCTGAGGCAGGAGAATCACTTGAACCAGGGAGGCGGAGCTTGCAGTGAGTTGAGATTGTGCCATTGCACTCCAGCCTGGCAACAACAGCGAAATTCTGTCTAAAAAGAAAAAAATAAAATAAAAATAAAAATTCCAACACCTGAAGGAAAAAAAAATTGAGAATGACACTATCTTCCATAGCTTACTTGTTCTTTTCTTAAATTCTATTCATGGGTCCACCATTATCCTAGTTTTCAGACTCAGAATTCCAAAGGCATAATTTTTCTTATTTTCCACCTGTTGTTCTTTTGATATTTACTTTGAAATATTTCTCAGGCCTTTTTTACATCTTCTTTCTACCATGGATAAGGCTGTTGTCATATCCTGCATAGATTATCATGACATTCTTTTTTCACTGTAGGTAGCCAGTCAGACATGAACAGAGCAAGAGAGGGCTCCCCACCACCCCCCAACACACACAACAGGACACGAGTGGCAGACAGTCATCAGGTGATGCTCAGGTGGTTGTTAACTGTCTCTCTGAAATAATAACTGTTTGCAGCCAGAGCCAGGGAAAGGCGGTCTCTCAATAAACAGCAACATGTAACTGAAACTGGTGGTCAGCAGCTTCCCAATAAGATCTCAGGAGCTGGGAAAGTGGGCGCATGCATGTGCACTAAGAGGCAAAAATGGCAGAGTTCAAATGGTATATGACCTTCTAGGGGCATTCTATTGGTCAAAGAAAAACGCCTCAAGTGAGCATGTGTACAAACTCAGAAAACGCTGTGCATGCAGCCCTTCCCAAGTGCTGGCAGGCCACTGCACATTCAGAGAACTCATCCCAAGGGAAGAATCAGGGCAAAGGGACTCAACCCCCTGGAAGCATGCTGACGTATACAACCCCAAGTCAAAGTCAAACAGTGCACTTGATCTCTCAAGTCGCTGGCTTGGCTTTCTTCCAAATGTACTTACTTCATTTCATTCCTGCTCTATCTAAAACTTTTTAATAAACTTTCACTCCTCCTCTAAAACTTGCCTTGGTCTCTCTCTCTCTCTCTCTCTGCCTTATTCTCCTTGGTTGAATTCTTCTGAGGATAAAAGAATTGAGGTTGCTGCAGATCCATATGGATTCACTGCCAGTAACACTTGTATCTGGTTTCTTAGCCTCTAATATTTTTGCTCTTCATACGCTTATACTCTGAAATCAAAAGCCTCAAAGTGCTAAACTGAATAAGTGACAATTTTCATCATCATAAAGCTCCCTATTGCTAGCCTAATCAACTTTATAAGTCTTTGCTTGGCAATCAAGGAACATCATGACCTGCTCAACTTAACTCATTAGCTATACTATACATATAGATGCAATATATTTAGCTATTTAAAAATACTCCCTATTTTTAAAACCCTCACTTCTCTTCAGGTTGTTCATCATATTTCTCTTACCTGTTGATCTACTTGTTATCTTAAAGATTTAAAAAAATATTTACTCCTCATCTAACCCCCCTTGGTACTTTATAGAACACATATGATGCTTTCTATCCATTGCCTGGCATTATAGTTTTATCTTGTAAGTCATGTTTTCCTGAAGGAACTGTTTTGCCCAGAAATACATGATCCATTTCATAATGGCTTCTGTAGTGTATTGCACAACATAAATATTAAACGAATTATAGAATTAAAACTTTTTTGTGGTTTTCAAAACTTCTCCTTGACATATAGAGTAAAAGTTGCACCTAACCTTAAGTGTTTAAAACTGAGTTGAGAAGTAGAGTGAGAATTCACCAGGTAAGGGATATACCCACAGACACAAGCTCACACATTCACCCACATATACACAAGGCAAGAAAAAGAAAAAGAAAAAGAAATTAATTGGGTACAAGGCAAAATGTGATCTAAACTCAAGTCAGCTAACTGAAGAAACGAGTGCAATGGTGAAAACTGAAGGTGACATGGAACAGACAAGAAGGCAATGGAACAGACAATCCCTAGTTCAACCAGGGCTTCAAACTAAGTGAGAGGAAAGACAGAAGAAAAGGACACATAAGGTATCACCTTTTAAGAGATAGTAGTGAGTTTCAAGGATCTCACTTATTTTCAAGCTGAAAATACAGTATCAGATGTCAAAGTGAGTAAAGGATCCCCAGTTTGGGGTGTAGAGATACATACCCATCTAAAAGGGGAGAAATTGTGTTTTTTTTTTAATTTAAAGATTTAAAAATTAATTTAAAAATCAGGACCTATTCGTTTTGGAATTGTGCTTTCAGAAACATTTAACTTTTCTCATTAAAGTGGTGTAGTTTTAGATAAGAGCATTAAGAAATGTTTTAAGGTCTGTCTTCTCACCTTTCTACCCCAAAATCCTTTTTAGAGATCAAAGAAAGAATAATGCATTTCCTGCCTTTGATGAAAAACATGCTATTGCTTTGTCATCACATAGACAAAGAACATTAGATCAAAATGATTGGGAGCAAATCCCTCTGGACAGCTGCCATGTCAAAACTGATATACTTTGGCTTTGATGACAGAGACAGAGAGTTAGAGAGAGAGAGAGAAGAAGGGAGAGAGAAGTAAAAAATAATCATCATCACTAAAAGTTCTACATATTTCTAGCTATCATTTAGATACATAATGACTAATTATTATGAAGCAAAAATTTGCAAAATTAACTTTTATATATTATGCATATGGGATAAAAGTACTTCAAATCCTCAAAAGAAATCATATACTTGGTTTTGTAACTCAAAATGGAAAAAGGATATTATGATAGGTCATTCTATATAAAAATTTATATCATCTTTATGCTTCTTAGATATTCAATCAATAAATCAGTTATTTTTGATGGCATATTGTCCAATAGTGCAAAGTAAGGACCCAATGTAATAGTAAAATTGTGATACAGCAGAGTAGCAAATGAAGCCCTGGTTCCAAACACATTAGTTTTTTTTGTTTGTTTGTTTGTTTGTTTTTTTGTTTTGTTTTGTTTTGGCTTCTTTAACAAAGCTGGGAGGAAAAAACAAGATAAAAAATAAAAGTTGTTGAGGTACTTAGGTTAGCCTGTAAGTAATCTTTAATATTTTATGTAATTATTTTCAAAGTAAAATTTTTTATAGGTCTAAGCTTCAGAGACAAGAAAGAAAGTGTTAGAATATGATGTTGCATGTAGAGGAATAAAATTTGTCTATTAAAAAGATTTTTTTAGGATTTAAAGGAAATCCACTTGATAATTTTCTACATGTAGGAAAATCACTTTTGAAATTGCTGTTTTTTCATCTTTTTCCACTTTTTCCTAAAAGGAGGTCAAATTAAAACAAATAACAGAGCATGCACTTATTTTGTATTTTGAGAAAATAAAATCATAATTTGAGAAGAAAAACCCTCCAGTGTGAAGATGTGAAGATTCAAGGTGCAAGGAATTAGCAGGGCAAGTACAATGGAGTGGAATAATTAGAGAAAGCTGGTAATTAAACGCTTCTGATGACTGAAGAGAAGAGAAGACAAAAGCCGGCTGGTAATGTATGCTTGGCCTCTCTGCAGCTACAGGATACAGCACAGAATAGAAGGGCTTAAAATCAGAGCTGAAAGTCAAAGGGTTACTGTTTCTAAGAAGCATTCATGTAAATAGGGCTTGGAACCTAGTTATAGGTGCAAAAGTAAAATACTTTGTTAACATCTAGTTTAAGTTACATATTGTGTAAAAGCTTTTGAGACTTATTACAAAGTTTATGTAGGCAAATAAATTTCTTAAAATATATTCTCCAGATCATATTTGTATTAATATTTTAATGTACATATCACTAATATTTACAACATTGCTTTAGAGGATATTAAGCATAAGTAGAGTGCTATTCTCTCAATTTATTCATACTTATGTGAAGCTTAACTTGTCATCAGGGTGACTTGACTCAGAGTATTCCATTCATTGAAGGTAGTTTGCTCAATTTGCAGGACTACAGCTTAAAGGATAAAGAGCCAGGCTTGCAGATCCAAACTTGTTAACTGTTGGCATGCATTCAGAGGAATTTGTGACATATTTGGAGAAGTAAACGAAAGAAGCTTGAAATACTTATCATATTAGCAGGAGAACTTATTGTCAGTTCCATTTATTTCTTCAAGAAATACTTACCGAGAGCATTTAATGTACCAGAAAGTGTTCAACTCTGTAGAAGCGGCACTGAATGAAAGTTGACTAAAACCTGCGCCCTCAGGGGTCTTGCTTTCCACATGCTGAAGAGTGGAATTTAAACTTAATTTTGAACATCAGAGAAGAGGGCAATCCATCAGAACTAGAAGAGGTAGATAAGGTTTTAGAAGATAAAGGAGAAGGCAATAAGCAAGGAACTCCAGAAACAAGAACGATAACTGAGATGATTAAGAAATGGTGCAAGTTGGAAATGAGGGAGTAAGAGCCTCAGGTAGAAAAGGTAGCAGATGAGGAAGTGCCTGGGAAATCGAGCCAAATGATGGCAACGCTGATGCAAAATAAACCAGAGTGCAATTTTGATATTAATTTCACACAATTATAAAATACTAGAATGAATATTTAAAAAACAGTTTAGAATGAATGACATCGAATATTACAGGGAAACTAAATGTACATATATTTTAAATAGAAAACAAACATATTCCAAACATTAAATAAAATGCACATTTGTAAGAAATTTAACATTAAGTTTATACTATTATTTTAATACAAAGTATCAAAGAGTCTCAATTTGTCTCAGTCCAAAATTAACAGTAAAAAGTATACATATGAATAATTTAAATAAACAGGCTGGTCTCGAAGTCCCAACCTCAGGTGATCCGCCCACCTCGGCCTCCCAAAGTGCTGGGATTACAGGCATGGGCCACCGTGCCAGGCCTAAAAAAATCATCTTTTCAAATAACGATTTTGGTAGGCCTATAAATATATAAAGCAAAGCTACCTCTCCAATTTTGAAAATTTTAAGAATTTTTAAAGTTTATTTTACTTTGATTCCTGAGAAATCTTTTGAGTAAGCAATTTTTTTTTGTATTACTGCTTTTTGTATTGTCAAAGCATATACTCCCTATGCATTTTTCATGCTTAAAATTAATGGTTAAAATATTGGATAGCTGAATAAATCGATCTTCAATGTATAAATTGAATATCTTCGGAGATAATTTACTCACGTGTAAAACACATTGATTACGGTATTTGGTAAATTTCACATGTAAGAACTAGAGATGAAAGTTCAGGGCTTGTCTCTAAATTGTGAGGCTTGGACTTTTGTATGTGCTTCCTGTATTTTTTCAGCCTTTGCTTGTAAAACAAAGAACACCTGGAAAAGCTGTCAATTAACTAGCTGTATTAATTGATGCAGGAAAACTCAAATGTTCAGTCCCTGAATCTACTCTGAGGATTTATATTATTTGAATAGTTTATATGCTTCTATGACACTAGACGTTGGCTCTGGTAGTGGTCTTCAAACTTTACTTTTGTTTGGAAGTCGTCTAATACAATTTTGAAAATATATGTCTTCCTTTGCACACTTTTAAGTTGATCTCTAAAATTTATTATTAGATTTTAAAAATACAGAGCATATGATTTCAAGTGTATTATAAATATTGAGATTTTAATATAAAGCTGTAAAATCTCAATATTTATAATACACTTGAAATCATACTCTGTATTTTAAGAATACAAACTTTTAACAGGCTTTTTAAAATAAATGCATACAATGAATCTAAGAATCATAATGATTTGGTATTCACCAACATCCACATTAAAAATACATGAAATCTCTTCCTTAGCAGCTGGAAAATTTACTTGGCCCTTTGTCCACTCGAAGTCATAATTTACATTCTACTTCCCTACACTTTTGTAATAATATACTGTTTATTTTTATCATTGAAAGTTGTATTGACCATCTATAGAGTTCTCTGCAACAAAAATAACGTATATATTTTGAAATTTTAAAATAATTTACTTCTTATGATAATAAGACTCTATATAAACTTTTTCACGACTGAATTGCAATAATAGTTATTAGTAGTGCACAATATTTTGAATTCTGTAAAAATCAAAAGCAATATTATTGGAAAGAGTTCTCTAATAAAATTGGTTGTGAAAATGTTGTATATTTCTTTGACGGAAGCTTTACAGACATTATTATTTAATTTTATCTTTATTTGATGATCTGGAGGTTTTTATAACTTTAGGGGATGCAACATAGTGAGATGGGTAGGAAACAGATACCTCCTTTCTCTTATAAACTGAAACAAAGGGCCGTTACCAGCAGTGAGATGGGCAAGGAGACCCATGGCAGAGAAGATCTCAAGCAGATTGGGTTTAGTAAAATCCACCAAAAGAAGTTGGATTATGTGAACCAAACTCTTAAATTCTCCTTTTGCCATATGAAGTTTCCTGTCTTTGGAGTATTTTACCCTCTAGTTACTGATTGATTAACCGTTTAATTTTCACTTTCCCTGTTGTCCATGTGGTTGTTAATCACAGGGAAGTGAGTTTCAAAACTGCAGTTCCTGTGATGTTACAGAGAAGGACTATACCTATTTTTAAATTTATTTTTAATGTTTAATTTTTATTTTTTTAGCAACGGGGTCTCGCTCTGTTGCCCAGGCTGGAGTGCAGTGGAGCAATCATAGTTCACTTCAGCCTTGAACTCCTAGACTCAAGTGATCCTCCTGCCTTAGTCTCCCAAGTAGCTGAAACTACAGGTTCCACCATGCCCAGCTAATTTCTTTAATTTGTAGAGATGGAGTCTTGCTATGTTGCTCAGGCTAGCCTCAAACTCCTGGCCTAAAGCAGTCCTCCCATCTCCGAAATACACCTGATATTTTAAAATGTGGTGGTTTTCATTCAACACTTCTGGTTCATATTTGAAGATTTAAAATAGATTAATATTTTTCTTAAATATGACAGCAGAAAAACATTTGTTTTAGCAGGAAACCTGAACATTTATTAAGCCATCTATAATTTTGCATGCAGAAATATTATGCTATTTCTTATAAGTAATGCTAGAATTTTAAATATAGTAAACAGCTGTTTAGCTGTAGCTATGGTTCTTGGATCTTTGTATGATATTTTCATTACCTACTTTATTTTACTGGCCTGTATTGCCCCTTAATCCCCCATCTCTATTTTTCCATTGCTGTAACATTATTAATAATGTCTACTCACCTTACAGAACACTGTGAAGTCTCATTGATTCATCTAAGTTCTAAAACACTTTCAGTGTCTTGGAAAGAGATTTCATTTAAATGAGGCTTGCTTTTCCTACTTGTGTCTTATTCCAAAGTTCAACCTGATCAATATGCCTCTAGAATCCACACAAATTCCCAATGTGTTCGTTGAAATGTTAAAGAAAGTTTGCACACTGACTATTGCTCGTGGTGGGGGCGGGGGGGAATAATGCAGAAAACCCAATAGCTTTTAAATGTGTACAGGTATAGAAATAGCTAATGATCCTGAAGTTAGTATTGTTGTTTAGAAAATAAAATATGAACAGTTAAATGCCAACTAATGTAGTTTACAGTGAGCCTAACTTTTAAACCTTTCTTTCCTTTTATATGGCTTTTACTCTATCCTGTTCCTCCCAATACTCATGTAAAAGTCTATTAATAAGCAGATTGTAAAGCAGATAAAAGCTTCTTTACTTACCCAACAATCATTCTTACTTTCCCTTGGGTTTATTAATTTGCTGAGCTAGAATGGAACAAGTGTTATCAAATACAACTTGATTTTATTTTGTTTAAAGAATGGCTGTATTTGCAAATTAGCATGTGGGCATACTTGCTTATGGGTATTGTTCTTTAAATTTTAAAGTTAACTCTTAGAATATTTGTGCATGCTTTTAGGTTTATGTATCAGAAACAAATAATAATTTTCTGTAGAACTCTTACTAAACGAGGAGGAAGGCAAACACAAAGATAGATAAATAAAGCATGATTCTCTGCATTATTTACAAGACAGTGTGTCAATGTGTCACTGAAGACACAGTCTAGATATGAGTTCTAGTGGTAATAGTCATTACTGTCTGGCAACCAATCTCCTTATAAATAAGATAAAAATTGAATCAAGTTGATAACATTAAACACAAAGAAGACAAAGACAGAGGCTAGTAATAAGCAGCTATTGGCAATATGAGAACATTTTCAACTGAGGGATTTTCAGTTATTAAAATACTGCACAAATAAATGTGCAGATAAAAAGAATGAGATAAGCAGTAATAACAGATGACAAATTTTACATATTTTATTAGTAACTATGCAACAATGACTATTTTTCACCTTCTTTATCTCATCTTTTTAACTAGTTGATGCATTGTTTCTGTCTTCACTGGAAAGGATAAATGTTTATTACTGTGAGGAAGGATTTCCACTTTTGCTGTATTTTTAGCTCTGATCACTGCCAATGGCACCAGAAGCCTGCCGTGACAAATCCTGATATAATACATTTGGTACCATGATCTCTTGTTTTCCCACCAAGAAAAATTCACTAGCACTAATTACAGCCAAACACTGAAGTCTTCTTTGAAGTCTGTGAGATGGAGATGAATGGATTACAAGTATGGCTTGTCTGTGACAATCCTGGTTATGCCTGTTGAACAAACATAATAATAATAGATCCTCCTTTTACTCTGAGAAGTATCCTAATTTGGGTGATAAATGATATAATCATCCTACTTGTAGGTGCTAAAAGAATTACATCTGTCCTGAGAAAATTTAAATTATTTAGAAATTAATTTTTCACATATTATAAAATATGCGTATTTGTTGAGCAATTAAAATACATACTAACTATGTTCTAATTAGTTATCTTGGTCTATTCTAATAATTTGAATAATCAGTTTTGATTTATTCACATATGCATATAAACTCTAAATGGTGAGTTACCTTAGATCACGAAGTAAGCCACCACACGTTAGGAAACAAACTATTGTTAGGTGTCCAGTGGAAAATTTTTCATTTTTAATATTCAAGAAAAGTCATAACCAGGAAACTCATTTTGTTAATACGTGTATGGCAGCTTTTTGAGATGTATAAATTTACATTTCTTGTCTTCTAAACAACACCAAGCTATGTGCTCATCTGTTAAAAGGAATTTTTATTATTTATTTATTTGATCCACAATTGCTGCTATATTTTTCTCCCAGAATATTATGCATTTTGTTTTATATTTGAGAGAGTAGGAATTGAGTAGATCTTGCTAACCATTTTATATTTGGTTTGGAGAACAGTATCTGACAAAGAAATGTCCATTAAATGTTTTAAATGAAGGTTGAAGGAAAGTATCATAAACATCACATTCTGATTGACCCTGGGGTATAATGAATCTGTATTTATACCTAAGAAGCTCTCGGGGACATTGAACTTTTATCTCTCCAGCATAGCACTTTGATAAGCCCATAGGCTCTTAGTAGTGTCAGCTTGGTTTAGAATCTTTGCTGTCTCACTTCTTTTTTTTTTTTTTTTTTTTCTGAGACGGAGTTTCGCTCTTCTTGCCCAGGTTGGAGTGCAATGGCGCGATCTCGGCTCACCGCAACCTCCACCTCCCAGGTTCAAACGATTCTCCTGCCTCAGCCTCCTGAGTAGCTGGAATTACAGGTATGCACCACGACGCCCAGCTGATTTTGTATTTTTAGTAGAGATGGGGTTTCTCCATGTTGGTCAAGCTGTTCTCGAACTCCCGACCTCAGGTGATCCACCCGCATCAGCCTCCCAAAGTGCTGGGAGTACAGGTGTGAGCCACTGCACCTGGCCTAGAATCTTGGTTGTCTCACTTCTTAGAGATGTAGCTGTTGGCAAATCGTCCTGTTTAAGCCTTGATTTTCCTATCTTTAAGGCAGAGTAGTTGGAAGAATTATGTACTGAAATGCATGTTAAAAGCTAAGCATTGTGTCTGGCATATTGCAAGTTTTCGATGGTGCCTGTTTTGTTATAAATCTTATTTTATCCTCTGATTTGATTCTAGTGGGAGTATCTCACATCACCATAAAAAAAATCTGAGTTGATTTTAGTGCTTGTTTCTCTTAATTCCCATGGGGTGAGCTAATGTCAGGAGCTTTCCAAAAGTAAAACCGCCGTATTTGGCAATAAAAATAGAGTAGCAAGTTAAATTTAAATTTCAGATCAACAAAGAATTTGTTGGTATAAACGTGTTCTGTATTTTATCAGGCTACTCTCTTCTAAAGTCTACTTCAACATGCTATAAAATCCTCTAGTTATAATCTCTATGAAGAATTGGACCCATAATGGGTCAGACTGGGAGAAAAAAATTAGAAGAGAGCTTAGTTGCTTATTTAATTGAATATAATATTATATAAAAATAAGTGATGTATTTATTTAACTATTAAGATGGAATCACTGTAATAATAAATTGATTTAAATAGACAATATATTATGAAATGCAGCAGTGCTATACAGCACAGCATTAGAAAATTGGAAACATAAAAAAGAAATCAGGTCTGTTGTTACCGTATGTTGGTAGCTAAAGAGATAAGTATTTCTAAAAAGTACTATAGAAGATCTATGTATATGATCAAGACTTAAAGAGGTCCTTCAAAAATGAAGACTATATAAAGAATTCTTAGAATAAACAAAAGCTGAGGGAGTTTATCAACTGTAGACCTGTCTTGAAAGAAATACTAAAAAGCATCTTTCAAGTTGAAACAAAAAATAAACTTCAACATGAAAATATATGAAAGTATAAAACTTCTTGGTAAAGATAAATTTGTAGACAAATACACAATACTATAATACTGTAATGGTCATGAGTAATCACTTATGTTTTTCTTAGAAGTTAAAAACCAAAAGTATAAAAAATAAACATAAATATAAAAAATGTTAAGAAACATATAATATAAAAAGTTGCAATTTGTGACCTCAATAACATAAAGTGTGAGGGGAGAAGTAAAAGTTCAGAGTTTTTGTATGCAGTTGAAGTTAATTTTTCTCAGCTTAAAGTAAGTTATTATAACTATGAGTTGTTTTCTGTAAGCCCCACGGTAACTACAAAAAAAAAATCTATGAAAGACACACAAAAGAAAATGAGAAATAAATAAAGGCATGTCACTGAAAAAAAAACGATAAACAGCAAAATAAATGATTTCCTATCTGATATGGTTTAGATTTGTGTCCCTGCCCAAATCTCATGTCAAATTGGATGAGGGGCCTTGTGGAAGGTGACTGGATCATGGGGGCAGATTTCCATCTTGTTGTTCTCATGATAGAGAGTGAGTTCTCACACGATCTGATGGTTTAAAAGTGTGTGGCAATTCCCCCTTTGTGTTCTCTCTCTCTTACTCTACCATGGTAAGATGTGCTTGCTTCCCCTTTGCCTCCCGCCATGTTTGTAAGTTTCCCAAGGCCTCTCAGTCATGCTTCCTGTTAAGCCTCTGGAACTGTGAGTCAGCTAAACCTCTTTTCTTACCCAGTCTCTGGTAGTTCTTTCTAGTAGTGTGAGAACAGACTAATAGACTATTAGTATTACTCTAAATTTAAATGGATAAAAGCCTCTCAATCAAAAGACTACAGTGGCCAAATAGATTTAAAAACAAAACAAAACAAAAACCAAGAAGATCCAATATATGTAGTATACAATATACAAGAGACTCACTTTAGATAGGCTGAAATTTAAAAAAAAAAAAAAACTGAGAAAGATGACCCATGCAAATGGTAACCAAAAGAAAGCAGGGCAGTTATATCAGAAAAAAAGAGATTTTAGGTTAAAACTTGTCAAAAGAGGCAAAGAAGGCCATTATATCATGATAAAAGTGTCAGTTCACCAGGAAGATATAAAAATTGTAAATATATGCACATCTAGTGTAAAAGCACTTAGTTATACAAAACAAATATTGACAGAACTGAAGGGAGAGATAGATAGCAACCTACTAATAATAGGATATTTCAATACCCTTCTGTCAATAATGAATAGAACATCCATACCAAGCAGCAGCAAGCAAACAGCACTTGAACAACACTTGAGACCAAATATACCTAACACATTTACAGAATATTGCATCCAACAGCAATAGAATACACATCCCTCTCAAGCACACACAGAATATTCTCCAGAACAGAGCACATGTTAAGTCACAAACCAAGTTTTATGAAATTTAAGATTGAAATCATACCAAGTATCTATTTGTGTGATGATGGAATGAAACTAAAATCAATAGCAAAAGGGAACTGGAAATTCACAAATATGTCCAAATTAAACAACAAACTCTTGAATAATCAACAGGTCAAAGAGGAAATCAAAAGGAAAATTAGAAAACACCCCCAGAGAAATGCAAATGAAAGCACAACATATTAAAGCCAATGGGATACAGCAAAAGAAATACTAGGAAGGCAGTTTATTGCAGTAAAAACTTACATTTGAAAAGCAGAAAGATTCCACACAAACAATCTAACTTAGACTTCAAGAAACTAGAAAACTAAGAACAGACTAAGCCGAAAGTTAGCAGGGGGAAGGAAATAAGACGACTAGGGCAGAATAAGTGAAATACAGGGTTGAAAAAATAATCTCTGAAACTAAAAGTTTCTTTTTTAAAAGATCTACAAAATTGGAAAACCTATAGCTAGAGCAAAAAACAAAAAAGAAAGAAGACCCAATTAAAAAATCAGAAATAAAAAACAGACGTTACAATGTATGACTCATTAAGAAACAATAAATCTGAACTCTTATAACTCAAAAGGAGATTGAATCATTAACCAAAATCTTCCCAATAAACAAAGCCCGGGACCTGGTGGCTTCACCAGATAATTCTACCAAACATTTAAAGAAGAATTAACATCAACACTTCACAAACTCTTGCAAAAAAACTTGAAGAGGAAGGACTACTTCCAAAATAATTTTATGAGGATAGCATTACCCTGATACCAAATCCAGACAAAGACATTACAAGAATAACAAAACAAAACAAAACAAAATTACAGGCTAATATTCCTGATGAGTATAAATGGAAAAATTCTCAACAAAATAGTAGCAAACCAGACGGGCTCCAAGATGGCTAAGTAGACATCTTGTACTCACCTCTTCTGTAAAAAGGAGACTAATTAGCGAGTAGGTAATCACATTTTCAATAATCATTGGATAACACTGGAATTCAATAGGGATGTGACAGGAAACACCTAAAGCGAAAAAGGAGAGGGAAGTGAAGCAGCCTGCTTGGCGGGGATCAGCTATGAGCTTGGAGAGACTCCCCAGTGTGGGAAAAGGATAAGTGAAGTACTCCTCAGCGGTTGAAATTCCCACTGTGAACTGCAATACCAGCCACTAGAGAGCCCCTTAACCTTCACAGGCTCTGAAACTAACATAGGAAACTGCCTGGAGACTGGAGACTAAGCAATGGCACTGCTCCAGAGAGGGAGCTCATGCTGTGTCCCACTCATGCTGTGTCCAAAGTCTTACGCAGCTAGAGTAAAGTACCATTTTGAAAGCCCAGCTCTCAACAGACTGCACTCTGTCCTGAAGCCCAACAGTGCTTGCATCTCCACATCCTTGGACCCCGACCAACATTCCCTACCTGGAGCTACACTGTGGCTGATTGCTGTCAGTGGGGCCAAAGTGCAGGACATTGCCTGCAACCCTGCTGCCTCCAGCAGTGGAGCTACTACATTCTATATCCCCATAGCTGTGCTGCCAGGCCTGAAGCATGATAAATTGTGGGCTGCCACTGCCAGGGCTGAAGCACAAACAAAGTGTGGGCGGCCACTGCTGGAACTGAAGTGTGAGCTGAGCAAGAGCCACCACCACTGGGGCTAAAGCACGAGTGAAGCTCATGTTTCCCATCTACTTGCATACAGCTGCTGCCACTGAAAGAAACCGCACCCTCCCCGGGAGCAGGGCCACAGCACAATTGCTGCAGCCCCCAACCTAAGCATTTCACCAGGGGACTGTAAATCACTCTGCACCTTCCTACTGCAGTCACTGACTATACACACACCTGGAGGAACTGAGTACAAGCCTTACTGGCTTGGCTTTGATTCCACAGCCAGTACCAGAGCACACAGTCCAGGGGCCAGGGGATTGCCTAGCCAGTCTACTGTTGTTAGCATTTGAGCACTTCTCCATGGGGCCTGAAGTTGGGCCTGACCACTCCGCTGCTACCACCACAGTTGGCACCTACCTGCATGTACCAGTTGTGGGCCTGAGACTGACCCACTCAGCCCATTGCAGTAATCACCAGCACCAGTGCTCACTGCTTCCGACCCAGAAGATTGTTTCCTACTGCTACTGTCATCATCCATGCCACACCTGCTGCGCAGGGGTGCAAGAACTTGTCCACCCACCTGGCTTGCTGCTGCCACTACAGGCATCTGAGCAAGCCAACTGGAGTTCTCAAAATCATTTTGCCTGGTCCCACTAACACCAGTACAGTGTTTGCCACCCTGGAGCTTAAGGGCAGATAGGCATTCTCAGCCTACCAGTGCCACCACTGGGCCTCAAGCACTGGCCAACTTTGTGTCCTGGTCCCCAGAAAAACATCACCACAGCCTCTACTAATAACTATACCCTAAGACATCAAGGAAATTACAGATGTCACTGACTCTTTACAGCCAAAGGAATTATACAGAGACTACATTACTGCACGCACCTGGAATCAAAACCAAAGTACCATATTCAAATAACAAGATAGACATATGTTCAGCAAAAAGTCCTTGCCTAAGTATGCAAGTTCAAAACACTGGAGGAATCCACTATTAAATCCGTGTGCAGATACCAACATAAGGACACATGAAACATAAAAAGATAAGGAAATATGACACCTTTAAAGGAAGACAATAATTCTCCAACAAAAGATCCCAGCTAAAAATACTTGCAAAATCCTGGAAAAATCATGTATTTTTTTCTTTTTCTTTTTCATTTCCCCTTCTTTTCAGAGGTGTTGAATGGAAAAACAATTAAAAATATTGATGTTAAAGAAGTTCAGTGGAATATAAGAGAATACTGGAAAACAATATTTTAAAAGTCAGGAAAACAATTCAGGATATAAATGAGAAACTTACCAAAGAGATAGAGATCATGAAAGAGAACGAACTAGAAATTCTGTAACTGAAGAATTAATTTAAAAAATACAAAATATATTTTAAAGCTTCAATAATAGACTAGATCAAGCAAAAGAAAGAACCTGAGAACTTGAAGCCAGGTCTTTTGAAATAACCCAATCAGAAGAAAAAGAAAATAGAATAGAAAAAAAAAACTGAACAAAACCTTCATGACATAAGGGATACAATAAAGTGACTAAATATTTGAAATTTTGGTATCACAGAAAGCAAAAAGAAAATAAAAGGCTTAGAAAACCTATTTAACAAAATCATAGACAAAAATTCCCAAGTCTAGCAGGAGATTTAGACACATAGATATAGGAAGCACAGAGGTTCCCAAACAGATAAAATTCAAAAAGGGTCTTTTTCACAGCACATTATAGTTAAAATGTCAAAAGTCAAATAAAAAGAATTCTAAAAACAGCAAGAGAAAACATCTATTCACTTGAAAAGAAACTCCCATCAGATTAACAGTAAATTTATCAGCAGGAATCTTATAGGCCAGGAAAGAATGAGATGATATATTCAAAATGCTGAAAGAAAAAAACAATCCTAGCCAGAGGTACTGCACCCAGCAAAGCTATCCTTCCTAAATGAAGAATAAATAAAGTCTTTTGCAGACAAGCAAAAGCTGAGGTAATTCATCATCAATAGATGGTGAATTCCTAGAGAATTCATCATCAATAGATGGTGAATTCCTAGAGAATTCATCATCAATAGATGGTGAATTCCTAGAGAATTCATCATTCTCTACAAGAAGTGCTTAAAAGAGTAAGGGAGTCCTATACCCAGAAGTAAAAGGATAATATCTACCACCATGAAAACACGTGAGAGGATAAAACCCACTGGTAGAGCAAACACACAAGCAAGGAAGAGAAAAGCCTCAAAAATTACCATACAGAAAACCACCACACCACAATGATAAATAGTAAGATATACAGAAGGAAAAAAAATTAAAAATAACCAGAAATTAATAAAATAACAGAAATAAATATCAATAATTACTTTGAATGTAAATAGATTAAACTTTCCTCTTAAAAGACATAGACTGGTTGGGTGGATTTTTTTTAAGTGAGCCAACTGTATGTTGCCTACAAGAAACTCATCACATCTATAAAGACAGATAGAATGAAATAAAAGGGATGGAAAAAGGTATTCCACACAACAGGAAACCAAAAGCAAGCATGAGTAGCTATATTTATATCAAATAAAACAGGCTTTAAGTCATACACAGTAAAAAGGAAAAAGATCATCATGATATCATGATAAAGGGATCAGTTCAGCAAGAGGATATGACAATTCTCAACATATATGCACCCATCACTGCAGCTCCCAAATATATGTAGTAAATAGTATTAGATTGAAAAGGTGAGATAGATTATAAAACAATTGTAGTTGAGAACTTCAACAACCCACACTAAGCATTAGACAGATCATCAAGACAGGAAATTCACAAAGATACACTGGATTTAAACTGTGCTTAGACCAAATAGAACTAACAGACATTTACAGAACATTTCATCCAACAGCTACAGGATATACATTCTTCTCATCAGCCTGGAACATTCTCCAGGATAGATCCTGTGATAGGACACAAAGCAAGTCTCAACAAATAAAAAATAATTGAAACGTATCAAATATCTTTTCAAACCATAGTGAACGATAACTAGAAATCAATAACAGGAGGAATTTTCAAAACTGTACAAATACAGGAAAATTAAACAACATGCTCCTGAATGACCACTGGGTAAAGAAACGAATTAAAAAGGAAATAAAACATTTCTTGAAACAACTGAAAATTAAAACACAATATACCAGGCCAGGCGCGGTGGCTTATGCTTGTAGTCCCAGCACTTTGGGAGGCTGAGGCGGGTGGATCGCTTGAGGTCAGGAGTTCGAGACCAGCCTGGCCAACATTGTGAAACCCCGTCTCTTGTAAAAATACAAAAAAAAAAAAAAAAAAATTGCTGGGCATGGTGGTGGGCACTTGTAATCCCAGCTACTTGGGAGGCTGAGGCAGGAGAATTCCTTGAACCCGGGAGGTGGAGGTTGTAGTGAGCCAATATCGCACCATTGCACTCCAGCCTGGGCAACAAGAGCTAAACTCCATCTCAAAAAACAAACAAACAAACAAAAAACCGCAACATACCAAAACCTATGGGATACAGAAAAAAGAGTACAGAAAAAAGAGCAAAGTTTGTAACAATAAGCATCTGCATCACAAAGTAGAAAGTCTTCAAATAAATGGTCTAACAATGCACCTCAAGAAACTAGAAAGGCAAAAACAATCCAAACCCAAAATGAAGAGAAGAAAAGAAATAGAAGAGGCTGAAGTAGAACTAATGAAACAGAGACTAAGAAACATTAAAAAAGAATAATTAAAACCAAAAATTGGTTTTCTGGAAAGATAAACAAAATGGATAAACTGCAAATTAGACTAACCAAGAAAAAAGAAAAAGACCCAAATAAAAAGAAAACCAGGAATGAAAAAGGAGACAATATAACTGATAAGCCAGAAATACGAAAGACCCTCAGAGACTATTATGAGCAACTATACACTAATAAGTTGGAAAACCTAGAGGAAAATAATACATTCCTGGATACAAACAACCTAAGACTGCATCAGAAAAAAATAGAAAACCTGAACATATCAATAACAATAATGATATTGAATCAGTAATAAAAAGTCTTCCAACAAATAAAAGCTCAGGGCTGGATGGCATCACTGCCAAATTCTACCAAACATTCAAAGAAGAACTAATATCAATTATTCTCAAACTCTAGCAAAAAATTGGAGTGGCGTGAATTCTGTCTAACTCATTCTACCAGACTAGAATTGTCCTGATATCAAAAACAGACAAAGATGCAACAAGAAAATAAAGCCACAGGCAATATGCCCAATGAACATAGATGTAAAAATTCTCAACAAAATACTAGCAAACTGAATCCAACAGCACAACAGCAATAACAACAACAAACTGCAGTGTGATCAAGTGGAATTTATCCCCGTGGTGCAAGAATGGTTCATGACAGGCAAATCTATAAACGTGATGCATCACATCAACAGTATGAGGAACAAAAAGCTATATGATCATCACAATAGACACAGAAAAAATCGATAAAATTTACTGTCCCTTTATCATAAAAATTCTCAGCAAACAAGGCATAAAAAAAAGTACCTCAATATTAAAAAAAGCTATATATGATAAGCTCACAGCTAACATTGTATTGAATGGGAAAAAGGTGAAAGTCCTTCCTCTAAGACCTGGAACAAGACAAAGGTGCTCGCTTTCACTACTCTTATTCAGTATTGTACTTGAAGCCCTATCCAGAGCATTTGGGCAGGAGAAAGAAGTAAAAGACATTCAAGTTGGAAAAGAGGAAGTGAAATTTTCTCTCTTTGCTGATGATATGATCTATTTAGGAAAACCTAAAGACTCTGCCAAAAACTTTGAACTGATAAATAAATTGATTAAAGTCACAGGATACAAAATCAACATAGAATAATCAGTAGTGTTTTATACATCTATAATTAGCTAGCTGAGAAAAAATCAGGAAAGTAATTCATTTACAATAGCTACAGAAAAATGAAATATCTAGTAATACCTTTAATCAAGGAATTGAAAATCTCTACCAGAAAACTACAATCCAGTAATAAAAAGAAATTAAAGAGCACACAAAAATTGGAAAGACACCCCATATTCATGGATTGTAAAAATTTATATCATTAAAATGACCATACTGCCCAAAGCAATTTACAGATTCAATGCAATTTTTACCCAACTACCAATGTGATTATTCACAGTATTAAAAAGAAATCCTAAAATTTGTATGAAACCAAAAACAGCCTTAGTAGCCAAAACAAGCTGAGCAAAAAGAGCAAAACTGGAGACATCACATTACCTGATGTTAAAATGTATTATAAGGCTATAGTAACAAAACAGCATGTTATGGTTATGTAAATAGACACATAGACCAAAGAAAGAAAATAGAGAGTTCAGATATAAATCCATGTATTTACAGCCAAATTGTTTTTGATAAATATACCAACTACATACTTGGTGAAACCATACTCTCTTCAATAAATATTGCTGGGTATATTGTATAGCCACATCCAAAATAATAAAACTGGGCCTGTATCTCTCACCATATGCAAAAATCAAATCAAAATGGATTAAAGTCTTCAACATAAGACTCAATACTATAAAACTACCAAAAGAAAACATAGGTAAAACACTTCAGGACATTGGTCTGGGCAAAGATTTTATGGCCTCCTCTAAACCAAGGACAAGAAAAATAAAAGTCCAGAACCAGGTGGATTCACAGCTGAATTCTACCAGATATTCAAAGAAGAATTGGCACCAATCCTATTGACACTATTCCACAAGATGGAGAAAGAGGGTATCCTCCCTAAATCATTCTATGAAGCCAGTATCACCATAATATCAAAACCAGGAAAGGACATAACCAAAAAAGAAAACTACAGACCAATACCCTTGATGAACATAGATGCAAAATTCCTCAACAAAATACTAGCATATCAAAAAGATAATCTACCATGATATAGTGGGTTTCATACCAGGGATACAGAGATGGTTTAACATCTGCAAATAATAAATGTCGTAAAACAGATAAACAGAATTAAAAATGAAAATCACATGATCATCTCAATAGATGCAGAAAAAGCATTCGACAAAATCCAGCATCCATTTATGATTAAAACTCTCAGCAAAATTAGCATACAAGGGACATGCCTCAATGTAATAAAAGCCGTGTATGACAAACTCACAGTCAACATAACACTGAATGGGGAAAAGTTGAAAGCATTCCCTCTGGGAACTGGAACAAGACACGGATGACCACTTTCACCACTTCTATTCAACATAGTACTGGAAGTCCTAGCCAGAGCAATCAAACAAGAGAAATAAATAAAGGGCATCCAAATCAGTACAGAAGTCAAACTGTCACTGTTTGCTGATGATATGGTTGTATACCTAGAAAACTCTAAAGACTCCTCCAAAAAGCTCTTAGAACTGGCAAAAGAATTCAGCAAAGTTCCCAGACACAAAATTAATGTACACAAATCAGTAGCTCTCCTATATAGTGACCAATCTGATAATCAAATCAAGATTTGATTTTTACAATAGCTGCAAAAATAAAAATAAAAACTTAGGAATATATCTAACCAAGGAGGTGAAAGTCCTCTACGAGGAAGACTACAAAACTCTGCTGAAAGAAACCATAGACAATACAAACAAATGGAAACACATCCCATGCTCATGAATGGGTAGAATCAATATTGCGAAAATGACCATACTGCCAAAAGCAATCTACAAATTCAATGCAATTCCCATCAAAATACCACCATCATTCTTCACAGAACTAGAAAAAAAATCCTAAAATTCATATGGAACCAAAAAAGAGCCTACAGACCCAAAGCAAGACTAAGCAAAAAGAACAAATCTGGAGGCATCACATTACCTGATTTCAAACTATACTATAAGGCTGTAGTCACCAAAACAGCATGGTAGTGGTTTTAAAATAGACACATAGACCAATGGAACAGAATAGAGAAACTAGAAATAAACCCAGATACTTACAGCCAACTGATCTTTGACAAAGCAAACAAAAACATAAAGTGGGAAAACGACACTTTATTCAACAAATGGTGCTGGGATAACTGACAAGCCACATTTAGGAGAAAGAAACCGGATCCTCATCTCTCACCTTATACAAAAATCAATTCAAGATGGATTAAGGACTTAAATATAAGACCCGAAACTATGAAAATTCTAGAAGATAACATCAGAAAAACCCTTCTGGAAATTGGCTTAGGCAAGAATATCATGACGAAGAACCCAAAAACAAATGCAATGAAAACAAAGATAAATAAAAGGGATGTAATCAAACTATAGAGCTTTTGCACAGCAAAAGCAACAGTCGGTAGAGTAAACAGACGACCTAGAAAGTGGGACAAAATCTTCACAATCTATACATCTGACAAAGGACTAATATCCTGAATCTACAACGAACTTCAAGAAAAAAACAAACAATCCCATAAAAAAGTGGGCTAAGGGCATGAATAGACAATTCTCAAAAGAAGTTAAACAAATGGCCAACAAACATATACAAAATGCTCAACATCACTAATGATCAGGGAAATGCAAATCAAAACCACAATGTGATACCACCCTACTCCTGCAAGAATGGCCATAATCTAAAAATCAAAAAATAATAGATTTTGGTGTGGATGCAGTGAACAGGGAACACTGTTACATTGCACTCTTTCTCCCTTCCCTCACGGCCATGTCAGAAGGTGCTTGCTCCTCCTCTGCCTTCCTCCATGACTGTAAGTTTCCTGAGGCCTCCCCAGCCATGCAGAACTGTAAGTCAAACTTTTAAAAAATATATATGTATATACACACACACATATATATATATAATGTATATGTTTTATTGTATATGCACAATGGAATATTATTCAACCTCAACAAAGAAGGAAATCCTGTCATATGCTACAACATGGATGAACCTTGAGACATTATGCTAAGTGAAATAATCCAGCCATGGAAAGAAATGCTATATGATTCCCCTTATATGAGGTATCAAACACAGTCAAACTCATAGAAGCAAAAAGTAGAATGATGGTTGCCAGTGGCAGCAGAGAGTGGGAAATGGGTTATTGCTTTTCAATGGATATAAAGATTCAGTTATGCAAGACGAAGAAGTTCTACAGATCTGATTTATAAAAATGTACCTATAGTTAACTATATGTACTGTACACTGAAAACAGTTGTTATGGGGGTAGATTTCATGTTATGTGTTTTGATCACAATAATAACAATAAAGAGACTTACAGGTGACAAGTGAAAATGATTAGGTCCCTTATTGTATTCTGTTCTGCTGCCTCTTTTCTAGGTAGAAGTGTCCTCTATTTGGATTCAGTGTATTTCACAGAGAATATTGGTTGATTAAATCTAACTATTGATGCTTTAATATTGAATAATCAAATATATATAACTACAGTACTTATAGCCATATAAAATCATTTGCCTACTAATGTAAAAGTCATGCTCTTGAGTTCCTACTACTCTTAGAACTGAGTAGCAGAAACTCAGTTCCAAATATAAAGAATATCAAAGCTGAAACCTTCCTATCACCTAAAGATGGAATAAATTCATGATGACCCAAAATATCAGTTTGGCTTTTATTGGCTTTATATTCTGGTCACATATGGCAATAATAGGTGTTTAATTTTCTAGTTTGACTTTAGTCAGTATTGCAACTTGATGGACATAAGTGCAAATAGACTCTCACTATTTAATCTGCATGATCCTAAAGAACATCGAAGAGCTGGGTGTGGTGGCTCACGTCTGTAATCTCAGCACTTTGGGAGGCTGATGCGGTGGATCACGAGGTCAGGAGTTCGAGACCACCCTGACCAACATGGTGAAACCCTGTCTCTACTAAAAATACAAAAATTAACTGGGCATGGTGGCGTGTGCCTGTAATCCCAGCTACTCAGGAGTCTGAGGCAGGAGAATCGCTTGAACTTGGGAGGTAGAGGTTCCAGTGAGCTGAGATCATGCCATTGCACTCCAACCTGGGCAACAAAGTGAGACTCTGTCTCAAAAAAAAAAAAAAAAGAAAAAAAATCTAAGAACCATTAATCTTGTTTAGAAAATAAGATGGTAAAAAAAATGTGTACCAAGCTGTTTCAAAGACTTTGAAAATGAAAATCCTAATGGATCAGCAATTTAATGCTCTTTTCTGAGCTTATAAACAATCACTATCTCCTCATATTCCAAAGACTATAAGGAGGACAATGTCATTAGTTGGTGTGACAAGAGTAATAGTCTTTGTCTCCAAGAAACACTTCTTGGATTAGAACACTGTTATCTATATTGCAAACACAAAATCCCTTTGATGGAAGGATTATGAAATGAATAATGGTCTTCAAATTTGGATATAAAATTGGACCTTAGGTTTATCTAGAGTTATTCTTAAAACTGACCTAGCAACGCATGAATAGGTTTTCTTCCTGTAATCTTAAAGAAAGAGTGGGAAGGGAAGTGAGGGAAGGTAGAAGGGGGATGAGGTCATAGTACAGAGAACTGAAAAAGAGGGAAGTAGCTTCAGTAACCAACTATTATAAAGACTATTTCAATCTTTGAGTTGCATGTTCGAGCATCTACAAAGGAGTTAAAAAACAACAAAATTATGCTTCGAGGAAATTCTCAGCAATTGTTAAAAGCACTGTCAGGTTACAATATGATACTAGATCTGAATTCCAACACTTCCCTCCACTAGCTGTGTGACGTTGGGAATATTACTAACTTGTCTAAGCTTGATTTTTTAAATGTAAAAAATGGAGTAATAAGAGTACTGACTTACTGGGTTATTGTTGTCATTAAATAAGATAATGCATGAAAAGTACAAAGTAAAGGCTCAACAAATCTCAGCTCTTAGAAGGAAGGGGATGCTGATGCTGATGATGATAATGATAACATTAGTGTCATCTTAGGCCTCAGGCTAAAAAGTAAAGATTAATATTAATACTTGCTCTTCTACTCACAGCGTGGTTAGTGGTATCTTGACATTATTTGTGTGTGTGTATATATATATATATATATATTATTAGGTTGTTGCAAAAGTAATTGTGATTTTTGTTATTACTTATAATGGCAAAAGCCACAATTACTTTTGTACCAACCTATATTTTCTCCATCTATAAGATTAGTTGCTATTATTGCAATTTTACAAAAGTGGGATATTTTAAAAATACAATGGCATATACTGTGGGAACAGTAGAACAATTAAAATCTTGAGACAAAACTTTATTTGTGATTGTTTATTCACCTTATTCTAGAACACAAGAAGGACAAAACTAATTTCTCAGTTAATCACTAATCTGTAGGGTTTGGACAAATGTAGTAGTGAAAATAAGCTTTTCCAATACCAGTAGAAACCATTCTGTCTTTTCTTCATTTGGATTTCTCTGTATTTGTCGAAACATTACAAAGTCCTACTTTAAATGCAATCTATTTACTAGCCCATAGACTGAGTGAAGTAATCCTGAACTGGGGACAGTCTTTTAGAATAGATAGGATCCTCCTTTCCTATCCTCCTGCTCTGAATCACTCCTGGAGGGAAACACACAGAGAAATCTTACTATGCTTCCTGTCTCACAAAAACTCCAGATTCTTAACGCTTGTCTATTTATCATTCTGTCATATGCCAGCATGTATACCTATCTTGCTCTCTGTACAAATGAATCCTGGTGTTCTACTTCATTCAATTAAAAAAGTATTTAATGATTGCCCACTATGTGTCTTTGCTTTGCATTAGATGCTACAGATAACATGGTTAGACATTATATAGAGTTCCTACTTATAACGAGTTTATAATATAAAAAGTGAGTATTACAGCCAAATATAATATTATAAATACAAGAAGGTTTTTAGAAGCGTGCAGAAGCAAAACCCAGCTTCAATTTGGGAATGAATAAGGTAGTAATTGAAACACTTGAGGAAGAAGTATCTGAGCTTATACTGAAGGATGACTCAGCCTGACTCAGATGAAACATGTGTGTTTTAAGGACATTGGAGTTTGTGGCAGACAGAGTTCCAGGCCAAGGAAATAGCATGCCTGAGGTTTCAGAGTTGAGAAAAACATGATATATTCAAGGAACCAAAAGAGCTAGTTGGGCTGGAACAGAGAAAGGCAGAGGGAAAGAAAGAATAATGAAAAGAAATGATGCTGAAGAGGACGAGTGTCAGGTCATGAAGGACCTTGTCTGCTGTATAAAGGAATTTGTATTTTATCCTACAAACAAGGGGGATTGGCCTTGCAAGATTTTATGTACTGGAGTGAAATGATCAGACTTGTGTTTAAGAATCTTCTGGTGGCAGAATGAAAAAATTAACTTGAGGGGGTCACAACTGAGGCCGGAAGACATGTGAGAAGATAGTGGTAACTGATCTGGATGAAAATAGTGGCCTGAATTAAGGGAAGTACTGTGAGGTCCGGTAGTGGGAAGGAAATGAGACAGGTATTTAGAGTCAGAGAAAGAATCAGATTTGGTAATTAATTAGGTCTAATAGATAGAGAAAGGGAGGCCTTAAATTCTAGCATGAGCTAGACATAACACAATGCTTTAGAGTAGGAATATTCTTAGCATTCAGCCAATGCTTTTCTTATTCTGAAAAGTCTTAAAAGTCTGTCAATGAAGATAGATAGATTTGAAAGTTCTAGCTTGCCGTGACATTTTTTGCGCTAGCCCTGGTACAGTGGCCAAATGTTTATTGAGCACCTGTTAGATATATAGATTAAGTCAGAATGACTGAGATCTCTTTCTCACAACAGTAACAGTCTTCTGAAAGACACTGACAACTAAGTTAGAGATGGAGCAGGATGAGTGTACAAAGGAGATATTCATGGAACTCTTGATAGGCATTTGCACGTAAAGAAGAGTGCCTTGTCCTAGCTATCTCAAGCAACTGCCACTTACTGTCAATCACATCTCCTGGAATTGGAATTGGACTTGGCTGCCCCATCTATCTCCATCTCTCCACAGTGAGCTCTGTTTAGTTTTTTTTATTATTATTATTTTTGAGACAGAGTCTCACTTTGTCACCCAGGCTGGAGTGCAGTGAAAAAATCATCATTCACTGCAGCCTTCACCTCCCCAGGCTCAGGTGATTCTCCCACCTCAGCCTCCTGAGTAGCTAAAACTACAGGCACACGACACCACAGCGAGCTAATTTTTGCAGTTTTCATAGAGATGGGGTTTTGCCATGTTGGCCCATCTGGTCTTGAAGTCCTAGACTCAAGTGATCCTCTAGCCTTGGTCTCCCAAATTACTGGGAGTACAGGCATAAGCCACTGCACCCGGACTGTTTTTGGTTCTTTCTGTACATCAAGTCCACTCTCTTCTCTATCTGCAAATAAGCTTCTTCTCTTATTTCTGCTTTTTCAAAACTTTGTCTTATCATGGTCCATCAAGGCCCTTCTGGATCTTTTTTTATAACATAAAGTACTTCTTGAGTGAGCTTTGTCAATCACCTCACCTCTCTGTATTTCTTTTATTAAAAATTGTAGAGAAGAGTCTCATAGTCCCATTTAACATTTCACATTCATTGGAACATCAAGGATCCTTGTAAAACTGATGTTTTGGCTGCCTTTGAGCCTTGTGCATACCCCCGGTCTAATTGTATGGCTGGGTTGAAAAAATAAAAGCATATTATAGCCACATGGTCCAGAATTTGACCATGACTGACAAGGATCTGTGCACAGGAAGTGTAGATGAAGGCATATGTGTAGCAGACTTTCTCAGGGTCAGGTTATTCAATACACAGCATGTCAGATTGAAGCAGAGCAGTAAGACAAATGTCCCAGAGTAGATGAGAATTCAGCTGATGCTTGATCAAAAAGAAGGAAGTAGAGAGGTGAAAGGGAAGGATGCACCATTAGGGATAACTTCAACTGCAAAAGCATTAAGGATTGAGAAGCAAGGAACCTTCAGGAAACAGCAAAGTTGGAATGGCTGATTGTTCTTCATTTCAGTCAGCTAAGGACATTTAAACCATTGATTATCACAGTGTTTCTCCAACAGGAGTCTGTGTCTCCCCAGAGAGTGATTCAGTTGTTACAACAGAGCCACAGAGATTAGCAAGTTATAACCTCCTTTTCTATTTCCAAGTGAAGAGAAAATAGAAGAGAAAATATTTTGCTTTCCTATTGTATGTTTGTTGATTTCCTCTGGCCGACAGACATGTTTTCATTTTGATGGCTGCAATGGGAATTAAAGTAGCAAGCCAGTCTGACGTTGGGTGTCTCATGTAGACTACTCTATTTTATTGAAAGCAGCTATGCCAACTAGGTCATTCATATAAGAAACATGAACAAAACCATGAGAAACACATAACTGCACTGTGTCAAGTGGAAGGAGAAGATTTGTAAACAAGAAAGTGGGAGAATGTTTCAGCAGCATATTGCCTTGGGACCACTAGCTCTGACATCTTTGCTGACAGCAAGCCTACAAATGTAAGACAAACCACAGCAGCAAGTAGCTCTAAGAGAAGTTGCTCAAGCCCTAAAATGGTCTCCAATTAAAACAAAGGCACTCCAAGAAACATAAGCTTGAGAAACACAGGCACAGAAGTTACAGACCTTATAAACAGTTTCTGGAAAATACTCTCTTAGCGTAGCATAAGGGGATTAGGAAGGAAACACAGGGCCCAGACCTATGTGAATTTTCAGGAAGTTTATAACACCAGAGCAGTAGGTCTGTGACATTAAGAGTTTTCCCTGTGAGATCTGCTCACAGAGCAAGTCTCAGAATAAATACCGAATTAAATGACAATAATCATTGTTGACAGGGAAAGTGTGCCAGCCTTACATCTGGCATTCAGTAACACAACGTAAATTCTCTATCTGTGAAGACGATTAATATGAAGATCCAGTTCATAGAGATGGTTTTAGTTGATATTTTGGCTTTCAGAAGAGTTTGCCTCAAAAGCTTAGGCAACCAACTTCTGTTAGAAAACCCTTTCCTAAAATGGAAAACTGAAGACATTTCAATTATAAACACAGTTTAACATATAATATTCTAATAACAGCTATTGAAATATGGGCTTTCATTGAACAAAGCTTAGTCTCATCAGTCACATATTATAATTTTGCATTAAGATACATGAGCTTAATTTTGGAAAGAAAAGAGGAGTTTAGTGGAGAAGCTTCTTGAATCCAACTCCCTCTTTGACATTCTCATTTGAATGCTTAATAGCCTTCACAAACTTAATATTTCTGAAGTTTAAAATTTCCTGCAATTCGATTTCATCCATAATATTGCAAATTCATTTTTCCATTTTCTCAAGCCATAAACTTTTGGAGTCATCCTTGACTCCTCTCTTTCTGTCACAACTCATATATAATTCATCCACTCTTTTCAGCTCTCCGTGATTTGCTTGTTTGGTTTTGGAAGTGTACACAAAAGCTAGCATAAACAACCCCATTCTAGGCCACCATTATCTGTACCTAAACTGAAATCTTTTAACTTGTTTTTCTGCTTCTACTCATGCTCCCTATGATCTTTTTGGCACCCTAAAGGCAGAGATATTTTACAATATTTTTCAAGACATTCTATCTCCTTCAAAGTAAAATCCCAGTCTGTACCATGACCTCTAGGGTCCTTCTGCTGGTACTTCTCTGGTTTTATTGTCTTGTACTCTCCCCTTGATTGCTGTACCCCATTTATCCCTACCCTTCAGGTTTTTTTTTTCTGTTCCTTGCACACGCTAAGCATGTGCCTCCTTTAAGTCTTTTCTGTTCTCACAGTTTGAAATACTCCTTTCCAGATATACACATGCCTTACTCCTTCACCTCCTTAGATGTCTGCGCAAATGCTATCTCATTTAAGGCCTTCACTGAACACCCTTAATGAAACTGCAATACCTTGCTTTCCTTTGGTATTTTTACCTCTCTTCCTCTGTTTTCTTGTTTGTGTGGCAGTTATTATCAACCCCATGTTTTAGATATGTATTTTTCTTTGCTTGATTATTTTCCATATACTCGCTAGAACGTAAGCATTAGCATAGCAGGAACATAATTTTGTTTATTGCTGTATCTCATTCTTTAGTCGCTACAATAGTACTTGGCACAGAGTGGATATTCATGTTTGTTGACTAAATGAACAAGCGAGTTATGGTTAAATAAATGAATATCTAAAAGGGAAATTCATACGTATGCTAAAATTTTACTAGAGTATTTTCTCCTCTAGTTCAGTGCAACAGAGACATCTAAAGGTATAAAGAATATTCAAAAGGCAAGTCTAACATGGGAATATATTAATGCTTAGTGTAATATTTTCATCAGGAAATATCTACAAGTCTGGGAGTACAGTTCCAATAAGTCTAAGAAGTACATAGCCTAAAATGCAGCTCTACAAATAACTATGTACCTAATTGTTCAAGATAAATACAAATTTGATTATGGAAGTTTGAAAACAATTTTTTTGTTTGAATAATTTTATAACTGGTGTTTACCAAGTGGAAATGAAGTGCACGCAAAGTGCAGTGTGAAGCTACACATACAAAAGGCAAAACAGGTCCTTGCCTTCAAAAATTTTTCATTTGTTGAGGTGACAAAATGTTAAGCACCTAAAGCTATTGAGAAGCAACATACCTGTGATAGTTAATATCGAGCGTCAACTTGATTGAATTGGAAGATGCAAAGTATTGTCCTTGGGTGTGTCTGTGAGGGTGTTGTCAAAGGAGATAAACATTTGAGTCAGTGTACCGGGAGAGGCAGACCCACTCTCAGTCTGAGTGGGCACCGTCTAACCAGCTGCCAGCGCAGGTAGAATAAAGCAGGCGGAAGATGCAAACAGCAGACTGGCTGAGTCTTCCGGCTTTCCTCTTTCTCCCATGCTGAAGGCTTCCTGCCCTTGAACATGGAACTCCTAGTTCTTCAGCTTTTGGACTCTTGAACTTACACCAGTGATTTGCCAGGGGCTCTTGGGCCTTTGGCCACAGACTGAACTTTTGGCTTCCCTACTTTTGAAGTTTTGGGACTCGGACTAGCTTCCTTATGCCTCAGCTTGCAGACGGCCTATTGTGGGATTTCACCTTGTGATCGTGTAAGTCAATCCTCCTAAATAAACTCGCCTTCATATATACATCTATCTTATTAGTCCTGCCTCTGTAGGTAACCTTGACTAATACCGTATCTGAATATTATAAAGAAAACATGATAAAGAAAATTAAACCAATAAATTCTAATGAAGCATTAAATAAAGAAATTAACAGATACATCAGATATATTTTGAGTCCATCAAATAATGATACACATAGCAGAGCAGCCTGTGAGAATAAATAGAGAATAGGAGAGGAAAACAGTGTATTCATTGGTTCAATAAGCATTATTGAGCACTTACTCTATACCACACATTATGTTAGGCACTGTGGTCAACTTTGGCAGTGGCAATATAAAAGGAAGGAAGGAAATGCATATGATTAACCTTATTTAAGCTTGTGTAGATTAAATCACATATTTGGAAATTACTTTAACATTTATTTTTTCTAAATATGATTCATCTATTGTTTTTAAAGCCATATTGCCATATTTTAAACTATTTTTGAGAGAAATTGTTAGTAAGTTTATTCTGAAACCTTACATTTTAATTCAACTGAAAAAGCTGCCATTTCTAAGCTAGTATGAATGGAAAGTGCATACATGAAATTTTGCTTTTACAAAAACATGTACACTCTCACTTTAAAAAAAATCTGTTGTTTTTAAAACTGAACTAGTTTAATGGAAAAGCATTTTTATAAGTTTTTGAAAACAAATTTATCCAATCTTATAATTAAAAGGCTGCATTTATGCCACATTTCATTTGATGTAAACTCATGTTACAATTAATTTCAATTAATATCTCAGTTATACAGTTTTGGCTTAAGAGTACAAGTGTGTTTAAGCTAGTTTAGTTGAGAATTCATTTATGTGAGCTCCATTTATGCAAACTCATGTATCCACAGTAGTTTTAGTTAGTCTGCCATGCTAAGGTTATTAAAATTGATATCATATTTAAAAACCAGTTCCAATGAAAATTTTAGAATTCTCTCTGTTTTAGAAAAAGTGAAATATTTAATCTATTTTTAATTATAATTTATGTTCCCAGGCTACTCTTTATTGGAATGCATGTATCCAACATATTAGATGAAACTTACTGGATTTCAAAGGTGTATTTAACAAAGTTTGGTGAAAGAGCAGATATGGAAGGTGAAAGACAAGAAGTCAAGATTGACTTCTTGTCTTTGACAATTTATTTATTTATTTATTTTTTGAGACGAAGTCTCGCTCCATTGCCCAGGCTGGAGTGCAGTGGTGCAATCTTGGCTCACTGCAAGCTCTGCCTCCCAGTTTCATGCCATTCTCCTGCCTCAGCCTCCTGAGTAGCTGGGACTACAGGTGCCCGCCACCACACCTGGCTATTTTTCGTATTTTTAGTAGAGACGGGGTTTCACCGTGTTAGCCAGTGTGGTCTCGATCTCCTGACCTCGTGATCCACTTGCCTTGGTCTCCCAAAGTGCTTGGATTACAGGTGTGAGCCACCGCACCCGGCCGACAATTTATGATTAAGTAAAATAATTGCTTTCATTAAAAATATAGTTCTTGATGTCATAAATAATACGCAGTCGTATTATGATGTCAATTTTTAATGGGATGCCACTTAGGGCTTTCATGGCATGGAAAACTTTTAATTCTTTTGTAATTACTTTTCATCTTGTTTTATTCATACATTTTCTCTTCCTAATGCCTTTTTAATGTTATTTATTTTCTCATTGGTCTCTGTTCTCCTTCTAGTAATGGTTGCTATTCATTCTGATGGAGTTGAGTATATCTCTAAGGTTGGCTCATAGTCAACAGGTAAACATTTCCTTGATGTCCAGCTTCATATTTTTAACTCTTTGCTGAAGATCTTCTTCAGAGCATCCATGAGTGACCTTGAGAATCCCTGAAATCAAGGTGGCAAAATCATATCTAATTGTCCCCCAAAGCTTCTTTTTTTTTAATTATTTGCCTCCATCACCACATCCTCCGTCATGTGGCCCCCAATAAGTTGCTGAGTCTAAAGACACTTTGGCCTCTCAAAGTGGTGGGATTACAGGTGCCAGCCACCAGTCCCAGCCAAATATGTATTAAATGAGCAAATTACCTTCCAACAGAATAAATTGCATAGTTTGACCTCCAAAATCTTCCAGGAACAATGACTACCCAAACCTTTAATTCATTTCAATTAAATTCAATGAATTACATTCAATTTAACCAAGATTTACTGTCTATAATTTTCAAGGCTTAATTTTCTTCTGTAATGCTTTCCATTATTTACTCCTAATTAAACCATTTTTCCAATGAGCCTTTTTTTTTTTTTTTTTTTTTTTGTCTGTACTATAAGACCATCTGCGAAATATACTTACCTGCATCTCTACCTCTTCAAATCCCATCATATCTGCTAAGGCTTAGTTTAACTACAACCTCCTCCATGAAGGCTGATTTGATTTAATTATTAGTCCATAGCAATGTCTTGATCTTTCTGCTATAATAGTTCCATACTAGGAACTTGATGTCTTTTGAGCTGTACTTTATTATTTGTAGTCTTTGTCTTTTATTTCTTACTAGATAAGCACTGATTTCTCCATTTTCTTCATTATCTAATTCAAAGCCTTGTACATTTATTGAACTGAATATTAATTTGTGTTTAAGATGAAAAATTAAGAATGTAGCCTGGTCTTCAAAATCCAAGTGGGCAGTGCAAATGTCTATGCCTACTGAACATGAAATTATTGTGCTACAGACCATCTGCTGAGAAGTAAGAAGATTCAAAAGCATTTCAGTGTTATTGTCCTAGATATAAATTAATAAATTTCTCCTGGAGGTCACTAAATGCAATGGCAGCAAGCTTTTCCTTATGTATTTCAAAGAATAATTTATACAGAAAAAAATTTTATTTCATAATTTAGTGACTAAAAGTCAAATATGCTTCTTTTGAATTTAAAATTGTCTTAGCTTATTAAGTCCCTGTATTCTCTTTTATAAACTGTTGCCATGGAAACAGCATTTTAGATGTTTTGTGTTCCCCTAAATGTCACATCTGCTATCATGCTATATATAACAGCGTCTCAGACGCTGATACAGATACAGACATCTTTACTGCTTATGAAATCCAAATTAATATTTTATAATATGAATATGCTATCCTTTATACTGATGACTAATATTTGAAAATGATTTGAGAAAGAGTAAGACATTTTTGACTTAATGTATTTAATGCAGATAACTCACAATCTGAAAAACTGAATTATTTTTGTTTTACTAAACTGTTATTTTCAAGTATTCAGCAAGTTGCCACATGGTTCTGTTATTTTGAAGTGTCTTGTGAACTTGCACTTGTCTTTTAGATTTACTCATGTAAATAACTGCCCCTTCGAGTTATGTCAGTTCTGTTAAGGGCCTTCACTCTTCCTTAAATTCCTGCTTTAGCCTTTGTACTTTTCACCTACACAGTGAGATGATGGAATCCATCCATTCACCCTCATTCTGCCATATAATTATGCTCTTAATCCTTTTCAGAAAGACATTGACTTAGCTGTTTATTTTTCTTTCAGACAAAGAGTATGTCATCATCACCAGGTAAAATGAATAGGAGCCAAAGATTAGATGTGAAGAATCCTGACTGGCAGTGGTTGTGTTGAAATATGAGTTTTCACCATTCAGAGATATCAGCAAGAATGAATACCTGCAGGGTCTTTTCTTTAAAATCAATTATGTGGCCAATAGCACAGATTCATATTTTTAACCTGGGTCAGCAAATCTGTTATTATTCAAAATCCTTCTTTTAACCTGGTGTCTGCCCTGGAGTGAATCTTCTGGAATGTGAGAACTGCACCTTTCCCTGAAGCTAGTTCCTACTACAGGGTCCACATGGTCGTAGGTATTTTAGGAAAGACTGTGCATTTAAACTAGTCCAGAATTAATTATTCCTTCTATGAGTGGCTTTCTGAGTGAACAGAATTAATTATCAATTATATTTCCTTAGGTAACAATCATCATATGAATACTTTCTGGGGAAACTCTGTGTTCGAAAAAAATATGATATTAGACAAGTTTTTAGCACAGTAAGGTATGTAAGATGAAGCCAAATAGCAGAGTAAATCAAGACTTGATAAGCATCACAAAAATATTCAGAAAAATTCTTGGGGATTCAGTGGCTTATTTCTGACGGAGAGATCGTGGAATAGCATGAGCATTGAGGTAATGAATAGCCTTGAGGCTTGAGAAGATATCGATGTCAATTACAGACTTGACAAGTCAAGAAGAATTTATGGTTAAGAGGATATCCTTTTAGATGTCCTTTTCATCATGTTAAGTTTGATTTGCTCATGAAACATTCAGGGAGAGCTCCCCAGCCTGTAGTTATAAAGTAAAGCTGGATCTCAAGGAAAAAAATCAGGAAAAAATATGAAAATGTGATGATAAGCTACACTGACACATTGAAACTTTGGAGACCGCTAGATCATGAAAGAGTGGTATCAAGATTGATGAGAAGATAGTGTGATGGTTTTTAAGGAAATGGAGAACAAGCAAGCAGCCAAAAAAACAACAACAGAAACAAAAACAAAACTGAAAACCCATACAAACTTTGGAAATGTATAGTAAAGAGAAGGTGAAGACATTAGAATGACAATAATGAGAGTACTGTCATTATCTATGTAATGACAGTATGTAAGATATGAACAAGAGATGTGGAACCTTATAGAAAGGAAAGGGTTTGTCAATCATATCAACTGGAGGATAAGGATTAAGACACGACTAATAATACATTTGGATGTTTGGTGATGTTTCAGATATCAGATTTCCTGCAGTTCAGGTGAGAAAAGATTGTATAGAGCTATAGTTTAAGTAGAAAGTAGTTTAAGGAGAATGTATACATTATCATTTGAAAAAGTTTCGATGGAAAACGAAAAATGTAATAGACTTGTGTGAGCAGCAGAAATTGGAAGACCATGGGGTTCAAGACAAAACTAAAGATGACAGTCTTATATTTTAAATTTCTGACTTATCTTCTAGCTGTAGTATGTAAATATGGCCTGGTTTATGGTTTTCCTGTGATCTGTGTCATTCTAGTATGGTTATTCTTTTGTGAGGGTAGGGTTTACATGATCTCATATAATGGTGCATTCTTAACAGACCACAAGAGGTCTTAATTCCAGACCTATGGCTGCAAAGAGAGACAAGTTCTCCAAGTGTGTCAATATAAAAAATTTTAATATGGCCTTAAGTAGCTAAGAGTGTGATAGCACTCACGACCCCTGTACTTTACTGAATATTATCACTTTATAGCCATTTCGTTGATGAATGCTTTGAAGAATTTATCTTCATGTTTCTATGCTCAGCTTTTGATTATAAGAATTCAAGATATTTTTCAATGGGAATACAGCAAATATCTCTACCAGAGACATATTTTTGATGTTAAGAAACCTATACAATGCAGCACACACACACATAAAAAGCATATTCAGGGAATATGGGCAGAAAAAGGAAGGGAAACCTCCCATCAGACTTTTTTCCTATTTTGCTGATAAAACATACAAGATTTTAATTAAAATCAAGTAAAATTTTTTCCCAGGCTTCAGGCACATTAAAGAATCAAGAAAATTTTTAGAACTTTGGTGAAGAATTTTTTTAAAAGCTTAGAAAAATGGCTTTATGAAGTCGACTTGCCCTCTCTGCAAACTGAAAATAGCTCCTTCCCTCTTTGAAGCTTCCATCAGGCTCACAGCCAGGTGTGACACAGACCTCATTCCTCTTGCTGAGATCTGCTCTCTTTGTGTTTGTGCTTCAGGGCATGTTTCAAAACTGATAGATACACCAAGTTCTTGATTCAGCCTGTCTTTAAAAAAACAGACAATTTATAAATGAGCTATCTATCTCAGCCCTGAGAAAAAAAATACTTGTTGGATCATTACTGATGGAATGTTCTCATCTTCAGTTTTCTATATAATATATTTTGCCCAGTTCCTAAACCTTGACTCATGAACTGGATTTTATAAAAAAGGAAAAAGAATGAGCAATTAGCTAAAATTGTTTCTTTGATTTATCCAGTCTGTTAAAGAAAGTATTGGAGACCTTTAAAAATCTACTTTTGGAGAAAGGACTTTAAAAGGTGTGATTCAAAATCCATCCTGTATGTATACATTACATAAATTCTAACAGTCCCCCATTGCTTGAGACTCGAGAGGAAAAAAGGCCGTGATATAAAATACTCTACACTTCTGCTTTTGATATACCAGAAAGAAGGTTCCAGGAAAGTATTTAAAGGTTAAAATGCGCATAAATTGAAAATCAAGGAAAATAAAATGAGCTTTGCAAAAAATTCAAATAATATTTTGTTTGAAATGCTTTCTAAAATGGAAAAAAGATACAGCTTTTTTTTTTTGCTTTAAAAGGAATGAAATGAGATGGAAATACTTTAGACCATTTATGATAAGAAGCAGGTTAAGTCACAGCTAACTACTACCGAGTTTTACTAAATCTCTTGAATTATAGGAAATTAGAATAGCTTTAAAACTCTGGTTGTCTTGCCTGATACGACTGCCATGAGAACTACAGATTTGTTTGCTTCTACAAACTGATAACGTTGTTAATTTATTTTCAAATACATTTTTCTAATATTATCTATTGTAATGAAAATCTAAGTTTTATTTTTACATAGAAACAAGATCTCAAATGGAACAGGGTTAATTCCATGGAACTTCGAGAATTATTTTTAGAATGGCTTCTACACTGTTATCCAGAGTATTTTTTATATGAATGTTTAGACAATGTTATTGTTGCAGAGGCTGAATTGTTGCTTTTGAGCAGTGGCTCCGCAGGATTCTGTTGTGAGACGTGTTCCGATCACATAAACGTGCATTATGAGGCAGAATCTTATCACTACAGAATATGTTATTCAAACCTACATATTGTTAAGGAAAAGCAAAAACCTTTTTCAAATGTACCAAAGTGTAATGAAGGTGTCATCTGTAAACTCCAACCACTACCTAATATCACTTATCTCTATTAGAGGCTCATTATTATAATTATTTAAAATGTTTAACTGCTTGAAATTTCCAAAACTTTCGAAATGAAGGATGATATTTTGATTCTAGTCATTGGAAACTTTGTCATGGACATTAATTTAGGGAATGCCTCTAAGATTAGTTATGAAGTTTTAAGATTCTAAATAAATTTCTGACCCTAAACAGCACAGACGTTCTTGGCAACAAGTCTAACATGAGATCTATAAAAGAAAAAAAGTAAAAGCAGAAATCATTGTCTAAATTTCATGTATTTTTAATTTTTAATCTCTCTCTTGCTAATATTGAAAAGCTATTAGAGGCAAAAAAAAATTCCAGTAACAATTTAAAGAAAGATGTTTTTCTCACTTCAAAACTTTCTTTTGTTAGGCACATTTTCTGCCTTTTAGATATTTATATTTTGGAGCTTCTTTCAATTCATTTGGTTCATGAGGTTTCTTCCTGGATTCTTAACTATCTTAATAAATCTTTACTGATTAAGTTTATTGAAAAAGTTTACAGTGCTTTCTTAACTAAATATATCACAGCTTTGTTACCCAAAGTTTCTGAAACTAAAGTCCAGCTTTGGATATCATAATTTGAGTGAATAAAGGAAAAGTTTTGTAAATTCAACAAAGATGGATGAGTAACTATTGTGTTCAACATTTTTTGTTTAATGCCGCAAGTGCAAATCAAAAAATAGTCACACAAGAAGCTTATGAGGTATGTAACTGGGGCATTGTATCAGAGAAACAAGTCAGAATAAGCTAACTGCCATCATATAAGGGTTTTTAAATGATTGAAAGGATTAGAAAAGACAAATCTGAAGGAAGTGAAATTTGAACTGGTGGTCTTTAGAAATAAGTAGAATTTTGACATGATGTCTGGGAAGGACAAAGAGGTAGCAGAGATTCCTGGTAGTGGATGAAGCATGAGTAATATCTCAGAAGAGGAAAATGATGGGGCACATTGGTAGTTGAGCCTAACTGGATTATTGGATATTCATTGGGATCACCAGGATATAAAGCTGGAAGGGGAGAAAAAGTCCACCTGGTAGAGGACTTAAATATTCAATTATATGTACTCAAAGATGTAATTGAGTGCATTAAAGAGAGACCTAGTAACTTCAAAAAAATAAAAATAACTGGGCACTTGTGCTTTCAGTGGATTAGAGCAGAAAGGCCTGCAGGCAAAAGGGCAATTGATGAGGATTTGCAGTAAGCATTGTAGTTTAAGTGGGATTGAAAAGCATTGTGGACATACACTCTATAGACTTTTCAATTACGTGAACATGGTCAACAATGGACAAGTCAAAAATGATAGTGTTTTGACTGGGTGAATGAGCAAATAGAGGCATCTTTAAAAGAAGTAGATTAGAAGGAGGAGTCCCCTCTGAGAGACAAAGTGCAGTTTTCTCTGGTCATGTTCAGTTTGTGGTTGCAGTGGAGGCATCCAGGAGACAAGGAGTAGCACTCTCCTTAAACTGTATATCTAGAACTTGGGAAAGAGGACATTTGGAGCAGACCCATGGATGAGGGGGTCATTTCTGTAGATAAGATAGCTAAAGGCCATAAAAATAGATGAGAACCTAAGAGCTAGGGCAAGGAGTGAAAAACATGCATACTGAGAGAGTAAACTCTGAGAAATATGTTTAAATGGAAGTGGGGTGAGAAAAAGTGGACCTACATAGCACTCAGAAAAGAAATGGCAGGCCAGGCACAGTGGCTTATGCCTGTAATCCCCGCACTTTGGGAGGCCAATGCAGGAGGATAACTTGAGGTCAGGAGTTTAAGACCAGCCTGGGCAACATAGTGAGACCCCCCTCTCTACAAAAAATAAAAAGAAATTAGCCAGGTGTGTTGGCATGCACCTGGAGTCTCAGCTATTCAGGAAGCTGAGGTGGGAGGATTGCTTTAGCCCAGGAGTTCAAGGCTGCAGTGAGCTATGATCATGCCAGTGCATTCCAGCCTGTCCCCAGTTAAAACAAATAAAAACAAAATACAAAAAGGAAATGCTAAAATCATTTGAAAAAAAAAATCAAATGATCTTCTGTCATAGAGGCCAGGGAAAGATAAACTATAGAGAGAATAAGGTTGGAAAGAACTGGGAAAATCCTTATGGCTTGGAGATTTGGAAGCTGCAGGTACATTAGCAGGAGGAGCTTTACTAGATAAACAGAGAAGACAGAGCATAGGAAAGTAATGCAAAGAGGGAGTGGTGTGGTGCTAGGAGTATTGGAGGTCAATACCTTTCAGCTAATTTGATGAGGGAGAAAAAAGACTGAGCTTGAAGGAACAGCAGAGCTGAAGTGTTGCATGAATCTACTTATTGGATGAAGATACCTGAGCATTTAGAAAGACAATGCATAAGAAAGTCACAGAGTTAGAAGATATAATAGAAAGTATAGTTTAATAACAAAGTTTTTAAACAGTGGGAGACACAGAGTACAGGAAGATGAACTATATATTAGAACACCATTTCTTTTTCAGAGAGAAAGTGAATATAAAGAGGTGTGTGTGTGTGTGTGTGTGTGTGTGTATTTGTAAATTAAATGGATAGTTTTTTTCTGTGTTAGTTGATGGCCCTATGCAAGAGACCTCAATCTCAGTAAAGTAGGGCATAAGGTCCTGCTGATTTTATTGTGATCTGCATAAGGCTGATGATTTGTGGACAAGGTTTTTAAAGGTGATATAAGAAGCATCAGCCCAGGGCCACACTGAAGATATGTTTTTTCTTGATTTTTATTATTATTATTTTCCACTTCATTAGGGTTACAAGCTTTTGATTATGCCACAGCATATAAATAATAAGTTAATTTTTTAGTGAATCCCATTAGTGAAAACAAAGAGATAAACATTTACTGTAAAGATACTGATTTTTTTTTTCCTTTTGCTAATTTTGGTCAGACTTTAAAAATATTTTTTGCTTGAGTTTGCTTTGTGCATATGTTCTTTATGTAATTATTTAATCCTTAGAATGGATGAAGTCACATATTACCAACATTAAAACAATTAGCCATATAATATATTATGGTTATCCATTTAAATAAATGCTCCATGTATATGTATATCCATATATAACATGTCCTTAGAATCTATCATAATTATTCGTTCATATTATATGTTGTATCTAAATTAATTTGACTTCCCAAATCAGTTAATTGCTATGATCAAAATGGCCATGATAATTTAAATATTGATAATTACCATGATAATTTATCAGGTACTTATAAAGAATGCTATTAGATATGTTATAGTCAAGAGACTTTATTAAACAGGTTTTAAAATTTGGACTTGAAATTACTGTACACATACACAATATGTTAATAGGTAATGAGAATATATATATAAGATCTAAAAATAATTTCTTCTTGACCTTTGAGTTACAAATGGTTTGATACTCTTACACTTTCCAAAGAAACATTTACACTTTAAATATTGATTGAAGCATAATTTACAGAATCAGCATAAACAATTTTTGTCAATATTTACAAATATCCAGTTCTCTTCTACTCCTTAAGTCACAGTAGTCTATATTTTATAGTCTTCCCTGTATCTAAATAGATCAATGTGATTAAGTTTTGGTCCATGTAACATGAGGAAAAGTGACATACTCCTGCATTTCCATGCCCAGACATGAAACATTCTATATACTCTCCCATGCTTTTTCTCTAGTTTGCTGGGTTCTTAAGCGAAGATCATCCTATGCAATTTGCCATGCTTTTTCTCTAGTTGATTGGGTTCTTAAGCAAAGAACTCTAAGAAGTTGGAGATAGAAGGATATCAAATCTCTGATACACTGTTTGGAGAAGAGCCACCTACAAGAAACAGTGGATGAAGCTCATTGACTTTGGATTTTGTGCTAACGAGAAATAAACATTTCCCATACTAAACCACTGTAATTTTAGGGTCCTTTATTAGAACAGCTAGCATTGCTTATCCTGATTTAGACAGAATATCTCAGTAAATGAATGCAGTTTGTTACAGAAAAAGAGCTTTCATTTTAGCTTTTCTAAACTGAAGACCTTTAAATAATGTTTATCCCTAAAATAAGCCCAGAAATTATGGGAAAAAATAAAGTTAAACATATAGGGCTTCCTGGAATCTAATAACGTAAATTTTCAAGAAGATGGCCATGGAACACTTTGATATAAAAGCATCTTTATTAATATCTATCAGAACAACATCCTCCAAAAACCAGTTTTCAATAAGAAAATGGTGATAAAGAATTTTACTAGGCAAGTTTATTAAAAGCTTAACTGTTTTTAATGGAGCATAATATTTACTTATACTAAATATACTTTTCTGACAGTATCTTGGAAATAAAAATTGTATTGAAAATATTTTTATCATGTTTTTAAATGATATACAATACTAAAATATGAAAAGATTCCTTTAAGTAAGTTGTATACAGTGCAGCCAGATGATACAATTTAAAACAAACCAATAATACTAAGACCTAAAGAAGCACGTTGTAATCCAGAAGTGGCATGAGCCGTCACAGCCGACAATATTCATGCAAAGAACATTCATATCTTCATGTATTCCTCACATTATCCAAGATGTTTTCAGTATTGTTTTAAACAATTCTATTTCTGAGTGATTAAAGAGAAGATAGATAAAAATAACGTAACCATATTTTCTATTTTTAATTTTGTGATGTTTTTTCCTGAACTTTCCTTTGGACAGCAAGATAATACCATTTCTATACTCAACACTATGTCACTGAATGTGCCCCCTGCTACATGCTGACACCTGCGTAAGAGAATAAAGAATCATTCAGCCAATTAAAAGAGACAGTTCTCTCCATTCCAGTTATAGGCCATGTGCAGTTTTAATGAAAACAGCTAAGAAGTATACAAATTAATTCTGGTATCTTCTTATCATTGACTGACTTTTGTCTAGAGGAGAAAAAAGTTTTACTTTGTAAACTTCCTCTAATGGGATAGTTCCTCAGTTGCAGATTCAGGGAAAAATACTATTTCAACTTAAAAATAACACTCTTCCCTCTTCCTTTTAAGATAACATATTTCTTCTCTGTATTTTGTAGGCTTTTCCAAGGATTTTCTTTTTCTGTGAAGTTTTTTCGACTCTCATATCTTTGAATTCACAAGTTAAAACTAATTTGTAATTTAAATGTATAAGTCCTGAAAGTAAATACTCGCTAAACTTCGTAGTACTTTTCAGTGAGATAAGAACAGAAAGCAATGATAGGGCTGAGGGAGAGAGAAATTGTAAGAATACTAACCACAGGTAGCTAACTTGTACAGATATCACACAATAATAATTTCAACATTAATTTCAACATTTCTTCTTCTAATTTGAAGATTTGTGCATGTTGAATTAATCATGTCGATTTAATTATTAATTCAACGTGCACAAATTGTCAAATTACAAGAATAAATGTTTCAGATATACCAGTAGACACTGCAAAGAACACTGATGCAAAATCCATCTGCAGAACAAGGTCAGTTCAAAGTCTTATTATAATCAATGTTGCTATTTGTAGCTTAGCTCGATTGCAACTTGATGGTGAGATAGCAGTTTCTCATCATTTACACATTACACATCAAAAATTTACACATTTTCTGCATAGCTTGCTTTTTAAAAAGTCATATTGCATTGTAAACACTAAAACCAAAGAGAGAAACCAAGGGCATGCTGTTGTCCTTAATCAATCACAGTTACTGTTAACCATTATAAATACCAATATTAATGTCCAATACTTTATTATGCTCCATCACAAACATTTTATTTTAAACCTGAGTAGACATTGTGCTAAAAAGTTAACAAGTGCAAGACAAGTAATAGAGGTAAAATTCTAATTCGAATTAGCAAAGGAATTTATTGACATTCAGTCTAGAAATTAAAACTTAGTTTAAAAAATGGTAGTTTAAAAACTTAGCTTAAAAATTGCATGATTAAGAGAGTGGACAACTTGAACTTCAACACTGATAAAGTTAGAGATTTTTAGAGTTGAAAATAAACTATTAGCACCAATCTCCTAGTTAGTGATTGAATCACTCTGTAATGTCTCCCCAAGTAGTCAGAGAGACTTCATCAATACCTGAAGGTTTCCTCCTGATATGGTTAGGGCTTGTTTCCCCACCCAAATCTCATCTTGAATTGTAATCCCCAGGTATTTATGGAGAGACCTGGGAAGTGATTGGATTATGGGGGTGGGTGCCCCCATGCTGTTATCATCATAGTGAGTGAATTCTCATGAGATATGATGGTTTTATAAATGGTAGTTTTTCCTGCACTGACACAAACTTATTTTCTCGCGCATTCTGCCATAATTGTAAGTTTCTAAAGGGCTTCCCAGCCATGTGGAACCATGAGTCAATTAAACCTCTTTTCTTGATAAATTACCCAGTGCTGTGTATGTCTTTAAAGCAGTGCACGAACAGACAAATACACCTCCATAGGGAAAATACATCTATCTATTTCATTGGGGGACAGCTACATTTGTTTAAAAATGTCTTTCTTTTGTTGAATCTAAATTTTGCCCTACTTTTTCAACATTTAATGATTCCCAGTTTGACTTCAGGAAAAACTGAGGAGGAATCTAATCCATCTGGGTTAGCATGTCTGAAGACAGAGGTATGGTACACTGAAGTCTTCCATTCTCCAGATTAAATTGTCCCTTTCTTTAAAACAATTTATCTTATAACATGCCTTACTGTCTCAGGAAAACAACCATTCTCTTGTGTATGCTCTCCTGTTTGCAAAGCACTTTTCAAATGGATGATCTAGAATTTGACCCAACACTCCCAGTATAGTTTGACCCAGGCAATGTTTTATTTGGTGCTTCTCTGGTGCTACAGATGGAGCACTGTCTTCCTTGGGAGACACATTAAATAGAGGAATATTGAGCTTCCAATTATGTTAAACTGTACTATTAAGCCATCCATCTTTTTCTAATACTTATGAAGTTGAATTATTGGCTTGAAATGCAAAAATGTTAAATCTGTTAAATTTCATTTTCATTGATCTAGTCAATTGTGCCAGACCACTGATTCTTTTTGTCCATCTCTGACAACTAATAAAAGGGTTAGAAAACTATGGCCTGTGGGCCAAATCCAGTTCACTGCGTGTTCTGTAAACAAAGTTTCATTGTAACACAATCATGCTCATTTGTTTATAAACTGTCTATGGTTGCGTTTCTGCTGTAACAGGGAAGTACTTATGACAAAGACTGTATGGCCCACAAAACTTAAGATATGTACTCTCTTGCCATTTACAGAAAAAGTTGTTTACAACTGAATTGGTATATCAGCTGTCTCTTCCTGTTTCCTGCAGATTTAGTGATAATTCATCTGTCTTCTCACGAAGACTGTGGATTACAAGGTCAGTCCACAAACTGGACATTCATAAATAATAATGAATTCATTAATTTGCATTAATTCATTTCACCTGATGTGATGGCAAATAATTAAACTGTCATCTAGCCCACATTTTCTGCTGTCATGAAGAAATACTTTCCTGAAACTCAGATATGCTTTCTGCTACTCCTAGGCACAATAGTTCAGTAATTTAAAACTGGAAATGACTTAACTGAAATGACTTCTTAGTGAAACCATGTTTGCTCTTAGAATTCATCAACTTCCTAAGTGCTTGGCTAGCCTATTTTTTCCCCAAAATATATTTCTCAGAAATAGTACTTGTAGAACTTGAATAAAGAGTTTCAAAGTCAAATAAGTTGATGAAATGCTACATTCTGCATTCGATATATTTTGTTTTGAGTTACAATACACATTAGCATTCTCAAAGGTCTGAGAAATTATATAGTAAATACACTGGTTTTAGATGATTTCAACACATTCTTTCCCCACATTACTTAACCATAGAGCCCCCCTTTCTTATTATTCGGAAACTTTGGTGGAAGAAACTTTAGAAAAATTTGTAAATTCCTATGAGGAAGAATTTTAACACAGCCTCAGATGCTGAAAAACTATTTCTTGTGGGCTTTTAGATATTTGTGGACAATAAGCAGGAATAGTTTGAATTATGAGAATATCTCAGAATTTATAGTTCCATTTTAAGAATGAATGTTGGTTTTGTTCTATTTTACCTGAAGTTACTAGGCTGGATTTACATTTTTAGTATTGATACAAGAGTGAGTAATATCCTCTGATTTTATAAGAGCAGTTAATTATCATGGAAATAACAGGCATAAACCAAAGGAATAAAACATAGTAACAGTATGAAACTTTCCATGAGGGCCAGAGCTATTTCTGACTTATTTGTATATGTGCAATTCATTACCTTGCAAGTAGTAGGTACTCATTACATTGTTGGGTGAATTAAGTAAAGGCATGCATTTTTAACTATCATGGTCCTACTAATCTTCCATTCAATATATGTGTTTCTACATTACTGGTGTGGTAGAAAAATTTCATTATTTTAAATTGGCTTTTCTATCAAAGCGTATAAATAAAAACCAGAAATCGCCAAATTGAAAAAATAAAACAAGTGTTACTCATTCTTCAAGAAGCAAAAAGTCCCATTTGATACAAACAAAGCAGTTATATTAAGTGTGTCTACACAGCCTTTGGGGGCAGGGCTTGAGGATCAATAACCATTAGGCTGTATGATTTTTTTAGGCTGAAATTTAAAACATACATAAATGTGGAGCATAAAATGAGAAATAAATATGCAAATGTCTTAGATAAGGATCTACAGATTTTTATGAAGAGTTGCTTTGGGGAATATAATTTTAGTAGTTTACTTTTAGTTACATATTTGAGTACACTATTTTAGAAAGTATTTTTAAACATACAGTTTTAAAATATTTATCAGTCACCATTATACCTTTTAGAAAACCTCTCTAATGGGGAAATCTATCAAAACTTTCTTCTAAGAAATATTATGATTTTTTTATTATGCTTTATAAGTTTTAGGGTACATGTGCACAACGTGCAGGTTTGTTACATATGCATACATGTGCCATGTTGGTGTGCTGCACCCATTAATTCGTCATTTAACATTAGGTATATCTCCTAATGCTATTCCCTCCCCCCTCCCCCCACCCCACAACAGGCCCCGGTGTGTGATGTTCCCCTTCCTGTTTTTTAAGTTCTTTATGAAATGGTAGTAACTTTTCAAACCACCTATGGACATTTTAAGTGTCGTGTTCAAATTTTAATGGAAATTTATTTGTTACTTACTTGAATCTGAATTGTTTAGTGAATATATGTGGTTGAAGAATTTTGTTTGTTTTCCTTTTTATTTTAGAAACTATGCTAGAGGCTGTTGTAAGAGGACTGTCCCTTTTGACAGGCCGTGACATCTGACACTCCATTGGTCCTTAAGGTGAATTTGACTAAGTGTTTGGTTAAATCAAAATGCTTGTTATGACATAGTCCTGTTATGACAACTCTTTTCTTAAAATAAAACCCCTTATTGGCTTCTAGAAATCACCATTTTTCTAAGAATTATTTAGTAACTCTTATTTTACTTTTTATCCTCATATATTATATTTCCCCCCTCAGTATTGGGCTTTGTCATTTTACTATGGCGAGGATTTTATTTCCACCTTAAATTTTATTTTAAACTCCTTTGACAAATTTCCAACAAATTGGTTAAAGCATGTAATATTATTAGCAGTTTATACATTGGTTTCTGCTCTAGATTACAATCTCCTTCATTTCAGGCCTCATACTTTATTTGTATCAGCATTCGTTCATGGTATCTTGCAAATGGTAGTTTTTCAAATGTATTTTTTAATGATTAAGAAATGACACATATACATAAAACCTCTTGAGATGGAACCTAGCATAGGATAGGCACTCAATAAAGGTCTGATGGCAGAAAAGATGCAACCTCAGGCTTTTGACATATCACTGATTGCTTCCTCGGGAGCTCTGAGTCTTGGTAGATCATGGGTGTGCTCGCACATGTAGGAACTGTGCTTGGGAGCATGAGCTCTGGAGTGTCTGCATGAGTTTACTTCTTATCTCCTACCATAGGCTGTGTGAGCTTTGGCAAGTCATCAAACCTATCTGACCTGAATATCCTAATCTATAAAATAACTCTCACTGGATTTCTGTCAGGATTAAATGTTTACAAAGCCCACTGCATGCAATACTAATTTGTAAAAAAAAATTATTATTATAGTTTGTCATCCAAACTCACATTTTAAATCACATTTATATTCCATGAAAATAGAGCATTCAAATATCATTGATGATTATATTTTGTGGTAGTATTATGACTCCTTAAAATCCTAGTTGCCTGTGAAAAACAGCCTTGTGTTACGGATTCTGCCTCTGAAAGTCCCTAGACCAAGAATTGGGATGCTCTAATGGAAAGAGTTTCTTTTTTTCTTCATCTTTATTTTTTGGAATCATCAGACTTTTTACATTGTTCCTTCTGATCTGCTCCTCAGATCTTATAGCAGACGTCCATATTTCTACATCCCAGAATATATACTTATCAATATTTTACTGTATGCTGTTTTACAAATATTGCTAAAGTCACTTTACCATCGCATCCTTATTCCTATCATTCCTCCGGATAATGGCTGGATTCCATAACAAATAAATAGCATTGTTTTGACTTTGATTTTTTAAGTTACATGAATGAATTATACTGCCTACAGCCTCATTTTCCTTTCTGTTTTCCTCCTGCATCTTATGTCTTAGCGATTTCCCCATAGGTTCCATAGATATTACTATAATGCTGATACCTACATGAATATGTAGCTATGACCGTTGATGTCAATACCTATATCACTGACATGCCAGTGTCACAGCCAATATTTTACCATTTAACAGGTAATGTTTCACTTCATTAATAAATACCACTTCATATAAAACCTCTTCTTACTGATGGACTGTTAGGTTGTTTACAGTTTTATAATTTTGGTAAGAATACTGTAATAACATAATTGCCCCTGGTGTACATGTAAGACAGTTTCTCTAGGTCTAGAGTCTTAAATGCATACCGAGATATAATATCTGGAGCATGTAATATCCCTGTTGTTAATTTTACAAGAGGATTGTCTTATTCTTTATTACGTAGATCGCTGTGGTCTAGGTTGCTTTGTTAGATTTCAATATGCCTGAAGCCAAGGCTAAGTTCTCACTCATTTTGTATCTTCTATAGCACGGAACAGGCTCCATTCAGTGGGTTTTCTTTTTTAGCTTCTTTGCTGTTAATGGATAGAATTCAGAGGGTATTATGTGTTGCATAGGAAAAATTATATCTGTATTTTTCCTAACCTCTAAATGAAACTGAATGTTTATTACATCATAAATATAAGCTAAAAATACTTCCAAGCTATGTTAGTACTACCCGTGATTTTTGCCACTAACAGAAGTCACGGATACTTTTGTATCACATTATTTCTGTTGCAGATGCCTAAAATATTTCTTGTATATACCACTACTTCAAAATTATGGTAATTATTAGAGATGCTACTATATTTTATTATTTGATGTCTTAATAAAAAAGTACACATATTAGAACATCACTGTTTAAAAACATATTTTGATAACCACATTTCAGTATACTTGAATTCTTTTGTAATCCTCTGCATTTTTATGCATTACCCTGATAAGAAGATCATAGGATTCACCAGAGGTTTATGAAACAAGAAAGGTTAAGAACTCCATTAAATGTTAGTTCTTAATCCTTCTCCTTGCTTTTTTTCTTTCCCTGGCAGGCCTTACTTGAACCTCTTAATGCACTTAGGAATGTCAAGTCTGCAGGGACAATTTGCTAATTGAAAATGAAGTAATGCCACTTTGTTGTTAGCCCGATGCTTAATGATCTGCTTTTGCTTAAGCCCAGATCTCCTTAGGGATCACAGTTCTGTGAGTAGCATAGTCACATCATTCAAAGAGCCACATTATGGCTCTCAAATATAAGTAGAAATAGAAGGAAAACATGAAGGACTTAGAAAGATATATTGTTCAGTTTCCTTAGTAACAGCACCCTTGAGAAAACTGTCTCTTATTTTAATGTTTCCCCACTTAATGTCTTTAATTCCTCTTTAGTCTGATTATCTCAGGTAGATATTATCACATTCCTGAATTATTCAATAAATGAAGCTATATGTGTGCTTCCAGTTGCAGTGCTTCTTTTTAAAGTATATATTTCTCCCCCTTTGCCATGGGAGATGTTTGACCTTCTCATACCAGGCCACTATACTTTCTACTGTTAACGCTAAGACAATCAAGATATTGTGTCAGATAATTTAACCAGGAGATGACATCTAGGAAACCGGCTCATCCTTTTAGTACTATCCTATTTCGAACTTTGATGAAGATTAAACTCTGATTACTCAGTAAGACTTAGTCTGCAGCTAGGACCATATGCTTAGTGAGCTTAGAAGCTTGCAGAAAGTCAGTCTTAGTAGGCCTCTCATTCTTGGTGCCACATAGCCATGTGACCTCTCATTCATTTTCTTTGATGTACCTCTTTCTCCAGTCTCTCTTTCATTGTGCCTTCCACTGATGAAATCTCACCTTTTCTATTTGCCTGGTTCTTAGAGAAACAGAACCAGTAATAGAAGTTCCATGATCTGCAGCTGTTATGTTAAGAGACTTAGGAGTGCTGATGGTGGAGTTCCAGTCTGAATCTGAGTCCAAAGGCAAGAGTGATGTCCCAGGTCAAAGACAATGAAGCAGGCAGAGAGACTGAATTATCCCTTACTGAGCCTGTTGTTTTTTGCTATTCCAGCCTTCAATGAATTGGATAAGGACTACCCACATTAGAAGGACAATCTTCTTTACTCAGTCTACTGATTCATTTGTTAGTCTCATCCAGAAACAACCACATAGGAACATCCAAAATAATGTTTAACCAAATATCTGGGCATCCTGTGGCCCAGGAAACTTGACACATAAAATTAACTGTCACACCATTGATGATTGCTGTAAGCCAGGTTCACTGTTAGCACACATTCCTACATTCTTATGTCTCTAGTTTCTTCAGAGAATACCCAACATCCCCTCTCCTCACTCATTCCTCTTCTATTTTGAAACCTGGGTCTTTTTTAATTTAAAGACCTTTCCGTTGAAGCCCACTGAAATCAAAGCTGTTGAATCTTTCATACAGCACAAGGGAAATATGGGTATCGATCTGACTCTCAATTGAGAATTGCAGATAATTACTTTTCTATCCTTCTTTCTTTGAGGTTCTTGTCATGATATATAACACTTCCATCCCATCACATACCAACTTTACTCTCATCACATACCAACATTTAGAATTTTGGCTTCTAGCATGTATTCTTTTCATTGTGTCATAATGCCTCACGTGTATATGGCTCATGCTGGTTGCAAATTTACTATGCTCTTTCTGGCCTAAAATTTTGCTCATAGTCAATCTTAACTTGGAACCAACTCTCTTGAAGTAAATTTTGTTATTAGTTTAGCTGACCCATTTATGAAGTGTTAACCTCTAGCAAATCAATATTTCATTACATTCTTCTGTCAGTCCATAACTCTCTCCTTTATTCTTTTCATATCTGCCCTTTGTCTTCTATTGCCCTGTACCCATCTTTTTCTACACTAACATTAGTAGGCATCCCTTCATGACTCTCTGATCCAGCTGATATTCTGGATCATTAATCAATATCTTTCTTACCAACATCTTCAATGCCTTCACCCTCTAGTTTTCTAGAATACTATCTCTAAAAACTCATAAACTTGAATCGTTCTAATTACTTGCAAACTTTGCCATTATATACATGGCTATATATATGTACACATAGGGTGTGTATATATAAAATGGTTATATATATGTGTATATATATATATAGAGAGAGATGCTATGTGATAGTTAAAAAATAATATTTCTAATGTGGACTGGTGTCTCTAAACACATGCAATTTTAATGAACTGAAGAATAAAATTCAACCTTTTAGTAAGGATAAAAAGAATCCATGATGTGGCCCTTGGTTAGCTTTTTTCCTAGGCACATTTTCTAGTAAATTTTTCTTTATATTCCTGTCAAAAACTATGTAGAGTCTGAGATTTTACCCTATTTGCAAGCTAAGTTTGCCTGCCACAGTTTCATGGCTACCGGGAGAAAACATGAGAGCCCCAGGCTAGCGTGTACAGTAAAGAATTTAACCTCCTGCAAACAGAGGTCTGGCTTTGCCCTCAGCTCCTGGGAGGTAATCTCTAAACACTTGGAATGTGCTACCAGATTAAAGTATCTTCGTTTACCTGGGGGCATTGGAAGATGCCAGACAGTGTAACAACCTAATTTATAGTGGGGATCTGGGGTCAGGTTGTATTACCTAAATTTCCACAGGGCCTGGAAAGTGACGTCAACCACATGGGCAGTAAACCATATCAACATGGTGTAACCTCAGTAAAGACTTTGGCACCAAGGCTCAGGTTGGCAATAAGTGCATATCATTACACATCATTACTGGAGGGGTGAATGCTGTCTGTGACTCCAACTGGAAGCCCCATGTTTGAAGCACTCTTGCACTCTGCCCCATGCATGTCTTCTCTTGGCTGATTCTAATCTCTATTCTTATTTTTGCTGTAATACACCATAATATAACTGTTTTCTGTGAGTTCTGAGTCCTTCCAGAAAATGTTCAAAACTGAGTGTCATCTGAGTGACCCCGAAACTTTACACTGGTGTCAGAAATGAGAATGGTCATGTGGACTCTTCCCTGACTTTACATGAGATAAAGAACTTTATTAGAAATCAAGACCCAGTGGGCAGTGTGAGTTTGAAGTATGCACCAGTTCCTTTTGTCCCCCAAGTCCCATGGGGATATTATGGAGGGATCCCAGGTGGAAGCTGCTCACAGAGTGGGCTTGTAGCATAGCTGAGGAACTCTGAAGCCAGGGAACATGAAACTTTTATACTGGATAAGCATGCCTTCCCAGAAGACACTGTCTTTATTTTCCAAAGCTATGCACAAACTAGCCATTTGCTCTGGAAGGAATCACAATCTCTATCTTCTAATGTTATGTGCTATAAAAGGATCCTTGAAAAAGTCGTTTTGAAAAAAATGTGCAATTAATGCTTCTTTTGCATGATGCACAGAAACAGGAGAAGCCCATGGAGAATTGTCTTCCAACAATTCTATGCTTCAATCACCAAGCTACCTACACTTGTTTCAAAGTACCTTCCAGATCATGTATCTGTGTTGTGTTTACATTCCTTTTTCCTTCCCAAATACACCAATCATTGTGGAGAATATTATTCACATTTTAAGACTCTTTTCAAGGGTATCATACCCAAAGAATTCTTCTTAAATTCCCCTTTACACCTTCCCCCTCTATCACTAACCATCCTGCTCCTCTTTGTTTTCTAAAGTACCCTCTTCAAACTTCTAGCACCAGAATAACATCACTCTATTTCTCTTGCTTATTTAAATAATTTTTGTTCTTTACTGAAGCATTTCCCAGCAGCTACTTCTGATCTGTCCTTGTATACCTTCAGTATCATTGTGCCTGCCACATAGGAACTACTGGGAAATTACTTAAAATAAAAAATGATTCCACATTCTGATGATAAGAAATTCTATTTGATTCAAAATGTTTAAAGCTTTCGACCACGCACAAGTGAAGTTGGTTTTGACTTTTCCAACAACATTCATGCGATTGTCCGGAAAAATAGAATCAGTAACTCAAGGCTCCAGTTTGTGTTCATTAGGGCCCTCTTTATGAATTCCAAATAATACAACTTTAAAATTTGTTCTCATGACCACTTATTTCCTGGAATCTAGTCATTTCTCACCATCTCCACTTCTACCATCTGAGTTTAAGCCATTATTACCTTTCACCTGCTTTACTTAACAGCGTCCAGTTTGTCATTTTGCTTCTAACTTCCCTTCTAGAGTCTCATTACAGCAACCAAAGTGATCATTTAAAAATGTAAAGCAGATAATATCCCTCTCCTACTCAAAACTTTGCAATGATTTCCTCTTTCCCCAATAGTAAAAGCCAAATTCTGTACAACGACCTCTTAGGGCTTTTGCACTGGCTGTTTTCTCTTTCTGAAATGCTCTCCCACAAGTTAATCCACATCAACTATAACTAACCTTCTTTGACTCATTGATCAAATGTCACCTGCTTACTGAGTGCCTGCTGGATTAAAAAACACTATCCTAAACACACGATTAGGAATTACAAACTGTGTCCATTCCACAAGCATTCTTGATCTCTTTTAATTTCATCCTTTTTTCTTCAATAACTTACAACTTTCTAACTTACTCTGTAATTTATCTTTGTTTATTGTTTATTGCAAGTCTCCTGCAGAATATAAGCTCCATGATGGCAGAAACCCTTGTCTGCTTTTTTCCATTAATGATTGCAATGCATTTAGAACAGTGTTCAGCACATAGTAGGAAGTCTAAGTATTTTTGCGTGAATGAATCAATGAATGATATGGGCAAGTTTATGTCATTGTTGCTGCTCTGCTACTTTATGTTGCTTTCAACTGGAAGAAAGGGCAGTATGAAATGAAGTGAGGAAATGATGGACAAAAATACATTTGGAAGACTAAGTTTTAAGGCACACTCTGAACAATGTGGAACTACAGGCACTCAGCATCCTGACCACTTAATTCCCTTTGAGGACCACTTGATGGAAGTATATGTTAACATGGCATTCACTTTGTGATCATGTGAGAACTCGTCTATATTGTACATAGATATCAGTTTCTGGAATAGGATAATTGGTGCAAAGAAGGAAATAAATTTTAAGCACATTAAGTATGCCATTATTTTAAAGTTCTAATGTTACCAGTGTTACTATTGCTTAGTTATATAAATATACACAATTTTATATTTATTTCCCTGGAAGGCAGGTTATCTATTTCCCACAATATTCAAATCTGTTATTTTTTTCCCTTGGAAACTACATAATCTGATTCTTATCTTTGCTCTGATAACTGTGGAAGAAATCAGAGCAGAAAACTGTCCCAAGTTAGCAGTAGCAACACATAAAACAGGGTGTGTTTTCTTCAGTAGTAGATAATCATGCCTTTGGGTATTACCAAAGCAGGAAGCATGATTCTAAGATCTTGATTTTTGAGGTATGTAGTTTTCTGTTGAAGACACATTGGAAAGATGTAGGTATGTGGTAGTGAGGATGACAAATCTTGTCGCATCTTTAGAAATTTAATTTTAATAGGTAACTAATTATGAATAAATCATTGTGCTGGAGTATATACATAATGTTTTATAAGAGTGAGATTCATGGTATTTCCTTTGTACGATTGATCCAAATTACTTTTTTCACTTTTTTCTCACTCTTTTTTCAAGCAAAAAAAATCAGATTAAGTTTTAATTATTCTAGGAATTTTTTAAAGATAAAATTCTTCCTTTCTTTTGTAAAATGCAACTGTAATATATTTTATTGTTATTGTTAGTTTTACCAGTGGCAGTTTTTATCTATTTTACATATTACAGGAAGAGCTTATAATTGACTAAATAATCAAATTGTTGATTTTCTTCTGTTTATAGTTTTTCTCTGTGTTCCTAAAGGACAAGATAACAAGTTTAATTGCACTGTGTTGATATATTGAACTAATATCTATCAGGGATAAAGCTGAAAGGCAATATTTTAAGCAACACCTGAATTAAGATCAGATAAAGATAATGTTCAGCAGTGTTAGGATCAAGTTTGTGCATGAACATGGCCTACAAACTACTTGGTATTTGGATCTAATGAATATTTCCTACTTTGAAAGTAAATTGCTAAATATGCTTCCTGGCAATGCCTTCCTGGTGCCAGAACATACCGTGATTTCTCTTTGAAAGATCATTCATAAAAAGATTGGTACCTTCAAATCAATTTGACTAATCCTTACATGCTGGGTTCTGTTTTTGCACACTAGAGGAAAATAAACATTGAATTTAATACATTCATAAAAACAAGCCTCTTCAAGTTCTCTTTTGTTAAATGCTTTTTTTGCTTTTCCCTTTCCTTCCTGCTTCCCTCCCTCCCTCCTTCCCTCCCTCCCTCCTTTCCTTCCTTCCTTCCTTCCTTCCTTCCTTCCTTCCTTCCTTCCTTCCTTCCTTCCTTCCTTTCTTCCTTCCTTCCTTCCTCCCTTCCTTTCTCTTTCTTTCTCTCTTCCATGTTTCTGGATTTAAAAGAATAAAAAAATCTCTCATCTTGCTCTGTCCCTCCTATAATTTCTAAAGGACAGGATCCTATTTACACACAGGTATAAATTCCTGCCCTTCCAACAAAGTAGAGTGCTGTGCTTAGTGGTGCTGATTTGTGCTGGAGGCTATACCTCCACGAAATCAAAATAATAAGGGTAATGAGGTAAAGATAATGATAAACCTTTCATCACCTTATTGTGTTATTCATTAGCTGCACAGGTTGGACTACTAATTTAGCAACAGTGAATGGGAGTTCAACAGACTTCCAAAGACTGAAAGAGAATCTCTCAATATATGCCCTGAGAATTCATTTCTAAAGAAAGGATGGGAAGAAAGAATTCATTTCTAAAGAAAAGAGGGACCCTTCTGCTGTCATTCTTGTTATTGTTAAATTCTTGCAGTGGCACAAACACTCAAAATCTTTTAAGTTTCATAACAATTATTTGTAAATAATAATATATTCGATAGAGTGTTGGGTGACTAAATAAAAATTTCAATTTGTTAAGTATAGTATAAATATTCTTATGATTGATATGTACAACCTCAAGTGATCATCATAATATTCTAGTGAAGACAAGTAAGTGATTTGCCCCAGAAAAAAGAATTAGGCAGTGGCAGAAATGGAGCTCTTTCATGGTCATCTGACCAGGAGTCAGGAGATGTCATCTCCTCACTTTAGAGTCTTCCAGAAGAATCTTCACTTCAAAGTAATGATTGCTTCCAAGGCACTGTTGGTCCTTGTATTTTATCATCTACAGTGATACACCCAACATATAGGCATTCATTGTCATATAAGGTGATTCATTTCATTGCAGGGAACCTCTAGTTTTAGAATAATTTTTAAAGTTTAGCTGAGAATACCTTCTTGAAGGAGTCACACTTTTGAGTACAATTTTGCTTATCTAACAAATACTTTCCTAAATTAAATAAATTCCTAAGTAAACACTGCACTGCACTTTCACCTAATCTCAGTGTGAGCAATCCTTCATAGTTCTCACCATCTTTGCTTTAGACTTGACTTTGCAACCAAGATTTGAATCACTTAATGTCTCTCAACTAGAGTTTCATCCTCTGAGAATTGAGACAGTTGGATTAGATCAATGTTTTTAAATTCAAACTGTGCTGCACAGTAATTATTAATGGTAATAAGTGGGAGAAAGTATGAGGAGATAGTGGAGAAGAAAGGGAACACAAATCTGGGTGTTGTTGGTAATATTTTCAATTGGCTGGCCTGAGGCCATAGGGAAGATCACCTCTAGTTTTGAAACTTTGAGATTTTTGTACACTCCACCTTGAGCTTGTTTACAATTGTTTTGGTGAATTGTGTGGTATTGATATATTTGTATTGAAAATAAACCTCATTATTTCAACGATAAAAATTATACCTATGAAGTACTCGAAAAGTTAAAAATTAAAAAACAAACAACAACGACAGAAAACATTAAAGATGACTTTCTTTAGCCTTAGAAGGGTTTATGCTAAAGGTTAGAAAATTGTTTAACATTTGATAACTCCTGCTGGAGAGATGTCCTCAAATTCATTGAGTTTTCTTTATTAAACAATTTTTTTCTTTTATATAATTCACATCTCAGGCCGGATGCAGTGGCTCACACCTGTAATCCCAGCATTTTGGGAGGCCGAGGTGGGCGGATTGCTTGAGCTCAGGAGTTCAAGTCAAGCCTGGGCAACATGGCAAAACCCCATCTCTACTAAAAATACAGAAAATAGCCCGGTGAGGTGGTGCATGCATAATCCTAGCTACTTGGGTGGCTGAGGCAGGAGAATTGCTTTAACACCAGGAGGTGGAGGCTACAGTGAGCTGAGATTGTGCCACTGCACTCCAGCGTGGGTGACAGAATGAGACCCTGTCTCAAAAAAACCCCCAAACTAAAATAAAATAAAATTCTTAGAGGGGCTTTCTTAAGGAAATGAGTGTGGCAAAGTTTCTTATAAATGCTTATTCCTTGTTATTCATTGTAGACTTCAGACAAAAGGAAATATTTAGCTCAACTATCCACTCTCAAACTTTTCCTAAGTAGGACTGATCATAGTCTTTTTTGTGTGCCCAGTATATTCAGTACCCACTTCTTTTATATTACATGTATGTTTGTATTGAGATATTTTTTGTCTTTTCCAATAGACAACTTCTAAGAACAACGACCTGTTGTTTTGTGTATCTTCATTCCTGCCTTACTAGCAATACTACCTACATGTTTGTCTTCTCTCAAACCATAGAAAGAAGATGTCTTGAAAGACTGGCAACACATTTTTTGATATACTGTATAGATTTTGATTATGTCATTAGGGAATGACATAATCAAATGTAAAAAGGGAAGTGCATCAGAGACTCTAAAAGCTGTAGGATATGACTCATCAAAGGAAATTTAAAATGAATAATCCCGTCATATGAAGAAAACAAAACAGCAAAACTTTTAAATCCTAAAGCTTAAAGGACAGATAAAATGAACAGAGCAATCTCAATGGTGCTTGAATGGGGGGATGTGGAATGGAATAAAATGAATTGAATTGCGGAAAATGTCTAATTAGACTAATTGTAGTCAATATTTATTTTCAGTTTTGTAATTATTTATTTATGCTGTCCTGCTTCTGAACTCCCTGACTATGTCTGGGGAATACCTCCCTGCATTCACGTTGGTGGAACAGGTCTGGTCTCTGTATACACAAGCAGGAAATCCCAGATATCGAGTCCTCCCCTCTTGCAGCCAGGTTTTGGGCATTTGACCTATTCTTGGCTCATTATCTATTCCCACCTAGACATTTGCAACCAAGAGACAGTGCAGAGGCAATAGCATCACCTTTCAGTTTCCAAAGGCAGGAGTGGAATAAAGGAAGCAAATGCACCCATGTCATATGGCAACAGTGGCATGTATGCCAACTGTGGTGTCTGTGATGCAGTGGACACAGCAATGTGTCTGGGTGAGCAAAATCCTCACGCTGATATTCACATGGGCAGGTTTTGGCTATAAGAATTTCCACTTATTTTTTGAAGTTTTTTTTTTTACAGCCTTCCTAGTAACTTAATAAGCTACCCAATTTCCTTTCAAAATATATATTTTTTTCAATTACCAGTCTGTTTTTCTTGAATGCAAGTAAGAACCCTAAGTGTCATTATCAAAGAAATTCTAGGTAAATCTAGATATGATTTTCTTGCTCTTAAAATAGCAGCATTCATATATGTTAATATATACTTTATATATATGTATGTATGTATGAATGCTATACACAGACATGCACATGTATATATTCAGTTATATGTGTACATATATATGTGTGTGTGTGTATATATATACTAGTACTAATAAGATTGTGTCAAGCCTCCTCTATGAACAATCTGTGTTTGGCATTGCAAATTGATGTGTAAATAAAAAATGGTAGATTTCTAAACAATTATGACTCTCCAAAATATTTTTTCTCAATAAAAATAATTTAAATTTCTCAATTTAAAGACATAATATTTCAAGACAAATAAAATTCAAGTGCAGAATCATAAGCTAGAATGTAATGTCTTATTTATTAGTGAAGATTTGATTGGCTGTACCCTGGGACACTGGTAGGACTGGAGATGTCAAGATAAATAACAAGTGGCTCCTGGCAGAATAAGATTTTTATTTACTATAATATTGAAAAGCAATAGGTAATATGTATTGGGTCATTATAATAATCATATTCTTGATCCAGTAATTCCATTATTGGGAATTTGTTCTGTAGAAATAACAGGAAAAATTATGTGAAAATATTCATTGTAGCACTACGCATGATTGTAGAAATATTAAAACAAAATTCCGTGTTTAATTATAGGCAGTCTAATCATTCGTACTACTAAAAAAACACATGTTCTTCTTCCTTTCCAGACTTGTGGTAAAATTGCATTTCCTTGCTCCTTTGAAGTTAGGTGGCCAAGCAAATGTGGGTGACAGTTCTGTGCTTCACTTGCAGGCAGAGCTTCGAAGCTGTGTGTCAGTCTCCTCTCCCCTCATCCTTTCTCAGCCTGGATCTCCAAATGACAAGTTCTGAAACAGAGGCCCCAAAAACCCATAACTGGCATTCAGAGTGAGTGAGAAGGGAACCTTTCTGGTTATAAACTGCTAACATCATGGAGTTAACTGATACCACAGAATAGTCTATTTTAAGTTAATACATAGATTAAATAATGGTTTTTAATGATATAAGTAAAAAAAGCAAAACTTCAGCAAATTATATGTACTTATGAACAAAGATGTAATAATTGGATAAAATGAAAGTTTGGATATGGCAGATGGGAATGCGAATTACATATTTATCTCTTAAACTTTTACAGTAAGTTTGTAAGCTATCCCCTGTCCTTTCAAGATGTTTCAAATATAAATTTAAAGTTATTTAAATTGGTCAAATAATATTACAGTTGAATAATTAATTAAATATAAAATTTTGCATATCTTTTAAAAATGCATATCATACTTTTAATTCACACCTTGTTATCTTCCTTACCCCAATCTAGTCAGATATCCACTACATTTTCAAAAAAACAAGTTTAGTTTGTGATTCAAATTGGTACTTCAGAAGGATTTCACTCAGAAGACAAAAAAGGATGCAGATTTTATTCATAGCAGCAGAATTTACGGAATTCTTAATTTAGACATGCGTGTTTAGCATCAGTCAATGGCTTCACAGAGAGGCCTTATATAATACGGATCATTGCCATGCATTTGTTATTCTATTAATAAACACAGGATATTGGAATTTGAATAATTAAGTCATATGTCTAATATCAACTTCTAAAAAATGAAGGCAGGTCCTCTCTGCTGATGAACAAACTAAAATTCTGTATTTTCTTGTTTTGAGCATGAATAAGAGTTAGTATAATAATATGTGAGTTATTTAGAATTAACAATTTTTAATGTGTAAACCAAAGTTAATTTGTTTGTAGAGTTTACCAAAAACTCAACTCAGTGTACTGTACTTGGAAGTCCTGCTGACATATGATACTTGGCAATGTTACAGAGTGGCTCTCGTGCTTGTGCGGACACAGGCAGTCAGCACTTTTGTTTTGCACAGAACAAACTTCACATGGTACATCCTAAAACCTGCTTCATGTAGGTCGTTGCTTTCATTTTATTTTTCCTTCCAGTATAAATCACTATTAGTTTAGTTTTATCATTATCAGTCTAGATTTTTGTGAACTTTTTGTTTAACTCATACTTTGATGCTTATTTGTAATAATAGAAATTTTAGACTTTCAGACTTTGGCACATAAATGCACAGATGAATGATTCCACCTTCAAATTTTCTTGAACAATGGCACTGGATTGTCACTGACATTTTTAAACTAAAATAGGCAGAAAAGTGGAGATGAGGGCAAAGGTAAAATAAAAAGTTTAATGTTTGATAATGAAGCTATTTTACACTTTGGAACTCTTTATTATACTTATTTAATCATCATTTGAGTTCTTGATATATAGTAAAAGAGAAACTTAGACCTTGTGATTAGCTGATATTTGGCGATATATTAAAAATAAAACAACAAAGCAATTATTCCTTGTTAGATTCCAGTCTGACACAAATCAAGCAGCTGATTAGCACAATTTTCCATTTGGCCACACTCTAGGTAGTCCTGTGAACGGCTGTGCACAAGAAAGATAGCATTTGCTCTTCTTACCTCTCCCAGGTGCACCTCTACAGAGTTCTGGGACTCTCCAATTGGAGTCAGATTTCTGTCATCTCTATTCGTCATACAAGTCCAAATGCAATAAGTGCCTACCCCCTAGACATATTTCTTTTTTCTTTCTTTGTTTTTTCCTTTTATTTTCTTTTTGTTCTTTTTTTTTAAATTTAACTTTAAGTTCCAGGATACGTGTGCAGAACATGCAGGTTTGTTACATAGTTATATGTGTACCATGGTGGTTTGCTGTACCTATTGAGCCGTTCTCTAAGTTCCCTCCCCTTGCCCGCCACACCCCCAACAGATTTTGGTGTGTGTTGTTCCCCTGCCTGTGTCCATGTGTTCTTATAGTTCAACTCCCATTTATGAGTGAGAACATGTGGTATTTGGTTTTCTGTTCCTGTGTTAAGTTTGCTGAGGAGGACGGCTTCCAGCTTCATCCATATCCCTGCAAAGGACACGATCTCATTCCTTTTTATGGCTGCATAGTACTCCATGGTCTATATATACTACATTTTCTTTATCCGGTCTGTCATTGATGGGCAGTTGGGTTGGTTCCATGACTTTGCTATTGTAAATGGTGCTGCAATAAACATACGTGTGCATGTGTCTTTATATTATTATGATTTACATGCCTTTGGGTATATACCCAGTAATGGAATTTCTGGGTCAAATGGTATTTCCGGTTTTAGATCCTTGAGGAATCACCATATTGCTTCCACTATGGTTGAGCTAATTTGTATTCCCACTAACAGTGTAAAAGCCTTCCTATTTCTCTGCCAGCATCTATTGTTTCTTCACTTTTTAATAATTGCCATTCTGACTGGCATGAGATGGTATCTCATTGTGGTTTTGATTTGTATTTATCAAATGATCAGTGATGTTGAGTGTTTTTCATATGTTTCTTGGCTGCGGAAATGTCTTCTTTTGAGAAGTGTCTCTTCCTATCCTTCGCCTGCTTTTTAACGGGCTTGGCTTTTTTTCTTATAAATTTGTTTAAGTTCCTTGTGAATTCTGGATATTAGACTTTGTCCAATGGATAGATTGAAAAAATTTTCTCCTGTTCTGTAGGCTGCCTGTTCACTCTGATGATAGCTTATTTTGCTATGCAGAAGCTCTTTGGTTTAATTAGATCCCATTTGTCAATTTTTGCTTTTGTTGCAAATGCTTTTGGTGTTTTCCTCATGAAGTCTTTGCCCATGCCTATGTCTTGAATGTTATTGCCTAGGTTTTCTTCTGGGGTTTTATGGTTTTGGGTTTTACATTTGTCTTTAATCCACCTCGAGTTAATTTTTGTATAAGGTGTAAGGAAGGGGTCAAGTTTCAGTTTTCTGCATATGGCTAGCCAGTTTTCCCAGCACCATTTATGGAATAGGAATCCTTTCTCCATTGCTTGTTTCTGTCAGGTTTGTCAAAGATCAGATGGTTGTAGATGTGTGGTGTTATTTCTGAGGTCTCTGTTCTGTTCCATTGATCTGTATGTCTGTTCTGGTAACAGTACCATGCTGTTTGGGTTATTGTATGCTTGTAGCATAGGTTGAAGTCAGGTAGCATGATGCCTCCAGCTTTGTTCCTTTTGCTTAGGATTTTCTTGGTTATACAGGGTCTTTGATTCCATTTGAAATTTAAGGTAGTTTTTTCTAATTCCATGAAGAATGTCAATAGTAGTTTGATGGGAATAGCATTGAATCTATAAATTACTTTGAGCAGTATGGCCATTTTCACGATGTTGATTCTTCCTATCCATAAGGATGGAATGTTTTTCCATTTGTTTGTGTCCTCTCTTATTTTCTTGAGCAATGATTTGTAGTTCTCCTTGAAGAGGTACTTCATATCCCTTGTTAGCTGTATTCCTAGGTATTTTATTCTCTTTGTAGCAATTGTGAATGGGAGTTCATTCATGATTTAGCTCTCTGCTTGTCTATTATTGGTGTTAAGAAATGCTTGTGACTTTTGCACATTGATTTTGTATCCTGAGACTTTGCTGAAGTTGCTTATCCGTTTAAGGAGTTTTGGGGCTAGAATGATGGGGTTTTCTAAATATAAAATTATGTCATCTGCAAGCAGAGATAATTTGACTTCCTCTTTTCCTATCTGAACACCCTTTCTTTCTTTCTCTTCCCTGATTGCCCTGGCCAGAACTTCCAATACTATGTTGAATAGGAGTGGTGAGAGACAGCATCCTTGTCTTATACCGGTTTTCAAAGGGAATGCTTCCAGCTTTTGCCCATTCAGTCTGATATTGGCTGTGAGTTTGTCATAAATGGCTCTTACTATTTTGAGGTATGTTCCATCAATATCTAGTTTATTGAGAGTGTTTGTTTGTTTGTTTTTTGAAACAGAGTATTGCTCTTGTTGCACAGGTTGGAGTGCAATGGCAGGATCTCAGCTCACTGCAACCTCCACCTCCCAGGTTCAAGCGATTCTCCAGCCTCAGCCTCCCGAGTAGCTGGGATTACAGGCATGTGCCACCACACGGGACTAATTTTTGTATTTTTAGTAGAGACAGGGTTTTGCCTTTTTGGCCAGGCTGGTCTTGAACTCCTGACCTCAGGGGATCCACAGGCCTTTGCCTCACAAAGTGCTGGGATTACAGGCGTGAGCCACCGCACCTGGCCTGAGAGTTTTTAACATGAAGGGATGTTGAATTTTATCAAAGGCCTTTTCTGCATCTACTGAGATATTCATATGGTTTTTATCTTTGGTTCTGTTTATGTGATGGATTACATTTATTGATCTGCATATGTTGAAACAGCCTTGTATCCCAGGGTTGAAGCCAACTTGATTGTGGTGGCTTCAGTTTTTTGATGTACTGCTGGATTCAGTTTGCCAGTATATTATTGAGGATTGTTGCACTGATACTCATCAGGGATATTGGCCTGAAGTTTTCTTTCTTTTGTTGTGTTTCTTCCCAGTTTTGGTATCAGGATGATGCTGCCTTCATTAAATGAGTTAGGGAGGAGACCCTTCTTTCAATTGTTTGGAATAGTTTCAGAAGGAATGGTACCAGCCCCTCTTTGAACCTCTGGTAGAATTTGCCTGTGAATCAATCTGGTCCTGCTTTTTTTGTTGTTGTTTGGTAGGCTATTAATTACTGCCTCAATTTCAGAACTTGTTATTGCTCTATTCAGGGATTTGACTTTTTCCTGGTTTAGTCTTGGGAGGGTGTATGTGTCTAGGAATTTATCCATCTCTTCTAGATTTTCTAGTTTATTTGCATAGAGGTGTTTATAGTATTCTCTGATGGTAGTTTGTATTGCTGTGGGGACAGTGGTGATATCCCCTTTATTGTTTTTATTATGTCTGTTTCATTCTTCTCTCTTATTTATTAATATAGCTAGTGTTCCATCTATTTTGTTAATTTTTTCAAAAAAACAGCTCCTGGATTCATTGAATTTTTGGAAGGTGCTCATGTCTCTATCTCCTTTAATTCTGCTCTGATCGTATTTATTTCTTGTCTTCTGCTAGCTTTTGGATTTGTTTGCTCCTATTTCTCTAGCTCTTTTAATTGTGATGTTAGGGTGTCAATTTGAGATCTTTCTAGCTTTCTGATGTGGGCATTTTAGTGCTATAAATTTCCCTCTTAACACTGCTTTAGCTGTGTCCCAGAGATTCTGGTACATTGTCTCTTTGTTCTCATTGGTTTCAAAGAACTTCTTGATTTTTGCCTTAATTTCATTATTTACCCAGGAGTCAATCAGGAGCAGTTTGATCAATTTCCATGTAATCATGTGGTTTTGAGTGAGTTGCTTAATCCTGAGATCTAATTTGATTGCACTGTGGTCTGAAAGACTTCGTTATTATTTCAGTTCTTTTGCATTTGCTGAGTAGTGTTTTACTTTCAATTATGTGGTCGATTTTAGAATAAGTGCCATATGGCACTTAGAAGAATGTATATTCTGTTGATTTGGGGTGGAGAGTTCTGTAGATGTCTATCAGGTCCACTTGATCCAGAGCTCATTCAAGTCCTGAATATCCTTGTTAATTTTCTGTCTCATTGATCTAATATTGACAGTGGGGTGTTAAAGTCTCCCACTATTATTGTGTGGGAGTCTAAGTCTCTTTGTAGGTCTCTAAGAACTTCTTTTATAAATCTGGGTGCTTCTGCATTGGGTGCATATATATTTAGAATAGTTAGCTCTTCTTGTTGAATTGTTCCCTTTACCATTAGGTAATGCCCTTCCATGACTTTTTTGATCTTTGTTGGTTTAAAGAAGTCTATTTTGCCAGAGATGATGATTGCAACCCCTGCATTTTTTTTTTTTTTTTTTTTGCTTTCCATTTGCGTGGTAAATTTTCCTCCGTTTCTTTATTTTGAGCCTATGTGTGTCTTTGCACGTGAGATGGGCCTCCTGAATACAGCACAAGTATGGTTCTTGATTCTTTATCCAATTTGCCAGTCTGTGCCTTTTATTTGGGGCATTTAGCTCATTTACATTTAAGGTTAGTATTGTTATGTGTGAATTTGATCCTGTCATCATGATGCTATCTGGTTATTTTGCACACTAGTTGATGCAGTTTCTTCATAGTATCATTGGTCTTTATATTTTGGTGTGTTTTTGCAGTGCCTGGTACCAGATTTTTCTTTCCCTATTTAGTGCTTCTTTCAGGAGCTTTTGCAAGGCAGCCCTGGTGCTAACAAAATCCCTCAGCATTTGCTTGTCTGGAAAGGATTTTATTTCCCCTTCGCTTATGAAGCTTAGTTTGGCTGGATATCAAATTCTGGGTTGAAAATGCTTTCCTTTAAGAATGTTGAATATTGGCCCCCAATCTCTTCTGACTTGTAGTTTCTTCGGAGAGGGCCACTGTTAGTCTAATGGGCTTCCCTTCGTAGGTGACCTGGCTTTTCTCTCTGGCTGCCTTTAACACTTTTTCCTGCATCTGATAATTATGTATCTTGGGATTGATCTTCTCATGGAGCATCTTAGTGGTGCTCTCTATATTTCCTGAATTTGCATGTTGGCCTGTCTTGCTAGGTTGGGGAAGTTCTCCTGGATAATATCCTGAAGTGTGTTTTCCAGCTTGTTTCCATTCTCCCCATCTCCTTCAGGTACTCCAATCAATCATAGGTTTGGTCTTTTTACGAGGTCCCATATTTCTTGTTCATTCCTTTTCATCATTTTCTATCTAATCTTTTCAGCATGCCTGATTTCAGTAAGGTGGTCTTCAAACTCTGATATCCTTTCTTCCACTTGGCCAATTCGGCTATTTATTATTGTGTATACCTCACAAAGTTCTCGTGCTGTGTTTTCCAGCTCTGTTGGGTCATTATGTTCCTCTCTAAACTGGTGATTCTAGTTAGCAGCTCCTGTAACTTTTTGTTAAGGTTCTTAGCTTGTTTGTATTAGATTAGCTAGCTAGTGTACTTTTTTATTACCCATCTGCTGAAGCCTACTTCTGTCAATTCATCCATCTCATCCTCTGACCAGTGTTGTGCCCTTGCTGGAAAGATGTTGCGATTATCTGCAAGAGAAGAGGCACTCTGGCCTTTTGGGTTTTCAGCATCTTTTTGTTGTTGTTGATTCTGTGCCATCTTCATGAGTTTGTCTAGTTTCAATCTTTGAGGCTGCTCACCCTTGAATGGGGTTTTTGTGGGGACTTTTTTGTTGTTGTTGATGCTGTTGTTGTTACTTTCTGTTTGTTTGTTTTTCTTTCAATGGTCAGGTCCCTCTTCTGTAGGGCTGCTGTGGTTTGTTGGGGGTTCACTTCAGGCCCAATTCATCTGGTTTGCTACTGTGCCTGGAGATGTCATTCAAGGAGGCAGGAGAACAGCAAAGAGGGATATCTGCTCCTTCTGGGATCTCTGACCTCAAGGGGCTCCAACCTGAAGCCAGTAGGATTGCTCCTGTACAGGGTGTCTGACAACTCGTTGGAGGATCTCACCCAGTTGGGTGGCACAGGGATCAGGAGCCATTTAAGAATACACTTTGATTGTCCCTGGTAGAGGGGGTATGCTTCCCTCAGGGAAAACCCACTTGTCTGGGCTGCCTGGATTCCTAAGAACTACCAGGAGGAAAGGCTAAGTCTACTGGTCTGCAGATACTGTGACCACCCCTCTCCCTAGGGGCTCAGACCCAGGGAGATCTGGGTTCTGTCCCCGAGCCTCTGGCTGGAGTTATTGGAGTTCCTGCAGGGAAGCCCCACTCAGTGAGGGAGGAAGAGTCAGGGTCAGGCCTGATGTGGCACTCTGGCCACAGTCTGCCACAGCCAGTGTGGTGGGCTGTGGGGCACATCTCTTGGGACCAAGCTGTCTAGTCTTCCTGGCTCCAGCCAGGGAGAAAAAAGTGACCAGGAGCTGTGGAGATGGAGACCACCCTTCCCCCGCCCAGGGAGCTTAGCTTGTTAGGCGGCTGTGAGTCCCAGTGCTGGCTGCTGCCCCTCCCCCAAGGAGCTCAAACTGCTTACAGAGCACGCAGTTACAGCTGTGGTGCTGGTTGCCCCTCCCTGCAGGAGCTTGGTAGGCTTAAGCAGATTCCAGCTGAGAGGCTGTTGAGAATCTGTGTGGCTCTGGTGTTGGGATGCCAGGCCCTGGTGGCATGAGTTCGCAAGTGGGATCTTCTAATCCATGGGTTGCACAGTTCCGTTAAAAAAGCACTGTTTCCCCATCTGGGACCTCCCTTGGCTGGGGCGGGGTGGGGGCTTTCCTGCCGCGTGTGGCTCTCGGGTGGGCCGCCACACCACACTGCTCTTCCTTCCTCTCCTTGCATCATATCAGCCTCCTAGTCAGATCTGATAAGACAACCTGATGCCTATGTTGCGGGTGAATGAGTCACATGCTTATTATGGTTCTTTTCAATGGGCGCCTCCAAACTCCGCTGTTTCTAGTCAGCCCTCTTGCCCCACCCCCACCCCAGACATATTTCTTAAGGAAATAAACACCAGGATGTCAGATACTTACTTTCATCACGTTATTAAGGTGTTTTTATGTCCTAACACAAAAGCAAGAGTTAAATGCCATATGAACTTTGTCTTTGATTTATGCTTTTCTTAGCAAATCCTGAAACTAAGCAAAAAAAAAAAATTAGCACATTTGCATTTGTTTTGTACTTGGAAACTGAACATTTATATCAACATGCATATATTTTATAACCTTATTGCAGTGTTTTAGAAATGCTCACATGAATATGAGTAACTATAGCCTTGTAGTACAGTTTGCAATCAGGTAATGTGATGTCTCCAGATGTGTTCTTCTTACTTAGTCTTGCTTTGGCTATGCAGGCTCTTTTTTGGTTCTATATGAATTTTCTTATTGTTTTTTCTAGTTCTGTGAAGAATGATGATGGGATTTTGATGGGAATTGCATTGAATTTGTAGATTGCTTTGGCAGTATGGTCACTTTCACAGTATTTATTCTACCCATCCATAAGCATGGGATGTGTTTCCATTTGGTTGTGTTGTCTATGATTTCTTTTAGCAGTGTTTTGTAGTTTTCCTTGTAGAGATCTTTCACCATCTTGGTTAGGTATATTCTTAAGTATTTTGTTTTATTCTTTTAGAGTTGTTATAAAAGGGATTGAGTTCTTGCTTTGATCCTCAGCTTAGTTGTTATTAGTGTATAGCAGTGCTACCGATTTGTGTACATTGGTTATGTATCCCAAAACTTCACTGAATTCCTTTATCAGATCGAGGAGGTTTTTGGATGAATCATTAGGGTTTTCTAGGTATAGGATTATATCATTGGTGAACAGCAATAGTTTGACTTCCTCTTTACTGACTTAAATGCCCTTTATTTTTTTCTCTTGTCTGATTGCTCTGGCTAGGACTCCACAACCATGTTGAATAGAAGTGAGGAAAGTGGGCATCCTTGTCTTGTTCCAGTTTTCAGGGAGAATGCTTTCAACTTTTCCTGACTCAGTATAATTTTGGCTCTCTTGCTGGTTGGCTTTCACATGGGCACTTGGAGATTCCCCCATCATGGAGGATCTCTGAAAATTTCTGGACACAAGTAAAAGCCTCTCCTTCACCTGGGCCTTGTGTTCCCTCTCATCCTGTGGGCTCAGTTGTGTACCTTTCTGGTGCAGTCTGCTTGCTCTCCAGGGCTCTGTGGCTCTCTGTGAGATTGCAGTCGACTTCCCAGCTCTGGCCCCTATTCCACTGGTTTTATCACTTTAATCAGCTGTTTTACCATTTGGCTTCCTGAAAGTTTGGTAACACAGCTCTCCACTATGTTCCCCAAATTCCAGAAGACACATGTTAAATTATTTGAGTGAAGCCACTGAAGTTCTCCCAGTGAATCCTCTGCCCTTCTCACTCCCAGTGGGACAGTGGGTAGAGGAGAGGACCTAAGAGCAATTCTCTGTGTAAATATCTTTTCTTCAATTTCCTGGCTGAATCCTCAGTCTTTGCTGTATAACTTGAAGACACATGTCAGACAAAGTTCACAAAACTGTTCTGACATCTCTATTTCAGTCCTCATACGTGGTCTAGCACCTCCTTTGTAATGTTGCAATGATTAGCACCTGTTTTCTTAGTTCTTCAGTTGAAAAATAAACAAAAAAATCCCATTTAAATATTATAAGGCAAAACTAAAACTGACTATGGTCAAGGTATAGTCTAAGATTTATAGGACTAATGGCACCTTATTATTGTATATGCAATATGATATTGAAATAGACATGTAATATGATATCATTATGATATGATATTGAAATATGTTATTAATGAAAAATCCATTACAGGAAATTTATGAATGTCAATTTAGCCATTCTGTGATGGAGCAATTTTACTTGTTACTCTTCACAGAACATTAACTGAAAGAATGTCTATTGATCATCTCTCAGGTGACAAGCACTTTGCCAGTCACTGGCGACACTGAGGTGCATACACACAGGAAATTCCCCCTGCCACATGGTGCTGTTGACTGAGGAGACATGATAGTTAAATAATCACAGACTAATGTAAACTTGTAAATGTGACAGATTACAAAGAGTTGGCACACAGGGCTACAAATAGAATTTAGACTTAGTCAGGAAATCTGGCTCGAGGTAAGAACGGAAGGAAAAGTAAAAGTTACCTGAGGAAAAAAAAAGTGATGGGAAGATTTTCTAGGAAGAGAAATTAGTATGCACAACATCCTCATGAAGCGCAGAAGCCTAGAAAGTGTGAGATTCTGCAAGAAAACCAGTAGTAGCTGGGCTCAGGAAAATGACAAGAACATTGTATCAGTTGAGGTTGGAGAAGTAAATTTAGTTCATATATTACAGAGCTGTGTTGACTCTGTCAAGGAGATTTGTCTTTATGAGTCAAGATACATGTCAGACAAAGTTCACAAAACTGTTCTGACATCTTTATTTCAGTCCTCATAGGTGGTCTAGACAGGAAACATTGAATGGACCATTTTGGTAGGTGGAATGGCCCCCTAGAAATGTCCATGTTCTAACCCCTGGCACCTATGTATATGCTATGTTAGATGGCAGAAGAGACTTTGCAGATATAGTTAAGGTTATGGGCCTTAAAATAGAGATATTATGTTGGATTATATTGGTACATTCAATCTAATCACAAGAGCTTTAAGTGCATAACTCTCCTTGACTGGAGGCAGACAGATACAGCAGAAGGGAAAGTCAGAGGTTCCACCAGGGAGTAGGGATTGACACTTGGTTCTGAGATGTAGGAGTCCACATGCAGGAATGTACTGAGACTTCAAGGAGCTAAAGGTGGCCCTTGGGGGAGAGTCAGCAAGGAAACAGAGACTTCAGTCCTTCAATCAGAGAAACTAACTTAGTTCAACAACCTGAGTGAGACTGGAAACAGGTTCTTCCCCAAAGCCATGTCTACACCTTGATTTTGATTGTGTGGACCTAGAATAGAGAAGCAAGCTGAACCTTCCTTTGGCCACGCTTTTAACCCAGAGAAACTATGAATTAATAGAAGAGCATTGTTTGAAGCTTCCATCTTTGTGGTAATGTGTTTGGGAGCAATAGAAAAGGAATACAAACATGAATGATTCAAAATGGGTGGCATAATGAGTGGATGCAGAGAATCATAGTAGACCTGCTGGGAAGCTAACATTTTTAAAAGTATGGATGAGTCATGGTGGTGACTTGTCCTAGAGTGCTGGTGAGGTGATAACAAGTGAAATTATTTCCAAAATAATTGGAAATTAAATCTATAGAACATGGTAAGGAATTGATCATGAGTGGAGAGGAAGAGGGAGTTTCAAGGCTATATAAAAGGTATTAGCTTGTATAATAGAGTTGTTGGTGTTGCTATTCACTCAGGGAATACTAGAGGAATATCAAGATTTTCGGGTGGGAGGAAGGGAGGAGGGAATCCTAGTCTAGTTTTGGATATGTAATGTTTGAGGTATCTTTAAGAGAAACAGTAGGAGACTTCATGTAGGCAGTTAACGTATATTGATCTGGAATTCAGAAGAGAGGTATGTGATCTATATTTAAATTTGTGAGATCTCTTCTTGTCACTTAAGGGGAGAATATAGAATGATAAGAAGAAAGAGGTTCTTAACTTGAATATTGTGGGAGAATAAGATTCAAAACAGTTACACAGTAACTGGAGGGCTTGGAGGAAAATTAGGTTAGTATGGTTTCATGGAAGTCAAGGAAAGCAGATGCATCAAGAAAAAGGAAGTGAATGACACTGTCAAACATTGTTGAAATGGAGGATAATAACTTCTGAAATATTGATTAACATGCAGATCTTCTCAAGAACTGGTTTGGTATAGTAATGAGGATAAATACCAGACTAAACAGTTTGAAAATAGTGGAAAGTGAAAAAACAAAGACATAAACTGTCATGAAACCTAACTAAAATCAGAGGACAAAGGTCTTCTTTCATTGAGACAACATATATTATCACTGCCTAGGTGCGCTATGTTTGGGTTAAGTAGAGTAAGACTATGTGCCCCTTTTCGTCATGCCCTCCTTTCTCATGTTTGAAAATCTGATCTTTTTTCCCAGTCCCTAAATTTTCACATCTTCAGACTTAAAATTTCTAATGCCAATACCTACTTAGCTTTCTTTTCTTTGCTTTGCTTTTTTTTTTTTTTTTTTTTTGACAGAGTCTTGCTCTTGTTGCCCAGGCTGGAGTGCAATCATGCAATCTCAGTTCACTGCAACGTCCACCTCCTGGGTTCAAGCAATTCTCCTGCCTCAGCCTCCTGAGTAGCTGGGATTACAGATGCACACCACCATGCCTGGCTAATTTTTGTACTTTTAGTAGAAATGGGGTTTCACCATGTTTGCCAGGCTGGTCTTGAACTCCTGGCTTCGTGATCTGCTTGCCTCAGCCTCCCAAAGTGCTGGGATTACAGGCATGGGCCACAGTGACCAGCCTTAGCTTTCTTTTATTAATATGTTGGTTATTTACTCAATGGACTCTCTCCAGATTGTCCTTCAAATTGTAGACCCCTAACCAGGAGTCAGTACTCCATTTGCAGTATGCTAGTTGTAGAATACAGCAGGGTGCTCATTTCTTTTGTTCTGAATGTGCTGTGTGTAGGTCATACTTACAGTAACATTTTTGGCTATTATTCTACACTGGTGACTCATTTTGAACTTATAATCGATTAAAACCCACAGACCTTTTACTTTTCTTCAGTTTTTTTAAAGTAAATATTGCTCTTATGTAGGGACATCATAATCTTTAATTTTTACTATTGTTTTTTTCCCTACCTTGGTGCATTTCTGTATGCTTACCTTTATTGTTTGTTTGTTTGTTTGTTAACTGTGGCCCACCACTAAGCTGAGCCAAGTATTTTTGGCTCCTCTGAAATATCGAATGCATGTGGCTACAGCATGGAGAGTGCACTTGTCTGTAGCATGCAGCTACATGTTATCAACATAATTGATATCTGTGTTGATGATACTTTATTAAGGAGTGATGAAAGTCTCAAACAGTCAGAACAAGGTGAGGGGCCTCTGGCATACCTCTAGATAATCCTCTTCACATTAAATCTTAAAGAAATTAGAACAAAAAAATACAAAACACAATATATTTACAATTATACTTCCTTGGACAAACATTATTGACACTTCGTATTATATCTTTCCAAATGCATTCATGTGCATGAAAATCATATGCCTCTGTCCTTATAAGGTAGAGTCAATACCTAAATTTTAAATTCTTGCTAGAGATTGTGTCTTTGAAGTCATTCAAAAACCATCTTCTACCAAGACTTGTTATAAAGGAAGGATATTTTAAAGGACATTTATTTTATTCATTTTATTCTTGATTATTTTGGCAACAGGTGGCTGCATATTTTAGGCTGATTTCTTAGTTCTTCTATTGAATTTATGCTAGTGAGTTGCATTCTTATTCATTGAAGTACATAAAGTATTTATATGCACACCCTGCTCTTGCGTTGTTAGTCAGAATTTTTTTGAATGGCTATCCACTACATTAATCATCAAAATTTTATAGAAATAAATGAAAGAAAATCTTTATTTTTCTCATGCATCTGATTCATATTTTAATAATGCAAAATGTGAATTTTTTAACTAATTGACTTTTTACTTTTCTAGCCAAAAGTCTCAGTGCCAATTTTGTATCAATATTTTGTTATTTTAGAGCACCCTCTGACTTATATTTCTGTGTTTCTTCTGGTTAACTTTGCCTTCATCTAGTTAAATTTCCAGGCCTCTGATTTTATTTTTGATTTTATCACAACTCACTTCAAATTTGGTTATATAGCAGCAGGATATACCTAACAAAATAGTTTAAGGGAAACATGTAATAGTATAAAACTGGCTCCTGAATAAATACTGAATGATTACTGGCTGAGAAATTCATACATCTCATCATCCTGACTTTGTTTGAATTTTTGCTGCACTAAGATTCACATATTTGATCTTTTTAGTTGTTCCTCACCCTCATTGTGAAAGATGAAGCCTGGAACACTGGGTATGCTCAAGAAATGTTGGTTCTCATTTCCCTTCTCTTATAGCAGAAGCTGTCCTGGACACACCTGAATTATCCTTTCCTTTAGATTATTATGAACAGGTTCTGAGGGATATTATATAATCTGTGATTTTGCATCTGATCTTGTGATTCTTTAATTTTGTAAGATTAGAAAGATATTCTTAAAGTCTAGTGATATCTCTTATAACACTAAGAAATATTCCAAACATTTCCTCTACATTTCTCCTAGCAATTGGAACTTTTGATAATGAAGGAAATTCTGGAATAGACAAGAAAAATAGATTGCTAGGTAAAACTGTCTGAAGATTTTAGTGTCTATGCAGCTAAGCTCCTGGACATTACTTTTCAACTTCAACTTGGAGAGCTTAATTTCTCCTAATCATAGAATATTAAAAAGTTATAGCTCTAGGAATAATACCATAGGATATATAAGGATATTATCTTAGGAAATAAGAACTCAGGAGACAGCATAGCAGAGAGAAAAAGGAACTAAAAAGAAAATTAGATGGCTTGAACACTACTTACAGTGGGGGCCAAATGAATTTTTGGAAGAGGAGCAATTAGGTTTAAGTTTCAAGTAGTTTGGACTGTTGCAGTCCAACTCATCCCTGACTTTTATATTTTAATAGAGTCTTCTATTTATGCATAGACTTTGTGTATTTATGTATTTGTGAATCAAATAAAAGATCTAAATTCTATATTTAAGTTTCCTTGGTATAGAAAAAATTAGCCAGGCATGGTGGTGGACACCTGTAGTCCCAGCTACTCTGGAGGCTGAGGCAGGAGAATCGCTTGAACCCGGGAAGGGGAGCTTGCAGTGAGCTGAGATCGCGCCACTGCACTCCAGCCTGGGCGACAGAGTTAGACTCCGTCTCAAAAAAAAAAAAAAAAAGAAAAGGAAAAGAAAAGGGTCAGTTTTCATGGGATCTAAGTAATTCAAATCATAGTAATATCTGAAATAGGAGTGCTGGTGTCAGAAGTTATCACACTCACACTGTAAGTCTCTGGAGGTGAAATTTTCTAAAAACCAAGCACTGGAGATTCAATCCATTTTGTCAGTGATATCTTTACATTTAAGGTGAATTGTGACCCAGATGATGTTTGGTTTGTACTGGGAAGTCATTTTAGACATTGAAAAATAAGTGTATTCCAGTAATCAAGAGTCACTCAGAAGTACTTAGGGAATACTCATTAGCTTCCTAATACTGATAGGATCCTTAATATTACTAAAGCTGCTTGCCCTTAAGGACCACAGAAAACAATTGGGGACAACATTAATTATTCACTAGAAGCAATTAAAGGATAATTAAGTGGTAAACTGTGGCTATACTTGAATGTTTTGTCCCCTTTAAATATTCATGTTGAAACTTAATCCCAAATGTAACAGTATTGGGAGGCATGGCCTTTGAGAGGTGATTGAGCCAGGAAGTCTCCTCTCTTATGAATGGGATTAGGTGCTCTTATAAAATAATTTGATGGACGGAGTTTGACATTATTTTTTCCCTTCTGCCTTCTGCCATCTGAAGACCTGGTGTTTCTTCCCTCTGGAAGATGCAGCATTTAAGCTTTCATCTTGGAAACAGATACTGGACCCTCAACAGACGGTAAACCAGATGGCGCCTTGATCTTGGACTTCTCACGCTCCAGAGCTGTAAGAAATAAATACTTGTTCTTTATATGTTACACAGTTTCTGGTGTTCTGTTATAGCAGCACAAAACAGACTAAGAATAATTGCGTTACATGATTGAAAGTGCAAGGGAAACCAGAAGTAATTTTGTTTATAACGTCTCTTACAAAGTTTGACTTCATTATCTATCTGTTGCCTCTAATATTTGGCCTAAGGTTTTAATTAGATGGCCAATGTGAGACTCTTTATATGTGAATATGTTTGTAACATCTCCTGCGTTTCACAGTCTTCGAATAGATGTTGAACTAGAGTAAACGGGTTTGCAGGGCAGTGGAAAATAATAACACATTAAAAATGCAAACGTAAGATGGACATGGTTTTGAATTTGAAAATCTGGCTGACTCAGAATCTTGTATAGTAGTTGTTTTTAAATAAATTGGAGATATTCAGCTTATGTTACCAACAACCTATGAATTTTATAACTAACAATCTCCAGCCTTACAGCAACACTTGAGAAACCAATAAAACCCTGAAAAGTGTGTGTGACGAGGGAGACAATATTTTTTTAAATAGTCCTGAAACAAGAGAACTAGTAGTATTTGAAGAGGTAGCCAGGAAAAACATAACTGGGTCAGGTTAGGTCAGCCAGATCTATGGTTTTGGAATTAAAGCATTGTGGAGTCATTTTTGAACCATTCATTGTGGGTTCCAGCAAGTTTTCATCAAATTCATGGCACGAATTTGGCTCTATGAATAGCTTTTTTGGATCTCGTAAAAATATATTTGTGGATTTCTAAGTTGCAATGGAATTCAATAAACCAAAATTTAATAAGTGCAGCAGTGATGGGGAAAGTTTGCTCAGGATAATATCACACCAGAATATTCTACTGGCCTCAAAGACCAGAACAAAACTGCTTCCCTCTAACTCTGGCAACAGAGGCAGCTGTACCTTCCTCCTTTTCCAACTATCTTTTCTTTTCTTCATTTACCATAGCTCTTATTAGCATCACCTTCTCCCATGCATGTTTCTTTCTTCTCTTTGTTTCTTTTCTATGGTTCTATATGTGTATTGACAAACAAAAGTGTAAGTGATAGCTTATTAATCTTAAAATGGTTAAAAGAAGAAGACTGTACTATTTATTCATCCTTGTCCATCCTTTTCACACCCTATATTTCTTGTAATAGAAGAATGAGATTGGAAATAGAAGGTTGTAGAAATAGTCAAGGTTTCTGGGTAGAATGATGTAAGATAAAGACACCTCATAATCAATGCTAACAATTGCTAATTATTATTTGATTGCCAAATTGCTATAAGGTATAAGTAGAAATGTACTACACAACTCAAGACAGTTATTTTCTACTTGGGGTATCAACTTTAACACCTTTGAAAAAAATAATTGAAAATAAGTGCTGGAAATTTCCAAATTTGTATGAATTTCTTGCTATTTTTATTAATAACAGGAATGGGATCAATGTAGAAGTCTTTTTTTGCTTGGTGAAAGAAGAAAGTCGCTAGTATTTTCACAGGTAAAGTCCTCAGGGCAAATTATATGTTTATTAACTTGCTTCCTGTTGTGACAAGGTGGGATCACATGGAATTGCAACAGACTGTGGCAAAGTTGGACCTGACTACTATAAAAACCTCAGTCTTTCTGTTTCCCACAGTCGAGAAGGAAAAGGTAAACATTGTTTCCAATAAATGCCTTTTGTTTTAGAAGTAGAGTTATGTCACCAGTGAGAGAAAAAAAAGGATAGATCTAGTAGTACTTCTCATTTTGTATCTGTGAACAGGAAGTATGTGTCTTATGTTATTTCATACATAAAAAAATGCTTCATGCCCAAATGAAGTATAAATGCTAACGTTTTAGCAGCATTCAAAAACACTTATTGGTAGATTAGTGTTGCCAAAATTGCTGCTGTTGAACACTCACATTTAGCAAGGATAGGGCAGAAAGATAGTTATGTAAGTCTTCCTTTCAGAGCCATTTAGAGATAACTAGCCTATCTTCTGATTGTCTCACAAATTCTTGCTACATTAAAAGGAAGATTTTCATATAGTATATGGAGATACAGAAATTGTTGCACTGAAACTTTCAAGACAATGATACTGCACTTGCAGACTGAAAGGTATTTACCAATTCTTAATGCATGTAATGTTTCTACACTGTGCAGGTAAATAGTGGATAAGTAGCATGTTCTAGGTGGCATTTTAGAAATGAAATCACATTTATGGGTTATATCATCAAAGGGAGTTCCTTACAAATGAGGCACATAGGAGAAATGATGCAGACTGAAAAGCATTTCAGAGTAAGTTCTCTTTTCAGAGGAAAGCCAATTAAGAATACTGTGTGTCAAAATGAATGAAAGTGGAAACTGTTACTCAAAGATACTGTTTGATGACTGTCCCAGGGTACACAGTGGCTACAAGAGAAAACATAAAAGAGCAAATTCAATAGTGGTCAAGCTAAAAACTTGTACTAAAAAGACATCTGCCTGCCAAATCACAGAATACTAACTGGTTCACAAAACTCTCCTGGGAAACACAGTGGTTTATTTGTAAAGGAAAAAACTAGGTGAATTCATCTTCTCTAAGTTATGCATTAAATATAAACAAATATCTTATAGAAGAAATATTTCTTTCCTGTTAATGATTGTTACTTTTTAAATATATTTATAGATCATATCATAGAACCTTTTAGACATGTGAATCTATTTAGGTAATATTTTAAACTTTGTTTCCCTTAAAATTACCAGAGGAAAAAGCAAGTATTGTATGCCAGTATGTGCTTAAGCTTCTTGTGATTGCCAACTTTGGGAGGCACAAATATTTTAAAACATTGTGTTCATGAGGAAGGTTGAAAAATAAAACTATTTGATGTAGTCTATTTTTTAATGGTAGGTTTTCGTAAAATGAAACACACACACACACACACGCTCTTCTTTCCTAATAACACAGTGTGGATTTGAAATCTCTTTGAAAATAGGGACAATTTTACGTATCTCTGCACTTCTCCCACCATCTATCACAGGGGTAGGTTTTTAATAAACATTTGTGGAATGAATAAATCAGTTACATACTGCAAGCTATGGCTACAAAAGTCCAGTGTAGTGACAAATCACACTGAGTAATTTTCTTCCATTTGATTTTACTATTAATAGGAATTACACTATCTCTGCTTTACTGATGTTATATACTCAGACAAAATACAATTACCCTTTGAAACCTCAGCTTCCATAAAATGAGAAGTGTTTGGAAAGATGTAATACTTTGAAAACTGTAAAAGCAATGCCATTTTTTCCTGCTTAGGTTTAGAATGGTTTGAGGAACGTATGAATTCTGTCATAAATGACCGGTAAGTGGAGAAATTAATTTCACAGGTTTTATTGCATTGCGTTTTGATGGACTTAGTAAAGACAGAGTCAAATTAACAAGAAGGCAATTCTGTGAATGTTAATGTCTGTTTTTATCTGAGATTAGAATTACATGGAATTTGGGATGCCATTTCTTCTAGCCCAGATGAGAATCAGATAATGCAGAGCTTCTGTTAACACACTGAGTCAGAATTCCCCTGAAATGAGTTGAGAAGGCATTTGGCTGAAGAAGGAGTGTCTTTCTCTTCAGTAGTTGTGCCATGGAATCCTTGTACAAATTCCCTTCCAACAATTCAGAAATCAAACATTCATCACAGTAATAATGTTAAATGTAGGACATAATGTATTCTCGTAGCCTTGAGAGATCAGATGTGTGTGACCACACCTTTTTATAATAGTGCATAATCTGAGATAGAATGGAAAGATAATTCTTTTTACAGGTCATTTAGATATTCACTCAGTGAAGACTGTCTATTTTCAACATGTGCCTGCTTATTACAGATAGTACTTGTGTTTATGTGTGAAGAAGATGAAGTTAATTGCTACTTGGAATTAATGACTGTCAAGAGTCCCCTTGGAAACCAACATAATCTATTTAAAAATTTCAATTTGAATAAACATTTTTGTGTATCTTTGCTATTAATATATGCAATTTCAATGGAATATTTTGGTGAACTTTGCTTTTGATCTCTATTAATTGTTCTGAGGGTCACTTTAGAGATTTGCTGCCTCAATTCTGCAGATTTTTCAGTGGAAATTTGGACATGATTTTTACTAACTGGGAGAACATCTTGATGACTTTAGGTAAATAATTGTTACTGAAGAGAGATATTTCCTAGAATGATTTACTTTAGTGTTGTTTAACATTTAAGACACTATTCTCAGACTCCTGTTATTATGCTTGCTACACAGATATCATTATTCTATATTACAGTGCCTCCATTGCCAATCGTCTGATTTTTCAAGTGTAAATTTAATCATATAATCCTTTTTTTTTTCTTAGTCTGTAAGTGTGACTCTCTTTTTGAGTTCAAAATTCCAAACTTCTTAGGATATCACATTCAAATCTCCCTCATCTGTTGATTTCTGCCATTCTCCTAAGATGCAATCTTCACAGCCTTTCTGAGCCACTTGCCATCCTTCAAACATAAAATTATTTTATGTTTTCATATATTAAATATATCAAACATATATATATCAAATATATCAAAACATAAAAGCCCATCTATTTGTTACAAGCAAAAACATAAATCAAATGTAATGTGTCATTAACATCTTTCCAATACAATATACTGAATTTGGTTTTTCTATGTTTTGTGGAAACTAAAAAAATATATAACCACTAGAATTTGTTGAGTGCTTGTTTTCTGTACATACAACTCAATTGGTCTTTATAGTAACTCCGTGACGTTGGTGATTTTTAAATTATTCTGATTTTACAGATGAGGAAATAGAAGTACAGAATCCTTAAGTGACTTTCCCAAGGGCACACAGGACATGGACGGGAGTAAAGGAGAGACTAAACCAGAGTCTGGTTTGGGAATAGATGCTTTCTCTAGTCCAAAAGAATATTACAATATACTCCTTAGAAATATTTTGCCTAGAGAACTATATTTCTAAAAAGAATGTATAATAAATAATAATACAATAAAACTTACCTTTCAAAAGTTATATATGTATTAAATAAAGAAAATTAAAATATGAAATTTGGTTAGTGAGATATCTTAATAACTAAGCTATATAATTTGATTTCAATTCCTATCACACAGTAACAGATTCTAATAATGGATTTTTAAAATGATTTATTTACTCTTTTGAATGAAGCTCATTCATTTCCAAAAAAAAAAATGAAATAAAAATAAAAGATCCAGCACATTAATAGTAGAGAGAAAATAAAGAATTTGGAATAGTGTAACTCAAGAGAAGGTAAACCACTGTGTATTAGGATTATCTAGAGGGACAGAAGTAATAAACTTAATAGTTTACTAAGTATTAACTCACATGATCACAAGGTCCCACAATAGGCTGTGTGCAAGCTGAGGAGCAAGGAGAGCCAGTCTGGGTCCCAAAACTGAAGAACTTGCAGTCTGCTGTTCGAGAGCAGGAAGCATCCAGCATGAGAGAAAGATGTAGGCTGGGAGGCTAGGCCCATCTCCTCACTTCATGTTTTTATGCCTGCTTTATATTCACTGGTAGCTGATTAGATGGTAACCATCCAGGTTAAGGGTGGGTCTGGCTTTCCCAGTCCACTGACTCAAATGTTAATCTTCTTTGGCAACACCCTCACAGACACACCCAGGATCAATACTTTGCATCCTTCAGTTCAATCAAGTTGACACTCAGTATTAACTGTCATGAGTCCACCTTTCATCAACTTGAATCCATATACATTTCCTGAGATCATACATAATCTTCAAATAAAGACAATAATAAGGTTTATAATTACACCTAACATAATACAACTATCCTTCCTACAACCAGAAATGCACCAATCCCCAACCCAAATACTATTACATAAAGTTAACTATACTTAAATGCTGATGTGAAGTCAATAAATCTTATGTCCCATAAGGAATGGAGAAAAAGGCATTTGCCAAGTCAGTGACTGCATACCAGGTACCAGGAGATGTGTTAATTTGCTCAAGCAATGAAACCACATCTGGTACAGCAGCTACAATTGGAGTCACCACTTGGTTAAACTTACGATAATCCACTGTCATTTTCCAAGATCCATCTGTCTTCTGCACAGGCCAAATGGGAGAGTTGAACACAGATGTGGTGTGGAATCACCACCCCTGCGTCTTTCAAGTCCTTGATGGTGGTACTTATCTCCGCAATACCTACAGGGTTGTGATATTGTTTTTGACTTACATTTTTCTAAGTAGAGGCAGCTCTAATGGCTTCCATTTGGCCTTTCCCACCATAATAATCCTCATCCTACCAGTCAGGATGCCAATGTGGGGGTTCTGCCAGCTGCTAAGTATATCTATGCCAATTATGCATTCTGGCACTGGAGAAATGACCACAGGATGAGTCCGGGGACCCAATGGACCCACTATAAGTTGGACTTGAGCTAAAACTCCATTAATTATCTGACCTCCATAAGCCCCTACTTTAACTGGAGGACCATAATGACGTTTTAGGTCCCCTGGAATCCACATCAACTCAGAGCCAGTGTCAAGTAGTCCCCGAAGTGTCTGATTATTTCCCTTTCCCCAATGCACAGTTACCTTGGTAAAAGGCCAGAGGTCTCCTTGGGGAAGGATGGGAGAAAGGTTAACAGCATAAATTGTCAGTAGTGTAGTAGGGTGCTTCCTCAAGGGGACCCAGCCTCCCATTCATTCAAGGGGTTCTGGGTCTATAAACTGGCTTAAATCTGGAAATTGACTGAAGGGCTGTGATTCTCTGCTTTTATAATTCAAATGAGTCTTTTGTCTATTTGATCTAGAAGTTTTCTGCTTATATAAATTAAGTAGGAATGCAGTAGGCTTCCTATCAATTTCACATCTAGGAGCACCGTGACTAATTAGCCAATGCCAGAGCTCCACACCAGTCAGACTATTCTGATTGCTGCTTTGCTTCTGCTGTCCAGTATGGTAGCTATGCCCACCTTGCCTGTGATGGTCGAGTGCCACCACTTGGCCCCTGCCACCTTGGGATCCAATTATTTCCATTGTATTTAAATTTTATAGTTGAGTGACTGCAATTCCCACCGTTAGATCTGAGATACAGAGAAGAGCAATTACAGGGCTCTTCAAAGATGCAGGTGCTGCCCTCACAAATCTATTTCACAAGACATTGGAAAAAGGTATATCTTCTGTATCTTCCCAGATGGAATGAATAGATCTAAAGTGACTAATCCACTCCACCATCCCAATCTCCCTAAGCATTTTGATCCCTTCCTCTACATTAAACCAAGGGAGATCAGGCATTTCTATCCCACTCGGTAGGTCATCTTTTAATCCATATTTCAGCTAACCAAGCACATAAACTATTAAAACCTTTTTTAACTCCCTGAGGTGCAACATTAAATGCAGTATCCCTACTTAGTGGGTAAAAATCAATAAATTCAGCCTGATCCAACTCTGTGTTCCTTCCACCATCATCCCACACTCTTAATATCCATTCCCATGCCTTTTCTCCAGATTTTTGTTTATATAACTTAGAAAGCTCAAGCAATTCCTTTCCTCCTCTTAGGTCACACTCTTAAACTCACCTTTAGGAGCCCGCTGGGACTTTAGTCCAGTTATAGGTCTAGAAGCAAACAGGGGTGTTGTGGGTGGCTTCTGAGGAGAATCAACATTATCTTGCCAGGCACCTGCCTCAGGGGAGGCCATCACTGTTGCCTCAGGCAGCGCAGGGTTTATCATCTCAGACAAAGGTGGAAAAGCTAATGGCAGCATGGATTGGGAGGGGATGTAGCCATTACTGGGGATGGGAAGCTGTTTCTTCTGGCAAAAAGTTTCATCGGAGTTTACAAACTCAGTGTCCCCAGCTTCATCAAGGTCCTTCCACACATCCCCATTCCCAGTTGCAGGGTCTCATTATTTTCCAATCAATGCCCTCACTTTAACAGTAGGCAGCTGGCAAGGCTGTGCATGCACCTTTCATTGCAGGTCAGCCACTCGCATGATAAGAGCTTGTGTCTGTTTTTTCACAATATTGACTCTTTCTCTACAGGAGATAAGACTCTTACTCAGGGCAATCTTAGCAGATTTAAGGCTCAGTATCTGCTTCTGAAGCCGGGAGATAGAAGCACCGAGTTTATCATTTTCTTTCATCACTTTGTCCACTGAACTTAGGAGCAACCAACCAGCTTCTTTATGTTCCTTGGTTCTCCACATGTGGTCAAAGGTATTATATATAGAGTCACTCAACCTCTTGCCTCTCACGAGCAGTGAATTAGGAATGTCAAATGCATTTATTTTGCATAACTCTCTAAACGGTTAATGCCAAGGACTATCAGAATTCTCCATACTATTAGAAGTAGAGTCCTTAGCATTTTTGGCTCTAATCATATTAAGCAGCGAACTCCAGAAACCCCAAAACCAAGGAAAGAATTCCATCCTTAATATTCTGTTCCTCTAGAACCACTCCTGGTACCAAAACCTGTATTAGGGTTCTCTCAAGGTGCAGAACTAATAGGATATGTATGTATATATTATATACATATATAAAATATATAATATATCATATATATAATATATCATATATATAAAATTAAGTGTTAACGTACATTGTCACAAGGTCCCACAACAGATCGTCTGCAAGCTGAGGAGCAAAGAGAGCCTGTCTGAGTTCCCAAACTGAAGAACTTGGAGTCCGATGTTTAAGGGCAGGAAGCATCCAGCATGGGAGAAAGATGTAAGCTGGGCAGCTAGGCCAGTTCCATCTCTTCATATTTTTCTTCCTGCTTTATATTCTTGCCATACTGGCAGCTGATTAGATGGTGCCCACCCAGATTAAGGGTGGGTCTGGTTTTCCCAGCCCACTGGCTCAAATGTTAATCTCCTTTGGAAACACCTTCACAGACATACTCAGGATCAATACTTTGCACTCTTCAATCCAATCAAGCTGACACTCAGTATTAACCATCACACACTGTGATGAACAAAGTCCTGCTTAGAATTTCCTAGAAAGCAAAGTTGAAGGAGGGAAACCCTATGAGCATGTAGACAAGGGAGGCCCATTACTTATGATTGCCCTGGGCATCATTAAGGAGCTCATTCATCTTTCTGCACTACTGTTACCAGCAAGACTTTGGGTTATGACCACAGAAACAAGTACATGAGAGGTGTACAGAATTCAACCTGATGACATTTACTGTATGTAAATGTCTACCAGACAGGGAAAATGTGAAAAGAATACTGAATATAGAATTCTGCCCACACAAATCAGGTAATAAATTTAAGAGACTATGAAAGAATGCCATATGTATACAAAGGATCCAGTGGAAGAGAAGTAAAAATGTTTTTAAAGCCAGACAGGAAAACATTCAAATGCATTATGGGAGTCAAAAATTGCAATATTCAAGGAAAGGGTAAAGGTCTTAGTTACCATCTCTATGTGGCTGCAGGATTCTTAAGTAAAAGGAAGAATGAGGAAATAAGAGAAGAAAAACCAGGTAACAATTTAAAGGTCTATAACAATTTAAAGGTCATAGAGTCCCTCTTACAGATTATGTAAAGGAGCTCTATTGTTGGTAAATGTTGCAAACTGAATCAAACATCAAGTATTCAGCAGACATCACTGGCAGGTGAGCAACCTCAGTATAATTATTTCCTTGATGAATCTTTTCATACTACAAAAGATTAGAATTAGACATATATATGTAAAGGAGAAGTAAACCAAACTTTAAAAAACCTTTCTATGTTAATTTTGGAAATCATTTGTGCATATATGTTATGCTGTTTAATGTGATTAACTGTTTAAAGGAATCTAGCATATTAGACTTGCTAACTCCAATTTAAATTTAAAATGTATTATTGATAATTTGAATACAGACTTGAGGAAGTATGCTAAAAGATTAAATGTACATTTATTAATCTTATAAAAAGCTTAAAATGTGTATAATAAGTTTGACTGTATATGTTTAGCTCATTAAATTAACAAAATAGTTTATTTGAAAAAGTTTTGTTTCTATTGGGGTAGAATATAACTAAAAGTGATGCAGGATTTTTTCCTCCTTAATACAGCTGAAATCTGGGATCTTGTCTCACGACCTGGAAAAATTAGGCACACAAACACATTGAAAGGTGAACAGAGCACAGTATTAAAAGAAAGCTTTCAGCAAAAAAAGGGGGGGCCCTGCCAACAGGCTCCCATCTCATGGATTGAATACGAGGCCACACCACAAGAGCTGAAGAGGCCAGGCTCCACCCCACTGCATAATGCGCGAATTCCCAGTGGCTCCACCCCATTCTCCCAGTGCACAGGCGGGCCCTTAGTCTGAGACACTCCACACTGATTTATTTCCCTTACTGCATATGTGTAAAGGGACGGAATTTTTCATCGTGGGCATGTTTAGGCAAGCCCCTTGTGCACAGTGACCTAGGAGGCATGTGGTTGTCTCCTCTCTCTATCAGAAGTAAGGGAATTGGCAAGTATTAATTAAAAGCCCTATTGAAATTACAATTTTATTTATTAGATTAATAAAGTGTAAAAAAACTTTGTAGTTAATTATTTAGAATAGCTGTTTTTAATTTATATTTTTAATGATTTGAATATTCATTTTGAAAACTCCCTATTAACTCTAAGTTTGTCAAAATCACATTATTCTTGCATACAGTACAGTACATACTCTGTGACTGTTCATTGGTCAAAATAGTGACAACAGAGCAAGAGAGGGCATGTGAGATTATACAAGTGTTCTTCCAAGCAATAATTTATTTTTAAAAAGTTAAGTAATTTCACCAAGACGAAGTTTGCACACAGATATTAGTATCTGGAAAATTGTGCAATGGCTATAAGGCTAAAGTCCTCAGTAGCAATTTTTAAAAGATGAAGGCACAATTTTCATATGTCTTTTCTTTTATTGGACCTAAATAAAAAATAAGATTATGTCTTTTCTTTTATTGGACCTAAATAAAAAATAAGATTATATTATTAATTCTTAGCATTGCATGGAGAATTCAAATAACATAACAAATATATTTCATGCTAGTGGTTTATGGATAACCTAAAATAATAAAAAATTAATGTTCTGATATCTATACATTAACTGGACTTTTGGGAGGAGGTCAATAGTAAATAACTAATATTGAAATCGCTACTATTGCTCAAGATGTGAAAATTCTGTATTTCAGGCAGCAAAGTTGACATTTTGTTGAAAAATTGAAGATGCTGAAACATGTTATTGACTCATTTGAGTACTAGTCAATTTTTCACAGCAGTGAGATAGGAACTTTTCTCTAGATAGGGTCAGTAAATGTTTGTTGACATAGTTTTGAATCCATTCAAATGATCAAATAATGATTTAAACACTATTATTTTCCATTTGAAAACATTAAAAAATGTTTGGAATGACCTTGAAGATTTTGAAAGTAGGAATATTCAATTGTCTTTATGTATTACAGAAGTACTTGAGTAAAATTTGTACAAGTTTTAATTTTGAACGGATTTAGCCTGCCGAAAGAAAGTTAACTCAAATGTACGCTCTCACCCTGCCAACAGACAAATAATTTGTTTGACAAGTTGAGTTTAGTTATTTGGCATATTCCATCTACAACGACAGTCTTCCAAATTTATACCTTTTGTTTTGGGCATAGATCATAACAAATTATTTTAATTTTTTTCCGATAGTAACTATACAGTGGTTTTTGTATATTTTGTATATTTTGGACCATCACTGTGCTATGGGATTAAAACTATGGCATCAACATAGAAGAAAATGATCATCTTATTCCAGTCTTCCTCAGTCACCTTCTTCCACAATACTTTGTGAAAACTCGGTATGCCAGACCCAGATGCAGCACAGATAAGGCTAATCATATAAACGAGAAAATAAAACCTATTCCCTCTTATCCTAGCTCCTAATGAATTGTCAAAAGAAGAAAAAGCAAGAGTAACATGTGCCGCACCGCCCCCACAACACTCCTCAAGTTGAAAGCCCAGGAAAGGGTAGAATTCAGTGTGGGAAGCAACGAAAGAAGGGCTTTTATGAATTCCACTTTACATGCAGTATTCTGTGGGCAGACCACCTCCCAGCTGCCTCACACAAACCTCAAAATAAATTCAGTGGAATTTCATTGTTAAGCTGACAGAAGACTGAAGTTTTGCTTCCTATATGATAAGAATGAAACAAAAATTCTTCTCATGCTTCTGAAGGGCACGGGGATGTTTAGAGTACGGCCAGTGGCTCTCACGAGAGGGAATCATTGAGGCAGGCCAATGTTTTCTCAAAACTAGAACACTGGGTCCAGCGGCCAATAGCAGAGAAATCATATTAAAGTCACAGACCTAAGGGATGTCTACGGGAATATCAATGGATGAAGGGGAGATAAGCCACTGGGGAAGACCATGAGATACTATCTCCATTGAGAGAAGACAGACAATAAGTTACTGTGGAACATAAGTTACACCAATGTTGTCAGCTGGAGATTCCTGCAGATTATCTGGGACAAGGCCAGTCATCCTCAGCTCAACTGTCACCAGTCTGGGGAGGATCCTTAGCTATTGGATGGTAAATACCAGCATGATCCAAAGTCTGCCTCATGGATCCATAAAACCCATATCTTCTTTGCAAGCGTAAGGTCCCTATCACAAAACAACTGCAACCTCATATACTAAAAGGCCACTTCGTGCCACCTTGAGAGACAGGATTTATCTGAAACAGAGATAAAATTGCCTAAAGGAACAGTTTTAATTTCCTGATTAGACCAAAAATCCATAATTATTTATTTCCTCTTCAACTGTGAGGGAAGAGCAGATGAATTTATAAAAATTCTGTTTTTCTGAATGTATTTAATACATGAGTAAGAATTGTCTTTTTTTTTTTTTTTTTTTTTTGAGACAGAGTCTGACTCTGTCGCCCAGGCTGGAGTGTGCAGTGGCGCGATCTCGGCTCACTGCAAGCTCCGCCCCCTGGGTTCACGTCATTCTTCTGCCTCAGCCTCCTGAGTAGCTGGGACTACAGGAACCCACCACCACGCCTGGCTAATATTTTGTATTTTTTAGTAAAGACGGGGTATCACCGTGTTTGCCAGGATGGTCTCGATCTCCTGACCTCGTGATCCGCCCGCCTTGGCCTTTCAAAGTGCTGGGATTACAGGCATGAGCCACCGCACCCGGCCATGAGTAAGAAATTTACCTGCTATCTTTAGGAGCATTGTCTGGCATCTTTAAAAATCTCTGTGAACATAAAACAAGGCCCTGTTGAAAGTGATGATTTTATTTATGAGCATACAACTGCATCCACAGCTGATTACAAACCTGTAATCTTAATTAGAGAGCCAAGGTACACTGGGTTCATGGATGCAATTCCAAGTGAAATAAAGAATGACAGAGAATCAACAGAGGAAGTAAAGAAGGGAGGACTCATGGAAAATAATTATTAAAGTCCCTGCCTGGACCCTGGCATTTTTATATAAGTGAGCCAAGATTGCAATGGCAACTGAAGCTAGATGTACAGTAGCCAGAGAGAGATTGGAAAAAAGTGTACTCTGGAGGAGGACAGACTCTAGAAACAAGCCTGAAAAAAAACTCTGTAGCTAGTAATGCATAAGACAGGACAAGCTTGAGAGGTCTCGAAAAACCAGGAGTGTAATCAAACTTTCTCATGAGGATGGAAACCCATTTCTCTCTCAAGCCAAGTCTCTGAGGCCAGAGACTGGTCAGTGACTTAGGGATTCAAATAGGAATGGAGAGGAAGCCAGGGAGAAATCCTTCATACAAGGGACCACATTGTACTTCTGGCAGCCTTTGAATAGAGCCAACGGCTCTCTCTAAGGCCTAAACCCACTCAATGTTTGCCTGTGGTCACATCTTGAGCTCTCAGTGGACATTGGGCCAAGGCAGAGGAAACTGAGTCTTGAGAAGGATCACACCATCATTCAATGAGTCATGAGACTTTCAGCCAGTATTCACAGTTGGCTGTTAAGCAGGATAATAAAAAGGGGAAAATATTTTGGATAAAGACTTACCGCTCAACTTCTTGGAAGGAAATGGACTCCAAGGTCATAGTAAGTAGTCATTACGGGACCACACTTATTTACTAGAGGGAGCTTTTACCTGTAGGATAGTGTTCTTAAATACTGTATATTAGTGTGTGTTTCTCATTTGCACTTATGTATATTTCATATTTTTCTAATCAAAATGAGGCATCCTTCCACTTCAGTGGGAATTTTCACTGTTACAACAGAAATGCAAAAAGAAAGAATAAGCTAATATTAATCATCACCAAAACTAGATTAATGCAGAGAAGATAAGCATATCTATTTTGAACTTAATTTCACTACCAGCTATCAAGTGCTTTGACCTCCATGTGCTGTGTAAGAGGACATGCATCCAAATTATCTAAAAATCTTTATTTGATTATTTTAATCAAGAAGAGGAAGGAGAAAAGCTATGACATAGTCCTGTATTACATCACTTGGACAGGAATTTGCTTTGCCAAAGGATTGATTCTCAGGATCCTGATCCTAAAATAGTGCTATGAAAAGAGTTTGAATATGCATGAGAATTGATGCCTCCATCACAATCACATTGCTGATCCTGGAGACAGCTATTGCCTAGGTATAAATCTTTGAGGATGGATTGAAAAATGTTTGGCAAACCTTAAATTTTAAGCATTTTAAGCATTTTCTCAATTCAGTGAAGCATTATACCAATGATTAAATATAGTTATTTCTGAAGTTGCTTTGCTCCTCAAAGATGGCAGTAAACTATTATTATTATTCAATGTATTAAAAAGGTTGACATGGAGATTTGAAGGAAATGTTTGGTTGGTCATTTTGGGCTGCTAAATGGATGCAGACACAGGCAGAAGGAACTACTTTGAAGCAATAGGAAGCATACATGTCTATGACATGATTGGGTTTTCCCTTTGCCCCAAACATAATTTAAACAGCTTGGGCGGCAGATCTTAGCATGTTAGTATTTTTAAAATTACAGACTCTAATGATGTGACCCTATATCAGAAAGGCTGTTGACAAATATTTCTAAAGAATAATATTAAAAATTTGGGGAAAAATATCATCCATAGATCACTGAATATTAAAAATCCCTGTTACTTAGCCAGATGATAATTTTCAATACTGAATAGTATGTAGCCAATAAATTAATGGATAGATTATGATAATATGGAGATCTTATAGTATAACATTAAGAGAAAATCCCAAAATTTATTAATGACTAGAAAATCATAAATATATAGTTTAAAGGAATCTTTCTAATAAGGATACTATTACATTAAATTTTTTATGTAATCCCAGTACTTTGAGAGGTCGAGGCAGGCAGATCACCTGAGGTCAGGAGTTCAAGACCAGCCTGGCCAACATGGTGAAACCGTCTCTACTAAAAGTAGAAAATTTAGTCAGGCGTGGTGGTGCACTTCCAATCCCAGCTACTCCAGAGGCTGAGACAGGAGAAGCGATTGAACCCGGGAGACGGAGGTTGCTGTGAGCCAAGATCATGCCACTGCCCTCCAGCCTGGGCGACAGAGCAAGACTCCGTACCCCTCCCCCCGCCAAAAAAAAAAGACTTTTTCTTGGTTATGTATGGGTTAATGGCTACACCTCCATCCTGCTCTGCCACCGATGCTCCGCCCCACCCACCGGCCCCACCCACCGGCCCCAGGTGCGCACACATACAAAGACAAACACCAAACAAACAACTCATGAATTAGACATGGACAGGACAACTAGAAAATATTGGGGAAAAATATAGAAGGATCCTTAATTCATATTGCTTAACAAATATCTTAAGTTTTGCTCCACTTTAAAGAAAATAAAACCAGAAATAGCTGGTTACTCAATCAGAAGACTTGTAAAGACTTTGGCACCTTAAGAAAAGACTGTGAATGAATGAATATTTATATTTTAACATAACATACAATATTAACAGCATGCACATTACATCTTTTACTATACCTCCATGAACAGATGATTTTTTAGTTGACAGAATACTGGTTATATTCATAAAGGAATTTAACCAAGCACACAAGCAAGGAGAAGTCAAGTTTTAATATTTCTTATGAGTTTTATACATATATATACCTCAATAAAGAGTACAATATGCTTGCTCTCTGCTTAGCCATTCCACTTTGATGCAAATTTCCTCTATAAGCTGATCCTAATGGTGACAAAAATATGTAAAGATAAATAGTGGCAAAATAGCTAACACTACTTTCTTTTTAATTTGCATTTGTTTTAAGCTTTCAAAATGTATTCTTTCAAGTCTAAGAAAGAGACAGGATTAAAACAGCAAGTAAAAGAGAGTGAATGATATTCTAAATATGTGGAAGTGCTAGAGTTAAAACTTTAAATTCCTGCATTCTTTTGAGAATTTTCAGCTATTATGTATATGTTTGTGGGAATAAGAGAGACTTGTATATATGAACAATCTGTGTAGTCCCCAGATTTTTCTAGTAAGCTTACATCTAAGAAAAGAAAAAGAAGCTGTAGCACACACAAAAAAATGAGATCAGTATTCTCAATGCTAATTATATAGGAATGAAGAATTCTTAATGCTTCTTATATAGGAATGAAGAATTCTTATGCAGAAACAGTCTATGGAGCCTATGTTTCTTAGCCAAAAGCAACTTCATAGAACATGCTGTTGAAGGCCTGCTTATCCTGTCTGAAATGGTTTTCTAGCCTGAGCAGATTCTAATATGTTTCAGAAGTTTTTCAACACTGTTATTCAAGAACCCACACAAAATCATTTCATGCTTCTTTATATTTTTTATTAGTAACAATTTCTTAGGATAATGGGCTCCTTTTTAAAAACACCATTTTTATTGCTTGTTTATCTCAAAAACCTTGTTTACATTAAGTGGTATTTTGAGATTTATGCAAAAGTTCTCTTTTTATTTGTGGGCAGTATATTTTTTTGCTTTACAGATTTTTTGTTATTGGTTCTTGATCTTCACTTTTCAGCTGTAAAAGGAACTATTTTAAATCTCTTTTTATGTTAATCTCTCATCCCTTTTGCTTTTCATTTACTTTCCTGTGTGTGTGTGTGTGTGTGTGTTTGTCTATGTTAATGGTATAGAAAACACAATTATATGTAGAGCATACTGGAACACTGAACAAATTGAGGATAGTTTCCCTGGAGAAATGTACAGCTCTAGAATAGATCTAAAGTAGATTGTATAAAGCAATAAACAATCCCACTGAGATTTTTGGGGCTGTATCCTACACAGCATAACCTAGCATCTCCTGGCTGATACAGACACCTTGCTATTGCAAAGTAGATAATATACTACTCAATCAAAAGATTTAATAGGTTAAATACTATATATTACAATTACAAAATCAACTTAAGGACCTTGGTTAAACCCCTCCCTCACAAAGTGTAATTCAGAACATTATTGAGAGCTAATATACAAATATATAATCGCTAAAATCGCAGGACTTAAAGCAAGTAAAATTCTGTCATCCTCACTTTACTTATGTATATAATGAATGTGTATTCCACAAGGTCATCACATGAATCACACAATATGTGTAACATAATGCCTATTAAATAGGAGATCAATTAATGTTAGCCAAAAAATTAACTAACTTACTAACCAAATAAATATCTTGGAATATTTTCCATTTTTAACCATAGTAACATATTATTGAATGAAAAAAATTCTTACTATATATAAATAATATATATATTTATTTATTTTTAAAATCTTGCAAAATAAATCTTAAACGAAAAAGGTCACTGTTAAGAAGATAGTTTTTTTTTTTTTAATTTCAGAGCTTCAAAGTAAATAATGTTATAAACATGGCATTGTTTGGATCAAGTACATTAAGCTTGGTAACCTAATGTGTTGCTTTTGAAAATATATCCAACCTAACATTAAAGGCAAACTCAACAGAAGTTGGACCATTTTAAGTACTAATCTACTAGACCTTTTCAAATATATCTTCTGAAACTCCCTATAATTATGGCTTTGTAACATGTCATTTTTCTCTTTTATTAGGAACACAACAGTATAGTTAAGTTGCATGTAATTTTTTTCTCTGAGACTGTTTTTAAAGCATGTTACTGTAAATGAATGCATAAAAGAAGAAAAGATTCAACAAGTTCTTTAAATAGAATATTCAAGTGTGAGTATATCATTATGTGTTAGAAACAAAACACATATTTTTCAAATTATAATATTTTAATATTTCCCCCCTTGACTTGCCTATGTATGTTCAAATTAACTAAACTTAGGCTACATGCATCAGCCTTTAGAATGTGAGACTTTTAAATTTACATTTATGGAATATATTCTAGCAATATAATTCCAATTTAATTATACAGCAAAAATCTTTACTCTTGGAAAATACTTAATAATGAAAGCCAAAGTTGAAAAAAGCACATCTTCAAACAAAATTTATTGGTTTGCTAATTTCAGTTGATATATAATGGGAGAGCACTTTCTTCTTTGGTAGCAAGTCTTCTTTTGATATATTCATTTCTTTTAAATAGGTCAAAATATAGTAGTTAAAATAAGCAATGAAATGAATAATATGAAATTTTTTTCCTATTCTGCTTTTGTTTATATTGAATAAAATATATTGCTATTCAAGAAAACCTGGAACTATTCTGAGTATTGTCTTTGTATTAGGCTCTTATTGCTGCTGCAACAAATGACTACAGATTAGTGACTTAAAACAACACACATTTGTTTATTATCTTGTGTTCTGGAGGACAGAAACTAAAAAGTGGCTCTCATGGGCTAAAGTTCAGGTGTTGGCAGAGCTGCATTCTTTCTGGAGGATCTAGGGGAAAATCATTTTCTCTCCTTTTCCAGCTTCTGGAAGCCGCCTCATTTGTTAGCTCCTGGCCCCATCCACCATCTTCAAAGCCAGCAGTGTAGCATCTTCCAATTTCTCTCTCTCTAACTCTGCACCCATCATCCCACTATCTAACTATACTGCCTCCCTCTCATAAGTACTCCTGTGAATACACTGGGCCCAGGATAATTAATTATTATTCAGAATGATCTCCCCCTTTCAAGATGCTTTGATCACATTTGCAAAGTACCTTTTGACACATAAGGCAACACACTTGCAGATTCCAGGATTAGGACACAGACATTTTTCATGGGTTGTTATTCAGTCTACCACATCATTCTTGATTTTTCTGAAAAATCTAGATACATGAAGATGTAGGGCCTTTATCAAATAATATTGTACTTTAAAACTCAAAAAAACAAAATGAATATGATTATAATTTAAAACTATTATTGCAGATTTATTTTAAAAAATCTCTAAGTGGAAAAGTGATATATTTTTTACGTAATAGTCATGGGGTCCATAACTTTTCCACTCTTCTCTGATAAAATCCTGATTCTGTTGATGGGAGCTCCCCCTTAGTTTCAATGCTATCCTGGGCAACTCACTTAAAGGCAATTAATCCATTAGAAGGCTTGCAGCTTATAAATTAACTTAAAAATTATTTGTCCAAATTGGGATAGAATAGAATAATATTATTCTTATTTGTTGGAATTTGGGTGGACAAATATGGAGTGAATTAGGTAGCTTGAAACAGAGATAAGTATGTCACAAAAATTCAGAACAGCTAATTAAATTTCAATTTTAAATAAACAACATGCAAGTTCATAGTTATGTCCCAAATATTTCATGAGACATACTTACAGTTAAAAATATGTGTTGTTTTATCTGAAGTTCAAATTTAATTGGCTGCCTTGTAATTTTATCTTCTAAATACAAAAACCCTATAGAGATGACAATAGGACTAAGTGGCCATGAACCAGCTGAAGTTATAAGGAAATTTAAAATCGTGAGGAAGCAGAAGCTGTGACAGATAGTACAGTTTGAGGGTAAGCAGAGGTCCTTAGCTTGCTTTTATTAAACAAACAGGAAGATAATTTGCAACGAAACATAAAAACTATAGCTTTTATAAATCTTTCAGAAAAAGTCAAACACTGTGCTAGCATTGGGCAAATGCAAATAGGCAATTCATATAAAAGATATAAAGATAGCTAACAAACTTGTGAAAATGTGTTCAACTGCTTCTTAATTGAGGAAATGACAAGAGAGTAAGTTTTTTTAAACCAAGTTTTATAAGTCAAGATAAAAAAGATTGACATTGCTCAGAGGTATCAAGAACATGGGACAATTGGGTCTCCTGTTCGTTTTTTGGTAAAAATCTAAATTGTTATAATAATTTTTAGAGGAGTATGTGGTGATATATAGCTAAACATATGAATGAGTAGTTGAAATATGTGACCATAAGTCAGGAAACCTCCTTTTACCTTTCTTGGAGTGATGTTGAAGGACTTAGGCACCAGAGCAGCTTGGACTACAGGTGTGAGCCATCATGCCTCACAAAGTTTTAAAATTTTCTGGAAGAGACAAGTTCTCATTTTGTTGCCCCGGCTGGTCTTGAACTCCTGGCCCAAGTGATCTTCCCACCTTGGCCTCTCAAAGTGTTGGGATTACAGGTGTGACCCACTGCACCCAGTCAGGTGTAGTCCCTTAAATCAACTTTTTTTTTGTACAATGGAGTCTCACCAGCCATTAACGAGATGAAATCAAAGATTCATCCCCACATAGAATCCCTAGATAGGTAAGGAATTCCTTTCTATATGTCTCAAGTCCATCTTATTTCGATTTTTAACTTTTGTTTCTTTAATACAAGCCGCCAACTTCTAGCTTGTAACTGGTTTTCCAAGAACCACCTTTGTCCACTAAAAATTCCTTTTGCATCCTAAACAGAATAATCTTTCTCAAAGTGCAAATGTGAACCTTAGAATATTCAACACTTTTCCCTCCCTCATCCTTCTCTTGCTTGGAAACATTCATCGGCTTCCTCTTGCTCTTAGGATAAAGACCAAAAAGCAAAGACCGAAATCCTTGACATGACTTATTGACTACCATTTCAGCCTTTTCCACCACATTGTCTTCACCATCTGTTTGATGAGACCTGAACCTCTTCAGTAACTGCATCTCATGACACTGTCTTCCTGACAGGCTCCAGACTTGATCTCTCTCTGTTCTCTATTTGATTGGTTAGTATTACTCATTGACCATATCCTAGCTCTGCCCTGGCTAACTCAGGAAATTCTTCTCTAGTCATTGGTAAAATTCCCAATTAAATAAGCATTTGTAGCACTGTGGTGTGTTTCTCTTTCTTAGCACTAACCACATTGGAATGTTATGTCTTACTTGCGTGGTTGATTCATGTCTCTCTCACTCACTAGAGACTAAGCTGCATGAGTACGTGAATCATGTCTGGTTTTCTCTCTATTATGGGATCATATTTGAAAAAAGTTCTCTGAATGAAGGAGTAAAACATTGATCTGTTTTCTACACATGATGATGGGCTGGGAGCAATGTAAGTAGGCATGAGGGAATTTCCATCTCAAGTTTATGATAGAGGTTTAAGTATCCCCACATTACCAGTGATTAAAGAAGAGAAGCAAAGTGTCAGGTTAATATCACCTTTTTCTTAACCTTTATCTGGCCCCATTTTAATGAGGTCTTTCCAAGCCATTTTCATGACTTATGCACCACGGTTAAAGTTACCCTTTTTCAGATGAGTTGTACCCAATGTGGGAGAAGACAGAGTGGGATACTTGGTGCCAAGTTTAAACTGATTTGGGGGAGACTATAGTTCCATAGTCTATGTTAACTTTCGGCCTAGAACGCTTTGCAAATTCAGCATAAAATAGCTATACCAAGCATGTTTGGAGTTTTCTTGAGCCATGTACTGATGCGATATAATCTATTAGTTTGATGAAAGAAATGGAAATAACTTTTAAAGGGAAAATGCTTTTTATAAGTATGGCTATCTGTCAACTTTGTTGTTTTTCCTTATAACTCTTTCTGAATATAAGAGAGCAGTACCGATTGTATATTTTCTCTCTATCTTCCCAAGACTAGCAATCTAATTCAATTCACTGAGGTTGAGTCGACTAGAAATTTTGTTTGTTGTCTTCATGCTTTTATTCTAAAGATAATTTAAAAATTACAAAATAGATCTGGAAAATGTCTAATGATGTAGTTTGCTGAGTATAAAGAAGTATTAAATTAGGCTAAAAGTCAGGAGCTTTCATTATGTATTCAACATACTGAATATGATATGGTGTTTGGTATCTGCTGCCAGAGTATTGCTTCTAGACAGGCTAATCTGTACTCCAAGAATGACACCCTGTGGCTGAATAGATCAATAGCAGAAAGCTCATTTATCATTCTCTTCTTTGTTTTTTAAAAAAATAGTCATTGCAAAATGGGATTTATATACAATTCACTTTAATAAAAAATTATTTTATGACAAAGCCCCTTAAATGTTTAAAATGGATTGAAAAGGGCTAGCATGAATAAAGAAAACATTTCAATATTTATTGCTCAGTGTATGTGCTATATATGAGCTATGTCAACATATATCATTAACACATAGCAATAATTCGTTACACAAGTGGGTAGGGATTTTTCTCTTAAAAATGGTTCATAACATTTCATTGTGTTTAAAACTTGAGGAGTGTATTCATTTCTATTGTCTTAACTGGAGCCTCGAGGCAACACTGAATAATCTCTAATAGCTATGTTAATATTTCTATGTTTTACAATTATAGAAATGCAAGGTAAATGAGGGTTAAAAGAATTTTCGTTTTCTTTCTTTTTCTTTTTGAGACAGAGTCTCGCTCTGTCGCCCAGGCTGGGGTGCAGTGGCGCAATCTCGGGTCACTGCAACCTCTGCCTCCAGGGTTCAAGGGATTCTCCTGCCTCAGCCTCCCGAGTGCTGGGACCACAGGCGCATGTCACCACACCTGTCTAATTTTTTGTATTTTTAGTACAGACGAAGTTTCACCGTGTTAGCCAGGATGGTCTCGATCTCCTGACCTTGTGATCCGCCTGCCTCAGCCTCCCAAAGTACTGGAATTATAGGTGTGAGCCCCCGCGCCCAGCTCAAATTGCTTTTGATTCTGAGTAATTTACTTATAGCTTGAATGTATACTTATAAGTTAATACTATAACAAAGCAGAGTAAGATTTTTTATTACAAATGGATATAATGTAGTTTAGCCATGTTATAAACGTGATGCAGAAAAACACAGTAATATAACAATAAAATATACAATTATATAAACACATTTTAATACATTAAACTAGAAAGAAGAAAATTTCTTATTTAAAAAATCATTCTTTATTATCCCTGCATTTAATGCCTCATGATATTCCTATCACTGCATTCCTTTTACTTTATTATTTTTCATTTTTCTTCAATTTTTATTTTAAGTTCCCAGGTACGTGTGCAGGATGTGCAGGTTTGTTACATAGGTAAACAGATGCCATGGTGGTTTGCTGCGCAGGTCAACCCGTCACCTAGGTATTAAGCCCAACATCCATTAGCTCTTCTCCCTGATGCTCTCCCTCCCTCTACCTCCCCATCTCAGGCCCCAGTGTGTGTTGTTCCCCACCATGTCTCCATGTGTTCTCATTGTTCAGCTGCCACTTATAAGTGAGAACATGAGGTCCTTGTTTTTCTGTTCCTGCATTAGTTTGCTGAGGATAATGGCTTCCTTCTAATTTGATATTAAAAACCCCACATTTTCTTGTGGGCCCTGAGTGTTTGGGTCAGGGGGAAGCAGCCTCTTGTAGAAGCATGTCTATCTAACTTATGCTTTGCTGTCCCTGATCTGCTACTTATTTGGAGTAGCTTGGAGGGTAAGGAGGGATATGAGTGTGAGCTGGGAGCAGCAGAGATCAGACCAGTGAGGGAGTTTTATGCCTCTGATAACTGTGAGCAAGCTCTCTCTCCCTAATTATCCTGAGTTCCTTGTGCAGTCAAAGCTAGAATTTCATCCTTTCTCCTATAAAACAAATATTTTAAATGCAATTCCTGGATTATATTATCCAGATTTGAAAAACCTTGAAAAGCTTTTCATATACTTGCTTTAAAATTCAACATATTTCTCCCTAATTACACTTTAAATGCAAACGAAGTGCCTGCCTAAAGGGCATCCATAGACTGACTGGCTTCATAGTTGAATAAATGTTTAATTTTTACAACTGATATACCTTGTCCAGAGTACAGATAAGGCTTTTGGAAAAAATGATAAAACTACCAACAACACAGCAAAAAAGTCATTGTAAAGAAAGAGTCAAAGAAGATAACAGGAAATATAAGTTATGTGGCTAACCCAGTTTGTGCTCATATTTTGCTGTCCTGTCTTAGTTTACAAAAATGAAATAAAAAATGTAGTAAGGTGGTCCGTACTGAAACTATGAAAATCAGTCATATTCGGTGATTCACAGAATTCAGGGTTTCAATATGTACCTTAAGGTCCTCAGTGTTGCTTAAGTTTATACCAATAACATAACATCCAATGTAGTTTCACAATTAATTTATAAAGGTTTCCCAAATAAGAAGCCTAGTATCAGAATACATAACCTCCCACAGTCTTCAGTTTGAAACCGAAGGCTGCCAAGACATGAACAGAGCTGTGAGACTGGGAGTATGCACACAGAGAATCCCTGTGAGGAGACAGACCAAAGATAGCACAATTAGCCAGAAGAGATAGTTTGTAAAAACTTGATCATAGAAGCTGCTGACAACCACTGGAGCTCACTTAGGCCGGAATTTCACTTTGGAATGGCTAGAGTTTAAATTGCCAACTACTCAAATCCACATTTACACTTATTTTATGAATCTATACTGTGGCCCAATTGCTGTAGCAGTGAAAACTACACACCTGGTTGTAAAATAAGGTATGAAGTATGTTTTCTAACCAAGGGGAAAGTGTTCTCATCAGGCACAAGGTTTAATTCACGGTAGCCTCATCATCTATAATATACGATGACATCCAGGCTCAGCTGCCAACTACTGATATTAATTACTGAGACTTGATTGGGGTTAACCACTTTTGCTTAAGGTTTCAGCATTCTCTAATTTCAGCTGTCTCTGTGATTCAGTGCTCTAAATACTTATTAGAAATGACAGGATGTGCAAAACATGAATCTAGAAGGACCCAAGGAATATCATCAGATAGGATCATCCAGTCTAGTTCATCTACATATGAGATTCTCTTAAATTTAAACTTCAAATTCTTCCTCTTATTTGTTTCCAATCTATGTCTGTGCTTGTGTAAAGGCAATAGGGTTCCTTTTCCCGTATTTTTGAAACCATAATATTATTGGTTACAGGATATAACCTAATGGCTTCCTCTGCATTCTGATGCATAGCCCAGATATTATATCATTATTACTAAAAAGACATTATGATATTTTAATATGGTTCTTAAATGGCATCATATGATAAATGTCTTAAGTATTCATAAACAAATACATTTTTATAGTTTGAAATTAATCAACTTGGGCTGCATTCAGAAAACAGAAAAAATAAAATAAGTGATAAATGTTATACATTACTTAATGAAAATTACCCCCTTATATTAAAAAAAGATTTTAAAGTTTACTGAGTTAGTCTTTAAGAATATATTTACATATGTATTAAATTACACATGAAAAACTGAAATGTTTTGATTTCATGACAAAGTAATTTTATTTACAAATAGTCTTATTAAAGAACCATTAAAGACTGTTGTAATTGAAGAATAGTTTTTCCAGTTAAAACCAAATTTTCAAAATTAATAGTAAGTAGACCCATTTCCACAGTCTCCATATCTGTCTTCTAAACACTTTTCAAAAGTCTCAAAATGACAAGAAATATTTTACTTCAGTACAATCAAGCAAATAAAATAAACTTAGAGACCATGAAGATAAACTAGACACATCTTCATAAGCACGAAACATTTTTTATGTCACAAAAAATATATTTGAGTTTTCCAAAGACAACTAAATAACACATTCGCTTCCTTTGAAAATAACATTGCTTCATTTAAAAACACTTGGGAGAGGTTGGTGTGGTGGCTCACCCCTGTAATCTCAGCACTTTGGGAGGTTGAGCCAGGAGGAATGCTTGAACTTAGGAGTTCAAGAAGAGCCTGGGGGACACATAGTGAGTCCTCATCTCTACAAAAAAAAAAAAAAAAAAATGTAGCTGGGTGTAGGGGCATGTGTGCCAGTAGTCTCAGCTACTTGAGAGGCTGAGGTGGGAGAATTGCTTGAGCCTGGGAAGTTGAGGCTGCAGTGAGCTGTGATTGCATCACTGCACTCCATCCTGGGCAGCAGAGTAAGACCCTGTCTCAAAAAACAAACAAACAAAACACACACACACACACACACACGCACAGGAGAAATAATCATTTTCCTAAGATGCCAAATTCCTTAAATAGATGCCTATTTCTGTTCTCTATTGTTAAGCAAGTAGGCTTTGTGACATATTTGTTACATAAATGGAGTAAGGATGCCCCCCTTTTATATTGCCCTAAATTGTTTACTTCTTTATAGCAAGCTGGAACCCATTCGCTCAAAACATCATGGGTGCCAAATTCAAATTTTTATGTATCCAGTTGCTTTAAATGTAGCCCAGTAGATAGAATTTTAGCCATTTAGAGCCCAATGCTTTGTGGACCCCACAAAACTGCTCTCATTGTCTGCTGGCCATAGACAAGATGACTAACCCCAGAGCTATAAATGACCCCAGGCTGCTGCTGCCCTTTGGAGATCCCTGATCCAGAGATTCCCCATCTTGCTGCTGAGTGACATCATTTGCACATGAATCCCCATCACCCATGCCCCATCTACCCCAGGAGGACCTTCCTTCTTCTGCTTCTGAATGGGGACCTCTGGACCCTGGCATTCTATGAGGGACTTTCCCCACATGCAAACCTGTAAATGTCTGACCCAAATAAAGGTCTTTGAGGGCTAGGTCCATCTTGTGGTCATCTCTTTTTCCTTGATCAGCTGCAAAATCCTTTGACCTCCCTACAATGCTTTTAGATAAGAAAGAGACCAACAGTTAACATCATTAAATATAAATCTCAGTCCCTATAGGATCTATTTGACTGTTTCCATTTCAATTATTTTCTTTTTGTTCTCCTGGCATGTCCTAGAAGAAATAAATTTTTAGCTGGGTTCCAGAGAACTGAAAAAATATTCCATAACATATGTATTTCTTCTAGGACCCTTTGATTTTTTTTCTAATTAGTCTTCTCTCCACAGTTTTGAAGAGCAAGACAAACTTTATTTTTCTCTGTATTATTCTTTCCCATTGACCTTCAATAATATCTCAGGAAATACTGTATACTTGAAAAGCAGGGAGAGGTAAAATAATTCAGAGGAGTTATTTTGTGTTTCTTACTATAGTAAAGGCATTTCATATAGAATTTCACATTTTTATTCCAAAAGGCAAGTTCATAGCTTTTTTCTATGGTGGTAAAAACATAAAATTTACTATCTTAACTATTTTTAAGTGTACAATACAGTAGTGTTAACCATGTGAACAATGTTGTGCAATAGCTCTCTGGAACTTTTCATCTTGCATGACTGAAACACTATACCCATTGAACAACTCTGCTTTTATACTTCCTCTCTGCCCCTGGCAACCACCATTCAACTTTCTGCTTCTAAGATTTTTCCTACTTTAGATACCACCATATTACATCCACTTATAAAGTAGAATCATGCAATGAGTCTCTTTGTGACTGGATTATTTCACTTAGCATAATGTCCTTAAAGTTCATCAATGTTATGGTATATGGCAATATTTCACTGTATGTATATACCACATTTTCTTCATCCATTCATCTGTCAATGGACATATAGGTTGTTTCTTACTCTTAGCTATTGTGAATAATGCTTCAGTGATCGTGGTCATGCAAATATCTCTTTGAGATCCTGTTTCATTTATTTTAGATATATACCCCTAAGTAGGATGGCTTGATCATATGGTTATTAGATTTTAATTTTTTGAGGAATCTTCATACTATTTTCCATGGAGGTCGCACCACTTTACCCTCCCATCAATAGGGCACAAAGGTTTTAATTTCTCCACATCCTCTCCATTTCTCGTTATTTGTTTTGTTTTGTTTTTTGGATAATAGTAGTTACCCTAGTGGGTGTGAGGTGATATCTCGTTGTGGTTTTAATTTCCAATTCCCTGATGGGTAGTGATGTTGAGTATCTTTTCATGATGCTGGTGGTCATTTGTATATCTTTAGAGTAATGTCCATTCAAATCTGTTGCCCATTTTTAATTGGGTTATTTGTAAAGTTGTAATTTTTTATATATACTGTATATTAACTGCTTATCAGGTATGCAGTTTGCAAATATTTTTCCCAATTTGTAGGTTGCATTTTTCACTCTGCTGATTTTTTCATTTCCTGTGCAGCAGTTCTTACGTTTGATGTAGTACCACTTGATTATTTTTCCTTTTGTTCCCTGTGATTCTGGTGTTATATTTAAGAAAACATTGCCAAATGCAGTGTCATGAAGCTTTTCTCTTGTTTTCTTCTAAGACTGTTATCATTTCAGGTCTTACATTTAACTCTTTAATCTATTTTGAGTTAATTATTGCATACGATATAAGGTAAGGGTTTAACTTTATTCTTTTGCATGTGGATATTCAGTTTTCCCAACACCATTTGTTGAAGAGATGACACTGTCTCAATTATGAAGACTTGGCACCTTTATTGAAGATCATCTGACCATACATATGAAGTTTTACTTCTGAGCTCTCTATTCTGCTCAATTAAGCTACATGTTTGTCTTTATGCTATTATCACACTGTCTAAATTACTGTAGCTTTGTAATATTTTTTAAAATCAGGAAGCCTAAGGCTTTCAACTTTATCTTTCTCAAGATTGTTTTGCTTATTTGAGGTCATTTGAGATTTCATATCAGCTTTAAGATGATTTTTTTCTATTTATGCAAATAAATGCCTTAAAAATTTGATAGAGATTGCATTCACTTTGTAGATTGCTTTGGGTAGAATGGTTATTTAAGCAATATAAAGTTTTTCAATCCATGAACTTTCACCTTCTTGGTTAAGTTTATTTCTAAGTCTTTTATTCTTATTGGTGCTATTATAAATGGGTTTTTTTTTTTTTTTTTTTTTTTACTTTTAAGTTCAGGAGTACATGTGCAGGTTTGTTACATAGGTAAACTTGCTTCATAGAGGTTTGTTGTACAGCATATTTCATCACCCAGATATTAAGTCTGGTACCAATTAGCTATTTTCCCTGATCCTATCCCTCCTTCCACCCTCTACCCTTCAATAGGCCCCAGTGTGTTGTTCCAATCTATGTATACATGCGTTCTCATCATTTAGCTCCTACTTGTAAGCGTGGTGTTTGGTTTTCTGTTTCTGTGTTAGTTTGCTAAGGACAACAGCCTCTAGCTCCATCCATGTCCCTGGAAACGGCATAATCTTTCTTTTTTTAGGTCTGCATAGATTCCATGGTGTATATGTACACAGTTTCTTTATCCAGTCTATCAATGATGGGCATTTAGGTTGATCGCATATTTTTGCTACAGCAAGTAGTGCTGCAATGAACACATATGTGCATGTGTCTTTATAATAGAATGATTTACATTCCTTTGGGTATATACCCAGTAATGGGATTGCTGGGTCAAATGGCATTTCTGTCTTTAGGAATTCTCTTTTTTTGTTGTGTCTCTATCAGGCTTTGGTATCAGGATAATGCTGGCCTCATAAAATGAGTTAGGGAGGATTTCCTCTTTTTCTGTTGATTGGAATAGTTTCAGAAGGGATGGTACCAGCTCCTCTTTGTACCTCTGGTAGAATTCGGCTGTGAATCCATCTGGTCCTGGACTTTTTTTGGTTGGTAGGCTATTAATTATTGCCTCAATTTCAGAGCCTGTTATTGGTCTATTCAGGGATTCAACTTCTTCCTGGTTTAGTCTTGGGAGGATGTATGTGTCCAGGAATTTATCCATTTCTTCTAGATTTTCAAGTTTATTTTCATAGAGGTGTTTATAGTATTCTCTGATGGTAGTTTATATTTCTGTGGGATCAGTGGTGATATCCCCTTTATCATGCTACTATAAAGACACATGCACAAGTATGTTTATTGCAGCACTATTCACAATAGCAGAGACTTGGAACCAACCCAAAAGTCCATCAATGATAGACTGGATTAAGAAAATGTGGCACATATATACCATGGAATACTATGCAGCCATAAAAAAGGATGAGTTCATGTCCTTTCTAGGGACATGGATGAAGCTGGAAACCATCATTCTGAACAAACTGTCTCAAGGACAGAAAACCAAACACCGCATGTTCTCACTTATAGGTGGGAATTGAACAATGACAACACTTGGACACAGGGTAGGGAACATCACACACTGGGGCCTGCCGTGGGGTTGGGGGAGGGGGAGGCATAGCATTAGGAGAAATACCTAATGTAAATGACAAGTTGTTGGGTAAAGCAAACCACCATGGCACATGTATACATATGTAACAAACCTGCATATTGTGCACATGTACCCTAGAACTTAAAGTATAATAACAAAACTAAAAAAATATGTAGCCCAACCATGTGGTAGAAAAGAAAAACCTATTTTCTAGGGACAAATTCAAGACTGCTGCATAAATTTGCATAAATAAAGAGGAGCCCAATGTTAATAGCCAAGACAATGGGGAAAATGTCTCCAGGGCATTTCAGAGACCTGTATGGAAGACCCTCCTATAACAGGTCCAGAGGCCGAGAAGGGAAAAATGGTTTTGTGGGACAGGCCGAGTGCACAAATTCTCTCTCCAGCCTCTGGACAGAGTGCCCTGCGTCCCAGCCGCTCCAGCTTCAGTCATGGCTAAAAGAGGCCAAGGTACAGCTTGGGCCATGGCTTCACAGGGTGCTAGCCCCAAGCCTTGGTGGCTTTCATGTGGTTTTGGGCCTGCAGTTGCACAGAAAACAATAATTGAGGTTTGGGAACCTCTACCCAGATTTCAGAGGATATATGGAAATGCCTGCATGTCCAGGCAGAAGTCTGCTGCAGGGGCAGAACCATCATAGAGAACCTCTACTAGGGCAGTTCAGAGGGGAAATGTGGAGTTGGAGCCCCCGTAAAGAGTTTCTACTGGGGCACTGCCTAGTGGAGCTGTGAGAAGAAGGCCACCATCCTTCAGACCCCAGAATGGTAGATCCACTGACAGCTTACACTGTGTGCCTGGAAAAGCTGCAGACACTCAATGCCAGCCCATGAAAGCAGCGGGGAGGAAGGCTGTACCCTGCAAAGCCACAGGGGCAGAGCTGCCCATGACCATGGGAACCTACTTCTTGCATCAGCTTGACCTGGATGTGAGACCTGGAGTCAAAGGAGATCATTTTGGAGCCTTAAGATTTGACTGCCCTGTTGGATTTTGGACTTGCAAGGGGCCTGTAGCCCATTTGTTTTGGCCAATTTCTCCCATTTGGAATGGGTGTATTTAGCCAATGCTGTATTCCCGTTGTAACTAAGAAGTAACTAACTTGCTTTTGATTTTACAGGCTGATAGGTGGAAGGGACTTGCCTTGTCTCGGATGAGACTTTGGACTGTGGACTTTTGAGTTAATGCTGAAATGAGTTAAGACAATGGGGGACTTGCCCCGGCCAGAACTTCTAATACTATATTGAATAGGAATGGTGAGAGAGGGCATCTTTGTCTTGTGCTGGTTTTCAAGGGGAATGTTTCCATATTTTGCCCATTCAGTATGTTGTTGGCAATGGGTTTGTCATATATGACTGTTATTTTGAGATAGGTTCCTTCAATACGCAGTTTACTGAGAATGTTTAACATGAATGCCCTTTGGATTATCCTTTGTTAGTGTGTAGAAATACAAGTGGTTTTGTATGTTAACTTTGCATCCTGCAATTTTACTACACTTGTCTATTAGTTCTAACAGTTGTGTATTTGTGTGTGTGTGTGTGCAATCTTTAGAACTTTCTACATATAAAAAAATGTCATTTGCAGACATTAATTTTACTTCTTTCTTTCCAATTTGAATGCCTTTTATTTCTTTTTCTGGTCTAACTGCTTTGGTTAGGACTTCTAGTACAAATTTATAATTTTATGTTTTGTTTTTTGAGACAGGGTCATTCTCTGTCACCTAGGCTAGAGTGCAGTGGTGTGATCATTGCTCACTGTAACCTAGAAACTCCTGGGCTCAAGCAATCCTCCTGCCTGGATCTCACAAACAGCAAGGACTGCAGGTGCGTGCCACCACACCCAGCTATTTTTTTTCTTTTTTTTTCTTTTTTTTTTTGTAGAGATGGGGTCTTACTATGTTGTCCAAGCTGGTCTTGAACTCTTGGCCTCCAAGGATCCTCCTACCTTGGCTTTCCAAAGTACTGGGATTATAGACATGAGCCACTGTGCCTAGCTAAGTTTACAACTTGTAACAGTAGGTAGTGTTCTTTTATTATAGAATGATTATTCTGCTGTCACCTGTTGGTAGATATGAGTGTGGAATTACATTTCCACTTTGAGGGATTCATACTCAATGATTAATGAAAACCTTTTTCTCTTTAGTACTAATGATAATATTACTAATTTACTGCTTTTATTTTACAGATTACAACTCAGTAGGTAATTTTACTTTACTCAGTGAAATATTTTTTCAAATGGAGTTATTATTGTTATATGTGTTTCTAGAATTGTCTAAAAATATCTGTCCCGAAACAATTAATAAAACTTTTGCTCTTATTAGAAATAGACTATAAGGTGTTGTAAAATATAAACCTTGCTTGTCTTCTGTGACTAGCTAGCTATGAGTTTCACAGTATTTGATCTCTGATAATTGTTTATAAACAATCCAGTGTTGAAAAGATCTTTTTCAGACCTATTTCAGTTTAACTATAAATAAAAACTCCTTGAATATATCACTACTCTTATGTTCGACGTGCATCTGTCATCCAGTGATTAATCTTTGGATGACTTTTTTGAGTGCTAAAGTTATTTTATTAGAAAGTCCAGCAAAGAGAAATACAGTTTTGTTACTGGAAAAATTTCTACTTTTTCATCATAGTTCATCATATCTGACTTAACAGACAATGACATTTCTTGCAAGTCTGTTTTTTTCCTCTACATAGACCTGTCTCCACTTAAGAAGATTTAAAAATGCCTACTTTGTGCATAATACTATAAAAGCTAAATCAAATTATTCCCTTTTATTATATTGGCATGTCTCATCTTGAATCACTTTTGCAATATTACTCTTGCTATTGATTTATTCATTCAAACGAGATTGATTGAACACCAGAGAGCACTAGGCTAAGTACTGGGATGAAATAAATAAATAAATGTGAATAGCAAAAATCTCATAGCCAAGTCATGTAACAGACACTTCATCCTGTGAGTAAAATACATTGTAAAAATATGTATAATGAGATGGCCAAAGTCTTCATTTCTCTACTAGTGTCCTTGACTTCACACATTGTCTTTCAACTCTCTAAAATGCTCTTTATCATAATTCATCATTAAACTCATTCTAACATCCTTTGAAATTGCTCTGACAAAACCTCCATTAGGCAGATTTTATTCTTCTTCCCAAATTCAGGTTAGAAGGGAGATTCTTCAGCTTCTTGCTATTTCACATGAGATCACTAATCAAATTAATTGTATGATAAGTTAATCTTCCCTCTAGACTAAATTTTTCAGTGAGGGGTTATAAAATTTTCTTATATACCCTCAACTAAACCTGTGCATAGGAAGTGCTTAAAGTGGTTTAGGGCCTACATGAAACAATAAGTACTAGAGTGTGAGAGCATACAAAAGTGAAAACAGTTAACTCTGCTGTTATTGAAGCTGGGCCAGGGAGCAGTCAGGAAACCTTCCTAGAAATGATGACATTTAGATCTTTTCAATGAGGAAATAGAAAGAAAAGGGTATGTCCGGGAAAAGAGCACTTCATTACACAGATAATAAATGTAAAAATTTTAGTTTTAGAAATTTCTCTGCAATTTTTGATAACCATTTTTTCCTCCCTAAAATATCCTGTGTACTTTCAGATATATTACATATTACAGTTTCCAAATCTACTGTATAATTTGACTTAAAATGCCTCATTTCTCTTCTCTGTCATTTACTGTATGTTTTACAGTGGTCACAATAAAATAAAAGTAGAAATCAATAACAGAATGGATATTAGAAACTGCAAAAGTTCATGGAAGTTAAAGAACATGCTCCCAAACAGTGAACAGGTCAATGAAGAAGTAAAAAAGGAGTTAAAAATTTCCTTGAGATGAACAAAAATGGAAATACAGCATACCAAACTTATGGGACACAGTAGAAACAGTTCTAGAAGGGAAGTTGATAGAAATAAATGCCTACATCATACAAGTAGAAAGATTTCAAATAAACAACCTAATGATGTATCTCAGAGAACTAGAAAAATAAGAACAAACCAAACCCCAAACTAGTAGATGAAAAAAAATAATACAGGTCAGAGCACAAATAAATAAATTAAGACTAAGAAATTACAAAGGATCAACAAAATAAAAAGGTTGTTTTTTGAAAGGACAAACAAAACCAACAAACCTTTAGCTAGACTAAGAAAAAGAGAATAACAAAATAAATAAAATCACCGTTGTAAATCGAGACATTAGAACTGATACCACAGATCGTTAGATATTATCATAAACACATTAGATATTAGATATTATTGTTAGATATTATCATAAATACCTATATGCAAACAAATAGGAAAACCTAGAAGAAATGGGTAGATTCCTGGACACATACAACCTCCGAAGAATGAACTATGAAGAAATAGCAAACATGAACAGACCAATAATGAGTAACAAGATTGAAACAGTAATAAAAAGTCTCCCTTCAAATAAAAACCCAGGACCTGATGGCTTCCCTGCTCAATTCTACCAAACATTTAAAGAAGAACAAACACAAATTCTACTCAAATTATTCCAAAAAAATTCAAGAAGAGGAAACTTCAAAATTCATTCCATGAGTTTGTCATTATCCTGATATCAAATGCAGATAAGGAAATAACAACAACAAAAAAGTATAAGCTGACATACCAGATGAATGTAGATGCAAAAATCATCAGCAAAATACTAGCAAAATGAACTCAATAACACAAGATCATTAACAAGTTCATTTGTCGTGATCAAGAATGATTTATCCCATGGATGCAAGGATGGTTGAACATATGCAAATCAATTAGTAGAACACATAAAATTAATAGATAAAAACAAAAACCATTTACTAGTTTCAATATATGCTGAAAACGCATTTGGTAAAACTCAACATCCATTCATGATAAAAATTCTCAGCAAACTGGGTGTAGAAGGAAAACACCTCAATATAATAAAGGCCACATTTGACAAACCATGACTAACATCTTACTGAATGGGAAAAAATAGAAAACCTTTTTGAAAAGATTTAGAACAAGACAAGCATGCCCACTTTTACCACTTTTACTCAACACAGTACTATAAATCCTAGCCAGAGCAATTAGTAAAGAGAAAGAAATGAAGGGCTTCCAAATTGAAAAATAAGTCATCAAATTATTCTTGTTCATAGACAACATGATACTATATTTAGAAAAGCCTAGATTCCACACACACACACAAATAAACTCTTAGAAATGATTAAAAAAAATTCATAACGTTGCAGGATATAAAATTAACTTGCACTGGGTGCAGTCGCTCACGCCTGTAATCCCAGGACTTTGGGAGGCCGAGGAGGGCAGATCACGAGGTCAGGAGTTTGAGGCCAGCCTGGCCAACATGGTGAAACCCTGTCTCTACTAAAGATGCAAAAAATTAACCAGGCGTGGTAGCACGTGCCTGTAATCCCAGCTACTCGGGAAGCTGAGGCAGGAGAATCACTTGAACCTGGGAGGCAGAGGTTGCAGTGAGCCAAGATCACACCATTGCCTTCCAGTCTGGGTGACAGGGCAAGACTCCACCTCAAAAAAAAAAAAAAAAAAAAAATTGCAAAAATGATAGCATTTCTATATATCAACAGAGAAAAATCTGAAAAAGAAATCCCATTTACAGTAACTACAAAGAAAATTTCCTAAGAATCAATTTTACTAAAGACGCGAAAAATCCATACAATAAAAATTACAAAACAGTGATAAAAAAATGAAGAGAACACACAAAGAATGGAAAAATATCCCATGCTCATAGATTCAAAGAATTAATATTGTTAAAGTGTCTATGGGATCCCAGTCAATCTACAGATTCAATGCAATCCCTATTGAAATACCAATAACAGAAATAGAAAAATCAATTCTGAAATCGATACGGAACCACAAAAGACCTTGAATAGCTAAAGCAATCCTGAACAAAAAGAAACAAAACTGGCAGGGCATGGTGGCTTTCACCTGTAATCTCAAAATTTTGGGAGGCTGAGGCAAGATTATCATTACAACTTCATGATTAGTTGTTCTTGGTAAGCTTTATCTTATTACCACTATCCAATCCTCTTACTCTAATTTGCTCATTACCACTGCTGGCAGACAACTTGATTTCTACTTTGGAGCCGCGTAGCTAGCCACTCTCTAATCACTATTTGTTGCTTAGTTCACCCATCATCTTCTTAGGAAGCCTTCTCCAAACTCTTCACTTCCACCTAGTCCCTAGCGAGGTTAGGTGCTTATTTTTTCACCCATGCACATGTATTTACTGAAGTGCATTATAATGATCAGTTTATGTGTCTTTGTCCCTCATGACACTGTGAGAGACATGAGGAGCAGTCGGTATTCTCTCCTTACACTGGCATTCTCAGCACTCCCAATTGACCTTGGTATGTAATATTGATAATAGCTTACAATCATGTAGTACTCACTCTAGGGCAGACCCTGTTCTAGTCACTTTGTATAATGACATATTCAATTCTCACATAATAGTTTTGAGGTTGGTACTATTAGTCACTCAGTTTTGCAAATGACCCAGAAAAATTGCATAACCAGCTTAAGGTGATAGAGCTGGAAAGCAGCAGAATTGAGATTTCAACCTGAGTGACCTGGCTCTAGAGCCTATGTTGTTAACCTCCACATGGCTTTACCTCAGTGTAGATGAATGGCATTGCTATTTTGTGGATACTTTTAATGTTGTTAGAGTTGAAGATACCAACCTGTGATAAGGGTTATTTTCAGTGATATGATAATATAGATGAATTATCATGGATTGAAATAATTTTGTGGAGCTATCGGAAATCCAGCCACCTTTTAAAATATTGCTATCATGAGAAACTGTTTAATTAACACGATGAATTTTTTTAATGGAGCCTTTTTTTATGCTGATGGCTCCCAAACTAGGAAATTATAATAGCATGGCATGATATTACATGTAATATAAATAAAAATAAATGCTCTAGTTTGAAATGAGCTGTCATAGGGATGTAAGTCACATGGTAATAAAAGTACTCAAAAGACTGGATGGCTATCTGTTAGGAATTCTATAGAAGGAATACTTTTGCCTAGGACCTATTATTTCCTAATCATAGCAATGATAATTTATTGAGTGCTTACCATATTAGTTTTTTGCATTTATAAATGTATTATTTTCACCATTTTACATTTAGATATCTGAGACTCAGAGAAGTTTAAGTCACTTGCTCTAGGTCACAGAACCAAATGTGTAGTAATTATTTATTAAATGAATTAATGCCTTGGATACTTTACAGACTAAAAATCCTCTAAAATATTTACCAATTCTTAGAATCCAATCTGTATTGATAATTATCATATTTGCGACAGAACATGATTTTTCAAATAGGCTTTCTAGCTTTACAAAAATTTATACTTTATATGAAGAAAACTTCCTCAATCTAAAAGGTACAACTCATTTTTTCATGTCTCATTTCAGTTAGTAGCATATTCTCCACTAATTTTGTCCATGTGACCTTTGGATTTTGTAATGAAGAAAGCAAGGAGAAAAGGTTTTGATGGCACTGCCTTTTATTGATTGGCATGAGGCAGTAAATGTATTTGGAATCCAGGGGCAACAGGTCAAGTTCCTAGTACAGAAGTGGTAATGGTCCTGGCAGTTGCAATAAAGTCAGTGTCTTGGCATGACACACTCAGTGGCACCAGTGTCAGCCTTGTCATCAGATCGGTCATTGGCCTGGTGTGCGTGTTGTTCCTGGAAGCTAAACTTTAAGTCCATCTTTGCATCCCTTCCCAAGACTCTATGAGTGACCTAATATATTCTGAGAAGTCGTTATTCAGCTTAAAGTGATCAGAAAGACTTCTGTTGTTCCCAACTGAGAATTTGCCCAACATGTATACTTTTAAAAATACACTCAAGTCCTTCTGAACTAAAGAGGATGTGTTAATATTTCCGCATGCATGTTGGATGTGTTTTTATTAAAAACTGATAAAGAAATTAGATTTTTCTTCGCTTTTTTATATTAAACTCCCTGTTATTTAAATCATTTTTGAGAAGTAGCCTTCTTATCCCATTAATGATTGTAGCTTTCCTTCTCTGGAGAAATTCTGATTTATATTCTCTTTTGTAGCTGCCGATGGACATGCCTAGTGCAGGAATAAAGTAATGTCTGCTGGCACTTGCTTCTATTTCCAAATATATATTTATTTCCATACTTGTTTTTACAAAAATTACTAAATCTTTCTTCCAAATCCATGGAGAATGATTAACATTACTGACTGGGACGCTCTAAAAAAGACTCTTATGATAATGCTTCAGTTGCTGAGTACAAAACTCTTGAAAGGAAATGTACTGACAATCACCAAGCTGATGATGTAACTGGATAGCCACCTATCTTCTTCTACCCCCTTAAATATTCTTTGGCAGCATCACCAATTTGGCCACTAAATTCAACTCTCTGTTACAGAAGAAATATACCACAAACCTTGAAAAATGAATTCAACTGTTAGGACCTGTTATCAGATATAGGTCTATAATCTACTCTTGGGGTGCAAAAACAAAGATTAGAGTCAAAACTAAAATGATAATAATTATCATAGTAAATATATCCAGGAAATTTTCTCCACTTTGTTGGCAAGAATTTATATATTAACGATGGGTCTTATGTGCCATTTTCAGCTAGTTTTATGAAAAACTGAAGTTATTTTGTTCAGCGAAGGAAGAAAGCAGAAAGCACAGTGTTTAGTTCAATTGTGCTACTGTAATAAAATGCCACAGATGTGATTTATAAAGAATAGAGAGATTTATTTCCCATTTGAGGCTGGGAAGTTCAAGATCAAGGTGCTGGCAGGAATGGTGTCTGGAAAGGGCCTGGTCTCCACTTCTAAGATGATACATTTGTTGCTCTTCTCTGGAGGGGACAAACTGTGTCTTCACTGGTAGAGCAAGGCTAGAGAAAGGCTAGCCTTTCCCTAGGAAAGCCTAGGGAGCACTCCTTAAAACTGGAGCCGTTTTATAAGGGTGCTAAGCATATTAATCACTTCCCAGAGGCTGCACCTTTTAAATACTGCTGGGGATTAAGTTCAACAGTTTTGGAAATGACACCATTATTCAAACCATAGCACACAGTAAATGAAGAAATAACTATCACAATTGTTTTTTCTTTTGGAAAAGTAAGTAGCTTTGATTATTTTTTTTAAAAAAATCCATCTAATAAAGTTTGACATTTGCCACATTTTTCATGTCCCATTTGACAGTACTGGAAATAATAAGTAATTTGTTGTCATTAGTAAGTCTATTGGAATGTCTAAAATAACATAATTTTATCTTGAGAAAGAAAATATTTTGGAAAAAATATCGATGAATGATTTTAGAGAAAAATACCAAAAATAAGGCAGTGAGGTGACTATGGTGTCACTATCATATCTTAACATGGTAAATAAAATGAAGTATCATGAGATATATTTTTCAACTGGGTGAGAGTAAAAATAAATGTTAGAAAAATAAATATGTTAGAAATTTAACATCACATACGTTGAGACCTGTTTCAGAATAATTATTTACAACGCATATGATGCTTTTTTGAAAAATCCTATTTTAAATATTTTTTTGGAAACTATACAGAACAAATCATAATACTCACTCTAGATAATGAAATAGAGTATGCCCTGTCAAGTAATTCTCAGAGTTTTTGGAAATTAGCACTGTAAGACATGTGAATGCTTGAGTGATTGGACTGACACCAATAAGTAGAAGAAATCAACAGGTCCTCACATCTTTGAGACCCTGCATTAGTGTCCTGAGGCTGAAACAACAAAGTACCACAAACTGGGTGGCTTAAAACAACAGAAATATATTTTTTCACAGTTCTGGAGATTAAAAGCTCAAAATCAAGGCACCAGCAGGGCCATGTTACTTCTGAGACTGTGGGAACCATTCTTCCTTGCCTCTTCCTGGATTCTGGTGGTGGCCTCAATCCTTGTATTACCCAAAAGGGGTCCCCATCCAGAGTCCAAGAGAGGGTTCTTGGACCTCGCACATGAAAGAATTTGAGGTGAGTCCATAGAGTAAAGTGAAAGCAAGTTTATTAAGAAAGTAAAGGAATAAAAGAATGGCTACTTCATAGGCAGAGCAGAGGCATGGGCTGCTCAACTGATTATACTTATAGTTGCTTCTTGATTATATTCTAAACAAGGGGTGGATTATTCATGAGTTTTCTTGGTAAAAGGTGGTGATTCCCAGACCTGAGGCTTCCTCACCTTTTTAGGTTATATAGGGAAACTTCCAGAAATCATGATGGCATTTGTAAACTGTCATGGCACTGGTGGGAGTGTCTTTTAGCATACTAATGCATCATAATTAGTATATAATGAGCAGTGAGGAGTATCAGAGGTCACTCTTGTTGCCATCTTAGTGTTGGTGGGTTTTGGCCAGCTTCTTTTTTTTTTTTTTTCACTTTCATTTTCAGTTCCAAGGTACACAGGCAGGGTGTGCAGGTTTGTTACATAGGTAAACATGTGCCAAGGTGGTTTGCTGCACAGATCAACCCATCACCTAGGTATTAAGCCCAGCATCTATTAGCTATTCTTCCTGATGCTCCCCCATGACAGGCCCCAGTCCGTGTTGTTCACCACTATGTGTCTATGTGTTCTCATTGTTCAGCTCCCAGTTATAAGTGAGAACATGCAGTGTTTGGTTTTCTGTTCATGCATTAGTTTGCTGAGGATAATGGCTTCCAGTTCCATCCATGTCCCTGCAAAGGACATGATCTTGTTCCTTTTTATGGCTGCATAGTATTCCATGGTCTATATGTGCCACATTTTCTTTATCCAGTCTATCATTGATGGGCATTTGGGTTGATTCCATGACTTTGCTATAGTGAATAGCGCTGCAATGAACATACATGTGCATGTATATTTATAATAGAATGACTTGCATTTATTTGGGTATATACCCAGTAATGTGATTGCTGGGTCAAATGGTATTTCTGCCTCTAGGTGTTCGAGGAATCAGCACACTGTCTTCCACAAGGGTTGAACTAATTTACACTCCCACCAACAGTATAAAAGCATTCCTTTTTTCCTCAACCTCACCAGCAACTATTGTTTCTTGACTTTTCAATAATCGCCATTCTGACTTTGGCCAGGTTCTTTATCACATCCTTTTATCAGCAAGGTCTTTGTGACCTGTACCTTGTGCTGTCCTTCTACTTCATTTTGCGACTAAGAATGCCCAACCACCTGGGAATGCAGCCCAGTAGGTCTCAGCCTTTTTTCACCCATCCCTCATTCCAGATGGAGTTGCTCTGGTTCAAATGCCCCTGACACAGGCTTCTGCACCTTGTAGCAGCATTACTCCAATCTCGTCCTCCGTCATCTTTGACTTTCTCCCTGCATATCTTTGTCCTTACTAGGTGTTTCCCTCTTCTTCCAATGACGCCAGTAGTATTGGATTACAAAGACACTTTTTCTTAACTTGATAAAATCTGCATATGACTTACTTTTAAAGAAGGTCACATTGACAGGTACTGGGGGTTAGGACTTCAACGTATCTTTTGGGGGCACAATTCAGTTCATAAGAGCCCCTTAGAACAACACAATATCGCATCACAAAATCATCATTAGCTTCTTGCAATATTGGCCTATTAGATCTTGAAGAAATCTTATGAAATATCTATCCCAATCTTCACAATTTACAGAAAGAGAAATTATGTGTCAGAGGGGAGAAATGACTGGGCCAATGTAACGTGGTCAATTAATGGCAGAGTGGTGTTTCAACCTCATGCTTAGATAGATAGATAGATAGATAGATAGATAGATAGATAGATAGATAGTTGGATATAGATATAGACATTTTTTTTTTCTGGAAACAGAGTCTTGCTGTTGTTGACCCGGGCTAGAGTGCAATGGTGCAGTCTTGGCTCACTGCAACCTCTGCCTCCTGGGTTCCAGCAATTCTCTTGCCTCAGCCTCCTGAGTAGCTGAGATGATAGGTACCCACCATCACGCCTGGCTAATTTTTGTATTTTTTAGTAGAGACGGGGTTTCACCATGTTTGCCAGGCTGGTCTTGAACTCCTGACCTCAGGTGATCCACCCACCTCAGCCTCCCAATGTGTTGGGATTACAGGCGTGAGCCACCATGCCTAGCCTATATTTATCAGCTAATTCTACCTTGCGATATAGATATTATAAGGTTATTACACTCAGTAGCTTAAAGAGAAAGTAAATCCATACTAATAATTTAGAAATATTTTCATGAAAAGCAATATTGAGTATATGCTTGATATGCTAAGTGTTTAAAGATATTTTTCTAAATTCCTACAATAACCTAATAACATAGTTATTGCTTTTTTAAAGGATAATGAAATTAAATATCAAATATTTAAGTGACCTGCTTAAGGTTACATAGCTAGTAAATTTCTAAACTGGGATCACAAGTGCCATATATCTTTTGCCAAAACTCATGCTATTTTCAGTACAACATGAGTCCACTTAATAAAATAAAAACTTTTAAAAAGCATTTGGAACACATAACACTATAAGTTTTAATTATTAAGAAAATTAATTTATGTGGAAAATTTCTTTTCTCATTAGTGTTGCTATTTGACGCAAGTTTTCAACTAGTCTTTGAGTAGTTTCTTACTGCATCAATAAGCTTAGGTAGTTGAAACAATTTCTGAAATATTTTTATTTGTATAATCCTAAAAATACATAACATATTATAATGCTGAAGTATATTTACCTATCCAGAATATTCAATTTCCTGCCTATATTAAATAGTACATTATTTTCTTTTTTTTTCTTTTAGAGGAAGGGTCTTGCTCTGTTGCCCAGGCTGGAGTGCAGTGGTGAGATTATAGCTCAAGTGATCCATCTGCCCCAGCTCCCTGAGTAGCTGTGACAACAGAGATGCACCACCACACCTGGCTAATTTTTAAAAGTTTTTTTTTTTTTTTGGTAGGGATGGGATCTTGCTATGTTATTTAGGCTGGTCTTGAACTCTTGGCCATATGCAATCCTCCTGCCTTGGCCTCCCAAAGTGGTGAGATTATGGGTAATACCTACTACACTCAGTCTATTTTTTTTATTTTAAGTACATTACTGAACACTATATAAAAATAATACCAATCACATATTGCACCTAGGAATTCCTCTAAGGAGAGTAGCAAATATCTTCCCATGCATGTGTGTATGCATGCATGTTTACAAAAACATTTGAGAAAAATTTTTGAAAATCCTTAATTTCTGTTGATTTTCCTCCATAGTTTTATGAGGCTGACAGTATCTACTAAGTGGCTTACAAAATGTTTTCTCTACTTATTTAATTGAATAACTGATCTAAATATTGGTTATGAAACCATTTATACAGAGCTTTATTGGACCATCTAGTATTTTTAGGTTGGTCTACATTATTAGTTCATTGAGTGAAGGAACAGTTTTAATTGTCTTTGAACTCTTAGACCTCAACAGTGGTTTGGCAAATAAGTAGGTTGTATAATTCATTCTCACACTGCTATAAAGAACTACATAAGGCTGGGTGATTTATGAAGAAAAGAAGTTTAATTGACTCACAATTCTGTAGGCTGTAAAGGAGACATGGCTGGGGAGGCCTCAGGAAACTTACAATCATGGCAGAAGCAAGGGGAAAGCAAGCACATCTTCACATTGCTGGCAGGAGAGAGAGTGAAGGGGAAAGTGCTACACACTTTCAAACAACCAGATCTCGTGAGAAGTTACTCATAAGACAGCACTGGGGGATGGTGCTAAGCCATTAGAAACCACTTCCATGATTCAGTCACCTCCCACTAGGTCCCACCTTCAACATAGGGGATTAAAATTTTATATGAAATTTAGGTAGGGACAAAGATCTAAACTATATCATAGGTATTCAATAAACACATACTGAAGGAATGAATGAACTAATGAATGAGAAGCAGAAACTTCCCAAATTGACAAGCCATAAATGCACAAAATATTTTAAAGACAAACAAAGTAATATGAAGCCCTAATATTTTGTTTTGTTTGCTATTTATTTCCCTTCATTCATTCCTGGCACTGGAGAGATATAACTGAACAAGAAAAATTAGACTCTTGACCTCATAAAGCTACATTTTGCTGGTAGAGTCAAGTGATAAAAAACAAACATGCGGGCTGGGCGCGGTGGCTCACGCCTGTAATCCCAGCACTTTGGGAGGCCGAGACGGGCGGATCAAGAGGTCAAGAGATCGAGACCATCCTGGCTAACACAGTGAAACCTCATCTCTACTAAAAATACAAAAAATTAGCCGGGCGTGGTGGGGGGTGCCTGTAGTCCCAGCTACTCGGGAGGCTGAGGCAGGAGAATGGTGTGAACCTGGGAGGCGGAGCTTGCAGTAAGCTGAGATCGTGCCACTGCACTCCAGCCTGGGTGACAGAGCGAGACTCTGTCTCAAAAAAAAAAAAAAAACATGCAAACAAAAGAAATAAGGAAATAAAGAAAGAGGACATTAGACACTAAGGCATGCAGTGAAGAAAATAAGCCAGGGTAAAATAATAGAAAGTTACTTGGAAATAAGAAATGCAATGTTGAAAAGAAGACCAATGGAGGTATGTTTAAAAGGTGACAGTTTTCTAGGTGCCATGGGTCACACCTGTAATCCCAGCACTTTGGGAGGCCAAAGCCAGAACATTACTTGAGCCCATGAATTCAAGACCAGCATGGGCAACATAGTGAGACCCCACATCACCAAATTTTTTTTTTTTTTTTTTTGAGATGGAGTCTCGCTCTGTCACCCAGACTGGAGTGCAGTAGTGCAATCTTGGATCACTGCAAGCTCCGCCTCCTGGATTCACACCATTCTCCTGCCTCAGCTTCCCAAGTAGCTGGGACTACAGGCACCCACCACCACGCCTGACTAATTTTTTGTATTGTTTAGTAGAGACGAGGTTTCATCATGTTAGCCAGGATGGTCTCGATCCCATATCACCAAAATTTTTAAAATTATTCAGGCATAGTGGTGCGCACCTGTGGTCCCAGCTACTCTGGAGGCTGAAGCAAGAGTATCACTTGAGCCCAGGAGTTCAAGGTTGCAGTGAGCCATGATCATGCCATACTACTCTACCCCAAAAGAGAAGGTGACAGTTGAGTTGAAGCCTGAGTGGTGAGAGGGACCCTTCCTGTGAAAATTAGGGTGCAGAGCTATCTATGCAGAGAGGAGAGAATGTGCAGGGTCACTGAGGTGGGAGCCAGGTCTTAAGAAACTGTGCTTTGGCTAAAAGAGGAGAATTGAAGAAGAATCAAATAAGATGAGATCAGTGTAGATATAATCTAGGTACAATGGGAAGTACTATAGATGGGCTATTTGTGTCCGTCCTCCCTCCCCAAATTCCTAAGTTAAATTCTTACACCCAATGTGATTGTATATCAGGTGAGCTCCTTGGAGGTGATTAAATGGAGGTGATTAAATTATGAGGGCAGAGCCCTTATAAATGGGATTAGTACCCTTATAAAAGGTATCACAGAGAAATGTGGCTCTCCAGCCGTGTAAAGACACAGGTAAAAAACAAAAACAAAACAGCTGTTTATGAACAAGAAAGCAGGTCCTCACTAGACATCTAATCTTCAGGCACCTTGATCTAGGATTTGCCAGCTTCCAGAACTGTGGGAAATAAATTTCTGTAGTTTACAAGCTACCTGGTTGATGGTATTTTGTTACAACAGTCTGAATGTACTGATAGGAAGGTAGTATAACATAATGTCAGTTCTTAGTTGGAAGTGATTGAATAGTTTCAAATAATGGAGTGGCGTGTTCTTATTGAAGCTTAAAAGGTTGTTTTGGCTTCTAATAGAAAAATGGATTGTTGAGGGACGATTGTGAGAACAATGAAGTCTCCTGTCACAGTCCAATCAGGGATAGTGGTGATGTAAATGAAAGTGAGGGTTGCAATTGATGTGAAGAAAAATGAAGTGATTAATGTTATCTTTGGAGATGAGTTACCAAGAGCTGCTATTGGATTGGATGCTGGGGAAAGTAAGAGAACAAGAGTCATGAGCTGATTCTCTGGGGATGTTATCACCAAGTACTAAGATACATAACACAGCAAGAGGATTAGGCATTGCAATTTTGTGGAATCATGCATATTATTTTGGACATATTGGGTTTGAGATGTCTGTTCGTTATCCAAATATAGAAATAAAATAATCAACATCATCATTATCATCGTATTGACTAACATTATTGCTCACTTACTACATGTCAGACTGTGTTCTAGATTCCTTATATAGATGGATTATTTTTCCACAAACATTCACTGGGGCAGGTAGGATTAATTACCCACATAATACAGATGAGAAAACAAGCAGAGTGTTACATAACTTGCTCAAGGTCACACCGTTAGAATATACTAGAGACAAAATGAGACAATGATTTTGGAATTATTAGAATATCCATAGAGTAAAAAAAGTAAGAGGAGGTGTTCTAAGACTGAATCCAGGACACTAGATACATAGAGGTCAATTAAAGGAGGAGAAACCAGTAAAGGAGAGTCAGATGGAGCACCAGGGAGGTGAAGGAAACCCAAGCCTGCATAATCACAGGATCTCAAGGTGTCAGCTGTATTGAACGCTGTTGAGATGCTGAGACAGGTGGTCACAAACTGGGACCATTGGGGTTGGCAAGATGGAATTAGTGGGAAATCTTAACAAAGAAAGTTTAAGTGCTAAGAACTAGACCCCAGTTGTAATGAGATGAGAAAAAAAAAGGGATATGAGGAGCTGGGACAGTGGCTGCAGAAAACTTCTGAGCAGCTTGGTCTTTTAGAAAAGCAGAGGTATGATGGTGCTTTTTGGCAACGGGGAATGTGAGTTTTCTAGGTCTTCTGTAAGAAATTAACATACACTTTTTTTCCTGTAAGATATCAGTGCACGCTTGTGGCTTAAAACTAGAGAAACATGTTCTCACACCCAAGGATGCCAGAAATCTTAAACTAAGGTGTCTGCTATGCCCCCTCCAAAGGCTCTAAAGCAGAATCTTTCCTTGCCTCTTTTGTCTGATGGCTCCAGACACTCCTTGGCTTTGGTTAAATAACTCCAATATCTGCTTTCATTTCCATAGGGACTTCTCTTCTATGGGTCTCTACAACAAGACAACTGTAGTTAATAATATATATTGAATACTGAAAAATATTAAAGAGGATTTCAGATGCTCTCACAACAAAACTTAAAGGTAACTATGTGAGAATTTAATAGGGAAATAAAGATGATTATGGATTTTAGCATGCAGGGTGTGCTCGAAGCCTGAGGTGTAATAATAGCTGGAGGAACTAAAGATATCAGTTGGTTCAAGAAACACCCTTAGGGCTGGGCACAGTGGATCAGCCTGTAATCCCAGCACTTTGGGAGGCCAAGGCAGGCAGATCACTTGAGGTCAGGAGTTCAAGACCAGCCTGGTCAACATGGTGAAACCCCATCTCTATTAAAAATACAAGAAATTAGCCAGGCTTAGTGGCACGCGCCTGTAATCCCAGGTACTCAGGAGGCTGAGGCAGGAAACTCACTTGAACCCAGGAGGTGGAGGTTTCAGTGAACGGAGATCACTGCACCACTGAACTCTAGCCTGGGCAATAGAGCAAGACTCTGTCAAAAAAAAAAAAAAAAAGAAAAGAAAAAAGAAACAACCTTAGGAGGGAATCATGAAAATTTAGATACAGAAATGGTGGTTTAAAAATTTTTGTTTAACCGCATATTGTCACTCATAAGTGGGAGTTGAACAATGAGAACACATAGACTCAGGGAAGGGAACATCACACACCGGGGCCTGTCAGGGGATGGAGGGCTAGGGGAGGGATAGCATTAGGAGAGATACCTGATGTAGATGGTTGATGGGTGCAGCAAACCACCATGGCACGTGTATACCTATGTAACAAACCTGCACGTTCTGCACATGTATCCCAGAACTTAAAATATAAAAAATTAAAAAAAATTTTTTGTTTAAATCAGAAGCAAAAGCATTTAGAAAAGAATATAGTTTACTCACAAGACTCCAAGTGTTAACAGCACTGGTTTACTATATAAAAAACATACACACACACACAACACACAAACACACGATGATGAAGGTTAGTTACTGACCTTACAGTTAATTCTTTTCTTGGTGGGAAAATAGCAGTTTTCTCAGACGACTGTCACACTAACATTTTAAAAATCATTGATAAAATTATTATTTGTCATTAGGGAGTCAATAACTTACAGGAAATATTTAAAATATGTAAAATTTCCCTTGTCTTATGGACTAAAGCAAGAGAGACTTTTTTTGTTGTTATTCTTTTTTTTTTTTTTTTTTTTTGAGACAGTCTTTCTCTGTCACCCAGGCTGGAGTGCAGTGGTGCGGTCTCGGCTCACCGCAGCCTCCGCCTCCCCAGCTCAAGTGATTCTCCCACCTCAGCCTCCTGAGTAGCTGGTATTACAGGTGTATGCCACCCCTCCTGGCTGATTTTTGATAGAGACTGGTTTCACTGTATTTTCCAGGCTGGTCTCGAGCTCCTGGCCTCAAGTGATCTACCCGCCTCAGTCTCCCAAAGTGCTGGGGTTACAGGAGTGAGCCCCCACACTCGGCCTGATGATTTTAATAGCCCAATTACCTAAAATGAAAGCATGGCACTGTTTCCATAGATGTCAAACCAAATCCTCTACAGTAAAGGCTGATACCTCTTTTGGATTTTTTTTCATTGTCATATTATTTAAAATATATTTTTTGTCAGCAGTTAAATATAAGGTTTAAAAATAACAATTGGCAGCACAATATGAGAACCATAAGCTGATCTAGGCTGAGGAAAGCCTACTGCCTTTAATGGGTTCGTTATGCCCTTGGATTGCCAGTCAATATCATTTCTCCTTGTCTTAATCATGTAGGTGTTTCCTGCTTAGCAGTAGTAGACATTTAGATTTTCAACTCATGCTCCAACATTCTCACCTTGAGTGACCTTGGATGACTAGCATAAAGAAGGAAGTCAGGAGAGAAAATCAGTTTGGATATGATCATGCCCTGCAAAATGAAGGAGAGAAGAAAGATGATGAAATTTGTTTGGGGTCTGCTTATTGAGGTCACAGTGTGTCAAGCGTGGAGAGAGAAGACAGCTAAACTTAGGAAAGAGGTTTGGGCTTGATATAGCACACCTGACTGGCATTCAAGTAATGGATAAAAAATAATGTAATGGGAATGAGTCAATTCTCTGTGAAAGTTCTATACAGAAAGAAGAGAAGGCCTCAGATTGAACCTTGGAAATTCTCATACTAGATGTTGAGCGGGTGGCTGGCTACATATTACTGAAAAAAACAAAAACAAAAACAACAGCCTGAGAATAAATCAGTCAATTTTCTAAAAAAAGAAGGAAAATGTATCATAAGTTGACTTTTTTTTTATTTTGTTGACAGTATTCACAAATACTGTTTCATGGTGAATGTTGAGGAAGCACTTTTACATATATTAAATAATTTGCTATTTTAAAACGTGAAGCTGTTAAAGTGACTGATGGAAATATACCAATACTCTAAAAGACAGGTGGTTTATAAATGTAAAATTTTGCGGCTGCATTATTTGCGATTTTTACACATATGCACTAGTAGTTGCAATACTAATTCAGTAGAAATGCATCTTATTAAATTATTATTTTATGACAAAACAATGGCATTTTCCTGGTTTCTAAGAGAGTCCGGCATATAATTGAATTTTGCAAGGTATCATAAGCTTTCCATTAAACTACAAAACCAGACAATGATAAATCTAGTTGAATTAGTCTAACCTCACTTAAAATGCATTTTTAATTTTACAGGCAATACATTAATTCATTTTGCATATTAAACAAATAAAACTTTACAAGTAAATGTAAATGTCTCTTTGATCACACCCTTAATCCTGATCATTTCCCACTTCTCTAGAGGTAATCTCTGCTATTAGTTTGCTGTATATCCTTCTGGAACTATATCATGTACATATTTATTTATATTGAGATAAATCTATATGTTCTAAAATGGAACAATATCCAAAACCCATTACGGAATGAAGAAACGAATTATACTCTGGTACGTCTATTATGATATTATAAATATAAAATAAGCATACATAGACAGAACAATACTACATATGTTCTACAAGTTCCCATTTCTACCTCCTCTTCCTCTTTCTCTTCCCTTCTCCTCTTCCAGCTCCTCTTCTTTTTCTTCTAACTACCTTTATGGTGATAGCTCTTATCTATATTTTAGGTTCACATCTTTCTTCTGCATTCCTGACCCACATTTCTAACTAATAGATATCTTAATCTACTGCTCCACAGACATCTTAAGTAAAATATAAAAGCCATATTTTTATCTTTCCACATTTACTTTCTCCTCCTTCTCCTTTCCCTCTTTTTGTTAATATGCTATAATTTACATAATCTAAGTTTTTCAGCTTCCTATTCCTCAAATCACTTACTGTCTTGGATCCCTAAATCACTTAGCCTTAATGCCTATCAAATCTACTTTTTTCTGTATATTTCTATTGCCACTTGTCTTATTTTAGTTTCTTGAACTTTTCATTTGGACTATTGTAATAGCTTTGCTCTTTTCTTTCTACTTCTATTCCAGTGGTTCACCAACTTTGTTGGGCACAAGAATTACCTAGGGAGATGTTCATTCCCTTAATTCAAACCTTTTCCATCTAGGCCATAGCAGTCCTGTTAATTTAGATCAGTTGTTTTTTAATTCTTTGGGGTACTGAAATTAGAATTATAGCTGTATGTTTTTAAAAATTGCTTCCTTTGGGGTTCTCCAAAAGTTAAATGATTTGTGGGCTGAGATTTCCAGGAATGCTAACTATCTATATGCAGTTTTCTTCCTTTTTGGATGACTTATTGTCATATGTTTTATCTGATACATAAATCTTAAGATTATGACAAGAATAATTTTCTAATATTTTAGCTAATCCATGGAAATTTATGATGAGAATTATGCCACAGTCAATATTGAAAGAAAGTGATTATTGGTGTAAAAAATTCATGAAAGATAAGATTTATAATGCTCTGTTAGAACTATGATATGTGACTATTCTGGAGCTAAGACTTTTTCTAGTAGGCATACTTAAGCTAATAAAAGATTTATTTCTTTAGAAAGACCACTTTTTTTTTAAATGGTGCTATCTTTGTTGAAAATTCCTACTTAAAATTGTTTCTTCTTCACAAATGTCTTCAAGGACTGTTTACTGATTATAAATAAGAGAATTTATCTGATTAGTGTTACTAATAGGATATTCTTCTTTGTTCTATTACCTTTCTCTAATTTTTTCCTACTCATACCTACATGATTTGATCACATTTTTTTTTTTTTTTGCCTATACTATCTTGCAGTTTAATGATACCTGTGGATCTCTAGAAACAAACTGTCTTGGTGGTGAGAGTTCTATAGGTCCACTAAAATTAAGAATTAGGAAGTCAATGTTAAATTCAATAGGAACAAACATAAGTGGTTTAAGTCCCTATAAGGGCTGCCTTGCAGTGTGTTGTGAATTGAACATATGTGGCTCCATGGGTAATTAGTAAATTGTTAAATTAAATTTGAAAATCTGCGTTATGTCTACAGGTATACCACCCTGAACACAGCTCATCTCATCTGAAAACTGTATTAATCTGGGATATCCACAGAAATAGAACCTATTTTCTCTCTCTCTCAATCCATATATATATATATATATATATACACACACACACATACACACACACATTATCTAGATAAATAAAATAAAGCCCATATAATTATATATTTTATATTTTATATGTACATATAAAGACTATAGAGACTTTATATTATAGAAACATATATATGTTTCTCTTTATGTGTGTGTATATATGTGTGTGTATATATGTAATATATATACATATGTAGGGTAATAAAAGAGATTTATTTCTTTAAAAAGACCACTTAACTTATGCCTAGCGTTCCATTATTGGAACGCTAAGCATACAGGAGTTATTTATATCCTACTGCTCAAGGTCATTGCCAAGGTCTGATTGCAAACATTTAAAAAATTGCAACCTCAGGCATAAATGGGTTACAAATGGTGATATCCCTGTTGAGAATTCTTACTCAAAAATGTTTCTTCATATATATGAGAGAGAGAGATTTTAAGAAATTAGCTCTAGAGGCTGGGCACCATGGCTCACACCTGTAATCCCAGCACTTTGGGAGGCCAAGGAGGGCGGATCACGAGGTCAGGAGATCGAGACCATCCTGGCTAACACGGTGAAACCCCGTCTCTACTAAAATACAAAAAATTCGCTGGGGGTAGTGGCGGGCGCGTGTAGTCCCAGCTACTCGGGAGGCTGAGGCAGGAGAATGGCGTGAACCCAGGAGGCGGAGCTTGCAGTGAGCCAAGATAGCGCCACTGCACTCCCGCCTGGGCAACAGAGTGAGACTCCGTCTCAACAAAAAAAAAAGAAAAGAAAAGAAAAGAAAAGAAATTAGCTCTGGAGACTGGCGGGGCTGAGAGGCAGTTGGGATGGCAATCTAAAATCTGTATGGCAGGCTGGAAATGCAGGCAATGTTGTCATCTTGAGGAAAATTCCTTCTTCCTCAGGAAAAGCTGTCTCTTTATTGTCCTCTTCTCCCTGTCTTCCCCATTTCTCAATCTCCTTTTTACTCTTTTTCTCTTCTCTTCCCTCATTTTCTCTCTCCCTCCCTTCCTCCCCTTCTTTCTCTGCTTAGTCTTTTTCCTTCTTCCTTGATTTTTAAAATAAATTTATTCTGCGTGCGTTCATTCATTAACAAATGAATTGGGTTCCTTTACTTCACAATATAGTCCATATTCTCTAGGTTTCAAAGCCAATGACATACTTTAAAGTCATTAGAAAAAACCACTGTTGAGAGTGATGGCTGAATATTCTCTCATAGTGTGAAATTTAGATTCTTGCTCTTGTATATTCTTGTTACCAAATATTGGTCTAGAATTTCAAACATTACAAGCTTAATATTAAAATATTACAATGTGATTAACTTAGGTAAAGTTTTACTCATACATGGTCTTAAATCTACCATTTGCAGAAAATTGGGAATACAGGTGACAAAATCATATTGAACATAACTAGTGAGAGTATATTTTTCTTGATGCAAAAGAAAGTGCCTAACATTACACCTGATTTACAACCAGATATAGTAATTTGCAGTTTACAGTACATTAATCTACAAATCAAAATGTACATTTCAACAATAAAAAGAAACAATGGCTTGGTCCTCTTGGAAAATTATACTTTTTGTTGAGTAGTGTTAAGATTTTTTAGCTATAAATTGTAAAATTGTGAATTTGTCTAGTTTAGAGACTAAAGTCTAAAAATTAAACATTTTCAGATTTATAATTTAGATTTATTATAAATGGATATCTTCAATAACATGAACGTCAATGGCTGAACTTAAAGAATAGAACATATATAAAAGAAAATCTTGCATCAAAATTGTAATGACATAACATGGCAAATAAAAGATGTACTGCTAAATTAAATAATATGATGTGATTGACATGTAATTATTATTATTGTTTTCTGAGACAGAGTTTCGCTTTTGTTGCCCAGGCTGGAGTGCCATGGCACAATTTTGGCTCACCACAACCCCCACCTCCTGGGTTCAAGGGATTCTCCTGCCTCAGCCTTCCAAATAGCTGGGATTACAGGAATGTGCCACCACACCTGGATAATTTTGTATTTTTAGTCAAGACGTGGTTTCTCCCCGTTAGTCAGGCTGGCCTTGAACTCCCGACCTCAAGTGATCCACCCGCCTCGGTCTCCCATAGTGCTGGCATTACAGGCGTGAGTCACAGCGCCCGGCCGACATATAATTATTATAATTGAAGAAAGAACAAAAAAGGTCTGTATTACATAAACCCATTAGTAGGGACTAAAGATTGAAAGTCACCTTGGCTTATGTTTTCTGCAGTATCCCAGACTTTTACAATTGCCTTCTCTTTGGATTGAAACAGTTTCATTGTTGATAGTTACACATAAGGTAGTTTGTATTGACCAAAGAGATTTGTGAAAAAAATTTTATGGCGTTCCCAAACATTTTAATTGTGAACATTATCAGACCATCTATGAAGCAAATGATATGCAGTCTATGAGTATATATTAACTACTCTGAGGCTTTCAAAGTTACTCCAAAAATATGTGAAAAGTTTACATATCAACATCTGGCCACATTTTCAAGTTGCTGCTTAATGCTCTATTGTAAAATCTTATAGCACAACAGTAAGAGGGCTTTTATCTCTTCACCAAACCTAGAACTTTACATCTGGCAAGCTTGTTATATTTTAATTCCTAGATTCAATAGTGGTAAATCAGCATCCCTTGCTTGTCAGGAACATTCAGTGATTTGGATACTGATCATTCTTATGTTAATAAATGTAGAATGGAATGCAATTCAGACATTGTTGGGCAATGTTTAACAAACTTTGTGTCTCTGAGACAACATTTATTTTACACATTAAAATTTGATATTTCTGACACAAATCAAAATTTTCAGATAGAAAAAAATTAATGTACTACTTCCACAAGTATACTTTATTGCAAATATAATACAGGAAAATAAATATTTCTCCTTGATAATTGAAGTGTAAACACAAACACGGTAAAAAATGAAACATTTCAACCCAAAGAAATCTATTCATTTATGGGCACAATACCTTCTATTGTGGAACTTATTTATAATTGATAGTAAACATTATTAGACTATATGGATTTACTCTTTCCTGGCTATGTAGACAATTACAGAAAAGAGAGTTTTAGGGAAAAGAAGGAAAAAGGCTTAACAAATTTAAACATGCACGCACACACACACACACACACACACACACACCCCATACTTACTGCTATTTTAAACAAACCTTCCATGCTTAGGATGCATCTACATAGAATTAGGCTGCCAGAGTGAACAAAAAAAAACAATATAAACGTCACATATCTCTATTTAAATATGATAAGGAAGTCCATGTAAATTTTGTACTCTATTGAGGCACAAAGAAAATGACTAAAAAGTGTTTTTGAAAAATGAAACATTTTAACCTAAATAAATCTATTCATGTATGGGCACAACACCTTCTATTGTACAACTTATAAATAGATAATTGATATAAAACATTATTAGACTATATGGAATTTACTGTTTCCTGGATATGTAGAAAATTATGGAAAAGAGAGTTTTAGGGAAAAAAAAGAAAAAGACTCAACAAATTGAAACACACACACACACACCACTTACTCACTACTATTATAAATAAATCTGTGCTTGGGATGCATCTATATAGAAATGGGCTGCCAGAACAAACAAACAAAAAATGATAATACAAACAAAATGAAAACAATATAAAAACAAAATAAAAAACAAAATAATAATAATAGTGTGGACTGGATTCCACATGAGAATATGCCAGTCCAGTTTACAGGGTTATGTGTTATATACATACATAATATTGTGCATTTTTCTAATAATTATTGAATAACTATGCTAATAATTATTGAATAATTATATTCTAATAATTATTATTTTAAATAATTATTTTCTATAATAATAGAAATCAAATAGCAGTGTGTATTAGTTTCCTATTGTCGCTGTAACAACCCACCACAAATTTAGTGGCTTAAATTACACAAATTTATAATCTTACAGTTGCAGAGGGCAGAAGTCTGAAATAGGTCTTACTGACTGAGATCAATGAGCGGGCAAAGCATGTTTCTTCTAGAGGCTGCAGGGGAGACTCTACTTCCTTGCCTTTTCCAGATTCTAGAGGTTGCTTGCATTTCTTAGCTTAAGACTTCTTCCTCTATTTTCAAAGACCACCATCTCAACCTCTGCTTTCATAAGCATCTGTCTCTGACTATGACTTTGTTGCCTCCTTTTTATACCTTCCTTATGATTACATTTGGATCACCTAGATAATTCCATCTCAAAAGTCTTAATCACATCTGCAAAGTCTGTTTTACCATGTAAGGGACTATACTCACAGGCACTAGAGAAAAGCACAGGAACATTTTTAGTGGGGACAGGAGAGCATTCTCTACCATGCAGAAAAGCACTTACTAATTCATGTATAGGTTTATTTGCTAATATCAGTTCTTCTAAAAAAGCTAATCCCCTATTCTTATGTTCTTTATTGTGTTTTACTTTTTAGTGGGTCTGGATACATTCAGTGTACCTTTTGGAGCTACAAAATCAGCTTTCTTGATCTAGGAAAGATTTCTGTTATTTTTCTTGCCCCTACCGTCTGTTCTGTCTATTACTTTTCTATCCTTGAGTTCTTACCACTTTTTCAATTTGATTGTGTCCATTTTTCATCTGTATTTCATACAATATATGTTCTCAAAGAATTCTTTAGCTGTGGGCTGGGTATTTTCCATGTGCCCCCTCAGGTCTACATGGAACCATTGTTACTTTATCTCTCTCCATCCTCACTTTACCTGGGGAGGCTGAAGAGTATGAAACATATCCACAGGCTTCTCACTCTCTGGCTTCAGGAGATCTGAGGTAGGGAGCAGAATGAGAGCAGGGTGCATATGACCCAGCTCCCTCTCTCAATGTGCCCCAGGCCTCAGTGTGCAATTTCTTCCCTTCAGATTCAAATGCTCAGTCCTTTCACTTGTCCCTTCAGGTTTAGCAGGAGTATGGCTGCTTCTGCTTCCCGGGTTGATGCTCTATCTCTTGGGCTTCCCCTATCTTCACACATTTGTAAATAGCCCTTTAGAAAATACACTCTCCTTGAATTATTCCAAGTGCCATTTTGCTTTCCATGAGGATCATTTCCCATTTTCTAATTTGTTAATCTTAATTTCTTGCAGTATCTAATTTGTTGTTGACTGACTCCACTGCAGATTTTATTCATCAACCTTTTTTTATCTTCGTATAGTCTTAGTATTTCCTAAGTCTTAGATTGTTTCCATATTACATAATACTTTCAGACATCATTGGTTTCTTAATTTGAGAAAAAATTAAATTATTTTCAAAACAATTTTTTGTCCTTAGGCATTACTCTAATGTCCCAACAGAAAGTTATCCTTTAAAAATAATGTATCCTTTTACCTATCTGATGATTTTTCTATTTTCTTGTGCTCACAGTGAGAGTATATGCTTTCCTCGTATTGAATGCTGAAACAGAGTCTGACCAACAGTCCAAATCCCTCAGGCCAAGATGAAGTTTTATTGAAAAAGTTTAAATTTAGCATAAGTTATCTTGACTATTTAATGGTTTCTTGGGGGATTTCTTATGATGAAGACGGAGACAGCCACATTTGTAGTTAACAACTTCTCTTTGCCAAAGGGGATAATTTAAAATGTTTCCTGTGAGAGCCAAAGACAGTCACAAAAAAGTGTCCCCACTTTTCACACTTTTTACCTGGAAATGGCCTTTATTACATCAATGGATTGAAAGTCACTCTTCCTGCTGCATTTTCTCCACTTGGTGCAGACTCTGTCACAGGAACACTTTCCAGAGTGGCTGCCAGAATGTGAGGCTCCCTTCAAATGTTTCAAGGGCCATGCCAGCCTCCAGCATTTACTCCAGCATTTACTTCTTAGCATTCTTCTGAACTCAATCGGAGAGTATTTGTTAATTTCAACATTTCTGTTTGTTTATTTATTATTAATTCCCAGTGTCATTGCATTATATTTGTGATATATAGTATAAGTAATTTGTTTTGAAATTTACTTGAGTGTTATTTTTAATGCCGAATAAACAGATGTTTTGTATGATGTAATCAGAACATTTACATTTTATCTCCCTTTTGAGAAATCTTTTTCCAGTTGTTCTTTTTTTTTTCCCTTGGATAAAATATAGAGTAAGTTCCATAAATTTTCTGGTACCAAAATTTTCCATGATATTGGTCCTCCCCAAAATATCTGTTCAAGAATTAAAGTGTTGGCCGGGTGCAGTGGCTCACGCCTGTAATCCCAGCATTTTGGGAGGCCGAGGCAGGAGGATCACCTGAGATTAGGAGTTCGAGACCAGCCTGGCCAACATGGTGAAACCCCGTTTTTACTAAAAATACAAAAATTAGCTGGGTGTGGTAGCATGCACCTGTAATCCCAGCTACTTGGGAGGCTGAGGCAGGAGAATTGCTTGAACCCAGGAGATGAAGGTTGCAGTGAGCCAAGATCACAGCCACTGTATTCCAGCCTGGCGACAGAGTGAGATTCTGTCTCAAAAAAATAATAATAACAAAATAAAATAAAGTGTCAAGACTCATACTGGTCAAAACTTCCAAATTCATGTTAAGATAAATATTCTTTCCAACTATCTATGGAGATATCAAAATATATACATAAGACTATCATTGCCTTTAACTTGTCCTGAAGCAAAATTGCCCTTGGTACAGTTTATATAATATGTAGAATATGTTAATTCAGGGTTACATGACTTTAACCTCACCATCAACAACAATTATTTGAGCACCTCTAAATATATTTCCCCAAATGCATTATATAATATTCAAATTCTTGAAATTATTTTCTTTTGCTTATTTGGAAGTGAAACTTCTTGAACAAGTCAGACAATTCAAGTTGTTTTTAAAATCAATATTTATGCTGACATTCTCTTATATTTATTAGGAAAATTCCATTAACACATTCTTTTGTACGATCAAGGACAATTTATTATTTTCCTGGTGAGTCCTGGTCTTCCTTCTTACAACTTGTCACAGTTCGTCCCTCTCTCAAGTTCCTGCTTAACTTTTCTTCTGTGATTTAACTTCTCATGTCTGCGTTCAGTTCTTCCATTTTCTCCATGATTTTACTCTGTCTTGGAAGAGTTTTTAAAATATAGAAAAGAAGAAAGGAGATAAAAGCGTTTAATTTACTAATTTACACACACACACAATTTTATTTTATTTTAAAATCTCTCCCCTGCCTTTTTTTTTTTTTTTTTTTTTTTTTTTTTTGAGACAGAGTCTCACTCTGTTGCCCTGGCCGGAGTGCAGTGACGCAATCTCATCTCCCTGCAACCTCCACTTCCCAGGTTTCAGCGATTCTCCTGCCTCAGTCTCCTCAGTAACTGGGATTACAGGAGTGTGCCACCACACCCATCTAATTTTTGTATTTTTAGTAGAGATGGGATTTCATCACGTTGGCCATTGACTGAAAAAAAGACATGATTTGAACTAACGTACATTTACAGTAGCCAAGGTTACTGACCTCAGGTGATTCACCCACCTTGGCCTCCCAAAGTGCTGGGAGTACAGGTATGAGCCACCGCACCCAGTCAAAATTTCACCTTTTTTTCTAATCCTGTCTATGAATCCTATCTTTTGAGGTTCATTGCTTTTTTTTTTTTTTTTTTTTTTTTTACAAAAACGACCTGGAAAAAGTCTAGACATAAACATTTCTATAAAGAGGAAGATTTAGGGATCTCACATAAAACTTATACAGCTACAGGAAGCTTCTCCCAGCTACAGAATCACTTTTTGCTTTATAGAGTGTGATTCTATTTACTTTATTCAAGACTTCAAGATTTATTTTTAATTTGATTCGCCTATTGAGAGCAATGCAATATTTAACCAGCCTCTGATTTCCTGATCTTTTTCCTCCCATGCTTCTGAAGCTTCCCAGATGTATGCACAGCAGGCTCTGACATCCTGTTACAGACGTTAATATATTTCACTCTTGCAAGTTGTCCTTTATGACTGCTCCTCCATTCAGGTATTAAAGAGTTCCCTACTATGCTGTAACCTTGGCTACTGTAAATTTACGTTAGTTCAAATCATGTCTTTTTTTTTTAGACAAAGCGTATGCACCTTGTCTTCAGCTTTCAAGGAGGCTGTCATATAACACCAGAGAAAGCTGGCAACTTTATGTGAAACACATGGTGAGCCCCCAACACTGGCCAATTAATGACCAGAATGCAAAGCAATTTAAACAAGGAGGGAAATAAGCTCTAGTGTCTAAAGGAAAATAAAACAGTGAGAATAAAATTATAAGAATTAAAATCCAAAAGGTAGTTTCTCAAAGCTTCAACAACAAAAAAAAATGATAGTAATATCACTTCTCATGAAAGTAAAAGCCTCTGAAAGCTCTCATCTAGAATTTGAAAGTGGACTGTGGACCACAGGGGAAAAGATGTTGCAACTGAGAGCATCTATAAGGTATCAAAATGTTGACCTTTCCTTCTTTCCTTGCAGAGCAATGAATTAGGAGAGATTATTTGTGCAAAGGTAAATTTGAGAGCAGATTTGAAGATAATGTCTTAGAATCATAATCTGTTGTAACTGAAAGAATACAGAGGTAATTCAATAAAATCTAAAAGAGAAATTTTACAAAAGAGATAACTTATATATTCATTATGAATTTATATTAAAAGTATGTTCATCATAGACTATGTCTTACTCCTATTTTTGTCCCTTAATCTTTAATATTTGCTCCTCATACAAATGTAGGGAATACATTCGTTCTGTTCTACAGCATTTTTAACTATGCCTATAGAGAGAAGGCTCTGAAGAGAAAAGGAATTCTTTTTTCAAAAAGTATGCCACCTTGTTTAACTTTTTAAGGTAAAATTCTTCCAAATTGAGGAAAATTTTAAAACTTAGAAAAATATCCGATTATCCATTTACTAAAGCTATAGATCTGGTTTTTCAGACTATTCTATAATAAAATAATTTAAAACCTTTTACTTTTTTCCAGCTCAGAAACATTATACCTATAAATTTGGAAAAGACAATATACGTATGAAGCAGAGTTAAAAATCATCACTCATTCAACAATTTGGTCACTTACCCTTCTTAGAATCATTTTCTATATACAGATTTGTAACATACCCTGTGATTTTAGCAATATTTTAAGGAATTTTTATCCTCTTAAATGTCCAGTTTATTTTGATAACTGTATAACATTTTATCATATAGATATATATCCTAGTATGTGTGTATATGTATGCATCTATATTACAGCCACCATCATTTAATTTCAGGAATTAGTTATAAGTAATATACTTAGTTTTAAACATTTTTACCTAAAGGCCTTTCCCTAAATTAGAAAATGTATTTAGGATAGATGCCTATAAGTGTCCAATACATACTAACGTTTTTAAAGGTTACTTTTCCCCCAATAATTATTGCCAGTTTTTGCTCTTCCACTTGTATATAAAACTACCTGCCTCACTTCAAATCTGCCAGCAGTGAATTTTTTTAGGTGATCTTATCAGGCAAGATCAGGCCAGACAGTCATTGATTAATTCATAAAACCAATTAAAGTGGAAATCATTAAAAATATACCTACGTGTTTTATAATTTTTGTAATTCCAAATGTGCATCTGTGAATTAATTTGCCTCCCTTTTGATTTAGAACCAAGCGTTTTTCTTTAATTTGCCAATTTGCTATTATTTTCTTGCATATACCACACTCACCTTGCGTCACTCTAATTTTCTGTTTCTATTTTTTAAGTGACGCAAGAACCAAGGACGCTTGTAAAGCAATCAGACGCCTGTAATCCCAGCACTTTGAGAGGCCAAGGCAGGCAGATCACAAGGTCAGGAGATCGAGACCATCCTGGCTAACACGGTAAAACCCTGTGTCCACTAAAAATACAAAAAAAATTTATCCGGGCGTCGTGGCACGCGCCACGGGAGGCGGAGGCAGGAGAATCGCTTGAACCCTGGAGGCGCACATTTCAGTAAGTCAAGATCGTACCACTGCACTCCAGCCTGGGCAACAGAGCAAGACTTTGTCTCAAAAAAAAAAAAGTAATCAGAGTGTAGAGTTCTTCAGAACTTTAAAGAAAATTTTTACTTTCTCTTCTTATGTTGTCTTATCCAGATTTAATTTCACATAACTATTTTTGGGAGTTCCTCTTACACTTTTCAAAGCATATAACTTCTTTTTTATGAAAACAGCAACTTTCTTCTTTCAATTTGAGTTTATTGATTTGGGTATTATTTAGTTAAAATGCATCAGTTTGACGTCAAACTGAAAATATCACTTTTTAAGGAAAAAATAAGTGAAAAGACTGACGGAGCATGGACTGCAAGGTGCTAGAAACAATTCAATATTTTTCATACATATTATTTCATTTTTATGTTCCCAATATATTTTTGAAGGGCATATTCCCATTTTACAGACATTTAATCTTAAATTCTAAGAGTTTAGATAACTTTGCCAAAATAATAATCTAGAAAGTATCTGAATTGAGATTAAAATGTAGATGTGATTTATCCCAAAGTATAGAAAATGTATCTATGCGTCTAAATTGCACGGTTATGTCAACATATTTAAATACTTATCAATGGATTCCAACTAACTTTATAAACTTTTCTCTAGTGATACAACAAATAGCATTTTGAATCAGGTAATCTTTTGAATAAAGAAAGAGTATGAATAGTTTTTTCTTGTTCAAGGAAATGCATTTTATCATTTTTTGGAAATAATTTCAAACTTACAAAATGTTGCAAAAATAAAACCGCACTAAGAGCACCTGTATACTCTTTAAAGTGATTCACCTGTTGTTTACATTTTACCTCCATTGCCTTATCATTTGCATTTTCTCTATCTCTATCAATAGATATATATGATACAAACTTTTCCAAACTACTTAAAGGTAACTAATATTGATTATGGCCTTTACCACCAATTACTTTTGTGTGTATGAGAATAGGAATATTCTCTTACATAACCACAATAATCAATGTTACAAATTTATATTGATATATTAATACCTTTAGCTAATCTGTTTATATTCCAGTTTTGTTGGTTGATGTAATAATGTCATGTTCATTGGTTTCCTTCTTCCAGTATAAGATCCAGTCCAGGATCAGTAGAGTTAGATATTATATTTATTGTTATTTCTCCTTAGCTCCCTTTAATCTGGAACATTTACATAACCTTTCTTTATCTTTTATGACATTGACATTTTAAAGAATACCATCTCCCCAGCCTTTTGTTTTTGAATAAAATATCCATCATTCCATGTTTTCCAATGCCTTCTCATGCTTATATTGTGATTATTCATTCAGGATGGCATCTGCAAAGTGTTGTATAGGTGCTCTCGATTATCTGATCAAGGTGTTGCCTGTTTTTTCCACTGTATAATTACTAATTACTGTTGCTTTTCTTCCCTGCCTCAACTGCAACTAGAAGCAGTCTCTGAGCTACAGTATAAGTCGGTGAAAATGTTATTAAAATTTTCATCTAGATTTATTATCCATTGATAATGGTCCTCTGATCCAATCATATTATAATGATTGTGAAGTGATGATTAACCAGTCTTCCTCTCTTCCACATTTACCATTCATCCCTTAGCATTCTGCTGTTGGCAAAAGATGTCCCTCTTATCTATCTATCTATCATCTATCTATCTATCTATCTATCTATCTATCTATCTATCAATCATCTATCCATTTATTCATTCATTTTTTATAGTCATGGATATGTAAGTACCTATATCTTCAGTGATTTAAAATGTATCATTGTTCTTAATGATTTTGGTGTTCATATCATCCCAGATTTGATTAATAGTAGCAAATTAAATGTTCACTTTGTGTTCTTGTGATATGTGTATTTTAAATCACTTCATATTTTGTGGAGAAATAGAATACACTAGGCTCATCTTATGCATGCCCTGCCCCAGCCCCAGCAAAAAACCCTGGATCATATTAGTGAAAAATGGTATCAAAGACCAAGCTCTGGGCACAAGGTGTGCTCATTGATACTGGGCTGTGTTCACTTCTTAACAGCATCCAGAACTAGGAACTGTATTCATGAATACATATATATTTGCAAATATAAAACACTTATAAATATATAAAACCACGCATATATACCTATGTACACAAACACACATACTTGAGAAATCTCACACATACAAATTGTAATAGTAATGATTTCGTATCAATAGCTCGAATTCTAATCCATTCCCACAGTGTTTTCTTTCTTGCCCTCACTCATTCCATATTTGTGTGTCCCTTTAAGAAATACTTTTGTTAATGAACTGTTTTGGTGATCTTTTGAAAAATTTAAAAGCTATATCACCTTTTTATTAGTGATTATATAAGGGCATATAGTACATGCATACATATATGCATGTAAGTTGTATGTATTGTAAGCAGATGTAAAGCTAATGTAGGAGAGGAAAAGAAAAAAAATAAAACCATACTGCGGTAAGATGATATCTTTATCAGCATCAGTGAAGAAATATCTTTTAATGATATTAGCTAAGGTGCCTGAGTAGCTCCAAAAATACCATAATGCCTGCCTGCCCATGACTGGCCATCAGGTGAAATGTAGTCTTGTGACACCTTGGTCCACTTACCAGTATCCTCATCTTCCTCTTCATAAAGTAGTTCTTGGCCCCTCTGGTTGACAGTTGATGGTTTTGAGACAAAAAACAAAACGAATTATTTTTGTGGGATAAGAAGACGGATTTTAATGCTTTCTGTAAAAGGTTGAGAGGGTAGTTGGGACAAGGCACTGCTGCAATGGTGGAGAAAAATAAGTAACAACATAGAACTACAGTAGATCTTGTCTGAAAAAAAAATCCCAGATCTTGACTGATTTTAATAAATGGGAAATATTTGACATAAAAAAGTCATTTAAATTTGTTGTGATACACTTATGTTGGTTTAATTTATAGTATAGTAACTTAAGCAATTAAAATGTTATAGCCTGGATTGTATATACATTTATATTCTTCATGCATCATTTATAGCAATTATATCCTAGTTTTCTGGAGTAGTTGGGGGTCAGTAAGTGTGAAATAATTTAATTTTTTAGTCTCCCTTGGGTCCAGGTGGCACACTCTTAAGTTTACCCACCAAAGAAAAATCCTTAAGTAAAGCCTTTAAAAGAAAGTACAATAGGATCAGAAACCTGCTGACTAGAGCACAATGCTATAAAAAGGCACAAAACCCTTTTCCATTACTATTAAACAAAAAGGATACAAAATTCTCCAGCAAAAATCATTGAAAACAACTAAAGGTATTTGTATGTTAATGATAATATGAGACAGAAAGGAGCATCACCTTATTTTGTGTGTCTGTGTTTAAGAAGATAAATAGATGTTGTCTTAGTTCATTTTATGTTGCTTATTAACAGAATACCTGATAGTAGGTAATTTTTAAAGAAAATAAATTCATTTCTTATAGTTATGGAGGGTGAGAAGTTCCAGGTTGAGGGTCACGTCTGGTGAGAGCCTTCTTCCTTGTGGGGGACTGTCTGCAGCGTCCTTAGTCAGCTCAGGCCATCACATAGCAAGGAGGCTGAGAGTGCTAGCTTAGGCTTCTCTTCCTCTTCTTATTAACCAGTTCCACTCTCATGATAACACATTAATCCATTAACCCATTAATCCATTAATCCATGAATGGATGAATCCATTCATGAAGGCCCTGCCTCTTAAAGTCCTATCTCTCAATACTGCCACATTGGGGATAAAATTTCTACGTAAGCTTTGGAGAGGACAACTATTCAAACCATAGCAGACATACATGTTACATACATGATACAGAAGGGGACTATGGCCTTCCATAAAAAATGATTTCTGAACAAAGTTAAGCTAGTACATGGGAATGATAGGACAATATTCAGTCAAATCTACTTTATAATCTTGACTTACTCATAAGGAATGAGAATATGCCAACTCACTACACCTCATTTCCCTTTCTTTTTCATGTTTTTCAAATCCCATTTTTTCTGAGGCCAATCCTAGAGAAAACTGTGCTTTATGATAACCTAGTATGATATAAAGATTCCAAAATCAGTTGATTAAAATTAATTATTTTAGAATAAGAATGAGACAATATGTCAGTTTTTCTTAGTTACTTATTGAAAGCCTTTATATACCATCGTGAATACTGTGCCAAGTAAAAAAGACATGGTTCCCACCACCAAAGACTAGTGAAGAAAGTTATCAAGTCAATAGATACTTAAAATACAGGGTACTCAGTGTTACAATATTGACTTATATGTTCCTAATGGAAGACACTGGATTGGCAACCAAGCCAGACTTGGGGTATCAAGAAAGCCATCTTAGATGATGTGAGGTCTAACCAGGAGTCGAGGGAGGTGGAGCCACAGGGCTGTGGAGATGTCATAAGCAGGAACCTAAAGGAAGGGAGGCAAAAGGTGATGGCAGCCAACACCGAAATAGTGTGGCTTCCTCTAAGACAGAAGTAAGCATCATTCTTTCGTTTCAACAGGAACCAAGACAACAGAGGAGCCATGTAGGAGCTCTAGGGCATTCTTACTTGGTGAGATGTTTTTTCACCTTCCATATACATTGAAAAATGTGAACTGAACTGATACTGGCTCAATCTAGATTTTAAATTTCGTTATATGTGGGAACAAACATTTTTCTCCATCCTCAAAATTCTTCAAGTGTTGGTTGTTTCATATTCACAAGACGACTTATAATAATGCCCCAGTTATATGACTTCTAATGAAATTTAATTCATCAAAACATTATCAGCAATTGAATTTGATGCACATAGATGTCACTTGTTATATCAACATTTCTATTTTTCCTAATCTGAGATAATAGTTCACCAAAATCAAGGTTCCTAACTTGCAATACGTGACATGTGATGACTGTTGAGGATTTCATAGTCCTTAGATTTTGTGTTCTAAGTTTCCTTAATGAGATCCCAAATGACTTCTATTAGTTGATCACTCTTCAAGATTGAATAAATTTTCTTGGGTTAAAATAAATTTTCTTGGGTTCTCCTTCATGCTTAATGAATGAAAATTTCTAAAATCTGAGGACATTTCTCTTCTGCTTTTGGATACTTTATTCAAATTAACATTTGATTAAGGCCCTGATAAAATCTCTACATGATTTAGTGATTAGCCTGGATAATGTGTTTGTTGTCTCTCTCCCCCACTGATATGTAAGTTTAGGCAAGTTCTTTGTGTGGTTTGTTCACTGTAATCCAAGTAAATATAATAATGCCTGGCATATGTTAGACACTCAAGATATGCTTGTTGAATGTATTTAAATGAATATTTCCCTATAATTCATTGTCTTCTACCTTGTTTTGGTTTGATGTTTAGTAGGATTCTGTAAACATTTATCAGAGCCTGTTCCTATTGAGAATGTGAGCAGGTTTGTCTGTGATTTCGTCTAACTAGAAGAAAGCAGGAAAATAAAAATGAAGAGAAAAATCCTGTACTAAATACTTTATGTGCTGCAAAAAGTAAACACTTAATTGACAGTGGCTTACACTGTTTCAAGGACATAGATTTTGCATAAATCCTCTGATTTAGACAATAATAAGCAATAATAAGAATGCTTACATTTGCTCAGAAGTTAAGAAATGAAAAACACTTGATAAAAGCCATCTACCCTGCATTGGTTATTTCAGCAAGGCCTTGTCATGACTCCCTGAGGCATAAACGTGCAGAATCTTCTTTATCGTAGCCAATTCTGATTATGGTCAACTTTCCATCTGAATTAAAAGAGAAGAAACAAGGGCATGTAGGGTGGATTGAATTGCTGGTGCCAATCCTTCCCCCTTCCCTGCATCTATACTCTGCTATATGATTTTGTAGTTCTTCACACAACTGTTGAAGTGGATATTTTGTCGCTTGACTTGGGCTTATCTGCATGATTTGTTTTAGTAAGTGGGATCTTAGCATACGTGATAGGAACAGGCAGTTGATATATGCTTGTAGGTTGTCATGTCCTTTTGAGCCTCCGCCACTGCCATGAAAAGAATGGGCTACAGCTTGTCCAGTGGCTGAGAGAAGATGAAACATACACAGGGTAGAGCCACTTGGCCAGTCTGCCCTGTGAAGCACCGTGGAACCACCCCAGCCAGCAGAGCTTACAACCAAGTAGTCCTAGCTGATCTGCAAATTTGTGGGAATAACACTTCTTTTTGCTTTTTACTGAGGCTTTGTGGTTATGAGCAATTGTTAACTGATAACTGAAGTAACTTTTTAAAAACAATAATTTGCTGAATGCTTAATATATGCTACGCACTGTTCTAGACACCAGATAGTCAACTGTGTATAAAAATGATACAAATTTTGTCTCCATTAAGCTTACATTAGAGTTGAGGAGACAGATAGTATACAATCTTAAAAATGACAAATCTCATGTCATTTGGGTAAATGGAGCAGGGGAAAGGTTTATGTAGTTTGCGATAGATGAGGCTCTTTGTTAAGTGGGGTTCCTTTGGGGTTTCTTCCACCTGACACATTCTTTCCCTAAATGTCTTCTACGAGTCTCCTAGATTCTTTGAACCTTAGTTCAAATGTTATCTTCTTAATGATTTCCACTCACCTCACCCGAAGCAATCTGTATCCTCCTTTTCTACCTCATTTTTTTCCTATAGCTCTTGCCACCTTCTAGCATACAGCATTATACATTTATTCAGTTAGTTAGTTGGCTATGTCAGTCTTTCCCACTAGATTGTAAACTCCAGGAGAGCAGAGGCTTTCTGTTTTAGGTCACTGATACATCCACATCACCTAGTACAGTGCCTACCACATACTAGTTGATCAATGAATATATTATTGAATGAATTAGTTAACAATAGTTCAGTTCTCTGGTATTCATCATTTTTTTTCATTTGCTGTTAAACATTCCCTATATCCTACTATTTTTGGACTATAAACTTGTAAAGTACAGTTAAGAAAAAGGTTAAAAATGATTTTTAGTAGACCTCTTGTCTTTATATTATTATGCACACAGCAAAAAGTCTTGACTTGGGCAAATGGATATTTTAATAGCTTTGAGTTTGTACATATTATAAGAGGTTTTCTCTTATTTAACTTATAAATGCACACAAAGCTAACTTATAATATGTATAGATAATACCTTTTATTATAATACTCTAAAATAAAATGTTATATTTAATAATATATATAAAAGATTCACTCTCCACCTATATCCTATTATGAAAGCCTTGTAAGAACATCAATAGTTCACTGCATTTGTAAGTAATCAATTTATTATTCCCTGACATTTAAATTATACTTAAGGGGATTCAGTTTTAAACTAAATATTGACATATTAATGTCAAAAAAGGCATGCATTATCCACAAAAACAATTCTGAAATTACTTTCAGAGAATGTTAATTACTGCCAGGAAGAATAAAACTCAATTTTAGAAAACGTTTCTGCTGTGTTCAGAAATTTTAGATTTTAAGGGTATTTAAAAATCTATGCTTTGTTGCTCAAGGCTGAACCATTTCTTTTAAAATTCAGATGACATATTTCTAAATTGTTATATTATTGATCAAGGTTACCTATTAGTGACAGGGATCTGAGAAAAGGAGAAACAACTTTCAGTGTTTTGTGATGTGAGGGGTAACTTTATGTGTCAACCACAGGGTCACTGGGTGCCAAGACATTTGGTCAAACATTATTCTGGTCTCTATGTGGGGATGCTTCTGGATGAGATTAACAGTTTAATTGGTAAACTGAGAAAAGCAGATTGCCCTGTGTAATGTGGGTGGGCCTCATCTAATCAACCAAAGAACTGAATAGAACAAAAAGACCGGGTAAGAGATATCTCCTCCTGCCTGACTGATAGAGCTGGGAAACTGATCTTTCTTGCCTTTGGACTCAGACCAAAACATTGGTTCTTCCTTGGTCAGAAGTCAGTCAGCTTTTGAACTGGAACTGATACTTTCAGCTCTTATGGTATTTAGGCATTTAGACTCAGACTGGAACTTGCACCATTATTTCTCTTGGTTCTCAGGCCTTTGAACTTGGACTGAAACTACACCATTCACTTTCCTTGATCTCTGGCTTGCTGGCTACAGATTATGGGACTTCAGCCTCCATAAATGCATGAACCAATTCCTTGTAGTAGATCTCTCCCTATGTCTCTCTCTCTCTCTACACACCCACAGACACACATTCTGTTGCTTCTGTTTCTCTGCAGCACCCTAATATTTATGGATTCCAAATTTTAATTTTATGAATTGCTTTTTCCCATTTGTGCATTATTTGTACCAAAACTCGAATGTTGAACAACCACAGCATTATTTCCTCAGCAAGATCTTCTTTTATTTATTTTCAGTAATTCATTTAACCACAAAAGAAAGAAAAGTAATTAAACTAATCATTATTAATTTGGACTATTTTCTTGTAAAATTTTTCAGAAGTGAAATACACTTACCAAGACCTTTCTGAACTTAAAGTTCAGATCATTTTTCCTCTTCTAGCCTTATATCTCCACTCTTCGAACAAATGAACACTCTAGTATCTTATTTATTTTTGTGTGTTCTGTAGTCTCTATCACCTTTATTTCCCTGTTGTCTTAGTATTAAATGAAAATACCTGGGTAAAATGAGGAAAAGATCTTAGCGCTGAGCTACAACAGGACATCTGAACAATCTGCTGCATGAAATTCTCACAGCCCGAGAAAAAACATAGTGGGTAAAAACTTAGGAAGAAAAGGAGAAATGCGATGACAGAAACAGGCTGGAGTGATGTGCTTTGAAGAAGGAGAAAGAGGCCACGAGCCAAGGAACTTAGGCAGCTCTAGTAGATGGAAAACACAAGGAAGTAGATTTTTCTCTGAAGCCTCTAAAAGGAATGTAGCGTCGCCAACACCTGCGCTGATTTACCTCCATTATCTCATTTAATCATTCCTATAAGATGGATGCAAATACGAAACACAAAATTTGTATTTTGCTGATGAAGAATCTGAGACAGTCTCGCTCAAATTTACACAGCTGGTCAGTGTAGAGTTGCCCAGTCTGCCTACAGATGCTACGCATTATCACAGCTTTTTGACACCATTAGCACAATTAAATCCACGTTTACAATTGAAAAAACAGGTTTGCTGTATTTCATTAATGTGCCCAGCATTACCTAGCCATAAGCAGAAGAGTTGAGCTTGTAGCTAAGACATTTCTACTCCAGAGTCACTCTTAATCATTACTCCATGCTACCTCTTCATTTAGGTATTTTTCTCTGGGAAGAGAAATTAGTGACATTTGACCTGTAATTGGTGACATCAACGAAATTGACTTGTAATTCTAAGACACATTTTATATTTCCTAACTGGTAAAGTTAGTTTGTTCCTAAAGAAAAAAAACTGAACAAACTATTTATTTATTTATTTATGAGACGGAGTCTCACTCTGTCACCCAGGCTAAAGTGCAGTGGCATGATAAAAAGTTCATTAGGTGGGGGAAAAAACAGGAGAAATACTAATAACATCAGTTCTGTACTTTAGTTAATAGTAATGTAACAGTGTTAATTGTGAAGTTCTTGCCAAAAAATGCATAACTTTATTTTCCTGATGAGAAAGCATCAGGCAAACCAAAGCTAAGGGACATTCTACAGAGTAACTCATTAGTACTCTTCAATTAAATGGATCATTAGTACTCTTCATTGGAATGGCAATTATTGAAAAGACAAAAGACTACAAGTGTTCATGAGGATACGGAGATATGTGCATAATTGGACAATGGTAATGCAAAATGCTTATCTTAGCAGAGGCTGGGTGAGAAGTATATGAGAACTCTCTGTACTATTTGTGCAACTTTTCTGTAAGTCTAAAATTAGTTGAATATAAAAGTTAAAAAAGAAAACACTTCAAAAAACCCAAAAACACATTATTAATAAATTATGGAGATAATTTCTTCCTTGATGGTACCTTTCTTACAGCAAGGGAACTAACGAATTAAAAGGCTTCTGCGCAGCAAAGGGAAGAATCAACAGAGTGACAAGACAACCTATGGAAGGGAAGAAAATATTTGCAAACCACACACCTGTTAAGGGATTAATACCCAAAATATATAAGGCACTCAAACAACTCAATAGTGAAAAACAAAAAAAAAATCCAATTAAAAAACTGGCAAAAGACCTACATAAACATTCCTTAAAAGAAGCTATACAAATGGCCAACAGGTTTTTAAAAATGCTCAACACTTGTTCATGAGGGTATGGATTAAAGGACACCCTTGCAAACTGATGGCGGGAATGTAAATTAGTACATCCATTATGTGAAACACTATGGGGGTTTCTCAAAAATATAAAAACAGAACTAACATATGATCCAGCAATTCCACTTCTGGGTGTATATTGAAAGGAAAAGAAATCTGCATGCCAAAGAGATATCTGTATTCCCATATTCATTGCAACATTATTCACAATAGACAAGATATGGAAGCAGCTTGTGTCCATAGACGAATAAGTGGATATAGAAAATGTGATATACGGTTGATTCTTGACCAACACAGGGGTTAAGGGATTCAATCCTCCATGCAGTTGAAAATCCACATATAACTTTTGACTCCCTACAAACTTAACTGCTAATAACCTACTGTTGACCAGAAGCCTTACTGATAACATATATTGCAAATTAACATATATTTTGTATGCTTTAAATATATTAGGTACTGTATTCTTACAATAAATTAACCTACAGAAAAGAAAATTTTGTTAAGAAAACAATAAGAAAGATAAAATATATTTACTATCCAGTAAGTGGAAGTGAATCATCCTAAAACTCTTTATCCTCATCATCTTCTCATTGACTAGGCTGAGGAGGAGGAAGAGGAAGGATTCGTTTTATAGTCTCAGGGGTAGCAGAGGCAGAAAAAAATTCATGTGTGTGCAAGTAGACCCACGCAGTTCAAACCCATGTTCTTCAAGGGTAAACTATAAATATAGATATTTATACATACGTAAGTGGATGTGTGTATAAATATATATAATAGAATATGATTCAGTAAAAAAATAAAACCTTGCCCTTTGAGACATGATGAACCTGAAGAACATTATGCTAAGTAAAACAATCAGACACAGAAAAAAATTTGTATGATCTCATTTATATGTGGAATATTTACAAAGGTCATAAAAGCATAGAAATTCATAAAGCTAGTAACAGTCATAAAATCAAGCAGCCGAGGGTAGAACATTCATTGTGTGGCACTGGGAGAGGGGGATGGGACGGGGAGATGTAGGTAAAAGGGTGCAAAGTTTCATTTAGACAGGATGAATAAATTCTTGAGATCTTTTGTACAGCATGGTAACTACAGTTAATAATGATGTATTTATACTTGAGAACTACTAAGAAAGTAAATCTTAAATATTCTCATCACAAAAAAAAGATAACTGTGTGAAGGGATGGATATATTAATGACCCTTATTGTGGTAATCATTTCATGATGTATATGTGTGTGTATATATATAAGTGTGTGTTTATATATACACATCACATTGTACACTATGGACATATGCCATTTTTATTTGTCAATTATACCTCGATAAAGCTGGGGAAAAAAACAAATCTATAAATTAGAGAAAGCACTAAGCAAGCAGGACAATCAAGAGAGAACTGTGCTTTCTGAGAGATATGTAATTTTGTCCATATAAGTGAGTTTAAATTTCTATTAGTCACATTAAAACATTTTTTAAAATGTCCCAAAGCATGAATCTAGAGCTAAGCGTCAATGGGCCAGCCATGAAGCCAGAGCCAATTCTGCACCAGTGGCATTTGGAATTTAAAAAGGAAAGAATAGATTTGAGAAGAATTTCAGTGTTCAATACTAAGTCAGAGATTTTCAGATTTTGCACTGGAAAGGGTCTTAGAGGTTGTCATAGGTAGAAAGATACAGGGCTTTTATTAAAATGTGTAAAGAATTAAAAACAAAAAAGACACTTGTCATGACTACTTCCATATGTGTTCTGTGTCTTATATCACTTTTGGACCTTCTCTCCTTATTGTCTCTTCCACCAGAAAGTTCGTGTCAGAACATTCCAGAGGTGTTGAATATGGACACAGCCACTTTAATGTACTCTGTTTTATTACATCAAATAGCCTTTATTTTCCTTCATTGTCATTTTAATTCCAGAGATATAGAGCAATTTGGATGTCTAATCTAGGAAAAGGTATGAACAACCTTTATTAGTCTTAAGTTGGCAAAGGAAGGGGTGAATTATTACTATATAAAGGAGTGTTATCTACTTAATTCTCCCTCAGAAATCATAGTTCAATAAACATTACCAAGTAATGATAATATTATGACTATATTATAATATTGGGTCACATTTTGAACTAATTTTGCAGTATTTTGACTACTTTTAATTATTCTTTATATTTCCAAAGTTGCAATGCAATGCAAAAAAATCTGCTGTCTATGTATCCTCCTCTCAATAACTGGTTTTCTTTTTCAAGTAATTCTTGTAGCCACACAATCACCAGGTTTTCTGTCCTACAGCCCACACACTAAGAGCTTCCTGTTATATTTTGCTGTAGAATGCTCTATCTCTAGCTCCGTGAAGAAGCATCACTACGGCTTCAATTCTTCTGCTCTTTCTTTAATGTATATGCTGCTGATTAATGATTGATTTGCTTTAGAAGTGGTATGGGAAATACCCAAGGATACAAGGAGTTCTTCACTCTAGTTTATTTTGCACCATTAGAACATAAGGGTAGTTAAACAACTCTTGAAAGAAAGAAAAGATACTCAGAATATATTTTTTAAGATTTTACATAGTTTTAGGTGAATGAAAGATTACATTGGGCTTATTCTCAGTCAACCAACAATTTACTAAAATCATGAAAGTTAGTGGCTCTCTTTCCTTGGGACTTGCTAAACTAATATGTTTTCATATGATCCATGAAACCTCCTCTTTGGAAGAAAAGATCTCTTTTCCTGGATCCTGTGCTGATCTATAAACATTATCTGGGACATCACCTCTAAATAACTACCAGATTTAGTGACAAATTCTTGATTCTCATTCTTGAATACTTTGCATACTTTTATACTTGGTTCACGCTGGTACGTGCTAACAAAAATTACGCAATAATTTTTGCAGTAAATTCTATAAAGCTATTTTTCTTTTGGTCCTAGATTACTAATTTCCAACACTCCACAATAAGAAAATCTTGGCCACATGAATTCCTGGACATCAATAGCCCAGTTTCCAAAGTACAGTTGTGTCTTCAATAAGTTTTTGTTGAATTAATGGACAAATAACATATCTGCTTTCCAAGTTCAATGAGTATCACCTCTGATACTAACCTTATTTCCTGCAGTGGTAGAAATTGATTCTCCCTCACTAATTTTTCTGTGTATCAGTTACCCTTGCTAGCTTATGCCATAGTAACAAATAATCTCAAAGTCTCAGTGGCATTCATACATATAAGTTCGTCACAATTGTTATACAATGGCTCAATGCTATCTGTCACTTGACTTCAATATTCTCCAATAGGACCCAGGCTGAAGGAATAGCCACTGTGTAGGACAGTTTTCTGCAGCACAACAAAAACAGCAATTGAAGAACCACTTGATATTGTACAAAACTTCTCTGAAATAGCACACATCATTCCTGATCTTTTTTGCCCCAGAACAACTCTTTGCTCAAGACTGACATTCTGTAAGAATGGACTCACTAGGAGAGGAGATACTTTGACAATATGATCTACCACAGTGGCTCTCCTGATTTAAAAAAAAATTGCATTTCTTTCTATGCACATAAAACATACTCACTCCCTTTCCAATGGTGTTAACTCAAAAGTCCCAGTTCCAGGATACTGTGATAATCTCAACATTGTCTCTGAGTGGATCCTTTTTATCTGTAGATCCATGAACTATAAAGAGAAATTATCTGCTTACTGCCACACCAACAAAAACAAGGGTTGAACAAATCCAGAAAACCACAATTAACACTCCTTTTCAGAAAGGGGAACAACGAAGGCACAGGGCCATGCCTAGTACACAGCACTTCTGTGATCCCACTAGTAAGATAATACAACCCTGCCTTAAGGTGGGTAATGTTTTTTAATTAAGCTCCATTTCTGCTCCCTGAAAACAGCCCCTAAATCCATAGTTCTCTATGCTCTTCATTTCACCTTCTGAAGGCTATTAGTCTCCTGTGGAAGGGGGAATCCCACAGTCCACTTTAAGTCTTGGACAGCTTTCACAGACAAGTGATTCTTTTGACAGTGATACCATCTCAAAAACTTAGCTGAGTTTTTATCTGTGTGAATCCAGTCATTTCTATGTGCCTCAATAACCACACTCACAATTCTCTGCAATGTATGACTTAATTACAGGTCTATTAAATTTTTCAAGTTATAGACAGTCCCATGCATTGTTTTTCTAACTTTGCATAATGATATTTTATTGCTTTTTCAGTGACAATCTCCCTTTAATATGCTGAAATTAAAATATTGAATTATTAAGATTAATACTAATCACATATCTTGTATTAAAGAGCGTAAGAATAGCAAGGAAAGGGGAAAAAGTAAATAGATAAAAAATATATACATGTAAAAGCAAAGAGTGAAAGCATGTATCTTCCTTAGTTCTGATTTCTGCAACTGAGCACAAGTTTATAGTCAGAATTTATAACATCTGTCTTCCACTACCCACTCTTTAGCTTCAGGCAGCGTCTTAGCTTGAGAAATGATCTCAACTTTCTTACTTTGTTAGGTGGCCTAAACTTTCAATCCTCAAGTGCTGCATCAGTATTGGTCTTGCTTTTTTGGCTTTCTATATTTTACCATTAATTTTTACCACTGGATTTGCAAGTATTATTAAGTGTCCTGAAAATCCCCTGAGTTCCACACCAGTCAGAATAGCAACCTTTTTATTTCCTATTGGCAAAACTATGAACAGAGTTTAGCTCTATGTGATGACATTATGATTGAAATACATTTTGTGTGTGATTTTACATGCCTTTTTTCCCCTTTGAGCATATAGAAACTATTTAATTCGAAGAAAAGTATTTTAAAATAATACACTACTACAGAATGAGTCATCAGTGAAGACTGAAGAAAACACAATGTTGCAAATAGAGTAATTTATCAGTCCAGCTCCTCCTCATTGTCCACACCTCCTGCTAATATCGAGTCTCATTCCACCACTAAGCTGCTCTGTGGATGGTGCATCCTCAGCCCCTCCTGCACCTCACTCCCCTCTCAGCCCCAGGCCCTTCCCAGATTTGCTTGGGCTACATAACAAATAGTGTTTTTATTTTTGTATTCAAAAACAATGTTAGACTGGATTTTAGAGAAGTACTTTACTATGAATACCAATTTGAACAAGTAGAAAAGGAAAGTTTTTAAGGAAACTGACATAATTGAATGCATGCATTTTTATCTCATAAATAAGGTTCATAAATGGTAGAGAAAAGTGTCTACTTTATAAGTAAAACAAGAATATCAAAAGGACATTGGCAGTAATCTAACTGGGTTAATGGTCATCTGTGTGGTACTGGATCCACATCCTGCATCTAACTTAATAACTCTGTGACTTAGAGTAGGTTGCTTAACATTTGCAGTTCACCTTTACCTTCCATGAAAATTGAATAACAACTACACCTATGCCATGGGGTTTTCAAACATGAATACAAGAGGCTGGGTGTGGTGGCACACACCAGTAGTCCTAGCAACTCAGGAGGCTGAGGTGGGAGGATCTCTTGAGACTAGGAGTTCAAGACCAGCCTGGGCAACATAACAAGACTCCATCTCAAAAAACAAACAAAAAAACAAATAAAGCTAAAAAAAAACAAAAATCATAAGAACATTTACACACATAATAAAAGAGTTCAGAAAGCATGACTGCACAAAGTGAGCACTTTACAAATGTTATCTATTGTTAGGTTTGATGATCAAAGTCAGAAACCTGCATCTTTTTAGGGATGTAAATTGGTTTGCTCAGGGCTTATTAGTATTCTCTTAATCACAATACTGTACTCTCTGGATAAGACATCTCAACATATTCAAAGAGGAACACTGTGAAAATGACTGCTAAACTAGTCCATGATGAAATATTTAGAGGTAAGATAAAGTGTTCTGGAAACTTGATTTAGAATGCGCAATGGCTTAAGAACATGATACAAAGCTTCCTTTTCTTCCTTCTAATGCTTGCTGTTTTCTTTCACAGGATTGAACAGAACTGACCCACTAAGATCTGTACTGGCTCAAGGGTAGTTGAGAAACAGGTGACATCCCATGTGTCACCATATCAAGGATTGAAATGAAGCTTTATCTTGTGAGCCTGAAGCACATGCAGACATGGGCTAGTTAATGTGCAAGTCCTTTGCTGTTTAGACTGTGCAGATGAAAGACTAGGGGTATGTAAAAGTTAAGGATTGGGCCAAGGGTTAGTGTTGACTCAGTTTATTTGGCTATTTAACTTTATCAGAAAGATTACAAAATAACTTTTTCCTGTCATCAATCCACAGTAAAATGATAGCACAGAATGATTACTTTTAAAAATGTTTCATTTTCTCCCTCAAGATGAGCCTTGACTCTTGCAATGCTATTACGTAATACATATCCTTAACTCTTCATCAGACTATAATAAACTTAATTTACAAGTCTTTTTAATTTTTTAATTGAAATCGTTCTTCGACTGTTCTTCTCCTTTGATCCTCAGTAATCATCTAGCCATTCATCTTTATGACCCCAGCCTCACTTTGCACTGCCTTGTGGAATTCCAAAGTGACACAGCCCAGTCTCCTCAGAACATTCAGTTCTGTAGCCAGAGGCCTGCTACTTCTTTTGTTCAAAAAATGTCAGACACTTCTTTCAAGATCCAGTTAAAATTATTCTCTTTTAAAAACCCTTTAGGGAACAGTTCCTTTTTGTTCAGACTTATTTATTTAATTTCTTTCCTACCAATCCCTTGATTTCTTTGACGTTTGTATCCAATCTCTCTTTCTAGGGTCTGTAGGTAGCAAAGAGAACTGTATGGTTGAGAGTTCTTACCATGTCAAGCCGACTTTTCTCACATTTCTAAAGTGTTAATTTTCTGGCTTGGGAAATTAAAGCAAAATAAAGTATTATGTTTCCATTTCTGCTAATTCGTTTACACTTCTTTAAATGAAATCACATCCAAAGCCCTTTATATCAATAGCTTCAGGACGAGGTCTCAAAATGATGAAGGAGGGAAATAAGGGGGAAAATAAAGTGAAAATATTGTTAAACAAACAAAAACCTTCAGAGGAGAAGGGGGAAGACAGGTAGGGAAAAGGAGAAATATCCTTCATACTTTCCCACAAAGTGGCCTTATTAACAAATAAATCATAGTAATGCTAACAATAGCTACACCAAAGTTGAATGGCAAACAACATCTAAAACTCAGGATTAACTTAAAAGTGATGTTAATAATTGCTATTGCGAAGCCACAGTAGAGTGGTGATATGGTTTGGCTCTCTGTCTCCACTCAAATCTCATGTTAAGTTGTAATTCCCAGTGTTGGGGTAGGAACCAGGTGGGAGGTGACTGGATCACAGGGGTGAATTTCCCCAATGCTGCTCTCATGATCATGAGTGAGTTCTCATGAGACTTGATGGTTTAAAAGTTTGTGGCACTTCTGCCCTCACTCTCTCTCTCTCCTGCTCCACCATGGTAAGACATGCTTGCTTCCCCTTTGCCTTTTGTCATGATTGTGATGCAGAATTTTGTTTCCTTATCTCAGTTAATCTGGGTTCTTGTCTCATGACCAGGAAGAACTAGGCACACAGGCACACTGAAGGGTGAGGAGGATGGAATTTATTTAAGTGAAAGGAAAGGTCTCAGCAAAGAGAGGGGGTTCTGCAAGCAGTTTTCCATCTCACAAATTTAATACCAGGGGCACCACACACAAGTTGAAGAGACTAGGCTTCTCCCCTGCATAAGTCATGAATTCCTGGTGGCTCCACCCCATTACCCCAATGCACGTGGGTATCCTGTGAAAGTCCAGCCATGCCCCGTGTATAGGTTCCCTTATCTGCACAAAATATCTGATATAAACATTTATGGGGTGTCAGAGATTCTCCAGGGAATCTTTCCTATCTGCCTAGTCCTTTATTGGCCTTCTGCCTCTATCAACTGTAAGTTTTCTGTGGACCCCAGACATGCGTCCTTTTAAGCCTGTGGAACTGTGAGTCAATCAAAACTCTTTTCTTCATAAATCACCCAATCTCAAGTAGTTCATTATAGCACTGTGCAAATGAAATAATACAGAAAATTGTTACCAGGAGAGTGGGGTCATTGCCATAAAGATACCTGAAAATATGAAAGCAACTTTGGAACTGGAGAACAGACAGAGGTTGGGACAGTTTGGAAGGCTCAGAAGAAGAATGGGAGATGTGGGAAAGTTTGGAACTTCCTAGAGACTTGTTGAATGGTTTTGACCAAAATGCTGATAGTGATATGGACACTGAAGTCCAGGCTGATGTGGTCTCAGATGGAGAAGAGGAATTTATTGGGAACTGGAGAAAAGATCACTCTTGCCGTGCTTTAGAAAAGAAATCGATGGCATTTTGTCCCTGCCCTGGAGATCTGTGGACTTTGAACTTGAGAGAGATTATTTAGGGTATCTGGCTGAAGAAATTTCTAAGTAGCAAAGCATTCAAGATGTAACCTAGCTATTTTTAAAATTGTACACTCATATGCATGAACAAAGAAATTATTTGAAACCGGAACTTATATTTAAAAGAAAAACAGCACAAAAGTTTAAAAAATGTGTAGCCTGGCTATGTTGTAGAAAAGAAAAACCCATTTTCTGGAGAGAAATTCAAGACTGCTGCAGGAATTTGCATAAGTAAAAAGGAGCATAATTTTAATAGCCAAGAAAATGGAGAAATTGTCTCCAGGGCATTTCAGAGACCTTCATGGAAGCCCCTTTCATAACAGGTCCAGAGGTCGAGAAGGGAAAAATGGTTTTGTGGGCCAGGCCCAGTGCTCAAATGCTCTCTGCAGCCTCTGGACATGGTGCCCTGCATCCCAGCTGCTCCAGCTCCAGCCATGGCTAAAAGGGGCCATGGTATAGCTTGGGCCGTGGCTTCACAGGGTGCCAGCCCTAAGCCTTGGTGGGTCGCGTGTGGTGTTGGGCCTGCAGGGGCACAGAAGACAAGAATCATGGTTTGGAAACTTTGCCTAGAGTTCAGAGGATATACGGAAATGCCTGGATGTCCAGGCAGAAGTCTGCTGCAGGGGCAGAGCTCTCATAGAGAACCTCTACTGGGGCAGTTCAGAGGGGAAATGTGAAGTTGGAGCCCCCACAAAGAGCTCCCACTGGGGCACTGCCTAGTGGAGTTGTGAGAAGAGGACCACTGTCCTCCAGACCCCAGAATTCTAGAGCCACCAACAGCTTGCACCATGCACCTGGAAAAGCTGCAGGCACTCAACGCCAATCAATGAAAGCAGCTGTGGTGGCTGTACCCTGCAAAGCCACAGAAGTGGAGCTGCTCAAGGCCTTGGGAGTCCACCTCTTGCATCAGAAGGCCCTGGATGTGAGACATGGAGTCAAAGGAGATTATTTTGAAGCTTTAAGATTTAATGACTGCCCTGCTGGGTTTCAGACTTGCATGGGGCCTGTAACCCCTTCATTTTGGCCAATTTATTCCATTTGAAATGGGAGCACTTACCCAATGCCTGTACCTCCATTGTATCTTGAAAATAACTAACTTGTTTAATTTTACAGGCTCATAGGCAGAAAGCACTTGTCTTGTCTCAGATGAGACTTTGGACATGGACTTTTGGTTTAATGGTAAAATGAGTTAAGACTTTGGGGAACTGTTGTAAAGGCATGATTGTGTTTTGAAATGTCAGAAGGACATGAGACTTGGGAGGGGCCAGGGGCAGAATGATATAGTTTCTCTGTGTGTCCTCACCCAAATTTCATATTGAACTGTAATATCCAATGTTGGGGGAGTGATCTAGTGGGAGGTAATTGAGTCATAGGGGTGGATTTCTCCCATGCTCTTCTCATGATAGCGAGTTCCTACAAAATCTGATGATTTAAAAGTTGTGGCACTTTCCCCCTCACTCTTTCTCTCTCCTGCTCCATTATGGTAAGACGTGCTTGCTTCCTCTTTGCCTTCTGCCATGATTGTAAGTTTCCTGAGGCCACCCAGCCATACTTCCTGTTAAGCCCATGGAACTGTGAGTTAAGTAAACCTCTTTTCTTCATAAACTACCCAGTCTCAGGTAACTACCTCATTATAGCAGTGTGTGAACAGACTAATACAAATGGAAAATAAAACCCAGAAATGCTTTATTTATTAGTAGCATTTCCAATTAGTACATGTAGAAAGAATGATGGGAATAGAAAATAATTTTTTGGACTATAGCTCAGTAATAATTTTTTCTGGAAAGAACCATCAATAATGCCAAAAAGTATAATGAAAAATAGAACATTTCCATAAAGCAAAGAATCTCACCATAAAATAGTTTAATTATAGAAAGAAAAAAAACCCTGTAACTCCATAGTGTAGAATCCTGGCATCTATTACTTTACTAAAGTTTTCAGTTGACATGTATCAGTAGTGAGACATATAAATATCATATACCTCCTAATATGATGCACTCAGAAGAACACAGCATCACTTGTGATTATACACAAAGGTACAAGTTAAACATGAAGAAATATCAGACAATTCCAAATTGAGGAACTGTACACAGAATTACTGGCAAATATTCTTCCAAAGTGTTAAGGTCATGAAAGACAAGAAGGCTATGATGCTATCACAGGTTTGGAAAATACTAAAGAGACCTGATAACAAGCAACAATGTGCAACCTTGGACTAAATCTTGACCACAAAAAGGACATCAGTGAGATAAATGATAAAATTTGAATAAGGTATGTAGATTAGTTAATACCTTATCACTGTTAATTTCCTGAGTCTTGATAATTGTACTATGGTTTAAAAGCTATTAACATTTGGTGAAGCAGGATAATGAATTTGTGGAAGTTATTTTAAATATTTTTTAACCTTTTTGTAAGTTTAAAATTATTTCAAAATAAATTCTTTTAAAAAACTAGAATAATGAAGAGACCACATTTATAAGCCCACATGATCCTCAGAATTAGAAGGTTTAAAAATAAATTCAGACTCTCCAAATAAATTTCAGAAAGGGCTCATTCTTATTTTATTACTTACAAAGTAAATAGATGTGCAGCCAGCAAAGAATGAGCTCTTTTGGTGTATGTTTAACTAAAGAAGATTATGAAGTGTCTGTGGAGTTATAATGGTCTCAGATGACACTTGGTGAACTTTCTATGTTTACTTTAAGGTTTTTTTTTCTGCATCTAACACCACATTTTATGTTTAAAATTTTATTTTCATCCCAGAGAAAAGAAAACATCCATTTTTAAATAAATAACAAACCAACATGATAACACTTACCTGTTCCTTTAATCTCTTTCTAAAATAGAAAACACACACACGTGAACACATACACATACCCCAAATATCCAGTTGCATGATATTTGAACTGAATTATGAAAGCTGTACCACTAGGATTTTTCAAGAAGACTAACTTAAACTGAAGATACCAAGCTATCACTGAGGAAAACATTATAAATAGTTATAACAGTTGTTAATTATTGCCAAAACAGAAAAATTTAAATGATAAAAAATCCTACAGTGACGTTATGACCATAACTTAGTTCTTTACAAGTAAGTACTTATAAAGTTCTTTATAAGTGTAGGAAAACTCTTTGGGCTATTTCTTAAGCCTAATTTTGTTTGTTTGCCGAGAGATTCAGATTTTATAAGAGTAAGTAAAATAATCCTGAAACGTTTATCTGGAGTGGCAGATTTAAGATGGCCACTCATTCTTTTGATGCTTCTTTTATCTATATCCTCTCTGTTGCATCTGAAGAGATGCCAGGCCAATTTCAGATCCTGGTGGCTTTCATTTCCTTTCTCATAGAATACTCTCTCTTGAAGTTTAAGCAAACATATAAGAAAGTAACTAACCACTGAGGAGATAATGTAGAGAAACCATGAGAATACATAGAGAGGAAGAATGGACCAACTCAGCACAACCTTTAAATCATGCTCATGAACATGTCAGACATGGAAATACAGCCTTTTCTAGACCCTGCAGATTAGCCCAGATGCCAGCTGAATATCACCCAGTGACCACAGTCACTTAGAGCAGAAGAATCAGTCAGCTGAGTCCTACTCAAGTTTTTGATCCACATATCTTGATTATAAAGGATAATTGCTTTAATCCGTAGTTTTAGGGTGGTTTGTTATGCAGAAATAGATAAACAGAAGACATGGATGGGAGGAATCCTGTTTGGTGGGTGTGGCAAGAGCTGCAGCTATCTATCCCACTCTCACTTCACCCTTAAAATCTGAATCTCAAATATGTGGTGGCTGTATGCCCAGTTTAATAACTATAACTCTTTCTAGCCTCCCTTGAAAGTCTGTGTGGTCAAGTGACAAAGGTCCACCCAGAGACATAAATGGAAATGATGTTTACACACTCTGGAAAATGTCTTTTAACTGTTTTCTCCTTTCTTCTCTGGACCAAAACATGGATATAGTCATTTGTGCTATGTCCATCATCTTGGACCCTGAAGAAGAAAGAAGACTTCACACTTGAAAATTTAGAGCTTAATGCTGTAAGGATCTTGAAATTTTGTGACTTTGAGAAGTTAGTGAACTTATTTTTCATGATCAAAAATTACATATTGTATCAGCCACTGGTGCCTCAAACTTTTTTATATATGAAGCCAAGACTAACAAATTAATGGGTAATTAAACAAGCAGGATAATGGGGCAGGGCATAATTTATTTCCAGCAATTTTAACAAGATAGAAATAAAGTAATAAGACTCATTTTGATGCACTTTGCTCTGTTGCGTTTTGCATATATTGCATTTTTTTACAAATTGAGAGTTTGTGTCAACTCTGCATTCAGTAAGTTTATGGGGCACCATTTTCCAACACTATGTGCTTTGTGTCTCTGTGTCACATTTTGGTAATTCTCATAGTAGTTCCAATTTTTCATTTACTTTATATCTATTATACTGATCTATGATCAGTGAACTTTGATGTTGCTATTGTGATTGTTTTGGGCAACACGAATCATGCCAATATAAGAGAGCAAACTCTACTGTTAACTGTTGTGTGTGCTCTGCCTACCCCAAATACCAGCCATTCCCCCATTACTCTGCCTCTCCTCTGGCATCCCTATTCCCTGAGACACAGAATATTGTAACTAGGTCAATTAAGAACCCCATAGTAGCCTCTAAGTGTATGGGTTAAAGGAAGAGTAGCATGTATCTCACTTTAAATCAAAAGTTAGAAATGATTAAGCTTACTGAGGAAGGCATGTTGAAGCTGAAATAGGCTGAAGTCTAGGCCTCTTGTACCAAACAGTTAGCTAAGTGAATACACAGATGATAAGAAAGCAAAACAGCTCTATTGCCAATATGGAAAAAGTTGAGTGGTCTGGACAGAAGAATAAACCTGCCACAACATTCCCTTAAGCAAAAGCCTAATCAGCAAGGCCCTAATTCTTAATTCTGTGAAGACTGTCAGCAGTGAGGAAGCTGCAGAAGGAAAGCTGGAAGGTAGCAGGGATTGCTTCATGAGGTTTAAGGAAAGAAGCCACCTCCTTAACATAAGATTGCAAAGTAAAGCAGCAAGTACTGAGAGAGAAGCTGCAGTAAGTTATTCAGAGGATCTACCTAAGATAATTGTTAAAGGTGGCTACACTGAAAAACAAAAACAAAAAACAAGCATATTTTCCATGTAGATGAAATTGCCTTATATTGCAGTAAGATGTCATCTAGGACTACTATGGCTAGAGAAGAGGAGGCAATGCCTGGCTTCAAAGCTTCAAAGGACAGGCTGGCTCTTTTTTAGGGATCAATGTAGCTGGTTATCTTAAGCTGAAGTCAATGTTCATTTATCCTTTCAAAAATCCCAGGGCACTTATGCATTATCCTAAATCTACTCTGTCTGTTCTCCATAAATAAATGAACAAAGCCTGGATGACAGCACATATGTTTATGGCACGGTTTACTGAATAATTTAAGCCCACCATTGAGACCTGCTGCTCAGGAAAAAAAAAAAAAAAAAGATTTTTCTCAAAATACTAGTGGTCAGTGATAATGCCCCTCAAAACTTTGATGGAGATATGCAGGGAGATTAATGTTGCTTTTATGCGTTGTAACACAACATCCATTCTGCAGCCCATGGATCAAGGATTTATTTCAAGTCTTACTAATTAAGAAATAAATTTTGTAAGTCTACAGCTGCCATAGATAGTGATTTCTCTGACGGATCTGGACAGAGTAAATTGAAAACCATCTGGGAAGGATTTACCATTTTAGATACCATTAAGAACATTCATGATTCATGGAAGGACGTCAAATTATCAACAATAGCAGCATTTTGGAAGAGGTTGATTCCAACCTTCATAGATGACTTTGAGGGGTTTAAGACATCATTGGAGGAAGTAACTGGAGATATGATGGGAATAGCAAAAGAACCCGATTCAGAAGCTGACCTTAAGGTGTGACTGAATCACTGCAATCTTACAATAAAACTTGAAATAATAAGGAGTCACTTCTAGATAAGGAAAGAAAGTGGTTTCCTGACTTGAAATCTACTCCTGGTGAAGACGTCGTGAACATTGTTGAAATGACAACAAAGGATTTAGAATCTTCCATAAACTTAACTTGATAAGGCTGCAGCAGAACTTGAGATGATTGACTGCAATTTAAAAATAAGTTCTGTAGGTAAAATGCTATCAAACAGCATTTCATTATACAGAAAAATTTTCGTAAAAGCAAGTCAATTAATGCAGCAAACTTCATTATTGTCTTAAGAAATTGCTACAGTCACCCAAAACTTTAACAACTACCATCCTGACCAATCAGCATTTGTAAACACTGAGGGAAGACCCTCCACCAGCAAAAAGGTTGGGATTTAATGCAGGCTTCGATGATTGTTAGCATTTTTGGCAATAAGGTATTTTTAATTGTTTGCACATCATTTTTTCTTTATTAGATGTAATGCAATTGCACACTTACTAGACTACAGTATAGCATAAACATAACTTTATATGCACTGGGAAACAACGACAAAAAAACTTGTGTGACTTCCTTTATTGTGATATTTGCTTTATTCTAGTGGTCTGGAACCAAACCCACAGTATCTCTGAAGTATGCCTATATCATTTATCTGGGCCTTGAGACCCTAATAGTCGATGATCATACATGGAATCTTTCATTTGTTCATCTCCACCATTAGCTAAGATCCAGAAATTGTATTATACATCCTAGTATATATTAGCCAATTACTGGCCGTTTGATTTATTTAATCATGGTCTTATTTTCTATTTCTTAATTTCATATTATTATATAAAATGTAGAAAGTAATGTAACAATACTATAGCCACCCACACCATAGAAATAAAAATTACAAAACTGAAATATTATGTATATCTCCGTCCCCCCAGGCCACTGTATTTCAGCCTGGGAGACAGAGTGAGAGTCCTCCTTTAAGAAAACCTTACAGGTTCAGAAAAATGCAGAGATGAACAATAATATTGTTACTGGGCTCTTTGAAAAGTCAGTGCTATTCTGAACATAGAATCTTAATACATTTTCTAAAATTCATAATTGTATTGACACCTGGAGGTACTAGATATGAATGCCCACTGAAGAAAAGGGAAAAATTGCCTTGGGGCAGAGAACTACATGGGCCATATGGTTTCTATTAACTCTTAAAGATACAGAGGAAAGAAGCAAGCTTTCGAGATCCTCTTCACTTAATTTTCAGTTTTGAGTTCTAGAGATTTTTTTGAATATTGCAATTGTGTTTTCTTTATATTTATTCTTTAAGTTTGGTGCTGGCTATAGAACAGATGACATGCAGAGAAGGGAGTTTATTCAAGTCTGATTCATAGTTCCCTCAACTACACTAACTCATTCAAGATTGATTCACTACGCCTTTATAATAATTCTAACTTCTTTATAAAGTCAATGAATGTTCTGCTTTTTAAAAAAAAAACTGTGGTAAGAAAATCTTAGGGTAAAAGAATACACAAGTCAGCTGGGCACAGTGTCTCATGCCTGTAATCCCAGCACTTTGGAAGGCTGAAGTGAAGGATGACTTGAGCTAAGAAATTCAAGGTTGCAATGAACTATGATTATCTCACTCACTGCACTTCAGTCTGCGCAACAGAGTGAGACCCTGTCTCCAAAAAAGAAATATGCAATACATCTTTTCGCATATTTGTGTAGTCTTTTGAGTTTTTTATTCCTAAGGAGAGATTTGGACTATAAGCAGAAAAAAAGAAAGCCTTAGCAAAAACTTTCAAACAAAAAGCCCTGGAGGAGAGTATATAGGGTGCCCCAGAACTAATCATGCATCTGGACACACACATGTGGAACCCCAACAGGTAACCTCATAGAAAAACTAGGCCACTTTTAATATAGCCATAATTCCCAACATATTTTGTTCTTGCACCAATTTCTTGCTCTATCTCCTGTGTTTTCTTAACATCCAAGATGGTCTTATTAATCATTATTTCAAGTAAAATAAGTGTATTGAATATGACTTTTCCAATTATGTGTGTCCCTCTTGTGTTGAATCATGCTTTTGGGAATCAGTAGTGTAGAGGTTGATATGCAAAATTGTCTTTTATAAATCTTTGGTGTCAATTTTAAGGATGGAGGAACACTCTGTCTCTGCCTTGTGATTTGAAGAAATCGAGAGGGAATGAGTCGTGTGAGTGAAGGCAATAGGGCACAGATTGGGGTACACTTCCAAAATGACTGATTTTATGATGCTCCCAGAACCCTTCCGAAGCCCACTTTGGAACACATTTCTTTCAGACTCCTACAATGCCATCATAACTACATTATTCAATAGGATGAGTCATCAGGAAAATATGCTGTAATTTAAGAATTAACTTATACTGGATCAAATCCTCATAAATATTTATAAGGAGCTTCAGTTAGGGCCCAGTAAGTAGTTGGTTGTATGTAAGTATTAATAAATTGTATAAGAAAATTAGATCTGGAGATGAAGTTGTTTGGCTTCATCTGATGGCCTGAAGCTTTTACGTTTGTCTGTTTCTGAAAAAGGGGTTTTCTTCTATCTAATATATATTAAAATGCTTAAAATAGTGTTTGGCCTTTAAGGCATACTTCACATAATGGAACACTACACATGGTAAAATATTTCATGAAGCCCATTGTTTATAGGACTTTGGGTATAATTTTTATTATTTCCTGAAATTTTTATGCATTTAAAATTTATTTTCTATAGGACAGGGAATATGTCTTGTCTTTATTTCTATATCCTAGTAGAAGTCAGGAACACAGTCACTGCTCAATAAAAGTACTCTTGGCTGGGCACAGTGGCTCACGCCTGTAATCCTGGCACTTTGGGATTACAGCACTTTGGGAGGCCGAGGCAGGTGAATCACGAGGTCAGGAGATCGAGACCATCCTGGCCAACATGGTGAAACCCTGTCTCTACTAAAAATAAAAAAAATTAGCTGGGTGTGGTGGGGGCGCACCTGTAGTCCCAGCTACTCTGGAGGCTGAGGCAGGAGAATCGCTTGAACCCGGGAGGTGGAGGTTGAAGTGAGCTGAGATTGCACCACTGCACTCCAACCTGGAGACAGAGCGAGACTCAGTCTCAAAAAAAAAAAAAAAGTATTCTTGTATGTTAAAATGTGAAAGCAGATTTGAGATTCTTCAGGTAGATTCACTTCAAATTATATTTTAAAGTTTTATAATAATTGCGTATTTCTTGGACTAAATACAGAGATATTTGTAATTATTAGTTTTTCATAGGCCTCACCTTCTTTGCTGGATAATAAGTTCCTTGATCAGAAACAATGCTGTGAGGGATAATATGATGTTGTATAAAGCATTCTGTAAATCAGTGGATGTTGGTTTTGGCATTGTGGGCAGGAAAGGCAATTCTATATGCAGAATAAATATCTACACTAGTGAGAACAATGTGCAGTTCTTTCCATCGTGGAAGTAGTTCAATAAATCAGATACTACACAGATTTCATGAGCAATTCACATCACATGACTTGGTGGCTCACAATCAAGGGCTAAGTCTCTACTAAAGCCCAATAGCAAGCCAGATGCTATTTCTCAAAATAAGAATTGTTATTTATTTACAGAGGATGGTGAAACGTTTTTCAAAATCTTCAGATTCCTTGCTATGATTCACTTTTCAATGATTCCATACTTCACTATCTACCAGACATGCGTCAAATATAATTGGATCTGTTGGTTCTTATGGTCCACTGGCAGGTCAATTTCCACTGAAGCCTAGACTTATTTCATATCTTTCTCTTGTCCAGGACCCCCCGTTCAGAACTGGTGGTTTTGGACTTACTTGGTAAATGGATTGGAGTGAATGCCCGAATTAGGTATGTGTTGTTTCAAAATCCGAAGAGGACTAGTTGATATTGTGCTTCTTCGTTTATGGTAGGAAGGACATAATCCCATAATCCTTCACCCAGGATATCTCAACTTGCCCCAAATAATTGAACCCCTAAGTATTTTATCAAGGTGACAAATCCTTGAAAATTTTTGGGATTTGTTTCCCACCCTTTGTTTTATATGAGCCTTATCAATTTGTCAAAAGCATTTGCTACTTTCTTTTTAAAAATTATTTCAATAGGTTTTTGAGGAATACATAGTATTTGGCTAGATGAGTAAGTTCTTTAATGGTGATTTCTGAGGTTCTGGTTCACCTATCACCAGAACAGTGTACACTGTACCAAATGTGTAGTGTTTCATCCCTCACCCCACTCCCACCCTTTCCCCTGCGTCCCCAGAGTAAATTGTATTATTCTTAGGCCTTTGCATCCTCAATTTAACTCCCACTTAAGAGTGACAACATAAGATGTTTGGTGTTCCATTTCTGAGTTACTTCACTTAGAATAACAATCTCCAATTTCATCCAGGTCGCTGCAAATGCAATTATTTTGTTCCTTTTTACGGCTGAGTAATATTCCATTATATATATATCACATTTTCTTTATCCACTCATCGATCAATGGGTATTTGCACTAGTTCCATATTTTCACAGTTGCAAATTGTGCTATAAACATGTGTGTGCAAGTATCTTTTTCGTATAATGACTTATTTTCCTCTGGGTAGATACCCAGGAGTGGGATTGCTGGATCAAATGGTAGATCTACTTTTAGTTCTTTAAGGAATCTCCACATTGTTTTCCATAGGGGTTGTACTAGTTTCATTCCCACCAGTAGTATAAAAATGTTCCCTTTTCCCTCCATCCCTGCCAAAATCTATTATTTTTTGACTTTTTGGTTATGGCCATTCTTGCAAGACTGAGATGGTATTGCATTGTGGTTTTGATTTGCATTTCCCTGATCATTAGTGATGTTGACCATTTTTTCATGTTTCTTGGCCATTTGTGTATCATCTTTTGAGAATTTTCTATTCATGTAATTTACCCACTTTTTGATTGAACTGTTTGCATTGTTCTTGCTGTTTTTTTTTTTTTTTTTGAGTTCCTTTAAGATTCTGGACATTAGTCTTTATCAGATGTATAGATTGCAAAGATTTTTTTCCCCACTCTGTAGGTTTTCTGTTTACTCTGCTGATTATTATTATTATTTTTGCTGTGCAGAAGCTTTTTAGTTTAATGGTCCCATCTCTTTATCTTTGTTTGGTTGCATTTGCTTTTGGGTTCTTGGTCATGAAGTCTTTCCCTAATCCAATGTCTGGAAAGGTTTTTCCAATGTTATCTTCTAGAATTTTCATGGTTTCATGAAGGTCTTAGATTTAACTCTTTGATCCATCTCGAGTTGATGTTTTTATAAGATGAGAGATAAGGATCCAGTTTCATTCTTCTACTTGTGTCTTGCATCATTTGTTGAATAGGGTGTCCTTTCCCCACCTTATGTTTTTGTTTGCTTTGTCGAGGATTAGTTAACTATAAGTATTTGGCCTCACTTCAGGGTTCTCTATTCTGTTCCATTGGTCTATATGCCTATTTTTATACCAGTACCACGCTGTTTTGGTGACTATAGCCTTATAGTATTGTTTGAAGTAGAGTAGTGTAATACCTCTATATTTGTTCTTTTTGTTTAGTCTTGCTTTAACTATGCAGGCTCTTTTTTTGGTTCCATATGAATTTTAGGATGTTTTTTCTCGTTTTGTGAAAAATGATGGTGGTGTTTTGACAGGAATTACATTGAATTTGTAACATGCTTTTGGCAGTATGGTCATTTTCACAATATTGATTCTACTTATCCATAAGCACGTGATATGTTTCCATTTGTTTCTGTTGTCTATAATTTCTTTCAGCAGTGTTTTGTAGTTTTCCTTGCAGAATTCTTTCACCTCTTCAGTTAGGTATATTCTTCCTAAGTATATACTTTTTGCAGCTATCATAAAAGGGGTTGAGTTCTTGAGTTGATTCTCAGCTTGGTTGCTGTTGGTGGATAGCAGGACTACCAATTTCTATACATTAATTATGTATCCTGAAACTTTGATGAATTCACTTACCAGTAATTACTGGTAAATGAATTCATTTACAATGTTTTGGATGTGTCTTTAGGGTTTTCTAGGTATATGAACATGTCCTCAGCAAAGGCAGCAGTTTGCCTTCCTCTTTACTGATTTGGATGCCCTTTATTTCTTTCTCTTGTCTTACTCCTCTGGCTAGGATTTCCAGTACTATGTTGAATAGAAGTGGGGAAAGTGGGCATCCTTGTCTTGTTCCAGTTCTCAGGGGGAAAGCTTTCAACTTGTCCCCATTCGGTATAATATCTGCTGTGGGTTTGTCATAGATTGCTTTTATTATCTTAAAGCATGTCCCTTTTATGCCCATTTTGCTGAGGGTTTTAATCATAAAGTTTGCTGGATTTTATCAAATGCTTTTTCTGTCTCTATTGAGATAGAAATAATAATGTTTATAGATATATAGTTACTTAATAAAGTATAAAGAAATGTGGGGAAATGATTACTGTCTATTTTGAGGGAAAAGAAAGAAAAATGGGACAAAGAGGGGCTTCCTTTAAAAAGAAAACTCTTCATTGAGTTATGATTGACATACAAAAAGCTGCACAAATTTAATATATACAAGTAAATGAATTTGGAGATGAGTATGCACCTGTGAAACCAATCTATGCTATAAAACAATTCTATGCATGAAACACAATCTATGCTATAAACCAATTCATTACCTCCGAAAGTTTTCTTCTTCCCTATTTATTTATTATTATTTGCTTAACATCTATTATACTTAACATCTATCTTCTCACCCAATTTTATGTACACAATACAGTATTTTTTAACTATAGGCACTATTCAGTATAGCAGATCTCTAGGACTTATTCATCTTGTATAACCAAAACTTTGTACCCTTTGACGAATATCTCCATGTTTCTCCCTTCCCCCGTCCCTGACATCTACCATTCCACTCTTTGCTTCTTTGACTATTTCAGATTCATCATGTAAATGGTCTCCTGTAGAATTTGTCCTTCTGTGTCTGGCTTATTTCACTTAGCATAATTTTCTCCAGGTTATATAGATATCTGTTAGCTCTAGTTGGTTTATAGTTTTATTAAAGTCTTCCATTAATCGTTTTCTAACTAGTTCAATTCATTACTGATGGTGAGATGTTGAATTCTACATGTATTAATATGGAATTGTATATTTTTGGTATTCAATTTTGTCCATTGTTGCTTTGTATTTGGTATTTTGCTTACGGTATTTATGTATTAGTTGCACATAGTTTTATAATTATTACATCCTCTTAAGGAATTGATCATTTTATCATATAAAGCATCCTTCTCTGTTTCAATTATAACTTTTTATCATAATGGTTATTTTATTGGCATTAATATAGTCATTCCAGATTTTTGATAAATATTTGCATTTTGAATATTTTTTCATTTTACTGTTAACTTACTTGTCTGTGAACCTAAGGTGTGTATCTTGTAGATAGCATCTAGTTGAATCAAGCTTTTGCTGGTTTTTACTGTTTTCTATATGTCTTGTGTCTTTTCTTTTCTTCTATTACTTAATTATAGCCTTCCTTTGTGTTAAATAGATACTTTCTAGTATACCTCTTTAATTCCATTGTTATTTCTTTTAATATTTTCAAACATTTTTTAGTGGTTGTCCTTGTGATTACAATTAAAATCTTAATGTAATACTAACTTAATTTTATACAGAAATTTTGCTCATGTATCGTTCCATTCCCTATCCCTTCTTTGTGCTATTATTGTCATTCAAATGACATGTTTATACTCTGCCAGTCAACACAGATTCATAATAATTGCTTTATGCCATTGTCCTTTAAATCAGATAGAAGGAGACAAAAGTAAAGAAAAATACACTTTTACTATATTTTATATTGCCTGTGTATTTAACTTGACAAATGTTCTTTACTTCTTGTTATGCATTTAAGTTGCCTTCTAGTATTCTTTCCTCTTTGCCTAAAGGACTCCCTTAAATTTTTTTGTTTGTTTTATTTCTTTTTTTTCTTTGTGTTGCAGGTCTGATAACTATGAAGTATCTCAGTTTTCATTTATTCTGGAATAGCTTTACCTAGTTTTCACCTTTGAAGGATAGTTTTCCTGGATATAAAATTTTTGGTTGGCAGAACTTTTCTTCCAGCACTTCAAATACATTGTCTTCTTGCCTTTTGGTCTCAGTGATTTCTGACAAGAAGTTAGATATTAATCTTATTGAGGTTTTCCTACACGTGTTGAACTGTTTTTCTCTTGCTACTCTCAATATTGACAATATTACTCCTCTCAATCTTTTGACAATTTGGCTATGATGTGTTGGTGTGACTGTCTTTGAGTTTATCCTAATTGAAATTTGTTGAATTTTCTAGATGTGTAGAATAATATTTGCCAGCACATTTTGAAACTTTTGATTATAATTTCTTCAAATATTCTTTCTACTTCTTTCTCTTTCTCCTGTCCTTTGGAGATTTTCATCAGATGTATGTTGGTGTATTGGATGTGTGCCATACATGTCTGAGGCTCTGCTCATTTTTTTCCATTCATTTTTATTTTTTATTAGTTTTAATCAGAATGGATAATCTCAGTTGGCATATTTTTAATTTCACTAATTTTCCTGCCATCTCAAATCTACTGTTGGGTTCTCCTAATACATTCTTTTTATTTTAGTTATTTTACTTTTCAGCCTCAGAATTTATATTTAATTCTTTGTTGTAATTACTATTTTTATTGATATTCTATATTTGGTGATACACAGTTTTCATATTTTAATTCTTTGAACATGTTTTCTGTTGTTGTTGTTGTTGTTCTTTAAATGTAGAAATTTTTTGTTCTCCTGAGGCACAATTTCTCCGTATTGTTTTTTTTCTTTGTGTGTTTCATATTTTCCATATGTCATAATTTTTTTGGAAAGTAAGATTTTAGAAAATACAATGCTGTAACCCAGGAAATCAGATTCTCCTACTCTCCCTTAGGTTTATTGTTGCTGCCTTTTAATTGTTTTTACTATTGTTATTGCTTCCACTGCTTTTTATTTAGTGAGTTTCCTGAACTAATCCTCTAATGTTTATTCCTCCTTAGAGTGCATCCACTGAAGTCTCTACATGGTTTGGCAAGTAGTCAGTTATTGATTGTACCAATATTTTCTTAAATGCCTGGAAATAATAAGTCTGCCGCTCTTGGCTAAGGATGTGTGCGTATGTGTGTGTAGTGTGTATGTGTGTGTCTGTGTGTGCGTGTGTGTGTGTGTGTTGGAGTATAAGCCTCAGTGCTCAAGGAGTTTAAAACTCTACTTTAGCTTTAACTCTTTGCTTATACAGAGCCTTAAGGTTACCCAGGAGTGAAAGATTGGAGACCTTTAGGCATTTTCTGACCATGCACACAACCCTGCCTATGCATGTGATTTTCCAGTTTTCCAGGTATATGTCAGAGCTTTCAATGTTATTTATGAGCATCTCATTCCCAAAATCTTCTTTTCACATTTTTGGCCAGGCTCTTGATTGCCCCACCTGGTATTGAAACTTAAGGGAAATGCCATGTTAAACAATTGCTACCGATTATTTTTGACAAATGTCCTTGCGATCTTGGAATAGAGCTTTCCTGCAAGTAAGATCAAATAGTGATGAAGCCCTGTAAGTGGGATTTTTACAGAGATCTGTAAGACAGATCACATAGTTACAAGGCTTTAAGGATACAAATTTTTGAGGAGCTTGAATCTCATTCTTCCTCCAGTGGTGGCAAAGCTGCTGATTTTCACAGCTACCATGGTGATGAGCCTACTGTTTTTTCAAGATTACTGTGAAGCCAGGGAGTGAAAGATGGGAATAGGCCAAGTTAAAAAGCTATAAATTATCCTGTTTGCACTGAGGTTCAGCAGTCTTTCTTGAGTAAATGTTCCTCTGTTTTCTTAACTCTTTGGTTAATCTCCAGAGTTTTGAAGAAGTAAATTTTGAAAAATGTTGTCGTCATTTTGATTATTTTTATTGATTAACAGATTTACAGAAGTCCTCACTTTCATACGTAGTGTTTTTAATTGCATACCAGTTGTTCTGTGCTAATTTACTTTTCAATGTCTTGTGATAGTTGCTTTATGTATTGTTTTGTCCAGGACTTTTAATGGTAATCAGTAGAAAGGATAGAGTAGAGTATGCTCACTCTTTCTTAACAACTAGAACATCTATTGCATGTTCTTTTATTCAAATCAAAATGGAAACATTATATAACAAATTTGCTCTGTTCATAATTGATTCATAAACAACAACAAAGAACTCAAAAAGTTTATTGGTTTTTTAAAGGCCAAAAAGCCCCAATATTGTTGTAAATATGCTCATACATTGAATGTAATGTATTAGAATACTATTTCCTCTGTATCATCCTTCATGTTTTGTACCATATATTCTTTTCAAAGTTAAATATCCAATTTTTTTAGCTCAGAAAAATATTTTGATTTGGTTAGTATAAAAAATGTGGAATAAGTTATATATATCTAACAAAATTAAAACTTTGGTTGATAGTACCAAAGCCTCACATTAGACAGTGCTTGAAGGATACTTATTATTACTCCACTTCTGCTTGTTATTAAGCAAAGAGTGTTTTAGTACAAAAGTTGTTAAATGATCTTAAATAATCTATCTTCACAACTTTATTTACTTTGTAAGTTATGATAGAGTTTTCTACAAGTATGTATGCTATGTTGGCCATATTGTCTAGGTCTGGAGTGATATGCTAGACCTTATTTAGAGGTGTCAGGATGGTAAATTATAATAATGTGTAATAATGTATTAGGAAGCCTTCAGTTTCAGATAAAAGTGTTCAGGGACTTCAGAAATATTGGTGTACATGCCGGAATATCTCTGGCATCCCCAAAGTAACCCACTATAATGGCAAGGAAAATATATACAAGCAGGTATACATTACTTAATACGAATCTTAATATTCACTTATGTTTGAATAAAATCTGCATTTCACTAACTGAACAGATGGTAATTAATCAAATATAACACTATTTATGAAGACTAGATCTTAGCCAGAATTTCACATCCATTGTTTTATTTATCCTTTGCAATAACCACTTAGAGTAAAGATGTCTTATATAAAAGCTTTGGAATCCAAGGTACAAAAAGCATAAAAGTAGATTACAATGATAGTGAAGCTACCAGAGAGTACACATTTTATAATTCGATGCAAGATGTTAATGTCTCCATATTTTAATATTCTGACAAAATTTTAATGTTTCAAAGACAAACAATATTTTACTTAATTCAAATACTCTGACGATTATGAAGATGGTAACAGATTGCTATCAATAACATTCTGGAAATATTATTTTGATCCATAGGCAAAATTGCTTGTTCTGAGAGAGAGGAAAAATAGAATTTATGGGGGTGGCTATTTCTACATTATCATTTGGCTCACTTCTTCTCTTGTATTACAGATTATATAATCTCTACTTTAAAAAACATACATTGTTATTATATTGTTTTCATTACTATTCAATTAAAATACTGCAAACTTGAGAATACTGGGAATGCTGTGTCTTTATAATAGAATTGGAATTTATATACTGAAACAAGTTGAAACTTCCTGTATCCAAATTTTATGATAAAGAATTAAACTATAATCAAGAGTTATGAAAACTTAAAATATATAGCAAGTTAAAGTATTTTGGCCTGAATTATCAAAAAAAATCTGTTTTTATTGTGCATTTAGAAAAATACAAACTTAATCTTAACATTTGTAACCATAGTGAAATCTTAAAAAGTATTTCTTGGAATGCTTCTTTTGTTTTTTATTATACCTTTGGGTTCCATTTTAGAGCTTGGGTGCTTTAATTGTCATCCCTTAGCAGTCAAGAAAGTAAATTAAAGGAACTTTAGGTAAAAGAAGTGATAGATCTTCCATGCTATTGGATAGACTTCAAAGGTAGAGAGCTGTATTTTATTCCCTGTGATTTTCTTTAGGCTTTAGGAGCCAGCAAATATCATCAGAGAACAAACATCTAGTTCAAAACTGAGAAGAAGAAGAAGAAAAAATATTTCACTATCATATAAACAGTCTTGAAGTTATCCTTGAGGGAGGAGGTAAATTTTGAAAGGGATACTAAAAGGTCTCAGCACACAGAAACAGCTCTATATCCTTGAGGAATCGCCACACTGTCTTCCACATGGTTGAACTAATTTACACTCACACCAACAGTGTAAAGGCGTTCCTATTCCTCTATAGCCTCACCAGCATCTATTGTTTCCTGATTCTGCACATGTATCCCAAACTTAAAGTAAAATTAACAAAATTTTTAATAGCTCTATATGAAACAAAATATTTTAATTCTACAGAACTGTTTGAGATTATAAGAACACAATATTTGCAGACAGACCTGAGATAAAAATCATTCTATTTTCTGTAGCTATCAATTGAATAATTGTGCAAATGAGAAACAGTGCCTAACCTCAAGGAACTCACAAACCAGTAGCTGAGTGAAGACAAACATAGTTAACTCTAGTTTTAGACACTCCTTTTAGCACAGAAGGGTGCTCTCTGCTGAACAGTGGGAAGTAAATTGAGGAACTCTCAGTCTCACATATCTGAGGCCTCTTCTTCACCACTGCCAGGCTAGCATTCTCATTGCTGCTACCAACAACCAGTTGTTTTTAGTAATTCAGGGACATTCATCTCTTCAAGGATTTTGGTAGGATGATTGACAATAGAAACTGGCTGTTCTACAAATGTTTCTTGCCCCTCCAGTATGACTAAACCAAATATACAGCTGACAATAATAGAGGTAGGAAAAGTTCTTAAAAGTTAGTCGTGGGGATCTAAAAACACCCAGACATAACTGAAGATATAAAGATATGAATTGGGATTATTAAATGCATTTTCTACTTACAATATTTTCAACTTATGATGGGTTTAATGAGTGGCCCTATCGTAAGTCAAGGATCATTTGTACTTAACAAGTGGTATGACATAAGTACTGAAAAATCAGAATGGAGTGTGGTATTATTATGGCCACTCCTCACAAACTGCCAGCAGGGCCATAGCAGACAGTATTGGTGGCATATCAGTCCTGGTCTTCTGGAGATGTCTGTGAGTTCCCAAAGGCTCACATCTTGATAGGCAGATCTTGCTCCAATTTTCTGCTTCTATACAATGACTATGTCGTTTTATATAAGCATTTAGAGGTACTTAAATTCTGTACATGAATCCGTCTCATTTACCCAATGGATAGGGTACTGAAAAGTAGAAGATAGTACAAAAATACCTATGTAAAAAAGAAAATTTTCTTATAAAAAAGTAAAAGGAGAAGACAAGCCTCAGAGGACTGAAGGAGAAGTCTATCTTATTGACACTAATGTGAACATCGAATATTTTATGGAAAAATGTGTTTAGTAAAATTTTTAATTACCACCAATGTCCACTGAGTCAATTATGATATTTTCCCAATATTATTAGCTACGATGTCTCCCTCACTGCAGAAAGAATTTTTGCAGATAAAGCTTAGTCACCATTGGTGATGCTTCAGTTTCAATCCTCCTTTAATTTTCTTGGTAATGTCAAAAATTTTCTGAGTTTTATTAAGGCAAAGCATTCTACAAACAGTGATTTGGTTCATTTTAAATGACAAATTAATAAATTAATAAATGAAATAAGAGCAGAGGAAATATTCAAAGATCGAGTGCTACTTTGCTTGAAATGTCTACCACTGTCAAATGATTATTTATTGCATAAATGTGAACAAGTCTCCCAAATTCTCTATATTCTTGAAGATCTTGCCTGAGCAAATTATATGGGTCTTTAAGAATAGTGTTATAGATTAATATATTACCACCTTAAAAATGTTTTTGACAGTACATTACAAGCTCTATAACTAATTTTGAACTGAAAACTGAGGCATTTAGCCAAATGGTTTGGGTTAAAATAAAATATAGTTTTTAAACTAAAAGTGTTCCCAGGTTTCTGACACTTTGAGCTAGATTTTTTAAAAATTTTCTGAAGCCTAAAAATATTGCTTATTTTTTCAAACTTTAATTTCTGTACTGGATATGTTTTCACAACTAATGAGAGACTGTAAAATTTTTTGATTAACTAGAAATGGCTTATAAAAGCTGTCTCTCTATATAATTCTGGTCAACAGAAATCTGTCTTTAAAAGATTTATTAAACTTGACCAAGTAGTTAGTATTTTGCTTGCTGGAAAGTAATTCAAAACTTCTTTACATGAATTAGGCTATTTTAAATGATTTCTTTCTAAATGCAACTTTTATCAGAAAAAGCAATTACACAATTTTAAAAAATGTACTGGCAAGGCAATTTAAGTATAATAAGGAGAAAGTGGGCACTATAAGAAATACATGCAGGATATATAGGACCCACATTTCTAAGAATTTCTAATTTCTGTATTGTTATGTTTTCTATGTAATCATTAGGGGAAATTCATGATATAGGGTATGCTGTAGAGTGGTTTTTGTAGTACAAAGCAAACACCTTGGTGCACAATTGAAAATGGTTGAGTGAAGTCATGGGAAATTAGGGGATTACTGCTTCTATGATTTCACCTTTCATATTGACAACGCAGCAGGCTATACTAACAGGAATAGAATTATGCAAGGCCCTGGCACCAACACTTATTAGGCAAGCAAAGTGGGGAACATCAAGCTTAATAAGAAAAAACAAATATTTAGCTTTCTGAATGAAGGCATTTTGACACAACTTTGCAATTACAGAGTGCTAAGAGTGGACACTTAGTCTCTTCCTTTCAATTTGAGACTTTACAGTAGTTCCTGGTCATATTTCTTGGAAAATTTTCATTTTCTTCTTTCTTGCTTTATTTTTTAAAGACAATTTTTTAAAGTTAGGGCCCCAAACAAAACATTTGGGGGGTAATATTGGACTGGTGAAACATTTCCCTCTCATATGTTTCGAAAATGAAAATGTATGAAAGTCATCTAGAGAATGGATTTCATCTAGGGAGTCTTGTTTGGAAAGTATCTGATTCTTCATGTATCACCATCACATGTTCATTCTACTGTGCCCACTAGATCAAGTCTAGCAGAATAAGCACTTTCACATAAATGAGCTCAACAAGCAAAACTGCAGGTATAAGAACAATTTCTGTACTGAATTTGCACTTCACAAGGAAGTTGAGAATGAACACGTAATGAGCAAAAATATTTGTTGATGCTTAATACCTTCAGCAGGTTTTTGTCTTTGTTTATTTCCTGTGGTCAGTGATGTGACACCAATCAAAAATGCAAACTGCTGAAAAAATATCAACATTTACTTTAACATGTAGTACTTATATCAATATCGTGATGGACAAGGGTTCATTTTCTGCATTCTCATATCATTCTGTAAAGTATGATGTCTACTTTTTCTTTTAAAAAAAGTGGCTGTTCTAAACTGAATGTGGTCATAAGTATATTCATATTGTAAAATGAGTTGACTCCATAAACAAAAAAAGAATTTCAAAACTTTTAAATATACCAGTTTTATATTATTATCAGGTGCTTCCAATGGAGAAAATTAGTTAATGCCAGTAATTGATGCTTCAATCCAAGTTACTAAATCAAAGCTTTGAAAATGTGAATGGCATATTCAGTTGAGTTATGGATTCAACATTAAGTATTGAATTTTATTTGCAGCAAGAATAAAAGTACAGATTTCCTAGGAGTGCAGCTTCATAGCACAAACAATATTCTTGCTGACTTAAGAAAATGTTGGACTAGAAATGCCCTTGAAATGGTGATGTACATATAACTCATAATTTTGTCCATTAAAAATTGCATAGTCTACCAGTCTAACTATGTAAGCTAGTTATTAAATTGTAGAACTATTTTTATATATTCACAACTATAGTAAGTAAATTACAAAATGTATGTGATTAACTGCTATGAATTTGAAAAAAAACCTATGTCACTGCTGTAAAATGTTTTCTTTACTACTTATCAATCAAATTTTGGAAGTGATTTTGCCTTCTAATTATTGAAAGTAATATTTTCAGAAAAGAAAATCATTAAAATGTGTTACTACAAAATGTGAGAAAAGAGATGAATACATTAATGAGAAATTAAGCAGTTTACAATTTTAATTTTGAAATATTATTGTAACTTGGAATATCTCCTATTGTGGGAAGAATCTTTTGATAGTTTTCCGTTTTGCATTGGTTAGGTTTATATTTCACACTGGGAAGGAAAGTAAGTGAATAGGATTCTAATTTTTAGCATCTATATTTGGATAAACATTAACATTATAAATAAATAAAATGTATTTTATAAATTTTGCTTCATACAAAGAATCATTAATGAGATATATTCAGAATGAAAGCAAAAAAAGATGACCTTAAATATTTACACATTTTAATACAAAAAAGTCCTTTTAATATTATGGGCTGAGAGTTTATCAGATGCCTCAACTTCTGTTGTGAGATTGTGCTTAATTTAAAATATTATGACATACAGAAGAAGAGTCAACTTAAGGCAATGACTTAAAACTTATTAACCATAAAATACTACTTTGGAGAATATTACATAGAACTTTATTAAAATATTAAAATAGACCAGATTTGAAGAAATACATTTCCCAATAAATATCATTCAGGACATAGGCAAGGGCAAAGACTTCATGACTAAAACACCAAAAGCAATGGCAACAAAAGCCAAAATTGGCAAATGGGATCTAATTAAACTAAAGAACTTCTGCACAGCAAAAGAAACTATCATCAGAGTGAACAGGAAACCTACAGAATGGGAGAAAATTTTTGCAATCTATCCATCTGACAAAGGACTAATATCCAGAATCTACAAAGAACTTAAACAAATTTACAAGAAAAAAATAAACAAAGCCATCAAAAAGTGGGTGAAAATATACACAGACTCTTCCCCAAAAAAGACTTTCATGCAGCCAACAAACATATGAAAAAAAGCTCATCATCACTGGTCATTACAGAAATGCAAATCAAAACCATGATGAGATACCATCTCATGCCAGTTAGAATGGTGATTGTTAAAAAGTCGGGAAACAACAGATGCTGGAGAGGATGTGGAGAAATAGGAACACTTTTAAACTGTTGGTGGAAGTGTAAATTAGTTCAACCATTGTGGAAGATGGTGTGGCAATTCCTCGAGGATCTAGAACTAGAAATACCATTTGACCCAGGAATTCCATTACTGGGTGTATACCCAAAGGATTATAAATCATTCTACTATAAAGACTCATTCACCATACGTTTATTGTGGCACTCTTCACAATAGTAAAGACTTGGAACCAACCCAAATGCCCATCAATGATAGACTGGATAAAGAAAATGTGGCACATACACACTACAGAATGCTATGCAGCCATAAAAAAGGATGAGTTCATGTCCTTTGCAGGGACATGGATGAAGCTGGAAGCCATCATTCTCAGCAAACTAACACAAGAACAGAAAACCAAATACCACATGTTCTCACTCATAAGTGGGAATTGAACAATGAGAACACATGGACACAGGGAGGGGAATATCACACACCGGGGCCTGTTGGGGGATGGGAGGCTAGGGAAGGGATAGCATTAGGAGAAATACCTAATGTAGATGATAGGTTGATCGATTCAGCAAACCACCATGTCACGTGTATACCTATGTAGCAAACCTGCACATTCTGCACATGTACCCAAGAACTTAAAGTCTAATAATAAAAAAATACAAATCTCACTCAATTGTTATTTAACAGGAAAGACAAAATAGGTACCGAGACCAGCTCAGTCGGGGAGACCCTAACCCAGCAGCACTAGAGGAATGACAGACACACATACAGAAATATAGAGGTGTGAAGTGGGAAATCAGGGGTCTCACAGCCTTCAGAGCTGAGATCCCCGAACAGAGATTTACCCACGTATTTATTAACAGCAAGCCAGTCATTAGCATTGTTTCTATAGATATTCGATTAACTAAAAGTATCCTTTATGGGAAACAAAGGGATGGGCCAAAATAAAGGAGTGGGTCCAGCTAATTATCTGCAGCAGGAACATGCCATTAAGGCACAGATCACTCATGCTATTGTTTGTGGTTTAAGAATGCCTTTAAGCGGTTTTCCGCCCTGGGTGGGCCAGGTGTTCCTTGCCCTCATTCTGGTAAACTCACAACCTTCCAGTGTGGGCGTCAGGGCCATCTTGAACATGCCACAGTGCTGCAGAGATTTTGTTTATGGCCAGTTTTGGGGCCAGTTTATGGCCAGATTTTGGGGGGCCTGTTCCCAACAATAGGAATTTCTTAAGCCTTTAGAGTCTCAAATGGTTGTTTACCATACAGAACTCTCTTGGAAAATAATGTTGGATGAAGTAGTCCAATAATAAAGATAAATCCAGAATTCTTCAAGACATATGGGTATGCCAAATATACCAGCTGTTTGGTTCCCAGCACCATTCTACCTTAAAATCATCAAATGGAATGTTTTGTCTTGACTTAACCCTGATTGAAACCAAGGTTTGCAAAGAAGACAATATATACATCAAGAAGATTTAAGGATTATGAAAAAATGTTAACATTACAGTATTATTTTTATGTAAATCTACCTATTTCTATATTTCTTATGGGTATACACCCAGGTTAACATTCACAAGTTTCTAGAGAGAAGAAACTGGTCCTGACATTAAAATATACTAACAATATTAAGTTCCCTTTCCCCAAATACTTCGGTTTATTAGTCCTGATGAAGAATGGGTCAATCGAAAAGGGTGCCAAGTTGGTTATTTTCATTGCTTAAATGTCAGTGCATTTTACTTCCTTTTATTAGTTGAAGCCCCATTGTGCTGATTCACATTTATCCTGTGGTCAAGTGTGACCATTTCTAAATTTGTCCTAAAATATTTGTAAAAAAGCAAACTGGTCCACCGGGTATTTGTGGTCTATATATTTCTTTCATGTGATTTGTTGAACTTCATCCTGTTTATATTTGCTCCTTTCTCTAGCATGTATTCATGTAGAAATGTTAGATCCAAGCAACTATAACTCTTATGGTCCACCCAACAGCAACAGCAATGTCAAATAGCTAGTTAGAGATAGCCGAATTATTTGCCAAACACATTCAGTAACAATGAATATCGTGCAAGAGATTAACTGGCATATTTGTCAAAATAAGCCTCTTAATAGAAATAAATTTTATCAAAAAGTGGTTCAAGTATAAAATTATATCACAGAGTTTTAAATATAAGGAATATTTCTGTATAATCCTGGTTTCTATACTACTTAATTATTCTAAGAATTATAGGTCAGTGATTATAATAAATAAATGTATTATATTCCTCTTTCAACATTGCTCACTAAATACGTACAGAATTTGAAGGTATTGTGGACAAATAAGTGGAGGAAGCAGAAAAGCCAAAATTGCAAAAGATAAATACTAGAAATTAGAAAAAGAATCATTTGTTCCATGATAAACATCAGTTCCCCAAATAGCAAATGCTTCCCATGAAATATAGCAAATGGAAACTGAGTAATCTCATCTAACATTAAGGTGGTCTTATGACTTGATCAATAACAAAAGGTCTCAACTGCCTTCTTTTTTCTCCCCTGAAGTTTGCCCCCATACTAGTAACTTGAAATTCCCATCATTAATTTTTTTTTCTAGGGTGGCTATAGAGGGTATTTATCCAGAATTTTACTGTCTTACTGCCCACAAGACAGCCTGTTTTTTCTGGGTCAGTGCTGTAGGACTCTCTGTAGATCTGAGACAGTGACAGTTAAAGAAGTTAAAGGTTGTATGGAAGAGGTTCTGAACGAAAGACCATCCTCAGCGTTTTTGGTTGGCCCATGTCAGCTCTGTCAGTAGCTATCTTGTTAGCAAACCAACCCTGAACCATAAAATGCATAATATTTAGTTTAATTTGCTTTGAGGCTCTACTTAGAAGTATTTCACAGAGTGAAATAAGACATTCCTTGGGCTATTTTAAAACATGACATAAACAGACTTATTGTTAGACTCATCAGCCATTATTGTTACAGATAGCTATTACCTAAAAATAAACACATAAACAAATAAAATTTGCATCTTCAATACTTTCATCTTTCTGCACATATACACGCTTACAATGGCAAGCATGAATGTTCCCCTCCACAGGGAAATGCTGTTGTATATTCTTTCAGAGAAGCAGACACTGCTTTTCCCATTCCTAGTGTGAGTTGCTTTGAACATCATTTCCAATGAATGTGCCAATTTGGGAAATAGCGTGAGCCAAGGCTTCCTGATTTCAAAGCCATCTTGCATGGCTGCAAATATTTCATTTCTGGTTTTTGCACGCAGGATCAAAATGATGAAAGCTGACTTGTTCTCTCATGATCTAGAGAAGTCTTAGTTTTTGGTCAAGAATCACTGACAACTTTACCATGCGTTTTCTTTAATGTTGTGTTTTCACTCCCTCCCTCACTCACTCACTTGGGGAGCTTGAATTTACTATTTAGCCATCACTGTATTTATCTAGGTCTGCTCAGCTGGAGGCTTTGGAGATCAGAAGCTGTGGTATAAGGATTAGGGCACTGGCAAGGACTATTTTGGGCTGGAGTTCAGGGCAAGTCTCCAGCCTCAGCAAAAAGTTCAAACCAGAAAACCAAGGCAAAAGCACAGTCATAAGAATTGGGCAATTGTTATGCAGAAATGAAGCTACTTAAGAAAAAGCTGCAGCCCAAGTATATGGGAGACATAGATTTACACTAATAAAAACTTGTCCCCTGATGTGGTCTGAGCCTGCTTATACCTGAGTGCATGAAATCATAGTGCTAATCGTGGCCTTTATTCAGTCCTGCGTGACTATTGGCCCTCATGGAAGCTCTGGGCTTCCAGAATTACTTAGTGTTTTTAACAATTTGGATATCAAGTACATAGTTCCCTTTACTAAAAAAGACTAGGAGTCATATTCCCTTAAATATGTGAAAGATCACTGAGGCTTCTTTAGGAATGCAACTGTAATTCAACTAGGAATAAATAAATATCTAAGTAATTTAGGCCACCCTTTTATCTCTCTGAAAAAAGAAATATGTGATTTTGGAGGAAATCCACTCCTCTGGAGTGAATTCTGTCAATTAAGTGAAGCGTCACTTTTTATTTGTATTTTGCCCTTTTATATAGATTTTACGGTTTTTTAAAATAAGATAACATTGTTCCCTTACTAAATTCCTGTTCTTGACCCTTCTGCTCTTCCTTATACACTCTTCATTAGGAAATTCAGAGACCACAATTGTTCCCCACCAGGCAAACAATGGCTAAATTTCTCTAATCCTGACCTCTCTCCCAAGCTCCAATTACGTAGTGTTTCACCAGCCTCTGTGATCTCATACCTCAAGCTGCCTCACAATGGCAGCTTATAATTAACTTATTTTTGACAAGCTTATTATGCAAACAAATGAGCACATTTTTAATTTTTCATAATCATATGACTTTTTATTGCAATGTTGAAATGGGTCTTCCCATGAAAATTTATTCTTTCCTTGGTCATCTGCATGAAATTACCATATGGATAAACGAGGCAGACAATCATTTGTACTGCTCAAAATTTCCCCTTAAGTTTGAATGTAGTTGTCTCTATCATGTTGATTGATTGGATTGGATTCTTTCTTTAAATTATATTTATTACTTAACATAATAATTCAATTGTTTTGGCAACATGTAAATAAGAGTCAAATGTGCAAAACCAATAAATCAATCAATCAATTCACTGCCTGAACCATTTATCCTATCCATTTACTTTTAAACTGGCAGTAAACTGGCAGTAGGGAAGATAAACAGCCTTTAAACAGCAAACTACAAAGGAAAGAAAAAAGATTCCTACTCTTGTTGTTCCTTAGAGTCTTTAGAATTGGAAGAAAGATAGTAGATACTTTAAAAATGATTACAGATATGGCCGGGCACGGTGGCTTAAGTGTGTAATCCCAGCATTTTAGGAGGCCGAGGCAGACGCATCACCTGAGGTCGGGAGTTCGAGACCAGCCTGACTAACATGGAGAAACCCCATCTCTACTAAAAATACAAAATTAGCCAGGCATGGTGGCGCATGCCTGTAATCCCAGCTACTCGGGAGGCTGAGGCAGGAGAATTGCTTGAACCCAGGAGGCAGAGGTTGTGGTGAGCAAAGATTGCGCCATTGCACTCCAGCCTGGGCAACAAGAGTGAAAATCCATCTCAAAAAAAAATAATAATAATTACAGATACATAAATATATGTTTTTTGTTGTTATTTTTCGTTTTTTGTGTCCCAGTGCATGAGACACTGGTGACTCTATCTCAGGAATTCTTAACCTTTGGCACTCTTGACATTTTGGTCTTAATAATTTCTCGCTGTGGTGAGCTGTGCATTGCAGGATGTTTAGCAACATCCTTGTTGGCCCTACCCACCAGCTTCCAACAACACTCCCAAATTGTGATGATCAAAAATGTCTCCAGATTTTGCCAAATATCCTCCAAGGGGCGAATTGTTTCCGGTTGAAAAACTGCTGTATATGAATGCAGGTGATAGGAAATACCATGATTTGAAGCCCTTGCTAAGGCAAATGGTTTGCCACTTGACTGCACATTAGAATCACGTGAGGTACTTTAAAAAACTCAGTACCTCCAGTGATTTCACTTCCATAGATTTTCATGATTACTCTGTGTTGGAGCCTGGAAGTAAGTATCAGGTATTTTAAAATGCTCTCTGAGTTTAACAGGTAGCCTCAGTTGAAAACCCTAGCTAGGAAAAGAAGTTGCTACCCGGAACATGAGACCTCAGACTGATTAAGATAATTATTCCTGTACTCTGCAATCACAGGCATTTTGATGCATTATATTTACAGCACATGTTTCACTTTCATGGATTTATGCATTGAGTTTCTTATGTCAAAACAAAATAAATCTCTGAAATCTATAAAAGTCTCCAAAACATCAGACTTTTAGTATATTCTGCATGGAAGAATGTCTCAAATTAAATTTAGTGATGCATTATGTATTAAGTAAAATTGTCTGCCTGGAATAAAACTTTCTTTCCTACGTGTTCAGAGCCTCACTTTATCTGGTGTTAAGGCAGGTGTTAGGCCAACTCCCTAATGCTTGTTTAAAGGGATTATTGGGTAGAAGGACAACACATTTGAATATAATGAAATTGACAATTTATTTCTTGTCAAACTGCAGCTTGTTCTAAAAGAACCCAAATTCATTTACCTAACAGATACTGAAACCATTGTTTAAAAAGCTATAAAGAGAAATAAACACAAATCCCAAAGTCTAATTTATAACTAGATATTTTTAAAAGTAATAATGGAAAAGCAATGTGGTTTGTGAATTCAGTCAATTCACTTGTGGAATCCATTTCTCCATTTTACTGGATCAAAATTTGACCCCTCCCTATTTTTTACTTCCAAATGATCCTAAATTTTGGAACATCCATGTACAGTATTAGTTGATACTTTTCTTCGTAATAGATTTTCAGCTTCTGCTCTAAATTTCCCCTGAAGTTTTGTTGTTCATATTGCTTTTTATCTGAACTGCCAAACAAAATTTACAAAAAGCTAAAAGCCTCAAACCACTGTAAATTTAGAAAGAGAAATATCAAAATATAGTGACATTTTCTGGAATAATAATAATTATTATTATTGTAGATTTCCTTAACTATAACACATTTTCAATAAAATTATATTATTTTATTTAATAAGTGTATTTAATAAAATTATTTTATTTTAATAAAAAATAAAATTATAAAAATTGTTTAATAAAATAAAAATAACTATTTTTATTACACTTAAATACACCTATTTATCTTATTAATAAAATAAAATTGTATTATTTTATTAAATAAAGTAAGTGTATTTAATAAAAATGTTTGTATTAAATGAGGGCTATTTAATTTAAAAAGTATATTTTACAGTGAAATATATACTTAAAAAACTTCTAGTATTATTTTATGTATATAATCTTAAAATGAATGATGGGAATGCCCAGCCCAGACTTAAAAACACCAATGTGTAGTGCTTTAGACAATTTTACTTGTAGGGAAAAGAAAGAGAGATCAGACTGTTACTGTGTCTATATAGAAAGGGAAGACATAAGAGACTCCATTTTGAAAAATACCTGTACTTTAAAGAATTGCTTTGCTGAGATGTTGTTAATTTGTAGCTTTGCCCCAACCACTTTGACCCAGACACTTTGACCTAACCTGGAGCTCACAGAAACACGTGTTGTATGAAATCAAGGTTTAAGGGATCTAGGGCTGTGCAGGATGTGCCTTGTTAACAAAAAATGTTTACAGGCAGTATACTTGGTAAAGGTCATCACCATTCTCTAGTCTCAATAAACCAGGGGCACAATGCACTGCAGAAAGCTGCAGGGACCTCTGCCCTTGAAAGCGGGGTATTGTCCAAGGTTTCTCCCCATGTGATAGTCTGAGGTATGGCCTCGTGGGATGAGAAAGACCTGACCGTCCCCCAGCCCGACACCCGTAAAGGGTCTGCGCTGAGGTGGATTAGTAAAAGAGGAAAGCTTCTTGCTGTTGAGATAGAGGAAGGCCACTGTCTCCTGCCTGCCCCTGGGAACTGAATGTCTTGGTATAAAACGCGATTGTACATTTGTTCAACTCTGAGATAGGAGAAAAACCGCCGTATGGTAGGAGGCGAGACATGTTTGCAGCAATGCTGCCTTGTTATTCTTTATTCCACTGAGATGTTTGGGTGGAAAGAAACATAAATCTGGCCTACGTGCATGTCCAGGCATAGTATCTTCCCTTGAACTTAATTATGACTTAGATTCTTTTGCTCACATGTTTTTTGCTGACCTTCTCCTTATTATCACCCTGCTCTCCTACTACATTCCTTTTTGCTGAAATAATGAAAATAATAATCAATAAAAACTGAGGGAATTCAGAGACCGGTGCTGGTGCAGGTCCTTGGTATGCTGAGCACCGGTCCCCTGGGCCCACTATTGTTTCTCTACACTTTGTCTCTGTGTCTTATTTCTTTTCTCAGTCTCTTGTCCCACCCGACTAGAAATACCCACAGGTGTGGAGGGGCAGGCCACACCTTCATTACCGGTATCATGCTTAGGTTACTGCCATAAAAGTGCTCAACTAATGGTGCTGAATTAAGTAATTGATTGCTAAGTACATATACATTCTTAGTATTTACATCATTGCTAGTCCATGTTTGTATATGTTTAAGATTTCATCAGATCTTTATCTTAAAGAAATATGATGATTGATTTCATTAGAATTACTCATGGAGAAATCATGTGTAAAGTCTTCATTTGAAAAAAAAATAGAGGCAACTTTGCTGACCGCAAAATTTTGTATTCCTGAGATTAAACAGGCAAATGGGAGAAAAGGAGTTTTAAATGAATAATAATAACTGAGGCCACTTAACCTCCACCATTTATATTAAAACAGATAATTTCTATTTATAAAAAAATTCATGTTTGGTTGATAGACATTAAATAAAAGGTTTTAAATATAAATCAAAGTACATTGATACCATAAAATGTTAAGCACTACATAAATGGAAATTTTGTCAGTTATTACTGATAATAAAAAAAATCTATATAACTTTATTGATAATTCCTGCCCGGTTTGATCTCTCATTTTCTCAATTCCAGTAGTGTTGTTAACCTGTACTACATAACTTAAATCTTCATTACGATGGTCTTTAGGTAATACAGTGTAATGTTTGTGATTATTTTATAGTTTCAGCTTAAAACCCAGCAGGAGGAGATGACTAGCCTGACTTTGTGACTTTCAGAAATCTGAAATACTACGCAATTGTACGAAGCAAAGAGTAACAATAAACCTTATTTCAAAATTCTACTAAGTAATAACGAATACAATTATTTTGAGTCATGTTTGCTACCTATATAATATCATAAATGTTAATATTTATTTTATAATGTAAATAAAGCAACCCACAAACATTTTGTTTTGTCACCTCCCAGATCCTTGCAAGACTGAAATGGGAGGATCTCTTGAGCCCTGGAGGTAGAAGCTCACTGTAGATTTTTGTTTTATTTTAAAAAAGGATCTCACTCTGTAGCTCAGGCTGGAATGCAGTGTTGCGACTGCAAGGATCTGGGACTACATGCACAAGCCACCACACCTGGCTAATTTTTTTTGTGTTAATTTTTGTAGAGATGGAGTGTCACCAAGTTGCTGAGGCTGGTCTTGAACTCCTGACGCCAAGCAGTCTGCCCGCCTCAGCCTCCCAAAGTGCTAGGATTACAGATGTGAACCACCACACCTGGCCTTTTTTTTTTTTAAACAAATCAGTTTTGGAAGTAGAATTTGCCACCTGTATGCCATCTGATGATTCTGCACATGCACAGATTAATTTATGGTTGAAATCATTCTACATATCTGAAAGGTTTGTGGGTCGGTATATGTTGGGAAAGAATTAAAAAGCTATTTCTGGTTCTGTCATTACAATAATCCCTAAAAAAATTCTTTAAATTCATATCTTTAAAATTTTAGGTTACTTTAAAAATGGTAATATCAAATGAATATTCATTTGTTAAGTAAAGGTTTACACATTTAAAAGTCAAATTCAATAATTAGATAATCAAAAGGATGACCAAAATAAATATTAGTGATTAAATAGATCTACAGAAAAAGAAAGCTATGAAAGTTAGCTCACACATGTTAGTTTACTTTTAGTTTATGGCTCAATTGTACCACTTCCCTTCAGATTAAAATTAAATGAAAATGTCAAATACAAAGTTTTTAATAAGCTCCTCTGGTGACTTAAGGATTATTGAATATCCAAATATCTTAATTGTTGAATTTTTCACTTTAAGGTAAATACAAAGATTCCCTTATACGTCATTCAAAATTTTCCACTCGATACTAATAGTATAAGCATTTTTATAAAATCATATTTTATCTGGTATATACATTCATTCACCATAAACCTATTAAATAAAGAAGGTGCAATTTCTCTCATTTACTGATTCCATTTTTTCCCTTTCTTCCTTAGCATTTAAGTTCACATATACATTACATATTTATTGTGTATACTTTAAATTTTGTCTTCCACGAATGCTCCAAGACAGCAATGAATCTTGTCTGTTTTGTTACCGCGTCACCAAGGCCAGTGTGTGCAGTAGGCACTCAATATTTATTTTTAGAATGAAAGATGAAGGAAGAAAGAAGGGAGGAAGTGAGCCAAGGAGGCTCAATCTTGACCAGCGTGATTTCATGTTGTGAACCAGTAGCGCAGTGCTATGAACTGGTAGAGTTTAATTGGATGGTCTGGACATCTTTATGAATTAATGATATTTTTAGTGATCCCCCTTTGAAGTTCATCAACTCGTCATTATCAGATAGTCAATGATGACCTTCCTTAATTTTTAGAGAGGAGAGTAACATGCCACATAACAACAATTCTCACATAAGGCATTGCAAGTTACAGTCATGTAGTAAGAAATTTTCTATTAATAATAATTAAAATAGTTAAGTGTGTGAATGATTTACTTTTTAAAAAATAAAGTAAAGCAAATAAAAGGATATCCCTCCAACACACACCATTCTCATTCACACACTGTTATATTTTCAAGACAGACGGAAGTTCAGAGGAACTGTATACATAATGCTGGATTCATCCATCTGAGTCCATTAAACAAGTCAACTTCCTTCATATACGTTCTTGTGGAAATAGAAAAGTGAGAATTACTGATGTGTCTTCCTATGTACTAATCTGCCCTGTAATAGAGCTATTTCAGAGAGAAATTGTACGAGTTCCATAAGTCTCCTGGATTGCCTAAGTTATAATAGAAATGAAAAATGTGGGGAAAAATGGCCAAGTGTAAATGAATTGGCCAGGGTTCATAGAAGATTTCCATAACTTGATTCAGGTCTGAAATAAAAAGAACAATATTTTCCTCTGAAAAGTATATCGAAAACCTGCCTGAGATTTTAATATGAAATCATGTCTAGGGCAGAGAAGAAGCTGCCCAATATACTGACATAAAGACTATATCTGGTACGATGAATGGAAATTGAACAGCATCAGACCAAATTCGCTGTGCTTATGCCTTTTCTGATTTGTACTTTGTATCCAAGAAAATGTTACTTTATCTTATATAAGAGATGTGTTGCACATTTGAGGGTAATGTGCACAAATGTTTTGCACATTTGAGGGTAATGGGTGTGTGATAGTGTATGTGTGTAAGAGAGATACAGAAAGCATAGAATGTAATTACCTAAAACAAAGTACATTTCCAGTTTGCATGAGAATAAAATATTTGTGAAAGATTTTGATAAAATCAAACGTTGGATATAATAAGGAAAATTGTTTTTTAACTTTCTGGAGTAGAATATTTCTAAAGTGTATTCTAAAATGGCAAGTTTTCCAGGAAATGCTGATGTGTAAATGTTAGGTGTTTGTAAATGTTAGGTATTCATTTTCCAGAAATGCTAAGATTTGTAAATGTTAGGTATTCCAAAAATCTCATCTGTAAAGAAAATAAAGTACATTTTATATTATAGTATTTTTGATTCATTTCTGCTATAAGAAACAGAAAATCTAAATGATAATAGCTTAAACAAGATAGGAATTTATTTCTTTTACATAAAAGAAATCTGTAGGTTTGCAATTCAGGACTGGAATTATTCTCGATGGTCTCTGGAAGCCAAGGTCCTTTTGCTTGTTTATTTGCTTTGTTATTCTTCTTGCCTGCCATTTTTACACATGGCTTCCACATCATGGTCCAATATAGCCTCATGAGCTCCAACCAATATGTCTACATTCCAGCCTACATGAAGGAGGAAGGGGCAATGGAGAGTCTACCTTTAATTTTAAGGACATGCTGGAAGTCACATATACTAATTCAACTTATATCCCATAACCCAGGCCATTTCTATTGCAAGGTAACCTGAAAAATGTAACCTGACAACCTTCCTCATCCTGGGAAGCCATGCTCCTAGCTTAATACCAGGGGGACCATTACATTCAAGGCAGAATGGATATTTGAGCACAACTGGTAGCTTTTGATACACAATCTAACATACTTAAAATCACAAGATGAAAGTGTAGCCATTTCCTGCCTCATAAACAAATTTAGGATTCTCTATTGTCATTCTAATTTGCATTGCAACAAATATTTTTATTTCCGTATTGGAAATCTAAATGCACATTGAAGCAAAAATTCTTTTTTTTTTTTTTTAAATGGAGTCTTATCCTGTCACCAGGCTGGAGTGCAGTGGTGCAATCTTGGCTCACTGCAAACTCCACCTCCGGGGTTCAAGCGATTCTTCTGCCTCAGCCTACCAAGTAGCTGGGACTACGGCATGCGCCACCATGCCCAGCTAATTTTTCTATTTTTAGCAGAGACGGGGTTTCACCATATTGGCCAGGCGGGTCTCGAAATCCTGACCTTGTGATCCATCTGCCTCTGCCTCCCAAAGTGCTGGGATTACAGGCGTGAGCCACCATGCCCGGCCCAAAAATTGTTATATGTGTATCAAAAACAATAGAGCTCTAGAATTTTCTTTAAAACTTTGTATTTGGAAGTTTAGCTTTATAAAAATGTTTCAAAGATAATACACAAAGTTTTCATAAACCATTCACCAAGTTTCCCCATCATTGTACCACAATGGCACATTTGTCACACCTGAAAACTAACACTGATACGTTAATAACGAACTGAATACTTTTTTTTTGGATATCGCTGGATTTTTTGTTGGTATCATTTTCTCTTCCAGCTCTAACCCAGGATACCACACGACATTTAGTGTCACATCTTCTTAGTTTACTCTGGTCTGTGACAGTTTTTCAGACTTTCCTTGTTCTTCTTGACCTTGACAGTTTGAGGAGTACAGTCAGGTATTTGGTGAAACAACATTCAATTTGAGTTTGGCTGATAATTAGACTGGGCTATGTGTTTTGGGGAAGAGTACCGTAGAGGTGAAGTGACTGGCTTATCATATGTACAAAGTGCATGTCTTAAAATATTTAAATAAGTAAAATGCAGTGGAAATAACAAATTTGACCTCATTTAATATATTTACTGTCTAGCTTAATAAAATATCTTACTATAAGAAGAGTCTTGTAGAGCATAATACAAAAGTCTATTTTAATTCTAGTATACAATCCTGATATTTACAAAGTACAGTCTGATATAATTTTAAGATACTTTTTATATAACAAAAAGACCAAAAATTGAAGTATATGATGTTTAGAATAATACAATACTGAAATGGTTTAAATAACTCACTGTCATAAATAGTTTATGTATTTCTCTTTTAATCTTTATTTTTGTTAATTTTCTTACTAAACAAACTTTTCAGAAATACCTAAGGGCAAAGTAATTAGTCAAAGTGTGCTCAAATTATTATGTGTTTTATATTAAGATATTCAAATCATCTACAGTATCCTTCTTCTCCTAATCATTACTAACATTGTATAAGTTCACTTCTCCTAGTCTTATCTCCATAATGCAAGCATTTTTAGATGATAACTAGAGATTCAGGTAGACAGTGTTTTGTCCAATTGCTTTTTTCAGAAATATACAAGTCAATGTGGTAGTTACTCTTCATCATTGCTGAAAATCAATGAAGAATCAAGGTTTTTCTTGATCTCTGTAAATCAGATAATTTTGTGATGACACCTAGATATAAGGTGAAATGTCTCAAGTGCTCATTGTGCATAATGTATGCCCTTGGTTAAGGTTACTACACAAAAGTGAATATTTCCATATTGTTTTAAGATAGTATAATTCATATTTAAGAAACAAAAAAACTGATAGCCTTAAAGGTTAAGTATAGTCATAACCATGCTTGTTGATCTAAAAATATTATTTTCTTTTACCACTAATCTTTAGTAAATAAAATATAAAATTACCTATGCAAAGAAAAAAATCACAGGATTTACAAAAATGTTCATATCTATATCAACATTTTATACCTGACCAAACACCTTGACAGCCTGAAATATGACACATTTTCCTTTTCAGTTATTTTTAAACTTCCTTGAGAACTGCATTGCTCATGTATTTTCTATATTGAGTACTTTTATCTCAAAATACCGTTATAAGAAAACATGAGGTAAAGGATTACAGCCCTTTTGGTATCTCCAAAAACACAGTCTTGTAAAGTGACAGTCGATTACTACATTAATAGACTTCCTTCTTCTTTTGTGTTGGTCGACTAGTAAAGCATTTGGATATCCAACATCTCTTGACTTTACAGAACATACAAATAATATATAAATAGAACTGTATAACATTCTTGGGAATTAAATATGCTTTAAAAAAGAATGATGCACCGGACACGGTGGCTCACGCCTGTAATCCCAACACTTTGAGAGGCTGAGGTGAGGGGATCACTAGGTCAGGAGTTTGAGACCAGCCTGGTGAATATGGTGAAACCTCATCTCTACTAAAAAAAAAAAAAAAAAAAAAAAAAAAAATACAAAAATTAGCTGGGCGTGGTGGTGGGCGCCTGTAGTCCCAGCTGCTCTGGAGGCTGAGGTAGGAGAATCACTTGAACCCGTGAGGCAGAGGTTGTAGTGAGCCGAGATCGCGCCACTGCACTCCAGCCTGTGCGACAGACCAAGACTGTGTCTCAAAAAAGAAAAAGGATGAATTATTTAAAAAAATAAAAATAGTCACATGACAAATGAAGTCTTATCATTTGCAAACATCCACTTATTTCTCAGCCACTCCTTGTAAAGCACTTCTTGACCTTGTTCTGTGTATGTGAACAAGTCTAATCCACTTTTCTCATGTAAACACATAGTGCTGTACACTTTATATAACTTCTAATTTTCTTCTTAATACATGTAAGGTTAAGAATATTCAACAATATTTACAGTTAGACTTTAAAAGCAGAAGTGTACATATAGGGGCGCAGTATTTCCATTCCTTCTCAAGGGGGCAGAATAGTATGGAGTTGCCAGGTTAGCAGCCAGTGGGCTGACAGCTGATGTACCTCAGTTTTCCTTCACTTGACTTCTTATTCTCCAACAGCCTAGCAGAAAGAGAGGAAGGTGCAATGTGCAAGCATTTTCAAATCTCTGCCAGTAACACATTGCTCCTGTCACATTAGCTAAAAGCAAGTTATGTGGCCAAGCCGGGATTCAAGAGATAAAGAGATAAACGTTATCTCTTGATGGGAGGAGGAGCAAAGTCACTTTACAAAAAGACCTGTATACAAGGATCAGAATAATTTGACGTCATTTTTTGCAATTCACCGCATATCCTCACCTTTATCCCAGTAGGTCTTACTGCAGTCTATAATGCCAGTTTATCACATTAATGGGTGGGCTATAATCATTGAATTTGCCCCAAACAATCATTTAAGCTAGTTTCTGAATTAAATATGAGTTGTCCCTAGAAACGTTTCTTGATCCCAACTCCTTGAGGAATACGTTTCCCAACGTGTGAAAGTTTAGCTCCTGGTTTTTGGGTTCCCAATTTAAATGTGTAAGTAGATAAAAAGCTAATTAGTAATCTGTTTCTGCCCTTATATAGCATAAAAAATCTAACATCATTTATTTATTACACTAATTCTAAGTTCTTGTTATCTGCCACTTCTTTCAAATGGCGGAAACATATTTTGAGGCTTAAGCTTTGATAAAGGCAAGAATCTTGCTTAGTACAACTAGACCAAAATATCCCACCCATATTTTCCAAAATTAGAAGGACTTCAGAGTTTCTGAAACTGTGGATGCCAAAGGCTAACCATGAGAACCACAGGAATTTTTACAGTAATGACAACATGTTTGACCCAGAGTTTCAGATTTAGTAGTTCAAAATTTCATTTTGTAAGATGTTTTGAAAATGCACTTTTTCTTAGGAAAGCAAATATCAAATATGTCTTTCTTCTAAATAAATCTATGGTTCCCAGACCATAATTTCGTTTTTAAAAATGTGACTTCTAAAACAAACCTATACAACTTTCAAAAATAATAAGACTTCTTTTCTTTTCATCTTACTTTTAAAACTATATTAAGCTAGACTTTAGTCTCAAGGAAATGAGTCAACATGTTTAAGTATTTTAGACAGCCTTACATGCATGCGGTGTGGTGGTAAAAATGCTGAAGTTCCTATATATTGCTTTATTTCACAAGTAGACCAGTAAATTTGATTGTGGACAGGGCCAGCAAGGATCAAGCAGTATCGAAGATGAAGATAGATAACTAAGGATAGCCTATGGTAAATTTAATCTCTTTTCTGCAAGTCTCTATGAGTCTGGAAACATATTTACTTGATACAAAAATAGATGCATAGGCCTCTGGCAACCGTATTACTTTAATGTAGACATAACTGCAAACAAGGATAATTTCACTTTTTCCTTTCCAATTTGGATGTTATTTATTTCTTTCTCTAGTCTGCTTGCTCTGGTTAGGACTCCCAATAGTATGGTGAATAAAAGTGGTGAATGTGAGCATCCTTGTCTTGTTCCAGATATTAGAAGAAATGCTTTCAGGTTTTTGCCACTCAGTATAGTGCTAGCTATAGGTTTGTCTTATATGAGTTTTATCATGTTGAAGTATGTTCCTTCTGTACTCAGTTTGTTGAAAGTTTTTATTATGAAGAGGTGTTTCATGTTGTCAAATGCTTTTTCATCATTTATTGAAATTATTATATGGTTTTGTCCTTCATTCTGTTGCTATGATGTACCACATTTATTGTTTTGCCTATGTTGAACCATCCTTGAATCCCTACTTGATTACATTAAATTATATTTTAATGTGATGTGGAATTCTGATTGCTATTATTTTATTGTTGGTTTTTTCATTTACGTTCATCAGAGATATTGCTCTGCTGTTTTCTTTTTATGTTGTCTTTTTCTGGTTTTTGTATCAGAGTAATACTGACCTCATATAATGAATTTGAAAGCATTCCTTCCCCCTTGATTTTTTGGAATAGTAAAAGTAGAACTGGTATTAGTTATTTTTTAAGTGGTGGAACTCAAAAGTGAAGGCATCAGGTTCTGGGCTTTTCTTTGATTAAAAAAAAAAAACCTTTTTATTACTACTTCTAGCTCATTGTCTATTATTGGTCTACTCAGGTTTTGGATTTCTTCATGGTTTAATCTTAGATAGGTTCTATGTGTCTATGAATGTATCCATTTCTTTAGGTTTTGTCTTTTGTTGGTATACAGTTGTTCATGACAGTCTCTAATAATCCTTTAAATTTCTGTATTATCAGTTGTAGTGTCTCATTTTCTATTTTGGATTGATTTGGAGGTCTCTCTTTTTTTTAAGTTAGTCTGACTAAAGGTTTGTTGATTTTGTTTATAGTTTCATAAAACCAACTTTCCTTTTTTTGATCTTTTGTATTATTAATTTAGTCTTACTTTGGACTTTATTTCTGCTCTGATCTTTATGATTTCATTTTTAATTAATTTTTGGTTTAGTTTTCTCTTGGCTTTCTATTTCTTTTTTTATGTATACTTTAAGTTCTGGGATACATGTGCAGAATGTGCAGGTTTGTTACATGGGTATACATGTGCCATGGTGGTTTTCTGCACCCATCAACCCATCATCTACATTAGGTATTTCTCCTAATGCTATCCCTCCTCTTGCCCCTCACCCCTCAACAGACCCCAGTGTGTGATGTTCCCCTCCCTGTGCCCATATGTTCTCATTGTTCAACTCCTACTTACCAGTGCATCACTATGCTATTTATTTGAAGTCTTTCAACTTTTTGATATAGATTATTTATTGCTATAAACTTCCCTCTTAGTACTGCTTTCACTGTATCCTATAGGTTTTGGCAGGTTGTGTTTCTACTTCATTTGTTTCGGGAATTTTTAAAATTTCCTTCTTAATTTCTTCATGATACAGTGGATGTTCAAGAGCATATGGCTTAATTTCCATGTGTTTGTATAGTTTCTGAGTTTCCTCTTGTTATTGATTCCTAGTTTTTATTCCATTGTGGTAAAACAAATACTTGGTATGACTTTAATATTTATAAATTTTTGAAACTTGTTTAATGGTCCAACATATGGTCTATCCTTGAGTTATGTTCTATGTGCTGAAAAGAAGAAATACTCTTTGGCCTTCAAAAAGAAGGAAATTATGCCATTTATGACAACATGGATAAACCTGGAGTACACTATGCTAGTTGAAATAAGCCAGGCACAGAAAAATAGAAACTGCATAATCTCACTTATATGTGAAATATAAAAAAGTCATACTCATAGAAGGAGAGAGTAGAATGGTTGTGATATAATTATATTAACATTCCTAATTAATATAATGAGAATATTTTTAGCTTTTGTCCAAGTGATAGGATCTTTCAATTCTATTTTTAGATAACCTATATATGCCATCATTATCAGTTTCAATGTCTCGTTTACCGATCTACTCCACATTGTAAACCATTCCATGACAGACAATTCACTTTCATCAGAGCTCCTAAAAAAATAGACAGAATTCTTGGTTCAAGCACACAAAGTCTCTATAAATATTTGTGGAGTAGATGAATTATTTCATTCACTAAAGTACAAATGCATAAACTGTTTCAATTCCAAGTAGTTATGTAATATATCATCACACTTTGCGGCCATAGGTAATATATGTGTGTTCTGCCAAAATACCTATACAGTTGCCCGAGTTTCTGGGAATGTCCTAGTTTCTGCTGCAAGAGAACAGATCAACTATATATAACATGAAGAAATTACTTCTGGGATAATTAGAATGTCAAAGAGCCTCCATTACAGAAGAAAGCCTCACTTTATGATTTATTCCTGCATTCTATTATCAAACATCCTTTGTAAAAGTCACAGCCTGGGTTTTTACTATCTAATATTTTAATGCTGTTATGTGTGGGTTATATATCTCTTTTTGTTGGGAAGGAAAGAAGATCCTCATCTATCTCAGCCTTCTAGCACATGTTCATTCTCTCCTGGAGGTTCCTGCATGGAAAATGCACATTGTAAATCCTCAGAGTTCAAAGCACTCAAAGAACAAAGGCAACAACTGAAAGCATGACCTGGCTGCCCTGCTCGTCCCTCCTACCCACTGTGTCTCCTTGCTTGCCCCACCCAAAGGAACAAATGGGAACTTAGTTTTTATTTTAAAAATAATTGAGTCACTTTTAAATTTAACTGCAAAGCTGTGCCTCTTTGTTCTAATTTAATTCATTACTTCTTCGTTCTAGTTATTCATAAATCAAGCCGTAATCCACTAAAACCTTTTAAGTTACTAAATGCTTTAGGTTCAGTTTTCAGTGCATTTTCACATTTTATTCAGATTTGGAGAGAAAAACTTCATATTTGCTTCATCAATGGATGAGCCATTCTCCTTTTCTCACAAAATATTTCATTTAAACTTAAGTAGAAATTTTCAACATCTGGAGAGATAAGCCAGACTGAGGGCTAGGTTTCTGTGTTGGCACTGTATCATATTGCCAAAGATTGATTTCAAAAGCTTTGCTCATTGTTGTCCTCCTCAAGAATGAACCAAAATGACCTGAACCTTCATTAGAAATGGGCATTTCTCCACAATAAATGAGGAAGTAGAGAGGAAACAAATTATTATGAAGGAAAACTTAGGCAGGTGACCCACAAAAAGTGATAGTATAACAAATTTCAGTTGGCAAGCTCTTCAAGAAAACAGAGATCTTTTCTGTTTATTTTCAAATGTGCTAAAGTCGCTCCATATCCACAGGCTGCTCACAATACCATTTAAAGGCTGCTTCAAAAAGTAATAGAATAGGCCTTGGGCCTTGGAAAAACATTCTGATGCAATGAACTAAAGGTAAAAAATAGATTCTATAGGGCATTGCAGCATTAGTTCCAATTTTTTTTAATAATTATATTGAGGATATATTGAAATAATATTTTGGATATAGCTAGTTATATAAAATACATTATCAAAGTTAATTTCACCTGTTTCTTTTTCTTTTTTTTATTATTATTATACTTTAAGTTTTAGGTTACATGTGCACATTGTGTAGGTTAGTTACATATGTATACATGTGCCATGCTGGTGCGCTGCACCCACTAACTCGTCATCTAGCATTAGGTATATCTCCCAATGCTATCCCTCCCCCGTCCCCCCTCCCCACAACAGTCTCCAGAGTGTGATGTTCCCCTTCCTGTGTCCACGTGATCTCATTGTTCAATTCCCACCTATGAGTGAGAATATGCGGTGTTTGGTGTTTTGTTCTTGCGATAGTTTACTGAGAATGATAATTTCCAATTTCATCCATGTCCCTACAAAGGACATGAACTCATCATTTTTATGGCTGCATAGTATTCTACGGTGTATATGTGCCACATTTTCTTAATCCAGTCTATCATTGTTGGACATTTGGGTTGGTTCCAAGTCTTTGCTACTGTGAATAATGCTGCAATAAACATACGTGTGCATGTGTCTTTATAGCAGCATGATTTATAGTCCTTTGGGTATATACCCAGTAATGGGATGGCTGAGTCAAATGGTATTTCTAGTTCTAGATCCCTGAGGAATCACCACACTGACTTCCACAATGGTTGAACTAGTTTACAGTCCCACCAACAGTGTAAAAGTGTTCCTATTTCTCCACATCCTCTCCAGCACCTGTTGTTTCCTGACTTTTTAATGATTGCCATTCTAACTGGTGTGAGGTGGTATCTCACTGTGGTTTTGATTTGCATTTCTCTGATGGCCAGTGATAATGAGCATTTTTTCATGTGTTTTTTGGCTGCATAAATGTCTTCTTTTGAGAAGTGTCTGTTCATGTCCTTCACCCACTTTTTGATGGGGTTGTTTGTTTTTTTCTTGTAAATTTGTTTGAGTTGATTGTAGATTCTGGATATTAGCCCTTTGTCAGATGAGTAGGTTGCAAAAATTTTCTCCCATTTTGTAGGTTGCCTGTTCACTCTGATGGTAGTTTCTTTTGCTGTGCAGAAGCTCTTTAGTTTAATTAGATCCCATTTGTCAATTTTGTCTTTGTTGCCATTGCTTTTGGTGTTTTAGACATGAAGTCCTTGCCCATGCCTATGTCCTGAATGGTAATGCCTAGGTTTTCTTCTAGGGTTTTCATGGTTTTAGGTCTAACGTTTAAGTCTTTAATCCATCTTGAATTGATTTTTGTATAAGGTGTAAGGAAGGGATCCAGTTTCAGCTTTCTACATATGGCTAGCCGGTTTTCCCAGCACCATTTATTAAATAGGGAATCCTTTCCCCATTGCTTGTTTTTCTCAGGTTTGTCAAAGATCAGATAGTTGTAGATATGCGGCATTATTTCTGAGGGCTCTGTTCTGTTCCATTGATCTATATCTCTGTTTTGGTACCAGTACCATGCTGTTTTGGTTACTGTAGCCTCTTAGTATGGTTTGAAGTCTGGTGGTGTGATGCCTCCAGCTTTGTTCTTTTGGCTTAGGATTGACTTGGTGATGTAGGCTTTTTTTTAGTTCCATATGAACTTTAAAGTAGTTTGTTCCAATTCTGTGAAGAAAGGCATTGGTAGCTTGATGGGGATGGCATTGAATCTCTAAATTACCTTGGGCAGTATGGCCATTTTCACGATATTGATTCTTCCTACCCATGAGCATGGAATGTTCTTCCATTTGTTTGTATCCTCTTTTATTTCATTGAGCAGTGGTTTGTAGTTCTCCTTGAAGAGGTCCTTCACATCCCTTGTAAGTTGGATTCCTAGGTATTTTATTCTCTTTGAAGCAATTGTGAATGGGAGTTCACTCATGATTTGGCTCTCTGTTTGTCTGTTGTTGGTGTATAAGAATGCTTGTGATTTTTGTACATTGATTTTGTATCCTGAGACTTTGCTGAAGTTGCTTATCAGCTTAAGGAGATTTTGGGCTGAGACAATGGGGTTTTCTAGATATACAATCATGTCGTCTGCAAACAGGGACAATTTGACTTCCTCTTTTCCTAATTGAATACCCTTTATTTCCTTCTCCTGCCTAATTGCCCTGGCCAGAAATTCCAACACTATGTTGAATAGGAGTGGTGAGAGAGGGCATCCCTGTCTTGTGCCAGTTTTCAAAGGGAATGCTTCTAGTTTTTGCCCATTCAGTATGATATTGGCTGTGGGTTTGTCATAGATAACTCTTATTATTTTGAAATACGTCCCATCAATACCTAATTTATTGAGAGTTTTTAGCATGAAGGGTTGTTGAATTTTGTCAAAGGCCTTTTCTGCATCTATTGAGATAATCATGTGGTTTTTGTCTTTGGTTCTGTTTATATGCTGGATTACATTTATTGATTTGCGTATATTGAACCAGCCTTGCATCCCAGGGATGAAGGCCACTTGATCATGGTGGATAAGCTTTTTGATGTGCTGCTGGATTCGTTTTGCCAGTATTTTATTGAGGATTTTTGCATCAATGTTCATCAAGGTATTGGTCTAAAATTCTCTTTTTTGGTTATGTCTCTGCCCGGCTTTGGTATCAGAATGATGCTGGCCTCATAAAATGAGTTAGGGAGGATTCCCTCTTTTTCTATTGATTGGAATAGTTTCAGAAGGAATGGTACCAGTTCCTCCTTGTACCTCTGGTAGAATTCGGCTGTGAATCCATCTGGTCCTGGACTCTTTTTGGTTGGTAAGCTATTGATTATTGCCACAATTTCAGCTCCTGTTATTGGTCTATTCAGAGATTCAACTTCTTCCTGGTTTAGTCTTGGGAGAGTGTATGTGTCGAGGAATTTATCCATTTCTTCTAGATTTTCTAGTTTATTTGCATAGAGGTGTTTGTAGTATTCTCTGATGGTAGTTTGTATTTCTGTGGGATCGGTAGTGATATCCCCTTTATCATTTTTTATTGCATCTATTTGATACTTCTCTCTTTTTTCTTTATTAGTCTTGCTACCGGTCTATCAATTTTGTTGATGCTTTCAAAAAACCAGCTCCTGGATTCATTAATTTTTTGAAGGGTTTTTTTGTGTCTCTATTTCCTTCAGTTCTGCTCTGATTTTAGTTATTTCTTGCCTTCTGCTAGCTTTTGAATGTGTTTGCTCTTGCTTTTGTAGTTCTTTTAATTGTGATGTTACGGTGTCAAATTTTGGATCTTTCCTGCTTTCTCTTGTGGGCATTTAGTGCTATCAATTTCCCTCTACACACTGCTTTGAATGCGTCCCAGAGATTCGGGTATGTTGTGTCTTTGTTCTCATTGGTTTCAAAGAACATCTTTATTTCTGCCTTGATTTTGTTATGTACCCAGTAGTCATTCAGGAGCAGGTTGTTCAGTTTCCATGTAGTTGAGCAGTTTTGAGTGAGATTCTTAATCCTGAGTTCTAGTTTGATTGCACTGTGGTCTGAGAGATAGTTTGTTATCATTTCTGATCTTTTACATTTGCTGAGGAGAGCTTTACTTCCAAGTATGTGGTCAATTTTGGAATAGGTGTGGTGTGGTGCTGAAAAAAATGTATATTCTGTTGATTTGGAGTGGAGAGTTCTGTAGATGTCTATTAGGTCTGCTTGGTGCAGAGCTGAGTTCAATTCCTGGGTATCCTTGTTGACTTTCTGTCTGGTTGATCTGTCTAATGTTGACAGTGGGGTGTTAAAGTCTCCCATTATTAATGTGTGGGAGTCTAAGTCTCTTTGTAGGTCACTCAGGACTTGCTTTATGAATCTGGGTGCTCCTGCATTGGGTGCATATATATTTAGGATATTTAGCTCTTCTTGTTGAATTGATCCCTTTACCATTATGTAATGGCCTTCTTTGTCTCTTTTGATCTTTGTTGGTTAAAAGTCTGTTTTATCAGAGACTAGGATTGCAACCCCTGCCTTTTTTTGTTTTCCATTTGCTTGGTAGATCTTCCTCCATCCTTTTATTTTGAGCCTATGTATGTCTCTGCCTGTGAGATGAGTTTCCTGAATACAGCACACTGATGGGTCTTGACTCTTTATCTAATTTGCCAGTCTGTGTCGTTTAATTGGAGCATTTAGTCCATTTACATTTAAAGTTAATATTGTTATGTGTGAATTTGATCCTGTCATTATGATGTTAACTGGTTATTTTGCTCATTAGTTGATGCAGTTTCTTCCTAGTCTTGATGGTCTTTACATTTTGGCATGATTTTGCAGCGGCTGGTACTGGTTTTTCCTTTCCATGTTTAGCGCTTCCTTCAGGACCTCTTTTAGGGCAGGCCTGGTGGTGACAAAATCTCTCAGCATTTGCTTGTCTGTAAAGTATTTTATTTCTCCTTCACTTATGAAGCTTAGTTTGGCTGGATATGAAATTCTGGGTTGAAAATTCTTTTCTTTAAGAATGTTGAATATTGGCCCCCACTCTCTTCTGGCTTGTAGGGTTTCTGCCGAGAGATCTGCTGTTAGTCTGATGGGGCTTCCCTTTGAGGGTAACCCGACCTTTCTCTCTGGCTGCCCTTAACATTTTTTCCTTCATTTCAACTTTGGTGACTCTGACAATTATGTGTCTTGGAGTTGCTCTTCTCGAGGAGTATCTTTGTGGCATTCTCTGTATTTCCTGAATCTGAACGTTGGCCTGCCTTGCTAGACTGGGGAAGTTCTCCTGGATAATATCCTGCAGAGTGTTTTCCAACTTGGTTCCATTCTCCCCATCACTTTCAGGTACACCAATCAGTCGTAAATTTGGTCTTTTCACATAGTCTCATATTTCTTGGAGGCTTTGCTCATTTCTTTTTATGCTTTTTTCTCCAAACTTCCCTTCTCTCTTCATTTCATTCATTTCATCTTCCATTGCTGATACCCTTTCTTCCAGTTGATCGCATCGGCTCCTGAGGCTTCTGCATTCTTCACGTAGTTCTCGAGCCTTGGTTTTCAGCTCCATCAGCTCCTTTAAGCACTTCGCTGTATTGGTTATTCTAGTTATACATTGTTCTAAATTTTTTTCAAAGTTTTCAACTTCTTTGCCTTTGGTTTGTATGTCCTCCCGTAGCTCAGAGTAATTTGATCGTCTGAAGCCTTCTTCTCTCAGCTCGTCAAAGTCATTCTCACTCCAGCTTTGTTCCGTTGCTGGTGAGGAACTGTGTTCCTTTGGAGGAGGAGAGGCGCTCTGCTTTTTAGAGTTTCCAGTTTTTCTGTTCTGTTTCTTCCCCATCTTTGTGGTTTTACTTTTGGTCTTTGATGATGGTGATGTACAGATGGGTTTTTGGTGTGGATGTCCTTTCTTTTTGTTAGTTTTCCTTCTAACAGACAGGACCCTCCGCTGCAGGTCTGTTGGAGTACCCGGCGGTGTGAGGTGTCAGTGTGCCCCTGCTGGGGGGTGCCTCCCAGTTAGGCTGCTCGGGGGTCAGGGGTCAGGGACCCACTTGAGGAGGCAGTCTGCCCGTTCTCAGATCTCCAGCTGCGTGCTGGGAGAACCACTGCTCTCTTCAAAGCTGTCAGACAGGGACATTTAAGTCTGCAGGGGTTACTGCTGTCTTTTTGTTTGTCTGTGCCCTGCCCCCAGAGGTGGAGCCTACAGAGGCAGGCAGGCCTCCTTGAGCTGTGGTGGGCTCCACACAGTTGGAGCTTCCCGGCAGCTTTGTTTACCTAAGCAAGCCTGGGCAATGGCGGGCGCCCCTCCCCCAGCCTCGCTGCCGCCTTGCAGTTTGATCTCAGACTGCTGTGCTAGCAATCAGCGAGACTCCCTGGGCGTAGGACCGCCCGAGCCAGGTGCGGGATATAATCTCACGGTACGCTGTTTTTTAAGCCCGTCGGAAAAGCGCAGTATTCAGGTGGGAGTGACACGATTTTCCAGGTGCCGTCCATCACCCCTTTCCTTGACTAGGAAAGGGAACTCCCTGACCCCTTGCACTTCCCAAGTGAGGCAATGCCTCGCCCTGCTTTGGCTCGCGCACGGTGCATGCACCCACTGACCTGCACCCACTGTCTGGCACTCCCTACTGAGATGAACGCGGTACCTCAGATGGAAATGCAGAAATCACCCGTCTTCTGCATCGCTCACGCTGGGAGCTGTAGACCAGAGCTGTTCCTATTCGGCCATCTTGGCTCCTCCCCCCTCCAATTTTTTAAAAAGTGGGTTTTTTTTAGAATCCTCTTTAGATGTCAGTTTTAAAATATATTCATTGTTTCTTAGACATAAAGTTAGAGACTCTTTAAAACATTAGAAAAAGAGGATGGGAATATATTTTAAAGTGATAGGTCAAATTACAGACCTCATGTTTTTCAGAATTACAATGTTCTGCGTGGATCAATTGATAACAAGTTTTGAAATTTAAAAATTATTGTATAGGAAAATAAACACATACAGATGCATCTTTGGAGTTACTAGCAAAACTTGTTTTCCCTGAAAATAAATGTATGGTCAGAGATTTTGAATTAATATTAAAGTCAATAACTGATGTCTTGCTATTCCTGAGAAGTCACGAAGGGATGAGTTCCAGAAGACCATGGAAAGGTTTAGCTTTACAAAAATGAAGAGCTATGGGGAAAGAAAGGATAAATGCATGTATACATATACTGGTTTCAGTAGTATTGAGGAAAGTTTCTGTAGAGAACTATAAAGAGACCTAACTAGGGCAATGGAAGTGTGAGTGGACCTTGCTATTGAAAGCCAGTTGGACATTGTGAAGTTTTAGTACCGCTAACAAAAAAAAAAGATGATAATTTGATTCCTCCAATATTTAATTTTTTTTCTAGGAAGTTCGGTGGTAAGTTAGAAGAAACATGGATTTGAGCATTTCCTCATGAGAGAATGTTTTGTACAAAGAGATCAAAGCTGATTTAAAAATAAATGGTTGCAAAAGCAGGAGACAAAAATAAAAAGCTGAAATATCACAGCCAAGATGTCCCTAGGAGGTCAACTCTTAGACATTGCCTGTGTAACTGAGTTACACACATGTGGTGACAGTATAATAACTTTGAGGTTAGTATTTCAGAAGACTAATGGTTGTGGGTGGCAACAAGGTATATGAAACACGTAGCTCAACTAGATTGAAGGTGAAGGTCACTAGAGAAAAGAACCTGAAGAAACAGGGAGTGACCTGGCTATAGGGCAGATTTACCAGGTGAAAGTTGAAGTTGTTACAGAGGATAATTTAATTGTTGGTAAGACCCAAAAACATTCAGTGAAGTGGAATAAGTAATGAGCAGAGCTCATAGAAATGATGAAGTGGAGAGAGGTGATTGCTAAGGCAGAAGGCGGGAGATTAAAAAGCAAGCAAAATAAAATTTTTGAGAAATGAAATGATCTCTTGTGTTTTTGCATACCTCAAGATAAGATGCCTTCCTCAAGGTAACAACCCTGTTATATGTAGATAAATATGAGAATGACTCAGAATTAGAAAAATATTCCCAAAGGAAAAGCACTGTGGTGTGAACATAACAAATATATTTTTGGAGAAACTAACAAATTATGGAGAAAAGAATAAGATGTTTTGGCTGGGAGCAGTGGCTCATGCCTGTAATCCCAGCACTTTGGGAGGCCAAGGCGGGTGGATCACGAGGTCAGGAGATCGAGACCATCCTGGCTAACACCAGTAGAGATGGTGAAACCTCATCTCTACTAAAAATACAAAAAATTAGCCGGGCATGGTGGCGGGCACCTGTAGTCCCAGCTACTCTGGAGGCTGAGGCAGGAGAATGGCCTGAACCCGGGAGGCGGAGCTTGCAGTGAGCAGAGATCGTACCACTGCACTCCAACCTGGGCGACAGAGCGAGATACTGTCTCAGAAAAAATAAAAAATAAAAAAAAGAATAAGATGTTTTATGAAGAACTTCACAGTTGAGTGAAGGAGCTGGGTGTATCTTGGATGAAAGTAGATACTTCTGTACAAGTGGAGTTCAATTTTAATGAATAGGGGACTTGATAACTCTTCCCGCAGGAATGTATCATTGCTTCACATTTGATTAAATAACTATAAAAAGGCAATGGAGCTATTTGTTGGAGAACTTACATGGACCGTATATAACGAATCAGATGACCATTTTGATGTTCAAGGAAAATATATGATTTTTGGGGTACAAAGAACATAGTGGCAACTTCTGGAAACTAACACACTACTTCATTTCTTTTGAAGGTCCCACATACAATAGTTAAATAGAAAATTATCACTTTCACATGGCTTCTCAAGTCGTAATTATAGACTTGAGTCTGGGTTCTCTTTCTTCTTCAAGATTATTTTATTTAGTTGTTTTTTTCTGTGAAAAGTTTAATAAAACTAATTTTTATATGAAATGAAATGTTAATACATGATCAAATATCTACAAACCTCTGTGACTCAGTTTCCTTAATATAAGCAAGAGGAATGGTGCAGTAGAATTTATTGTGTGGCTGCATATTTTTAATGCTAACTTCAAAAAAAGTATTACCTTTAAAAATGTGACCATCCATAAAAACATGTTTAGACTTTAAGACAGAAATCCTTGTAGGTCCTAATTACATGTAAGCAGCAAAAGAAGGAGTAGTAACCATATATAACCAAACATATATTCCGGTTTCCCTGGGGGAAAAAAGAAAAAAAAAAAAAACATAGTCTTGTTTTTGTGTCTCTCGTATCATGTGATACACTCTTGGCTCTTTCATTTTGAATGACAAAGTGTTCTAAGCAACTAATTGAATTGTATGTGAATGGATATTATAAGGTTAGGATTCCTTATCGTGGCTAGTTATATTTTTTCCTGGTTCTTTTAATTATTATTATTTACATACTTTGTATTATAGGTATTTAATAAATTAGTGGAATACTATTTCAATTTTCTTCCTGTATGAGATTTCTAAGGTAATTCTGTCTGATAATTACCTTTTTCATGAAAAAGAATGATATGTAGGAGCAAACTTTTTTCTCAAATATTCTCTGAAATATTTCTTCAGTATTTCATAAAAATCTTATTGAGGTCATTTTTTGTCTGGAGATATGAATTTGTGTCCTTCTGCCTCCTCATTGCCCATCTGTAAACTTCATAGTATTCTTTAGGAACATTATTATTTACATATTAGCAATCAATATTTACATAGTGATTGACATTAACCTTATGTATTTATTAATATTATATTAGGCCAATATTTCTTATAATTTTGAAATTTAGATAAAAGTTTTGCCTTGTTTCAATATCATAAAGATATTTTCCTATGTAATTTTTCATTGAATTTCCTTATATTTAGAATTTTCTATGTCTCATTTATATCTTTCAACCCTCTCTACTTCATCCTTGTATAGGAAAGAAGATAAGCATAAAATTTAATTTTGTCCATGTAAAAGACATAATTTCCAAAACCATCTGAAAAGATGTTATGTCTTTTTTTCAGAGATATTTGATAACAGCTTTATCACAGGCCAAACTTCTGTTAGTACACAAGTAAGTTTCCAACCCCTTTCTTGTTATGTTAGTCTAGTTGTCTGGTCCTACGTCAGAACCACACTGTGTTTTTTGTTCCTTTGTTTTACATTTTTATTACTATGGCTCTGTAGCAAGTTGTGTGCTCTCTTACTACAAGTGCCCTCTCTGATCTTTTTTCAAAAAATGACTTAGTTACTCAGGGGCATTTATTATACTTCATGACTTTTAGAATATTTTTGTTGTGTTCCCCAAAAACGTCCTACTACAAGTGAAGCTGTAACGTTTTGGATGGACTGAACTTTGGTTTATGACCTCCTTCACTTCCCCATGTCTGCTGACACCTACTGCCCTGGACTATTGTTGAGACATTCCTCTGCTCTAAAAGATAATATATACATTCGAATCATGGAATTCTAATGATCCTATATTATAGCCACACTAAGAAGAATTTTAAGTTAACATTAAGGGAACAATGTTGAAAGTGATGACTCCTTTTATTACTGTTTAAGTAATAGAATCAGAATGATGCTGGTTGTGGAATGCTCAGCTTGTATTTGACAAACACGGTCGGGAATATTTCATATTTTGGAAAGAAACGTATAACATCCTCTATTTTTTTCTTCATTTACACTGCTGGCCTCTCTGCTTCTTTGATTTGGGGTTGTGTCCATTGAAATTTCAATGTTGAATAGAGGATATACAATATGCTAAACTACAGTCTTTAAAAAGAAAACTTATTAGTACAAGTATGATAGAATGGAAACCACCCAATCTGACATGGAAATATCCTTCCCATTTGAAACCATATCATGAATTTTGTTTTGAGACCATTTTTATTTCTGTTAAATCCATTCCTTGTGTTATCTTCACATTTGATCAAAATTATCATTGAGCATGTTTGATCAAACACTGAGTATTTTTTAATTCTAGCACAGCTATTTTTGAGGAATAGATGATAGGAGTTGTGTCTCATATGTTGTTCTTTCCTACATGAATTCAGGTTAGAGATAGAAGCAAACACAGACAAGACGAGATTCAGGAGAAACAAGTTTTTTGTTAAATCATGTAAAGAGAAATCCAAATCCAAATACTAAATGAAAGAAAATTATATTTATGCAGCATTTTAGAAAATGTTTGCGGAAAATGGTCACATTTATCCCAAGGCAGAGTGAATCAGCACTTTGGTGTTTTAGCTAATGAAAACATTAGAATGTAGTGACATATTTGTGGTGAAAAATTGATCTGTTTGCCTGTTTATATTAACCACTGCCTCATGGGAAATGATCACATCAACTGCTTTGGAAAACGAGTTTTCATCATTAGTATTTTCTTACTGTCAGTGGCAATTGTTAGGTTCCATTTTTGTTCCCTATAAAGTTCTTAGCTCTAACCTATGTGTCTATACATAAGAAATATAAAATTACATGGATGCATAGAGAACATTGCCTTCAATAATATTAAACCTTATATAACAAATACTTGACTTGCTTCATTATGTCAATATGTTTTTTGCCTATATAATTATTTCTATATTGAAAATAAAAATAAGAGAGAGTAAATAATTAATTAATAAAAATCTTCACTTTGAATTTAAAGAAAAATAGAGGATCAGGCAAAACTTACTGTATAAACACCTGCTCCTTTCAGGATGTACTGTTTTGTTTTTTCTGTTTGTTTGTTTGTTTTTTTGTTTTGTTTTTTGCTATGTTAAGTAATAAATCAGGTATGAAACAGCTAAAATCTGACTTTCTTCTCTAGAATAAGAGAACATGCCTTTCAACGAAATAAAAATGTGGAATTGATGTATTTTGCTTCTTTTCTTATAGCTATATCATGTACATGAAGACAAGAAAAAACCTTAAAATGGAAAATGTTAACCTTTTAAATAAAATATTAGAGCTTATGAGGGCTAATTCTGCTGTTTTAAAATTTTGGTCAAGTATGTTAGCCATATACTTAGCCTTACAGTTTCAAAATCACTCTACTCTTGAGTCTCATTTGAATTTTATTCTTTCTGTAATTAACACTAATAAGTACCTACGTGTACATAGAAAATTTCATTTTTAAAAAGTTTTTATGAAAAATAATATAACGATTCATTTAGAGTATATTGAGAAATAAAGCGAAGAGTAATTTAAGCCTCACACTCAACCAGAAATCTAAATGCCAGCTTATTATTTTTAAGACTCTCCATTTAAGAATTAACCTGTTTGAACATTGCTAAAAATGGGTAAGGGTAAACAATGGGTAAGGATAAACCTATTTCATTTTTCTAGCATTTTCTCTTGACTTTAGAAGATCATGTTTTAAAATATTACAGTTGAATATAGAATGACATACATCATGGCTGTGCATATTTATTTTTTATTATAATTGTCTGCTTTCCACTCACCCCCAATAACAAAATGGCAGGCAACTGCCTGGATGGTCAAATAGCTCTAGGAAACAAGGTAGTTTCCCCCCTTACTGAAAATCTACTACATTGGCAAAATATAGAGGTAATTTGAAGGACAAAAACAAAACAGAAGGCAAACATCGATTCTTCTCATATGATGTGAAGTTATAATTATCGTCTCATAAAAATATTAGCTTTGAATACCATTAGGAAAGTATGATAAACAATACTTATTTAGTGAGATCTATGCAAAATTAAGAAATCAAGTGCCCCATAGCCCAAATAAATCATCCCTCCATCCTTTTTTCTTGAAATATGACTTACCCACCTTTATCTTTTCACATTCAATTATTTACAAACATTCTGACTTGTTTCATCCAGTTTCCTCTCAATATTTTGTTCTTCAGCTTTCACTGAAGTTAAAACTGCTTTTACATCAGACACATATGATTTAGAATCACCAAATTCAAGGACCTATTTTCTCTCTGAATACCCATCAGTCTTTAGAGGCATTTGACACTGTTTAAACTGGGACTTAATCTATCACCTAAGACCCATTACTTGTATAAAAGCATTAAACAAGTTCCATCAGTTTTTTCTTTGCAACATTTTTCTCATGTCTTTTTCAAAAACAATGGGAATATCTTGGTCCTGAAAGTCACCTGAATTATTGTAAATATCTCCTGGCTAATATTTCTGGTTTCCTTCATCTCCTTCCATTCTTTAAACAATTCATAAATATGATTAGGATACAATGACAAATATTTTCTCCAAAGTTTCTCATGATGGGTTGAATTTTAGCTCATTAACTCAATCCAATATTTTACTCAAAGAAAATACTTGATTAAAACTAACCAGCATCTTGCCCAACTTACTATTCATATAGATTAAATTTATATGTCAACATATTTAGATGTATGTATCCTAGATAGATAATATTTTCCTGTTAACATAGCAAGGTGGCCTTTGGCAGCCAGTGTATTGGCTCCTGCTCTTCGGACACATAGTTGTTTTAAGTCATATAAAGTGATGAAGCCTCTACATGTATAAGGTGAAGAAAGATGTGAAGTCCCAAAAGCAGAGGGCTCGTTTGTAGAACAGAATAGTAGAGTAGAAATTTAATATTTTACCCCTTGTTGCTTTTCCAGTTGCTGATTATTTGAAAATTAATGGTGGTAACTCATGCAAATCATATGAATTATGCACAAAGAACAAACTAGAAGAAAATGTACCAATACTTAAGAGTTAGAAAATAATTTTAATATTCCCTTTAATACTTTGCAGTATTTTAAATTTATTACAATTACGGACATATTGGGTTTTTTATAGCTAGGAGTAAAATATGCACATCGATTAGATGTTTTGTAAGTGAGAAACCACAACTTTATAAGCTATAGTGCCTCTCCCCAGAGCAGCTGAGCAATTGAACCAATTTAGCAACTGAAGTTATTTATTGCTTTACATATTTTAAATGGACGTTTTAAGAGCAGAATCTGATTTTGAATATATAAAACAATAGACTTAAACTACTTCAATACTCATAGAAACCTTATAACTTATTATCAGAGAAATATAAACATATTATGGGAAAAGAGAATTAGTGAACCTATTTCAATATCAATGATTTATCCATCTTGTCCACATTTTATAGATATAGATAGATTTATTGGCTCAACTAAATTTTTTCCAAACATATAATTATGTTTAAGTAGATATTTTAAATTCTGTAAGAAGTAGATGGTCTTTTAGTAATGATAATTTTTTATCTTACCGTTAATCCAAGTTATCTTTTTTATTACATTTGCTTGATTTCATATTACCATTGCAATATTGAAAATTCTAAATGCATCATTCTTACAATTTCAAACATTATTTGAGCCTTGAAGAAAAGGGGAAAATCCTAAAACTCATCTCTTAATTATAAATAAAAACTGAATTTTGGCTAGGCACAGTGGCTCACACCTATAATCCCAGCACTTTGGAAGGCCGAGGTGGGTGGATCACCAGAGGTCAGGAGTTCAAGACCAGCCTGGCCAACATGATGAAACCCTGTCTCTACTAAAAATACAAAAAATTGGCTGGGTATGGTGGCAGGCACCTGTAATCCCAGCCACTTGGGAGGCTGAGGCAGGAGAATCACTTGAACCCGGGAGGTGGAGGTTGCAGTGAGCCTAGATTGTGCCACTTCACCTGGATGACAGAGTGAGACACTGTCTCAAAAAAAAAAAAAAAAAACCAAAAAACTGAATTTTAAAATCTAAGCATTCTTTTGTCTTCCATAATTTTCAAGATTTAAGATATATTAGGAATTTGTCATAATTATTCAACTATTGAAGAATGAAATCTTGAAAGTATATAAACTCAACAGCCACTACATGATTTATTTTGCTTATTTTACTAAGTCCTTCTAGATTAGCTCGCTTTAAATATTTTTTCTTTCCAATTTCTGTCCATTCTCTTTTTCCCAGTTACATACATTTTTATTTCATTCAACTATTAGTTCTGTAAGTTATAATGGAAAAACATATATCATTGTAAAGAGTGGATCATACCGTTTGTCTGATCATTTTATAATTTAGTCCAATGGGTTCAAATTCCTCCACATATGTAGCTTTAAGTCCCATTTACCACACCATTTGAAGGACTGATCACTTTCTTCATTTTGTTTTCTGTCACTCATCTCAGAATGTTATGAACCTTTTCATATTAATAATTGATAATACAGACTTCTCAGTTGTATCTATTATATAGTGATAATTTTATTCTCAGTAAAATTATTTTTCTTCTGATTACTCTATTACTCATTTACTCAATGTTAAAGAAAACATCTTAAAGGCAGTTAGATAAAAATGTCAGATTATACACAGAGGGAACCCCATCAGGCTAACAGTGGATTTCTCAGCAAAAACTTTGTAAGCCTGGAGTGATTGTGGGCATATTTTCAGCATTCTTCAAGAAAAGAAATTTCAACCAAGAAATTAATATCCCACCAAACTAAGTTTCATAAAGCAAAGAAGAAGTAGTTTCCAGACAAGCAAGCATGAAGATAATTCATTACCGCTAGACTAGCCTTACAAGAGATACAAGAGAACTAAACATGGAAACTAAAGAATGATACCTACTACCAAAAAAAACACACTTAAGTACATAGCCCACAGACCCTGTAAAGTAACTACACAATAGAAACTACAAAGCAACCAGCTAACAACATCATGATAGGATCAAAATCTCACATATCAATATTAATGTGGAATGTAAATGGTCTACATTCCCCACTTTAGGGACACAGAATAGCAAATTGGATTTAAAAAAAGAGACCTATCCACCTGCTGTCTTCAGGAAACTCATCTCACATAGAACAACACCACTAAGCACAAAGTAAGGGTTGGAGAAAGAGTTACCATGCAAACAGAAAACAAAAAACAGCAGGGATCACAATTCTTGTGACAGATAAAATAGACTTTAAACTGACAATAATAAAAAAAGACAAAGAAAGGGATTACATAATGATAAAGGGTTCAATTCAACAGGAAGACTTATCATATATATATGATATATATATATGATAAGACTTATCATATATATATATATCTATATCTATATCTCCAACATTGGAACATGTATATTCATAAAACAAGTATTGCTAGACCTATGAAAAAGCTTAAACAGCCATGCAATAATAATAAGAGACTTCAACACCTCACTGTCAGCATTAGACAGATCATTAAGGTAGAAAACTAACGAAGAAATTCTGGATTTAAACTTGATGCTTGACCAATTGTACCTAATAGACATCTACAAAATACTCTCTCCATCAACCACACATATACATTTCTCTCATTTGCACACAGAACACACTCCAAAATTGATCACATGCTTGGCCATATAGTAAGTCTCTAGCAAGCCTCAGACCAGATGGCTTCACCGCTCAATTCTACCAGAAGTACATAGAAGAAATTGTACCAATTTTGCTGAAACTACTCCAAAAAATGGAGGAAAAGGAACTCTTCGCTCACTCATTCTACAAAACCAGCATCACCCTGATCCCAAAACCTGGCAAAAATACAATGAAGAAAAAAACTACAGGACAATATCCCTGATGAACATAGATGGAAAAATCTTCAACAAAATACTAACAAACCAATTCCTACAATACATCAAAAAGTTAATTCACCATGATCAAGTAGATTTCATTCCTGGGATGCAAAGTTGACTCAACATATGCAAAACAATAGAAGTGATTTACCACATAAACAGAATTAAAAACCAAAACCATGTGATTGTCTCAATAGACAGAGAAAAGCTTTCAGTAAAATCCAACTTCCCTTCATGATAAAAACCTTCAAGAAACTAAGCATCAATGAAACATACCTCAAAATAGTAACAGTCTATGACAAACCCACAACTAACCTTATATTAAATGGGCAAAAACTGGAAGTATTCTCCTCGAGAACTGGAACAAGACAAGGATACTCACTCCCACCACTCCTACTCAGTATAGTACTAGAAGTGCTAGTCAGAGCAGTCAGGCAACAGAAAGAAATAAAAGGCACTAATGATTCCACCAAAAGCCTCCTGGAACTGATAAACGACTTCAGTAAAGTTTCAGAATACAAAATCGATTTACAGAAATCAGTAGCATTTCTGTACATTAATAACATTCAAGCTGAGAGCCAAATCAAGATTGTATTTTCCTTTTCTTTGTTAAAATGGCAATAGTGCCCAAATAAATCTACAGATTCAATGCTATTCCTACCAAACTGCCAAGGGCATTTTTCACAGAACTAGAAAAAACTACTCTAAAATTTATATGAAACCAAAAAAGATTCTGAATAGCCTAAATAATCCTAAGCAAAAGAATAAAGCCACAGGCATCACATTACCTGACTTCAAACTATACAGTAAGGCTACAGTAATCAAAACAGCATGGTACTGTAGAAAAACAGACACATAAACCAACAGAACAGAGAACACAGGAATAAAGCTGCACAGCTACAAGCATCTGATTTCCAGCACAGTTGACAAAAAGAAGCAATAGAGAAAGTACCGCCTATTCAAAATGTACGACCTCAGAAATACAAGAATCCTAGAATAAAAGCTTGGAAGCACCATTCTGGACATTGGCCTTGAGAAAGAATTAGTGACTAAGTCTTCAAAAGCAATTTCAACAAAAATTGACAAGTGAGACCTAATTAAACTAAAGAGTTTCTGCTCAGCAAAAGAAACTACCAAAAGAGAAAACAGACAACCTACAAGAACAGGAGAAAATATTTGCAAAACTGTACATCCAACAAAGGTCTAATATCCAGGATCTATAAGAAATTTAAACCAACAAGAAAGAAAAACAACTCCACTAAAAATGGGCAAAAGCCATGTACGACACTTCTCAAAAGAAGACATACAAGTGGCCAAAAACATACTCTACATCACTAATCATCAGAGAAATGCAAATCAAAACCACAATGAGATTTCCTCTCACACCAATCAGAATGGCTATTATTAAAAAAGTAAAAAAAAAAAAAGAAACAAAACTAAAACAGCAGATGTTGGCAAGGCTATAGAGAAAAGGGAACACTTACAGACCATTGTTGAGAATCTATATTAGCTCAACTTCTGTGGAAAGTAATTTGGAGGTTTCTCAAAGCACTTAAAACAGAGCTATCATTTGACCTAGCAGTCCCATTACTGGGTATATAGGCAAAAGAAAATAAGTAATTCTTCTAAAAAGACACATGCACTCGCATGGTCATTGAAGTACTATACACAATAGCAAAGACATGGAATCAACCTAAGTGCCCATCAGTGGTGGACTGGATAAAGAAAATGTGGCACACATACACCAAGAAATACTATACAGCCATAAAAAGAATAAATCTTGTCCTTTGTCACAACATGAATGCAGCTGGAGGCCATTATCCTAAGTGAAATAACACAGAAACAGAAAACCAAATACTGCATTTTATCACTTACAACTGAGAGCTAATGATCAAGTTCTCATGGACATAAAGATGGCAACATGAAAACTGGAGATTACTAGAGAGGGGAGGGTGGAAGTGGGACAAGGGTTGGAAAAGTAACTATTGGCTACTATGCTCAGTACCTGGGAGATGAGATTACAAGCATCATGCAATATACCAAGGTAACAAACCTGCACATGTACCCTCTGAGTCTAAAATAAAAGTTGAAAAAAATAATAATAAATACAACTATAAAACATTGTTGAGAGGAATGAAATGTTATATAAATAAATGTAGGAATATATACTATAAAAATATTATACCTAGCAGAAATGGCACAGACATGACCAAAGCCTAAAACTAGACAGTAGCAGCCCTGGATGCTTCCTGGACTTTCTTTTCAATACCAGCAGCTGAAGGGATTTTCCACCAGGGTGGAGCTGATGTCATATATGATAGAGTTCTAGTGATAAGTTATTAATAAACTGTACTCTGATGATGGCATAGACCAATTATTTTTACATTTGACACTATATTATTTATAATTTCTTAGGAAAAGATACCAAAGGATAAAAGACACATGAATGTGTATGTGCACACACACACGCACACATTTACATGTTTACGTATCTAGGATGAAAGTTTTCCCTTTTTATTCAGGTCTTATGGAGCTCCATGAATCAGATATTCAAATAGAAAACTGTTTTGTTCCTGATCATTTTGATATTCTCTATTATATTGGTGGATTCCCAATGAAAGCTATAGTTCTCCAAGGAGCTATTTTCATGCTCAGATGATTTGGCCCTGGATAATTCTCTTTACGACATATATACGACTAAGAGTTTGAAATAATTTTAATGAAGAATTCCATCTGGTACATAAGTTAATTTTCAATACCAGGAACTTATGATTTACCTTTACATATTATTAGAGCTAATGTTTATTGTGTTCCTACTATGCACCAGGTACAGAAGGTTATCAAATCACATTCTCTTCACAGGGTAGGTGCTATTATTTTTGTTTTACTTTTGACACAACTGAGATTGAAAGAGGATGAATAACCTACCCAAGGCTATACAGCAAGTGTCTGATTGACTTGACTCAAACGTCCTCTTATTTGTATGCCTTGGTTTATGTCTTTCATAAAGCTGAATTTTAGATTATGTTTTATCATAACTCTGAAATGACTCTTATTTCTGCTGAAAACTCAGTGGAGCTTCAAAGACAAATATTCCCTCATATATATAGAAAGGCCATACCAAAATAATTAAAGCAAGTGAAAGCTAAAGTAACATTTTTGTTTTTTATAACAGCCAGATACAGAAACATGGTTCAGAGTAAGTCAAAGGAACCCACTACTGGAGCTAACACATTTGTCAAAACTGTCCACTCGCTCACCAATAACAAAAGTCTCTACAAGAGGTACTTGTCAAGTAAGACTTACAGCACAGACAAACAGAATAAATTTGGTCTTCTAAAACAAGACTATTCCCAAAAGACACCACGACTTTTCAATGTATTCTTTTTGTAAAAGTAACATTACTAACAATGCTGGTTCTTGCCACCACCTTTCCAGAGGAAGAGTGAGTGAATGACCATAATCTGGTCAGAAGATCCTCAGTCCAAGAAACCAGAGGTCCTTTACAAAAATATACTTCTTACTGTAAATGTTAAAAAAAAAAAGCAGTATATGGGCAGGGCATGACAGCTCATGTCATAATTCCAGCACTTTGGGAGGCTGAGGTGGGAGGATTGCTTGAACCCAGGAATTCGAGGCCAGACTGGAAAACATGATGAGACTCCATCTCTACAAAAAACTTAAAAATTAGCTGGGCATGGTGGTGCACACCTGTGGTCCCAGCTGCTTGGGAGGCTGAGGCAGGAGCCTAAGAGATCTTGAGCCTAAGAGATCACAAGAGATCACAGCTGCAGTGGGCCATGTTCACACCACTGCACTCCAGCCTGGATGACAGAGCAAGATTCTGTCTCAAAAAAAAAAAGAGGCATTATGGTTATAATTATCTAATTACTTCCTAATTATTTTTTATTCTCTAGAAATTAAGTTTACACAAAATAAGTTTTCATCCTACTATGAAGTTACTTTTTAACATTCATTCTAAATAAAATCGTGTCCAGAGATGGGTAGAATGGAAAACTTCAAAAACTCATCAGATGAACTGGCAATGTTGCCAGCTTAGAGATGATTTATAAATTACTTCTACCTAAAAAATAATGGGCTAAATAATTCAGGTAAAAAATACGTAAAATTCATTAAATTGAAGTCCTTTGACAAGTTACTTGCCTCTCCAGGACTCTGATTTTTATAATTTTAAAAGGTATCTGACTACATCATCTAATATAGTAATTTCCGTGCGTGTGTGTGTGTGTGAGGGAGTGGTGGCAGAGAGGCTGTGAAATGTGTTACCGCTGACTCTTCTACTATCAGAGTCTCCTGGTTAGCTTTTTTCATACTGCAATCATGCTTTTTGCTCCTCAGAGATTCTAACACAGCCTCCCAGATGCACACCTTCTCAGTAAGAGGAGCACTTGTGATCTCTCAGGTTCTCATGGATGATGAGTGTGTATTTTATCACTTAGACTTGTATGGGTGAGAAAAATACTAAAACCCACCAATACATCTGCACAAAAGTACAACTTCCTTACAATAGTTCACTCCAGGAGGCCCTAAATAATCATTTACCTGAAACACCTGTAGATAACTTAAGAAACCCTTATGAGGATATAAGAAATTACTTGCTCACATGGTGGAATAATTTATGTGAAGTTATGGAAAGTCATAAAACCACAAGTTTTTGTGTGTGTAGGGATATCTGAAAATTAAGCCTAGATCTTTTGTGCCCAGTTCAGACAGATGCTTAGTTTTCCAAAGAGATTTGAAAAGGATTTACCAGGATGTAACAAATGTGCTGGTAGTAAAATTAATTGCTTTATTTTATGCTTTTGATATAATTTTATTATGCTAAGGATATTTCATGAATTAGTAATACTAGCAACAAATTACCAGGTTTTAAAACAAAATATCCAGTGCTATAATGATGTAACATGATAAGATGAATGTTAAGAATGGTAAGGAAGTGACATCTCTCCCACCTATGTGTAGGCAGAACAGCTGTCAAAGACAGTTTCCCTACCTTCTTCCCTAAGGGAAAACATTTTTGTTATTTTGAGACGCAGTTTCGCTCTTGTTGCCCAGGCTGGAGTGCAGTGGCATGATCTCGGCTCCCTGCAACCTCCACCTCCTGGGTTCAAGCGATTCTCCTGCCTCAGCCTCCCGAGTAACTGGGATTACAGGCATGTGCCACCACTAGCTAATTTTGTATTTTTAGTAGAGATGGGTTTCTCCATGTTGGTCGGGCTAGTCTCAAACTCCCAACCTCAGATGATCCACCCACCTCAACCTCCCCAAGTGCTGGGATTACAGGCGTGAGCCACTGTGCCCAGCAGGGAAAACAGTTTAATCTTTGGGAACACTTTCTTTTTGTACATGTGTCATATAATTTCATGAATATATTTCTATATAAATCTAGAAAAGGAAAGGGTAGGTGCACTTAAAAATAATAACATAAAAAGAAAAAAGGGAAGAATCAGGGCATAGTGATGTTTCTTTTGACTTGCAGTCAACAAAAGATTTGTATTCTATAAAATGTAGTTGGTTATATCATAATAGCATAAGAAGGCAAACTTCAAGTAAGATATTGATTATATAAGACATTTGGTTATATATTGAAATTTGTCAGTGCTGTTGAAGTACATAGAGGATTCCCCTATAGCTACTTTTTAGTGAAATTGAATTACACAGGATATGAATAAGACGTTATAAAGGTGGAGAAGGAAGGGAACAACTGATCTCTGAATAAATAAAATGCCATTGGTTAAAGTGAGTCTGTATGGTGTCTCTAGCCACTTTTTAAAATTTAAGATAAAAACAAATATTTAATAAGTGGAAGGAATTTCACATGCCATTTCCACTCAAAGAGCATATCAGTGTTTCCCTTGCACCTATTTGGCAACTTCCTAAATATATTTTCTACAAATAGTGTCTTTGAAATTACACAAGTAAGATATAACAATGGTTGCACATAGTCAAAAAATATTTTGCTGTGTTTTTAAAAATAATCGTTGTTAGTGCTATTTACAAAATGAAGAGACAAAAGACAGACTATGAAAATGTGGGGTTTCTAATACTAACATCATTTTTATAGTAAATAATGTCGGAGAAATCAATTGCTTATAAATAAAATAAGGTATAACAACTCAAAGACATAATTTTGAACGTCATCTAAATGCACAGTAAGTTTTTTTGATTTTTACTTCTTGTCTGGAACAAAATTAGAATAACATTTCGGTGGCAGTCCAAACCAATGTGATTACATGACATTGGCAGGTGACAGCCTCACATCAATGACCTAGTAAGATTCTTATGCCAAGCTCTGTCCTAAGAAAAATTTGGATGACATAAATTACCTGTCTTGCTTGTCCACACAATGGAAATTCTCAATATACTTTTCAAGTGTGTTGTTTACTTTATTGGGGGAATTCCATCACCATTTGAGGTTTCTCCATAGATAATTTAGTTCTTCTTCCAGAATAAGTCTGAAAGGAGACATTTACACCATGAGCCTTTTTCTGAGGAATAACAGAATTGTACATGATTAAAATATAATAAACTTTAGGAACAGAAATCATGAACACTGGGATTTTTTTTCAAAATTATGTTTATATTTAAATCATTAAATCAAAATTTTATTTTATAATTAGTAAAAAGAAGTTAATTTTATTTTAAACATCAATAGAAAGAAAAAGTACCAGGTAAAACAAAGAACAAGATATCAAAGCAAGCAACCTCTAATGTGTCCATTAAAATATTACATAGATAATTTTAGCCCTTTTTCTCTAAGCTTATCCTCAGCAGTAAAATTCCCAACTTTTGGCCAATGCTCCCATTTAAACCTGTTTTTATTTACACTGAGTCGGTGAAAACCAGATTTTTAAATTAAACTGCCTTATACTTTCCTGGTTTTCAGAAGAATTTATTCTCAACTCAAGATCATCTTTCTATAGGGTTTTTTCTAGTACTATTTCATTTCTTCTTTCTGCTAGCTATTAATGAAAGAGCATTTATTATGAACCAAAAGCTGTTAGTACATATTAAAGACTTTAAACAAATATTTTTCCAAAGTACATGCATCCGTCTGGTCCTCTATGATCTCTTTAAAGTCTTTATGAAACAAAGATCCATTAGTTAATTAATGATTCGTCTCAGAGGAAGGCGTTTGAAGATGTAAAAGTTTAATAAAGCAAGGGACAGTGAGACAGTGGCATTTCTAATTAGAAAGGTGAATTCATTAAAGAGAACTCACAAAGAAAAGAAAGTATGTTCAACTAAGGTCAAATAATACTGCAATGAGAGGCTACCTCTACATCTTTGTCAAACATTTCAAATCAGGCCTAGAAGAAGAAGCATTCAACACAACTGTAGTTCTTTGTTTTACTTAACTTTATTACTCCCCTAGATTTTTATCATATGTGACCCTAGGAAAGAAAGAATATCTAAAGGAAAGATATCGCCTGTTCTGAATACACAACTGTGATATAAGTGAAAAAACATAGTTTCTGGATTACATTTCTAAAATCTTTCCAATAGCAATTTGATCTCAAGTTTGTTCTTTTTCTCAAGGAATCTTGTCGGATGAGATTCCTACTGTCCAGACACATAATCAATCTCCTGTGCAACAATGGAGAACTACACAGATTCATTTTATAGAAATAGATATGGCTTGAATTTTTTTTTATTATGTTACTTCTTGGCTGAAAAGATTCAGTAAAACACAGTATGTGAAGAATAAATATTGCAGATTCTAAATGCATTTTAAAAAAATATAATGGAATTTCTTAAAATTGAAATATAATACCTAAAATGCAGAAACTTTCTGGGTTAATTTAACTTATTTTCATAGACCATACAATCTATTTGACTTCACTAAAATTATGTTAATTATAGATTTTTTAAAATATGGATATATTAAAGACAATAGAACAGTTTCTCAAATTAACTTTCCTTTACAATTACCTGCTTCTTGAGATTACATAAAATTACTACTCCTTAAAAAAAGTCATATCTTTTTAATTGATTTATTAAGGACAGCTACAGTAGATAGACTTAATATAATTAATTGCCATGCATGTGGAGTAATTTTGTATACATGAATTGAATTCCATCCATGTATTCAATGTAATTTTCATTATTATTTTTAAAATAGAAAACATTCATATAAAAATTACTTTATGCCAGTAACTACTCTAGAAGATTTTTGTATATATTATTAGGTTGGTGCAAAAGTAATTGTGGCTTTTGCCATACTTTTAACTCACAATTATCTTTTTTTACCAATAGGGTAACAGAGGTAGGGAAAGGTCTACTAACTTGCCATTAAGTACTAGACCTGAATTCAAAACAGACTCTTACGACAATATCTCTGTTCTTAACCTCCATTCTGTACTTCCTAGGAATTTTTTCCTTATGCTAACAGTAATTTGAGTGGGATTATATTAATGAGAAATGATTTCCTAAATATTATTTACTTGCTATCTTATGAAAACATTATATATGCTTAGGTGGATTCAGATATTGATAATTTTTCTGTCATGGGTAGTCCCTCATTCAGAACCATTCTCAATTATTTCCCTAAAATATCTACTGAATTGTTAAATGAATACATGGAAAAATTAAATATTAAGTTATCAAAACACATGTTTGATATAAAAAAGATCTGATGTAATTTTACTTTTCGAATTGTGGCATGAGGAGTTCTGTGGCCCAGTGCCCCCAAGAAACAGCCACAACTTGAGAAAGTATAACACATGAAAATTTATATTTTAAAAAGTCACCATTTTAAGTTTCTGGCAATTTTCCTAAGGGCATACAACAAATGAAGAAACATTTACTTAAGAAAATCAACTAAATTTTGGTAATGTCAGAGGTGTTCAAACAAGAGCTACTCCATCTTGAATAGGGGCTGGGTAAAATGAGACTGAGACTTACTGGGCTCTATTCCCAGGAGGTTAGGGATTCTTAGTCACAGAACGAGATAGGAGGTTGGCAAGAATTGTATTACAAGATAACAGGTCATAAACGCCCTGTTGATAAAACAGGGTGTGATAAAGAAGCTGGTCAAAACCTACCAAAACCAAGATGGAGATGACAGTGACCTCTGGAAGTCCTCACTACTCATTATTATAATGCATTAACATGCTAAAAGACACTCCCACCAATGCCATGACAGTTTACAAATGCAATGACAATGTCCAGAAGTTATCCTATATAGTCTAAATAGGGGCGGACCCTCAGTTCTGGAATTTCCTGCCTCTTTCCCAGAAAACTCATAAATAATCCAGCCTTTGTTTAGCATATAGTCAAAAAATAACTATACCTATGGAGTAGCCATTCTTTAATTTCTTTACTTCTTTAATAAACTTGCTTTCACTTTATGAACTTATCCAAAATTCTTTCTTGCTCAAGATCCAAGAAACCTCTCTTGGAGTCTGGATTTGGATCCCTACTGGTAACAGTAAGAATATCCAGTGATACTTGAGCCACAACCCACTTCTTCTACCTTACACACACACACAGTTTAAACTAATGGAAGTTCCACTTGGAGTGCATGTGGCCAAGGAAATGGGCTCCCTCTTCTCCCAGCTCCCTGTCAATGGCTATGATATTTCTCTTGGAGGGGCACTGAGCCAGCATTTCTCATTTCTCACTCCCTCTAGCTAGTTGTTACAGACACTAAATTCTAGATGAGTGAAGCCAAGACAGCAAGGGCTTCTTTTTTCCACCCAGCCTTGACTCATGAATCAGAATATTATTTAATAATACAGATGTGGCAGGCCAATAATACAATGATACAGGTAATGAGGTAATACCTCATTACCTTTGCCACACCTCACTGATAGGAGGCTCCATAATGGGAAAGACAATTTTACAGGACCAGACGTTACTGTCCAAAGCCTGCATCCCACTCATAGAATAGGAATGCTACTCTAAGAGTAGTGAGTCACTATTCTTGCCCCCAGTTCATTAGCAGTGGCTTAGAGATTTGACCTGGGGAAACAGAGAGACCACAAGAAGAGACGACTTCAAAGCTTTCTCAAAATACTAAGTTCAATTGAACGGACTGCAGGGAAGTTCAAGTTTAAGGGAGCTCCCTAAAACAATGGATATTTTTGTGGTAAGCTATTAAGAAGAGGCTAGTAGCTATATAAGAGTAACAGCCAAACTGTAGATCACCCAGTTTATCAGGGTGAACACCTAAGAATAGCTCTCTTCTGTTAGAACAAACCTCAAGGAGGGAACTGGAAAACTACTCCTGCAAAGGACTTAAATTTAATTGGATCAGGCTCTGGAACAATTTATGCCCCAGGACATTTTCAAAAACAATAGGGCAATCGCCACCAATCAGTGGAGTTCAACAACCAGGTGTGAAATTCACAGAGAGAGCATAACAGAAAGATTAGGCAAAAGAAAAATAAAAACAGACCTACTAAAGCTAAAATCAATGACATTCCACACTAATCCTGCATATCCCCAGAGTTGAGCCCCCTAGGAGCAACAACAGAGGCTTCACACTGCAGAGGAAACTAACTTAAAAATTCTCTAGCCAAGTCACTAAACAAATAAATAATAAAACAAGCCCTGAGAGTGGGAGAATCAGTCAACAGAATTGTAACAATATGTTTTAAAAATACCCACTTCTTAAGGAAACAAAACTATAAGACATGGAAAGAAACAGAAAAGTATGACCTGTATACAAGAAAAAGAAAAAAGATAAGAGACACTGTCTACAAGAAGGCCCAGGTATCAAACTTAGTAGGCAAAGACTTCAAAACAGCCATTATAAATATATTCAAAGAACTATAGAAAGCCTATTGAAAAAAAAGTATGACAATGTCTCATGAAATAAGAAAATTTAAGTAAAGTGATAAAAATTGTGAAAAAGAACAAAATATAAATTTTGGAATTAAAGAGTGTAATAATGAAAATTTAAAATGCACTAGAGAGACTCAATAGTATATTTCAACTTCAGAAGAAAAAAATCAGCTAATGTGAAGATATATTGATAGAGTTTATGCAATCTGAAGAACAAAGAGAAAAAAATAATGCAGAAAAATGAACAGAGCCTCAGAGTAACATGGGAAGCAATTAAGTGCATCAACATACACGGAATGAAATTAACAGGAGAAAAGAGAGAAAAAGGAAGTTGAAAATAGAACATGTATGGTATCTAATGTAGGATCATGTGTGTTTTATTGCCACGAGTCTTTCATCATTTTAGATCTGATACCTTTCCATAAACCTTTGTCTCTTACTAGATGGGCATTTTTTAAGAATACAACCTGCTTCATTTTGTCAATAGAACGTGCCTCATTGCGTTTGTGTGATGTTGTCCCATGGTAAGATTCAACGTATGCATTCCCTGATAGAATAGTACATATGGACTGTCCCTTTCAGATCATCGCAGTGGCACACAGTATCTAACTGAGTCTCACTGGTAATGTTTATCCTGACCACCAAGTCTAGGGATTTTTCCAATTTCTCCATCTTAAAGTTATATTTTTCTTATGCAAAAATTAAGCAATCTGTGAAAGGACAATTTAAGATGATGCAAATATCCTACTCTTCATTGAAACTAGGTTTAGCATTAATTATTCTCACCTGAACCAATCTTTGCTATAATGGAGCATAGTTTTATTTTCTATTTTAAATGCTTTAATTACATTTTCAAAAATGAAAGTCAGTTAAGTTTAAATTATCTTGAATTAAATTTTTAATATTATACCTTATACTTGGAACTCGTATTTTTCCACTTAGTTTTGATAGGTAATATTTAACATTTTAGAATAAAAATAACCTTTTGAAAAGAAATGAAAGTAACCACATTTTTTGTTTATAAATTTTGTGTAATTTGCATCTTTAATTATGCCTTCATTATATTTTGTTGCTGAATACCCAGATCAATTCTAATAAAACACAGATTATGTAAAAATCTTGACTAATATCAGTAATTTTGTGTACATGTGGGAAATAAAAATAACATGAAATAAACACATAACTTGTGAATATTGTTATTTTATTTCTAATCATACCATTGTTGGCTTATCAATAGTATACACAGCTATGTATACTAATACTTAACTGCAGTCTTCTTTTTTAAAAATAATCTGAATGTATATTATTTTTTAAAAAATGTTAGATTCATGGGGCAGATATGCATGTTTGCTACATGAGTACATTGCATGATGCTGAGGTTTGAGCTTCTAATGATCCCATCACTCAAGTAGTGAACATAATATCCAATAGCTAGTTGTTCACCCCTTGACTCCCTCCCTCTCAAGTCTTCAATAAACCTTAGTTCACACGTTTGGGTATTTTTTTAATGAAGGTATATTTGTCAAAGTATGAGGATAAAATATATGTTATTTAGCAGAAAATGACCTTTACTTATAATATTTAAATATTTAGACATGACATATGTGGGCTTTCATATGCACATTTATTTTGGGCCCTGCAAAATTTAGGGGTAGGCCTGGTGGTGAGGCTGCCATCTCTCCAGAAAAACCCAAGTTGAGAGATAACCAGAATATTTTGGGTAGTGCAGATCACATTCACTGGGATTTTATTCAAAGCAAGAGATAGGGTGTTTCTTCCTAAAGTAAATTATTTAAGTTATCACTCATTCAAAGTTAATATGTAGAGAGAAGATATTAAGAATTATAAGACATAAAGAAAAGATATAAAGATCAGAGCAGATCAGCATGATCATTTGCTAGAATCAAACATCTCCATCTTGGTGTTCAATGCATTTCATAAGAACTAACAAGGCAAGTTACCTCTCAGCACAAATGGATAAATATTTCTCAGTTAATTCTTAGTGCTTACATGTTGTCATTAATTTTAGCCCTGAAGTTTTGAGAATGCAAAAAATAACTTCCTGAACAGCCCAGCACTTTCCTATTTTAAGAATGAAAAGCAAAAGTATAGCAAACATTTCTGCATAACAGAAATCAGCAAAACATGTTAACTGTGTGTGATACTGCCTGGAAAACCCAAAAGTCCTGCAAAATGCATGCCTTTTAAATATGTTTCACCTCCCTGGCAATTCGGAGAGGACATCTGGAGAATTCTTGTGCCCAGGTACACATAGGAGGCCAGAGATTTGTCTCTTTAATCACTTTGTGGTAGTAGCTTTCCTCCTGTTCTTCCTTGATAACAGTAATCACAGCCAAAATATTTTACTTGGAGTTTCCTCAGCATCAAGTGTGTCATTTTCTGGCTCCAACTGAATCTTTAAAAATAATCACCCCATTTTTTCCCCTCAAGCTACAATCATTTTATTTTCTCTTGTACCTTTATAGAAGAGAGAGAAAAAAAAAAGCAAATCACTCTTCCCAGAGGCAGAGGAAAAATAATTCCTTCAAGCCATTTTCTACATGCCTTCTTTCTCCAAGCTCACTTCCCTGGTAGTATAGGTTATTTTCTGTGTGGATAGTCCAGTCTGGTGTCTGACCTAAAGAGTAAAATTAGGTTCATGTTATTTCAACTGTGGAAAGTCCTAAATGTACTAAGATTTAATAAGGATGAGAAAACGAAAAATACATATTATGCATTTTTTCATGCAAAAAGGCAGCAAAAGTGCACTATTTGTTATTGCTACCACTTTAGCTCCATTTGTTCTGCCTCCACTTTCACATTACTATCACTGCTGGGAAGCTTCTAAGAATCCCACTAAAGTATTAAAACAAATACCAAAAAACAAGAAAAAACAAATAAACAAATGAACCCTGCTTTGCTCTTGCCTACTACCTCCTGCTACTCTCTCTATACCTTGTGTGAGGAAGGTCTTTCCTATGTTTTTCCTATGTCAACATGTAATGCTAAAAAATAAATAGGCAGAAATAGGAGCAAAGTTGTTAGTTTATTGTTTTTAGTTTTATACCTAAATCTGCAGTATTTTTTTCCTAAGCTTCACTAAGCCCTTAAAAGTAAATCAAATTTAATGCATCCATATGCAATAGATTTATTACTCTTGGTTACTCTAATCTTCCTCGGTTAAAAATAACTCGGACAGCTCATTAATTAAAAAAATATTTCCTTTTCATTGATTTGAAGAATCTCAGTAATACTCATTCTTTTAAGTTTGTGTTACTCTGACTTCAAGGGCCTACTACTTCTCAAAACAGGGGGGCTTGATGTCCAGGTACATACACCAAAACAGGCAGAATTATTTCCTAAGATGTAGTCATGTGTTTTCCCATCATTTAACATTGTAGTACTTAGCATATCTTTTGGCCTCTTGAAGAGAATTCTCCTACTTCCTTTTCTCCTGATACTGAAAGATTTTCATTAAGAACACAGATTATTGGTATTAGTATTAGTCTAATTAGTAAAATGAACTACACTGAGAATAGAGAAATGGTCCTCATATAATATCTCTGTGGTAAATTTTTTTGATATGCTAAAGGTGTTCTTTACAGATATTTCTGTGAGAAAACACTCAGAAGAATTCTTTTGTCTTAGCTTTTCATCTACATTTGCACAATGTTTGCTTCTACATAATAGGAGTCATGACCATGCTGACCTTTACTTCGCTAGTCCTGGTAAACAAAGAGTATAGCTTTATTCAAATAAACCATCACTGATATGGATTGGCCCTGAGGCCTCACCCAAATCTCATGTTCAGTTGAAATTCCTATGTGTTGGGGAAGGGGAATGGATCATGGGGGCAGATTTCCCTCTTGCTGTTCTCATGATAGTGAGTTTTCATGAGATCTGATGGTTTAAAGATTTTGGCACTTCTCTCTCTCTCTCTCTCTCTCTTTCTCTCTCTCTCTGTCTGTCTCTCTCTCTCCCGCTCCACCATTGTAAAGATGTGCATGCTTCCCCTTTGCCTTCTGCCACGATTGATAGTTTCCTGAGGCCTCTCAGTCATGCCTCCTGTTAAGCCTGCAGAACTGTGACTCAATTAAACCTCTTTTCTTCATAAATTACCCAGTCTCCACTAGCTCTTTATAGCAGAGTAAAAATGAACTGGTATAGAAAATTGGTACCAGGAGAGTAAGGCACTGCTGTGAAGATATGTGAAAATGTGGAAATGACTTTGCATCTGGTTAACCAGCAGAGGGTGGAATAGTCTGGAGGGCTCAGAAAAAGGAAGATGTGGGAAAGTTTGGACCTTCCTAGAGACTTGTTGAATGGTTGTGACCAAAATGTGGATAGTGATATGGACAGTGAAGTCCAGGATGAGGGGATCTCAGATGGAGATAAGAAACTTGATGGGAACTGAAGTAAATGTCACCCTTGCTATGCTTTAGCAAACAGACAGGCAGTATTGTCCCCCTGTGGAACTTTGAATTTGAGAGAGATGATTTAGGGTATCTGGCAGAAGAAATTTCTAAGGAGCAAAGTGTTCAAGATGTGGTACAGTCATTTGCATTCAAGAAGAGATGATAAGAAATTGAAACTTATGTTTGAAAGGGAAGCAGAGCATAAAAGCTTGAAAAATGTGCAGCCTAACCATGTGGTAGAAAAGAAAAACCCATTTCCTGGGAAGAAATTCAAGCAGGCTTCAGAAATGTGCATAAGTAAAGAGAAGCCTAATGTTAATAGCCCAGACAATGGAGAAAATGTTTCCAGGGTACTTCAGAAAACTTCGTGGCAGCCCCTTCCATCACAGACCCAGAGGCCTAGGAGGGAAAAATGGTTTAGTCTGCCAGACCCAGGATCCAGTTGCTCAGTGCAGCCTTGGTACATGGTGCCTTGCATCCCAGCTACTCCAGCTCTGGCCATGGTTCAAAGGGGCCAAGGTGCAGCTCAGGCCATTGTTTCAGAGGGTGCAAGCCCCAAACCTTGGTGGCTTGCCCATGGTGTTGGGCCTGTGGGTGCACAGAAGACAAGAGCTGAGGTTTGGGAATCTTTGCCTAGATTTCAGAAGATCTATAGAAATGTCGGGATGTCCAGGAAGAAGTCTGCTGTAGGGGTGGAGCTCTCATGGAGAATCTCTAGCATGGCAGTGCAGAGGGGAAATGTGGGATTGGAACCCCCACACAGAGTCCCCACTGTGGCACTGCCAGTGCAGAGGGGAAATGTGGGATTGGAATCACCACACAGAGTCCCCACTGTGGCACTGCCTAGTGAAGCTGTGAGAAGAGGGCCATCATTCTGCAGAACCCAGAATGCCGAATCCACCAGCAACTTCCACTTTGTCCCTGGAAAAGCTGCAGGCACTCAACACCAGCCCATGATGTTTTATTATGCATTTTTTCATGCAAAAAGGCAGCAAAAGTGCACTATTTGTTATTGCTACCACTTTAGCTCCATTTGTTCCACCTCCACTTTCACATTACTATCACTGCTGGGAAGCTTCTAAGAATCCCACTGAAGTATTAAAACAAATACCAAAAAAACCCCTGCTAAATTATTTGTGCTTTTACTGTAAGAAAATAGGCATTTTTTCAACAGAGTTTAATGGTAGCACCTAAGTCACATATCCGAGGCCAAATAATTCAAGGAATTAAGGCAATTTTCAGAATAACCCATGAACTTTTGCCTCAATTACCTGTATTATCCAATATGATCACTTGAATTATCTGCAGTGGTACCTTTATCTCTTTGTTTCAACCAAGTGGTCTGACCTGAATATACTGGGTAAAAGTTAATAAGCAAAAACTATTTAAAAAATTACTAAAAGATAAATATCCAAATCATAGTATATTTTTAGTTGACCTTTGCCAGTTCTGTTGGGGACTACTGCAGTGTAAGGTCCTACAAATATATACAAGAGAATGACAGTGAATGAAGACAAAGTTGGGCTTGAGTCTTATCCAGTCTCAAAATACATATCTTTAAAAATCTTTTCATATTTGAAAAAGGAAGCGTGAACAAGTGTATTCCTAGTTCTTAACAAAATGAGTTTGCTCAAGTGTATACTTTCATAAGAAACAGATTGGAGTTTCCATTTTCAACAAAATAAAATTGCATTTATTTTGGAAAGATTATAAGTTTTATATCTCCAAAGGCAAAAACATACACTTAAGTGTGAAAGAGGAGTAAAAGTATATTGGAACATTGATATAAAATAAGTAATTTATCTCATTTTACACATTTATCTTTTCTTCATTTGTGGCTGTACCACAAGAAGTTGGAGGGAATCTATCTAACACATTCTGTAGTTGTGAACTTTTATGCCTTCAAAAGAAGAAAAGTAATTCATTAGAGAAACATAACACTCTGAAATAAATATGTGGAATAAACTTTTACATATCTGAAACATAACTTTTCTCTAAAGTATTTTGCTTTCTTTTTTTAGAATTTACACACTTTAATTATAGTGAATGTGAAGAAATCATTTGCCAAATTACAGCTCCATATTTTTAATGAAAAAGAGCCTTAAGCAAAAGCTATCACTTGCAACTCAAAACTGAAGAAATATTTTAATCATACATGAACTAAAAGAGAGCATCATTATCACTTTCTGGCTATGGCTATTTTTAATGCTATAAAAAGCTTATTATTCAGTATACAATATATTTTCTTCAACACATCTACTCTAAACATCAAAACTTTATTCTATTTGCCAGAAGAAATATAAATGACATTCTCCAAAGAGGGAGTTTAACCAAATATTATTTTCTTGTATACCGTTTTCCTAAGGCTCAAGTTACCCCAAGTTAGTATAGACACAGCTATGGATAAATAACCTGAGATTGTTCTCATACAGTGTGACTACTGATTCAGCTAGGAGTCTGTCACCCTTGTGTATTGAATGAGATTGTTGCCTTTGAAAGTTGATAAGAACACTTCTTCACCGTTATGTAATCTAGACACTACCTTCATAGCTAATTGCATTTTTGTCAATAAACCACATTTAATTTGGTTCATAGTTTTTCTCTTATTATCAAAATTATTCATAGATGTCAATGATAGATGAAACCAGAGCCTGGGTGACAAAGTGAAACTCTGCCTCAAAAAAAAAAAAAAAAAATCTTCACCAAAATTCCTGACTGTACCTGTTACTCTAGTTATAAAAATTTGTTTTCAGCATCTTCAAAATGCATTTATTTTAATCGTCTTTCTCTATGATATATAACATATACTCAAACAAGTATCTGCTTTAATGAATAATTGTAGAGTTCATGCTCATATTACCATTAAGCATTTCGACAAATACAACAGGGCCAGAAACTCAGGAGTCAATCATGAGTCCTGCTCCAAACACAAACCTATATATCTCTTTTCCAGGAATATTTATTATTACAATTTTATGATAATCAATTCGTTCCTTTTCCTTGTAGTTTTGTTATCTGTCTAGGCATCTCTGAACAATGTACCTTGCTTTGGTCTTTTTTAGAACTTTATATAAAACAGCATCAAAGGGTATAAAACATCTGTGTCTTGCTGTTTTTATTCAAAATTCATCTATATTTTTGTGTATAGCTGCAGTTTGTTATTTTCAATACTGTGTAGAACTTTATTTTAGACTACATTGTTATTGCTTTACCAACGAGTATTGAGAAAAGTTTGAATTACTTAATGTGGAGCTATTTTTAATTGTCCTGTGCCCAGGTACTTCATTTTCTAGGGTATATTCCTAATAATGGAACTGTTAGGTCGTGAAATATAAATATTCGACTGTTTAGAATGTGTAATCTATTTGCTTTTCTTTTTGTGGCTACAATAAAAGTAATAACATCCATCATAAGTTAAAAGTCTATTGATAGCTCAATCTTTCTCCTGATAATTACATGGGCTAAAATACTGCTATTTATGTTATTGTTATTGGATATTTTAATCTATCTTGAGCTTTTAACACTAAAATGCACTAATTTTGTTTGTACAGTCATGATTTGTTTAGATTTATCTGTATGTTCACCACTTTTTTCTTTCTTCTCAGACCTTCTATCCAGAAGCATTAGCTTTCTGCCAGAGGTCTACTGGTTACATGATTTTTGCATGAATGTGAATTCATGTAATTCTTATTATTGAAGATATTTTTGCTTGATTTCATATTCTAGGACTCCAGTCCTCTGTCCTCTTTTGCCGCACATTGAAGATGACATTCCACTAACTGTTAGCTTACAAGTGCTGCTGTTAAAGAGTCAGTTGTCAATTTACCTTGCATAATTTTGTGAATAATCTCTTCATTCTTTGGTTAATTTTAACAATGCCTTTCCTGTTTTGATGTTTTAAAATTTAACTATGGTGTGTCTAGATGCAATATTTTTAAAAATTATTCTAAAAAGAATTTGTTAGGCCTCCTGAATCGGTATTTTTATTAGTACAGGAAAAATTTAGCCATTATCTCTTGAAATATTAACTTTGCCTCATCGTCTCCCTGCTTCCTTCTTTACATTCTGATTAAATGTACTGTAGACTTCACTATATCTACCATGTGAAATTTCCAGATTTAAACAAATCTAGTGATATATCACTGTGCTCCCCTTTAAATAGTTTTATCTAAACCTGCTTCTAGTTTACTTTGCCTCTTCTACCGTGTCTGATCTGATGACAATCCTTTCCATTAAGTTTTTGATTTTGGTTTTTCTATATTCAATGTCTAAATGTTCATTTTGGCTTTTAAAAATATTAGGCTATGTTTAATAATTTTGTGTCTCTGAGATATTTTCAACCTTATTTATAATTCCTTAACCATTGTAAATGTAGTTGTTTTATAATCTGTCTCTGATAATTGCAGATATCTGAAGTTTGTCTGAGTCCATTTCTGCCTTCTGTTATTTTTGCTCGTTTGGGCTTTTTTGGTCTGACTTCTTTTTATATTTGGCTAATTCTGATGGGTACTTCTTACTGTTGTTAAAAATGTTTTTAACAGATTTTTGGAGGCCTAGAATAAAGGTATCTTTTGTTATGAAGAATTTGTGTTTGCTTTTGCCAGTCCTATAGGCACTACCAAGTCAAAACCATCAAAAACCAAGATTGTGACTTAAGGTTTCATGTACAATGCAGGTCACGTAAACCCAGGCTGTAAACTTATGCAAAACTCATGACTGATTCTGTTATCGGTGTTTTTCCTTTGCTTACTTTTCTTGCTCTTTCATTGACAAGACAACTTTCTAAGTGGTGTCCTAGGAAGTATAGTATTTTGGATCACAGTCTACAGTGGGGAAAATTTTTATGAGACATACCACTTGAGGTGAGCTTTGGGTCTTTACTTATCCTTCTTGTCTTCAGAAGCTTAAATTCCAAAGCCCAAGTTTGCCTAATTAGTAAATGCCACTATGGGAAAAGTTTCTTGGCTGCTCTGAGAGATTATTTACCTCTCTGAATTGAAACTTTCCTTTAGATAGATTCCTCTTATTTGTTAGTCTACGTATAGCTCATTTAAAGACAGCATTTAAAAAATATTTTATCGAACATTTGTAGTTGTTTTCAACAGATGATGTTATGGATTGAATCATGTGCCCTCAAATATTATATTTAAAGTCCTGACCCTCAGTACCACAAAATGTGATCTTATTTGGAATTCCTTCTCTTTTTGGTATTAAGGAAGATAGAAATATTAGACAACTTAATAGAAAAACAAACAAAAGACTTGAACAGATGATTCTCAAAAGAGAAAATCTAAATGGTCAAGAAATACATAAAAATGCATTCAACTTCATTAGTTATCAAAGAATAGAAGATTAAATCCAAAATTTAATACTGCCACATACTATTAGAATGGCTAAAATGAAATGCATTGCAAATATCGAATGTTAATGAGAATGTGTAACAAATGCGACTCTTATGCTCTGATAGACACATAACTCAGTACAGTCACTTTGAAAAACTGTTTCACACTGTCTACTGAAGCTGCACACACGCAAAGCTTTGATCTAGAAATTCTATTCTAGGTATATACCCTAAAGAAGTGTATACACACGTTTTCCAAAAGACGTGCTAGAATGTCAAATTAACAGCTGATGGGTATGGGTTTCTTTTAAAGGGGAAACAGAAATATTCTAAAATTAGATTCGGATGATGGTTGCAGAATCCCACGTTATACACTTTAAATGAGTAAATTGTATGGCATGTGAATTATATCCCAATAAATCTGAAAGAGAGAGGAAGGAAGGAAGGAAGGAAGGGAAGGAAGGAAAGGGGTAATGGTCAAGAAACAGAAAGTGGAGTTCCAAACTTAGCATAGCTATCAGTGAAACAGTATGCCTTGAAAATGTCTCTTAATCATCTTAGCTGCGATGGACCTAAGTTTTTTCATGTGGCAAATGAGGGTTTTAGACTGTTATACCATTAGTCATTTTTGGTGAATAATCCTTTCTCTAATTAAAAGAAAAGCACTCTTCACTTAATTGTCATCATAAATCTTAATACATTTTTGATTTCTGAAATTTTTGTATCATTAATGGCCTCTTAACTAACTTATTAAATTTCTTATGATTTTCTGAAATTAGATAACACCTGCCAAGGAAACCAAAGCAAAATGGCTCAGAGCTCACTATATTAAGAGTTCCTTAGCTAATGAAATTCTTAGATTCTGGTATCATAGGTTCTGTCATGAAAGGTATTTGCATAAAATATTGAAGCTACCGTACTCAAACAAATTTTTGTAAGAGTTATAATTCTTTCAACAATAAAAATACATAAGTTTGATATTTATATGAAGATATAAATTTATATCGACAATAAAAATACATCAGTTCAATATTTATATTAAGATACACTGGCATAAATATATTTTGGCAACATTTATACAGTTAAGACTGAAAAAGAAAGTACCAGTTATGAATGAACAAGGAAATATCCTGGTGTCTCTAGGCTTCTGCTGGGACAGATGCTTCTATTGCCTCTGGTTAGTGTGTGAAATAAAGCACATCATTCAAAAACCGTACTATAATAATTCCCTTTCTTTGGATTGATTGAAGCAAAACCAGCTATATTTTTCTACTGTGTTATACTTTCCCTCAGATAATTAAATGTGGCTGTCTTGCAGTAAACCAACACATCTGACAAACTTCTGAGGTCTCCAAGGACAGGTAACATTACATAAAATAAAATGTGTACAAGGAATTTAATTATATACTTAAATAATTATATGCGTTTATTGCTTGTCATTTGATATATTGTCTGTAATTTCACATAAATATCTAGAGAATTATGATATTTGTATAGAATAGGCTAGATGTAGGCAATTGGTTTATTATAGGTGCCCAATTTGGCCCCTAGATGGAATTTTGCATTTAATACACACTCCATTGTGTTTTGAGATTCCCCATTATTCTACCTGGACAGAGCTAATGAGATTATGCAAAAAGAAACATTAACTTTTCAAGTTACAATATTTATTTTCATTATATCATTTATAACTTTTGAAATTAGTATCAAGAAAGGACTGACTTCAGGGCAATATTTAAAATTATTTGAAAGTATATTTGATTAGAACTTCATTTTGTCTAAAGCTTTGCCATATTTAAGTTATTTCTATTATTTTACAGATATAGGTTTATAATATACAATACAAAAACAGAATTGTGCACTGTAAAGAAAATTCAACTAGGATTCAGATGACTTAATTTATTTTAGGCAACTAATTTAAATTTCTTTTTTTTTCTTACTTGGAAATGAAGTAAACTATACAAATCTCAAACTGCAAATGGCATAGATATACAGTTTGATGAATTTTCACAAACTGAACATAATCACGTACTCAACACACAGAATTTAAGAATGGGCCTTAACCAGATCCTAGAAGGTCTGCTTGTATCTCCCTAGCGCTCCTTAAAGGGGGCTGCTATTAATCAGATTTCCAGCATAACCAATACCTTCAACCTGTGTTGGGTTCCCATTAAATTGGAGTAAAAGAGTATAACCTTTTTTATGTCTGGGTTTTATTGCTGTAATTTAGGTTTAAGACATTATTTCATATTATTGTTTTGCTATTAGGTTGTGTAATATTTAAATCTTAATATTAAAATAAAAGAAAAATTATATTTGATGTTCTTTATAGTTCCTTCAGTTTCTACCAGGCTCTCATCTATGATTTATCTTTGCTCCCCAAAGAAGTAGGCAGGTACATTTCTACTAGGTAAATACCAGTAGTGGCAATTAAATATCTCTAAATAATGATAGCATGACCCCTTCAGGAAATAGTTCAAACTCCAGATACTGAACACATTCAATTCCATTCAAGTTTAATTCAGTTTAAGTAAAATACTTTTGGTTGGTCATTTATTTGGGGCATTTTATATGTTGCACAACGTCACTTGTTGACACACCAGCATTCAAGAAAAATTGTATTATTTTATTTCAACTAGGCTAGATTTAGCTTGAATTTTATTTGGTTAGACTGTAAACAGTCTCAATCATCCCAGTCTACTTTCTTTGGTGCAAAAGTAACATTGTTCTTAAACAGAAGGAAAATTTTAGGAGGCTTTTAGAACTTAGTACTTACTGCTACTAAGCTCAGTAGTTACATTCCCATGATTGAATATACAAGCTAAAAACATGCCACACACCCTAGCCACAACTTCCACCACAAATTCCACTTCACGTATGTCACAGATCCTGCCATTTCCTAGGGAGGCCACTAATATCCATCATCTATATTTTCTCTTGCTCCTTCATCTCAAAGCATATATCTCTTTCCTTCACTCTTTCCCTGCTACTCAACTTCTTCTAATTTCAAGGTCCTCCCCACCGAGACCAAAAAATGCATTGTCTTTAGACAACTAATGTTTTGAAGATGGGCTACAAAATCACAGAAACAAGTAATAAAGGACTAGCTTTCTTGACTTAGAAGAGGAAACATATAGAGAATTAAACACAGATAGCTCTCAATCTTTTAAGCAAATTAACATCTCAATAAGTGCATCTACCATATAACTAAGACTCTGGTACTGAATTCACAACAGAGCTGAGGGAAATTATTTTTTATTGATTTACTTAAGGTAATTTTTACGGATTCACTTCTGTCCCTGGAGCAGAGTTTGAGAAAATCTCTGCATTCACTCAGAACCATGGTTCTACCACTCTGCTTGAGCAATTCACCTAATCACTTAATGTTTTTAAAACATTTTTTGAAAATGGTCAATGATTACAGTCCCTTTCTTATAGTTTTGTTGTTGTATACAATAAATGTAAATAATGCATGGACCAAAATTATCTAACATATCTCTCTACCTATCTTTAAATAAATAAAATGACATTTAAACACCTACTGATGAGAGGAAGTTTTCTCTGGGTCTCTTGCTTTCTTATATATCTTGACAAGTATGCAAAAGCACAAGACTGATTTGTCTTTTGCCCAAGCCACTTAGTATTGTTTATGCAGCTGGCAATTTTGAGATCTGAAGAAATGCATTGCAGGAATGCATTACATAATTCTGAGTTAAACCAAATTTTTCTCTATAAAAATAATAGGTTTGTTTACTACTTAGTATGAAGTGGTGGATTCCCTAAGTTCTTCTCTTATGGCACATCCCACAGCACATGGAAGCTCTACCTGGCCTCCTGTGTCTCCGTGTGAGACGTGAGACGCAGAGACCCAGCTGAACAGTACCGATACTCTTGCTACTGCTTTTATTGAGAGTAATAGAATCCTTTATTTCTAACCAGGAGTCTCATGTCTTCTGTGAGCATCTGTGGAACTGTGACAGGCAAATTTATGAACTTGTATTGATATTTTGGCTGGCAATCTAGCTCCATTCCACACTGTCAAACTTATTAAGTAGGGTAAAGTCCATGTCTGGCTTATAACAGAATACCTGAAACCAGGTAATTCATAAACAAACAAAATGTATTTCTTATAGTTCCATAAGCTGAGAAGTCCAAGGTCTAGGGGCCAAGTCTGGTGAGAGCCTTCTTGCTGGTGTAGACTCTTCCTAGAGTCCTAAGGTGGCACAAGTTATCACAGGGAAAGGGAGCCTAGCATTCTAATATGCTAGATCAGGTTTCTCTTCCCCTTCTGGTAAAGCCACTAGACCCGCTCCCATGACAGCATGTTAACCTCTTAACCCAGTAATCCATTAATCAACAAATGAATAAATCCATCCATGAAGGGAGAGCCATCATGATTCAATCATCTTTTAAAGGCCCCACTTCTAAATACTGCCACATTGAAGATTGAGTTTCAATAAGAGTTTTGAAGAGACATTCCAACTTTAGGCTATACTATAGTTCTCCTGAAAAGAGAACTTAAGAGATGCTGAAAGTTGAAGAAAGGAAGCGACCATAACTAAGAAATAATATACATTCACTTGATTTTAAAAAGATATATTTAACCTATTTTACTGGCAAAAAAGCTGATTCACTTTGTATTATCATGCTCCTTTTCAATTTTATAGGAAAAAAGAAATGCATTTATTTATAGCTGACAGCAAAATAAATACTTATTTAAATTAGTAGAAGCTTTTCTTGCATGCATTGCTTTATAAAAAGCGACGAGTTTATTTTTGCTTTGAAATGTCTCTAAGGTATGGGAGGATGACACATTATGTGGGAATTTGCATGAGTGATTCTCTTAAACTTTCTAGTATCTTCTTGCCTATTGTTATGCACTTGCTTTAATCAGTTCAATTTAACAAGACAAGATACAGTCTTTCCAACTAAGAAATTAGATTGAACACAACCCAACTGACCTTCAGTGAAAAATTCAAGAAAGAAAAATAAGCTCATCTTTTCTTAAATTGTTTGCCATAAAGTGTAAACAATGGTAAATAAAACCAAACTTAGCCTTCAGCAAATAAATTAATCCTTCTGAATCTTGTGGGTTTTGTTTTTGTTTTACATTATAAATGGTGTTGGGTAGTATATCAGAATATTAGGGCTACTATACAGTGTATCAAAGGCTAGGTGAGTTAAACAACAGAAATGTATTTCCTCACAGTTCTGGAGACTGGAAGTCTGAGGTCAGGGTGTCCACAAGGTTGGTTTCTTCTGAGGCCTCTCTCCACGGCTTCCAGGTAGCTGGCTTCTTCCTGTGCCTTCACATGGTCTTCCCTCTGTACCTGTCTGTGTCATAATATCTTCTTAGAAAGGCATCAGTTGTATTGATTTAACTTCCAACTGAATGACTTCATTTTAACTTAATTATTTCTTGAAAGACCCTGTCTCCAAATACAGGCACATTCTGAAGTGCTAGTGGTTAATGCTTCATTACGTGAATTTTTGGAGGAAATAATTCAGATCAGAACAGGCAGATTATCATAAAGTGTATAAAACACCTGGTCAAAAAAAGTGCAAATGCAATAATCATCATCATTGTCATTATTATCCAATCCTTGCGGAAAGCACTAATGTAAAAATAATTACTTAGGATGAATCTTTTTATCTTGGTTAAAGACAGAATAAGAGGCTATGGTCTGAATGTCTGTGTCCCCACATCCCCAGATTCATATATTGAAACCTAACCTCCAAGGTGATGGTTAAGAAAAGGCATTTGGGAGGTTGATTAGGTCATGAGGGCTCTGCCTTCATGGATGGGATTAGAGTCTTTTTAAAACATGCTTGAGGGAGCATGTTTGCCTCTTCCACCATGTGGGAACACAGCAAGAAGGCACGTCTTTGAAGAAGAGAGAGAGTCTTTACCAGACACCGAATCTGTGGTTGCCTTGATCTTGGATGACCCCAGTTCCCAGAACTGTGAGCAATAAATCTCTGCTGTTTACGAACTGCCTAGTCTAAGATATTTCGTTATAGCAGCCTAATCAGTCTAAGACAGCATGCACTATTCATATCAGATAAAAAATGACAGAAATGTATTAATAAAATGTGTTATATACCTATTGACTAGTAATTTGTATTCAAGCGGTATGTTTGGATTGCAAGAGTCATCAAATATAATGATGATCAAATATAATCATCAAATATAAATGCCTGTTGAGCTTAAATCCCACGTGTTCACATGTGCATAATGCTTTGCAAGTGCAAACACATCTTGAAGCATTTACTGTTAAAAAGAACTTCAAATAAAAACAATTGTACTTACAACTGTTTTGTATAGCACTTCAAGTGCTATATAATTATAATCCATACTTATCCCTATGAACATCTTTTATCTCTATTTCTAAATAGTATGCTTTCTTATGTCTCTACTTGTGATACATATTGGTAATAAAACTGATTTGGATTCTAAACTAGCATTAATTCTACTCTTCGTGATGTAAGACTCAATATATCTCTTATTTCTTCCAAAAAGTCATATAGCACATGTTTTCTATAAAATAAAAGTAAATAAATATATATATTTACTATATTCTATATATTTCATGTTTATCATAAAATACATGTTTTACTGATTATTATAGATTTATAAATTAATAAACATTATATATATACCTTCAAAATTTATCCATGCATTCATTCACTGTTTGAATGACTATGTTTTGCAATCTGCTATTTTAGCATCGTTTAAAATCTTATTTTGATTATTTTTTATTTCATGTGTTTGTTTGTTCATAAGCTTATGTTAGTTACAGGATCCATAAGGAAAGGGATGATTTCTAATGCATGTTTATTTTCCTGGAATAGTGATACTCCTATCCTCATACAAGTCTCATTGTGAACTGAATGCTTGTGTTCCCCTAAAATGCATACATTGAAACTACAACACCCAATGTGATAGTATTTGGAGTTTGGGCCTTTGATTATGGTTGGATGGGGTTATGAAGGTGGGTCCATCATAATGAAATTAGTACTCATGTAAGAAGAGACACCAGAAAGATTGTGTGCACTATCTCTCTCTCTCTTTCCACACATAAACACAAACCACATACACACAAACCACCAGCATATATGTAAAGAGGAAGACATGGGAGCATACAGTGAGTTGTGTGCCAAAATAAGATGCCTTAGAATAAAACCTGCCTTGCCAGCAGCTTTATTTTCTACTTTCTAGCCTCCAGAATTGTGAGAAATAAATTTCTATTGCTTAAGTCACCCCATCTGTAGTATTTTGCTATGGCAGCCTATGCTGAAGAAAACATGTCTATTTTGATTATTTTTTGTTTTGTGTGTTTGTTTTGGTTTAGAGTCTCCATAACAGGAAGAATCATTTCTAATACTTCTTTATCATCCTGGAATAGTGGTGTTCTTATCTTTACATAATTGAATCAAATCTTGGAGTGCTGACTACCAGAAGTCAAATTAGCAGCACCAGAATTGTTTGAGATCTCATTTAGTGAAGAATGATTTGCATGATCAGTATGTCCTATGAGCAATTTTATCCAAGAGATAAACAGTTTTGAGCAAGGGATCAATTAGTATAATGGTTTTTAGATATTGAGCCTCATAGACTAGATTTGCCATATCCAATTGCACATTTATTCAAGTTGTCTCATCATTCATTTGGTAAACAAGTCATTACCAAACAAATGACTTGTTTGGTAATTTTTAAGAGAAATGTCATGGTTAGGGTGAAAGACTTCATTTCACTGATCTTGTCACTGACTCTGTGGAATGGCTTGAATACTAAATACCATGTGCACCTGAGGGATTCAGCCTCCTGGCAAATGACCCCATTGAAAACCAAAGGCTTCTTTCTGTAGACTACATCCATACTGGGCTAAGCATATTTGTGACCCCATCTGGAGTGGCTTTTTAAATAGCCTGCTTTTGAATATATTCTACTAGCCACTTGGATATTATCCAAATGTTGCTTTCCTTTCCGCTTGGGGGTCTGTTTTACATTTTTATCTTTTATTTTATTTTCTTCTATTTCTTTTATTGATACATAATATTTCACATATGTGTGGGGTATCTGTATTTTTCATGCATAGAATATATAAAGATCAAGTCAGGGTATTTAGCGTATCCATCAACTTGAGTATTTATCATTTCTATATGTTAATAACATTTCAAATCCTCTCATCTAGCTGCTTTGAAATATGCAATTTATTATTGCTACCTATAGTCACTGTAGTCTGCTATTGAACACTATTATTTATTTCCTCTATCTACCTATAGGTTTGTACCTATACATCAACATTTTTAATTTCTCCCTCCCACCCACACACCCTTTCAAATCTATGGCTATTTATCATGCTATCATTGTTTGTTTTCAATGATCATTATTTGAATTTTCCCTGAGTTTTAGTTAGTTTGTCTTGATTTCCCTTGTAGCATATTTAGACCCACTTAAATCTATTAAATACTTTTAATCTCCATTTCCCCATTCAGCTCCATGTTTTTGTATAGAGAAGATTCTCTTTAAAAAAAATAGCTTCCAGACCCTCTTGGGCTTGTGGTATAGAACATGGTGTCATTGTTTCTTGCCTAAAATAAACAAATAAACAACAATAAAACTTAGGTATGAAACCTGGATTTCATGGACATTACTTTCTTCTCTGTAACTAACCAATCCAGTGTCGCAATGGGACCAGGAAGAGAGGGTAATACTGAAGCCTGTGGCAAGCCATATGCCTCTAAATTTGATCTCAACATACTTTCCTCTTGTGAGGCTTAATGATGTGCGGACTTTAGGAAAGTAAATCCAGTGCTGTATACCTAGACTAGGAATCCATAATTTAATATAACACCTGGTGAACCCTGCCCGCTTGTACAGAAGTAGCAAATATTGTGCATGCACTTGTATAATAAAAAGTCAAGCTGAAACAGTGCACACTTGGGCACCCAGCTGCTAAACACCTGCAATTCTGTTACTTTGCTTAGGCCGGAAATTACATTTGAATGTACAAAGTCCAGAAACTTTGTAGTTCAAGGTAAAATTGGAGTATTTTTGCACCCAGATCAAGCACAAAGCCATTTTGCTTGGATCATGAACCAGGCCAATGGACTGACTGAGAGACATTGTTTGTTGAAAGTCTGGTGTGTGTAGATCTACTCCTGAACAGTAAGTTTTTTGAGGATTTTTTAAATGTCTATTTTGATCACCACAGCATCCTCAATACCTACCTGGTACATATAAACACACAGTGTGCTTTTACTGAATAAATATAATTAAAAGCACATTTTGAGTACTGCAGTGGTTTCTAATGCTCATTGATATCTGTTTGTTCACTACTTCTGGCAACAGAGAAAGATTTAACTAACCATGTCCTTTCTCAATTAGACAAGACTATGTTATGTTACTAGATATAGGCTGTGAAATTTGAGCAAAAGCAATGAGCATCATTTATGGACCTAAACATTGAAAATGTGGGTACTGTACTCTCAATATTCTCTTTTTCCCGGCTGTAGTCATACTAGAACTGTGTTTTGGGAGAGCACTGTCATAAAATGAGGAACTTTGTGTCTCTGAATCATCCAGATAGGAGACTTCCTCTTCCGAGTTGGTCTATCCACATATGATTTGATGCAAGCTTTTGTTTGTTTAGTCATTGAGATTTGGACTTTATTTTGTTAGCATCCTATCATGCAAAGATATAGAACACTGATTTTGTGCCTGCTAATTTTATCTCTAACAGAAAATGATAAATCTACATTATAAGACTTTTAATTCTTCATTTTTTTGTTTATTATTGGTATATATGCAATAGCTTTATGAAATCCAGGAGAAAGCCAGCTTTTATTTAATTTGTGAACTGATTCAATTCATTCCCTATAAAGTCTTAACTGTATACTCAAATTTTTCCTTTGCTTGTAAAATTACTATTGATTATGTGGTGAACAAATCTTTCTAAAAGGCTGTGAGACTTAATCTTGTGAAAACAGAATTTCAGTTGAAGAAGAAATTCATGATAAATATAACAAAGACCATAGATGAGAATAAATACATGTAAATAATAAGTAATAATTACTTGGTCCAGGAAAATGACTTAGCCCAATTAAATACACCTCACTGAAAGTGTTTTTTTACTTCCGTAATGGGAAGCACTTCTGGATTTTCAACTAGGAAATAATTCACACTTTACTAAGGCTTCGCATTGCTGTCCTTTTTGCACAGCATGCATTTTCATTGCCTTCTGAAGTATAGTAGTAAAGTCGTGCTGTCTCTAATGCATGTAATAATAGAAAAATGCTGATGTAAAATAAAAGGATAATTTTGGTGAGCGAGAGTTCAATTATATAAAATTGTTTTTAGATTTGACCTAGAGTGTTGGCTCTAAAAATAAAATAAAACATCTCCACTCCTCCTGTGAAAATAAGAGAGGTGAAATGGCTAGTAAAACTAGGCAAGAACACAGTACATATGATGGATGTGGTTTGTTTTGTTTTGTTTTTAGTGGCCAGGACCTTGGACGCATGAAACAGAAAGGAAATGAGAAATAAACATCTATAAATATGTTTCATAGAATTTAGACATGAAATAAAGGGATCTAACTATTTCCTTACCAAATAGTCAAAAGCAATTTACAAGTGATGGGAAGCTTTCAGCATACAGTTAAAACCTTACAGGAAATTTGTTAAATCAATTTCACAAAACAAATGAAATATAGTCAGCATTTTACATAGACTATTTTAATTCTTACAGTAATCTTGTGACTTAGATATTCTTTCTGCTTTGCAGTTGAGAAAATTGGCTAAGTTTTCTAAGCTTACTCAGGTAATAAAGATGGAACTTGAATTTAAAACTTTGTATATCTGATTGCAAGGCTCATAATATTTCCACTCTAACTCATTGCTTTCCTTAGCAGATATCTATGTTAATGCTTTAAGAGAGGAAAATGGTAGCCCAATTAAGTTACAGATAAAAGGGCAGAGATTAGCGATTATGGCTCTTACTCCAAGACTTTTTCTGCTAAGCCAAGGCTCTATTTGTGATGATAGACTGCGTATGAGGTTTAAGAAAGAAAATAAGATCTTTAGTAAGAGATATCTAGGTGCAGTGTGGCCTGTTATAAAGAATATACAGGCCAGGCATGGTGGCTGACACCTGTAATCCCAGCACTTTGGGAGGCCGAGGCGGGAGGATCACCTGAAGTCAGGAGTTTGAGGCCAGCCTGGCCAACATGGTGAAACCCCATCTCTACTAAAAATACAAAAATTAGCTGGGCGTGGTGGTGCACGCCTGTAATCCCAGCTACTTGGGGGGCTGAGGCAAGAGAATCGCTTGAACCCAGGAAGCAGAGATTGCAGTGAGGCGACATCACATCACTGCACTTCAGGTTGGGCGACAGAGTGAGATTCTATCCCCACCCAACCCCCCAAAAAAGTATATAGGTGTTACAGATCCATGAACCTCAGTTTAGTGTTCATTTCTATAAAATAGAAAATAACACCTGTCCTGCAGGATTTATACATGATAATGTATAAATACTATTGAAAATTTCTGCCCCAGGCTAAGTGATTAATATATGGTAGTTATTATTTTCTTTCTTTTTTTTGTTTACACATGATAGAAATTTATTTTGCACAGTTTTGAAGTCTGGGACGTCCAAAATCAAGACACAAGCAGGTCTGGTGTCTGGTGAGAGTTGCTTGTTCTGCTTCCAAGATGGTGCCGTGGTACTGTATTCTCAGGAGGGCACAGATGCTGTGTTCTCACATGGCAGAAGAAATGGAAGGGTAAGAGGAACTAAGCTAGTTCCCTCCAGTTCTTTTATAAGACGCTAATCCATTTATGGGGGCAAAGCCCTCGTGACATAATCACTTCCCCAAAGGCTCACCTCTTAATACCACCACAATGGGGATTAAGTTTCAGCACATGAATTTTGAAAGACTTTAGCAGACCCCAGCAACCATCTTAACCATTTTTAACTACACAATTCAGTAGTATTAAATACATTCAAAATGTTGTGCAACCATTAGTAGTTATTATTTTCATATCTTTTTGCACATTGCTACCTGGACTGAATGAATGCAACCAAGACTGCATTTCCATGCACATAGGAAGTGGCAGTAATCAGGTTAAAATTAATAGGGGTCACATGAGTTGGATGACAGCAAGGTAGAAGACAGTAGAAGGGACTTCATATTGCTACAAAAAAAAAGGTCAGGCTGTAATATTCAAAAACATAGCAATATCAGGTAAGATATTAAAGGCTGAAAATTTTACTAAACTTGGCTATGGCCACTGCATGGTTATGATACCTACCTCCCAACATAGAAAAGAATACAGAGGAGACCACCGCCATCCAGGATGAGATGACATAATTCTGATTCTTGCTTATTTTTAATTAGCTGTCCATGGAAATGGCTTAGGAGCCACGTGATGGATACAATTATCTCATTTGGTACACACATGTTACTTTTCACAGGTCACTTACTTTTTATATTTTATTGTAGTAGTGTGTGTTGCTATGGCAAATACGCCCACAGCATCATCCCAAATGTTCTGGTTGCAATTTTATAATGTATGAATTCCCTTCATAAGCCTTCTAAGTTTTCATGGGGTGGTCTGAGAAAAATCAAAATCCCGTTCTAGCTACTAAGCTAATGTCTCAGCTCCACATCCACCTTTCTAGACTAGTGCAGCTGGGGCTGAAATTCTGAAAACCACATCCTCTTTGCCCAATGCTCCATTAGGATCTACCAAAAGAGAATGCTAGAGATAGACTAAAGAACTGGAAAAAGGACTTGTTCCTTCTTGCATGTTAACTTGATTCCCTGTTCCTCTTAGCATTGCCCCAGTCACACTCTTTCTTCCTTTGGCAGTGGCAGTTTGTTTTAGAATCAGAAGGTTGTCTAGACTGAATTTTTCCCATCATTTGCAGGACCAGTTCATCCAACATCCCTTAGAGACGCCAGCATCAGCTGTCTGCTTACCCGTCCTACAGTGGAGGTTTGAATCCCGGCTTCCAGTCTCTTTCTCTGACTCAGAGACATCATGGCCAGCTGAACACCATGCCCTACTCTGAGGTCTGAGTTTCACTCCAGGAGGCCACTCCTCCAAAATTTCCAAATTTTAGTGATCTCAACTTCTCATTGTTTCCTCAACTGCATGGGGTGTTTCCTGTAACTGTTTCCTGCCATTTCTGCCTCCATGATGCCTTATGTACAGAAAAGATTTAATATAGCAGGCCTGAGTCCGCTATCCTCAGAAAGTCCTGTTGCAAGTTTGGGCCCTAGCTGGTGTCTGGAAACTAAGATTTTGGGAAGATTCTCACCTTTCCCTGATAAGAATAGCTGGCTGTGCCTAAACTGTGCAAACACAGTTTATACCAAGTGCATACCAAGTTTATATCAAGTGCATACCAGTTTATACCAAGTATATACCAGTTTATACTTGGTGCAAACTGTGGTTTATACCAAGCACCTGCTCTACTCTGAAGTCTGGAATTTTGGCAAATGATAGGCAGAGAGTGCCTACATGATCAGTCCTCAGTAAGACATTGGGCACTGTGTCTCTAATGAGAATCTCTGGTAGAAAACACTTCATGTGGATTGTCGTAATTCATTGCTGGGAAAATTTAACACATTCTTTGTGACTCCACTGGGAGAAGATGCTTGGAAGCTTAAGACTGGTTTCCTTCTGATTTCATACATGCACCTTTTCTCCTTTTGCTGATTTTGCTTCATATCCTTTTTCTGCAGTAAATTATAGCCTGAGTATGACTATATGCCGTATACTGTGAGGCGTTTCAGTGAACCTAGATGTAGTCATGGGGATGCCTGACATACCTTAGTACTTCCTTTTTTTTTCAGTTATTCCATACTTAAGTTATAATTCTATACATTAGATTTTCTCTGTTAAAAATAACTGGTATAGAGTAAGCCCTAACACTCTTCTATATGTACCACAGTTTTTCATAATAAACCAGGTACCCATGTCAGAAGAATTACCTGAACATAAATATTATATACCTATATCTATCTATCTAACTACCTAAGTACCTATCTCTCTCTCTATATATATATATCTATATATATCTCTCTATATATATCTCTAGATAGATATCTATATATATATCTCTAGATAGATATATATATATATCTCTATATATCTATAGATATATGTGAGATATATATAGATATATATAGAGATATATATCTCATATATATATCTCACATATATATATGAGATATATATATATATCTCATAGGCTGTAGAGGAAGGAGTTGAGAACTTGTCTTATCCCACATCTCAGGTGAAGATAATATTTATAAAAAAGTTTGGGGAACATTTCTCAATGATGAGAAGTTTATTCTTTTTGAGCACCTGAGAAGATATTTATAGTAAATTAAATGCCCTTGCCTTGAAGGAGTGAATTCATTTATTTTGCATAAGCAAGTCACTCCTCAGCGGTCATCATATCTTTAAAGACGTAATACCTATAATTTTTGACAAACTACTTTATAGCTATATCATTAGTTATTCATATAAACTGTAAGCAACATCTACTTTGAATTTATTCCAAAGTCTTTGATAAGGTCAACAAAAGTTAAATAGTGTAAGTGCACACAGTACAGTAAGGGATTTTACTCCCTGCTTTAACATAGCATTTCATTTTTGGTAGCACAAGCATTTTTGAAAATTTTCCAGAAGACCCATAAGAAAATGACATGTACAATGAGGTTATAGATATGAAAATGCATCTAAATACTTTCTGTGAGGTTGATACTTTTTATCAATAAATTTGTGGAACAAGAATAAAAACCATAAAATTAAAAACATATTACATGCAAATGTGACATTCAGTTTTAATTATGAAAGCAAAGCATAATCTCCTTTTCTTTTCTGAATATATAAACATGTCTGTTGTTTCCACCTTTTTTTCTTCATATATTATTATCTTGGGCTGGCAGCATGATGGGATAATTTACTGACTGAAAAAGAAAAAAGTGGTGGTGGGCACCTGTAATCCCAGCTGCTCGGAGGCTGAGGCAAGATCACGCCACTGCATTCCATCCTGGGCAACAGAGTGACTCCTTCTCAAAAAACAAAAACAAAAACAAAAACAAAAAGGCTTGCTATGAGTCATAAAATCATGCTGTAAGTTTCCAAAGGTGATGGGACAGCTAGTGACCTCCTTATTTCATCCTGACTTCTAAAGCAACACTTTGGGCAAATAGAACCACACAAAGGAGCTCTTTGACTGATTGAAGCTATCTGCTTCAGATCAAGTTAGTTTTCAGAATAGAGATAAACATATCTGAGGACTTGTTTGGATTCAGATTGTTTTTTTAACTAGTCTCCACACAACTCTTCCAGCTCTCCTTATACATTAAACACCACCATGAGATACTCAGAACAAGACACATTGGTACTGAATTCTCTGTACCTTTGGATTTAATAGGAGGAGAGTGCTAGGATATCAGCAGTCACAATACCCCTCATCACTTCATGATATTGCCATGTCTACTACTCCTACTTTACAGAACTGCTGGTTTTGACTTGACACTACCCTTGTCTGAAATGAACAAGAACCTTGTACTCGTATTTCAGATTAGAAAACATTTGACTAATTTAAAGGAAGTATTCCAGTTTTTATTAACACTTAACCAAATATTAATGAAAAACAAATATATAAACATATAGAAATGAATTCAGTTATAGAGTATAGGTTCTTTTTGGTTTCATTCAAGATAATTTGAGTAACTTGTTTGCCTCTGGACTGGGCACTAGAGATACAATTTTCCCCACAAAGACCTCCTTTGAGTTGCATCATTGTTTTTCAATGAGACATTGATTGCATTTTGGATGGGATAATTGTTTGTTTTCTCCATATTGCAAAGTATTTAGGAACCCTCGCTTTTTTCTACTAAAACCCTATGGCGCAGCACTTCATAATTTTGACTACCAAATATAGCACACATATCCTTGATGTAAGATGTGCTCCACTTGAAAATCACATTTGATTTTATTATAAGATAATTTGTCTAATTTCAACAATTAATTTAAGATCTGATAGGAATTGTTCCAAAATATACCTTCATCTTAGTCCTGCATGAGAGGTTTCCCTTCTTTGTTAACACCTAATTCCTTCACCTATTTTCTGGGCTAGCATCTCAACTTCATCCCACCTATGGAAATAAGGTTTCCAGAGTGGATGATCTTTTTCTTGGAGACTAAAGGCTTTATGTCAGCTTCCTGACATGAAGACTTTTTAATTCTTCATCTTGCAAAGCTGTCTCCTACTACTTAACTACCCACTAAGTTCCATTTCCTGTCTGAGGCAAACCTTCAATTCTCTACCAATTTTCCAAGCACAGATGAATAGTAGGCCCTGAGTCATCAAGGAATTTCCAGTTTGGTTACCAGATTTAACCACTTCCAAGATTCACTCTTTACTCCTTATGAATCATTTGGATTTTTACTCTCTCCTCTCTAATCCTTCAGATGCACATCTTCAAAATCCTATCACCTCAGTTTTATAAGGAAAATCTGCTTCATGCATTTCAGTGACTGTAGAGGACCACTTCTACCTAAAATGAGAAGTGTTTTCTTTCACTCTGGTAAGAAGTTTTTCTCATAATGCAGTGATGTGTCCAAAAGCTTCAGTACAAACTCTGTTTACTAGCTGTGAAATGAAGAGCATGCCCTTTAGATTCTCTGACTAAATGTCTCTATTTTAAATGAAGGGTAGGGCCAGGTAGTCTCTAAAACTCCCAGGAGTGTTATGAGTCTAGAAGATTAAATGCTAGAAGAAGTTGAGTGATTTTTTTCTGTGAAGTAGAAAACCAGTGATATTGGTATTTTAAACTGTACAGTGTACTATAAATTTTGATTACATGTAGTTTTTGAGTAGTCATTGGGTTATGATTAATACTTTGAAGTATATGGAAAAACTAATATAAGAAACATGTGAAAGTGGCTTCTGCACTATACTTCTAGGAGAGTCTCTAGAGTTTGATGTTTTTCCCAAATTTATACTTTACACAATCGAATTTTGCTATTGTCTAAGTGCCAGGGTCCATGCAAGGCAGACAAGAAAATATTTGAGTTGTTCAGGCTAAGGATCTTTTTTCCTGAATATAAATCAAGGCTGAACATGACAATATGTTCCCAAATCAAATCAATTTCTTAATAGCGAAGAAAAAAAGGGAGAAGTAAACAAACAATGGAACTTAGTTTTATATTCCATATTTTAAATCACTATCTTTAATCCAGTTGTGTTAAAATGATAAAGTACATGAATTCATATTAAATATCATATTAAAATGATAAAATACATGAATTCAGCCACATGTCCGAAGAATCTCAGTGAAGTGTCAGTTTGATAATGAACTAAAATATTTATGGCTATAAATAAGCACTTGGAAATAGATTCATGACCATAGATTAAGTGACATACAAATATTTTAAATCTATTATAACACTAAATTATTCCTTGCTTTTCCTCCATGAAATCCATATTTTTTGTCCTGTAAATAGCTATATTAATTCTGAAATACTTTCAGAATTTCTTTCACTGTAAAATTCAGGGAAATAGTGGAACCCCATTAGAATGATATTTGCCAATTTAAAAACTCAGGTCTCTTCTGACTATGTGGGAACTATGGGAGGTCAGTGTTTTATATGCTGACAGTGTTTTCAGTACTGATTCACCGCATTGTAGGAAGATGATGATACATCATCAGTCCTTGGCTCAAACCCTCCAGTGGCCCCTCATCTCACCACAGTAAAACCAAAGCACTTACAGTAGCCTACAGGCACCAACAAGAACTTTCTCAGCGATCAGTTTCCTGACCTCTCTCCCACTCATTTCATTCCAGCCACACTGGTTTCCTCGTACTATAATTCCTCATACTTCACGTATTACTTTGCTTAGCTAACTCTCTCATATCCTTCAAACATTTGCTTAAATATTACCCTTTCAATGAGGACACTTTATCCCAGTTCCCTTAAATCAATAGTCAAAATTTAGTTTACCTTGCAAAATTTTTTGCTGGTTTGCAAGATATGTAATGCCTTATAAAAATTCCATAAATTTACTTACATATTCAATTTATTGAGTGATATCTGTCTATATCCTGATAAAATGTAAACAGCACAAAAGCAGGGTCATTTATCTGTTTTGCTCATTGATGTGTTACAACTGCCTAACACAAAGATTAGCTCAAATTGAGCACTCAATAATTTTTTTTAATGTAAAAGAACAGCATGATTAGGTAATGATGATGATGATGATAGATTATTCTGGGGTTTGTTTTTTCTTTTTTGCAGTGGGCTAAGTAATTTACTTTCATAATTGACCTAAACTTGGCATATAGATATTACAACCCTCATTCTAACAATGAGAAAACTGTGGCTTCAGAAGTCAAGGAATTTGTCTCAAGTTATACAGCTAGTGAGCTAGTAGAATGGGGACTTAAATCTAGATCTGTCAGACTTCAAGGTCTATTCCCCTACTGTGCTATAATTCCTACATATTATAATTTGGGTAAGTTACTTTCATACTTGCTTTGAATTCTAATCTATAGAGAAAATGAATTTATTTAACATGGTCAGTATATGGCATATACAGTATATGGTTTAGCATATGTCCTTTAGTTAATCCATTTCATTTTTAGATGCTCTGTTACTCTGGTTCTTGAGTTCATGAATCATTTATCCCACTTCTATTCACTATCCAAAACACTGAAAATTAATTCTTCTGAGTATCCTGTGAAAGTCTATTGGCACAAATGAACTATTTGGACATGAAACATAGAGATTAGAAACCTTTTATTAACTCAAATTGCCTGATAACACAAAGCAACAAGCAAGGAAAGTTATGGTGTATGAGGAAGCAAATTGTCAAGGGAAGGAGCACAAAAGGCTAAAGGTTCCACATGGCCCACTTAAAAAGAAAACAAGCAAGAAATATAACAATTTTTATTTTTATTTTTATTTTTACTTTCTTTTTTGAGACCGAGTCTGGCTCTGTAGCCCAGGCTGGAGTGCGGTGGCGTGATCTCAGCTCACTGCAACCTCCGCCTTCTGGGTCCCGGTTCAGGCGATTCTCCTGCCTCAGTCTCCCAAGTAGTTGGGATTATAGGCACGCACCACCATGGCCAGCTAATTTTTGTATTCTTAGTAGAGAGAGGGTTTCACCATATTGGCCAGGCTGGTCTTGAACTCCTGACCTTGTGATCCACCCGCCTCGGCCTCCCAAAGTGCTGGGATTACAGGTGTGAGCCACTGCACCCGGCCAACAATTTATATTTTTTATAGTTATTTTATATTACTACCCCTTCTCAACATGGTATACATGTTATGAAGAGTGGAAATGGAAAATAGGAAGAGGAAAAAATGTGTAAAAATATAAATAATTCAATGGGAAATATTGTCATTGTAAAGTGCAGTATACATGGCAGTTAAATGTATGCTCCCTAAATTTGCAACATTTTGTCTATGTATTTATTTTTTAAGAGATTGCATTTTGCTATGTTGCACAGGCTGGTATTGAACTCTTGGCTTCAAGCAATCCACCCTCCTCGGCCTCCCAAAGTGTTGGGATTACAGGCATGAGCCACTATACCTGGCCAAAGTCTGCAACATTTTTAAATTGGTGAAAACATTGTATCTATCTCAAAAAGAATTAAATGAGTTCATACATTTAAAAATGATTAGAAACAATGCCTAATTGGCATAAATGTTTTTTATAATTATTTTTGTGATTCCAATGAACAGAAACAGATCTCTCTTTAATTTCCTATTATGGAACTCAATTGTCCATGACTGATTTGATGGCATTTCTACTTAGTAGAGGGCAGATTCAAATCCCAGTCAATTTCAGGTTTTCATACCCTTCCTTTTTCTTTTGTTCCCCTCTGCAGTATCTGGGCATAGATGAAAACATACATGCCATTATTAAGAAAAAGATACTTGCTTATCTGAATACTATCCTGCACGTCTTAGTTGGCCTTGTACCTAACTCCTCATGGCCTTTGGGCATGCATTACATCTATACAAATACCTATGGTTCCGGCAATGGCCACAAGTCACAGCCTCCCCACACTCTGCATCTCTTTCCTCCAGACCTCAGGCTCATTCTAGTCACCAGCTCTCTCAGCACTTCTGTGTTCATCACTGGAGCTCCAGAAATGACTGAATTTCCCACATACCATGAACAGTAAATGGGAATGGGGAGCATTAATCCAGGCTTGTTCTTTTCCCACTCACACAATGTCACTGTTTCTATCTAATAGCATCACTCCACGTGGTCATGGAGCACTCCTCCTCTCAAAGCTCCAAATGAAAGGTAGTGTACAAGCCTCCTCTCCTTTTCTATTCCCCCACCCAATATATGGTTTCTATCACCTAACTCTGCCACTGTTGGCCAAAGCCCAGGAAATGGCAATGCTGAATTTTATCTCAGGGAACAAGGCAGCACCTTAAATCTAGTTTCATGCCATTCAAATCTCCTAGGAAGTGTTTTGTGGAAAGACCTTCCACTACATTGCATCTTGCATCTTCTACATCCTGTGGCTAATCATTAAAATCAGTAATAGAAAAATCCTTAGTGCACTGAATAAGGTTTAGATTTTGAAACTTCATAAGAAGAATTTGGATGTGTAATTCTCTTTTCTGTTTTTTTTAAAGTTATGGTTGATGATTTAATATTATAAAATCATGGGTCACAGGAATGACCAGGAATCAAAAATTCATAGGATATTAATTTAAAAACTAACTTTGCAAGAGCACAGAAGGGGAAAGAAATTCCCATTTACTAACTACCTATTATTATTTCCCAAACTGCATGTTAAGTTTTAATGAAATATTCAACATTTATCAAAAGATCATAAAGTGAATAAAAATCTTATTTTATTTCTTACTATGGATGTCAACTGTATTTAAATAACTCTTCTGGGCATGATGGCATTCTGATTCTGGTTCCAGTGCCTTCCTTACCCACCCATATGGCATCTTGAGATGCATTAAAAGTTACATGCCATGGTCACTTTATTCCCAGCAACAGGCCTCCATTGGCTATTTGCCCCCATGTGACTTTTGCTTTGAATTACACTATAAGTCAAACTATCAGGAGAAGAAATTTATTTGCTCCCTGTTTTCCAATTATTTAATACCATCCCTTTTAAGGCTTTGCTTTTGCCTGTTTTTCTATTTATTGAACTTCATACAATACAGATTATACAATGTAATCTTTCTTTTGTTGCGGGAAGTTAGGGACCCCAAATGGAGGCACCAGCTGGAGCCGCAGCAGAGGAACATAAATTGAGAAGATTTCATGGACATTTATCAGTTCCCAAATAATACTTTTATAATTTCTTATGCCTGTCTTTACTTTAATCTCTTAATCCTGTTATCTTTGTAAACTGAGGATGTACGTCACCTCAGGACCACTGTGATAATTGTGTTAACTGTACAAATTGATTGTAAAACATGTGTGTTTTGTTTGAACAATAGGAAATCAGTGCACCTTGAAAAAGAACAGAATAACAGCGATTTTTAGGGAACAAGGGAAGACAGCCATAAGGTATGACTGCCTGTGGGGTTGGGCAAAAAGAGCCATATTTATCTTCTTGCAGAGAGCCTATAAACAGACATGCAAGTAGGGAAGATATCGCTAAATTCTTTTCCTAGCAAGGAATATTAATATTAATACCCTGGGGAAGGAATGCATTCCTGGGGGCAGGTCTATAAATGACCCCTCTGGGAATGTCTGCCTTGTGCAGTTGAGATAAGGACTGAGATACGCCCTGGTCTCCTGCAGTACTCTCAGGCTTACTAGGGTGGGGAAAACTCCACCCTGGTAAATTTGTGGTCAGACTGGGTTCTCTGCTCTCCAACCCTGTTTTCTGTTGTTTAAGATGTTTATCAAGACAATACACGCACCGCTAAACATAGACCCTTATCAGTAGTTCTGCTTTTGCCCTTTGAAATATGTGATCTTTGTACCTACTCTCTGTTCTTACACCCTCTCCCCTTTTGAAACCCTTAATAAAAACCTGCTGGTTTGAGGCTCAGGTGGGCATCACGGTCCTACCGATACGTGATTTCACCCCCAGCAGCCCAGCTGTAAAATTCCTCTCTTTGTACTGTCTCTCTTTATTTCTCAGCCAACCAACACTTATGGAAAATAGAAGAAACCTACATTGAAATATTGGTCGTGTTTCCCCCCAATATTCTTTACCTGTAATATTCAAATAATGCAAGCTAGAATAAAATTGCCTTCATATAGGGACATCTCTAGTCCTAAAATGTACATATTTCTTTAAAAAATACTATAAGGAGTTTGTCAAAAGTATTATAATTTCTCTGCCATTAGTTTCCTTTTTTTTACTTGCTAGAATCTTGAAGTATGCTATGGAACCCCAATCTTGCAACCAGGAATGTGATAAAATGTTTTTAAAAATGCATAAGACATATATCTAGTTCCAAGTATTTTTACTGCAAAAACATGCAATTAGAACTCCTTATCTCACTACATCAGATGATTTCCTCACTTAAAACTGTTTAGATGTTTTGGAAATTTCATTGTATTGTATAGCCGTCTTGGGGCAATCCAATCCATGTATTTGTTTTTAAGGCTCTATATATTATTGTGGAGATAATTGTTTAACTTTATTTAGCAAATTTGCAAACATATTGAACCACAGGAATCATGATTCTCTTTCTTTCTCCCTAAATTAACTAGTGCACTGTGAAGCACCCTTGGGATCCGATACTAGTGCATTACTATGTTTTGCATGCAATACTTTTTGAAGATATTATAATAGTGACAAGAGCTTATAGATAAACTAGGACTAAATTATAAAGTAGGACTAAATTACTACCTGTACACAGATGGATGTGATGAGTAGAATAAAATCTTTAGCAGGGATTGCCCAGAAGTAATTGGGAAGAGAAAACATGCTTAGAGCAGAAGAACTTGCTCCATTGTAGAACTTGTACTGTCAGGAGAAAGTCTAGGAACACTTTTGTCCAAGTGTTAAAAAGAAATATAAAACAGACAAGAAGAGAATGTATGAAGTTTCCAAAAAAAAAAGTTTATCTACTTTACTCGCATTTTTTAGAACTATTCTTGGTGATAGTTCTCCATAATCTTAAAATTTCATTCCATATATTAAAATCATCAATACCTGCCAGATACCCAATGCTAAAAATACCCCTACTTAATATGATTATCTGGTGCAGGAGCCCTTCAACAATTGAGGTAATATCTTCTAGAAAAACATATGAAAATTCAAAGAGATGTATTATATAGTGAACTCTAATCATTAATTGTAAGTAAATAGTTATGGTCATTGTTTAAAGAAAGTAACAGGTAATTTGAGAATCAGTTCAAGATATACCTGAACTTACAAAAATGAGTGTAAACTTTACTTAGAGAGACTGATGGCCCTTTCTGAAATGAGTAAGTGTGGTAAATATGTGGCCCTGGGTTTTCTGCAGTTTGTAAGATAGTGTTAACGTGCAACCTTCCCCTCAGCCCATTCCTAAGCCTCCCTCTGACTCTCCACTCCAACTTGGTACAAGTCTTCTTCCATTTCTCCTACCCTAGACTTTGGTGTCACAGATGGAGTAAAGTTAAAGTGTAAAGTGTGGCTCAGAATTGGGATAAGCATTTGTCTTTTGTAAATTTCTTGGTGATAAAAAATGGTAAAAATTTAGAATCTGAATTTCAGAGTACATAAAAATTGCTATATTAGAAACTTACCAAAATGGTTTTCTTACAACTATGTTAACATGTCTTATAGTTCTTCCTGGCTAAATGCTTTCTATCCTATGACAGCACGGAAGTTACTTCTCAAAAGTCTTCTTGGCCTTCTAAGTCAGAGGTAATGGTTTCTTCTTTGAGTTCTTTTAGCAGAATGCATTGTACATGTAACGTAAGACATAATGCTGGTTTCCTTCTCTTTTACAAGGAGATCAAGCTCCTTGAGACACAGAGCAGATCTTCTTTGTCTACATATTCCTCACACCTAGCACAAAGCCTGTCATTTAATTGGAACTCAAAAATGTATCATATAATGATTAAATAATAGATCTATAATAGTAATAAGTCTTAACTCACCAAGATTAAACTACTGAATTAGAAACGATTTACTTGCCAGTAAGTTCAGAAATACCTATTAACTTGTCTTTGGTAAAACTAATAAGCAAACAAATACTATTCATATTTATAACATAAGTAATAATTTAGTTTGAAACATCATAGACATTGGTGAAAATGCACAAAGCTAATGTATGTCAGTTAACAAAATATGAATTAGGATTGTGTTAAGAAAAGACACACCCAGTTTCCATGGTTAAGAATATTTAAATACTTCATTTGAATAAATTGTCTTTAATTAGCTTCAAGTTGTATTAAAGAAAAGTACATGGATAGACTGCTATTTAAAACTAAAACTAAAATTCTAAGCAAAGCTTCCTGCCATGAAATTACCAGGTTGTTCCATAGTCCTTATTGAGATTTGATAGTTCATAAGTAATGGCTTCACAATCCAAAATGTTACCTGGCTAACACTTTAATCTGCTTTTCTTCTGGAAAACTGTGGCCTTCTGATAGTATTCCTTCATTGGTCTAGTATATTAATTAGTCTATTAGTAGATGTGTTAGGCTGCTTGGAAAAATAACAGGGGTCAAACTATTCACAACATATGGACCCTATTTCTAGAGTCAAATTCTACTCAAAAAGGTAGAATAATATTAGTAAAAGCAATGCCTTTTGCATCTTATAAAAATCAGCTGTGAAAAGGTACTTATACTGTATTTCTAACTTGATTCTCATAACATACACAATATCAGGGCTAGTATTTTTAATTTTAAATTATAGATTTTTAAAGAAGGCTGTTTCTCAAAATGGGTAAATTATTTCAGTTTTAAAAGCTAAAAAAAAAATATTTGAAACTGTTACTAAGACCCACACCTTTTCTCTACACCACTCTGAGTAGAAAATGGAAGTTAGTGATTATTGAAAACAATTCTTCTATTCATATTCCAAACTCAGAGATATGTACTTAGGACAGACTAAGCTAAATGTTACACTATCTAAAAGCCACACCACACAAGAATAACACCTTAAAGCTAGTATAATAAATGTGTTTGTTGAATTATGACTCAAATGTGGGATTTTCATCAGCAGTTATCCTTCCCATCCTGGCACCTCAAACATGTTACCATTTTCTTTCACTATTTTATTCAAGGGTCTCATTTGTGCTGAAATTTTTAAAGACTTAGAATTATTCTCACCTTGACACAACACTTTGTTTTTTTGTTATGACGATAAAAAATAATGTTTTTATAATCCTCCGTTTTGGAGTAGAACTGTGAAAAGTAGCTTTTGACGTTTGGTATTATTATTTGCTTTCCTTTTTTGGCAGTTGATCTTGGCATCCTAGACTGTTTTTTCAAACACTGTAGCAATAGCATACTCTTCAGAGTTTGGCTAATGATCTAAAACTAGGAAAGCTAGAAAGTCTCTGTGTAATTCCCTATTCGGTAATTACTCAATTTTAACTTTTTTTTTGGTCAAATTTTCACTCTTAATTAGTTAACCATAAATATGCAAATGCTTTATTATGATGTAGTGTTAACATAGAAAAAAATCAGGCTTTATAAGTTATCCTAAGTTGAGTATAGTAGCAAATGTAGAATTGGCAGAAATAATGATTTCTAATTTAAAACACTTATTGATGTTAATACATTTATAATTTGAAAAAGAAATAAAAATACCCTTAACCCAATGTATTATCCATAACGCTGCATTGCTCTAAAAAATCTAGTTCAAATTTCACTCCACATTATATGCCTTTATTTTTCCTCTTACTCAGTTTGTATTAATCATTAATTATACTTCAATGCCTTATTTAATAGAATAATTATGAAGTGCCACCTTTGTTCACTGGCTTTTGGGGATAATTTCATTTAAAAAATAACGAGGAATAAATTGTGCCTTGATAAGATACAGGACTAATTATATATGCCTTTATTTCTGGAGACATTTATTTTAGTGCAAGTTGCTTATTAATTGGTCTAATCCTGGATCTATAAAATGTTCCCAAACAATGCATGGTAAAAATTAGGAATTGTTGTAAAATATAAATGAATTTATTTCAAACAGAAGTAATAATTGCAAATAAACTGTGCCCATTAGGTATATAAACTCACATGTTTATACAACCTTGTTAGTTAGGTACTGCATTTTACAAATGAGTACCCAAGGCTTGGAAAGTTTAAAATGATTGCAAAAATTCCTGTAGCTATTAAATTCCTGAGCTAACATAAGAACCCAGTTCTAACAAAAACAGAAGACCATGTTTGGAAGCATTTGCTATAGACTGATAGGTGGGAAAGTGCATATCACATGTATGGGTTATTCAGAAATATAAGTTTAACAGTACTGCATACGACTATGTCACAAACATTTTATATGACTTTGGATAAGCTGCTCACTGAGATTCAATACCCACACCCATAAAATGAAAATATGACTCAGCCAAATCCAATTAAAACAAAGTTTTAGAGGACATAAATTTGGTGCAAAGTAATTATGACAATGATGGTAAGCACTAAAAACAACACTTGGCAACAAAATGAGTTCACACAAGTGAATATCTAAACATGTTAGTGCTCCAAAATTCTGTGTTACTCCTTTCCTGTCAATAGCGCTGCTGCTTATGAATTACAGCAACATGCAATTATGAGACCACGGAAGCCTCAAAAAACACTGAGCCCAGGAAACTCCTGTCAGACATAACAAGAATGTACTTGAATGCTACTAAAGAAATAACAAACCTGAGGTTCTTCTTCAGTTTGCGAGAAAATACTTTTAAAATAGTCTGGATTGTCTGCATAAACGTGATCAGTTTCTATTTTAGCTGATTTTCTAATTATATTGAAATAAAAACAATTAAATTTAGAGTACAAGAAAAGATGAAATAGCTCATCTCCAGTGTGACAAAATCTACCTAGTCCTTGGACCCTATGGGAAGGATGGCAATATATACACTCCAGTGTTTTTCTTCTGAATCTTAACCAACCTCTGTTTTTCTTCCATTGTTTTGCCATAGCTACCCAAATGTCCAGGTAAAGTATTTATTTCCCTAACACTCCCCAAGCACAAACAAAACCCCTCTATTGATTTCTACCACCACCCCCCGAAAAAAATATTAGAGACACTGAATTTTATTAAAGTCTTTTTCAAAACATACTAGAATATTAAGGTGATTCACAAATAAAACTATAAAACCTACAAAGCAAAGAGACGGGCTTAAATATTACAAGCATTAGATTCTACGTCAATCTAAAAACGACATAGAAATCTGATAATTTCTAGAATAATCATTTCATTCTAAAAATGAGAAATGTGTATTTCACAAATAAATTGGCTTTTATGTGAAATAGAAATCTTAGAAAAATAAAAATAAGAAAAATTCACTAAAATGTGTAGAAAAGAATCATGCTTGCTCATAGTTGGCAGCATCAGAGAAAATATGTGAAATGTGCAGACTAAGAAATTAGAGGTTCAGAAATGTGTCCTGTACCCTGAACAATAAACCTGTGATTGCATTAGCAAAATGAAGTAGAGAATTAAGGGCATCATACAGATCATAATTTCAATAACCTATAGTTTCAATGTTCTAATAATAAGAAATGGCCATGCACACAAATGTATTTTTATCATCACGGAAGTATGGAGTTGAAATATTTATCCTGGGAGTAGCTGTGGGTTCTAACAATGAGCACTGGATCAGCAGCAACCACTGGTTTGTTCATTCAAATGCTACTTGTTGAACTCCTACGTGCTAAGGCACTAGACAGTAAACAAGTGAGACAAGCCTGGCAGTCATGCCAATTATTTCCTAGAAAATAAACAAGTAAATAAATAAAACAACAACAGATAGTTTAAAAAAAGTACTGTATAACTAAAATGGGTGATATTGAAGAGAGAAAGGGGAAAGAGTTATAAATTAAGATAACATGTTCAGGGAAGCCCTCTTTCATAAAGTGCCACTTGATCAGAAACCTACAAAACAAGGAGATAATCCCTGAATCTAGAACAGAATTGTTCAACAGAGGTTAAAAAAAAAAAAATGGTTGGCATTTCTGGAGCATCATGCACTAGAGTAAGTGTGAAATGAAGTCTAGGTGGGGGAAGGGGAGCTTAATTCCACTGAGGGCACTGAACATACTCTACGTGATTCAACTCTGGATTCATTTTACTTGTTCCATAAGTCTGAGAATGGTCAACTTCAGTAAATGTTGGAAATGCACTTAGAAGAATGTGTATTCCACCATTACTAAGAATCATGTCATCTGTGTATGCTAAACCATCTGTTTAGCTTGTTGTTCATATCATCCGTCTCTGTTTTGAATGGGAATCTGCGTCAGTATCTTGTTGAAAGAAGCACACCAGAACTTCCAACAACGGTTGACATTTTCTTATTTCTTCTTTTACTTTGGTCACTTTTTGGTTCTTGTTGTTTTGCCATTAAAAGTAATGGCCATTTGGCTAGTCGAGGTCTTTTGTGATTCCATACACATTTTAGGATGTTTTTTTCTACTTCTGTGAAGAACGTCATTGGTATTTTGATGGGAATTACATTGAATTTGTACATTGTTTTGGATGATATGGATACTTCAACAATATGAATCCTTCCAATCTATCAAGAAATTCTTCAATTTCTTTAATCAGTGTCTTATAGTTTTCAGTGTAAATATCTTTCACCTCCTTGGTTAAATTTATTTTTAAGTATTTAATTTTTACATAGCTTTTGCAAATGGGATATTTTTAATTGATTTCTTTTCCAGATAATTCGCTATTAGTGTATTGATCTATCCCAGAGGCTTTGGTGTTTCTGGTTCTCTGCTCTATAGTCTTTGGATAAGAAATTAATTGAAGGAAATACAATTTTTGAACAATTAGATCAATAGTCTTCATATGAAGCCTATTAGTGCCTCAGAGAACATAGAATTTAAAATATAGCAGGATGATAATACTGCATAAAAAGTATTTATAAAACAAACTCCATTTAATTGAGTTAATTGGGCTTCCTTCTGTGAGATATTGGTCATGACTTAAAACACACACATACATACGAGATAAAATTTAAAGGAGTAATCATGATGGTGTTTTTTAAAATTAAAATATTGTTTTATGGTTAAACTGACACTTTTTAACTCAAGAAGAAAGTAAAAAGAAAATCTGGTCTTTTTTACTTTTCTGAAGCAAGAGGTGAAAGATATCCTCTCTAAATGAGATATTAACTTTTCCTTCAGAATACCTTATCGGTGTACCATAATGCTATGCAGTATACTATAGATATGGCAATTTTAGCTAAACTATTTCTAACTAACATTTCTTTTAAAAATTTAGAAACTATCAACCAAACTTAGTAATTAGTAGAACTTAGTAATTAGTAGAACTTCCAACCAGATGTATTGATTCTATATTTCAAAAATAGAGCTAAGTAACAGAAGTTATCTGTGATAATTAAAATTAATATTTATCATTATGTTGTCAGAACATGATGTATTCTGATATCATATTCAGGTATGTAACATATTCATACAGAATATGATGTATACCTTAGAAGCAAGTTTCTTTACTCCTACTGAAAATTATCTGTTAACCTCATTATTTAACAAATATAAAACTTAAGGGACATACGGGTTTTATGTATATTTCATATTGACCCAGAATCATAATTACAGAATATTTAATAAAATATATTCTGATCTGGAGGGATATAGTACATTACATAATTTGAGAGGCAACTTTACTTCATATTTGGCTCTCTTGAGTAGGTAAGGAACTGCACAGCCTTCAGGCTCAGCAATAGTGAGGTCACTCCAAGGTGAGGCCAAATCCCACTGGGCCCAGACAAGGCAGGAAAAATATGACCACACATTAGCAACATTGATCTCTAACAGCAGAATTCAACAGCCTAATGTTTTACTTCCAAGAAACAGCTTGTGCTGGTGTTATATTTTCCTCCAATGTGGTCTTGAGGTCTTTCTCTTGATAGTGGCCATAATCCAAGATACCCACTCTCTAGGAGTGCCCTGGCCTCTCTAGGTTCATGTGTGTTGATCAGGTGAGACATAGAAGAGGCAACAGAACAAAATATAAATGAATGGCATGAAATAACATAAGCAATCTTTATTCCTTTAGATCCCAGAGAGGAAAGGGCATCATGCCTCACAGGGCCAGTGGGAAAGGAAGAGTTATCTGGGACACGCATGCTCAACCAGCTGGTGGGAAGCAAGAAAAGAAGAGAGACAGCAAGAGACCAAAGAGTCAAAGCTTTCATTGGGTTCCAAAGCATTACCCAAGCAGGTTTCCCGAAGAGAGCTCTAAACAGTGAGTTTAAAGCAAGCAGGTACAAGTTCCAGAAGATCACACTGTGACTGACAGGTCACTATGCCATATCTACGCAGTCCATGTGGGGTACAAGGGTCTGAGGGGTGAGTCACATAGGCTGTTTCTAGCTGTCCTATAGGAAGGTGGTCATCAAAAAGCAGTTGTGAAAGGCAGATATCTGGACCCATCACACTGAAGAACTGGGAGGAGTTAGAGAGTTGTAAACTATATCAAGGGTAATTCCTGTTTCTGGTATGAGAAAGTCCAATTTAAATTTAAAATAAAGGCTTAGGCAACATGGGATTATAAGAATTCACTACAGCTACTCTAATGTAGAGATGATGGGGGATCTAGAGGGAGCTATGTGTACTGGAGATTCCTTTTCCCCAAGTTGATGACAGCTGATGAGCTTGATTAGGTCATTATAAATATACATATTTATATGTATATTTACATATAAATAATCTGTATAACCTGTATTTTCTCCTTGCATCACTGTAATATGTGCCAAAAAATATAAAGTTTGATATGCAGTTTAACACTTATCTCCTATTATCAAATGCAAGTTGAAGGTTTTCCCTTAGATTATGTGAAGAATTGTATTCTCCCTCTATATGCATATGTATGATAATATTGTTAGTTATCCAATAATGTTATTGTGAAAAGAAATTACAAATAGGATATTTAGCCATAATTTTCAAAGGATGACATGTGAAGACTACATCAGAATTGGCCAATTATTCAATAAAAGTGTAGATAACTTGGTCCTACCCCTGTCTACTAAATCATAATCTCTGAGAAGAGTCTAGGCACTTGTATTTCTAACTAATTCACAGGTGGAAGTTAGGCACAATAAAGTTTAAGAAATACTTGCAGATTTAGGTGATTAATATAAGTACTAGATTATTATATACCAGGTATCAAAAGAATATTTGGTATCATGAAATAAATTTTAAAATAAATAGAATTTCATTTTCAATAATAATACTCAATATTGGTACCATTAAACTTGACATTTGGAATACAACTTTGAGATTGAAACCCATACGAAAAATTGCAAATGCTTTATGCCTTTTCCTTTCTTAAATAACATCTTCTCATTCCAAGGTTGTAAAATATTTTGACATAAAATCAGCATACAGAATAGTTTGTTTCAGCAATAAAAAATAATCACAGGAAATTTAGGGACAGAAGGCTATTTACATTACCTCTACCAATTATGTAATTTCACAGAGAGCAAGACAAAGTGGTAGTTAAATGCTTCTATTGAAGTATTGCAGTTAGAAAAGAGTTGCAGTTAGAATTGCAGTTAGAAAAGAGCCAGTATTTGAACCTACACTTAGTAATATCTTACCTGTTCTCCACTGTCTTCCTTCTACACTACTATACCTTTCTCTTTTTTTTTTTTCTCACATGGTGAATATCTTCTAATCAAATCACAATATGGCCTCAAACAATATATGACTAAGGTGTTTTGAGGAACAGATTGGATGTATAGTCTGATTTTATCCATGCACCATTGCACGTAGGAAATTCTAACTGAAGTCAGTGCTCAACCTCCACTGTGAAAAAGAAGAAAAACTGAAAATGACACAACTCTCCATACAAATATAAATCACCCAGAACACTATTTCTGGATATTAAGCCAAATTCTCTCTATTCTTTCTATTCAAATAAACAAGACTAAGCATGAGAAAAATGAAGCTGGAAAAAAAAAACACAGAAAGTTCTGTCTTTATTCAAAGAAAGCCAAATCTATTTTCAACTTTATTTCTGTCTGGCAGAATAGATTGTGTGTGTGTATTTTCTTAATAATATGTGAAGAGTAAATCTGAGACCCAGACTTTGTGTGGTTAAATATGGGAGACTGACAATGTGTTTCCCTCCACTGATTTTGCAGCCCCTCTAAATGAGAGTGAGCATGCACAAAATATGCATAAAACATTAAGGGCAGATAGAATAGTTGAGACAATGAAGTCAGAGAAGTTATTTTTAGAAACCAGAAAGTAGATGGACAAGTGGTAACATATTTAGGAAACTAGAGGAAGCTGTGTTCTAACTCTATTTTGATGTGTCCCCAACCTTCATAGTTGTTATGTCAGTGCAGCAAATATCTTCATTCTTTGGCCATTGTGATCCTTTTCCATTGGCTCCTGTGTACTTTAAACAACACCCCAGTACCTTTGAAAGCTTCTTTATTTTCTGATTTATAGAGCTCGGTCAAGTCCATTTTATATGCTTTCTGCCTCTAACCTGAAAGCTGTTTCTCCAAAGAGTCCTGGTTACTTTGAGTGTGAAAGAAATATTCAGAGATCATAATCTGGGCACCCAGTGTGATCATTTTGACTGAGTCTGTTCACTTCACCCCAAAGTAATTCTATCAATACTGTTGGTTTGGTATGACCCAGTTTCAGGTTCATTCTTCTCAAAGCAGTCTTGCCATTTGACTCTTCACTCACTGTCATGTTTTTAGAAACTCTAAATATTCACTGTCCCGAAGTGTGACACGAGACATTATCAAAAGAATTTAGGAAATAATTTAATATGATGCTGTCACTGTCTAACATTCTTGGTTAAGAGTGGGGAAAGATTATTTTTAGCTGCCATGATGTTAGTGTTGACGACAGGACAAGAGAGTTTGTGGCTATTTGTATTCTCACAACAAACTTTATATTACTTCTTAATAAAAATTTCCATTTTCGTGTGTGTATTGTGAAGCCTAATTGTCAACCAAGTACACTTTGACTTCTAATCATATTTCCAAAGGTATGATGAAAAAATAGACACTTAGAAGATATAACACATATAGTACCTTCTTAAAGGCAGTTTTCAACCTATTTCAGGAGACAAACATAATACTAAAGCAAGATTTAAGAAAAAACACACAGAATAGACAAAGCTGTGAAATAATATAATAGATATATCATTTATATATAATTTTAGAAGAGAAATAAATTTGAGCAAGAAATCCATCCATTCATTTATATATTCATTCAGATATTTACGTATCTTTTTCCAAAGATATTGAAGATATTTATAGAAACGCATACAATATAAATATAAAAAGAACTACAATGCCTACAATTGTCCAGGGAACAAGAAAATTGAAGAGAAATTTGGCAACAAGTATTAATCGCTTTAGAAATATGAGTAACTTATGAACTGAGACTTTTACTTTCATTAATTTACATTAATAATATGAAGTTAAATATTTAGCAATTAAGATGCTTGACACTGCTGTTCATCACAGTAGTAACCTGTTAATCATTAAACACAGCATAAATGTTCAACTATATAAGAATACCTCAATTAAATAATGATTATTCATATGAAATATTATGAAACCACTAAATATTATATATTAAAAGAAAATTTAATAACCTAAAAATCATCATGTTAATTTTCAAAAGCAAATTTAAAATTATATTTTAACACATTCAAATATTGTTTAAATAATTATAAAAACAACTAATTTTAGGAAGTAATGGAAATAGATCCAAATATTTGAAGTAGTTATTTCTGGATGCTTATTTACAAGTAATTTAACATTTTTACACTATTTCCTCTATTTTTCAATTATTTTTTACAAGAATTTCCTTTCGCACCATTACTTTTCTGTGAGATAAAATTTTATTTTACCATTAAATTGTAATATATGCAAAAATTAAAAGATATCTGATAAAAAAGGGTAAATATGGGACAGCAAAATTAATTGAAACATGTATCAAGTTAGAGTAGTAAGTAGTCTGCCTGGAAGTATTTCATAACAGCTAAAATGGACCACAGATTCACGCTTGGAGTTTCTGATAACAAGGTAAACATAGACACAAAACCTGTGCCTCCATGATTGGCAGTATAAATAACTTAAAAGCAGACCAGATACTCAGAGGAAACACAATTGTCCCACCTAATGGGGTTTAAGAGCCCTTCTGCTGGTCTTTAGAAAAGGATACTGAGTTATATTGTCAAAGGGAATAGACAGGAAGTTTTTGTTAAATAGACAGGGTTTCAAGTAAACCTTTAGTTTTGAATATTTGAATAGGTAGAGAGGAAACAGGAGAGACACATTCCAGACAGAGAAAACAACAGGAACAGAACTATAAAGTGATGAAGGAGCTCAACATGTTTTAATCATTTAAGATGACAAAAGTACAGGGCTTATATTGGAAGGCTGTTGATAAAGTATGACATGCAAATGTCAAATATGAGGCTCTTGGGGAGAACTAGACGAAGATGGAGATAGGAAGAGATGTGTGGGGCCGGGGTGGCAAGCATTAGGATCTCTTGGGGAGAAAGAGTATGTATCAGTCCAGTATTTCAGAGATGTGTTCATTACACTTAGAAGAAGGGAAAAGACTCAAACAAAAGTCAAAGTTGCATATTTAGAAAGAAAACATTGTAACAGCATAATAAGAGTTACTAATTCTTCACCTTTAGGTAGTGCCAGAAGTTTTGATTAACATGTCTTTAATCTTTACAACTTTTCAATTACGCATTCTGATTCACATCGATAAGGGCATTATGTGGTTATTTGCTCAAGACTGTACAAGAGGTAAATGGTAAATGTAAGTAAAGTTACCTGTTCTAATAGTTCCAGTGTTTATATTCATTTCTCTCCGCACAGTATTATAGCTAAAAGTGCAGGCTCTGGATTCAGATACCTGGGTTTAAAAATTGTCTCATTAGCTATTAGTACTTCTTGGTATCTCCATTTTCTCATCTTGTAAAAGAGTATGATAATATATCCCACAAGTCAATTTTGAAGATTAAATGATTCATTGCTCATAACATATTTGAAACAGTGCCTGGCACCTAGCACTTAGCTCTCATTATGCTTTCCTGTCTCTTCTCACCTTGAGTCAAATGTAATGTAAAATATAAAAAAAAAATTGTAATTCATTCATGGGAAAAAATCTAATAATATTTTAAACCTTATAAATCTTAAGGGGAAAAATGAGTTATTCAAACCTAGTACCTAGTGCTTCTCCAAAATTAAATTGCATAGATAATAAAATTTTTGGAAATCTCTTCAAAGTTTTACCTTAACATTCAGATAAATGGATCAGAGACACTCTATTATTCATAGAAGAGCATGCGGTATTCTCAAACATTATGTAAGATCCTAATAACATATTTGGAAATTACATTTACCTGTATTGAAATTTTCTTATTGACAAACTTCAGAAGGTGCTCCATCTTTATCCTCAATGGAAGTATTTATTCATCATTCTGCTGCAATTATGATATTGCTTACATACTAATTCAGTGTGGATTGGCCATTTTCTGCCTTAATCCCAGCACTTTGGGAGGCCAAGGCGGGCGGATCACGAGGTCAGGAGATCAAGACAATCCTGGCTAACACGGTGAAACTCCGTCTCCAATAAAAATACAAAAAATTAGCCAGGCGTGATGGCGGGCGCCTGTAGTCCCAGCTACTCCCGAGGCTGAGGCAGGAAAATGGCGTGAACCCGGGAGGCGGAGCTTGCAGCGAGCCGAGCTCGCGCCACTGCACTCCCGCCTGGGCGACAGAGCCAGACTCCATCTCAAAAAAAACAAAACAAAAAAAATACATTTTATAACGAAGACTAGCAGTTTTGAACATCATCTAAGTTTATAGTAAGACTTTTCTGAAAGGATATATATATATATATATATATATTTTTTTTTTTACTTCATATAGTTTTCACTCTCTATCCAAGCAATATACTGCAGTGCATTGAGCCTTTTTCAAATTATCATTCAACTACTCAAGCATGAGTCATTCAATGAGACTTTAAAAATCAAGTTTTCCTTTTATAATTTACTTGAAAAATCTCTGTATTGCAGAAAACAAAAACAAAAACAAACTACTCTGTTTCGGGACTCTACATGTTCTATTTAATTTCTAAGAGTGGTGGTGGCAGGGTAGGGAAAGCTTAAAATAATTCCACACTTTCTTATACATATTATATTTCAGGTTGAATTATCTGCTCGTCTGTAGTGGAGGAAAGAAACTAAGAACAACAACAAAAAAAAAATACAAAAAAAAAGGTCTGATCTGACAGGCTGATTGCTTTGAAGAAAAGAAAATCCCCATTCAATAGAAATATAAGGAAACCTATGATGGAATGGTTTTGTTCCTACCAAATAAGTTATACTTCAGTATTTAACCTTTCATTTTAACTTTCTAACCACCAACTGGAACGAAAGGCTAAAAAGCTACGTGTAAATCTGTGTGAAGTTAGAAATATAAGAAATACAATAAACGGATAAAATTAGAGTTTTGTAACATACAGCATGCTTTTTGAATTTAGAAGTTTTAATGACTTTTTCTTGTTATATGTTTGGATTTCATGGATAGCATTTCAAAAGTAAATATAGACGTTATTCTAAGTAAGAGGGCAGTCACACCAAGACACTTCATGAGAAAACTTCTTAAAAGTAAAGAGAAAGAAGTAATCTTGAGCAGCAAGAAAAAACATACCTTACCTAAAAGGAAAAAACAAAACAATTCAAATGACAATGTGTTCTTTATCAGAAAACCTGGAGGCCAGAAAAAAAGTTACACAATGTTTTTGAAGTGCTGAAAGAAAAGAATTATCAACTCTGAATTTTATATCCAACAAAAATACCCTTTAGGAATGAAAGGGAGATTGAGGCAGTCTAAGTTGAAGGAAAACTAAGAGTTTATTGCCAGTAAACCTAAGGATGGCAAAATAAAGTTCTCTAGACAGAAAGGAAATAAAAGAAAGCACCTTAAAACATTAAGGAAGAATAATGATGGGCAGAGCAAATGTGAATACATTCTCCTTGTCTTCTTGAGTTTTCCCAACTATTTTTGAAAGAGCAAAAAGTATAGCATTGTATCAAGTGGAGGTCAATGTATGCCAAGGAATGTTTAAGACAATTATAAACAGTGGAGGATTAAGGAATTTAAAAGGAAGTGAAGTTTCTTTTTTCTTTCTTTCTCTTTTTTTTTTTTTTTCCCGAGACGGAGTCTCGCTCTTGTCATCCAGACTGGAGTGCAGTGGAGTGATCTCGGCTCACTGCAACCTCTGCCTCCCTCCTGGGTTCGAGCAATTCTCCTGCCTTGGCCTCCTGAGTAGCTGGGAGTACAGGCACCCACCACCATGCCAGGCTAATTTTTGTATTTTCGGAAGAGACGGGGTTCACCATGTTTGCCAGGCTGGTCTCGAACTCCTGACTAAATGATCCACCCCTGTCAGCTTCCCAAAGTGCTGGGATTATATGCGTGAGCCACCTCACCCAGCTGAAGTTTCTATACTTCATTTGAAGTGGTAAAATATTCACATCAGATCTTTGGGGTGATGGAATAGTTCAGAATCTTGATTCAGGTAGGATTTAAAAGAATTTTTGTGTATTAAAGTGGCATAGAACTACAGTTGTTCCTTGGTATACACAGGGGATTAGGTTAGTTCCAGTCTGCGCTGCCCCCATACTAAAATCCATGCACACTCAAGTCCCACAAGCAGCTCTGGGAAAACACGGCTGTCTCTATGCATGGATTTCTTACCCCATGAATACTGTACTTTCTATCAGCCTTTGGTTGAAAAAAATCCACATGTAAGTGGACCCTTGCAGTTGAAACTCATGTCACTGAGGGTTAACTGTACACTTACACATTGAAGCAATGTAAATTCCTGGTTTTTATATTGACTGTAGTTATACAAGATATAAATACTGGGGGGATTCAGTGAGCGATGTATGGACCCTCTATGTACTACCTTTGCAACTTCTGGTTAACCTGTATTTATTTCAAAATAAAAGGCTAAAACACATATATATTTACACACACTTTGAAAACCACTGTCTCAAAGAATTTGTTTTGAAAAGACAACATTCTCATTGTTTCTATTTATAAAAATTCTTAATTTTAAATTTCCCAGTGGTGTAGACTCCATAAATATAAATTTTTAAAAAGAACCTTCATTCAAATAACTTTTTAGCCCGGCAATATGTCAATAAAATTGGTTACCAGGAGATGTCTGAGTTACCCTTCCAAATTGTTTTGTAATGGATGATCAAGCAAACATCAATCGAAGGAAAGAAAATTGTTCACACATAGGTAAAAACTAAACCAGTAAAACTACGATTCATTCTAAAAGGGAAAAAATGCTCTAATTCCAAAATATTAAAAATTAATGATGTGTTTGGTTGTTTAAAATTTTTATTTTGAAATAATTCTAGATTCACAGAAGACTGCAAAGCAATAGGCAGAAACGTGAGACACACTACAGCCTCTTCCGATGACAATCTCTTACATGACTATAGCACACTATCACAACCAATGATACAACCGTAGGGGTTATTCAGATCTCAACAGTTATACGTGACCTTGTGTGTATGTGTGCGTGTCGCTCTATTCAATCTCATCACGTGTAGCTTTGTATAACCATCTCCATGAAAAAGAGGAGAGGGGTGAAAAAATGGTTATGGCTATGTTACATAACATTTATAGGAAGGTCATTTGTTTGGACCGAACTCCTGCAATAGGCCCAACAGACCAAACCAAAATGGAGACACTCATCTTGGAGTTCCACATCACCAAGACAAAATGAAGTTGTTTATCTGAACTTCCAAGAAATCAGGAGAGAGAGAGGGAGAGTTGCCAAATCCCCAAACAGGTCAGTTTTTGCTGGCATGATAAAGAAGTCCCCCCAGCATTCACCTTTACAAAAACAGTCTCACTGTGAAATGACCAGTCTGCTTTGTGTTCTCTGTTTCTGCTTTCTGCAGCCCTTTTTTCTGCCTATAAAGCCAACCTCTTCTGCTTGGCTCATCAGAATACTCATTCTATTTTGTTGAGTGTTTCCCGACTCTCAAATTGCAAATAAAAGCCACTTGTTGAATTTTTTGTACTAAATTTGGTGCAATTTTTTTGACAGCTATAAAGGGTTAAGTAGCGGGGGTCTTGTGGTGCTGATACAGTTGACTGAACTGTTTTTTTTTTATTTAAGTCATAGAATTTGTTTGTATTTAAAGTCTTTAAAACTTATTTAGAGTAAGGTTTATACTGTTGTCACTGATTTGAAATTCTCCATGGATAAAATCAGAATAAACAAGCAAGAAAACGGTGACTTTAAAGGAATAATTTATCAAAATCACAGCCTACCATTCTCTTTTCAGATTGTCTTACCATTTAAATTAAAGTGTCTAGGGGGAAGAAGTATTTGACAACAAATAGAATTCAAATGGCCTCTTGTGTTTGTTAACCTTATTAATTGCTTTAACATCCAAGTGCCTGCATTTACTGGCATAGAAAGTTCCTGTTATTTATTGCCATTTATTGTGGAAGACTTTGTTCTTTGTGTTTTTCAGCTCTGTTATTCTTAAGAGCCAGGAACTCTGACAGCTGCTGCCAGGCCTGTGCAGTTTGTTTAAAACAATAGGGAAAATTGCCTAGCAACCTCACATCCAGCTTCTGGTACCCTTCTGGAGATCACATTCCAGACACTCTGCTCATCTCCACAAGCTCACAGGGGAAAACACACACACACATACAGAAACACATGCACATACTATAATCAAAACTAGCCTGATTTTCCCTTTTTCTAAAAGATATGTCCTTATTGTTCACAACTTATGCAATTCTCCAACATGCAGATCAGAGGTGGGGTGTTATAAACCCTGAAGAGATCACGAGGAGCTTTATACAAATGAATTAGTTTCCCCCCCCAAAGCTTCCTGTTACAGATTTACTATTTTAAGACATGACTATGCAGCTTCCCTTGCTAAAATTACAATAAAATATGCTCCTTACACTTTAGTAAGTATATATTGCCCTATAATGGGCATTATATATGTTGTCAACGTTTGTCAATACTTGACAAAGTTGTGGGAAATGAAAGTTTATTCTGAGTCCGTTTCAGAAAGTGGCAGAGGAATGAAACAACATTGTTTGAACGTTGGTAATAGCCAGGGTGTTAGGCTGCACCTATTTTATTTCCTTATCCTATATTCTTGTTTAAGATATTATTGAGAATTGTGAGTAGGACATTATACCAGAAAGTTAAAGGCATAACTTCAACTCCGAAGTTTTGTTTTGCTTTGCCTATCTGAATTGGTTTGAGAAATCACTTAATCTTTGTATCACAATATCTTCATCTGCAAAATAGAAACTTACACTAAATGACCACTAAGGTCTTCTCTCATCTAACATTCTGATACCAGTGGCCAAGGGGAGGTTCCTAGACATTGGTGGGACCTGGACTCCAGGAGGAGTCCCGCTCTTGACATGTCATGAGAATAAATTCAAGGATGCGTCAGAAAATAGCAAAAGTACGGAGATTTATTGTAAAGTGACACTCAAGAAGGGGGAGCGCAGGAATACTCAAGAGACAGACACGCAAAAGGGGGTTTGGAGCTGCTACATTTATGTTTTTTTTTTTTTTTAATGCAAGAAGTGGAAAATTTATGAAGATTCCTGGAAAAAGATACAGATTTCTTGAAACTGTAGTGTCACCCATTTTTCCACAAAATATGGGTGTTCCCAGAACTGTCATGACACTGGTGGGTATGAGATTTGTATGTTAATGAGCGTATAATGAGGTCCCATGTGAAACCTATGTCAAATCCAGCCCATGTTGGGTCGAGTCCATCTTAGCCAGCTTGGCCCACACTATTTTTCAGGGTTTTATCAGCCCTTAACTTCTGCAGCTATTTCAACAGTTTCCTTTTGCTAGTCATGTGAACCTGTTGCCTGGAATTTTCCATTCTCTTGTGACTACCCGGTATTATTCCTTTATCATTTTCATTACCTTATAAATGGCCTTGGTCTTCCAAGAGACTGTTTTATGTGAAAATTGAGGAGAAAGAAAAATGGTTATGGGAGATAGAGTTTTTCCCTTCTTTTAAACATACCATTAGTCCCAACATTGTTATCTGTAAAACTGGAAGAGAAGAGTAGGCCAGATGACCGCAAACACTTATATAAGCCTAGTAAGATATCAGGGATGCAAATATGTACAACTATTCCATATGATGATAAAAGTTATATAGATGCATATAACATTGATAAAGTTATGGGAAGTGATTTAAGGTCAAGAACAGTAAGAGATAGAAACTCCAGTGGAGGGGTCAGCCTATGGACCAAATCCAGTCTGGTGCTTAAATTTCGTAAAGATAGATTTATTGTACTGTTAGGTTGGTGCAAAATAATTGTGGTTTTTGTCATTACTATTAATGGCAAAAACTGCAATTACTTTTGCATCAGTCTAATATAACATGTCCATCATTTAAATATTATCTGTGGCTGCCGTTCATACTACAACTGTAGAGTTAAGTAATTGCAACAGAGGCTGTCTGTCTCACAAAGATGAAATGCTTACTATTTGGCCTTTTATAGAAAAAAAGTTGGTTGATCCCTGCTGTAAGGTATGAAAAATGTTGCTATGTTTACTTAGGCTTGAAACTAATCAACTCAGCCAGGGTATGTGCATATCGATGAAAGAGAAAAATATATTAAATGTTCTAGATATACTATCATTTCAATATAGCAAATATTTAAAAAAATTAGGATGGAATTTGATTAAAAAGACTGATATGTTTATCATTAGTTTTTTGAAATGAATTAACTATTATTTTTAGGGTTTCTCATGTATTTATAGTCACATACTCAAAAACTGTTTGGAAATGTCACAGTTACTTTATTTGAAATTTAACGCCTATTCAGTGGATGTTATCTAAACATTTGGAGGCTCTCCAAAAACAAACAGAAAAACAAACAAATAAAACACACTTACATTGAGGAAAATGTGGAATCCAAGGCCCTGGATTTCCTCCATATCATTGATATTGATAAGAGTCAGTGTCATGTTTGTAAATCATGACTGTAAATACATCAGCCATGTAAAGCTGATCACTTTACATTGCGATGAACTTTACATGCACCTTACTAGGATTAGATCAGCACTGTATGATTGCATAATCATGTGTTATTCATTCTGAAGTGGCAAGCAGAATATTTAAAATGCAATTACAGAAACATGTTAAATAAATGGAGAAGAGAACATTAATTATTAGGAGGTTTCTTCTCAGTTGAATGCCTTCCACCCACCACCCTAATAACAAAGAATAAAGGGATAGAGTTTTATCTTGCTAGAAACTTCCTAAACAGATAGATAATGTTTACTAAGTATTCTTAGTTATAGTTTAGGTTAATAGTTCATCTAGTTTAGGTTAATAGTTCATCTCCTGATATGGTAGGAAGATTTCTATGATTTAACAGAAGGGCTCATCACTGAGTAACAGTTACAACACAGTTTAATTGACACGAAATTAGAGAACATTATTTGAAGCACGAAGAAGGGCAAGTATATCCATCTTTTTTCTACCAATGTTCAGTTATTACAGAATCTCCTGGGCTATCCAGTTACTGCCCAAATTGCCTGTTACCATGATAAATTACATTTCAATACAAGATGACCACAAGAATATGGTGAGGAACTGGTGCAAAGAGAGAAGAATGATGAAAGAAGAATTCAAAGTAAAGGAGAATTGTTAGATTGGTGGGAGGACTTGGAGTTAGAACAGAAGAATTAAGGAAAGAAAGTAATTACAGTTTGTGTGTGATGATGGTACCTCACTTTGGTATTCAATTACCACCTGGCGTCTGCTATGCAAAGAGTTGTTTAATCAGCTATAACTGTTTCTGCTTTGGTATTGACTCAAGTCACATATGCTTTTTATCTGCTGCTAAATATTGAAATTACTTTTGTAACTGTAGATATCCTCAAATCTGATCTCCAATTGCTGTTGAAATTTGGTCAACATAATTTCCATGATGGTGAACACTTACTATTCCATTTTCCTATTAGGTCTTGTTTTCTCCTTTACTCATAATTGTCAACTCACCTGGTGACTGGTGTCCTGAATTTCATGTCCTTTTGATCTTGAATCTGCTACCTGTCTAGTTTTGATTCTACCCAGCTGCTCATATTCAGGCACACTGCCTTCCATGTTTTCCTTTTGCTGCCATCTACTGGAAAACCAATTACTTTATCTCAGACCCTCACTGACAACTTGCTTGAAACTATTTTGTTCCCCTTACTTAATGCATTTCGTCAGCTACAGCTGGGTTAGTTTTCCCGAAAGCCAGCATACCCAAGCTGGTAGATCTGCTCCCATATCTAAGCTGTCTAATCATGCTGCAAGTAGCTAGGGACAAAAATACTAGAAGGCTTGAAATGAAATGGCCATAAAAATGAGACGGTAAAATAGTTTTTTTCTTTCTGTTAATTTTACTGAACATGTTTTTTTTTTTTTTTTTAATGTACACATTTTGCCACATTCCCAGGGACCTGCTATCTGGTTACAGAATGCTTACTAACATTAGGCTCTTATTAGCGAGGAGGTCGGTTTCCATGTAGAGTTTATATAAAAGAAGCAAGTTAACATTGGCATTGGAGATAGACAGACTTAACATTTAACTCTAACATCAACATTAATAAGCAGTATTAATGAGGAATAATTAGGTATTTCTAAGTCTCAGTTTCTTATCTTTAAAGTTGTGGTTATATTACTGTCTAATAAAATTTCTGATAGAATATTTAGGTCAATTTATGTTAAAGCAAAATGAAACCATCCCCTTCATCTTTTTCTAGACATAGTTCTGGTCTATGACATCATCCCTGTATTTATCTCTCTTTCCAGCTTAGGCAAATTCTTTGTCTATAGGGAATGATGATTCATGTATGTCATGGCCTAACTGGACACAAGCCAAAGGAAAAAACAGAATCTACAAGTAAAATGGAAAAGGCTCTCAGGTTCTTTAGTACAGACAGAATAATCATGTCATTTTTTTAAACCATTAATATGCAATTTACGAGAACTTGCATTTCAGTGATTTATACTATACCTCCAGGTTTTGATTTTAAGCTTTAAAAAGCCATGTTTAAATCATCAGAAGAGACATAGCTGATCAAGTTGAAAGAAGCCAGTTTCTAAGAAAAGCTCATTAATGGACTCTAAACCTAGTGACATTTGTCAGCAATGTTGTTCTTTCTATTCCTTTGGCAAACACAGTGCTAAAAGTGCTTGATGATAATTACAGAATACAGCTCTAATTGAAAAAGAAATGCTTGAATATTTGAATGGTTACTGGTACTCTTATCCTATCTATGCCTCCATGAAAAATCCTGTTGAACATTTGCCAACTTGAATCAGGACCCACTTCATGTGTAGTAGATTAATTTACCCTTACAATCCCCATACATTAATAAACTTGGTCAACAAAAATGGCAAGGTGGCAACTGTAATGATTTAGGCTCAGAATTTCTTGGATATTGTTTTTTGTAAATGTAAATAACTAGAATAAAGTTTAAATGCTGCAAATTAAGAAAATTCTTTTCATGATAAGGTTAATGCTCACCTTGAAATCTGATATTTTCAAAACATATCTGCACAATTATCTTATAATTATTCAAGTATATTATGAGGATATTTCATATCCTTCCAGTGAGAACAAGAGTTGAGAGAATTTATTGCAATGTGGTAAAGAAAGTGAAAAAATACTGATTTCTGGGTCTTTCAAATGCTTTTATCTTCACATCCCTTTAAATTATTTAATCTCAGTGTCTCAGTCTGTTTGAGCTGCCATAACAAAATACCAGAGATTGGGTGGCTTAAGTGGCCGATATTTATTTCTCACAGTTCTGAGGCTGGAAGTCTAAGAACAAGGTGCCAGCTGTCTCAGGTCCTGGTGAGTGCTCTCTCTCTCTGACTTGCAGATGGTGGCCCTTCTTGCTATGTCTTCACAGGGCAGGGAGAAAGACAAAGGGAGCTCTCTAGTGTCTCTTATAAGAACAAGCACATTAGGCCAGGCATGGTGGCTCACGCCTGTAATCCTAGCACTTTGGGAGGGTGAAGTGGGTGGATCACCTGAGGTTGGGAGTTCGAGACCAGCCTGACCAACATGGAGAAACCCCAGCTCTACTAAAAATACAAAATTAGTTGAGTGTGGTGGCGCATGGCTGTAATCCTAGCTACTCGGGAGGCTGAGGCAGGAGAGTCGCTTGAACCCAGGAGGCAGAGGTTGCAGTGAGCCAAGATTGAGTCACTGCACTCCAGCCTGAGCAACAAGAGTGAAACTCCATCTCAAAAAGAAAAAAAAAAAAAAAGAACAAGCACATTAATTCTATTGGAGCAGAGCAGGGCTGCACCCTTAGGACTTCGTGCAACTTTAATCACCTCTTAAAGGTCCTGTCTCCAAAGATAGTAATATTTGGGGTTAGGGCTTTCACACAGAGTGGGATACCTTGACCATAACACAAAACTCAGAGAAAAACATTGTGCCAGTAACAAACAACTTTTTTCCAAAATGTTAGAAATTTGTTTCTTGGAAAAATAAAATAAAATGTAAGGAAATAACTAAAAATCAATATGTTAAAAATTATATGAGGAAATTTATGTGCTTTGATATATCCACATTATCAAGCAGTGTTTTCAATGCTTTTTATATCATTTTAGGAGAAAGAGAACACTCAAAATATACGTAAGGATAATCTAAGAATATTTAAATTAAGACATTTGAAATTAAGCCGGTAGCAAATAAGAAGTAGGGAGGCAGATATAGATTGTCATAATTTCAAGATATCAACAGATATGAATAGAAGGCTTATTTGAAATTAACAGAACTTAAATTTCTTTATTATTAGCACAGAAATTTCACATATGTTATCTAATTTCATCCCACAACATTTCTCTGAAAATAAAACATTTCAAGTAGAAGTATTATTTCCTACTCTCTTGAGGAAAGTATAGTCTAAAATGATCATGAATTTGTTAAAGTTCCATTAATATGTGGGAACTTGTCAAATCATTCGGGTAACTATTTAAGTAAGGCTTCTAACTGTAAACACTATCAACTTTTGTGCTGCATTTTGTTAAGAACATTAAGATTATTAGTGGGAAAAATCAGCTAAGTAAATTTCAATCAAATTAAGGATATTCACTCAGCTAGCCACCGAATTATTCTTAAACTGTTAATTTTATCCTGTGTGTTGTCACTAAGACCTCTTCTCCTCTCCTTACTTTTTTTGTTCTTACTCTAATTCCTCTGATTGTTAACTGAAAAGAACATTTTCTTCCTCAAAGGGAAATAGAGAAAATCTGTAAGCTATTTTATTTGCTTTTAGTCATAAATTACTCGTGTGTGTGACTTACTATCAATGATCTTTCTTTAAGGAATGCTGTGCATCTGAAGTACTGCTGTAGTTCCCTGGAATTACTCCATAAATGACTCTTTCTGGTGCTTACAACCTCTTATCTCCACAGCACTCATCACTCAGTGCCAGGGCAGTGGATTTGCACCAACATGATTTGCAACTATGAACAGAACCCTCTTTGTTTCTGTTTAAATAATTACATCAATCTTGTCCTGCCTGTGCATTGGAATGAGTTTTAACATAAAGATGGAGAGATTCTAGATGCAATTTGAAAATAATGCTGGCAAATAGCTTTGTGACTTATTGTTTAAACCAAGCACACATTTGTTTAAGATATTTAATTAAGCCAAAGAATAGCCATGTTGTAGAATTAGGGGAAAAAAAGGCAAAATATATTTGTACACATTCAAAAGTCTGAAACATAACATTTTATAAATATGTATTCCTTTAACTTGGTTTCACCATTAAATGAATCTTCTTTTAGGAACACAATGCTTATCTTGGCTCCATTAAAATTCATTCCTAGAGTACGAGTAAAGGAGTTTTTCCCATTATAAGTCGCAGGCTTCTTCCAGCTTAACCTAATGAAAATAATACCTTATTTCTATTGTATAGAGCCACTGCCCATAGTTGTGGTCAGAGATTTGGGGATGGGAGGTTGTTAATAAAAGTACAGAAGATCCCTAGGTATTCTCAGTTACAAGTGCAAGAGAAATGAACCAATGAATTTATGTGGAGAGCGTTCCATAAGGCTACTCCTATTAAGCAATTGAGCATAAGAAATTAGTAGACAGCATTAAATTATGCCACAAACTTTTTCTTAAAGCAAAAGCGCTATGATAAACAGGATACATGTTGTATATGGAAAGGTTAAAACCAAAGCAAGTGCATAAAATCTAAATTTTTTCATCTTTCCTAATAAAGTTAACAATTTTTTCTTAGTGTTAAAATATACTGTGGTAAGAAATAAATGATGAACCTATGTAAGTATTAAGTCTTTGTCTACTTGATAAAAACCTTACAGAAAATAATTTTTAAAATTGGATAGATCATTTCTTTTCAACTATCTTACTAAATTCAACTTTTAATGATTTAGTTAAGAAATGTTTAAAACAGCGCAAATTATAGAATATGAAAAAAATAAACTGAGTGAAGGTAGGGGAGCATTTTCTGAATAATAGATGAATTACACCACACAAGTAAATGCAGAAAAGTTGGTTGAGATCCTGTTGGCATTTTAGGCACCTTAAAGCCATTTGAAGGGAATGTCAATGTGAAAATAATAAATACAATAATAAGATGGTAAAATCATTGGTTTGACTACCTGCTCAGTGGAAGTGTGAAAACTGGACCTTGCAGGCAGCAAATGAGAAAGGGATTCATTTGGGCCGTTGAAGTGAAATAGTATCTCCAGACAAGTGTGCCATGGAAGCCACAGTGCCTAGGTTGGGCTCAGTAAAGCATTGTGGATAAGGATATACATTATGAGAAGGATCTAGAAAAGTTAATATTGGAATATTTGAGCCATGGCTCACAGGCAAGGACCTACCATCTGGAGAACAGAATGATACAATGGTAGGTGCCAAGGAAAAAGTTGAAAGGAAATGGAGAAAATATAAAAATATTTCTGGGCCCAACAAGTAGGCAGAGACTCGATCATGGAAAATAACAGTTTGTTTAAAAACTGTCAAAACTTATTTGGTAAAAAGTTAAACTATGAAGGAAAAATTGTCAAAGTACCAGCCATTAATACATTATGGTTAATTAAAGAAAGATGTGCTTCCATAAAAATCCCATTGGTTATCTTGTAATATGCATTTAACATTATATTTACTTTAAGAATATATTTACTATACTATTTTATATTGAATACCTAGTAATTGAATTGCTCCTTTGTTGTGTGGTGCCATCATAATGTTTCATCTTTCTTGAAAATAGAGTAGTTACATTTGAAATAAAAATAACACCCCAGAAAAAAATGAATATGGTCAGAGCTAAGTGAATAAAGCTAGCTAGACCATTTCACATGGAGGTTCACTGAAGCTGAGTTTTCTTTTTTCTTTTTTTTTTTTTTTGAGATGGAGTCTGGCTCTGTCGCCCAGGTTGGAGTGCAGTGGCGCAATCTTGGCTCACTGCAAGCTCCGCCTCCCGGGATCACGCCATTCTCCTGACTCAGCCTCCGGAGTAGCTGGGACTACAGGCGCCCACCACTACGCCCGGCTAATTTTTTGTATTTTTAGTAGAGACGGGGTTTCACCATGTTAGCCAGGATGGTCTCGATCTCCTGACCTCGTGATCTGCCCGCCTCGGCCTCCCGAAGTGCTGGGATTACAGGCGTGGGCCACCGCGCCCGGCCTGAAGTTGAGTTTTCTCTGTTGCTTGCCGGACTAATTTTGTAATCTGTTCATGGCAGCGAGGTGGTCTCTACGCAAAAGTTTCACATTCCTTTCTAATGGGTTAGCTTTCCAGCCTATAGCAATATCAGATGTCTTTTAAATCAAGCAAAGATAAACAATATGTTAGAGAATATTTCCTGTAATATCTTGGGTTTAGCATAGATTTAGTCTTTTTATCCTTTGATAACTCCTTTGATAACTGGGAGCAGTTAATGATACTGCCACTGTTTCTGCCCTAATATTCTGAATGAAAAAAACCTTTAAAAATTTGAAAATAAATTATTTAAAGCACTAGATTATTACAATATTGATGCTCATTTGAGTCTTAAATGTGACATTAATGGTTACTTCAAAATTATTTGAGTTGGTTAACTTAAAGAAGTTGAATGTTCTACCATTAAATATACTTTTTTGAATCTCTACTTCTTAAGAACAGTCCTATATGTGCTGGTTTACTTTTCTTTTTATTACAAAAATTGTTTTTTCTTGAAAATTTTGCCTCATTTAAAAATTTATTTCTTTAAGGAATTTATTCTTACTAACATGAGAGTTACTTAATCACTTGTGTGTATAATCTACTTCCTTACAAAATAAAATGACAAACTCTGTGGTGGTTTCCATTATCCCTGGCTATGTAGTATGCTGATATTATGTACTAGAAATAAAAGATAAGGAAAAAAAATAAGAAAATATGTGTGAGTGTGTCCATATAAACATACAAGTTCCCAAAAGCTAAACAATGGGCTTGATTATTTTTCCCCCAGTCTTGACTGAATCAATATCATCCAATTGACTGTTCGAGGTAAACTTGATGTCAAGCCATAGTCAATAATCAATTTGGCTCCATGACGCAGTCAAATCTGACTCGGGTTCAGATTATGTCCACTGGTTTATAAGGTCCACTCCTACTGCACAATATGTTAACAAAATCTAAGCCTATGTGAAAGTTACCAGAATAAAAATTGAGTCACTTGTGTTTAAAATATCCTGGCAAATAGATCCGTGAAAGGCCATGAAGAAAGGATTCTCATGCATGATTGATAACAAAAACTATCACAGAAAATTCTTCAAAAACCACAACTGTATTAGTCTGTTCTCACGCTGCTAATAAAGACAAACCAAAGACTGGGTAATATAATTTACAAAGGAAAAATGTTTAATTGACTCACAGTTCCACATGGCTGGGGAAGCCTCACAATCATGGCAGAAGGTGAATGAGGAGCAAAGTTGCATCTTACATGGCATCAGGCAAAACAACTTGTGAAGGTGAACTCCCATTTATAAAACCATCAGATCTCCTGGGACTTACTCACTACCAGGAGAACAGTACGGGGGAAATTGCCCCCATTATTCAATTATCTCCACCAGGCCCCGCCCTTCACACGTGAGGATTATTACAATTCAAGGTGAGATTTAGGTGAGGACACAGCCAAACCGTATCAACAACGTTGCACAAAGGCCATCACAACCAAACACAAAATATACTTTGGCAAAACATCTGCCCAACAATTGTTTGTTCAAACATGAATTGGTGCCAGCCTTGTTATTGGTCCTTACAGCCAAGAATAATCATCTCAAAACAGTTATGTTACCCTCCTCATTTTTTCCTTTAAAAACTTTTATCTTGCTTTACCTCCCTGAACATGCATATAGTTTACTATGAAATACATATCTCCATTGCAATACCTTATTCTTTGAATAAATATCATTTTCTTTTAGGGAGCCTCTCTCTGTTATTTAAGTTGACACCTAAAATATAGTTCATCCCAATAAGACAGTGGTACAAATTTTCTTTCTCCATACTACACAGTATTTTTTTACTGCCTTTGCAATATTTTATGCATAATGAATTTTTATATCTCCAGTACTCCTGTTAATAGTTACAGATCCTTCGTTAGTTGAATTTGGAGTAACTCCAAGCTACTGAAGGTTTGGGTTCTCTGGTGGATCTTACATAATCTAAGAGCTCTATCTTCAACTGCTAGTACTGTAGTCATTAGAGTTGTTTACCAATATTCTGTTCTCTAAATTTTGGAGCACCTGGCAGAATTGTGTTTCTTCACGTTTGTAGATGTGGTTTGCTACAATTTGTTCTGGCCAGTGAAATGCGAGCACAAGTCAACTGTCTTAAAACTGTCAACAAAAGTTTTAAGAGCCAGCTTGTTCTTCACTGTGTTCCCTTTTCTCTCTGTCTCCATGACTATCAGTGTCTCATCAGCTTGAGTCCTGCAATGAAGACAACAGATGTAGAGCAGACAAGCAGCATGAGTGAAACTTAAATTTATTATGTGTAATCCACAGAGATTCAGGGTTATAATCTTAGGACCTGGCTCTCCTGACTGTTGGACTCAAACAACTAAGATTTGAAGTTTATTTCCAGATTCAGAAAAGGTTTATAGTAGAAAAATATGATAGTGATATAAACAGCTTTTTTTAAAACAAGAAAACTAGGTTTTCCTGAAAAGGTGTCTCCTCTGGAAACAGTACTTTCCATATTGACGTGTTCATAACCAGATACAGCTCAGCCATAGAAATTGCCTATAACCGAACACAGTCCTTCTTAATAATGGCAACTTCATATGATTTAAACTAGTAAGTGTCCTAATGATAATCACATCATCTTCATGTATCCAAGAGAACCACACATTGTGTTTTAGTGAGCTAAATGTTAAATATAAATAAGATTACTCACATTTAGTATTTTCTTAGAGTTTAATTTCATTTCATAAATGCCTTATGTTGAGGCCATTTAAAAGTTAGGCAAAACAACACAGTGTGATTAGAAAACGTTTGCCTTTTGTAGCCATGGTGTAACGCATTTTTTAAAGCTTTTGTTTTTTAACATGTTAACGGTTGGTTGCTGCAGGACACATTCTCAAGGGTAAAGACAGCATTTATTACACTCAAAATACTGTGACTGAGGCTATTATGTTGGTTTTGACAGTTTTGCCAATGAAAAATAAGATAATTAACCAATATGGCTTATTATATTAAAGAGAGATAGCAAAATGATTAAAATATAATTTTTCATTTTCAGAATGAGATTATTTCCAGTAAAAGAAAACACATATTTTACTATTACTCAGCTTTTCAGTTATTGAAATAATATTTCATTAAGGACAACTCAAATCTACCATGCTGAAACAGCTTACAAGAGCTGTTTCAAGAGGGGCAGTCAAAATCATTTCATTAGTCTACTACCCCTTTGCTTCTAAACTATACCAAAGTAAAGTAAATTTAAGGCTCTATTTCCATATGCTTTCTAAAAAAGTTAAAAAATTACTTATAAAACTTTAGAATTCCCAGATGTAAAATCTCATAAAGCTCTTCGGATATCAAATGTTTTAGCATTTACCAAACATTTTGATGAGTTAAGTGTAAATGAGTCAGTAACATAAGGATTAAATTCCTTCACAAATACACAAGAGCTGAAAAAATTAGGAAAAGAGTTCCTTGGCAGTATTCAGTTGGGTTTTGTCACATCCAAAGGGTTTTAAAACTGTGTTTTGAAGTTCTCCTGAAACCAAAACCTCACAATATTTTTAAAAAATTTTTTGATCATCATTTGTTACTAATCCAAATTTAATATTGTTTCCAAGTTCTATTGGTGGTAAACAAATAAAAAGTGGCTCAGACCAGAACCACATATTCACTTTTATAAATAATTTTTATAGCATGAAGAACTTCATCACACCATTTCCCTACAATGTTTCCTAGAGTTATAAAAATTAAATGCAGAATTTCAGTAAATAATAAAAACCAAAATAGACAACAAATAATCTAACTCCATAGAGTCCTATATTTTCTCAGTTTATAGCACTCTTGTATAATATCTAAGTAACATTTTCAATGTCCCCAGGACAAAAATCTCTAACCATTTCATTTATCAAGTGGTTAGGGCTACACAACTTAATAACAATTAATACCCCAACAACTTAGTAGACATTTGAAAAAAATGCTATACATCAATTAAAAGAAAAATTAATATTTCTATTTTACCTTTAATCAACACTTGATAATGGGTTATGTGTATCAGTTAGGTACTGTACAACTTCTTAATCTTTGAAATCTAATTAGACAATGTCAACCTTATTTCCTATTTCATGCTGATTTTCTAACAATATTTGGCTTTTGTTGGAGATAATAATGGAAATTCTAAGCTCAAAAAGATATAAGATCATTGAGAAGACTGTGTCATAATCTAATTTTAGAACTTTAAACTATCTTGAGCTAGTAGTTTAGATAATGTCCAAGAGATGTTTAATGTTTCTGTGTTTCTTTGAAAATTTAAAATATACCTTGGCACTTGTATGAGTTCACTGTGGCACCCCAGGGTGTCTCAGTAAACAGTTAGGGAACTGTGGGTTTTATCAATTGCATTAACTTTAAGTTACTAAACATTAAATAAAAAATTTAGTTGCTCATTTACGTTAGCCACATTTTGAAGGGTCAATAGCCACATCAAGTCATGCTACCATATTGGACAGCACAAATATAGATCTTTTCCATCAATATAGAAAGTTCTATCCAACAGCACCAATCAAATTGACATGATTTGATAAATAAATATGATGTGGGATTTGGGAGAAAGACAATAGTTTAGGATGATGTTTGGCCCCAGTAACTAGAAAAACAGAGTATATTGATATTGGAAAAATGAGAGAAAAGCAGGTGTGGAGAGAATACCAGGACCTCAGTTTTGGAAATGTTAAATGTAATACACCTTTTAGGCGTCTAAATAAAGATCTCCAACAGGCAATTAGATATATGAGACTAGATTCAAGGGAGAAGTCCAGGCTGGATAGACAAACCAAGTTTTACTATGTGCCAGGCACCTTTCCGATCTCTTGAATAACCCATTCAATTTTCACAAAAACCTTATAAGCTAAGTACTTAATCCTCATTTTATAGATGACGAAATCAAGGCACAGAGAAAGATATTTCATATTAATAGGATGAAACCTGAATTGTGAGAAGCTGTCTCTTCCACTACAGGAAATAAATCTGTGTCTTAGTTTGGGCTGCTGGAATAAAATATTATAAACTGTGTGACTTAAAAAAAAAGAAGAAGAAATGTATTGCTTACATTTCTGGAGGCTGGGAAGTTCAAAATACGGCACCAACATATTCAATATCTCGTGAGGCCCCACTTCCTCAAAAAGCTCCTTCTTGCTGTGTTTTCACATTATAAAAGGAATGAGCAATCTCTTGCAGGTATAAGGGCACTAATCCCATTAATGAGAGCTCCACCCTCATGATCTATTTACCTCCCAAGGGCCCCATCTCCTATACTATCACCTTAGGGGTAAAGATATCAACATAGGAATTTCTTAGGGGAGGGAGAGTCAGGACACAAACATTCAACCACAGTGGCAATTTACAAAAATAAAGCCAAAGTAAAACAAGAATAAATGAGAGATGGGGAAAAAAAAAAAAGGAGAGAAGAGAGATTCTGATTCTTTCAGCATTCTTCTTGATTTGGGGAGCTAATCCAAAGATTATTACTAACCAACTGTTGCAACAATAAAGTCTCTTTTTAGCTTAAGGAAATTGCAACCAAAAAATGTCTTAAATAACAATCTATGAGCATTTTGTTTTAAATCTTAGCAATACCGTGTATGCATAAGTTATACAATATTTTATTTCATCTATGAGATAATTACTCCTAGAAATAATTTTAAAATGAAACCTGTTCTTTCTCCTAGCTTATGTTAAACCTAATCTTTAACATATTTCCTAAGGAAATTCTTACCTTTTTTGTCTGTATTATTATTTATTATGTATTATAATTAAAATCTTTATTTTTCTTACATAAACTTACTGAACTATAACCTAGATTTACAAAAGTGCATGAAGTGTTAGCCTACAGTTGACAAAGTGAAAATTTCTATTAGTTTACCGTTTCATAAAATGAACGTACTCATGTACGCAGCATAGAGATGAAAAAGCAGAAGCCGTCCTCATACAATACAGTGCAATTATTATCCCTTCCACTCCCAAGGATAACTATTATCCTGAAATCAAACAACAGTAAGTTTCTCTTGCTAGTGTTTAAATTCTATGTAAATAGAATGATATAGCATACAGCCTTTTGTGTCTAGTTTCCTTTACTCAGCATATTGTTACATATGTTGTAGTTTGTGGATTCTTATACTACCAATTCCTTTCCTATCACTGTCTCCCTATTCCTGTCCCAAAGCGGGGAAGGAATTAGAAGAAAAACGGGAACAAAACATGAATCACTGGTCCATACCAATTGGCACATGTTGCAAGTTCCTTCCTTAGGTCTCATAATCTTCATTGGCTCTCTGCATCTCTATCTGGACTTTTAGATCTGCCACCTGAGTCATTTATTTTTCGTGAAGAGTAACACTTGTTCTCAGCTGAGTAATTCTCTCATGTTGCTTACTGACAATATAATTGTGGGGGCATAAGGGAGTCCACCAATCTCTTTTCACTGTGTACTGTCACCTTGCGGGCCTCCTGTGAATCTTATCAGGGTTTATTCCATTAGACAAAAACCATGCTCACAAATGTCTTAAATAAAAGTCCTTAAGCGTCTCTTTTTAATGTATTTTGTGTGACCGAATACTCCTCTGAGGAACTGCCATTGAACTTTCTGACAGCTTGCCCAAATATATTACAGTCACACTCTCAGATTCATCTCTAGGTCATGCTTTTTTAGTAACACCCTGAAATTAATCAGAAGATACATCCTAATTTTAGCATCATTTGCAAATTAAAGAGCTCGAAAATTTCCCAAACCATCAAGTTTTGGCTCCTTATTTTAACAGTCCTTCTCTCAATGTCATGCTCCCCTTACAATAGACAGAAAGAAGAAATCAGGCAGCACCTTCAACATGTTGCTCAGAAATCTTCTTAGCTACATCATACAGTTCGTTAGACACACTTTCTACATTTCACATTCCTGCAGGGGATCATGTTGGTAAACTTTCTGCCACTGCATACCAAAGATTCCCCTGTCCTCTAATTTCCAATAACATCTTGGGAACTTGTTTTTGAGCTCTCCCTGACAGCATCTTTAAAGTCCAGATTTCTTCTAACAGTCTGTTCAAGGCAATTTAGGCTTTCTCTAACCAGCTACTCAAAATAACTTCAGCCTCTTTCTTTTGCCTGGATAGAAAGCCACTCCCACATTTTAGCCACTCCCTTATTTGTATGGCAACAATCTTACTTCCAGGTACCAAAATATGTATCAGTTACCTATTGCTTTGTAAAATCTTACCTCAAAACTTAGCCACTTTGTTCAACAGACATTTATTATCCCATCTTTTCTGTAGATCAGAATCTGGGCACAACTTGGCTATGGTTCCTTTGGCTGAGTTTCTCAAAAAGTATCCATCAAGGTGTTGGACAGGGCTATGGTCATCTCAAGGAATTTTTTTTTTTTTTTTTTTTGAGACAGAGTCTCTCTCTGTTGCCCAGGCTGGAGTGCAGTGGCACAATCTCGGCTCACAGCAACCTCCACCTCTTGGATTCAAGCAATTCTCTGCTTCAGCCTCCCAAGTAGCTGGAATTACAGGTACCCGCCACCACGCCTGGCTAATTTTTGTATTTTTAGTAGAGACGGGGTTTCACCATCTTGGCTAGGCTTGCTCTTGAACTCCTGACTTCATGATCCACCTGCCTCAGCCTCCCAAAGTGCTGGGATTACAGGCATGAGCCACCGCACCCAAACAATCTCAAGGATTAATTCCCCAATGCACTTACGTGGCTGAAGAAAAAGAATAGTCAACACAGTCAACATTTCTTGAAAACTTGCTAATGATAGGACTCCTTTAAAAGACACTGATGGGGCCAGGCGCGGTGGCTCACGCCTGTAATCCTAACACTTTGGGAGGCCAAGGCGGGTGGATCACGAGGTCAGAAGATGGAGACTATCCTGGCTAACACGGTAAAACCCTGTCTCTACTAAAAATACAAAGAATTAGCCGGGCGTGGTGGCAGGTGCCTGTAGTCCCAGTAACTTGGGAGGCTGAGGCAGGAGAATGGCGTGAACCCAGGAGGCGGAGCTCACGGTGAGCCGAGATTGCGCCACTGCACTCCAGCCTGGGCAACAAAGCGAGACGCCGTCAGAAAAAAAAAAAAAAAAAGACGCTGATGGTATATTCTACAAGGAGAGTTCTAATATCTGGACTACTTTAGCAAAATGTGCTTGGTCTTTTTAAGTTTGTATCTGGTAAACAAAACTTGTATCAATGGATCTATGCCATTTGGCTCCTAGGAAAATGTCACAAAAGCTATGTAACTATCAGATTATAAAATGGAAATATTTAAAAATCAAAACAACTCTGCTATGATCTGAATGGTTGTGTTCCCCCATATTTACATGTTGAAATTCTCTTCCCCATCCCCTCCATCCCACCCCCAACCACCACCAATGTAATGGTATTAGGAGATAAGACCTTTGGAGAGGTTATTAAGTCTTGAGGGCAGAACCCTCACAAACGGTATTAGTGCCCTTATAAAATAGGCCCAGAGAAGCTTATTTAAACGTTCCACCATATGAGGACACAGTGAGAAAGCACCATCTATAAACAGAAAGCTGGCTTTCACCAGACATCCAATATACTAGTACCTTGATCTTGGACTTCCCAGTTTCCAGAATTGTGAGAAATTAAATTTTTGTTGTTTGCAGGCTAACCAATCTATGGCATATTTTATAACAGCCCAAATGGACTAAGGCAAACTCTCTCTCTCCTTAGTAAGCATACACAGCTTACAGATCTCACATGTTATTCTGTACCAGTGTATAGTGATGTGGCAAAAAGAAGGATCTGAGAACACAGTATTGATTCTTCCTGCATTTCTTGTGCCTTGTGATTACCTGTATTCTTAAAATAATTAATAAAACTTAATATTTAGTAAAATCTCTAGTTTTCTTAAATAGTGATTTGACTCTCTGCTCTTTAGTTTATCTTAGAAACTACCCAAAGATAAATAAAACCTGCAAAATAAAGCAGTGAAATCAAATTCCCTTATGGTAAGATATTAGAGGTGTTCTCAAGAACAAAGACATTATTTGACTTTCTCTCTCTCTCTCTCTCTGTGTTTTCTTAAATATATGTAAAGAGTATTTGAGTACATAAAACTTAGAAATTTATAATTTTTAAATTTAAAAGTTAAATAAAAAGCTAGGAGCTTTGTACACAAAGACAACCTTTAATATCGATTAACTTTTAAAATGACAATTTCTTAAATGGAAAATTAAAAGAGAGAAAAAACATGCGACCAGTCACTGGGAAAAAATTGAAAAATAGATGGCACAAATACAAATTTAAGAAACATGTAACTATTTTTATCCAATAGATATTAAAGAAGTTTTTTCCCAAGGGTTGATGCCCAGAATTTTCTAGGGAAACCAGTGCGGGATCAAAGTGGCAAACCTGCAGCCAGCATCATACTAAATGGAGAAAAGCTGAAAGCAGTCCCCCTAAAAACTGGAATAAGACAAGAAGGGATGCCCAGTCTCATCACTCCTATTCAACATAGTACTGGAAGTCCTAGCCAGAACAACCAGGCAAGAATAAATAAAGGCATCCAATTGAAAAAGGGGAGGTCAGATTATCTCTGTTCACAGATGACATGATCTTATACCTAGAAAATCCTGAAGATCCCTCCAAAAGACTCCTAGACCTGGTAAGCAACTTCAATAGTGTTTTAGGATACAAAATTAATGCACTACAATCAATTGCATTTTTATGCAACAACAAAGCTCAAACTAAGAACCAAATCAAGAACTCATTCCCATTTATAATAGCCACACACACACAAAATATTTAGGAATACATTTAAACAAGGAGGTGAAAGACCTCTATAAGGAGAATTAGAAAACACTGCTGAATGAAATCAGAGATGACATAAACAAATGGAAAAATATCCCATGCTTATGAATAGGAAAAATCAATATCGTTTAAATGACCATGCTGCCTAAAGTAATCTACAGGTTTAACATTATTCCTCTCAAATTACCAGTATCATTTTTCACATAATTAGAAAAAACTATTCTAAAATTCATATGGAACCAAAAATGAGCCTGAATAGCCAAAGCTACCCTCAGCAAAAAGATCAAAGCCAGAGGCATTACATTACATTACATTACATTACATTACCTGACTTCAAATTATACTGCAAGGCTAGAGTAACCAAAACAGCATGATACTGGTATGAAAAAACACACATAGATCAATGCAACAGAATAGAAAACCCAGAAACAAAGCCACACACATACAACCAACTGATCTTCAACAAAGTCAACAAAAATAGATAGTGAAAGGCCATCTTATTCAATAAATGGTGCTAGGAAAACTGGCTAGCCATATGCAGAAGAATGAAACTGGATCCCTATCTCTCACCATACACAAAAACTAAATCAAGATGGATTAAAGATTTAAATATAAGACCTCATAGTAAAAATGTTAGAAAAAAAGCTTGGAAAAACTATTTTGGACATTGGCCTAGGCAAATAATTCATTAAGAAGACCCCAAAAACAAATGCAACAAAACAAAAATAGACAAATAGGACTTAATTCAACTAAAGAGTTTCTTCAAAGCAAAAGAAATAATCAACAGAATAAACAGACAACCTACAGAATGAGAGAAATGATCTGCAAACTAACAATCCAACAAAGGGCTAATATCTAGAATCTTTAAGGAACTTAAGCAAATCAACAAGAAATAAGCAAATAGCCCCATTAAAAAGTAGGCAAAGGACATGAACAAACACATTTCAAAAGGAGACATATAAGTGGCTGAGAAACATATTAAAAAATGCTCCACATCACTAATCATCAGAGAAATGCATATCAAAACCACAATAGATACCATCCATATCAGTCAGAATGGCTATTATTATAAAGTCACAAAAGTAGCAGATGTTGGCAAGGATGCACAGAAAAGTGAACTCTTACACACTGTTGGTGGTAATTTAAATTAGTTCAACTCTTACAGAAAACAATATGAGGATTTCTCAGGGAACTAGATATAGAACTACCATTTGACCCAACAATCCGGCTACTCTCTACCCAAAGAAATAGAAATTGTTTTATCAAAGGACACATGCACTTATATATTTATTGCAGCACTGTTCATAATAGCAAAGTCATAAAATCAACTTAAATGTCCGTAAATGGTGGACTGGATAAAGCAAGTGTAATGGAATACTACGCAGCCATAAAAGAATGAACTCATGTCCTTTGCAGCAACATAGATGAAGATGGAGGCCATTATCCTAAACAAAGTAACTCAGAAACCAAAAGTCCAACTCCATATATTCTCAAGTATAAGCAATAGCTAAATAATGGGTACATACGGACATAAAGATCACACTGGGGACGCCAAAACTGGAGTAAGCAGGGCAAGGGTTAAAAAATTACTTACTGGGGCTGGACACTGTGGCTCAAGCCTGTAATCCTAGCACTTTGGGAGGCTGAGGCAGGTGGATCATCTGAGATCAGGAGTTCAAGACCACCCTGGCCAACATGGTGAAACCCTGTCTCTACTAAAAACACAAAAAATTAGCCAGGCATGGTGGCATGCACCTGTAATCCCAGCTACTTGGGAGGCTGAGGCAGGAGAATCGCTTGAACCCAAGAGGCGGAGGTTGCAGTGAGCCAAGACTGTGCTGCTGCGCTCTAGCCAAGGGGACAGAATGAGACTCTGTCTCAAAAGAAAAACAGAAAGTGCTTATTGGGTGCAGTGTTCACTATTTGGGTGATGGGTTTACAAAAAGCCCAAAACTCAACATTATGCAATATACCCACATAACAAACTTACACATGTACCTCTGAATCTAAAATAAAATAAAATAACAATAATAAATAAAGTGTATACAGTTTATAGGTAGTGGGCAGTTTGACATTATGTAAAGAATACAGAGGAGCATGATTTTAAAAGTCTCCTTTGTTTTAACCAAGTATTTTCACTCCTATAAACTTAGAGTCATATTTTGAGATGTAGAGAGATTTATGCATTAAAATGTTATTAGCACATAATATAAAACATAATTGTCCAAAAATAGAAGAATTTTATGAAGTATGATAATCCATAGAGTCCATATAACCTCATAATTTAAAATTATAATCATAATAGTAATCACTATTGACTAAAAATAGCCAATATTCACTGCACGTTTCTTAAATGCCAGCTATCATTTTCATACACCTATTTATGTAGTGGTATATATGTCTTAGAGGTAGACTGTATTAAAAGGTGTTATTTCTGGCTTGATTATGGGAAATTTTCATTATCTCTTTTGTATTCTTGTGTTTTTAAGTTTTTCTATAGTAAACTTTTTGTTTAATGATCATGAAAGAAATATAAAAATGAAAGGAACTAGAATGTTTTCATTATATGCTGACTGACTAGGGTCTGACTGAGCCTCTCTCATAGAGAGATGCTAAATCAACCTATGAATTCTATATATTCTACTGTAGCAAAAAAAAACCACAAAGGCCAACTTTTCGTTATCTCTCCTTCCTTACCTTCAAGTCAAATATCACATTTTTAGAATTTTAAAATGCTTGCTCTATTTGTATTTTAAAAAGAAGGGAGTGGCTTTTGGAGCATATTTGGACTCTGCATGGTTTCCTGGTAATGAAGAGATGGTATTCTGTAAACTCGATTATTTGTCTTTCACACTCTACTGAGAACTATGCTCCGTGCTGTGATATGAGGTTGAATAAATGAGTTCTCTTAGGAAGAAAGAGGAGTGAATATTCCATCTTCTATGTTATCCTCTCAGTGTTTATTGCTTCAGACAGACTACAGAACAAATGTCCCACATTCCGTTGGTCTCCAAAGAAAGAGATCCAGCCCCAAACTGTCTAAAAAATTTACTTGAAAATCAGTTCAAGAAAAGACAAACAAGCCAACAAAGTTAAATATAGGCAATAGAAAATTACAAAATTATATCTGGCTATGTTTTCTATTCAGTTCTGATGTGCTAAATCATATTATTCAATACCATTTAAAAATATTTATAGAGTGAGTACATATTTTATCCATATTCCTTCTATCCCAGTTTTAGGCAAGAACAACCAAAGTTTTACTCCAGAAAAATAAGCTTCTAAGCTCATAAACCTAAAGGGACTTGGTCCTGTCTTCAGGGAATTTAAGTGAGCCAATTGATGGTAGAAATGAAAACAAGTTCTTCCAATGCTGTATAGCAAAGTTACCTCTTTGTATGAAGGTTAGACTTGATGACTTTGAAAAGACTCTCATCTTCATGCTTCCAGGAATCTATGATTTGGTAAGTCTTGGTCTTCTTTCTATCTCATTCTGTTTCCTTCCATGTGGTTTGTAATCCATTTGGAAATACAGAACCAGGGTCTAAAATGGTCAGCATTGACAATAGCACCTTTTAAAAAGTAATGAAACTATGTACTAAACCAAATGATTCCTTAGTATGTCTTCTGTTAATTAAGATTTCTTTTTTTTGAACAAAGCACTTTGTAGTTTTAACTATAGCTCACTTTCATGTGATCATATTGGGTTTAATTAGTTCCAAGTGAGAACAAAGAGGACCTATCTAGGATAATCACACTGAACTTAATTTAGAATCCAAGTGCCAAAATATTGCATATTAGAAATTTTATATGTACAATTAATAGCCTACTCAGCGACACAGCAATATATAATCTAATTCAATACAAAGCACACTCTTGGGTAATCAGACATTGGTGTTTTAAATGACTTGTTTGTTATGATGTTTCTTCACTTGCATTTTAAGTATTAATCACCAGAGTTTATAAAATAAACATAGAAAAGAGGGCAACTCCTTTGGTGAAGCTACTTCAAAAGTGGGAAAGGGAGGAAAATTAGGTCATTCTGCATTCTGCCTATAATTGCATTTTTCACTACTGCCTTAATTAGAACTGTTGAATCATTTTAGTTACTGCACATTCCTTCTCAACACGATTAGTTTATATTACTATGAGCAAACTCATTATCACCTTCTTTAACTTTGCTTTAAATTTATTGGTTTAATTATCTGAATTTGCAATAGCAAATGTACAACTTCAGGGCATCTAGTTTCATGTTTCAATTTTCTAAAACACACTCTTAGAATGTAGGGAGATAACTTAGATACTTTTTCTGAAATGAGTGAAGTTATGTGGCATTATTTTGCTTCAAATGATTACAAAAAGGAAGGATCACTGAAAGAAATTTTTTGAGTTAAACATTGTTAATGATCAAGAGATGATGAATAGAAACATTTATTTGTATTTTTTCTTTATATTTGTAACACACCAAACTAGATTAGTATTTCTACTGCATTTATTATGTACAGATGTGCACAGTTTTATGCAAATAATACAATGAAGAAAAGTGAAAAAACTGGAAAGGTTTAGACAAGAACAACTAATCAGTGGAACTCTACTCATTATTCTGCTTTAAGGTCAACTTCAATCCAGAAAAGAAAATACTGAAAAGGGAGAGGAAATAAATACAATAAAGTAATTCAAATAATGTCATTGGTCACTTTGGGGTTACTAAATCATTCCATACTCCAATTAGTTTCCTTATTCCCCTTTCTAATCAATCTACAGTTCCTACTTGGGCTACCACATCATAATTTCGCCCACCTTAGGTTATTTTGCAGCTCTTGGAATTCAGATAAATGGAATCACAGAGTATACTGAGAAGAGAAATTTTAAGTTTCAATTTCTGTTTTTTGCCTGGAAACAGCTCCTCAAACTAAGGGGTTAGTCTGTGTTTCCTCAGACTGAGGGGTCAATGTGACCATGCAAAGACCAACATTAAACTTTCTGGGAGCTATGTCCGGAGATATTTTGTCAAGAATAATTATTAATGGGGAAGTCACAAATTTCCTTTCACCTGTTTAAGCAGGATCAACATGCAATAAAAACAATACCATCACCTAAATTCCCCAAGTATTTAAGTCCATAGTGAGATATGACTACAGGTTTTAAGTAATCAGGCACCTCCAAATGTCTCTAATTTCTAGTTTTACTATGGATTAATTCATTTGACACTAGAGTTCTTATATAAAATAAGATCTGTCAATGCACTTCCAAATCACATTAGACACAAGATATGCTGTTTTCCATAAATGGATACATTTGAAAATTGAGAATACAATATTTAAGAATTAATTTTTCCTAGCATTGTAAGATACATTGGATTATGTTTATTTATCAAACACTCTATTAGAAGACAAGATTCATCAGAGCCACTGAATCTTAGTGGCTCTTAGCAAACAGTCACCTTAATTTTGAGTCTGTGTTTTCTTCATTTCAGTTTTCTGAGAACCACCTTTTCCCATGGACTTTAGCCTACTGAGGAAAATAAATATATAGAAGTTATAATGTATGTAAATAAATGCTTATATGTAGGTCCCCACAGACTGCAATGGAGTTTGAGAGGATGAGGCAATAAGAATGCCCATGGGAGAAATAGTGGTTATACACACAGAAGACAACATGTGATCTAACTCTTGTTACAAGATTTTAAATGTGCAGAAAAGCTAGAAGGATTTTCTAAGAAGAGGAAATAATGTTCACCAAAGAACATAACTTTTTATAAGGCTATTGCAGGATATAATTTAGAAATGATGAAAAATGCAGCTGGAGTAGATGATAGGGATGAGTGTGGGGTCTTGTATGTTACACTGAGCAAAGCGATTTAATTCTTTGAAGTTTTTTTTCAAACAAGATAGTAGAATCATCACAGTAACATTTCAAAAGGTTGATGTATTCTCTTTTGCTGCCTGATATGATCTGGCTCTTTGTCCCTACACAAATCTCATCTTGAATTGTAATTCAAATTGTAATCCCCACATGTTAGGTGAGGGACCTCAAAGGAGAAGATTGGATCATGGAGGTGGTTCTCCCATGCTATTCTTATGATAGTGAGTGAGTTCTCACAAGATCTGATGGTTTTGTAAGGGGCTTTTCCCCAATTTGCTCTGCACTTCTCTCTCCTGCCACCATGTGAGGAAGAACATATTTGCTTCTCCTTCCACCATGATTGTAAATTTTCTGAGGCCTCCCCAGCCATATGGAACTGTGAGTCAATTTAACCTCTTTTCTTTATAAATAACCCAGTCTCAGGTACTTCTTCAAAGCAGTGTGAGAACAGACTAATACACTGCCCTAACAAATTACCACAAATTCAGTGGTTTGGGCCACACAGATTAATTTTTAAAATTTTGTTTAATTTTATTTTATTTTAAGTTCCAGGATACATGTGCAGGACATGCAGGTTTGTTACATAGGTAAATGTGTGACATGGTGGTTTGCTGCACCTATCAACCCATCACCTAGGTATTAAATCCCACATGGATTGGCTATTTATTCTAACCTCTCCCTCCCCCAGCACTTCCCACCCTGACAGGCCCCAGTATGTGTTGTTCATTCCTTCTTTATTAAGGGGTACTGGGAGAACTGACTAGCCATATGCAAAAAAAAAAAAAAAAAAAAAAAATTGACACCGGACTCCTCCCTTACACTTTATACAAAAATTAACTCAAGATGGATTAAAGACTTAATTGTAAAACCCAAAACTATAAAAATCTTAGAAGAAAGAAAATCTAGGCAATACCATTCAGGACATAGGCATGCACAAAGATTTCATGACAAAAACATCCAAAGCAACTGCAACAAAAGCAAACATTGACAAATGAGATCTAAGTAAACTAAAGAGCTTCTGCACAGCAAAGAAACTATCATCAGAGTGAACAGACAACCTACAGAATGGAAGGAAATTTTTGCAATCTATCCATTTGACAAAGGTCTAATATCCAGAATCTACAAGGAACTTAAACAAATTTACAAGAAAAAGTCCCAAAACCCCATTAAAAAGTGGGCAAAAGACATGAAGAGACATTTCTCAAAAGAAGACATTTATGTAGCCAACAAACATGAAAAAAGCTCAATATCACTGAGAAATGCAAATCAAAATCACATTGAGATAACTTCTCATACCAGTCAGAATGGCAGTTATCAAAAAGTCAAGAAACAACAGATGCCAGTGAAGCTAGGCATCTAGGAATACTTTTACACTGTTGGTGGGAATGTAGTTAGTTCAGCCATTGTGGAAGACAGTGTGCTGATTCCTCAAAGACCTAGAGGAAGAAATACCATTTGACCCAGCAATCTCATTACTGGTTATATACCCAAAGGAATATAAATCCTTCTATTATAAAGATACATGTATGTGTATGATCATTGCAGCAGCATTCACCATAGCAAAGACATGGAATCAACCCAAATGCCCATCAATGACAGACTGGATAAAGAAAATGTGGTACATATACACCATGGAATACTAAGCAGCCATAAAAAGTAATGCAATCATGTCCTTTGCAGGGACATAGATGGAGTTGGAAGCAATTATCCTCAGCAACCTAATGCAGGAACAGAAAAACAAACACTGCATGTTCTCACTTTTAAGTGGGAGCTGAACAATAGTCCATTCTCATGCTGCTGTGAAGAAATAGCTGAGACTGGGTAATTTATAAAGAAAAGAGGTTTAATTAATTCACAGTTCTGCATGGCTTGGGAGGGCTCAGGAAACTTACAATCATGGCGGAAGGCAACTCCTCACAGGGCAGCAGGAGAGAGGAGTGCCAGCTAAGGAAATGCCAGACACTTATAAAACCATCAGATCTCATGATACTCACTCATGATCATGAGAACAGCACTGGGGAAACTGCCCCCATGATTCAATTACCTACATCAGGTCCTGCCCTTGACATGGGGGGATTACAATTCAAGAAGAGATTTTGAGTGGGGACACAGTCAAACCATATCAGGTAAATAAGCAGTAGTTTTACTAATTTATAAGCAAATGACACAGTAGTTTTACTAATTTAATGAGCAAATGGCACATCAATAAGCTGTTGATGTGTGCTTTTCAATGTGCATGATTTTGATTTGAGGTAGGCTGAGCATGTTATCCTAAGAGTTCATAGTGGAGGAACAGTTGCCTGACTTCCAGATTGCCTCCCAGTTCCTTCTTTCAAGCGCTCATGAGGCCTCTCTGCACTCCCTGCCCTTGGATTCCTTCAGATACTTCTATACCTACTATACCTACTGATAAATTTGCCTTAGATAAAAGTTTGCTTGAGTGATTTTATATTACTTAAAATGGAAAGCAACTTGACAAAGATGACATGCATGCACATATAGCTTAGTTTGTTACTTTAAAAAATTAATATTTTATACCACATTTCTCACTTGTTGTGGCTTTTGATTTATTAAAGTTGATTTCTTAGCTCCATCATTAAAATTTTATATTTTTTAGAGAAGGTGTGAGTGGCTAACACATGAAATATAGCACAGAAACTTGATGAAAACTGAAAACTGTTAATTAGATTTTTCTGTATATAAGTCATTAATGATCTTAGCCAGGAAATTTCATCTGTGTGGCTCATGCACTAGGCAGATTACTCAGAGGAAAGTTGGGGAGATAGGAATGTGGAGGCATCTTGGATAGACTTTTCTTTCAAAATGCACATCTGAGATATGAAGGACAAGGATCAGATGGTGGTTAGAGGGTGAAGCCAAGGGAGGAGAAAAAATAATTTTTCAGGAAGGGAGTGGCTTGTATATTTAAAGAATTAGTAGAAAAAATGACAAGAAAAATGATGAGTTAAATTTATAAAATAAGTTGGCATACGTATTGAGGTGTGCAACAAATACAGACAGAGCAAGAAAATAAGAAAATATGGTATAGAACTTCTGCTTATTACCAAGGTGGAGTAACAGGGACTGAATCTACCCTACCACCTGAAACAAACAAATAACAAACAAAACATATAGAACAAACAAAACATATAGAACAATAGCTTTCAAGGTACTGGATATCAAGCAATGAAATAAAATGTTCCTTGAGGGCCAGGTGCGATAGCTCACACCTGTAATCCCAGCACTTTGGGAGGCCAAGTTGGGTGTATCACTTGAGGTCAGCAGTTTGAGACCAGTGTGGGCAACATGGCGAAACCCCATCTCTACTAAAAACACAAAAAAATTTATCCGGGCGTGATGATGCATGTCTGTAATCCCAGCTATGTGGGCGGCTGAGGCATGAGAATTGCTTGAACCTGGGAGGTGGAGGTTGCATTGAGCTGAGATTGTACCACTGCACTCCAGCCTGGGCAACAGAGTGAGACTCTCTCTCTCAAAAAAAAAAAAAAAAAAAAAAGAAAGAAAAAATTCCCTGAGAAATGAAGTAAGCTCCATAATTGACAAAATTGATTCCTTGAGAGGATTTCAGGTCACAATGCATGAGAAAATAAGTCAATCAGACCCTAGAAGACTCACTGAACTGATGAGATATCTCTGAAGGTACAGGGACACCAAGATGGGCTAGAGTTCACAGTACTAACTTCACAGGGAGAAAACCCTAGAGATCTTCAGAGGGCCCCCATTACGTAGTACACAGTACTGTGTGGCACGCAGTACTGATCAGCACATGCATGCATGTGAGGTAACTCTCCAAAACTGTGGAAAGAATCACTTAAAATGCTTACGTGCCCACTGATCACACAGAACTCTAAATAGTGCCTGCTCTGAGCAGCAAGAGAAGAAAAACTCTCAATAGTACGTTGGGTAGCATACTTAGGAAGTTGTTACTTTAATGGAAATAATTGGCCCTAGAGTGATCACTGATCTCAATTCACCCAATAAATTTTAGAAAAAAGACCTAAAAGAATCAAATTGTTTCCAAATAAGTCAGCAAAATCCCAGACCAAAGTTCAAAAATACCTATAGAAATATAAAAATATTAACACTCAAAAAGGTAAAATTCACAATGTCTGGCATCTTAAAGATTATTAGGCAGGCAAACAAATGAACAAGAAATCACATGCTATAATGAGAAGAATAATCAGTTGAAACTGATCCAGAATTGACAGATATAAAATTTAAAAAGATACTAAAATTATTAACATAACTGCATTTCATCTGTTCAAAAATGTTAAGTACAAACATGGACTATATTAAAAAGATCCAAATCAAACATCTAGAGATTAAAATTATAATATCTAATATGAAAAAATGCACTAGATAAATAACATCAGTATGATGTCGTGTTTAGCTTGATATAGATACAGATGGTTACTCATAAAAATACTTTTAAATATACACAAGCTGGTTCTTATAGATTAGATTGTATACCTTTCTAACAAATATAATTCATATGTTGTAGACTTAACCCCAATGTGACTGTATATGGAGGCAGAACCCCAAAAAATGTAATAAAAGTTAAGGGAGGTCATAAATATAGGGCTCTAATCCAATAAAATTAGTGTCTTATAAGAAGAGGAAGAGTCACCAGAAATCTTTCCCCCTCTACATATGCAGAGGAAAGGCCATGTGAAGGCAAAATGAGAAGGTGCTTCTCTGCAAAACCAAGGGAGAGAGGCCTCAGAAGAAATCAACCCTAATGGTACGGTGAACCTCAAATATCTGAGAGAGGTCTCGGTTAATTTAGAAAGTTTATTTTGCCAAGGTTGAGGACATGCATTTGTGACACAGGGTCAGGAGATCCTGATGACATGTGCCCAAGGTGGTCAGAGCACAGCCTGGTTTTATACATTTTAGGGAGATGTGAGACATCAATCAACATATGTAAGATGAATATTGGTTCGGTATGGAAAGGTGGGACAACTGGAAGCAAAGGCAGGACAATTCCAAGCAGGGAGGAGGCTTCCAGGTCACATGTAGGTGAGAGACAAACCACTGCATTGAGTTTCTGATCAGCCTTTCCAAAGGAGGCAACCAGATATGCATTTATCTCAGTGAGCAGAGGGGTGACTTTGAATAGAATGGGAAGCATGTTTGCCCTAAGCAGTTCCCAGCTTGACTTTTCCCGTTAGCTTAGTGACTTGGGGGCCCTAAGATTTATTTTCTTTTCATAGTACCTTGATCTGGGACATCTGGCTCATAGAGTTGTGAGGAAAAAAATGTCATTTTGTAAGCCAGCCAGACAGTCTGTGATATCTTTTACAGTCCCAATAGACTAATATGCTAGGATATACACATATATTTTCTTATTCTGTCATTTGAGTTGGCCTGGAAGCATGGTCACCCCAGTAGCAATGAACACTCCTAGTACCCAGATCTTGGTTTCTAATACCATTTTCTAATAAAAGGAATCAGTGTTCCCTGGATAAATGACTATTTATACAATTGGGATAGTAAATATGCAATATGAGCCACAAAGTATACAGTGCGTATAAAAACAAAAACAATATTGGTAACATGTCAAAGGGACAGAAGACCCAACTGACAGAACTACCAATGGCCAAAGCAGGGAACAATTTGAGCAACAAAATTAACAGAGTAGTGTTGGATTATAACCCGAAGTATAAAATAACTATGTAAGAATCCACATGAAAGAAATGGAAGGAAGGAAAAAAAGAAGGAAGGAAGGAAAATAAGAAAGAAGGAAGGAAGGGAGGGAGAGAGAGAGGGAGAAGAGAGGAGAGGAGAGGAGAGGAGAGGAGGAAAGAAAATGAAGAGAGGAAGGAAAACATAAATTTTCTATGCGAAAGAATCCCACATGATTTATGTAGACACTCTAGCCTCAAGGAGATGATACATAATGCCTCATTTCTTACATATGGGGTTCACATAGTGACATGCTTCCAAAGAGTATAATATGGAAAACAGGAAAAGAATGTTTTTATGGTGAAGAAAACTGACAAACACTACCTTAGCCAGGTTTTCAAGGTGTGCACCAACAGTGATGACTCACATTGATAGTATGCACTCTTGATATGATATAATGAGACTGAGATATTACCTTTCTTTTCTCACTCTTGAAACACATAACCTGAGTTTAACCATGAGAAAAATATAATAGAACTCTAAATTGTGGGACATTCAACAAAATACCTAAGTATATTTCAACAAAATATCAAGGTCATCAAAAACAAGAAAAGTCTGAAAAACTATCACAGCCAAGAGATGCCTAAGGAGATATACTGCGTAAATATAATGTAACAACCTTGATGACATTCTGGAACATAAAAAAGTAAAAATTAAAGAACTTGGAATAAAGTGCTACTTTAGGTAATAATAATATATCAATATTGGTTCATTAATTGTAACACATGAACCATAATGAAGATATTAAAACAGAAAAAAAAACAGATGTGGAAGTATATGGAAAATTTCTGTACTATCTCCATGCTGTTTTCATGAGTAAACAAAAATAACAACCAACCATTGGATAGCCTTTATGGCAAATCCGGCAATGCAGATGAAAAGATTAGTGATCTTGCAGAAATGGAATAAAACCTCCCAAGATGAAACAAAGGAAAAGAAGAATACGAAAACTGAAACAGGCTTCAGTAAACTGTGGCACATTGAGTGGCTTAAAATACATTTGATTAAATCAGCTGAAGGAGAGAGTTGGGGTTGTTGATGTGGGTATACGTAAGAAACAAAATTGAAGAAATACTGGCTAAAAGTGTAAAACTACAGCCTATGGACTCAAGAAACTCAGCAAACTCTAAGCTCAAGAAACATGAAGAAAAGCACAAGGCATATCATAATCAAATTGCTTAAAACTATGGATGAAAAGAATATTTTAAAAACAGCCAAAGAAAAAATACACATTACATGCAAGTGAACAAAGATAACGATGACAGCAGATATTTTTTCATGCAAGTGAGAAGATAATAGAGTCACTTTTAAAAATTACTAGAAACACGAATTTCCTATTGTCACTGTAACAAATCATCACAAACTTAGTGGCTTGATACAATATGAATTTACTGTCTGACATTTCTGGGAATAAAAAGGCTAAAATTATTTCCACTGGGCTAAAATTAAGGCTTTGAAGGGGTTGTGTTCCTTCAGGAAGCTCTAGGGGAAAATCCTTTCCCTTACTTTTTCCTGCTTCAGGCCAACTGCATTCTTTGGCTCATGATTCCGCCATCTTCAAAATCATCACCTTCCTTCCTCTTGTATAACTTTTTCTGTCTTTTCATCTTTTCTCTTTCATCAGGGCACTTGTGATTACATTAGCTTCACGCAGAATATCAACATAATATCCCATCTCGAGTTCCTTAACTTATTCATAATATCTCCTCTTGAGCTTCTTAATTCAATCATCCAGAAAATTCCTTTTACCATGTATGTTATTTACAGGCCCCCAGAACCAGGACATGGACATCTTTGAGGGCCTATTATTCAGCTTACCATAATTGTCAACCTATAACTTTACATGCAACACAAATATATCAAAAACATTTCAAATAAAAACTATTTCATACATAAAAAATTCTGAAAGAATTCATCACAAGCAACTCACACAAGAAATAATAAAGTCATTCATGTAGAAAAAACTAATGCCTTACGGGATGTATGATTCCATTTGCCTAAAATTCTAGCAAAAGATTTTCAGGAATATATATGGCATATGTAGCAGAAATGACTCATGTTGATTAGCTATGCATTGGTTAAGAATATCAAGTTTATCAAATTCACAATAATATGTTCTGGGCTATTTGTTGCCTGTGTTTATAGACTCCCAGATATGTCATAAACAAAGGGAAATAGTAATTCTCATTATATTAGCATTCATATGGAAAAAAATGGGCTGGGTACAAATAGAGAAAATCATAGAATTCTATGAATACAGCAAAAAAAATTCTCAAAAAACAGATGGTACATTATAGCTTTGATGTTACAAATTGAAATAAGATTTTAAAATATAAATTTTTTATTTTATTTATATGAGTTTTTGAGGGCTGGGGGAGTGGGCAGTGGTTACAAAATGTCAAATGCTACTAAAAACCAACCAGATGATCTTGGGAAAGTGACTTGAGTTTCTCTTACCCAGTTACTTCTACCATAAAAATAAAGGAATATGGATTATATAACCTCATTATATAACCTAATAAGTTATTCCAACTCTGAGACTTTTTTCAAGTCCACTGGTAGGTAGCTTCAAGAGGCTCAATAGCTTAAAAATTTTATTCTGAAAATCTCTCGTTAAGAAAATGCATTGTATTAGCTCAAATGTTCTCAAACGCAATTTTTAAAACATCCCAGTCAGTACTGTGTATGTAGCTATATGTCTTCTTCACCCATTGCATGAAAAATCCATGACTTCCTGGAATAATAGCAGGAAAGAAAAGAATAGACTTATCTGCCTGAATGGTTGAGACACAGAAAAATCCTACCTTTACCATGCTTCTATTGCATTCTCTGGTCTCTGCGTCTTACATATAACAGCAATTGGAGTATGAATGAGTAGACATTTGGTAAGCCCAACAACTGTATTTTAAATGTATCATTTAAACTTATATTAGATAATTGCATATCACTCTTTCAAAACAGCAGTTACCTTTTTGCATTGGCATGCTTTTTGGATTAAATAAAAAAGTAAAATTCTGTCTACATGTTCACATGGCAGGTGCTCTATTAGCCAACACTAAGTACAAACACAGCTAAAATAAAATAGACAAAGCCAAAGGTGATTTTAAAAGAGATAATTGAAAATACTAGAATACTTGAGTTTTATGCAAACTTTAACTGCAAACAATCATACTGCCAAGAGATAGTATAATACATTTCATGCATGCTGAGAAAATGTTCTGCATATATAAATTATCTGTGTTCTTTCCCTGTAACACATGTTTCTGAGATTTTCAACAGAAAATAAAATACATAGGGATAAAGGATGCCTCCAAACCCTTCAATAAAGCCAAGAATCTCAAAATATATTTCAAATATGCTCATTTTCAGAAAACTAAAACCATATCCACTCAGAGTGGTTTGATGCAAATAGCAATTAAGGAAGAAAGTTATTAAAGGAAAAGTGATGACCCCAGTTTCATCTTAGTCAATGCAAATTAACATTTAAAAGCATAGATAAAACCATTCTATAAATTAGTAATGCCTTGTTAATCTTCATTGAAAAAAAATCTGACAATTAAGGGGGAAAATATATGGTAAATAGCTGGCAAGTTAACAGAAGCTATGCTAAATTCATTATTCGGTATTTTGCCCAACCTTGTTGAAGAGGACACTTGGTGGGGAAAAGATCATCAGCAAAACCAGCAGGGGATTCATTAAATGGGGATGGTTTATTCACAACCTTTCTCGTCAGTTATGTTCCACTGAATCTAATGGTAAACAGTGCAGAAGCCAAAGAGAACAGTTGAAGACAAGATCTCAAGCAAAATCATCATGCATTTTATTCATCTGATATTTACTGACACTGCTGTGTCTGGCTCTGATCTATACTCTCGCATTTTGTCCTGCTCAGCTTGAAATTCCCTTTGGACCACCCTGTCACTCCTATTCCACCTCAACCCCTCCGATTGCTCCTCTAAATCACCTGCTCTAACTTCTCCTGAGATTTTGTTTGTCCAAAGAGGCCTATTTTAGGCTTATCCAAATAACAGGCAGTGTCTATCAATCAATGAGTAGCCACCACATTTATAGGTGACTCCTTTGAGAAATCCCTAGGCGTAGTCAAATGTGAAACCAACTGAAATAAACTTTTTAGCCTCCTGTGTTGGTGCTGTCATTATTCATTATACATGCCTTTTTTTGCTTCTGTACCCAGACTGTGTAGCAAATGTGGAGATAACAGAGAGATATGGAATTCTCTCTTTTTTTCTTCACCTTCTTCTTCTTAAGCACTTATGGATACTGACAAAGCTTTAAAAATAATAAAGTCATGAGTAGTCATCAGCACAGTCCAGGTGATTAAGTGGAGTCATTAGTAAATTCTAAGCAACAGCAGCTAATTGTCTTAGGGTCTTAAAGATATTGACTATTAAAGCTTACTTACATCAGGAATGCTTTATTTTCTGTTATCGAGGATCTAAACCACAGGTGTTAAAAACAAGCAGACGTTTTTGGTAGGCAAAGAGTCCATTTGTAGACAATCCATTTTCCTCCTGCTGTACCAGAGCAACTGTTCCTGCTGCTGAGAGCTCCAGAAGAGCCGCGTGGTGGATGGAAGAGGGAGAGCAGAGGAAGACACAAAGGTACTACTTACCTTTATACCTTGGGAGAGGCGCAGTGTGGCCTTCAGAAAATACAGAGTCTCCTTCCTTTGGACCCAAAAGCTCAAAACAGAAAAAGAGGTAATAGTGAATAAAAGTGCTTACTGTTTCAATTCCTAAGAAGAAAGTTTCCTGATAAAATCTTAGGTGGAGAAGAGGATTAAACAGAGGAATCAAACAGTATTAGTGTTATGTGTTATGAACTGTGTCATGGGATTATGGGAAATCTATTATATATAAAAAGTCCGAACATCATTATCTTCTTTACACTTATAATATTTTTAAATAAAGGCATTATTCGATATCACAGGCATTGGCAGTTTTCTTTATTAAGTAAAAACCTAATTATCTTTTATTAAAAATAAATGAAATAAAGTTCCAGAAGAAAGTGGAAAAAATACATTTTTGGTATTTTCTGCTGTATTTTCTAAAAGATCAAGGCATAAGAAAACTTCCAAACTAGCAAATTATTCTCACCTTTCTTTTAAAAAAAATCTTAAAAAATTATACAAAAAGAAAAAAATAATTCATAAAGAATATATATCTACAAATCAAAGTCAAATATCTGTAAATTATTAAATATGTTATAAAATATCTATTACACAAAATGATATTGTTATTATAAGTGAAATTTTTAAAAATATCATTGATGGGAAATACTCAAGACAAGTTAAATGTGAAAAACAGGGCATGCAGGTGCATATATTTTATGAGCTCTATGAGGTATATATGAATATGCAGCACATTAACTGTATTCTTTGCAAATTTTGAATTAGGGATGTTATACATTTCAAAAATGTATAGCCAGGGGAAAATATTTAAAATCTGAGAAATTTTCTTACCTGAAAAAACAAAGAAAAAAATCTAAAAGTGTGATTCTCGCTGTGCAAACAATGTGTTAAATAAACTATTACCACCTACCTACTAATATGAAAGAAAAAACATCTTAAATTTAAGGCCCATCAGTTTTAACTGACAAAATAGTTATTATCTATGTCAAACTTTTTTTCAGATAAAACGGATGAGTCTTGTATTTAGTCATTGACCTATTCATAACGTAATGCCACAATATGATCAGATGAGAAGAAACCACATATATTTTCGAAGAAAAGAAACTTAAGAACTGTAGACAATGATGCCCAAAAACATAATTTGGTGGTTTACGTACTAAATAGACAAAATGCATGTATTTATGTGAAGCATGCAATAACTAACTTCATCAAAGAAAGTACTGTTGATTTTAGTTCTGAAGTGTCATTGCCATGACTACAGCTCCCTGGAGAACGAATTTAGCCTTTCTGTGAAAAGCAATATTTATTTTTAAACAAGTACTTCAGTGACACCTTCATCCTTGCGAATGTGTAACTCGATGATTTATGCATGAGACGGGAAAGATTGCAATCTCTTCAAGTCTTCTTAGTCCAAATGAAACAGAAATTTGAAGACATTTACCTTTCATTCTGAGTGATAACAGGTTCTCACATGTATTTTCAGATAATTGCCTCAATTTTTTCACTCAGTTTGGCAGAGAATTCCCCAATTCTCTGCACAGGAAAGAACTGAGATTATGCAAAACCAACACTGTTGCAGAGTTCTAAAATGAAGGGCAAGCAGATGAATAAAGCCAAGAAAACATCTAGGAGAGGCTCTTGGTTACTATGGAATTACAAGCAACTCCAGAAAAGCTTGTGTCAACATGGGTTTTTAAATGACCAAGGAGTGTTCTGAGAGGTTTTGCCATGAGAGCAAGTAAATACAAAAATTCATTTGGAAAATCTGAAGCACAGATGGCCACTGGTGTGTTGGCAAAATACAATTCCCAGTGCATCTCTGTGTCGGCACAGTAATTGTGTGTTTTAAGTTTATCTTTTTTATTGTTTATTTTTTTTCCTAAGCACAAAACAGATTTATGGCCCTAGTGAAATCTTTAAACATTTTTGGAATTAGAAAATCCACTGCAACTGAAATAAGGTGTGAACACTTCACTTCTAATTCTACTGTTGTATTACATGATCCACTGGCAAAAGATTTACCTGCTGTTGAGGTTTATTCTGCCCATTTCATCTTTCTTTCTCTATAGGTAACTGAGGTGAGAATCATGTGGGTTTTAGAGTCAAACCTACCTTTAGATTCCAGCTCGGTCACAGGCTCATGGTTTAACTATGGACAGAATGCTTAGCCTCTCTAAGCCTCAGGTTCTTCATCTAGAAAATGGTGTGTGTGTGTAGGGGGTAATACCATTTACCTATAGAATAGGACCTCTATGAGAATTAAATGAGATTACGTATGTAAAGTTTCTGACACTCAAGTCCTCAAATGTCAGTGGACCCTCACCCCTCACTTGACCTCTTCCTTCCTTCCTGGTTATAATCTGGGACTGGGCCTTTAGCATTTCCCACCATTTCTTCTCTTGAAGATTAGATAGAGATGAGAAACTAAGTAAGGATACAAGCTGTAGGATAGAAAAGAGAGAAATTACAATAAAGAAGAAACAAAACCTTCTATTCTGTAATTTTTTGTTTATTTGTTTGTTTTTCCAGATTGATTCTAACTCAGCTGTACTTCATTTCAACTGAATATTGAACTTGAAAAAATTCAGAATCAGAGACATGGAAACACATAGTCAGAGGAAAATAAAACAATTCAAGAGTAGAACTCTTTAAGAAAAAAATAAGTAAAACAGAAAAAATAAATAAATGAAGTAGGTTCCATTTAACAATATTACCCAAGTATTTTCCCCTCTTCATCACAAAGTACAACAGAACACCATTTGATCTTGTGAGAGAAGACACCGGGTTATCCAACCCCCCTCAAAATTCTTCCTATAGGTCAGTGTTCTGCCTGGCTACCCACAGAGAACATCAGACAAGTGCTCCATCTGTGTTTTTAGTCATGTTATAGTGGGAGAAACATTCCTCTGAGCTGTACTAATTAGAGAAGAAAATTATTCAGACTAAAAGAATACGTACCCCCTAAAGAAAATTCCTGCATTTATCCTGATGTCACTCACCATTCTCTAGCTGTCCCTGCATTACACCAGACATTGTTGGGTCCTTGAGTTGTCTTAGAAATTGTCTCAACTTACAAACAACTTTATGTGAGACTTGTCTGAGATTATTTATTCATGTGTCCAGTCAATCAAACATATCATTAAGCACCTATAGTAGTATATATCTGTTAAGGACCAAAGATATTATCATGAGCAAAACAGAAATTTTCCCTAACCTTGGGACTCTTAAAAAAGAAAGATACTCATTAAAGATTTATAAAATCACATGTAACTACAAACACTAATGGTGAGTGTGAAGGAAAAGAAATGGGTTCATTGTTTTGGATAAAAAGAAAACTTGCTATGATATGAGATATTGGAGAGATTATCTATGGAAGTGACAATTTTGTTGAGATTTAAGGATGTTAAATTGTAGTTCAGGAGAAAAGAAGTCACATGAATTTGGTGCCAGATGAGAAGTGAGAAAGAAAATATACAATGTGAGAAAGTGAATGAAGGCTGTGGGGGCTGGAGAGCATTGAGTGCGGAAAGGTCATAGAAGAAGGCTGGGGCCACATTATCCAGGGGCTTGTTAGACACAATGAGCATTTTGATCATCATATGCCAAAAGCTAGGAAGAGATCCTAGATTACTGCTTTCAAGTTAGGTTCTCCAGGGCAGAAAACCTGAGTTCAGTATAGAATTCTTGCATTGATTACCTGTATGAAATGAAGTTAGAAATTTCCTATTGTCAGAATTTCAAGTAAATCAACAAGCTGAAAAAATGAGCATAAGTTACCTGCAAATTATAAAGAAAGCAGTACTGAAGTATCAGAGACCCTTCCAAAGCTTATGAAAAGATTGCCAACTCTCCAGGACAGAGATTGTCAGTACTCACCATTATCCTTGTGCTTCTCTTCTTTTCTCAGCCACGCTTGTAGTTAGGCAGGGGCATGTGTCTCAGTTTTTGCTGGTAAAGATGTAAAGATAAATGATATAATCCATCTACAGGCTTTGTGATTTTAAAATGTCCCCTTCACCACCCCGTCCTTGATTTTCTACTCCAGGCCACTCTCTCCTGCCACAGCTGCTTTGGAAACCCACAGCCAGGATTCAGGATGGAGTGGAGCCATTAGATTACAATGTAAGTAAAAGGAAATATTTTGTTGTTGTTGTTAAGTCACTACTGTTTTGGAGACCATGGGGGTTGTTACTCATACAGCATAGAGCATTTGATCACTGCTGCATAATCAAACCACAAAATTTAGTGGCTTAAAAGCAATAAACATTTATGAGTTCAGTTTCTGCAGGTCAGGAATCTAAGCATGGTTTAGCTGGATGCCTCTGGCTCAGAGTCTCTCACAATCCAGTCAACTGTCAGCTAGAGCCTCAATCAAATCCACTAGAGGATAAACTGCTTCTGAAGTCACTCACAAGGTATTGGGAGGCCTGCAGGCTGCCAGAGATATCAGTTTCCTGCCATGTGGGTCTTTCCATAAAAAACAGCTCAAAACATGGCAGCTAATGTCTCTAAGAGAGAGAAAATAAACAGTACAGAAGTCATAGTATTTTTGTAACTTAATTTCAGTAGTGTTATCTTATCACTTTTGCCATATTCTGTTCACTAGAGATGAGTCAGTAGCTCCAGCCCACACTTAAACAGACGGGATTCTACAAGGGATTGAATACCACGAGATGAAAATTATTGAGTGCCTGCCATCCTAGAGGCTGCCTGCCACATGTAGTGCCCCCACCTACGTGTTCCCAAATAGCCTACACAAAGGGAAAACAGATAATTTAGAAACAAAGGAAATTGGAGCATATCAGAGTAAGAAATTGTAGGGTGCAAATTATGGCTTTTTTATGTCCTCTCTCGAAGCTTCTTGCATACCTCCTGCCAAGTAAATGTGGCTTGAAAAGAACCAACCAGAGAGTCTAGGTTGATGACTCTGAGCTGAAGAAACATGCATGCTCATTTCTATTCTGCGCCCAGAGCAGAGTGACCTGAATGCAGTACTGTAGAAGACGTCAGTAGGGTTATGGAAAGTAAAGTTTGAATTAGACATAAGATTGAAATTTCTTAGAAGCCTCACCTAATAATGTGGGACACCTAGATGTGGATGCCTGCATCCTGTTTAGCAAATTCTAAAGTAAAGGATGACTAGAATAGCTCAATATGACAGGGATGAGACAGGTTATGATGGGAGCCACTTATAACCCAGTGTGGTATGTCAAGAATCCATAAGTCTCACAAGGTCCAGCTGGAGGTGACAGATGATACATAGGATTTAGCCGTTGTGGTGGATAGACTCCAAGGGGACTCACAGTCATCCCAACCTTCTGGTACTCAAATCCTTATATAATCCCTTCCCTTTGAGAGTGGGTAAAACCTGTGATTTGTGTAACCAGTGAAAAAAGCCAAAGTTGATAGGATGTCACTCCTGTGATTATGTTACATCCTATAAGACTGTCTTGTGAACAGTCTGCACTAGAGACTCTCCTTGCTGGTTCTAGAAAGTAAGTGGCCATGTTGAGGAATTCCACTTAGGCAAGGAATGGCAAGTGGCCTCTAGGACCTGAGGGCAGCTGCCATCTGACAGCCAGTAAGAAGCTGAGGTTATAAGTGCTAAAGACACAAGGAAATGAATTCGGCCAACAACCTGAAAGAACTTGAAAACAGATTCTTCCTCAATTGAGCCTCTAGATAAGAATGTTGCCCTTCCTGTGCTTGGATTGCAGCATTTTGAGACTGAGCACAGAGCCCAATTGAGCCGTGCCCACACTCCTCACCCAAAGAAACTGTGAGATAATAAATGTGTGTTGTAGTTTGTGGCAAGGTGAATGCAGCAGTAGAAAACTACTACAACCATCTTGAAGGTGTTCTTTCCAAGAGCAAACCTCTTAGGATGAGGGATCTCCAAAAACTAGAAATGAAAGTCATGTACTGTCAATGGCAGAAAGGGTTGTTGGGGCAGCGGGAAAAATTGTTGTTAGTGCCAAGAACTGTGCAGGCAACAAACTATTAAAATCATATAGAATAGGGGAATGTTGTGAGCTGAAATGTGTTCTTAAAATTCATGTGCTGAAGCCTAACCCTCAGTACCTCAGAAGGTGCCTATATTTGGAGATAGGGCTCTTTTAAAAGTTGGCAGGGCGCGGTGGCTTACGCCTGTAATCCCAGCACTTTGGGAGGCCGAGGTGGGCAGATCACCAGGTCAGGAATTCGAGAACAGCCTGGCCAACATGGTGAAACCTCGTCTCTACCAAAAATACAAAAATTAGCTGGGCAGGGTGGCAGATGCCTGTAATCCCAGCTACCCAGGAGGCTGAGGCAGGAGAATCGCTTGAAACCGAAAGGCGGAGGTTGCAGTGAGTCGAGATCGTGCCACTGCACTCCAGCCTGGTGACAGAGCTAGACTCCATCTCAGAAAAAAAAAAAAAAAAAAGGTGGTCAGGGTTAATAAGGCTGGGTCCTAATCCAATATGACTGTTTCTTTTTGAGAAAAGAAAAGGTTGCCACACAGTGAGACAGCAGGGATGCATGTGCACAGAGAAAGGACTATGTGAGGGCACAGTGAGGAGGTGGCCATCTGCAAGCCTCAGAAGAAACCAAAACATTGACACCTTGATCTTGGTCTAGCCTCCGGAACTGTGAGAAATAAATTTCTGTTTTTTAAGCTACCTAGTTTGTGGTATTTTGTTATGGCAGTCTTAGCAAACGAATACAGGGGATATCTTTACAACACATATGAGTAACAAAATATTTAAACTCAGAATACAGATGGTCCCTGACTTATCATGGGTCAACTTACAATTTTTTGACATTAAGATGGTACTCTTACAACCATTCTGTTTTTCACCTTAAGTACAGTATTCAATAAATTACATGAAGTGTCCAATACTTTGTTACAAAATAGGCTTTCTGTTAGTTGACTTTGCCCAACTGTAAGCTAATGCAAGTATCTTTGTTTTTGCTGTTTATAACAGAATACCTGAAACTGGGTAATTTATAAAGAAAATTAATATCTTTCTTACTGTTATGGAGGCTGAGAATTCCAAGGTCAAGGGGCCACACCTGATGTAAGCCGTCTTGCTGATTGGGACTGTGAAGAGCCAGAGGTGGTGCAGGGCATCACAGGGTGAGAGGGCTGAGCACGCTAACATGCTAGCCCAGCACTCTCTTTCTCTCTTTTTATAGAGCCACTGGTTCCACTACATGATAATCCATTCACCCATTCATCTATTCATCTATTCATGAAGATAGAGTCCTTGTGATCCAATCATCTCTTAAAGGCCTCCCCTTTCAATATTGCCACATTGGGGATTAAGTTTTTAACAGATGAAATTTGAGGAACACATTGAAAACATACCAGTAAGTGTTCTGAATATGTTTAAAGCAGGTTAGGCTAAGCTATGATATTTGGCAGTTGAGGTGTATTAAATATATTTCCAACATATCATATTTCCAACTTATGAGTTTATTGGAATGTAACCTGATAATAAGTTGAGAAGCATAAGTACATGAAGAATTCCTAGAAATAATAAGAAAAAGATAATCCAACACAAAAATGTGCAAGGTAATTGAATAGTCAGCAATGTATAGATATTGCTAACATGAAAAGTTGCTTAAATCATAATTATTATCATAGAAATAAAAATTAAAACTATCCCCAAGAATGAAGAGAAAGATATTAACAATTAAGTGTTACTGGAGTAACTAGGTTATTCAAATATTGCTAATTAGAGTATAAATTGTTATTAACACTTTGAAAGTTTGACAGTGGTAACTGGAAAGTTTAGCATATGCATAACCCCTGACCCAGCAATTCCACTTCTGGGTAACATGTTACATGTGTGCTTCTAAAAACATATACTAGAATGATCATAGCAGCATTTATATAATGACTCCGCTGCTGTCTGAATGATTCTGTCTTCTCCAAAACACATGTGTTGAAATCCTTCCCCCCAGGGTGATGATATTAGAAGGTGGAGTTTGGGGAAGTGATTAGGTCATCAGGGCAGAGCCCGTATGAATAGGATTAGTACCCTTATGAAAGAGGCCCAAGAGAGCTCACTCACCCCTTTACCAAGTGAAGACATAGCAAGAAGGTGCCATCAACGAACCAGAAAGCAAGTCCTCACCAGACACTGAATCTGCTGGTGCCTTTATCTTGAATATTCCAGTCTCCACAACTGTGAGAAATAAATTTCTGTTGTTTATAAGCTACCCAGTTTATGGTGTTTTGTTATAGCAGCCCAAATGGACTAAGACAGGCTCCTAACTAGAAATTTTCATCTGTAATAAGAGAGTGAATAAATTGTATTAAAAATTCTGTATTCTGTAGAAATAATACAGCAATTATTGCTACATGCAACAACTTTTATGCATGTCACAAACAAAATTTGCAAAGAAAGACCGACACCAGCTTTATGACTACATTAAATACGTATTTGAGAAAGAACAAATTCTGTGGTTTTAGAAATCAAAATCAAATACCTTTTGGATATAGTGCACTATGCATAGGATGGGGCCTGAAGGCATTTTCTGTGCTGCTGGGAGTATTTTATACTCATACTTGATTTGTGCTTACACAGGTGTGTTCACTTTGTCAGCACACTTTGGTGTGTACTTATAAATTTACACACTTTTATGTCTATATGTTTTACTTCAATATCATGTATTTTTTAGAAGTAGAAACTCATTATACCATGTTCCAATAGGCTTTTGTATCTTTCCTGTTATATTGCTTTTTAAACAATGTTTGTGTCTAGAAAAATAAACAGACTTGATTATTTTCCACTACTACTCACTATACAAGTTTCAGGTTTGCTTCCTCCAGCAATTTCCCAGGGATTTTAATAATTCTAGACTATTTTTAGGTTCATTTCTTGGTTTTTATTGCTGATACTCTGCAGATAGTATGAACTTTGATCCTGGACCCAAAGCTGGCTTCATGGGCATGAGATCTGTTCAGTCTCAGAGGGCCCCACACTCAGAAAAGCTCCACGCTTAGTTTAATATTATGTTGTCCCCTTTTTGAGACTCTTGATAATTTTCATCTTTGAACTTGTGTCTTGTAAGTGAAGTCTGATGAGGCAATAATGCAGAGGAGATAGGCACAATATAGCTAGCTATCCACCTTCCTTGATGCCCTGTTCCCATATAATGCTCCATGAGTACACAAGTCCTGTGACTCTTGAGGTACGGGCGTTCAGCAAAACTCAAACAAGGAAAAAGCACATTACCTCTACCACTGATTAATCAGGAGCACTGACAGCCCCAAAAGCCCACCCATTCTGATCAAAGCAGAACTTGCATCAAACAGGAAAAAACACAATTGCATTCTAAGAAACACCATGACCAAAGAGCACTGTCATATCCTTTCTTACTTGTGTTAATTCCCTGTACTAACTAGTCAACCACTGACACTAAAAATGATGACACAGCAGGAAAGGGAAAGATAGAACTACCCATTGTTCCTCTTCATTTCAGTGCCTATTTAGTTGTCAGTATATGTAGGTAGAAATGTTGGTAGAATGTGCATGTATCAATAAGATAAATAAAAGCAGTTGAGTTAGTTTTATACAGTTTCCACCGTTCTTGTAGAATAAAACACATAGGCATATATGAGCTGTGAAACATGAATTGTGTAATTTCTGTGATTCATTATTCTAATACACATTCATATTTGCATTTAAAACTATCATTAGACACTATAAAAATTAAGGGTAAAATTCCAGCTAATTTAAAATTTTAGTGTGGGGTTTTTGTTTGTTTACTTAGAAAGACTTAAATAGTACCTAAAGTGTACCATAACACATCAATAGAGAGACTATGGAAGAAAGTAAAATTTTTTATTTTAGCACCATTACCAGTAGTGGTTTTTTTCTTGCTTTATGAACAAGAGGCCCTGCGCTTTTATTTTGCATTGGGCCTAGCAAATTATGTAGCCAGCCTTGCTTATATACCTGCTTGGTACATGTCTAGGATTCTTTTTCTCACAAATGGTGTATTTTTCCCACCCAAAGCATTAGACAAGTGACAAAGTTTTTATATATTTATCTGGGCCACAGAATAGAGTTTCTGTAATCCGTGAAGATAGTGAGTACCTAAATGTTTCTTGCTGTTAGCAGGAGCCTCTTACCTTGCTTCAGGGAGTATATCTGTTGCCAAGACTTCCATGAAAGGGTATATAATAGCACCCTGTGATAGCTGACTATTCATTTCTGGTGACTGGAAATTTCTGTTTGTTTCAATCTTAGCTGTAGTATTTATTTATTCTCCTTTATTTTGTCCCATAGCACATAAATTTTTAGTTAAAAGGGATTATACTAAATCAGATGTTTTTCTGCCATACCTCCAGAAGTCTTTGTCAACATTTTAAAATCATCAAATTCTTGTTATTTTATTATGCCCCCTAAAGTTGAAGATATGAGCTCACATATACGCTGTATCCACTTGTGCTGGACTTTATACCCACTGCTTCATGTTAAACTTTGGTAGCATTTACTCCTCTGTAGAATTTCATGTCCCTCATATAAACATTGACACTAGAGAACCGGTCACTTGAGTTCTTTGTTTGTGGATAATTCTTCAAAAAATAGCTAACAATAATAATGACAAAGCTAAATAAGCCATATCTATACTATGAATTCACCATACTTTCCTTTGAATCCCTTTCTGTCTAGAAAAGAATCTTCAAGTTTTTCTTTGCTTTTCTTTCTTCACTCTTTATAATCCAATGTGATTCTACATCTCTCTGGACAAACCAAGATATGACTTCTAATTTTTTTCAAACTAACACCACAGAAAAGAATTCTTATTTGTGAACATAGGTTAAGTGAAAAAAAAAGAAACTTTATGTTTTTGCCTCTTCTGCACTAGGCTTATAAATAAGACAGTTATTATGAAAGAGAGGCCAACTGTACAATCATAAAAACATTTAGTTATATAAATAAATTTATATATTTATTTAGAAATATGTTTAGTACATATTTATATACTAAACACATATTGATTCATGTTTAGCATTGCATTTGGTGGAAAATTATAGAACTAATGACTTATGGTGGAAGAAAGAAATAATTTTTCATATTACAAAAACATCATAACTTAGAGATTGCTCACTTCAGGTCATTGACTCAACATACTTGGGGTTTTTTACATCTTCCTCATGGAGCAAGATGGCTGCTGATGCTCTGACCATCATTCATTTTTGCTTTAGGTTGGACATATTGCCATTCTTAACAAAACTGTAATTTATGTATTTGTTTTATCAAAGAAGAGAGAAGAACAAATATTCAGTAGGTGGTTAATAATGTCTAGCCCATTATTATTATTCGTGTTTTTTAAACAATTTATCAGGTTGTCAGAGTAATCCACTATTTTTCATTATATGCTAATGTGGACACCTTTGCTTTTCTTAGATTTGTAAATTGTTACCAATGGGTGGTTGGCATTTTACAATCATAAGAACCAAAGTTAGTTACTAAGTAGTGGAGTACCGGTTAGAAAGCTGGAAGCCAGTAAAATTAATTGAAATAAGAGAAACAGAATCTATGCAACTGGCCATTGATATTTAAACATTTTAATGTGTTCATTTTTATTTGAATATGAAAAATCTCAGGAAAATTCAGCTACTTGTTACAATAATAAGAACTAGCCATTCAAATAGTTATAGCAACAATTTGCAAGCATTTCACATAGAAATAAAAGACGCTATTCTACATTATGAAGTTTTTGTGTCCTGTAAAGAATTAAACAGTTGGCTGGGTGCAGTGGCTCATGCCTATAATCCCAGCACTTTGGGAGGCCGAGGCAGGTGAATCACCCGAGGTCAGGGGTTTGAGACCAACCTGGCCAACATGGTGAAACTCCGTCTCTACTAAAAAATACAAAAATTAACTGGGTGTGGTGGCACACACGTGTAATCCCAACTACTTGGGAGGCTGGGAGGCTGAGGCAGGGAGAATTGCTTGAACCCAGGAGGTAGAGGCTGCAGTGAGCCGAGACATGCCATTGCACTCCAACCTGGGCAAGAGTGCAAGACTCCACTCAAAAAAAAGCAAAAGGATTAAACAGTCAAATTGAAAGAATGTAATCTTAATTTGTTTGGCATTGAAATAAGAGACGATTACAGCATGACCTGAAATTTTTTTTTTAAGTTTTGGAAACATATTTTAAGTCAAAACATATGCCAATGTGTGGTCAATCACTTGATATCTATGAAAGTTATTTCTAGAATTACCAATTCATGGTTAATTACAGCAATCAATGCAAAGGTTACAGATATATTAATCTAAAATGTTCCTGTGTCCTAATCCAAGAAGCTACAGATTTTAAAATAAATTACAAGGGAAAAAATGCTTAATACATTTCCATCTAATCACAAGCTACAAGGCCATTTAGTATTAAATAATTCAGAAATGCTCTTGTCAGTGAATTAAGGTCAAGTGTGTTTGATTGTCTATTTAATGCCACAAGAAAAGGAGAGTGAAATAACTTTACGGGGCTGATGAAAGATAAAATAAAAGGTCTCTTTATTTATGACACCCTTTGTTGTTTCTCCACTGATCAAAATTGTCATACTAATACAAGAGTATTGTTTTTGAAAAATAAAGTAGTATGGAAAAGCATAAAATTAAAAGCTGTATTTTCTTTGCTCACATTGGCACCACACTCTTACTCTCACCTATCAGAGGCAACTTTTTAAAAATTATTATTATAGATTCAAGGGACACATGTGAAGTTTTGTTACACAGATATATTGTGTAATGGTGAGATTTTGGCTTCTAGTATGCCCTTCACCGAAATAGTGAACAAAGCAATCCTCAGAAAAAGAATAAAGCCAGAAGCCTCACACTACCTAACTTGAAACTACATTGCAAGACAATAGTAACCAAAACAGCATGGTACTGGTACAAAAATAGACACATAGATCAATGGAGCAGAATAGAAAACCCAGAAATAAGGCAAAATACCTTCAATCAACCCATCTTTGAGAAACTCAACAAAAATATACAATGGGGAAAGGATGTTCTATTCAAAGAGTGATGCTGGGAAAATTGGCTTGCCATATGCAGAGGAATGAAACTGAACTCCTATCTCTCACCAAATACAAAAATTAACTCAAGATGGATTAAAGACCTAAATATAAGACCTGAAAGTATAAAAACTCTAGAAGAAAACCTAGGAAAAACTCTTCTGGACATTGGACAAAGCAAAAAATTTATGACTAAGACCTCAAAAGCAAATGCAATGAAAACAAAAATAGACTAATACGACTTAAACTAAAAAGTTTCTGCAGAGCAAAAGAAATAACAGAGTACACAGACAACACATAGAGGCAACTATTTTAAATAATTTCTTCTTCAATTTTTTTTTTTTTTTTTTACTATTTCTTCAACAATATGATCCTCGTTTTCAGTTATCTCCTTTAAAAGATACTTGGACTTTCCATCTCTATAAATCATGGCAAAAGAGCTCACTCATATCCCCCCCTTCCATCTTAAAAGTGAGAACTTTTCTATTTTCCCTTCTTGCAAGTGTTGACAATTATGTTCTTTTCTTCTATTAGTAATCTTTTTATAATTAAGCAATGTTCTTTTTCCTGTATTTTTTGCTTCATCAACATTACACAGTATCACTTAACACTCACAGTAGAAGTTGCAGAAATCAGAGCACTTACATTTTCCCATCCTCTACTCCAATTCCATTTTCAATTTACTGATAACTATTTTTGTCACTTTAACACATTTGTAACAGAAAATGCCAACCCAAATTTAGTGATGGGTAATTTTGGCTCACTTTCACAAATCACATATACAATGGACTTTAATCACTTTCCTGTGGGTAGGGGGGACTATGATCCAACTCTGACAAACAAAATGTTTACGCGGGTGGATCACTTGAGTGTGTGAGCTGGGCTCCTGGATAAGATGATAAAAAGGGGTAGGCTCAGCTGGCTTGCTCCTTAGCATTTTGCTCCTTTATTCTTTCTCTTTCTGTCTACTTGAAATATGAATATGATACTTGGAAATATTATACACAGCCTTCCTTCGATAATGAGGAAAATCTTGAGAATGAAATTTACACAACAAAAATGGTGACAAATCTTGGGTAGTTATTGGGTTTCTCCAAGAATTTTTCTGAGCACTTTTGTGAACCTTGACTTTCTTAACTGCAGATTTTTGGTTGCATGAGACAGCTGATTAAGCACTTCTTTTCATTTTTTCCTTATTTTCAGGTAAAACCCTTCTTAATTGATTAAAGTGATTTAAATAAATAGAGGTATTTGTTGTTTACTTTTCTAGAAATACAGAAATAGGTGGTCTTGTGTTTAGTCTAGCAAGCCAAAAAATGCCTTTAAGTTCTCAGGCTTTTCTAGGTTTTCTCTTAAGTATCGCTGCTAGGTTGATTTATGGAACTCATGTCTGTTATATCTAAGTCTCACTATGAAAACTTTGGTAGCCATGGAGATGCACTGCTAAGAATTCATCCAAGAGATTCTGCTACAGGGAGCAGAATTGACTGACAGTTCCAGCTGCTGTACCCTTGGGTGACCCAATTATGTGAAAATTGAGACCACGATTCCCTTAGGCTATTCCCAGCAAATGACTGAGCAACGCAGAGGTACTAGATTCAGGCCATTCCTTCCAAGTGATAGATTATTCTAATGGGAAAATTTGTCACAGGTGCACCCCATCAGCCTGAGACCGTCAGTCAGACACCTTCTAAAATAACACTGCATTCTGAAGCTTTTGCTACTTAATTCTTCCTTCCCCCTCTCTTTTGTAGTTGTCAGACCCATTTCATGGTGAGAAGTCTCTTCTTGAGCGTTCTTGCTTTCTTCACCTTGATCTGTCACAGACATTTCCCCTGATAGATCCCATGTATGTTTAATTCTGTCTTGGCATTAACTCCTTGGGACACTCAAGCTAACACAGATAGCACCAGGAATGTAACAGAAAATAGTAAAAGTGGCCAGATGCAGTGGCTCATGCCTGTAATCCCAGCACTTTGGGAGGCTGATGCGGGTGGATGTCTTGAGTCTGAGTTCAAGACCAGCCTGGGAAACATGGTGAAACCCTGTCTCCACAAATAATACAAAAATTATCTGGGTATGGTGGCATATGTCTGTAGTCCCAGCTAATCAGGAGGCTGAGGTAGGAGGACCACTTGAGGTCAGGAGGCAGAGGTGGCAGTGAGCCAAGACAGCACCATTGCACTCCAGCCTGGGCGACAGAGCGAGACCCTGTCTCAAAAAAAAAAAAAAAAAAAAAGAGAGAGAAAAAAAGAAAAAGAAAATAGACAGTAAAATGATCTTAAGGACCGGCCCACTCCCTACCCCACTGGTAAGGATGATCCCACTCCACGTGGAATGTGTGGCACAAATGGCAGCTAAGTTGCTGAAGATTATCAGTGGAAAACTAGGTTCCAGTTGATAGGGATATTCTCATCAGTGTGAAGATTCAGGCCTCTGAGAAATGTGGAGGTATGGTGTTATAACATCAACAGGGTTGGCTAGCTATTACTAAATTATACTGATGACCTGAAGATGGATAATGAGCAAGCTAGAGTCATGAAAAAAGAATTAAAGCTTGAGTGAGAGAGCCAAGGAGACAGTTTTCTAGCTTAAAAACATTCAGTAGAAGAACAGTCAGTTGAGGATCATAGTCAAGATTTGATCCAAGATGTCTAAATGCTCAGCCCAGGCAGGTCTATTATTGCCAATGCCAGGTAAAACCTAGAGTCTGGAAATATGGGATGGGAAACACCGGAGAATGTCCTAAGCATGTTGGCTTTCCAGAATCCTCTCCCCCAAACATTCAAGCTTGGAAAATTAACTCACCCTTCCATTGAAAGAGCTAGCATTCCCTATGGCCCTCATTCTCCATATGCCTCTCTTCTGGAAAGCAAAGGAGTCCCCTCAAGAGTTGCCTTCCATCTCCCTTCCTGACGGCAAGGTCAATAACTAGGATTAAATCCCAGCACAACCTGGCTGGAGACCTGCTGGATCTAACAAGGCAGGAAAGAGAGTACACCCTGAAACAGCCATAAGAATATTCTAGTAAGAGTCACAAGAGTATCCCAAGTCTGCAATTTGAGGGTGCTTGATCAAAGTGTTAAAGCATAAGACTGGATAAACAAAACGCATTGACTGGGGGTACTTTCTCAGACATTAAATTTAACACCCTGGCAAAAAAACTTAGCTGCTAGGGTTGCTGCTCACAGAAGCATGGAAAAATTATAGTCAACACTCAGTGAAGTGCAAATGCCTGTACTATCCTGGAAGATGACATAGGAAAGGCAAAATAGGAAAGTGAGGTTGGCTATGTAATTTTATGTACATTAAGTTAGAAAGACCTCTAATTTAGTGTACATATTGCAACCTGAAGGATGTCACCTCATCCTTATAAAATATTTCAAGATATGCAGTCAACGTGCTAACTGGGAGAAAATATTTTATAAGGATGAGGTGCCATCTTTCAGCTTTCAATATACACATTAAACTAGAAATCTCCACATAGTGATGAGTTCACAATAAAAAAAAAACATGGATCCAGAAATGGCTGGAAACAGGAGTGACCTCTTTTATTATTATATTCAGTTATACATAGGAGAATTTATTCTCATCCTTGCATATCTGGGCTTTGCAGGGTTAGGGGTCATGGTCCTTAAATCTGGAAAATTTTACCAGGGAACACAGAAAAATCCCATTGAACAGGATATAACTACTGCAAGTACATTTTATAATTTTGGGTTTAGGAACCAGCAAGGAAGAAGAGGAGTCACCATATTGACCCTTGTATTTGACCCCAGTCGGCATACAGGAGACTGCTTTTACACAAAGGAGCAGGGAGGAATATATGTGAAACCCAGGTATGGCAGGCAGAATTCTAAGATTATTCTGAGGCTCTTCCCCTGTATAATTCTATGAATGTGAGTGATGTAATGTCATATATACCAAAAGTGGATATTACAGAAGTATTTAAGGCCTCTAATCAATTGACTATCAGTGAATCAAAAGATATTATCCTGGGGAAGGCCTAATTTAGCTGAAAACCTTAAAGGAGATATTTGCCTTCTGGCCTGAAAGAAGCAGTCATGTGGTGACTGCCTATGGGTAGGGTGCCTTCTAGGAGCTGAGGGTCTCAGTTCTATGACAGCATGGAACCAAATTCTCTTAAAAATCTGAATAAGTTTTAAAGTGAATCATTCCCCCTCTTGATCCTTTCAATTAAAAGGCATAGCCATAGCTGACACCTTAATTGAAGCCAAATGAGACTCTGAGCAAAACATTCAGTTGAGCCATGCAGAGAATCCTGGCCCATGAAGACTGTAAGGTAGCACATGTATGTTGTTTTAAGCTGCTAATTGTGTGGCATTTTGTTATGCTGGAAGCCTCTTGGCAAGCTCTGGTCTGAATATAGCTATGAGTTGATACGTGTGGTAATTTCTTGACTGAGAAGGTTATGATTACCAAGTATATTAGTCTGTTCTCACATTGCTATGAAGGTACTACCTAAGAGAGGGTAATTTATAAAAGAAAGAAGTTTAATTGACTCCCAGTTCTGCATGTCTTGGGAGGCCTCAGGAAACTTACAATCATGGCGGAAGGTGAAGAGGAAGCAGGCAATTCTTGACAAGGGAGCAAGAGAGGGAGCAAGGGAGACTATCACCTTTAAAACCATCAGATCTCATGAAAACCCACTCACTATCCGGAAAATAGCATGGGGAAAGCCACCCCCATGATGCATTCACATCCTACCAGGTCCCTCCCTGGACACATGAGTATTACAATTCGAAATGAGATTTGGGTGGAGACACAGAGCCAAACCATATCACCAAGGGTTTAGACCCTCAGGAAAGAAGGTTTAGGCATACCCAACAGGTAACCTACAAGACCTGCCAAAGTGGTAAATATAAGTAGAATTTAAATCAGGTGATAGAAGATGAATAAGATGATTACCAATGGTAGTCCTGAGAGCTAAGGTATATATGGGGACTGCAGTTTAGCCCACAAGTTTAGTTAATGTTATCTAAGTTTCCTCCCAGGAAAAGGGATACATAGAAACCACGGAAAGCTGTTTTTCAAACAACTGTTATGAAATGAATCTGTGTGGTTCAAGGAGTAGACTTACATATCTATCTGCAAATTCATAAACTAACATCCTAGTTTGTAAATATTTTGAGAATGTGGGTGTCTAACATAAATTAGCCTGAAAAAGAAAATACTCTAGTGACCATGAAGGTATTCTGTGTAGTTTTTTCTTTCTTTAAGAAAATATTTTGGGCCGGACGCGGTGGCTCACGCCTGTAATCCTAGTACTTTGGGAGGCCTAGGCAGGTAGATTGCCTGAGCTCAGGAGTTCAAGACCAGTTTGGGGAACATGGTGAAACCCCGTCTCTACTAAAATACAAAAAAAGAAAAATAGCCAGGCTTGGTGGCATGTGCCTGTAATCCCAGCTACTTGGGAGGCTGAGGTAGGAGAATCGCTTGAGCCCAGGGGATGGAGGTTGCAGTGAGCCGAGATCAAGCCATTGCACTCCAGCCTGGGCAACAAGAGCCAGAATCCATCTCCAAAACAAAAACAAAAACAAAAGAAGAAGAAGAAAATATTTTGTGAGAATCAGAGCTGCTGACGTTTGGGGTTCACTTTGGCATATGGACCGAGACCATTTTTCCCTGTGCCTCCCACCAGGCAATGACCAAACACAATGAGTGTACTAGTTTTCGAATGTGCCAAGACCTGTTTCCTCTAATGGGAAACTTTTGCTGTAACTCCCCATTGGCCTAACTGACACATTCACAGGACTTCACTATGATCTGGGTTCTCCTAATGCATTCTTTTCTTCTCTCTCTCCCTTTTAACTGTAAAATCTGCATCATGTTTAGAAGTTTCTCCCCACTCCACTCTTTTCCTTCATTCTCAATCTGCTGCCACTTGTGTGTCTAATCTTGTCTTGACTTCTATTTCTTGGAGAACTCAAATTAAAACAGATACAAAATCTAAAGCATCACATTCTTATTCACGTATTCAAGAGTATAAGAGGTTGCAATTTCTAACATAACCCTAGCCATTTCTCCTTGGTATCTATTTCTTTTAACAAGAAATCGACTTTTTTTCCAGAAGAATTTCAGCAGATATTCTTCAAGGGAGCCTAGTAAAGCAACTATTTGGGTTTTCACACTTCATAGTAGTAGGTAGAATGGAAGACAGTATTTAAAAATGGCTATCCAAAGATAAAAAGAATTTTGAAAAAAGCTAGATCAAAATAATTCATTATATATGTGTATATATATGGATAATTATTGACTTTAAACATAAACATAAAATACTTAGGCATAAGTTTAACAGAAAATGCATATAAAATCTGTATCTTGAAAACTACATTGTTGAGATTAAATAAGATGTAAACTACATGTGGAGAATAATGTAATAAGAGTTAAGACGGAATTACTTAGGCAGTTAGCAAGGGCATGGGAGTCCTCTGTAAGGTTTTTTTTTGTGTGTGTGTGTGTGTGTGTGTGTGAGCGTGAGCAATAAAGCTTTTTTTTTTAATGAAAGCAGTCCCAACTCATTTTCTAACAAAGAGCAGCCTGTTAAGTCAAGCTGCAGACAGACAGGCAAGCTGGGTGAATGCCAGCAGGAACTAGGGGCTAGACGTGTTCAAGATGACGGCCCCATCTTCACTTCTTTTGTCACACACATGTACGTGTGACAGGTAGACGCTGAGCCACTGGAAAGCTCATTTGCATAATAATATAAGCGTGGGGAAACCAGCCTTCCCTGAGGGCCTTGTAAACGTCATAGCCAATCGAACCAATCTGTGAGCCCTATTTGAAAATACAAAACCAAAAGACAAAATAAAAATCATGAAAAGGAATGAAGAACATCTATGAGATGTAAAGAATAACCCCCAAAAAGCAAATCTAAGTGCCGTTGGCATTCAACGGGGAGTTGAGAAAGAGCAAGAGGTCAGAAGTTTATTCAAAGAAATAACAGAAAACTTTCTAAACCTAAAGTAAGATATAATTATTCAGGTACAAGAAAGATAAGGATTATCAAGCAGATTCAACCCAAATAAGACATATAATAATCAATTTCTCAAAGGTCAAAAGACAGGGAAAGGATCCTAAAAACAGCAAGAGAAAAGCAACAAATAACACATAAAGGAACTCCAAGTTGTTTGACAACAGACTTCTCAGCAGAAACCACACAGGACACAAGGGAGTGAGACAGCATGTTCAAAGTGCTGAAGAGAAAGAACTATCGACCAAAAAAGTGTACTCAGTCAAGTTTTCCTTCGAACACAAAAGAGAGATAAAGTGTTTCCCAGACAAACAAAAACTAAGGAGTTTCATTACGACCAGAACTGTCTTACAAGAAATGCTACAGGAAGTTCTTCAATTTGAAAGAAAATGTGCAAAAAGAAAACATTCGAAGTTATAAAACTCAATGGTAAAAGTAAGTACACAGGCAAATTTAGAATACTTTAATACTGTAATTGTGGAGTAACTCTAGTATGAAGACTAAAATACAAATCTATAAAAAAAGAATAACAAGAGTAACCTGTAAAGAGATAAAAAATATAAAAAGATGTAAATTGAGACAAAAAAGGCAAAATGGGGGGAAAGGAATTAAAGCGTGGAGTGTTTCAGCTTTTCCTTTATTTTCTTTCAATTAAAGTTAAGTTGTAACATGTTTAAAATAACTTGTTATAAGACTTTTTGGAGGAAGCTTCATGGTAATCACAAAGCAAAATCCTATAATAGATACATTAAAACGAATAAGCAGCAAATTAAAACCTCTTATGAAAGAAAAATTGCTTAACCATAGAGAAAGACAGTAAGAAATAAAGAAGGAAAAAGAGGAGTTAAAGAACAACCACAAAACAAGTAACAAAATTGCAAACAATGTCTTTACTTATTTATAATAACATTGAATGTAAATGGATTAAATTATCCAATTAGAATGCATAGAGTAGCTGAATGAATAAAAACATTAAAAATAAAAGTAAGACTCACTTCATTTATAAAAGACACACATAGACTAAAAATGATATGATGGAAAATAGATATTCCATGCTAATGTAAAACAAAAAAAATCAGGATTATATGTACTTATATTAGATTAAATAGACTCCAATTCAAAGACTGCAAAAAGAGACAAAGAAAGTCACAATATTGAAATAAAGGGACTAATTTAACAGGAGGATATAACAATTTTAAATATATGTGCACATAACACCAGAGCACAAAATATATAAAGCAAACATTAATAGATCTAATGGACAGATAAACTTCAAAATAATAATAGTAGAGGACATCAGCCCTCCACTCTCAATAATGTACACATCAATGAAGAAATATTGAAGTTAAACCATGCCCTGGACCACATGAGCCTAACTGACATTTATAGAACATTTCATCCAATTGCTGCAGAATATACATTCTTCTCATCAGCATATAGAACACTCTACAGGATAGACAATAAGTTAGGCTATGAAACAAATTTCAACAAATTAAAAAATTTGCAATTATATCAAGTATCTTTTCTGACAACAATGGAATAAAACTAGAAATAAGTAACCGGTGGAACTTCAGAAAATATAAAAACATATGGAAATTAAACAACGTGCTCTTGAAACATCAATGAGTAAATGAAAAAATTAAGAAAAAAAATTAAAATTTTCTTAAAACAAATGAAAGTAGAAACACAACATACTAAAATATATGGTATACAGCAAAGCTGTAGAAAGAGAGGAATGTGTAGTAATGAGCTCCTCCATCAAAAAAATAGAAATATTTTAAATAAATAACCCAATGATGCACTTCAAATAACTAGAAAAGCAAGAATAAACCAAACTCCAAATTAGTAGAAGGAACAAAATAAAGATTAGAAAATAAATAGATGAATTTGGGACTAAAAGAACAATAAAAAAGATTATTATTGTTAAAATATCAGTATTACCCACAGTGATGTAGCGATTCAGTGCAATCTCTATGAAAATATCAATGACATTCTTCCCAAAAATAGAAAAAAAATCTAAAATCTAAAATGAAGCCACATACAATCCTGAATCGACAGACAAATGCAAATTACAACCACAGTGGAATCTAAGCACACACCCGTTAGAATGGCTACTAACAATAAGATGCAGGATAAGTATCAGAGAGAATGGGGAGAAAATCTGAATCTTTGCATACTGTTGGTGGCAATATAAGTTAGTACAGAAAACAGTGTGGATGTTCTTCAAAAAATTAAAAATAGAACTACCATATGATCCCTCAATCCCGCTACTGGGTATAAATCCAAAAGAAGTGACATCAATATGTAGAAGAGATATCTGCCCTCTCATAGTCATTGCTGCATTATTCACAATAGCCGAGGTATGGAATCAACCTGTATCCATCAATAGAAGAAAGAATGAAGAAAATTGTGGTAAATATACACAATGAAATACTATTCTTTCTTTAAAAATATGGAAATTCTGTCATTTGGAGCAATATGGATGAACTTGGAGGATGTTATGTTAAGTGAAATAAGCCAGAAACAGGAAGACAAATATCACATGACCTCACTTACACGCACTTATGTGCAGTATAAAAAAGTTGAATTCATAGAAGTACATTGGTAGTTACCAGGGTCTGGGTGGGTCATGAAGAGTTGGGGCAGGTTAGTCAAAGGATACATAATTTCAATTAGATAGGAGTAACACGTTCAAAAGATCTGTTGTACAATATTGACTATGGTTAATAACAATATATGGTATTTAAAATTGCAAAGAAAATAGCTTTTAGATGTTCTTACCAGAAAAAAAATGATAATAGCTTTATTCAGCCACTTCACAATGTATAAATATTTGAAAACAACATGTTGTACATAATAAATATAATTTTTAATTTGTCAATAAAAATAGAATAAAATCATTTTAATTAAAAAATAATCTTTGGGTATATACCCAGTAAGGGGATTGCTGGGTCAAATGGTATTTCTAGTTCTAGATCCTTAAGGAATTGCCACACTGTCTTCCACAATGGTTGAACTAATTTACAATCCCACCAACAGTGTAAAAACATTGTTATTTCTCTACATCCTCTCCAGCATCTGTTGTTCCCTGACTTTTTAATGATCACCATTCTAATTGGCGTGAGATGGTATCTCATTGTGGTTTTGATTTGCATTTCTCTAATGACCAGTGATGATGACCATTTTTTCACAGGTTTGTTGGCTGCATAAATGCCTCCTTTTGAGAAGTGTCTGTTCACATGCTTTGCCCACTTTTTGATGAGGTTTTTTTTTCTTGTAAGTTTGTTTAAGCTCTTTGTAGATTCTGAATATTAGCCCTTTGTCAGATGGATAGATTGCAAAAATTTTCTCCCATTCTGTAGGTTGCCTGTTCACTCTGATAGGATTATAAATCATTCTACTATAAAGACACATGCATATGTATGTTTATTTGCAACACTATTCACAATAGCAATGACTTGGAACCAACCCAAATGTCCATCAATGATACACTGGATGAAGAATATGTGGCACATATACACCATGGACTACTATGCAGCCATAAAAAAGGATGTGTTCATGGCCTTTGCAGAGACATGGATGAAGCTGGAAACCATCATTCTCAGCAAACTATCACAAGAACAGAAAACCAAACACCGCATGTTCTCACTCATAAGTGGGAGTTGAACAATGAGAACACATGGACATAGGGAGGGGAACATCACACACTGGGTCCTGTCAGGGGGTGGGGGGCTAGGGGAGGGATAGCATTAGGAGAAATACCTAAGGTAGGTGACAGATTGATGGGTGTGGCAAACCACCATGGCACATGTATACCTATGTAACAAAACTGCACGTTCTGCACATGTACCTCAGAACTTAAAAAAATAAATAAATAAATAATCATCTAGTAAAATGGGTCAAAAGAAAGACAAACAGCAAACACATGAAAAAAATAGTATTTATATTCAAATAAATATAAATATAAACAATAATGGGCTATTTTCCTTTTAAATTTTAATTGCTTTTAATAATAATACTTACCAACATGACTTTACTGTTCTCATTTACCATTTGGTTGTCAACTTTTTAAGAAGCAATTAGGCTATCTGAATTGAAATCCTAAAAAGTCATGCCTTTTCATCTCATAATTCTACTTTAATGTATCAATATGGGAATACATTAAAGATAGGGAAAATACGTTGAAGGATGTCTATTAAATAATGTTTATGACAGCAAAAATAGAAAACCAAGATGATAACAGAATTATCTAATATTTTAGCTGGGTGTGGTGGCTCACACCTGTAATCTCAGCACTTTGGGAGGCTGAGGTGGGCAGATTACTTGAGGTCAGGAGTTCAAGACCACCCCGGCCAATATGGTGAAATCCCATGTCTACTAAAAATACAAAAATTAGTGGGGTGTGGTGGCATGCCCCTGTAATCCCAGCTACTAGGGAGGCTGAGGCAGGAGAATCGCTTGAACCAGGGAGGTGGAGATTGCAGTGAGTCGAGATTGCGCCACTGCACTACAGCCCGGCCCACAGAGCGAGACCCAGTCTCAAAAAAAAAAAGAAAAAGAAAAAAGATCTAATATTTTAATATTGATAAGATATTATACCAGGATTCTAATGCCAATAATAAGGCTTTTGGAAAATATTTAATGGTGTATTTTAGATTTAATTTTTTTTAAATATGTAGAATTAAGGCTGAATTGAGAGTATGATCTCAATATCAAAGTATTTTATTGATTTTATTATTAATATTTTGACACAAGACATACTTTTTGTCACTCTAAATATTCATATATTTTATAATACAATGGATATATTGTTATTTAAAGATTTTATAAAATGTACATATTTATAATTTCCTTTTTCCTCTTGCAGTGTACTTCTTTAGGTTTCATAATGTTTCAAGATGTGACACAGATTTTGTATGAAATAATGCATACTGCTATGAAAATTTAAACTAGAACTTGTTTAAATTTTCAAGTTATGAATTGGTCATTCTGATATGATTGTATAACTTAAAAAATATAAAGCTTGTGTTCTTTTATTACCAGAATTATATTATTAATTTAATTGTATGAAACAACTTAAGAGGTCTTTGTATATTATTGTAATTACTAAACCAAAAATTTTCTGTTTCTTTTTTATCTCTGGAAAAAATCACAAGCATTATTTTGACGGAATTTTCTTTATTTGGTCTTACTAGGTCAATTTAGAATATAGTTAGAAATATAAATTGGCTTTTTTGGTATTTTATTTTATTCTGTGATAAACATAAAATACACTGTTAAAATTATCTTTTGTGTAACGTAATTTGTAACACTTAACTAAACCTTATTGTATATTTTCCTTTGTTCTAGATATATTTAAATATCAATGATTCATTTATTATAAATTGATAATTTAATTTTATTTAATTGCATTTTATCCTTAATATTAAATTATTATTTCCAAATGCTTCTTTTACATGTTTTTTTGTGAGAACAAAAATGGATTTTCAAAATATGAAGCAGAGCCCCTATTGTGACGATTTTGTATACATTAGATTTTCAGGTTACTCAAGATTTAGATAGGCTGATTGCTTTAAAATTGATTGACTCACTGAAGAGATTCTTTTGGAACTGAATACATAGTATTGGGAGCCTACTGAATTTCAATAGCAGCAAGATGTTTCAGATTATCTCAGTAGTATTTTGTACATCAAAGCATGCAATATTAAAATGAGTTCACTACATTCACCTTGGAATAATGTGGAGCTGCAGGAAGCTATGAGGTTGCATACAATGTGTACAATTCTATTGGGAGAAAAATGTTTTCAAATCAAAACAAGGTTGAAAGACTTCATCATTTATTGAGCCCTGAAACCATTATCTGCCCCTTGAGGAGCAAGGGGCCTGTGTCTGAATGACTGCCAGCATTAAGTGCTTAATTTTTGAAGTGCTACTTTTTATGCACAGGCAAAAAAAAAACCCACATACACATAGATATAAACACTTACACAGATACATTTAAAAAGTCATTTTATATGAATGCATTGAGTGTTGTTAGACCATGAACAATCATAAGAAATTGCTAAACATAGCTGAAAAACAATGATGGACTGACTCTCTGAAATACACACATATATGAACAAATGTACACACACACAAACACACACACACAGGCATTTTCCTTTGAATACGTTATTGTAAATATCTCCAAGCATGTCCTTTCTTTAATGTTAGTGAGATTTGGGCACTTAAAGAGAAACCTCCAGGGTTATGAGAAACACCTAAGTATTTGATTTCATGTAATGACATAATTAACATATGAATATTTGCTATACTCTCTAAAGATTAGTTTATCAGTATTTTATTTAAAGAATACAAAATAATCATAGTAGGAATAAGTATATGCACTCAAAATATCCTCTGGTCATTTGAAAAGCCTTAATGCTGAGTATGTTGGAAAATGTGGAGTAATTCACTAGTTTATTTTAGAAGAATAAGAAAATATCAAGAATAAATATTAACTTTTATATTTCTCAAAATAAAGATTAGTTTATGTTTTCCTTTGGTGAGCTAAAGAGGTCTTTACTATAACCAACTATAATGATGTGGTTAGAATATGAATTATGAGCTCAGATATGAAGCAATAACTGTGGGAGATTACTTGGTATGAAATCTCTCATCCAAAGATACAAGTATGTAGGGGAAAAGTGTTCTAAAAACAGAAAACTTCACTTCAGGTGCCTGCTATTGGCAATGTCATGTAATAAAGTAGTTGGCATTGATCTATGTTTTCATAAATCCTGTGGTTTTCTGCAGGCTTATTAGCAAAGTGTACTTTGTAAAGTTGCAGGTTCGAATGTCTTTCTAAGGGTGAGTGCTTCTCTCAATGAAGAAATAAGAGTGCCCTTGCTTTTTCAGCAGTTGTTATAAATGGCTCCCAATGGTTTTGCAAAAGAAGGCAGAGCTAAGATAAAACTGACCTTAAGACACTTCAAGATCCTCTCTCCCACCACCTGTAAAATAGCAGCTTTAATAATACTCCAGCACTCAGTTTTCAGGTTCATTATAAAAGTTAATGGAACAGCCAGGTTTGAGTGCAAATTGCAGTTGCTAACTCCTTCACCGAGAATATATCATCACAACCCTTAGTAGGAATGACAAGTAGTACAAAAGCACTGCAGAGTCAAGGCTTAAACAGATTTCATTGCCAGTTCTACGATAACACAAAACCCTATTCCATCTCCTATTTATTTCAACTTTGATAGTCTTTTGTTATTCGTTTTAATACAACTTATCTTTATTTGTTTTTTGCAATACTTGTATGTTAAGATTACTAGCAAGTATATACATTTGATAATTTTGAAGTGATTTTCCCTAAAATCAATGAAAGATTTTTCTATTTCTTGATTGCCAATGTACTAAAATAGAATTGTTTTATCTTTTTGATTTTTGAATAAAATGTAGTCTTTTGTGACTGATTTAATGTCTGATAAAGAAATTCATTTACCTTAAATTTCATTTGTGTGAGCCTGTGCAGTCACCTGTGTGCGTATGTATAATACAAACAGGAATGGCTACCTGCATGGGCTTTGAAATTTGACCTTTGCTAGTTGATACTGGCTGCCCACTTTCAACATTTGTGAAAAAGATCATAGTGTATAGTATCACTTTATTGAATTATTGCAAGCAGTGTAATTTAACATTATAATCACCCAATGGACAGTAATCATTGCTGTAGTTTATATTAGGACAAAGGGAAAAGGATACATACCTGTGCACTTGATTTTAATGATAAATTTTTTGTGTCATTTGATTTTGTATTCATGAGCAATTATAATTTGAAATATTAATTAAATAGACTCTGTAACATTGCCCAAGCATCTGTTGCAGAACTCCCCACTGGATTGGCCACTGGTCTTCCTACTTACTGTCTGCTTTGTTCAGGTCGCCAGATCTATCTGGCTGGAAACCTAAAGAGCCATTCTATTGTTGTTCCCACAGTCAAGTTCCTATTGCTAACTTCCCTTCTGGCTGAAGTCTTAGTTATGTTGATGGGACCCCACTCCAATCCCAGTGCAAGTTTCTTTGCCTCCTTTCTTAGGAAAGAATGGCTCTGACCAGTGCTGAGTTTTCATGAGCAATAGCAGGTCTGGCAATGGACACACTTGGATGAGTAGACTTTTATGGGGTGAGAGCAAGGAATGTGAATCACAAGTAAGACAGATCTGAGGCTATATCTCTGGGACTGGCTAAGTTTAGGAAAGAAAAGACTATTGAAGAGTCAAGGTCAAAGAAATGAACAACGTGCAAAGCCAAGATCCTCACAATAAAGACGGAAAGTGAGAAAGCATGCAGCTAGCTTAAAGAGCATAGGCCTGGAAGGGTTCCCCAAAACAGCAAGCAATGGCTTGCAGGCTGAAGTCCTCTCCTTTATGGAGCCTGCTCTGGAATCCATGAGAGTTGTTGAGAGCCCAGGTCACTTTGGAGAGCTACTATCTCCAGGCCTTCACCCAGAAGTTAAGTTCAATCAACCTTTGTGAATCCTGGATATAGGATCTCAATGCTGATCACTTACCTCTCACACTCTCGCATTTGAAATTTCCAGTATGTGGATACTATTAGCAGGACTTCAGAGGCCAATTTCCTGAGCCTGATATCCTCTTTCAGTCTCTCTGCTTGGAAACTCACTTTTGATCATTGCATGCCCATTTTGTTTCCAAGTCTGGATTTTTTTTTTTTTTTTTTTTTTTTTGAGACAGAGTCTCACTCTCTCTCCCAGGCTGGAGTGCAGTGGCACGATCTCGGCTCACTGCAAGCTCCACTTCCCGGGTTCATGCCATTCTCCTGCCTCAGCCTCCCAAGTAGCTGGGATTACAGGCGCCTGCCACCACGCCCAGCTAATTTTTTGTATTTTTAGTAGAGACAGGGTTTCACCATGTTAGCCAGGCTGGTCTCGATCTCCTGACCTCGTGATCTGCCTGTCTCAGCCTCCCAAAGTGCTGAGATTACAGGTGTGAGCCACCTCACCTGGCCACCAAGTCTGGATTTTGAAGTTTAACTCTCTTCTATGTGTCCCAGATCCCAGCCATAGATTCTTGCTGTGTTTGCTGTTATGAGTATTGTTCCTATAATCTATATAAGGATCCAAACCTGCTTTTACCACTTCTTATGCAAGACACTGCAATCCTAGGAGTATCATCACAGTGGCTGGAATTAGTATCTGTTCAAAACTTCCAATTCCAGGTATAACCTATACTATACTCTCCATTATCACCTATTTCTCATGGTTGGAACTCCCTATACATTCTTCCTACTGACTACTTATGCCATTTTTTACATTTTTCATACCCCTCTGAATTTGTGTATTCATTATATGCTTTGGGGTCTTGCTCCTTTATTCCTGTATATCTGTTGCCTGGTCTTTGGGTTCCAAAACACAGAGATCTTCTCCAGTAGCTTCAAGTAACTGAGGATTTATAGTAAGAATATGTCTGTGTAAGCAACTAGAACTATGAAATAATAAAGAACCAATGTATTCATAAGGGAAAATTTTATTAATCTGCCTGCATGAGCAATATAAGCTTTTCCTGTTTCTCATGTGATCTCTCTTTCTCCACATAGCTATTGACTCTATTGACCACCTTTACCTGGTAACTTGAATTATTTACTTCCTTATAATTTGGCTGGTATTTCACTTTAGTTTCCTTCAGTCCTTCCTTGTCTCTCTCATAACTGTTTTGTTTCAGATCTCTCTTCACTCTAACAAAAGCCTTACTATGTTTTATGTTTCACAGTTCAGATACCTAGCCACTAAATAAGATTGTTCATCTATACTTCCTGTCAATCCACAGGTCATAAGTTAGAGGCAAAAGGCCATTATTCAATTTATTAAATTGGTTATGCTTGGGTCAAGTGGTTACCACTGGACCAATCAGCTGTGAAAAGAAAAGGAGGCGCAGGGTCACAGGATGTAATATGGCTGCAAAGGCTCATGTCTCAGCAGGGCATGCAGGCAGGGCAGTGATTGCGGTATCTCTTGTATACTCTTTTCCTGGAGGTATTTATTTCTAAATCTCTGAATCCCAAGAATTACCAGAAAGCACATTTTCAAACCCCTTGACATCATCTGGTGCCAAGGATATTTACTTAATTTTATTCTTTTAGCAGTTAGTTTGATCCAGATTATGAAGAAATGTTATTTAGAGATATCAGAAAGATTTGCTCTTAGCAGTTATTATGTAGATAAAAACGACTTAAGGCAAGCCAAGACTTTGAAAATAATTATTCAAACACCAAGGAAAGTTAGATTTATTTTTAAGTAATCCATGTGAAATGAACAATAGCAGGAGGACTGGCTCTTAACCATTTTTATCTGCTAAAGATTATAGATCTGTGTGCTACATAATTAATCATCTTTTTTTTTTTTTTTTTTTTTGGAGTCTCTGTTGCCCAGACTGGAGTGCAGTGGCGCGATCTTGGCTCACTGCAAGCTCTGCCTCCCAGGTTCACGCCATTCTTCTGCCTCAGCCTCCCAAGTAGCTGGGACTACAGGTGCCCGCCACCACGACCAGCTAATTTTTTGTATTTTTAGCAGAGATGGGGTTTCACCGTGTTAGCCAGGTTGGTCTCGATCTCCTGACCTCGTGATCCGCCCCTCTTGGCCTCCCAAAGTAATTAATCATCTTTTAAAAGCTTTCAGGTGATTAAAGAGAAATACCTCAGAAGCCACATTTCCTCCCATTCCACAGATGGAAACGGATGAGACACTGCTTAATGTGGGAAATACACCAAATGCTGTAGTTTGAGCATCAGAAAAGGCTCTCTGTAAAATACAGCTGAAAATGAGCATGGAGCATCATCATTTGGAAGGCATCTTTAACATTTCTCAGTTCTTCATTAAATTCTGAAATGCAGGTAAAATAATGAAAATGAGATGAAAAACCACTGTGAGAAATATAGGTTAATTAAAGTAAACCAATTAATAGAAATCATGGTTTATACTACATGCTTTATACTACTCCCAGGGATAAAGAATGCATACCGACCTTCACTATCTATTTTCAATAATTTTTTCATACTAATTGTATTTTAACAATAGATTCTGATTCACCATGTATTGAAGGAATAGCCAATTGCAAAAATAATCTCTTAGACTTTCATTCTAAGAAAAGAGACTTCAAGAAAATAAAATGAGACTTCAGTGAAGTCAGTTTCTATGCAGTGTGCTGACTGAAATCAAGTTAAGTGTATAAACTGTTGCAGAATTGCCTTCCTCATTAACCAATGGCTTCATTGAGAAATGCTATGAGCATTATGTAAAATTCAGTATTTCCTGTAATTTAGGATGCTGCCAAGGACATTGTCTGCTACCCTACAGTTCATGTCATCCAGTTCAGGTCTCAGAAAAATATCCCTACATTCTGAATAACTGTCTGATTTTAATTTTTATGGAAACTGATTAAATAATTCAGCATATTTTATTCTTTCCCTTCTCTCTCTCTCATTGTATGTTTCTCTCTTTGTCTCGTTATCCCCCTTTCTTTCACTCACTTGCTATTAGGCAACTTAAAGCCAAAATTGAGGTCCACCTCTAGCCACTGCGTAGGATTCTCCAACATGCATGTCTGTGTGCATTTGTCACAATGACTTTGATGTTTTACCCATATTCTCCCTTCATCTTGACTCACTATTTGTGATTTGTAAGCTAATTTAAATCATTTATGGGAAAAAAGTGGTAAATAAATATATTGGCACTCTGCAATGTGGCAAAAACATAGTCACTGGCTTGTTCCAGCTCATATTGAGGACCAAATCTTGGGGACAGATTGGTTATTGTGGTCCATGGAACCAGGCCCTGGCTATATAAACACTACCTCAATAGCACCATTATTGTCAAAGCAGTTCAAAAACTGTTTTACTTTTTTTAGATTCGAGAAATGCCATTAAAGAAGCTAATTTCACAGGTTTGGACCTGCCATGTCTATTGGGCTTGCCAAGAAAAACTATAGATCCTTGCTATCTAATGGCTGCTCACGCGGGAATTCAGCTTAGCTTTCTGGAGAATATAAGTGACTAAAAACAACGTGGACTTTCACATCTATTTTTGCTATTACAGCAACTCTTTAAATTCATATGGAATTCTTTGTACAACTTGCATTGAAAACACTGAAAAGATGTCTCACCTAATTAATTCAGAAGAATTGACAGAAGATGTATTAAAATTGGATAAAAATGAAAGACTATGAAATATACCATATAAATGTATTTTTATTATTGCCAGTACTTATGGGAACAGGATTCACAAGCCAGTATACATTGCCCAATGCAGGTTCCATCATATTCTGCCTTTCCAGAAAAGTTATTTTAAAAAGCATATTTTGGTTTATGAATAGTAATAGTGAATGTATTTTTAATGTGTTAAAATATCTCATTTTAGATGAAACTATTTTTCTTTGTTTTTCTTGTTCATACTACTTTGTTTACAAATCCTTCTTCCCCAATGAGTCAAATTTAAGCCTTACCACAGCCTCATCCAAATTTCCTCAAAACTCATCATTTATGTATATCACAAAAATAATAAATTATATCATATCATGAAGATTTATCAATAAATATACGTCATTTATGTATATTATAAAAATAATAAATTAGATCATATCATACCTTGAAATAAGCTAAAATATAGATATTTGAATATTTTAGTAATTATCTTTCTGAAGTCTTACCTTGGTTTAAGATGTATTTTGTTAAATGAGGTTACATGAAATTTGCTCCTTAGTATTCTACTGTCATATTCAAAAACAGAAAGCTTGGCAGTATTCCTAGAAATAAGGCTTGAGGAGAGAGCAGGTGGATTCATAAAGGGAAGCTCAGTGTTTACAGGAAGGTGAGTGTACAGGGATAACTCTTGTTAAAAACACCTCTGCATGTTTTTCATGTCACTCTCACTTAGCTGGCTAGGAAACCACACAAAGGCGTTCTGTTTCATGCACAGGACCAGACTCAAAATATTTATTAAGCTCTGCTAAAACCATACACATAACTCGGTGAATGTCTAGACAGGAATAATTAGTATTTAAAGTAAAGGATAACTTATGATGACTTGTGAACACTAGTGACTCGCTGAGTAAATGTGTGTTGATGTTTTGATATTTAAATTCCTCAAAAAAAATCAGTTTCCTGAGCTGGTCTAACCCCTAAGATTGTATTTCTATTCAGTCTCTCTGAGCTTTTTCTCATTATTCCCAGCCTGAGATTCTATATCTTCAAGTTAATTTGCTTGCTGTCACCCACACAGGAGACTTACTAACCTCCTCAGTACCATCATATATGATTTGATTATACTGAAATTCTCTTTCCATGCAACTTGACTAATCATTTATCTACCTTCTCTGGAAACGCATTCTCTATGGCTTACCCCGTCTACAGGCTTTTCATAATTGTTTCCTCTTTACTCTTCTCCTTTCGCAATGAATAAATATCCACAACTTCTAGGTATAGAATAGGTTGCTAAGTGCACATTCTCCATGTGTGTTTCTTGGGTCTGTTAAGTTATACTTACGTAAATTTAAAAGTCAAATCTTTATACAAATCTAGGTGTTTTATATATTGACATAAACTATCATTTTAATTTTATAAATGATAATTACCTTCGAATATTTAATTTCCTCTTGTTTATGCTCAAGTTAAAATGAATATGAGAAGTATTATGTGAATAAAGATTTCTAGATCAAGTAAGTTCAGAAAGTCTCTGTCAAACAATAGTAGTTTCCTTTACTGCAGCTCACCTTAGGGCCTGTAATGTGATGTAATATATAATTCTTTTAAGTGGCATTTTCTGAACCTATATAACCATAAATTTTGTTGATTTTTTTCTGAAGTGTCACTGGACCATTTTGGAAAATGTTATCTTGGGTAGCTAAATGCGATCTATTTGTTGAGGCTGGAGTCTGTGATAGTACAAAAAACATTTGTTAAGGTTTTATAGCTTACTTAGTTACTTTTCAATCTCATTTCAAACAACAATCTAGTAAAGTATTTATGCTTATCTAAAGAAAACTTGCCTCAGAACTATTAAGGAATTTACCAATTCCACATATTTACTGATAGTGTTAGTTCTCAACTCCTGATCATAAAGCGTAAATCCTTGATGAACTACTCAGCCTTCATGTGTATAAAACTAGTCCAGAGAAAAAAATATTGTAAAGCTTATCATTCAGAATGTTTGAAAAATTAATTCAGCATATATACAGTGGTTCAAAGTGGGTTTGGATCTATAGTTAATTAGTTTCACTGACATTCTCTGGATCTTGATAGACAACATTTAAATAAAAATAAATGTCATTGTTTAATTTCAAACATGAGGAAAGAATATAATTTTAAGAGAAACAAAGAAAACTTTAAAGAGTGATAAGGATAATGTGTATGATTTTATGTGGTAAGATATTATTCTAATTCATATTAATTTCACAAATTTTGTATCATCTATATTTTCTTCCCTGTCAAATTTAATATATTAGCAAACTGAAATAAATGACATTTATTTCTAGAAATATGCTCTAAATTTTGAATAAATGATATACAAAGATTTGGAAATAATTTTTTAAAGGTACATTTGAGAACTATGTTATTATATCTATTAGATAAAATAGAACATAATAAAATACAGCAAATTTTAGTTAAAAGTAATTTACTGTATCCAGAAAAAACCTCATACATACACATAGGATATACATTTAAGTTTATATACAGTATAGCATGCAATCATGTTTGTAGAGATAGTAATGGCTATTTTGGGACCCCAATTGGCAAACATAAACAATAATCTACAATACTAAAGGGCAGAATTGTACCCCTCATTATTATTGAAGATACATTGTTTGATATCCTTAAAACTTTTCAAACATTTATTATTAAATATGCAGCATCCTCAGATTGTTGGTAACTGTCTCATTAAACATACAAAACCCAATAGTGTACACAGTTTTTACTTTAGCGTAGCATTCAAATAAAACATCTAATATATCTTAGCAACTAAAGATAACAATAACCATTTCAGCAATAGAAATGACTGGATATTAAAGGCATCTTTCATACAATAGTATTTTATTTGCCTCTCTGACACTTCCTATTAGCAAGACTTAAAGGTAAGTTAGACAGTAGTTTTTGGGTCCATTTTTGCACAGGGTGATTCCTACAGTTAGCCTTTGATCTTGCTGGGGATTCTGACCAGGGATTTAATCCCAGTAGGTCCCTTACTCTCTGACTCTCCCCATTTCCTGAAGCAAACAAGAGAGCCCAAGTATGCAGGTCAAGTTGAAGAGTCATAAGTCAGATGTGGGACATAGAATCTGGCTGAAGAATGGTGCCAAGTCGTGTGTCTCCGGAAACTTTTCGGAATAAAAGGAAATCTGAACTGAGCTGCCAAGTGATTCTGGAACAAACTGACACTAGTCCAACCTGCTGTTATGAAATATTTCTTACTTACTTGTGACAGTCCTCACTGATTGGTGACATGTTAAATTTGACACTTCTGTCCAGTCTCCAATTTTCCCAAAAGGGAGGTAATTGTTTCTTCTGTTATAAGTACTTTGTGGATTCCTTTGTTAGACCTTGTTATATTGTACTTGTTTGCTTAGAGCCTATCTTTTTAAATAGGCTATGAGCCCTTTTAAACCAAAAATCATGGTTATCTCTGTATCAATATCTTTCTGTACAAATTATTTCTGTACAAATTAATAGACAAATAGGAACTTTTAACAAATGTTCCTTCTGTTCTCCTTTGTCCATTTGGGGTCCAGAGAATTTTTAATAAATGTTCCTTCTGTTCTCTTTTGTCCATTTGGGGTCTAGAGAATTTTTAATAAATACCATTGAAGACACTATAGGTTTAAAGTACAACTAAAATTTCATTTTAGTGAATACCATTCTCATATTTGGTGGAGGCTATTTTCACATCTTGACTCTTAGTCTGTATTCAAACACTGTGCTATTTAGAGGGATGTAATTACTAGTCATTTAACTGCCTACATGTGAAACAAATAACTTAATTTTTTGTGTAAAATAGTTACATTTTATATTTTAAGCATTCTTAGTAATGTATAGATAGAGACATGTGTAGACTGATTACTGAGTATGTTACACATTCTCTGATCCAATCTCAGTTTATTTCATGTGAGAGTATTGATTGCAGAAAGACAGTCATATTTAAAAATAAGTTTAAAAAACAAATAAATATAAGTAGCTCAGGATTAATGGTTGTGAGAGTTGGAGAAATTAAAAATAGATAATCCTTCTCTTGGAGAAAGTGGAACTTAAAATGATCTCATTTGTCCTGTATCTGGGGAGCAAGACCAACAATAAATGTACACATGATTGAAGAATGAGAGTCAATTACTTTTCCTGTGGCTATCTTTATTTTAATACATCTGTGATTAAAAGATCCCATTCTTCTTCATCTCATCTTTTCAAAGACAGTTTCCTAAGACACATTTTTGAGAGGTGAGCATTCTTGATATTCTCTCTCCTTTCACTAGCAAGCTTACATCCATCCAGTCTGACTTTCAACATTTCTGAAATCCTTGTGTCCTTTATGAGAAAGACTGCCTAAGTGGGAACAGGACTAGAGCAGAGGCCCCAGGGAGAAGGAAGTTACATTATCTCTGGTGACAGAAGTCAGTGTGTAAACCAAGACAGTGGCAACATGGGAGGACAATAGTGGAAAGATTTATGAAATATTAAACACACAGAATCAATAGGACTTAGTGAGTAATTATATCCGGGAAGTATGGGCACAGAAAGGGACAATGCTGATTTTGAGGTTGCATATTATGACAACTTGATGGACAAAGATGCCTCCCATTATGGTGAAAATCACAGGAGGGAGAAAGGAGGAGCTTTCTGGAGAACTTAGAAACTTATGGAACAAATACATAGAATTGTCAGATAGGCTGTCTACTACAGTTATACACACTGAGGGCTTGAGAGACAGGCTCAAACCGAAAATGAAAGTTTGGGAATCTCTAGCGTGTAGGTGATAAGTAACATCACATAAAATAAATATGGAAGTGAGAACAGAAGAGGTCTCTTCTTGCACTGCTATAAAGAAATACCTGAGATGGGAAACTTATAAAGAAAAGAGGTTTAATTAGCTCATGGTTCCACAGGCTGTATAGGACGCACAATGCTGGCAATCTGCTTGACTTCAGGAGAGGCCTCAGGAAACTTACGATCATGATGGAAGGTAAAGGGGAGCAGGCATATCTTACATGGCCAGAGCAGGAGCAAAGGATGGGGAGAGATGCTACACACTTTTAAACAATCAGATCTCACGAGAACTCCCTATCATGATGACAGCACCAAAGGGAGATGGCATTAAACCACAAGAAACCACGTCCATTATCCAATGACCTCCCACCAGGTGCCACTCCAGCACTGGGGATTACAAATTGATATTGGGTGTGGATACACATCAAACTATATTATTCCACCCTTGACCTCTGTCAAATCTCATGTCCTTCTCACATTTTAAAATACAATCATGCCTTCCCAACAGTCCCCCAAGGTCTTAACTCATTCAAGTATTAACTCACGTGTCCAAAGTCTAAAGTCTCATCTGAGACACGGCCAGTCCTTTGCACCTATGAGCCTGTAAAACAAAAAAAAAGTTAGTTACATTGAAGATACAATAGAGGTATGGGTATTGGGTGAATACTCTGATTCCAAAAGGGAAAAACTGGCTAAAAGAAAGGGGCTACAGGCCCCACGTAAGTCCAAAACCCAACAGGCAGTCATTAAATTTTAAAGCTCCAAAACAACCCCCTTTGACTCCATCTCCCACATCCAGAGAATACTGATGCAAGGGTTGGACTCCCAGGGTTTTGGGTAGCTCTGCCCCTGTGGCTTTGCAGGGTTCATCCCCAAGGGCTGCTCTCAAGAACTGGCATTGAGTGCCTATGGCTTTTCCAGGCTCAGGGTGTAGGCTGCCAGTGGATGTACCATTCTGAGGTCTGGAGGTTGGTGGCCCTCTTCTCTCAGCTCCACTGGACAGTGCCCCAGTGGATACTCTGTGTGGGGGCTCCAACCCCATGTTTCTCCTTTGCACTACTCTAGTAGAAGTTCTCCATGTGGGCTCCACCCCTGAGCAGGCTTATGCCTGGATATCCAGGCTTTTCCATATATCCTGTGAAATCTAGGCAGAAGATACCAAGCCTCAGCTCTTACACTCTGTGCGCCCTAAGGCTTAATGCCATGTGGAAGCCACCAAGGCCTATGGCTTGCACTCCCTGATGCAGCAGCCCCAGCTGTGCCTGGACCCATTTTAGCCATGGCTGGAACTGGAGCAGATGGTATGCATGGAGCAATGTCCCAAGGTTGAAAATGGCAGTGGGGCCCTGAGTAGGGCCCACAAAACCATTCTGTCCTCCTAGGCCTTTATGCCTATGGTGGGAGGGACTGCCAGGATGGTCTCTGAAATGCCTTTGAGGCCTTCTGTCCATTGTCTTGGCTATTGACAATTAGCTTCTCTTTACTTTTGCAAATTTCTGCAACCTGCTTGAATTCCTCCTCTGAAAATGGGCTTTTCTTTTCTAGCACATGGCCAGGCTGCAAATTTTCTAAACTTTCATGCTCTGCTTTCCTTTTAAATATAAGTTCCAGTTTCAGGTCATTTCGTTGCTCACCCATATGAGCATAGGTTGTTAGAAAAAGCCAGGCCACATCTTCAATGCTCTGCTGCTTCAAAATTTCTTCCAACAGATCTCCTAAATTATCTCTCTCAAGTTCAAAGTTCCACAGGTCCCTAAAGCAGGGCCACAATGCACCCAGCCTCTTTGTTAAAATATAACAAAAGTGATTGTTCCAGCTCCTAATAAGTTTCTTATTTCCATTTGAGACCTCCTCAGACTGGACTTCATTGTCCATATCACTATCAGCATTTTGGTCACAATAATTAAACAAGTCTCTAAGAAGTTCCAAAATTTCCCTCATCTTCCTGTCCTCTTCTGAGCGCTTCATACCCTTTCAAACTCTGTCTATTATCCAGTTCCAAAGCTGCTTCCACATTTTCAGGTGTCTTTATAGCAATGCCCCTCTCCTTGATACCAATTTTCTGTATTAGTTTGTTCTCACATTGGTGTAAAGAAATACCCGAGACTGTGTAATTTATAAAGAAAAGATGTTTAATTGGCTCACAGTTCCACAGGCTGTAAAGGAAGCACAATGATGGCATCTGCTTGGCTTCTAGGGAGGCCTCAGGAAACATGGCAGAAGGTGAAGGAGAAGCAGTCATGTCTTACATGACCGGAACAGGAGCAAGAGAGACAGAGCAGAGAGATGGTACACACTTTTAAACAACCAGTACTTATGAGAACTCATTACCACAATGATAGCACCACAGGGGGAAGGTGTTAAACCATGAGAAACTGCACCCATGATCCAATGTCCTCCCACCAGATTCCACTTTTAGCATTGGAGATTACAAATTGACATGAGATTTGGTCAGGGACACAGATCCAAACCATATCAAGGTCCTTACATGCAGCCTCTATGCTCAGCCATCTTTGAGGCATAGATAGAAGAGGAGGTGCTCAAGAAGGAGATTGAGAAAGATCACCTGGAAACATAGAAGATTGATATCATGGAAAACAAGGAGGACTGAGTTTCCAGGAAAAGTCACTTGGCAACAAAACACAATGAAGCATTTTTGGCACAAGGGATCATTCAAATAGAACATAAACACCAATGCTTTGTAATCTACAGAACATCTGCTACTTTTAATACTTCACTCCAGACATCTAGAGTAATTTGTTAATGTTTTGGTGTATAAACTGTATGAAAATTTTGCTTTATATGTACAGATAGAACCAATAAATCATAAACTAAACTCCCTGTAAAAAATAGTGTCTCTTTCAAATGAATTAAATATCACACAGTAATTTATTGTCCAGCAAATTTTATGAGTTTTCTCCATAATTTTGAGGAAAAAATCATCTAAAATAAGTCATTACAAAAGGGACTATCATGACCAATATCAAAAGTCTTAATCATATAGTGCAAAATATGTGGAATACTTGTCTGAGAGTCAAAGATTCTGTTGTATAGTGATTTTTTTATTCTTATGTAAGAATTTTCCTCTTCTGCCAAAGGTAGCAAGAGTGAATAATAGAAATCGCTTAGTAAATAAAGTACTCGTATAGCTTTAAAACATCCTTAAAAACTCTAGAGTCTAAAGGTTTTCAATCTCTTCTGTGCATTCTGTCTCTGTTATAGTTAATCAGAGTGGAAGTCTACCAGTGTTGATTCTAAGAATGAAATTTTAAATCCATTTTCACCTTGAAATTGCAGAAGTGGAAAAAAATGCAGATTAATATTAAAAGTCAGAATCGAGTTCTTAAGAGATTTTTTTTTTAATTTTTAAAGAGATGTAGGCTATGAAATCATGCCAGTGAAAGTGCTGGAAAGCTTTTTGTCCAGATATTCGATTTTTCTGCAGTTAGAACAGCTTACCACCTTGTAGAGGTCTTGAACCACACAGCCTGCTGGTCTCTGCCTTTCATTGCTTTTAAAATCAATCTTTCAAATCTTTGAAATAAGGAAGTTCTTAGCAAGCATATCTACCAAGTCACTATATTAGAAAATGCGGGAAAATACATTAAAGACATTTTATGCATATTTACATTTGGGTTATTTTCTCTTAACCTTTGGGATCTTTTATCACAAAAGTATCCAATTTAACAAGACTGAGTTAAAAGTTCACTTTGAAGTCACTGAAAGTTAAAATAAAGATGCAAAACTCCAAGCCTCCATAGGACAGGACAATGTTAGATGTTTTTTAAAGGACATTAAATAATCAGAACTGTTAAATAAGTAGGAGACCATTGGCTTGAGGCTATCTCTATATTTTGAGTTCCTACCCAAAGAACTGCAACCTAACCTAGCATGGAATGAAACCAAAACTTAATTTAGTGTATTTTTTGTAATGTATATTTGGGTCTCAGCCAATCAAAAGCAGCCAAGCTTCAGCCAGTCACATGCTGCCAACTGTGCCAACTGATCAATAAGCAATCAAACTATCGTATAATACTTTACTACTTTACTTCTATTTTCTGTCTACAAGTACTCACTGGCCACAATGCCAAAAAAAAAATAAAATAAAATAAAGCTCTCTAAACTGCTTCTGGTTCTTAGTGTTACCTTATTTGTGAATTGTTCTTTGCTCAGATAAACTCTGTTAAATTTAATTTGTCTAAAGTTTTTCTAATATAACATCTTCATATAGTAAGATAGGTGGAAGTGGCTGATCTGCAGAATTTAGTCTGGATTTAAAATGAAATGAAAGCCACTAAGAAGGAAATAAATCTCTGTTAAGAGATCTTCTTGTAGAAAATTTACCTTTTTGTCACTTCACCTCAGATCTTAGGGTAACAAGTGACCATCTTGAAGTAAAATGCTACACAACAATGAATAATGCCATCTGTTTCCAGAAATGTTAAAGATGCTGTAATTTCAAATTTAGACTTATTAGGGGTGATGCAGTCAATAAAGTTACAGTTTTCATAAGATCTTAAAATATAGTTTTTAATAAAATTATTTTGATGTATTTTCTGTATGTTTTGTCAGTTGTAAATATCATGGTACACTTCTGTATGACATCATACTTCTGTACAAGTATCTACATGCTTAGAAGTATTGATTAAAAAAACCCTGCAATTCTAACATGTTCATGTGAACCAGTCTACAGCATTCCAGACTTTGGCACAGGATTTGTATTTTGTAATTTTTAAACCTACCTAAATGCATTCCATTATTTCTTTAAAAAGAACATTTAATTATTCCATTTATTTATGGATATTTTTGTGAAATATATTATGCTTTAAGTTTCTAATATTTTGAAAAGAATCATATCTTCTAGGAAAAAATGTTAATTTGGCGATGGTATTGTTATGTTAATTTCTAATTTTTTTAGACTCAGGGTAGAAGTAATTCTTATGAAAACAAATAGTAATCAAGTAAAGTCAACTTTTACTATAAGCCAGAGGTTTGAAAATATGTATTCTGTTAATGTGATATTCAAGTTATTCAGAAATTCAATCCTAGAATTTTACATACACCCAGTAACTTTTCATTATTTATGAAATATACAGGTAAATGGTATGGCTTCTGTCCTGTGGAAGGTATATATAACTGGATTCTATTAAAAAGAATTTGTGACATTTAAGATGTCTACTAGGTGACAGGCTATCTGATAAATCCTAAAACCACACAAATAAATCAGAATGGGAAACCTCAAATAATGCTGGGATTATTTTTAGAAGTCTCTTAGTCTGATTCACATTTTTCGTTGTACTGAATCTAGTATTCTGACACTGATGAAACATGTAATCAGGGCCAAATATGATTGTTTTTAAATTGACAATAATTACATCCACATCATGTTCATGATGAAATAAAATATATACATTTATATGTATACTTATATTTACGTAGAAACAGAACTAAGTGGACTTCTTTAAATTTAAATGTATGACTTCAAACAATTCTTCTGTTTCTCTAATAGGATTTTCTAATTTTCAAAAACTAATAATTTCACACTTTATTTTGGCTTAAGACTATATCACTTCCTTCTCCATCCTTTCCTGACTAATAACCAAGATTCAAATTTAGTTGAGAAAAACAGAAGACATCAGAAGCCTTATAATTTTCCCTCCTCTAAACCTGCCCACCAGCGGCATTTTCCCTCTTCTCCTTCTTCGGTCCTATTACAACGGAGGGTGCCCTCTTGCTATGAAATATCAATTTTTCGTGTGGGTGCAGTCGCTCATGCCTGTAATGCCAGCACTTTGGGAGGCCGAGGTCGGCAGATCACGAGGTCAAGAGATCAAGACCATCCTGGCCAACATGGTGAATCCCTGTCTCTACTGAAAATACAAAAATTAGCTGGGCCTGGTGGCGCGAGACAGTAATCCCAGCTACTTGGGAGGCTGAGGCAGGAGAATCCCTTGAATCCAGGAGGCAGAGGTTGCAGTGAGCTGAGATCGTGCCACCGCACTCCAGCCTGGGTGACAGAGAGAGACTCCATCTCAAAAAAAGAAAAAGAAAAAAAATCAGTTTTTCCATTTGTGTTCTAAATCCCAAGCCTACTTCCCTTCTCAGATATTTATAGTCGTCTTCTTTCTCTTTCTTTTTCACATATCATCAGATTCACTGTATCCACTGGATAATCTTAATTAGGGAAACATATTATATTTAGTTCCAATCTTTTATCTCACATGCCCCTTTCAAATGCCCTTTGAAAGGAAAATATCTTGGGACCCCCAAATCACTAAAAAACTCAAGCTGGAAACTGCTTAAGGCAAACCGGCCTCCAATTCTATTCAAAGTCACCCCTCTGCTCACTGAGATAGATGCATATCTGATTGCCTCCTTTGGAAAGGCTAATGAGAAACAAAAAAACACAGTGGTTTGAGTTTCACCTGTCTGACCTGAAAGCTCCCTCCTGCTTCAAGTCTTCCTGCCTTTACTTCAAGTTGTCCCGCCTTTCCAGACGGAGCCGAGGTACTTCTTACACATATTGATTGACGTCTCACGTCTCCCTAAAATGTATAAAACCAAGCTGTGCCCCAACCACCTTGAGCACAGGTCATCAGGACTTCCTCAGGCTGTGTCACGGGTGTGTCCTCAACCTTGGCAAAATAATCTTTTCTCATCTAATCTTCAAATATCTCAGCAAAATGAGCAAACAACAAACAAAATCTAACACAACAAAGCAACAAAAGTGATTCTGTTAATGGAACAGGAAGATCTCAATGTCTTCTTTACACAATACCAGAAGGTGGTAACATCAATAAAATCACATCTGTAATTTTTTTTTTCTTTCCAACTTTTATTTTAGGCTCAAGAGGTACATGTGAAGGTTTGTTAATAGGTAAATTTTACATTGTGGGGGTTTGGTGTACAGATTATTTTGTCACCTGGGTAAAGAGCATAGTACTAGATAGATAGCATTTTGATCCTCGCTCTCCTTCCATCATCCACCCTCTAGCAGTCCTGAGTGTCTGTTGTTCCCTTCTTTGTGTCCATGTGTACTCAGTGTTTAGCTCCCACTTATAAGTGAAAACATGCAGTATTTGGTTTTCTGTTCCTGCATTCATTGGCTCAGGAAAATGGCCTCCAGCTCCATTCATGTTGCTGCAAAGGACACAATTTCATTTTTTTTTTTCTGGATGCATATTATCCCATGGTGTATTTGTACCACATTTTCTTTATATACTCTACCATTGATAGGCATGTAGGTTGATTCCCTCTCTTTGCTATTGTGAATAGTGCCGCGATGAACACACATGTGCATGTATCTTTATGACAGAATGATTTATATTCCTTTGTGTATATACCCAGTAATGGGATTGCTGAGTCAAATGGTAGTTCTGTTTTATACATTTCCACCAGCAGTCTAAGTGTTTTCTTTTCTCCAAAGCCTCACCAGCATCTGTTTTTTTTTAAGTTATTTTTTTAATAGTGAGAGGTGGTATCTCAGTGTGGTTTTGACTTGCATTTCTCCAGTGATTAGTGATGTTGAACATGTTTTCATATACTTGTTGGCTATGTGTGTATCTTCTTTTGAGAAGTGGCTGTTCTTTTTTAAGGGGATTATTTTTTGCTTGTTGATTATTTAATTTCCTTATAGATTCTGGATATGAGACCTTTGTCAGATGCTTAGTTTGCAAATATTTTCTTCCATTCTGTAGGTTATCTGTTTATTCTATTGATAGTTGATTCTGTTTATTCTGTTGATTCTTTTATTCTGTTGATAGTTTCCTTTCATACAGAAGCTCTTTTGTTTAATTAGGTCCCACTTGTCAATTTTTTTGTTTTTGTTGTGATTGCTTTTAGAGTCTTCATCATTAAATCTTTGCCAGGGCCAATGTCCAGAATGGCACTTCCTAGATTTTCTTCTCAGGCTTTTGTAATCTTAGGTTTTACATTTAAGTCATCAATCCATCTTAAGTTGATTTTTACATGTGGTAAATGAAGGCATCCAATTTCTATCTCTTGTATATGGCTAGCCAGTTATCTCAACACCATTTATCAAATGGAAAGTCCTTTCTCCATTGCTTGTCTTTGACAGCTTTGGTCAAGATCATATGGTTGTAGGTGTTTGGCTTTATTTGTGGGCTCTCTATGCTGTTCCATTGGTCTATGTGTCTGTTTTTGTACCAGTACCATGCTGTTTTTCTTACTATAGTCTTGTAGTATAGTTTGAAGTCAGGTAGTGTGGTGCCTGCAGCTTTGTTCTTTTTGCTTAGGATTGCTATGTCTATTCAGTGTCTTTTTTGGTTCCATATGAATTTTAGAATAGCTGCTTGTAATTCTGTGGAAAATGTCACTGGTAATTTGACAGGAATAGCAGTGAATCTGTAAAATGCTTTGGGTAACATGGCTATTTTAACAATATTGATTCTTCCTAACCATGAGCATGGAATGTTTTTCCATTTCTTTATGTTGTCTCTGATTTCTTTAAGCAATGTTTTGTAATTCTCCTTGTGGAGATCTTTCACCTCTCTGGATAGATGTATTCCTAGGTATTTTATTCTTTTTGTGAGTATTGTGAGTGGAATTCTGTTATTGATTTGGCTGTCAGCTTGGACATTATTGGTGTATAGAAATGCTGATGATTTTTATACATTGATATAGTTAGGCTTTGTATCCCTACCCAAATGTCATCTTGAATAGTAATCCCCATAATCACTAGGTGTCAAGGGAGAGACCAGGTGGAGGTGATTGAATCATGGTTGCAGTTTCCCCCATTCTGTTCTCATGATAGTGAGTGAATTCTCATGAGATCTGATGGTTTTATAAGGGGCTCTTCCCCTTTTGCTTGGCACTTCTTCCTGCCACTTTGTAAAGAAGGTGCCATGCTTTCCCTTTGCCTTCCACAATGATTGTAAGTTTCCTGAGGCCTCCCCAGCCATGCGGAACTGTGACTCAATTAAACCACTTTCCTTTATAAATTACCCAGTTTGGGGTAGTTCTTCATAGCAGTATGAAAACATACTAATACATACACTGATTTTGTATCCTACAAAAAAAATTAAACAAAAAGATAAAAGACAAAAAAGAAAAAAGAACAAAAGAACAATAAAAACCACCACCAACAAAAATCTTTCGTAACCTGAAACTTTGCTGAAGTTGTTTATTAGTTCTAAGAGCGTTTGGACAGATACTGTGGAGTTTTCCAGGCAGGCAATTATTTCATCTGGAGAGAGAGAGAGAATTTGACTTCCACTTTTTCTATTTAGAAAATGTTTATCACACTAAACATTCTATAAAGGTCCAAGTGACAATTTATATGTAATGGCAAATAAATGAACTTCTCTTGTAATATTATCAAATATGTCATGCATGTATATTTCTGCAAAAATATATTCTAAGCTATAGTTCTCCTTATTGAAATATAATTCATAAGTAAAAAATTAAGTGAAAAGAAATTGGAGTTGTAAACAGACTTGCAGGAAGCACTTGAAACCCAGTACATAATGAGTTGTCAAAATCAGTGCAATGCACATCAACAGAATTAAACTCAACTGCTAAAATACATTCATTAAATGAGAAGGTGTATACATTATACACCTTAGCTACAATATTAGCAATTGAATAATAACAGGCAAGTTCTAAAATCCAAATTATTTTTAAAAATCAATCATGGATAGGAAAGCAGGGGAGTATATAAAAACATATTCAAGTTCTAATCTTTTTTTTTTTTTTTTTGAGACAGAGTCTCTCTCTGTCGCCCAGGCTGGAGTGCAGTGGCGCGATCTCAGCTCATTGCAAGCTCTGCCTCCCCGGTTCACGCCATTCTCCTGCCTCAGCCTCCCGAATAGCTGGGACTACAGGCCCCCGCCACCACACCCAGCTAATTTTTTGTATTTTTAGTAGAGACGGGGTTTCATCGTGTTAGCCAGGATGGTCTCGATCTCCTGACCTCGTGATCTGCCCACCTCAGCCTCCCAAAGTGCTGGGATTCCAGGCGTGAGCCACTGCGCCCAGCCATATTCAAGTTCTAATCTTCACAGCATTTGTGAAAATTTAAAAAGTTAAATTTCTCAACAATATAGCCTCAATTAAGTTTTTAAAAATTCTAAATCTAAAGTAAGCCTATTAGAATTTTTCAAAAGTATACATAAGTCTAAATATAAAAAGATACAATTTGAATTGTGCACTTTTGGATAGAGAAAAACATTTTAGCAGTATATATAATGGGATGGGAGGAGGAAAGACCCACAAAGGAGGAATGTGATAAATTTTACTACATAAAAATTAGAAACTCCTGGGCATCAAATACATCATAAATACAAGTAAAAGGCAAGCCAGGTGTGGTAGCTCATGCCTGTAATCCCAGCACTTTGGGAGGCCCAGGCATGCAGATCACTTGAGGTCAGTAGTTCGAGATCAGCCTGGCTAACATGGTGAAACCCTGTCTCTGCTAAAAATACAAAAGCTAGCTGGGTGCAGTGGCACACTCCTGTAATCCCAGCTACTTGGGAGGCTGAGGCACGAGAATCACTTGAACCCAGGAGGCAGATGTTGCAGTGAGCCAAGATTCCTCCACTGCACTCCAGCCTGGGCAACAGAGTGAGACTCTGTCTCAAAAAAAAGTAAAAGGCAAATAAGTCATGAAAAATATTTTTTAAATTATTGCAAATAAAAATGTTTTGAAAACTCATATAATTGGTAAGAGAAACATGGACATACTTGTTACTATTAATATAATCTTTCTGCATTTATCCTTATAAATATTTATCAAACATTGATTTGTCACGGAACCAAATTATAGAATCAATTTGAGACAGATCTAGTTTAAGTAGTTATAAAGTCCTTATTTGTTTGCTCTTTCTTTTGTTTTTCAGAAATGATCCCTTGATTTTTCCATTTATTTCTAGGTATTTTTGAAGTGTACCAAATAATTATTCAATACCACATAGTCTAGTTCCATTCCAGAATTAATCTAACTGTTGATTCCTTGAATTATTTTTATTGCATGTTTCTGTTATTTTTCTGGGTGTGCCAAAATTAGGTTCTTAAAGGTAGAGCTAATAGAAAACGTCTTTTGGTACAGCCTAAATGGAAACATTCAGTCATCTAGAACCAACATTGCAGAAGGGAATTATTTCCTCTCGAAAGCATATCCTAGAAGCAGGTGCTTACATCAAAAAGAAAAACAGAAGAGGGTGAGCTTTTAACATTTGGCCTGACAATTTTTCTCCTATTTCTGAGTTTGTTCTACTGCAGCATTTTTAGCTATTTCTTGTGTGTGGTGAATGTAGTTACTCTCAAGTTAGTAAAATGTAACTTTCAGGTCCTCTCACTGGCACAGGCCTATCTCAGGGCCCTCAGAAGTGCCGTACATACGTGTTCCCATGATTATTATTATTATTTTTTGTCAAGCATGCAGAGAAAGCTATTTGAAGTGCAATCTGTTGACTTGCTGCTTTGATATAGACTTTGTTTTGACAATGCTCGTATCTGGTGGCATTGGAGTAGCAGTGGCACTTGGGGAACCCACTTAAGCAGAGGCGAGTTCGGTGGGATGTGTTCCTGTGGTTCACGTTCACTGCTGTGCCAAGTGAAGTAATTGCTGGGCACAATCAATATATAAGAAAGGCTTCCAGGACATCTCTTGTGCAGACTTCTCCAGATTTCTGATGCAAAAATGCAGGGTCAGAAGTCATACTGCAATCTGTGTCCTATGTTTTTCCTGCCCCAGAAATAGGTGGATAGTAGAGGAGAAAGAAATTTAAAAAGTATGAAGCCCAAAACAAGTCTGTGGAAATTTCTTTCTCGTTATGAACTTAGAATGTTAAGTGGAAAATTTTATTCTCATGAATACCTAGCTGAATAGTTTCTCACCTATCAGAAATATATTTGCTAATGCAACATGCATACTTATAAATTATCTATACACTTTTTTCTTTTTGGATGAGAATCTCAATGAGTAACTTTCATAGATCCTGTGTTGGTAGGGAACACACTTGCGGCAATATTGCAAATAGTACTTTTGCCTCTCAATGATTAAGTATGTTTTATTCACCTTGACACTCTCATAAACTCATATCATCTTATAATCTCTGACACATCTTGTCCTGACAATACCTGCAAGATCCAGGTAAAACAGCATGCAAATTTGTGACTGAAAGAGCAAAAGAGACATAAAAAAATGTGTCACTGACAAATGTCCTACACGTACTCATCAATGGGTCTGCGTGAGTAGTATAAGACTAATTTGTTATGTAAGTTCTTCAATATAATGAAGCAACTAAAAAAAACATGAATTGCTCCAATGTGTCACCCATATTCCGAATAATTTGGTATATGTTTCAAAACTATTAATTATAACAAAATTCAGAAAAAATATAGCTATGCATCCTAAAGTTTATAAACTTCTTACATTATTCCATGGATTGTGCTATGTTTGTGGTATTTGTCCATTTTTTACAAGTTAACATTTGTTCTGACTTCATTTTTATTCTAAATAAATATTGACTATAGTCCTTAATTTTTAAATTATTTTCTTAAAAAAATCAAATTATAAAATAGACATTTAGTTATATGAATTTCCTCCAGAATATTGCAAATAATAGCACAGTATAATATCAGCTTAATGAAAGAGCTTATGCACTATGAAAAGACATGGGCAAAAAACTTAATTTTTAGAGCCACAACAGAACAGGTAAATCTACTTATCTTTTGTCTTTTTTTACGTAGTGAATAAACTCCTTCTCTCCTTTATAACACACAAATTTTATAATTATTATTTTAGTTAAGTCCATTGAGTTTGCCTAATAATTAATTAATATATGTATGTCATTCAAAAGAAGACACAGATAATAGCTTTGTTAATTCAGTAGTTGAAAATTCCACCTTTATATCATGAGTGATGTGACATGAATGTGTGTCACTCAATAATGCTATAACAGCCTCTTTCCTGAGCTCCAGACTCAAAAAAAATGCCACTTGATATCATCACATGAAGGTCAAATTGGTGTCACAAATTTAATTCCTTGGAACCACCCTGCCTTCCCCATGTACTCTGGCTCATTAAAAGTGTCAACAGTTGTTCAGGCTAAACACCAAGGAAATGGCATTATTTCCTCTCTCTCCCTCACTCTCCAGACCCAAATTTAATCCATCACCAAATCCTGTTGGTTTAACTATCAAAATATATTTCAAATACATATACTTCTGATAAGGTTTGGTTCTGTGTTCCCACCCAAATCTCATCTTGAATTGTAATCCCCACGATGTGTTGAGGGAGGGACCAGGTGACAGGTGATTGGAACATGGGGGCCGTTTCCCCCATGTGGTTCTCATGATAGTGAGGGAGTTCTGATGAGATCTTATTATTTTAAAGTGTGGCACTTCCCCTTTGCTTGCTGTCTCTCTCCTGCCACCATGTAAGACGTGCATTGCTTCCCCTTTGCCTTCCACCATGATTATAAGTTTCCTGAGGCTTCCCCAGCCGTGCAGAACTGTGAGTCAATTAAATCTCTTTTGTTTATAAATTACTCAGTCTCCAGTAGTATCTTTATAGCAATGTGAAAATGGACTAATATGGAGAATTGGTACCAGGATAGTGGGGTACTGCTATAAAGAGAAGCTGAAAATGTGGAAGTAACTTTGGAACTGAGTAAAAGGCAGAGGATGGAACTGATTGGAGGGCTCAGAAGAAGACAGGAAGATGTGGGAAAGTTTGGAACTTCCTAGAAACTTGTTGAATGGTTTTGAACAAAATGCTGATATTGATATGGACAATGAAGTCCAGGCTGAGGTGATCTCAGATGGAAATTAGGAACTTACTGGGAACTGGAGCAAAGGTTACACTTGCTCTGCTTTAGCAAAAAGACTGGTGGCATTTTGCCCCTGTCCTAGAGCTCTATGGAACTTTGAACCTAAGAGAGATGATTTAGGGTATCTGGCAAAAGAAATTTCTAAGCAGCAAAGCATTCAAGAGTTGACCTGGCTTATTCCGAATGCATTCAGTTCCATGCATTCACAAAGAGATAGTTTGAAATCGGAACTTAAGTTTAAAAGGAAAGCACAGCATAAAGGTTTGGAAAATTTGCCGCCTGACCATGTGGTAGAAAAAAAAAAACAAACCCTATTTTCTGGGGAGGAATTCAAGCCAGCTGAAGAAATTTGAATAAGTAATGAGGAGCTGAAAGTTAATAGCCAAGACAATGAGGAAAATGTCTCCAGGGCATGCCAGAGACCTTCATAGCAGCCCCTTCCATCACAGACCTGAGGCCTTGGAGGAAAAAATAGCTTTGTGGATCTGGGCCAGGTCCAAGGCCCTACTGATCTGTGCAGCTATGGGACTTGGTACCCTGCATCCCAGCAGCTCCAGTTCCAGCCGTGGCTAAAAGGAGCCAAGGTACAACTTGGATTGTGGCTTCAGAGGGTGCAAGCCCCACACCTTGGTGGCTTCCACATGTGTTGGACCTGCAGGTGCACAGAAGACAAGAGTTGAGGTTTGGGAACCTCTGCCTAGATTTCAGAGGATGTATGGAAATGCCTGGCTGGATTCCCAGGCAGAAGTCTGCTGCATGGGCAGAGCCCTCATGGAGAACCTCTGTTAGGGAAATGCGGAAGGGAAATGTGGGTTTGGAGCCCCCACACAGAGTACCCACTGGAGCACTGTCTAGTGAGACTGTGAGAAGAGGGCCACTGTCCTTGAGACCCCAGAATGGTGGATCTACGACAGCTTGCACCATGCACCTGGAAAAGCTGCAGGCACTCAATGTCAGCTTGTGAAAGCAGCCACAGGGGATAATTCCAAAAAACAATGGCACATATTGGACTAATATCATGGGATTATTTTTGATTCCTCTATAAGGAAAGCTTCTTAACAATACTAAGAAGCTTTTAAAAAGCTATATAAAAAACAGAGCTTAGAAAATAACGGCATTTATCCCTATCACATAAACATTTAAATTAGTGTAAATCAACAGAATCAACCATAACATTTCTTGAGATTTACACTATTTATTATCTGTGGACTTTTAAAACATTTGTCTAGGTCACAAAGACATTGTGTTTGTGACAAACACAAATACTATATGTATGTGAAAGTATATATTAAGTAATTGATATTTTCTCATAGTTAATACATGGAGCATTTTCTGCAACCATGTTATATATTTCACAGATCTTCTATTAATTTTCAAAATGAAAAAGCGGCACAATTTTCCATAAATATTACATCTATATTTATTAAATTAAATACGTATGAAGAAAAATATTAGTAAAAACAAAAAACATTTTATAATCTAGTTTTTTATGGAAAATACATGTGTTATTCCTTTAGTTTTAAAATAATTATGCTGTCATTGAGCTATGAGCTTGATTTTCCAAACAGCAGTGATGATTTGTGGATCAGATATTAAGATGATGATTAACGATGTTTGAGAGGAAGAGCTAGATCCTTTCTTCTGTTGATAATGTTTTTCAGTGGGTTTATCTAGTGCCAGATCTGAAATGTTTTTCCTTTTATTTAAGATAACTTTTAACTTAAATGGGTAACTGTTTTCCAATTTAATTCTTGTACTGAGAAAAAAAGCTAAGTGATTTTAATTTTAAGGTATAAATTAATCTCTAGGAAAACAGTTTGAGGGAACTATGAGAGTTTGAAATATCTGACTACTACTTCCACAAACTCGAAAAGAAAATATAAGGTAGAATATGCAACAGTTCTGAAAACTAGGAAGATGGGCTATTAACCTGTAGAAACCTTGAGAATGCAACAGATACAATGCAGATAGGTTCAGACTAGAGAGGGCCTCACTTGCTAATTTGGAAATCAAATTTCCAAAAACAAATATGCCTTTTGAAAAAAAATAATAAGGGGTTCTTGATCCCAGAATAAACTCCTACATTAGATTCAGAAATGAAAATAGAGCCAGCCTGAGAAACTTGTGTTTTTCAGACAGCGTTGTCCTCTTTGTCTAGGCACCAGGCTTTCCTACAGCCATGTGGTTACCATAATGAGTGCATTAAGTTACCTGATGTAGTCCAGGTCAACTGTTTCTTCCCAGGATATTGAACATACATTTGGAAGTACTGTGGATCAGGAATTCTCCACATGCAAAAAGCCCTTCTCTACCAAGAAGAAAGATGGCTAATATATGGAGAGACACAATGATAAAAGCCAGGGAGAGGCCAGACTGCTTCATTCTCTTCTTTCAGCTCTTTTTAAGATCCAGCTTGCATTCTTGTTCTTCCTAAGGTTTAGTTGCACCTAATCTTCCAACACATCATCACTTTTGAAAGTAAGTTAAAGTAGAACTTCTATCACCTACAATGAGGAGAGTCCTAAATGACACATAAGGAATACTCAGCTAAAATCACTTTAGATACTGAAAAGATGCCAATATCCAGGGCAGCCTCAATTGCCTGCAATAAATGGAGTCTATGGTGGCAGCCCAAGCTAAGCCCTTCAGCACTGGGTACAGAGGCTGGTACTACAACACATTGATGCCCAGACAGATTCTCTCCTCACAGAATTTATATTTTTCAGGGGAAATTAATAATTAGACAAGCAGTTATAATCCATTAAGAAGAGTACGATGTTGTTGGAAATGCAGAATGATGTGGGAACATAATAAAGGGCAGCTGTATAGGGAGCAGGGTGAGGAAATGAAAGGCAATGAGCAGGAAGAGTATTCTGTAGAGAATGAAGACCATGTGCAATGGTTGGGGGTGAGAGAATAATTCATTTCATGACCCAAAATAGTTTATTATAGACGCAGTGCAATCAGAGGAAGGGGGTAGTATGGAGGAAGCCTGGACATATAAACAGTACACTCAATTCAGGAAGAATTCGATAATAGTTTTTAACAGCATGGCCTTTATTAAAAGCTTGATAAGGAGGTGTTCCTTTTTATCCAATAATTGAATGGTATTTTATTTTAGAAAAATCACTATATCCACTGTGGAGAGAAAGAATTGAAGGTGATTGGGATTAAATGTAGTAAGACTAGTAAAGAGTTTATCACAGTAATCCACACAATAGAAGTTAAATTGAAAAAACTTGGAAATTGTTATTTTGAGGGAGTGACAAAGAAGGATGAGTAGAAAAATGATACTTTTATTCTGGCTTGGCCAATTGAATAGTGGCATTCACTGTGATGGGCAATCAGAGAAGAAAATATAGAGAAAGATTAATGTTTCATATTTAAATGTTAATTTTGAGGTAGGCATTTAAGTGTAGATATCGTTTGGGAGAGAATAGCATCAGAGACTCTGGAGATACAGCCTTATGAAACTATTATGTTGGTGCAAAAGGAATGCAGTTTCTGCTATTACTTTTAACAAAAACCGCAATTATTTTTGCACCAAAAAATACATTGTATTTAATAGTTCTTATCATGAGAAAGACCAAACAGAGCTATCCATAAATTTGCAAAAAGATGTGGCTAGGTCTATTGGGCCTGGACCTGTGCATACGAATTCCAACAAAATTAGGAAGAAATCTTGCAGAAGTCATCTAGTAAAATTTTCCATGTTTTTGCCTCCCTCCCAACTCTCCTAAATGAACTAGCAAACAAGGCTCCTAACTTGAGACTGAAGAATCAGTCTCAATTCTATCTAAATGTTAAAGAAAAAGCCCCAGAAACAGTTTAGCAACCTTCTTTATGAAAGCAATATTAGGGTAAAATTTGATCCAGAATTTAAGTTAACAGAAGCCACAGTATACACACACAAATGAAGCCTATATGTGTCTATGAAAATATTCTATAGCAAACATAGTAAAAAAACGTAATATAAAAGAAAGAATCACTACTGAAAACAAAAGGAAATCTCATATAGCATCTGCTTTATAATCAATAAAACGTAATTATTGTGAAACAAAGAAGGAAAGGGAGATGACAAGAAAAATACAAGAGGGGATTAAACGTGAATTGAATTACAAGGAAGTAGACATTTAAATGGTTCTAAGTAAGATATTTGTGAAACTTTTTGAAAAAAAGAATGTGATGTTAAAATTTTGAAATATAATTGAAGTAATAAATAGCAGAATTATAAAAGCTGATAATCATATCACTGATGTGGGAAATAGTCTTGAAAGAACGTAGACTTTGATTCCTAGAGAACTAAATTTGACTTTAGTGTGACAGGATTTGATTAAGCACTGAGTATAGTCTTTTGAATACAGAAATCCCATTGTACTTAAAGCTAGCGGACCTGTGAACAACTTTGTCAGGTTCACGTCCTATAATGGAAAAAAACAAAAACAAAAACAAAAAAAAACCCACACACACAAAAACCATTTCTATGAGAGACTGATGAACTTTGTTTAAATTTTTTTAAAAGAGGGAACACGTTCTGTAAACAAGTCACTAAATACAGAATTTTTAAAAATTTTAAAACAAGAAAGAAAATCTTCCATTGTGCATGGGAATATCCAGAAGCAAATGATGGATCTGCAGGTAAGTGGTATTCCTGAATAGCAAATGGAAGGGTATCACCGTGGGAATACTTAGTAGAAGTAAGCTTTCATGGTCTGAATTGAGATGTGAATGTACAGTTTCCCATATAATTACATGGATAAGTAATCAAAATCTGAATATATTCTGAGAAAAGTCTAACATCTTAAAGAAAAATTTAACAATATTATAAGGAATGAGGAGCAAACAAAACAAAGTAAAACTGAGCCATGGTGAAGCTTTTGGTCTGTCAGTATTAAAGCAAAAACTCTGTAGGAAAGGCTTAAACCAACGTGAAAAAGTTGTAAATATTTCCCTGTAGGTGATTTTAGTATAAAGAGAACAAAAAAGAGGAACTGAAACTGATAAATAATAAAGTGTGACAAAGGTGATTATAAATAGTGTTATTAATACGCCATGAAATCTTAAGATGAATAGATGGCTTTAAACAACAATGGGCTCACAGTGTTGTTTTGTTTGTTTTTTAATTGCCATCTTCAGACTGTCAAAAATAAAAAGGATAGAACTTGTTATGTATTCAAAGAAACAGGCTAAATCACACATTACTTGAGGATGGGGAATAATTTAACGTAAGCTTTAGAAAGGCAGTTTTAATATGCCTCTTTGGTCTCAAAACTGTCTATATTCCCACTAACCCGTAGTTTCCATTTTCAAGGAAAAAATTAATTATTAAACTAAAAATCCAATATTTTGTTTTAAAAGATATTTGCGTGTAAGTGAAGTACAAAATCTAGAAACCAACACATCAAAATATTTACAACTTTATTTCTAGATTGTAGAGTTATTGGCCATTTATTTTTCATATTTTCTTGTATTTTTGGAATCAGTTACAATAACCATATATTTACCTATAATTAGAAAAAAATTATTAAAATCTTAAAAAAATTAATTTCTTAAAGACATGAAACTTAGTCTCCTTTCTCTTCATTTTCTTAAATGTCTTGCTGTATATTGTGCCCGAATATTTACTTACTTATATAACTACGTAAATGTAAATGTTCATAAAAATAAAACTGATACTGGTCTTGGTGCTATCAGAATTTATGTTTTATTTTCAAAATTAATGATTCTTAGAAAATGAATTTTTGAACAGAGTTCTCAACAATACTGAGCAAACCATATCAGAGCCTGACACAAAAGAAAAAATAAGTAACATTACTCCGTATTTACTTAAAAGTGGATATTTTGTTTATCATGAATCTTTTTCACTATTTTTGTGGGTTTTTTTTTAAATACTACATTAAAATATTATCTGGATGACTGAGTTTGGGGGTCCCTCTTTCATTTCACTCTTCAAGGCAAGTGCCTAACTCTCCTCACTCTAGTTCCTGTCCTGGATCTCAGTACCTTATCCTCATTACCACATTCCCACTACCATCCCTCTCACTGTCTCCAAAAACGAAAAGGGAAGGGATAGAGAAAAAGTGATATGTGCATTTTACATAATTAAATCCTGTTCACTAATACATAGTAAAAAAAAAATCTACAAATTCCTTGGAATGATCTGTTTGATTTTCTTTGTGGAGTTCAGTCAAAGTTTATCATCAGTATCATCCAAATTAATGACAAAATAGATGAAAGAAAGCTTATTACAAGTTTGACCACTGTTTTCAAAAGTATAAGATATGCTGCCACTAGGAGATGCTCAAAAAAATCCTACATTGTTCAATTTAATCTTGTTTGAACTACTCTCTTCACATTTACTGGGGGAATTTTTGTTCCTTTTGTTTGATTATTATTCATCTGAGTAGAAACAAAATTTTGCTTTCCAAATATTAAAAAGGGCAATATATATGTTCTAGATCACAGCACCCATCGCTTACTATGTACAAGTGCTATAAAAACTAGATTAGAAAGATCTGACTGCATCATTCACTCTGAATAAAACTGGATTTATCAAGAATTCATCAACATGTGAGGATTTATACTGTCTCATATAAAAAGGGAAAAGATTGGGCCCTTTTAATTACTGTGACCTATATCCGTAGATCTAGCTGTAGCCATCAGGTTGGTTGAAAACTAATCAACAATATATTCTTCTTCTGGGCACCAAGGTTTTGTATCTGCTAATAGTGTCATGTGTATCATTTCTCTCTGAGCATCTTGTTAAAACCCCTGCAATACAATTTGAACTGTGTGCTAGGTTCGACAGGTATAAAGCTATGGATCTACAGTTTGGGGGATATTTCATTGCTTATCAACTATTATTCTGGTGGTATGTTTTGCTTAGCATATTTTTTTCTCTCAAAAAAAAATTTTTTTTTTGTTCCTTTATATGCTGATACTGAAACAGGAAAGGTTCCCTTGTCCCCCTCACAGGGCATGTGATAGGGGTGTGGCTCGCTTCTTCAGTGTCCCCCTGCTCAAACCTCTAGGGAAGTATACAGACGGGCAGGCTGTGGGGCTCCAACCGTACAACAGTGTCTAGGGATGAGTGTTTACAGCCCGAAGCCCCAGTGGGCATGTGTTACAGGGTGCTTTTAGTTTAGCCATCCATAGGCGGCTTGTGTTAATCAGCTCAATTTCTAAGACCCCCTTCCTTATCACAAGGACAGAGGGCTTTCTGCATCCCAGGGTTTCTTGCCTTGGGGTACCAGAAGAATCCGATCACACATAGGCTTGGAGAATGAGCGCAAGGTTTGATTGAGTAGAAGTAGCTCTCCGCCGATGGGGCAGTCAGAAGGGAGATGGTTGTCCCCTGGAGTTGGGCCGCTCGGGGGCATCCGGCTCTCTTCCGACTCTCTTCCAACTGCCCCCATCAAACTCCACCTCGTGCCACCGGTGGATGCCCTGCCAGTGTGCCAGCATCTGTCAGTGTCCTCTTCCACTGGCAGGCTCTCCACGGCCAGCCACTTGTGTCTTCTTCCACCTATGTGTTCCTCACGACATCAAGCTGCTTGTGTCTCTGCCTTGCTAGGGTCTTGGGCTTTTATAGGCCCAGGATGGGGGCGTGACGGGCCAGGGTGTTCTTGGGAAATGCAACATTTGGGTGCGAAGGCAGGAGTACCTGCCCTCAGCTAGGTCCGTGGGGGTGGAACCCTAGCCAGGGACCACGCCCTCCTCTACTCGGCACTTCCCTTCCCGTACTCTGTATCATTTAAAGGGACCAGGCTCTTCCCTTCCCAGCACTCCTGTATCAATACTATAATTCTATCTTTTCGTCATGCAAGTTTGAAAGAAGAAAGCTTAAAACATTTTGATTTAACTCCCGTGTTCTACTGGTTCTCTTGCTGATGGAAGTTAGATTTGCTTCTATTGGAACCTAAGTTCCCACAGGTAATACAGTACACTTGAAGAAAAGTTTCCCACCAGATTAATTTATCAAAACTGAGTTATTCACAGTAATAAAGTTTTAAGGAAAAGGCTTAGGCATGTCGAATCCCACCTTAACACGAAGCTTGTCTTGCCAAACGACCCTTATGGAAACACAAAACCGCAAGCCTGAAACTTCTGTCAAAGCACTGTGAACCACAGTCGGCTTTTGGAGACCAGGGAATTTGAAAAGTCAGAATGACAGATTCATACCACCTGGTCAGTCCGATTATTTTTAAATCCAGCCCAGGATTACAATTAGTGATACATACAGCAGAGAGATTCTCTAAAGAGGCATAATGACCCAGGGGGGCCAATGAATCAGTCCTGAGATTGAATCCTGCAGCTCTGTCACAGGCTAGATGGGATATTGTTATGACCTATGCCAATTTGGTTTTTCAGAATTATTTAGTTACTCTACAAAATACTATTAACTTTCAGTTAGTTAGAAGAGGGTGAGAATTTTTTTTTTCTTTTTCTTTTGCCTATCACAAGCTATCAGGTGGCATGTTACAATGAAAAAATCTCAGATCAAATCTAAGAGACATTAAATATTTATCATTAAGTAGGCAATAAAACATTCACTCTTCCTATTATATAAACTCAATGAAACCCTGGTCTCTGAACTTGTAGCTAGATATAACAGTACATTGCCTAAAATTTTTACCAAGATAGCTGCCAGTTTAGGCTAATGAAAGAACTTAGTTTTGTTTTGTTTTGCTTTTTTCCAAGAGTCCTAAGTGGCCAAAAGCAGAACGGAGAGTCCCAAGCGTCATTTTGAATCATAGATGTAATTAGGCTCATTCCATTCCTACACTCTACTCATGCAAGGCCAGCTGTGCTCCTGAAATGGGAAAAGTTCCCTATCCCCCTTGCACGGCGGGTGGTGGGGGTGTGGCTTGCTTCTTTGGTGCCTGGCAGCTCAAACCTCTAGGGGGAACATGCAGACAGGCAGGTTGTGGTTGCGGGCTCCAACCAACCCCACGGCAGTGTCTAGGGGTGAATGTTTACAGTTCCTGAAGCCCCGGTGGGTGTGTGTTACAGTGTGTTCTTTTCGTTTTGCCATCTGTAGGCAGCTTGTGTTAATCTGTTCAAATAGATCATGGGCCTTACTGCAAGAACAGAGGGCTTTCTGTATCCCAGGGTTCTTGACTTGGTGTACCTGAAAAATTGGATCATGTGTGGCCTTGGATGATAATAAGTCCAAGGTTTCATAGAATGGTGGAAGTAGCTCTCAGCAGGTGGATGGGGAGCCAGAAGAAGTATGGAGTAAGAAGGTGGTTTTCCCCTGGGGTTGGGCTGCTCAGTGGCCAGACTCTCCTCCAATGGCCCCGGCCAAATTCCCCTTGGCGCCACGTCATTCGCCTGTCTGCTGGTGTCTGCTGGTGCCTGTTGGTGGCTCTTCTGCTCCTCTGCTCCTCTCCACGTCCAGCTGCCTGTGTGCTCTTCTGCTGGTGTGTTCCTCTCGACGTCCAGCCACTTGTGTCTGTGCCTGCTAGGGTCTTGGAGTTTTTAGACACACAGGATATGGGAAGTGGCAGGCCAGGGTGGTCTTGGAAAATGCAACATTTGGGCATGAAAACAAGAGTGCCTGTCCTCACCTACATCCGTGGGCACAGGCCCAAGGGTGGAGCTGTCGCCAGGGACCCCACCTTTCTCTTCTTAGCACTTCCCTGCCCCCTACCATATTTCTCCTATGGTATTTCCAGCCCATTCCCCTATCTTAAACACCAACTTTTTCACCGATGAACCATAACTTCTAGCATTTCTGTTATTTAACAACCATTCAATATTTTGGAAAGATAAAGACAGCTATAAATTAGAAACAGTCTATTCTGGAGCTTGGGCTTCTGTTTTTATGTTGCTGTTATTTTAGGGTTTTGTTCTTATTTTTTTCCAAATGTTAACTAAGCGAGTACTTTTTGAGTCACTCAGAGTGTATATTTCTGATTAGAATACTTAAAATATTAACTAATTGCTCCTATGATGTAAACTGAAATAAATACATATCTCTCTCTTATTTTGTTTGGGCTTTTTTAACAAAATACCATGGACTGGGTGGTTATAAACAAGAGAGATTTCTCACAGTTGGAGGCCAGGAAGTCTAGGATGAAGGTTCTAGCTGACTTGGTGTCTGGTGAAGGCCCACTTCCTCATAGAGAGCTGTGTTCTTACTCAAGCTCATGTAGCACAGGCAGCTAGTTAGTTCTCTTTGGTCTCTTTTATAAGGTCATTAATCCCAGTTATGAAGGCTCTGTCTTCATGACCTAATCACCTCCCAAAGGCCTTATCTCCTAATACTATCATTTTGGGGATTAGTATTTTAATATATAAATTTGAAGGGGACAGACATTCAAACCACAGCAATGTCATACTGTCAAGGTTGAGGTATTTTAAATTAAACAAAAATTATAGACATTATAACAATTTTAAAGTAAATACATGAAATTTAAATAAATAAATATGTTACTACTACTACTAATAAATATGTTACTAATAACTAATAACAACCTCACTGACATCTGTTATTTTCTGACATTTTAATAGTAGTCATGCTGATTGGTGTGAGATGGTATCTCACTGTGGTTTGGAATTGCATTTCTCCAGTGATGTTGAGCATTTTTTCATGTGCTTGTTGGCCACATGTATGTCTTCTTTTGAAAAGTATCTGTTCATGTCCGTTGCCCACTTTTTAATGGGGTTGTTTGTTTTTCAGTAGTAAATTTGGGTCATAAGCTCCCTGAGCATCAGTTTCTTTATCTTTCATTGTTTTAAATGTCCAGTGAAAATAGACTGCAAAAGTATATTAGATAGGAAGTAACCTATCTTTTTGCTCTTTTTCTACTATTCTAAGGGAGCTAGCAGTCAGCTTGCTCCCATGAAATATCTGGCTACATTCCAGATACACAAAGTAGATGACAGGAAAGTAAGCATTTATCATTTATTGAGTACCTGTGGTCTGCCATTCCCTCTGGTCCTCCTCACAAACCCATGATTACAGGCATTGCGGCACCCCTCTTTTCTAAGAACAATCCTCATCCTGTGCACCACGCCTGTCCTGAACCCATGTCAGAGGATCTCCTCTTTTAGGATAAAACTTGTTCAAGGTGGAGGGGAGAAACATTCTTTGGAAGTTTCAGAATTTAACTACAGTGACTAAAGGTGACTATTGCCTCCAGTCCATTGTGGCATGAGGCAAGGGCTGTATTAGTCACCATTAGCCAAGAGTAACAGAATTAGGAGGTAAGCACTGTTCTTGTTTGTTTGTTGTTTGTTTGTTTGAGATGGAGTTTTCACTCTTGTTACCCAGGCTGGAGGGCAGTGGTGCAATCTCGGCTCACTGCAACCCCTGCCTCAAGAGATTCTTCTGCCTCAGCCTCCCGAGTAGCTGGGATTACAGGCACCTACCACCATGCCTGGCTAATTTTTTTATTTTTAGTAGAGATGGGGTTTCACTATGTTGGCCAGGCTGGTCTTGAACTTCTGACCTCGTGATCTGCCCACCTTGGCATTCCAAAGTGCTGGGATTACAGGCGTGAGCCACCGTGCCTGGATGCTAATATAGTCCAACACAACTAGAGAGTGTTCTAGAACTCAATTCAAGCCATGATCCCACTTCTGTGGAGATACAATAAATGGCTTGCAAACCATTTTATGGTTTTTACTCGTTTAGGGAATGCTGATGTCTGATAATAGAATTTTTTAAAGTTTAAAAGGATGAGGTATCACTCAGTAATTTAATGTTACCTTTATCAAGTGAGATGCAGTTAAAATAGGCACACAAAAAAGGAAGAGAAAAAAATGAAGTGGGCTTTAAGAGTGGACATACCTGCTTATACTCTTACCTTGGTACTAAGGAATGACTTAGACCCTGGAAAGACAAGAACCCAATATTAATATATTTTGACTAGTTGTTTCCAGGCCCTGTATATAAAAAAATAATTTTTTGTTTCCAGAAAACCCCTACATTAGATTTAATGTTTAACAATGTATGCATTATAGAGATTATGCAATTATCTGAGATTGGAGAAAGACTAAGTAAATCAAGGGAAACCCCAAGGAAGTGTATAAAAGGTTTTCATGCCAGAAAGTACCCCAAACTTTTTATAAAGTGTTTCTTTTCCTTCTAAGATTAGTTTCACATCTTCTTATCCTCAGGGTTACATAGGAGCAGAGAAAAAAGAAATCAAGAATATACAACTGGATTTGGCTTCCACAGATGCACCATCTGTCTCTCCCCATTATTTCCATTTTTGGCAGCATTGCGAAACCCAGCTTCCTGGAGTAGTGCCACCAGAGCAGACTGTGCAGGTGTGGGCTCCCAGCATAGACACGTCCTCAGATGTTAGAGGAGAGCACCCACTCAGCAATCTCTTGCTCCATTTGGCCAACTTCAGAAGTGACAATTCAAGGGCTGCCTCTCAGCAGGTTTGAAATCATGGGGAATACTGTATTCCTTGTACTAGTTTTCCCAGTGATGTCAATAGGATTACATATCTCCAATAAATGAATGATTTAGAACTGTAAAAACTGAAGGATTCCGATTACTCACAGGGAGAATGAAATAAGCTGAGAACGCCCCAGCAGCTTGTCATCCACTGCAGACCCCTCGATGATGTCGCAGAAACAACAGTGGAAAGAGTGTCTGTGCCTTAACCGGGAGGTCACCTTAGCTTAGAATGGAAGTCAGCGTTCGACTTGACATTTCATTAAAAGTGTTTTTGTTTTTGTTGTTGTTGTTGTTTTTCCTGATGATTCATTGGGATGTAAAACGCAATTGAAAAGATATGAATAAAACAGGCAGGATTTTTTTTCCCCATCTGCCTCTTAGGAAAAGTAACCCTTTTGATAGCCCAGTTCCTTTGCTGTTTGTTTTTGCTACTGTTTTTATTGGTGGTCATGGATCAGGCATCAGGACTTGGGTTGAGAGTCAGGAAACTGTAGTTCCTGCCCTGGCTCTGCCCTGGGCTCACAGCAATTTACTCATATTTCACTGCAGGACTTTTCTCTCTAGCAGATGAAACTGCCCCCGCCTCCCAGAAAAGTTCTGGGAATTCATGAAATCTTTGATGTACTCTTCAGAGAACTCAAGTTTCTACTAGAAAGATAAAATGTATTCCATTTGGAGAAAATAAGAAGAAGGCAACAGATTTTAACTTGGAAAACATATTAAAAGGCAGACAGAGCAATAGAAAAGCATGAGCCCTCTACTATGTTCATCTTCATTCCTGAATGAAACAAAGAATTGCTTGATGTGCTTTAATCCAATGCCTCTAACCTAAAGTCTTTCTCATATTTCACTTGCATAATACACTATAAAGCATTTATATTAAAAGCAATGCCAAGTTATTGTTTGATTTTTTCCTTCCTCTCTCACACAAAAAAATAAAACATCAGCATTCATTTATAGATCCATATTTAATCAGACACTTCCAATACTTATTTGATAATTCTCTGAAAAATGCCATAACTTCCCACTCTGAGATCACTTTCATATTTAAAAATCATTCCATGACAAAATGGAAGCTCTTTCCTCTATGTCATTTTTTATCAAATGGGGCCCATTAGATTTTATTTACTGAGATGCTTTACTTATTTCCTGGAATCTGATTTTATAATTCTTCCCCCTCTGGACCTCATGAAAATGAAACTTTTGACCTTCCTTCCCTAAAGCTTTTTAGGATGGGGGACCAACTGTGTGTGATGGATGGTTTAGATGACAGTGAATCTCAAAAGCTTACACACAGGGTGGTCTAGGTAAATTTGGAAATTCCATTCACCTCTAGAATTCAAATACATCAAGCTATGGGTATGTGAGTGTGTAGCTTTGTGTGTGAATGTTTAGGGAGTTTAAGTTAATATAATTCCATCCTGCTATTTGAAAATAATTTAGTCCAATATAAACTGTGAGTTGACCCAGACTGTATTGCCCTAAAAGAAAAATTAGAACCAAGCAAGTTTCCCATTTAATTCAACCCTCTAAGATGCATTGACAAACAAAACAAACTTCAAAGCAAACTACCACAGCTTTCTCTCAACTTTGCCAACTCACTTTACAGGCAGCTGAGTACTTTGAACTTTTAATTTCATTTCCAAAGCTTAATTGGGAGCAACTAAACCATTCCCAATTTAATATCACCAGCCTATAAATTGCAGCTGAATACAGTGATTGGATCACAAAAATGATGAAGCATTGCTCTTTGAAGTTTGGCTGTTAATGCTTCTCAATCTGTAAGACTTCAAAGGGGCAAGTTGGGCCCCTCCATCACCTTTGCTTACCTGGTCAGTTCTCAGCACAACTTCATAAACAGCCTAGAGGCACTTGTGTTCTGCTAATGAGAGCACATCCATGTTTTAAACAGTAAACTTTAAACTTAGTTTCCTACCTGCAAATCATTTAAAAGAAACCTAAATTTATGTTCTTAAAAATGAATTTGCTCCCTTTCTATTCTTTTATCTGTGTCCATCTAATTTGCTTGAAGATATTAGTTATCTTGCTTCTGAAATATTAAGATTTGTTTCTATTCAACATAAAGTTCCATGATTTTAAAAAATCCTTTAAAGTTTTACTATTATTCCTGCACTTAGATACTGCACTATTACTTTCTCCCATATGTGTACTGCCTCGCTATCTCACACACACAAACCTGGGACTTTGCCTCTCTATTTTTATTTACCTTTTCATTCTTGAAGCTTCTGCAAACATTTAAAGTGTCTGGTTATACAACAAGGTCACTGATTTGTTATTAACAGTTCAATGATGGAAGAGTGTTAACAATTATTCATCACAAGCTCTTAACTATCCAGAGATTCTCCATTTAAGGTCTAATATCAGAATAAGGATTTAATTGTTAGATGTATTTAAGGGAACCTTGAACCTGAGAAGAAACTCCTGGCAGTTAGGTAGGATAACTATCCAAGTGCCTGACCTGGACACTTTATAAACTAGTCTGTCCAAGAGGGTTTAGAGGAAACTGTCTGGAAGTAGTGGAATGAACTGAAGTCCCACAGCATCCTTTGATTCTACATTAAGCAGGGCCCAGACCACACACAGGCACTTTTTATAATGTTGCTCCCTTGAATATCTGCTTTCTTTATGGAGCAGATGGGAAGACAGAAAAAGCACTTTTTATCATAACAGAGTCTTACAAATGAAGATGATTTTACAATACAGATAAAATTGCTACAATAAAAGATAAAATATTTATATTTATCAACTGGACATGGAATTTAGTCCAAAGTTAAGAATAAAGAGTAAGAAAGGTGTACGGTTTCTGCCTTGTTTGGTTTGAGAATGTTTATCTTCTCCTAAGTTACTCTACCATAAGTTGTTTTTGTTGTCTTGGTGGATGTTGGTAGCATGTTGCTTATGTTTAGTCTGTACCATTACATATTTTGTGGTCTGGTTTTGACTCAGAAGGATAATTCCAAATAAGGAATCATAAGAATTTATAAGCTCAGCACTGTGGGACTAACATATGTTATGTTCAAGCAAAGGGAATTTCCTTAAAATGATGAACTCATGGCTGTGACATTTCTGTGACCCAAGAATGATTTGTAAATAGGTCTAGGAAAGAATATAATAAGTTTCCTTCCATTTCCTTGTAAGGGCCAAGAAGCTGATGATGTCTTACTAAAAGCCTGTTTTGCAAATTTGTGAAATTTTAAGGAAGACTTTTCTGAGCACACAGGTACTCATGAGAAATTAGCAAGTATAGTCTAGACCAAAGATAAAGAGCACTTATATCATGGTAACCTGAAACATCTTCATGTTCAAACAATACTTTTATTTAATATGTTCATTATGAAGACAGAAATTGAGAAAAGTAAACTTGCCCTAGGTGATTCCATACCCCTTTTCAAAAACCCTTTTTTCAGAAGTGTTCATTCAGTTTTTCCTCTTCCAGGACAATCCCACTGTACTCCAACTTCCCAAGTTTACAATAAGTGAAATTTCTTTTTTGCCCTTCTGTTTCTGTGCTATAAGTATTGGAAGTTGTCTGAGAGTTAATAGGTTCAACAAGATGTAACCTACGTTAGCATTAACTGAGTATATAGAAATATTTCATTAATAAAAATAAAAACATTATTTATTGAGTCCCTATTATATAACAGCATTCTGCTAGATACTTCATAGACATTATTTCAATCCACTCAAAATATGTCTGCAAGATATTTTTGTCTGCATTTTACATAAGAGAAAACTGAAGCTCAGACTTATTCAGCAAATCCTGCAACAGAAGAATTAAAGTTTACATGACTAACAATGGACAGAGGAGGGAATCAAACCAAGGTTCACTAACTCTAAGGTTTATGGGATTTCCATTGTACTCCACTTCCTCTCATGATTTTCCTGCACTGTATAACAATGTTAAATCCCCAAACAAAACCTTGAGAAACATTTTTTTTTCCTGAGCCATTATTCTATTTCATTTTCCCTTTCTCTTTCTAATAGTCAATTTTTAAAATATTGTTATTTTACTAACTGCCTCTCCTTCCTTACCTGGCTTTTACTCCTTACTTCAGCTCAATTTGGTTTGCACCACAAATCCTATACTAAAAGTTCTCTTGCTAATGTTATTAAAAACTTACTCATTAATTATCTAGTGGCCGCTTCTCACATCTCATCTAACTGAGCTTATCTCTAGCATTTAGCACTGTTGACAATTTTCCATTCATGAAGACCTTTCTCGAATTCCAAAACATTCTCCTGCTATTTCTTCTACTTTTAAAACTCAGTCTATTACATTATCTTAATCTTGAGCCAACTTCCTCCGGATGTTTCACAAACTTCCTCAGTGATCTCATCAACTGCTTTTAACTACCAAATTAACATTTCAATCTAAATTTCGAATCTAGTACTCCATGCCAGTTTCACCCCCACATATAAAAACGCCTTCTTGAATTGACCACTTATTTTTCCTTAATATCCTCAAAATCAACATGTTTCAAAAGAACTCATCATTACTGCTCTTCTAATTCATCCATCCTAAATTATCTACTTTAATAAATGAGTTCAAATATATTTTGGAAACCCAGTCCAAAAATCCCCTCACTATCATGGACTTCTCGTAATCTATATATCCAATATCTATATTTCATATATCCAATCAATGGTTTTACCAGTTTACAATTTATTGAGTCTATCATTTCCTTTTCATTTGAACTTCTTTTTCTTGGCTTCAACTCTAATTTCACATACAACAATTTTTTTACTGGTATCTCTGCTTCTAGACTTGCCATTCTCTCATTGCATTCTGCACAATGAAGCCTAACTCCTGTGTTTAAAGTTACTCAATCGCTTTTTACTTTCTTTGTGGTAAAATTCAAAATTTTTAGAAAGACAGTTATGGCCCCACATGATCTAGCCTAGGGCTTAGCAAACATTTTCTGTAAAAAGCCAAATACAAAATATTTCAGGCCTTGCAACCACAAGGTCTCTGATATAGTTACTCAGCTCTGCTATTGGGCTAAAGCAGCTGTGGACCTATGTAAATAAATGGGCATGGCTGTGTTTCAATAACATTTTATTTACAAAAATAGATGTCATGCCACATTCGTCTGGAAGGCTGTCATTGGCCAACCCCTGATCTAGCTAGCACCCACCTACTTCTTCAGCTTCACTTTCCTCATTCCCTACCTCTCATGTAGTGCTCCAACCAGCATCAACTATTTTGAGTTTCTTGACTTGTCATGCTTTTTTTTTTTTTTTTTTTTTTCTTGAGACGGAGTCTTGCTCTGTTGCCAGGCTGAAGTGCAATGGCGCAATCTTGGCTCACTGCAGCCTCTGCCTCCTGGGTTCAAGTGATTCTCGTGCCTCAGCCTCCCGAGTAGCTGGGATTACAGGTGTGTCTCTAAGTCTTTACACCTGCTGTTGCTTCCTTCCTTCTAGAGGAATATTCTTCTAAACTTTCTTTTCAAGCATAATTTCTATTCACCTCTCAAAATTCAGCTAAAATACGACATCTCCAGGAGGGTTTCCTCAATTTTTCACATGCCAGCTTCCATATGTTACCATATAGTTTTTCACACACTGATACAATGTTCATTTTAGCTGTATTTCCCACTACCTTATTGTGATGTCACTAATGGCAAGTACTATGGCTTTTATCTTACTATTTTCCAAGATATCTGGACACTCTTTTGTATGGTAGATGTTATAAATTCGTGTTTGTAAATGAATTAAAACACACGAACGTGTATTTTGAAATTCATTCATGATCAGGCCAGATGAGGAGAGAGAATTTTCAGTGATTGCTTAGAAAGGAAAACTATTTGGGACAGAAGACACCTGTCAGAAAATTTCAAATCTCTCCATGTAGGCCACTATCAATTTCAACATCCTAAGACCTCATAAGCAAATGGCTGCCATTCTTAACTGTTTCACTGATATATACTTCCCAGAAAAAAAACCAAAGATGTGACCTCAGCTACAGAAAATAAACTGCATGTTCCACATTTGGGAGACTATTCAAGGATCAAGATTCTATTTCTAAAGATACCTGGATTTGTAGACAAAAATCATCTCTGTAACAGAGGGATTAATTTTTAGAACATCTGGCATCTGAAAACATAAAAGGAAAAAAAATTTAACCAGGTATATTAAAGAAAAACATGTAAAGTAGAAAAACAGAAGCAAGGATGAGCAAGCCTGTGTGAAATACTTTGATGAAGAAAACACTTTTACACAAATTATTTTCATTAATACATGTATCCGTATTTAGGAAGACAGTGAATCTACTTTGGTTCCAAATGAAATTATTTTAGAAATTCTATGGTCACAGTTAGGCAGCTCTGATGTACATGTGGTACTCTTGCCCTACTATTAAGAATAAAATACTTTTGTTGTCACTTGCCGCTGCAGTCCATATACATCCACACACATACATACATTATGTATGTGCACATATATGTATATGTGTGTGTGTGTGTGTGTATGTATGCGTACTTCCTTAAAAGCAATGTGTGTGTGGGTATACACACATGCTCATTTATCTTCTATTTCCTGGAAGAAAAGGCAGAAAATGTTAAGTAATTTATACATGATAACATAGTTCACAAATGGTGTTGTGTATAAAGGCAGTCCAGTGCAAAACCAGTGCTCTGAATGCATATACACAGCACTTCCACACTGTTATTGACAGATGAGTCATAAAACATGTTGCTGATTAAAAAATAAGCTTATGAAATAAAAGTCAGCTGAGTTAGGACTGCAGTGGCAACTGATAACATAAATATTTTATTCTTAACCGTAGAGCAAGAGTAGCACATGTACATCAGGGCTATGTGTCTGCAACAATAGCATTTCCAAAATAACTTCATTTGGAACCAAGTAGAGTCACTGTCTTCTTAAATACATATATCTATGTATGTGTGTGTGTGTGTGTGTGTGTGTGTGTGTGTGTGTAGGAATATGTGTGTGTATGTATGTGCACTTCCTTAAAAGCAGCATATATATATGTGTGTGTGTGTATATATATATATGCACATAAATTATATATATGTAAATGTGTATAATTATAAAGTCACATTATATTTTGGGGTCACATTACCTTATATAGTAGAATGAAATCATTTGACTCGCAAAAATTAATGTCATATTCTCCCCCAATTAAAATAATGACAATAATAATAATAACAATAAAAACAAAAGCTCATAGAGAACTTACTATGTAGCAAACACTCAATACTTTATAAGCATTCATTCATTTAAAATTCATTCAATGACTTGTAGCAATCTATGGAGGTAGTTAATATTATCATCCCCAGATCAAGAAACTGAATTTTAGAAAATTTATACAACTTGCCCAGGGTCACACAGTGGCAAGGCTGGGATTCAAACTCAAGCAGTCTGGCTTCTGAGCACGTGTACTTAAATACCTCACTCTACTGACTCTCAAGTTGTAAGTGGAATGTCTATTCTGGGGTGTGAAAGCTACTTTTCATTTTTATGGGCCCTATCCACATTCAAATAATGAAGAGAACAAGAATTGATTGCCAGTTTATGATAGATGGTTGTTATTTTACTGTCAGTGAACCAAATTCCAATTCTAACACTAGAAGCCACTGGCCTGTTTCTAATAAAAACAGAACACAAAATTAAGCATAAATCACCAAAACTTTTATAAAGCACTTCCTTAAAATCAGCATCTAAAGGAATATAGCTTCCATATTTGCAAGAGACAATAAAGGAAGTTAAATATATACACAGATCTCCTTGGTGTACAATTCTAAAACCTGATAAAATGTCTATGGTGCCAAGTGATCTGTGAGAAATTGAAAAACAATAATTACCTTATCTGTTTGCAGTCAGGAAAAATGAAAGTACTGTTAAATGGTGCACAAAAGAGATTAGTATGTTCATTGAGAATATTCTAAATTAAATAGAAAGGTAATACACCCTTTTCTGCATTAGCATATAAACAGCTCCTTGAGGAAAATTGAAAAGCTGTAGTTTGTGCAGCTGGAATGAATTTTATGGTGGTCATTGGGGCTGTTCACGCAAGCACCTGTTAGGGCTGCAATTCTTATTTTTGAACATAGGGGATGCCATGTGACACATGTCACTTCGGGGCACAAGTTAAAGAGCCCTTGTGCTTTGGACCACATTTCCTTCCTTTGCTGCCCTGATCACAGACACACACATCAAGAGGCTGTCTTTCTCAGACTGAGACTCTTCATGAATATAATGAGCAAAGAATTGGGGACAACCAGCACCACATGGATGAGAAATACATGTTTGCTGTGTTAAGTTTAGGATTTTCTTGGTGGTGATGTTACTCCATCCTAATCTAAGCATTCAATCAAATGCAAATTGACCTCCACAAATTCAGGTTTGCGAAAAAAAAAAAAAAAGACATTCTTTTATTTTCTTTAACAGAACTGGAAATTAACTGAAAGCTTCCATCTTATTGGGCTGGCCGTAAATGTTATTCTATACTGGAGTTCATTTGACCTTCCCTAAATTTTACCAACATTCTAATATTTCATGGCAGTAAAATGGCAGGGAATTTCTTTTGGTCTTTTCTTCCCATTGGACATCCCTAGAGAAAACCATCTAGGCCTATATGATATTCAAATACGTATAGGATATTCAAGTGTCATATGGGTATTTAAATAAAGAAGACTTGACTATTTTCAGGAAGCCAGTTTGTGCCCAATAATCTTGTTGAATGACAGTCAACCTTCTCCTTTCTAGGTACACCATGCAGAGAGTGATCTTCTGACAGTCTCACCTTCACCTCAGGTCTTATCAATTTTCACTTGTAACACCTTGAAGGGGGAAAGGATCCAAGTGTTATGGGACTTGAACTTAAATAGTTTGGGAAGATCTCTTTGAAAAACGAAAATATATACATATCAATTATTCATCTTCATCTGGGTGGGAGTTGCCATGAATATGTATTGGTAATAATTTGCTTAGGATTTGTGTACCTTACAATGTCAATGTTATATAGAATAAAACGTTTAGGGAAAAATATGATTTTGAAATTAAGTTCAGGACTTGGAAGACTCTCTTCCACCTAAAAGCCAAAGAGTAAGTTTCACAAGCTTCAAGGTAAAGTAGTGCCTCTAACCTTGAAGCCCCCTTCTGACCTCTGCAGCCCTCCAAGCCTGGGTAGATTCTGTTTCTCTTAACCCAGGATAATCCTCTCCAGGAGTAGGGAAATTCAATAACAAATGTAAGGAAGGGGCCTATCTTTAATTTCCCCTGAGGGAAGGGAGTATATGTTCTAACTATTGGAAATGGAGGGAGAGCGATTATACCAAGAACCGTCAGAATTAATGTCCCAGTAAATTACCCTGCCACATATAAATGTAAAGAGAAAGCTACACACGTTTTATAGAGTTTCATTGCAAATGATCTTGCATGTTATTCACTTAAAATATCACATGCATCTTTTTTAAAATAAAAGATTATTCCGCCTTTCAAAATAAGGAATCCTGTCATTTGAACAACATAGATGAATGTGGAGGACATTATTCTAAGTGAAATAAGCCAGGCAGAGAAAGACAAATACTATGTGGTCTTACTTATATATGGAATCAGAAAAAAGTCAAACTCATAGACGCAAAGAGTAGAATGCTGGTTGCCAGGGGCTGGGGAGCTGGGGAAATGAGATGTTGATCAAAGGGTACAAAGTTTAGTGAGAAAGAATGAATAAGTTCTGGAGATCTAATGTATAGCAAGGTGACCATAGTTAATAGTGTCACCACACAGACACACACACACAAGCACATGCACACACACACACACCCCTATGTGGGGTAATGGATGTGTTAATTAAGTTGATTTAGTAATTATTTTACAACATATATATATATATCAACACATCGCATTGTGCACTGTAAACGTGTATAATTATTTGCCAATTATACCTCAATAAAGCTGAAAAATAATTACACTGGTATCTAGCATACATGTCAATACTGGCCCACACCACCTGGAAATGTCTATAATCATAAGAGAAATTGAGAAATGCAGGGTCACGTTATATACGTTTTTATTTATCTTACGGTACTTGAATGTAAAGAAACATAATCCAAACAAAAGGCGGCCTATTAGATAAAAATATTTTCTGTCTTAAATCTGAATAATAAAGAAGGCTTATTTTACTATAAATGAAAGTTAAAGGTCCAAAAGACAGTAAAATATTTGTCACGTCATCTAGACAATGATCATTGCTAAGGGTTCTGAAACAATTAGAAGTCCTCTATTGTTTGATTTTGAAGGGTCTATAAACACTGGATCCTCATTCATTCTTCAACTCATTCCCAAAACTGAATGATGAATTATATTTTTTACATAAAATTTCCTAGAGAGGAGTGAAAAAGCAAGCCTTCCATGGTCTCCCCTCATAGGCACCTACTATCAGATCAATAAGTTACATATTTTTGAGACAATTCTGCTGTAATAATTAGTGGCCCTACCTACCTGGATTGGTCATGCCAATTCTTTTATGTGTTTTATTTTTTTAATGTGGCTCTGACAAAACTTCCTATCTTAAAGAATTCTGTACTTTGTTAATAAACTTGATTATATTACCTGGCACATGCTTCCTGTATTATATTAAATCTATGATACATCTTTTACTTCCCACACATATGATTAGTTCTATTACCCTCATAATAAGAATGTGTAACACTGTAGACCTTCCCATGTGAACATGTTTTGTGCATACAAATAATTTTTCCAGTTCCGAAATGTTTTAAGAAGTTAAATTTCACCAAAAAATCCTAAAATTTAAAGTAGTAAATTAAATTGATGTTGCCTAAATATGGATTGATTTCTCATAGAAAACCACTTCAAAAAGATTGCTTTCTTAAAATGCTTTGAATGCTAGTAAAATATTTGGATTCAGATAGTAATTTTTTCACAGATGATTCACATAAATAGTAGCTTTAGAAGAGTATATAAATTAACACCAAAACTGCAAATTGATTATAATTGAATGTCATTATTTAGTGAGACATTGAAACTTACATATGAGATCATTAGAACCACACTTTTTAGAAGCTTTTCAAAAATATTTATATATAAAGATGTATCTATGATTTTTAGTGCCCTAGCAAAAAGGATTGCTTCATTTTCAAATGCCATATTATTTGAGAAAGTGAGAGCTGCTTTTACATGTTGGCTACAAGTTATGGATCTCTCTGTCTCTCCTCTCTCTGTCTCTCTCTTTCTCTGTCCTATTCCCTAATAAACCAGTAAAAGAACACTAAACAAAAACACCTGGTTGGATTACATGACATCACCGGTTCACTAGGAGAGTTCAAAGCTCTTTGTAAATATTTTGCTGTCTTACTAGTAATCAAACTACTTCCTGAGTGCATTGCTCACCTATGAAAGTTAATTAACTATTTCAATGCATTGGGTACCATTTATTTATTGCATGACAACTATGACTTTAGAAGTTGTATAAGCCATGCTATGAAAATAAATACAGTCCAGGAACTCAGAACCTAAATGAATTTTGTAGCCTAATATTTCAGTTTAAGTAAATAAAAAAATCTTTCAGGCTATGAATAACGCTATCACATATATTATCTCAATATGTAATATCTGTATAGAAGTCTTTAGAATTTTACCAAGATGATGACGTTTTAAAGTTATACGGCAATATATAATTTTTTCTCCATAAATAGACTTTTAAATTAAAATATTAATATTGCTAGGAGATCAAGAAAGAAAAAATGTAGACAGTTAAGAAAATATACCCAGAGAAAAAGTGTAAAATTCAATAATTAATTCTATTTATTCAATTCAATTTATTTAATGTAAAAATAACAGTAAATTTTTATTATTTGTTAAGAAAAGTAATTTAAAAACTAATATCTACTTATTATTTAAAATAAAATCAATCTATTTTAAGGTTATCTTCATTATAAAATGGTTATAGGCATATTACTTTAAAAAACAATATCTAAAGGCGGAGTCATATATGAATTGTATCTACGTAACATTTAAAAGAAAAATAGTACCTAGATAGAGAGTAAAATACATAATGCCCCATAAATTCTTCTTCCCCCATCAATTTTTCAAAGTAGCCTGTTAAGTGCTGCAAGGATATCATTCCAAATATGTTCTTCATTAACTCAACATAGGCATTTAAGCTATTAAATAAGATTATGCTTTTTAAAAAAGTCATGAGTTTATACCATATATGATATTCTGACAGTAGTATATTTTTACTTGGTAAAATATTGTAGACATTTTTCAATATTAATTTATAATATTCTACCTCATCTTTTATAAGGACCACCTGGTGATTCATTATATGAATATAACATTTATTTAAACAGTCTCCTAGAAATTATGATCTAGATCATTTCCATGTTTTTTTCTTCTTATAAAATTAGCAATGATGGAATATTTATTTATGTGAATATGACCATAAAAATTTTTTAACGAAATTAATACATCAAATTGTTTGAACATTTTAAATATTTATAATTATTGATCAATAAATTACCTTCCCATGAACACTATATAGTTCTGATTTGTCCAAATATTTCTAATACCAAGTCTTATCAATTTGTGTATTCTCTGCAGATTTCATAGCTGAACAGCATATGAAATGGCAATAATGATAGCAATAGCAATAATGATACTAGTACTTCATTATTGTATAAATTTTTATTGATTTTCTTTTGATTGACATTATTCATTATTCTGTCCTTACCTGTCACACTTTAAAAAAAACTAGAATGTTGACCCTTTTCCTTCTGATTTATAAGTACTTTCTTATATAAAGGATATTGGTTTGCATCTTGTATATACAAATTGAATAGTTTGTATGTTTTGAAATTTATACTTTTCGCATTTTCCAAATTTTGTATTTTTGCTGATGGAATTATTTTTCCAAATGTAAATTTTTAAAGAAATACTATAAACATATTTTAGTCTTTTCTTTTTTATTATTTCTGGGTTTTATGCCCTATGCCAAGATTATACAAAACAAACAAACAAGTACCTCTTTTCTGAAAGTTTTATGATTCATTTTTACCTTTGAAAAATTTTATGCACCTGGTATTTTGTTATAAGGACTGATCTGAGGATACAATTTTACTTATTTCCAACGAGTAAGTCATTTGGCCCAGCACAATTTGCTGAATAATCTTTATATTCACCCCTGGTTTGTAATGCTTCTCTTCCCCTATCTTTCTGATCTCTCTACTTGGACCTGGGAATTGGTGCTGTGATGCCATGTTGTTAAGTTAAGGTGAGTTATAAAGTATATTGAAACATTTGCTAGGCAGGCAAACCATTACTTTCATTTTGGTTTTCTCCCTCAGAATTTTATAATAATTATTCATGAATGTCTACTTTTCCAGAGAAACTCTAGAGTTATTTTATGAAGTTCCAATAAATAACTTGTAATTTTAACTAATGTTATATTGGATTTAAAGATTTGGAAGCTCAACATGATAAGCTTCTATCATTTAGAATCATGAGTCATCATATTAAATGAGTAAAGTGACTATCATAGACTGCAGTGCTCTGTCAACATAGTCTCCTCAATTGGCATGTTCTTACAGCTCTTCATAAGAAATAGATCTAAAATTAGCATACGGTTATAAAAATTTGTTACATAACCATCTTTCAGGCTTGAATTCTGCCCTAATCGTTCTAATTGTCAAGTTGCTGATAATATTCTGAGAACCCAGTTTCCTAAATCTTTCTCAGTAACACACTTTCTTTAATATTTGAAAGTCTTAGCCAGCCTGAATATTTCACCTCAGGTGTAGAGATGCCTGGGTGATGTGGTTGAATGAACTCTGCAGGTGAAAAGCCTCTTAGTCTATATCTTGACTATTCCACTTATTGAGTGACACTGGGCCAGATAGTTCACCACTTTCAGCTGCTATACCCTCACTTGTAAAATGTGGACTCTAATACTGCCTAGTAGGGTTTTTTTTTTTTAAAGATTACTGCACATAAACTAGGTGCTCAACAAGTGGCACTTTTATTGTTCAAGTAAACCACCTGTTAATGTACAGTGCATTTATTGTAAATGGCCCAAATTGATGAATCTCACCAAAATTTTTCTTATATTAACGGCTAGAAATATGTGAGATTCAATCATTTTTGTTCTTTTTCCTCTCTTCTACTTATTGTATCTTACATCTTTGTTGGGATTACTCATACATTATTATGACTCCCCATTTTCCTGCATACCGCTGTCAATTCTTCGCAGATGGATTCCAGAGTAGAAGGCTTCATAATCTCCATGACTCTAGGCTCTAAAAGTTATTTTTTAAAGTATATTATACACTAAAAATCTATCAGTAAAAATAGGAATAGCACCATTTTTAGGCAATGTGTTATATTTTCATTACGTTTAGTATTTCCCTCCTCATAATATCTAATCATTTAAAGGTCCTCAAGATGGTACATGGCTAAATATGTAAAGACAGAAAGTAACTGAACAAAGATACAGTTATAGCTATAAAGTTGATGTTCTTTTCTCAAGGCTTCATGGACTATGCTATCTTTTGGTATTAAGTAAGCTAGGGTCTAAGCAATAAAGAGAAATATACACATGCAACTCATTATTGTCACTTTATACTAGATTAATCTCTCAAGATCACTTTTATTATGCCATTTACTCAGCTGAAAAATAAGTTATTTTCCTCTTGTCTACCACATCATGTCTAAATATAGGAGCCCCTATAACCTGGCTCAACACCCCCAGTCCAACCTTATGATCCTCTATTCCCCCAAAAGTACTTCTCCTTTAGTTATCCTGGTACTACACTATCCCATTGATAAGCCCTGCTCATGAGAATATGTATCATCTATTGTGCAAGTGAGACATTTCTGAGAGTGAAAGGGGAAGCTACTAAAATTAGAGTGGGACGATAGTCATATCTAGGTTTATTCCAGACAAAATGGGATGTATGGTAACTCTCCCTGTTCATGGCCTCCCTGTGCCTTACAAACACTTTACTTTCTCTTACATGTATCCTCTGAAATCTGACTCAGATCCTGCCATCTTCAGATACTTTTTGTCATGTCAACACAAATTTATCTTTTCTCTGAATTCCTTTAGCACCAAACTACTATCACATGTTTCAATTGTATTCATGTAGCATTGTGATTAAACTGTGATCTCTTTTATGGAAGTTGGCAGCTAATTGTTTTATATAGTCTTCCAGAAGCCTCTCCAGTGCAGGGGAAGTGACAGATACTCAGCAAATACCTGTGGAAATAATTGGATACATCTTTCCACTCCTAAGCTCTCCTGATTAGCCAGGAGCATAACAAATTAACTATAATATTAGTTCATTATAATTTAAGCAAGAATATTTTAGCTTATTCCATTCCAAAATGCCTTTAAACAAGTAGCAAATAGAGCTCAGAATAAATGTATTTTAATAAAACTAAAGTGAAGGTCAGAACATAGGGGGCTGTCTGGGAGGACTAAGCCTGTATGAAGAACTTTTTCAGCTGGCTCAAGGCAAGAAGTTTCACCTTCTGAAGGAAAAGAAAAGGCATAGAAAAATAGAATAAGAATGGACTAAGGACAAATTCTTCTTATTTTAGAGTTGTTCTTAGAGCTAGCACTGTCTGGAATCTTTTTTTCTACCTTATTAACTAATTATGCAGAGGCTGTTTGAAAGTTCGCTGTGCTTTCTCATGCATTCCTGCCCAGTCTGTGGAATGAGACTACACTGAGTATATCCTGAATATCTTCTCATATATAATACAAACCAAAATTATTATGTAAACGATTCTTTATTGGTGTGCGAGGTTGAAGTTCACAGAAGATGCAATCAACAAGCATAAGAATTCATCCCATAAAGACAGGCTCCTCTTTCAGTGCATTTTTACTGAATGCATATAATTCAAACCCATTTCAAAGGCTGTCGGATCCAGGTTTGGTGTTAAGTTCTGTATCTGGTAAAAGTACTGTAGCTAGATTTCCTAATTTCAGATAAGCATGATTGCAGTTTTCCTCAATTTTGTTTCCAGTTTCTAGAACTGCACTTAATTAAAAAATTGGTACATTATCTCATTCTAGTAATTTTCTTGGAAAATTCCCAGGCTGTCTAACTTCACTGAAGACAAGAAATGTAATATAAGTATTGTGTCAGCTATAATACTATTGGCCAGGTATAGCTGTGTAGAATTACAGCGTAATTCTCTGAGCAAGCCATTTCATTGACTAGATGCTAAAGACTAAACTTCTTACTTAATAAGATGTATTTTCAGCCTCATGCCATTTCTGATAGTTGACTTAACTGAGACGAATGAGGCCTAAGCTTGTCACATGTAGTTAACTGATCATTCATTAAGCATTCAAGTTAATATGCAAAATCTCAAAACTACTATTTTATTATTAATCAAAAGAAGAGTTCTACATTCATGTATTTATATTTTTCTTTTATAATTTAGAGAAAAAATGATCAATTCTCTCCACAGATCATGCAAAATCTCAGTAATCCCTGGCCCACCCTGTGATAAATAATATTTAAAAAAAAAATGTAGAATCAGTGCTATTTAGCACTTGTATCTGTATTTTAATTATGTTCTGTGTGAACAGTGAGATCAAACCTTTTCATCCGTCAAGAAATGCCTGTCTTTCTTATGGTAATAGTAAGCAGTACTCTGGATACTGTGCTGAAGCATCTTGTTAGCACATAAAATTGCAAGGCAGCAACATCTTGCTCCTTATCTCCACTGTAAAGACCTGGCATTTCAAGAAGGAAATGTTATCAGCATTTCTTACCTGTGGCTATATTCAGTAAATTGTATAAGCTGTTTCTCTGAGGGAAAGGAAACGTGCATAAAATTCACGTACTGGCATTCTAATTTGCGGGCTATCAACTCTCAATATGGCCGTAGCATGAATAATTTAGCTCTAACACTTTTTAAAAGCCATGTTATAGCTGTTCAGCAGTACGTTTCAGTCAGCATGCAGAATAAGTAAGTTACAAATGTCACATCATAATATGACCTTGACAAAGTAGGAATTAATGGTATAAAGTAATTAAAGAATTCTTCCTTTCAAATGTCCTCTTTGAATCCAGTTTCTTCCTCCTTTCTTCTTTCAAGTAACACATATTTATTAAGTTTTTGAAAGAAAAAACTAGCTCTTGTGGACTATAGAATGTTTTAAAAATGAAATATCATAAAAACGGAAATTAAAATTAGCTAATATTTCTGTCTTGGCATTTTGATGATTTTTTTTCTGGGATCTTCTCTATATATGTAATAATATATGCATGTGAGTATATGTACATACATGTCTGAGTATTACATGTGTTTACAAAACTTACATTGACTATATAGTTTTATATATTTTAATATACTTTTCTAACTCTGAAACATATTTTCATTGCTATATCTAAATTACTTCTTCACTGTATACCTTCAATAGATGATTTGGAATCTAGTAATTGGTATTTATTATGTACCAATAAAATGAAGAGCCCTTAATAACATCAGCAACATAACAGAATAGGAAGCTCTAGATCTTTCTTCCTCATGCAGAGACAGACACCAATTCAACACCAATATACAGATAAATTATCTTTTTGAAAAATTCAGAAGCTAGTTAAGTGGCTGTTACAACTGAAGAAAGCACAAAACTAGCTGGATCAAATCTTGTAGGAAAACTTGTGGCACCTTCTTGCCACAGCATCTGCCCCTGGGACAGTACCACATGATTGAGAGGAAAGTCCCAGCTCCCAGCTTCTTTCTAGGGAGGTAAAGAGAACACTGGACTATACATTTAATGTTCTGATATTTAAGGCCATCTGCCTAAATAGGCTTCTGTTTAGCCTGTCTCAGTGTGCTGATGGGACCTAACATAGCACTACATGCCTGGGAGCCCCAAGGACAAACAAAAACAAAAATAAAAAAGACCTGAGTGGGTTGCTGTTACTCCAGAGGATCCTCTGTATAGGCCAATACAGCTCACCAGCCTCTCCTACTGTGAGTAAAGAGAAGACTGGAGAGAGTGACTAATGTTCCGGCTTTTTAGGGGGCTACCTGAATGAATGGAGTCTAGTCCAACTGATGAGATCTAATGTACATTAAATGCCTGGGGCTCTGCTGACAATAAAAAAGGAGCTGCTACTTCACAGAATCCATGATATAGCATAGACAAGAGAGAGAACAAAAGAATATACACTAAAAAAAAAAATACCAAATCCCCCTAATTAAGAATCTAAACAAGTAAGTGCACAGAAGCAGAAAAGTATTAAAAGACTTCCAGAAACTCTAGCTGGGCTGATTAGTGAAGGTCTTTCCCTGTACAAAACCTACCCATAAAGACTAGGAAATGTGGCTGTTTTTTTAAAAAGTGTGAATACCAAAACAAAGTTACAAGACCCATGAACAAAGAGGGGATATAGCTCAACTGAAAGGATCATTATAAGGCTTCAGAATTTGTTACAAAAAAATTAAGGTATGTGAATTATCAGAAAAAGAATTCAAAATAAATATGAAGGAGGTCAGACAAATGAACAAAAGGAGAACTTCAACAGAGAAAGAAAATATATAAAACAAAAAACAGGACATTCAGAGCTAAACAATGCTATAACCAAACTGAAAAATTCATGAGAGGAAGCAGATTTGATCAAGGAGAAGAATCAGTGAACTTTAAGACATGTCATTTGAAGTTACTGAGTCGAAGAGAAAAAAAAAAGAATGAAAAACAGTGAAGAAAGTCTAAGAGACTTATAGGACATCATCAAGTGGACCAACATATGCATTATGGATGTCCCAGAAGAAGATAGAGCATAAAGGATACAAATCTTATTTAAATAAATAATGGCTGAAAACTTCTCAAATCTAGGGAAGGAAATAATCATCAAGATACAAGAAGTCCAAATGACACAAAGAGAATGAACACAAAGATGTCCACACCTAGAAACAGCATAATTGTCAAAAGTTCAACACAAATGGAGATTTTGAAAGCAGCAAGAAAAAAAAATGTCTCTTCATATAGAAGGCAGTCTTCATAAGAATAAGTGATTTCTTATCAGAAACCTTGCAGGCCAGAAAGGAATAGAATAATACATCCAAAGTGCTGGAAAAAAACAAACAAACAAAGAAACAACAACAAAAACAACAAAAACCCTCTAACAACAACAAAAAAACAGCTGACCAAGAATAATATAATGCAAAACTGTTCCTCAAAAAAAAAACAAAGATAAATATTTTCCCAGATAAACAAAAGCTGAAGGAATTCACTACCACTAGACCAACCTTACAAAGAAATGCTAAAGGGAGTTCCTCAAGATAAAATGGAAAGATGCTACAGAGGAACATAAAAGTGTGTAGCTCACTGGTAAAGATACATATATAAAAAAATACAGAATACTGTACTAATCTAACAGTAGTGGGTAAATCACTTTTAATCCTGATGAAGTCCTATACACTGAATGTTAATGTCTCCATAATTTATATGCTGAATGCTAATTCCCAATGTGATGGTATCTGAAGAGGGAAAACATTTGGTAGGTGATTAGTTCATGAAGGCAGAGCCCTCTTCAGTGGAAGTAGTGCCATTATAAGAGAGACTCCAGAGAGCTCCCTCACCCCTTCCCCCAATGTGACCACAGCAAGAAGATGGCCATCTGTGAACTAGAATATGCCATTGCCTCAATCTTGGGGTTTTAACACTTGAGAAATAACTTTCTGTTGCTTCTGAGGCATTAAGTGTACAGTATGCTGCCATAGCAACCTAAACTAAGACAGAAATTGGTACTGAGAAATGGAAGTGATGTTATAACAAATTCCTAAAAATGTAGAAGTGCTTTTGAAATTGGATAATGACTAGAGGCTGGAAGAGTTCTGAGGTGAAAACTTAAAAAAAATTTACAATACTATGAATGGACCTTTAAAGGTGATTCTCATAAGGAATCAGGAAAGAGTAAAACTATAGAGAAAGCCTCAATCTCTTTAAGGAATACTTTGGTAATCATGAATAGAATGTTGGTAGAAATATGGATGGTAAAGACCATACTGATGAAGCCTCAGACAGAAATGAACATGCTGTTGGAAAATGGAGGAAAGGTGATTCCTGTTACACAGTGACAAGGAAGTTGGCTGAATTGTGTTCATGCTCTAGTGCTTTGTAGAAGGTGGAAAGTGTGAGTGATGAAATTGGATATTTAGCTGAAGCTATTATTAAGCAAAGTGGTGAAAGTATGGCTTGCCTTCAACTGAAAGCCAATATAGAAGCAGCTTAGCTGCTGTATTATATTATGATTACAGTGAAATGTGAGAAGAGAGAAATGGCTAAAAGACATAATTTTTCAGTAAAAAGAAAGCAGAACTTAAAGATTTGAAAAAAAATCCTAGCCTACCAATATTGCAGAAAAATGAGAACACTATGAATGTCGCCAATTGTCCATTTGATAAGGAGATTAGTATTTATCAGTCATCTCAACAAAGGCCAGATGTTATTCTCAAGACAAGTGAAGAATAGCTCTGAAGGTGATTCAGAGATGATCAGGTTGCCACTCCCATCACAGGCCACAGTGCATGAGCCTTCAGGGCCCAGCTGCCTCCACCCAGGTTTCAAAACGCAGGACCACCTGGAGCCATGGGACTATGATTTCAGCCTGGGTGAGCCAAGGGCATTGGACCCAGCCCAACAGATCTGTGGGACCCCAGCAGAAGGCTAAGGCAGAGAGCCACTGTGGGACCATCTCTACCAAGCCAGAGGACTGACATTACCACTGTAGTAGGCCTGGAAGACGGAGTAGCGTGCCAAAGAGGATTATTTTTGAGCCTCAAAAGGTAATAAAGTTTGCCCCAGTAAGTTTTGGACTTTCTTGAAACCCAGTACCCCTTCCTTCCTTCCTTCCTGTTTATCCCTTTTGGAATAAACATGTCTATCCTATACCTGTCCCACACTATTTTCTGAATGCATATAACTTGTTTGGTTTCACAGGTTCACAGCTGGAGACAAATTTTGCCTCAGGATGAATTATAGTCTCATTCATTACTAATTTAGATGATATCTATTAATAGATGAGGCTTTGTATTTTAGACTTTAGAGTTGATGCTGGAATAGGTTAAGACTTCGGGGGTTATTGGGATAGAATAAATGTATTTTGCACGTGAGAAGAATATAAACTTTGGAGATCAGGAGCAAAATGTCAATATCTAAATGTTTGTGTTCCCTCAAAATTCATATGTTGAAACCTTACCCTCTGACGTGATCTTATTAAGAGATGGGGCCTTTGGAAGGTGATTAGGTGATGAGGGCAGAGCCTCATGAATGAGATTTGTACCCTTATAAAAGAGACCCCAGAGAGTTCATTTAATTTTTCAGCCATGTGAGGACACAATGAGAAGACAGCTGGCTATGAACCAGGAAGACAGCCCTCACCAGATACCAAATCTGCTGGTTTCTTAATCTTGGACTAATAAGCACCATGAGAATTTAATTTTTGTTTAAGCTACCAACTTATGGTATTTTTGTTATAGCACCCCAGATTGACTAAGACAAGTACAGAGATGACTTTTTTTTTCAGAGAACTTACAACAGAATATATTTTCTAAGAAAAGTGGCACATGTGCCTCATCTTTTTTTATATCTTTATGTAGCAAATCAGTCATTTAAAAACTAGTGTGTGCCACGTGGGGTGGCTTATGCCTGTAATCATAGAATTTTGGGAGAATGAAATAAGAGGATCATTTGAACCTAGGAGTTTGAGACCAGCCTGGGCAACATAGCGAGACCCCTCTCTATACAAAAAATTTAAAAAATTAGCCAGGGGTGATGGCATGCGTCTGTAGTCCCAGCTACTTGGGAGGCTGAAGTGGGAGGATCACGTGAGCCCAGGAGTTTGAGGCTGCAGTGAACTGTGATTGCACCACTGCATTCCAGCCTCAGTGAAAGAGCGAGACAGTGACTCAAAACTACTAAGTACATACAATTAAAAACTAGTGAAACATTGAATGTTTAGGAAAAGTAAGCATTTTTTTTCTTATTGTAATACATGTTCGTTGTAGAAAATTTAGGGGAAAAAAAATCTATTCTTATTGTCCAGGGAATGTTGGCAAAAATGGCCTTTGTTTGGATAATTTGATTGTTTAATTTCCTTTCTCTGGACATATTTGAAAATCCTAAAGTTATCACAGTAAATTAAATTCTCCATATTTAATTAAAGGTTTGCATGAAGGCACATTTTGGACTGACGACTTCTAAATTCACATGGTCAACACTGAGAGTCAGGCTCTTTGAGCTTTTTCCTGATAAAAGTTCAGAATAAAGTTTAACATGCTTAATCATTCTTAAATTGTCTGGTTTTTCTACCTTATTTCCTTTATTTCTTTGTAAGAAAAAGAAAACTTTGCCAAATGGTGGGGGCGGGGAGTTAATAATGTATTTTAATAGAATGTTACACAGTTTCTTGATGAGCTCAAATTATGAAATAATGCAGGAATCATATAACTTATTAATAAAAATATGTTTACATTATAAAGCCAAAAACAATGTAGAGCCCTTTGTTAATTGTATGGCAAGTGGCATGTGGTAACCTTCAAAGTCTGACTGCATTCCCTCATGAGTGTTCACCATTTTTTTTTTGGAGATGGAGTCTCGCTCTGTTGCCCAGGCTGGAGTGCAGTGGCTTGATGTCCGGCTCACTGCAACCTCCACCTCCTGGGTTCAAGCAATTCTTCTGCCTCAGCCTCCCGAGTAGCTGGAACTACAGGTGCCCACCACCATGGCCGGCTAATTTTTGTATTTTTAGTAGAGACGGGGTTTCACCGTTTTAGCCAGGATGGTCTCGATCTCCTGACCTCATGATCCGCCTGCCTCGGCCTCCCAAAGTGCTGGAATTACAGGCTTGAGCCACCACGCCCTGTGGCGTTCACCTTTAGAAAGGACTCTGATGGTGACTCTGATACATATGCAAAATAACCTTCTGAGAGATTTTCTGCCACTTAGGAATAGAAGATATTCTCTTTGCCTCCATCTCCAGAGTAAGGGAATAAAGTAACAGTTAGAACGTAGAAAAATAAACGGCCTAGCTTTCCCCTCCGATTATATCAATCAAAAGTGAAATTAGCAGCCCCTGCCATATTTGTTTTTCATCTCTTGCCCAGATTATGTCTGCATGGAGGGCTGAGAATAATATTTCAGAAGAAGCAGGTAAACTATAAACGACCACAAGCAAGTTCCCTTTTACCCTCCTCTCTTTGGTTACTATCAGTGTCTAGGAGCATGTCCTCTGTAACCATGCATACTTTAAAATTGTGGATTAACTTGTTGCTTTTGAATTGTTTAGCTTTCATTGTAATATCTAGATATCAGCTTCTGAAGTTTTAAAGAAACTTTGTTATTAAATGAATGGTATTGCTGATCATTACAAGCAGTTTCTTCAAGATGCCAATATCTATACTTAAAAAAATTCATTGAATATAGTGGAACTACTATACATGGTGTGCTGAGGTGCATTCCTTCCAGACTTAGGGTCTAGTGATGTTCATGTTTGCTTCTTGAAACCACCCATAGTAAGAATAGTTACATCAGAAACGCAGAAAAACATTACAACAAAGGACATTGCTCTCCTGGGAAGCTGGTTGTTAATGCATAAACCTGAGTTAATCTCTGCCAGTCTTTGGTCTTTTTGCTCTGGTATCCATTCTTCAGCTTCCACCTAATCTGCAGTGTTCTGCAGATGGCCGTCTCCGAGATGCATTCTTGGGTTCCCTTGTAAGCTGGTTGCCAGCTGGTTTCAAACAATGGGAGCCACCTACAGGAAATTGTCAGATGAAGAAAAGGAAAAGCCAGACAGGGACTCTGATAGCAATGGCCTCTCCTCTGTAGCTCTAGATTTTGCCAGAGAGGTTGACATAGTTTTCTTCCAATGTGTCATCTTGGCCCTTGTAACACTGCCTCTTCTCTTGTCCCTGCTGACTTCAAAAGGTAGCAACTTCTTGCAGATGCTAATTTATGAGTTGCCTCAGAGGCCTACATTTGGCTTCTCAGCTCTTCAGAGTTGCATGACCAGTTCCCTGCATGAAATGTTCTTTATTTTCATAGTAAGTTGGTAATATTCTTTAATTTTGCTAGGAAAGATAAACCACGCCGTAAATTTAACAGGAATTTAATATGAAATAATTATTAAACTATGATAGGAAAGCAACTATAAAGATACAGAAGCAATTCTAAAGGGAACCCTATGCTGAAGCTGACTTTCAAAGGAAGGACAAACTTAGAAGGTGGGACCCTCTTCAGGGCTGAGTTCTCATCTTGGAGAAAGCATGTTTGCAGCTCATGGAATAGCAGAGAAGTTTGTTAGGTTGGCTGGGACAAAGCTGGTCTGCATTCATCACACAAGAAAGAGATAAACCTCCAGGGTGCTGGCAAGCCAGGTTGGTCGGCAAGTACACAGAGGAAATCTGGATACTCTGTGGGTGTTATGGGCTTGGAGCATGCAGCGTCAGTATGTTAGGGTGGAGATAAGAAGCCTTGGGAAGGTAGTCACAGGGCTTAGGCAGGGCCTATGAGGTCACTGACGGATTTTGCCTTCTGGGTGTGTGGCTGGACAAGGCATCACTGAATGTTCTTACACACCCACACAGCAGGACTGCAGCAGGAGCCAGAGAGGGCTGAAAATCCAAAGCAAAACAGCCAAAACTGGGAAGAGAAGCCCCTTCCTTCTGTAATGTGACTCCAGTGCCCTCTATTGACAAAGCTTAACATAGTGCTGTGCTTAAAGAGAAATGTTTAAAGCAATCAGTCCATTACTTCAGAACAGGCACTGAGGGGTCAATTTGGAGGTAAGGGCAATACATAGAAATTAACACAGTGTATTTTCTGTGTTCCTGGTTGGGGTCTGATTAATAAAATTCTCAAAGTTAACGCCTTCATTTTATATTGTTATTTCGTCCTATAATCTTTTGCTGTTGTTCAGTTTTAAAATATCAGGTATTTATCATTATTCTTGATGACTCACTTTCCTTCATGCCTTGGCCTTGATTTAACATCTGTTTTGAATGTGCCGTCTACTTTCTACCTTCTTACTATCACACTAATTCATATCCTTATCATCTATCTCAGGGAATAGTGTATTTATTCTTGAATTGAGAAATGACTAAGTGCCTCTTTAAATGAAAAATGACTAAGTCCTTCTAATTTACCAGGCACTGTGCTTGGCACATGGAATAGTCAGATGTGATTCTTTTTTCTTATATAGCTTAAACTTTAGTTTAGAGATTAAGGACACTGATAGTTGTATAATTAAAAACATTAAAAATGTCCCTGAAATGATGATGATGATGATGATGATGATGATGATGACAGTAATAGATATAGTCATACATGAGAAAATAGCTAGACAACCTGAGACCAAAGGTTATGCCTGAAGGAGCTGGTGCTTGAGCTTAGTATGATGGCTGAATAGAGGATAATTAGGTAAAGAGGTGGGAAAGGGCATTCCAAATGTAGGGCACATGTTTAAAGGCAGGAACATACTTATTTAATGATCTTCAAGGAGGCCAATCAATGTGTCTGGCATAGAGAGACAGCAATACTGAAGCATCCTAGCAGATGGTGCTTAAGAGCAAGCTAATATTTGGACCATGTGACGATTTGAAAACAATATTAAAGATTTGGGTGTTTTTCCCAATAGCAATGACAATTATTTCCAGTAACCTCTTAACCTGTTAAGTTTTCCTTTTATAGTTTTCTTCTGGCAAGCCTCCAATCTGAATTCTGTGTATTTTTTCCAGTTTTTCTTTACTGCCATAAAAATCTATTCATGTAAATCACTATCTTTTGCATATTGCACTCATATACCTCTTCTACCCTGCCATTATTCTAACCCCACTAAGGTAGGCCAGCCTCCAAGATAGCCTTCAAAGTTTCCCTACTCCATGCCCTTGTGTGGTTGAATCAGACTAAGTTGTGTAAATAATTGCAGATTGTGAAAGTGACAGTGTGTTCTGTGGCATCATCCTTTATTCGTTCTCCTTCTCTCAGATCATTATCTCAGAAGGAAGCCAGTTGCCATATTATGAGAACACTCAAGAAACCCTATGGGGAAACCCATGAAGCAAAGAATTAAGACCTCCTGTCAACAGACAATGAGGAATTAAAGCCTCCTGCCAAAAGCCAACATAAATGGAGGCTCCTGCCAACAGCCATGTGAATTATCCATCTGAGAAGTGGACCATCGTTTCTCAATTAAATCACAAAATGATTGAAGTGTGGGCCACCATCTTATCTGCAAGCTCACGAGAAATTCGGAACCAGAACAACGCAGCAAAGCCACTCCCAAGCTCTAACTAATGAATATGCCCCTGGTTAGTTACTCTTTTGTACTCTTATCAATCGATACTCTCCAACTTTCAGTAAATCTGACCCCTACCAATTACAATACCAGAGAGAGTAGTTTCAAGAAGCCATCCAAATACTGAGTTTCTTTTGTCCCTAATATTCTGTTACTGATATCTGGGAAGAAATTCCATATGATACTTTGGTCCTTAGGAGATGCACAGGCTTAGATATGTAGAGTCCCATTTATAAGTATGCACAAAATATTATAACAGTCACTTTTAATCGACCTATACAAAATGAAAATCTTAGATCAAACATGTATCATACATTTATTAGAATGTATTGTGATTATTGATTTGTTTATAAGACTTCTCATTAACTTGTAAGCTATTTCTGGTTCCAAAATCTATTGGAAAAATATAATAGATACAGAGAATCATGGGGCTCAGTAAAAAGCATCCTATTAATATTATATCAATTGATCGCAGAGTCCTAACTCCTGTGAATGTGTGCTTGTAAGTTTGAAATATACACAAGACCAGGTCACTACCAGAAATCAGGAAACCAAGAATCTTAAGAGGCAGAATAAATACTGAAGGACAAACAGTAGGACAAATGGAGAAAACAGACAACTAGCCAAAATCAAACTTTTTCAGGCATCTTAGAGAAGAAGTAGAACAAGAAAATGGAAAATCACCAAGTGATCTAGAGGTATGTTTGAAATGATTATCTTTCATCTGCATTTTGAAGCCAACATTTAAAGAGAATCTTGTGGCTGTTGTATGATGAGACATTCTAAAACATTTTCTAGAAATGAATTTAATTTTTGACTGACTCATGCATATCAGTTCAGATAAAATAGGAGTGTAGTATTTATCCTCTATTTTCTAGTTCCAATGGTGGAAATTTTGCAAATCCACCTTGTGTAATAATAATATTCAGTCTCAGTACTTCCCATACCTGATAATTTCTCAAGACAAGGTGAATCATGATAACTTTTCTCTGCAGTGATAGCTAAAAGGTGACTCTGCATCATAATTTCTTAGTAGGACTCAATGTAAAACTTAACTATTTCTCTAGAAAAATCTCAAGAAAATGGAGCATCTTAAGCCACACTTCGCCACCTAAATTCACTGGCTCAAAACCACAGTGGTAGAGTTGCATAGTTGTGAGAGACCATATGGCCAGAAAAGCCTCAAACATTTGCTATCTGGCTCTTTGTAGAAGACATCTGTTGATCATTGATATAAAGTAATGAAAAGGTTCTATAAGCCACATATGAAAATGCAATATCAAAGTAAAACCCAATATTCATGATAATTGGTGATTGGCTCCTGTGTTTTAGCCAGACTCATTCTCCAATGATGGCAGTCTAAAATTTGTTATTGTTTGTTTGTTTGTTTATTCCTCTACGCGAGGGTGGGAGAGTTGAAAATGAGAGTCCTGGTGATTATTTGGAACTTTCTCAGCCCATGACAATTGTTCACGTTGTATGGAATCAGTCAACTCCCCACCTATTAAGAAAATATCACTCTCTCCCCCCACCTTTTTTTTTTTTTTACAATAACTGGTAGAAAGCTGACTGAAAATACTATTTTTTTAATTACTCTAGTAACAATACATCCCACATTTTCTATGAATAGAATCCACTTACATTTTAAGACAGAATTTTACTAAACTTTGTTGTTTTATTTTATATAAGATATTCAGAATAAAAACCTGAAAAATAATATAATTTCCAGAATGAAGACGAGTTTTCTGATATGATAAAGGAGAACTGATTATATGGAATTAAAGATTTACTTCTCAGTCATAAGAACATGTCTGGAAGTATTGTGTAGGTTAATATTCATTTGTCATATTAACAAAGACACTAATTTTCCAAGTTGCATAGAAATCCTGAGGTATAAGGTAAACACAAAACAGCATTTGATGAAAAAATGTTATATGTCCCCTATGATTTTCATCTACGGAGTCATTAATTAAGTAGGATGGTATGAAGCAGTGGTATCAGACCTGAGATAAAACTTGTTGAGAAACAAGCATCTTCCTTTGTGGAAAAAATACCAGACATTTAAAATCACAAAAGCTGAGACTGATAGATCGCTGCTTTTGAGGAATATAAATTTTCCTTGTCTCTCCCAGCCTCTACAAATATAAATGTGGTCATTATCAGAATGTGTTTCCTGTTCTAAGCTTCAGACTCTTAAACCCAACTGCCTATTTTCTAAAGGACATCTTTAAATAAACATAACCAAAACTAAATATTTCATTCCTTTATATCTCTTAAGCCTGGTCCAGTCTTCTATTTTACTCTAAACTGTACCAGTATTCACCCAATTGCTCAAATCAAAAAAGACAAAAACAAACACTTATGTATTACCTTTTGATTTCTCCTTTTAAAAAAAAAACCCACATCTAATATATCGATATATCCTAATTGTTCTACCTACAAAGTATTTTTGAATCTGTCTGCTTCTCTCAAACTCAGGATCATAATCATAGTCAATGTCATCATTGTCTCTTCCTCAGAACGCTGAAAACCTACTTATCTATTTAGACTCCCTCCTTTCCACCTTTGTCTCCCACCACTCCACCGTCTACACAGGAAGCAGAGTAATCTTTTTGAAATATAAAACAAATCACATTACTATCCTGTTTAAAATGGCTTCTTACTGCTTTTATACTATAAAATCTATATTTTTAGCCATGGCTTACATCTTGAGTGATCTTACCACCACAAACACATTCTCTTATGCTACTCTACCCTCCCTAATTCTGATCTTCCTAATTCTGAAAGAAACTGAAAGACACCATACATTCTTCCATATCAGACCCTTTATATAAATATCTACTGATCCTTGTATTTAGAATGGCCAACCCATAATCTTCATATTTTCACTAGGCTGACTCCTTCTTCAGCTTTTAAGTCTTACCTTAAATTTGGTGCACTCAGAGAGGCTTTCTGACCATGCCCTCAAAGGCAGTGGCTTACTCACTGAGTGATTGTTCTCTTTTCCCTATTGTTTTATTGTTTAGCTCCTTTATAGTACATGATATCCACCATTAAGTATTCTGTTGATTTATATACATATATATCCTGTCTCTCTCTAAATTGGAAGATCCATCCGGGCAAGAACCATATCTATTTCCTTCAACTTTGTATCTCCAATACCTTATATGCTCACCTGGGATATCTAAAACATTCAAATGTGTTTGGTATGTGAATAAATACAAATTAGGCTCCAAGTTTAATTTGTCGTTAATTAGTATGAAATATAACACAGAGCCTTGCACACATTCATCTGGTGTGGAGTGAAAGGAATTTGTTTATATGTGGAAAATGCTGTAATTATATTTTAAATATGTTTAGTTCAACATACAAACAATTGAATGAGTTTAGCAATGTTTCAAAATGTTGTGCGGCTAGAGTTCCTTATTTCTTTTTGTGATAACTCATGTGAGTTATCATCTTAATTTCCAAGAGGTTTCAAAGCAAAAATCCTAAGCAATGATATTTTCTCCTTTTCCTTGAGTCAAATTCTGCTTTTTGATATTTCCAAAAGGCCAGAATCACTGATTTGTTTTGACTATGTTACTTGTTTAGTACTTGAAATGATTAAAAGTTTAAAAACTTCATTTTTTTGTATCAGAATTTTTATGGAAATTCCATACTTAAAAACACAGTACTCTAGAAATTAATCTGAAACAGTGTCAGTTACAATTTTGTTAAATGTCTACCCCACCCAAATGACGAACATAAGGTTTAATATAATGCTGCCATAACTTTGCACTCACTGTGTGCCAGGAACTTTTCTAGGCACTTTGTATATATCAAATCATTTAATGCACCTACAAGCCTTATAACGTAGGTACCATTATTATTCTCATTTTGAGGTAAGAGAAATGAGTTACATAAAGGATAAGAAACTTACTGAAGATTAAAGTTAGTAAGTTACAAAGCAGAAATTCAAACCCACAGTATGTGTCTACAGAATGCAAGCTCCCAACCCATTACACTATACTACTACCTTTCTAAAACATTTCAATCATCTTTACAGGATTGTTCAAAACCAGCTCCAATAAAACCAATAACATGATAGTACATAATATCACAAGTCAAGCCAGAACAGGAAAATTATCAAAGTAATAAATATTCCTAGCTAGTTAACAAAGTAAAGCAATATTTAAAAACAAACAAGAACAAAACCAAAACCAAAGCAATATTCTTACATAATTTCCTGGATGGAAAATAGGTCTCTAAAGAGTTATATTTCATTGATCTGGGTCACAGGTAACCCAGAGTTTAGTTACCCATAGGTAACTAAATTCATATTTAGTTGAATAGGTCATAGTGCTATTCAAATTGGGTAGCACTTTAAAAAAACATTTAGGTAGTAATTTGCCAAGCTCCTTCTGAGTAACTCTTTAAAAATGAAGGTTTGCAATGAAGAAAACAATGAAGAGAATGTGATCCTAGAAAAGAAAGGACATAGTATGACTTTTCAACTATGTTCTTTGCTATTTCATTTTTTTCCACTTACATTCAACTTCATCATGGAAGGAGGCTGTACTGGTTATCAGCAGGCAATTTATTTTCTTGTAACTAAACTATATCTATACCGACACTTGTTATACTGTAGTCAAATGTGAAAGGAAAATTTCTGTATGTGCTTGTCTCTATGTATGTCTTCATTATATAGTTTATTCCTCAACAACATAAGTTTGAGCTGCATGGGTCCAATACACTTAAAAGTGGATTTTTTCAACCAAATGGAGATAAAAAATACAGTATTCACAAGATGCAAAACCCACCTATAAACAGGACCTACTTTACATATATTCAAGTTCCCCAGGGCTAACTGTGGGACTTGCTTATGTATAGAATTTTGGTATGGGGAGCAGGTTTTCTGGAATCAATCCACTACACATATCAAAAGACGACTATAATAGTTGGTGGGTGCAGATAGTTTTAGTTTAAACTACCAAACAGAGTATAGATATTTCTAGAGAAAGATTTTTATTGAAAACTTATTCTCTTCCAAAAACTATAATCCTTCGCTCTGTTAGAGATGCCCTTTATCAAGTTAAGGAGGTTCCCTTTCAGGACTAAATTACGGAGAAGTCTATCAGGCATGAGAGTTGGGTTTTATCAATTTTTGTTCCTGCTTCTATTGAGATGATGATATGATTTCACTTTCTCTGTCTTAAAATGCAAAGAATTACATCAATTGATATTCTAAGATTAAACCAACTTTGACTTTCTGAATAAGGCCCACTTGATTATGGCATATTATCTTTATATATATATGTGTGTGTGTATATCTGTGTGTATATATATGTATATACTATATATATAGTATACATGTATTGTATACATGTATATATGTAATACAACATAATGTATATACATATGTACATACATTATATGTGTGTGTACATATATGTGTATATATACACATACACATATTTGTACACACACATATAATATATACACACATATTTATATACACACATACATATGGAAATATATATATGTAGTTGAATTTGATTTGCTAAAATTCTGTTAAGAATTGCATCTACGTTCATGGAGATATTTGTTTGTATTCTTTTTTAAATGTCTGGTTCAGAGCAATAACAACCTCAGAAAATGTGTTGTGGGGTATTTCTTCTCCAATTTTCTAGAATAATTTATGTGGAATTGGTACTATTTCTTCCTTAAATGGATTACAGAATTAACATACATAGGCTATTCAAGTAATTTATTTGTATCAATAAGTTTAGTAGTTTGTGCATTTAAGTGAATTTGTCCATTTCATCTAAGCTTTCAAGTGTGTATATATCACATATTCTTTATATAATCTGTTGATGGACATTTGGGCTGTTTAGGTATCTAGGCTATTATTGTGAATAACTCTTCAATGAACATGGGTGTACAGATCTCTTCAAGAGCCTAATTTCAATTTTTTTTTTTTTTTTTTTTTTTTGAGTTGGGGTCTCGCTCTGTCGCCCAGGCTGGAATGCAGTGGCGCGATCTCGGCTCACTGCAAGCTCTGCCTCCCGGGTTCACGCCATTCTCCTGCCTCAGCCTCCCGAGTAGCTGGGATTACAGGCGCCTGCCACCACGCCAGGCTAATTTTTTTGTATTTTTAGTAGAGACGGGGTTTCACCGTGTTAGCCAGGATGGTCTCGATCTCCTGACCTCATGATCCACCTGCCTCAGCCTCCCAAAGTGCTAGGATTACAGGCGTGAGCCACTGCGCCTGGCCCATTTTTTAAAATATATACCCCATAGTGAAATTGCTGGATCATATGGTAGTTCTGTTTTTCGTTTTTGGAAGAACTTCCATACAGTTTTCCATAGTGGCTGTGCTAATTTATATTCCCACCAATAGTGTCAGAAGGTACCCTATTCTTCACATCTTCAGCAGCATCCATTATTTCCGGTCTTTTTGATAAAAGCCATTTTAACTGAAGTGAGATGAGATCTCATTGTGGTTTTGATTTGCATTTCTCTAATGATTAGTGATGGTGAGCATTTTTTTCAGATACTTGTTGGTCATTTGTATATATTCTTTTGAGAAATGTCTATTCAGAACTTTTGCTCATTTTTAAATTGGATTGTATGTTTTTTTGTTGGTTGTTAGAGCTCCTTATATATTTTGGTATTAATCCACTGTCAGATGGATCGTTTGCAATTTTTTTTTCTATTTTTTGAGTTGTCGTTTCACTATTTTGATTGTTTCCTTTGCTGTGCAGAAGCTTTTTAGCTTGATGTAATCCCATTTGTCTAGTTTTGCTGTGGTTACCCATGTTTTTGAAGTCTTACACAAAAAATATTTGCCCAGACCATTATCCTAAAGTCTTTCTCCAATGTTTTCTTCTAGTAGTTTCATGGTTTCATGTCTTAAATGTATGTCTTTAATTCATTTTTATTTAACTATGGTATATGGTGAGAGAGAAAAATCTAGTTTCATTCTTCTGCATATGGTTATCCAGTTTTCCCAGCACTATTTATTGAAAAGACTGACCTCTCCCCAATGTGTGCTATTAGCACCTTCGATCTTGGAGATCACTATCGTGTTTAAGTACTTTTCTTAAAACTGCTATTTTGAATTCTTAGAGAGTTCACATATTGCTGTTTCTTTAGGGTCAGTCATTGGTTCCTTGCTTTGTCCTTTTGAGGAGGTCATGGTTTGCTGTTTGCTGTTGTTTCTTGTGAATGTATGTCTATGTCTTTGCTCTGAAGGATTAGCTATTTATTCTAGTCTTCTCTGTCTGGTTTATTTTGGTTTTTCTTGTATTTGTTCATTTAGATATTCTTTATAATTTACCTATTGATTTTTCCAACAGGCTACTGCCTCTTTTTTGGCACTATTGTATGGCACCTTAAGCCCAGGTTTGTCTTGGTTCTGGTAAACAATCATAGTGCTGCTGGTCCTAAATGGGGAAGCTCCTGAAGGGGATATTCCACTAGGTGTGGGAAGGCTGGTGAGGGGTTCCTGCCCAGGGCACCTCTGAAACAGACATACCATGTGGTGCTGCTGAACAGCCACTCTCATTTGGCAAATCTTTTGGCAGTTACAGAGCAGAGTTTCCATGGCTGGAGATGGGAGTCCTGCCTTTTCCCTTTGTTTCTGGCTGTCTTAAGGGCTATTTCTCTCTTCACGTATTCTCAGTGTTTCCCATGAGTTGATGCAGGGATGGGTCTTCTGCAAGGGAAACCAAGATAGTGAGAAAGCTGGTTATCCATCCTCAATCTCACTTTTTCCAGTGTAGAAACCGTGAGTCAGATGGAAATTTTCTGCAAGCTGGGTACTTGGCAGATTGGGATGAAGGGTGTTATGGATATGAAAGTGCAATTCCTTTATTATCTGCTGCTGGAGTTTTTTCACTTCTCTTTGGCCCTGTGAACTGTCACATCATCATATTTGACTTATGAAATATTGCAGCATTGTAGATTTGGTTTTGGTTTTCTTCAGATGGGAGTGAGAGTGAAGCCAGCCTGCTGCTATACTCCAATTTGAAACCAGAACTTAATTTGTTCTTATGTTTAAAATTTCCTAAGGTGGAAGTTCTGGTTATTTATTTGAGAGTTTCCAAATATACTCATTTAACACTATCAATTTTCCTCTAAGTACTACTTTAGTTTCTTCCTACAAATATTGATATGATGCATCTTCATTTTTATATTCATAAAATTCAAAATGCTTTCTCATTATTTTGATTTATTCTTTTATTCATGGCTTATATAAAATTATTTTGTGTGTTCATTTATATTTGCATGTGTTTATTTCTGTTGGGTATATATTTAGAAGTGAAATTTCTAGGTCATCTGGCAACTATATGTTCAGTCATATAAGGAACTGCTACACTCTTTTTCAAAGGAGCAGCATTATTTTAGAGTCCCGCCAGCAGTCTATGAGGGTTTCAGTTCCTTTGCATCTTTGTTAACACTTGTTATTATCTGACTCTTTGATTCTAGGCATACTATCATGTTTAAGTAGATTTTCATTGTGGTTTTGATTTTTATTTCCCTGATGACTAATGATATCAAACTTTTTATGTGCTTATTGGCCATTTGTATATATTCCTTAGAAAAATACTTATTCAGATTCTTTGCTTCTTTTTTAATTGGGTTATTTGCTTTTTTATTATCAAGTTGTAAGTGTTGTTTATATATTCCAGATACAATTACCATATAAGTTATACGATTTGAAAATATTTCCCCATTCTGTAGATTTTTTTTTATTCTCTAGATGGTGTCCTTTAAAGCGCAAAATTTTTAAATGTTGACAAGGTTCAATTTTATTACTTTTACTTTTGTTGTTCATGCTTTTGGTGCTAAATCTAATAATTATTTGTCAAAACCAAGATAATGAAGTGTTAGCCCTATGTTTTCTTCCAAGATTTTTATAGTTTTACTCTTATATTAGATCCTTGATTCATTTTGAGTAAAACTTTATATTGCATAAATTAAATATCTACCTTTGTTTTTTGAACTGTTGGCTTGTACCAGGAAATTTGGGTATACTGAGGAATAAGTATATGTACCACTGTCTTGATTGTCATGGTTTTGTAGCTTTGAAATCAGTAAGTATAAATCCTCTTATTTTGGTCTTGTATTTCAAAATCGTTTTGGCTATTATGAGATGTTTACAATTCCATATAAGTTTTTGAATCAATTTCTCAATTTTTATAAAGAAGTTAACTGGGGTTCTAATAGGGAATCTGATAGCTGGAATTAAATTACTAGAACAATTTGGAAACTATTGGCATTTAAAAAATGTTAAGTCTTCTAATCAATAAACATGAGTTGTTTTTCCATTTACTTAGATCTTCTTTAAACAATGTTTTGCAGTTTTCAGGGTATTACTTTTGCACTTCTTTTGTTAAATATATTAATATTGTATTCTTTTTGATGCTATTATAAATACATTGTTTTCTTGATTTTATTTTCAGACTGTTCATTGTGATACGTTTTGTGTATCGATCTTGTATCCCAACACCTTGCTGACCTCATTTATTAGTTGTATTAGTTTGTGTGTGCGTGTGTGTGTGTGTGCATGTGTGTGTATTCCTTAGGATTTTCTAAATACAAGATCATGTAATCTTCCAATAGATCGTTTTACCTTTTCTTTTCCAGTTTAGATGCTTTTTATTTTTTCCCTGTGCTGGCTAAAATAGCTCGTACACTGCAGAATAGAAGTGGCAAGAGCAGACATCCTTGTCTTGTTCTGGATGTTGGGAAGAATTCATCCAGTTTATTCCATTAAGTATGATGTCAGATATGGGTTTGAGAGTTGCCCTTTATCAGTCTGAGGAAGTTTCCTTCTGTTACTTATTTCTTAAGGATTTCTAAATCACAAAATGTTACTGGTTTTCGTTAAATTTTTTTTTTTTTTTTGTCTATTGAGATGAGCATACAATTTTTATTTTTTAATTTATTGATATGCTGTATTGGGTTAATTCATTTTCAGATGTTAAACCCTGCATTCCTGAGATAAGTCTCACTTGGTCATGATGTATAATTATTTTTATATGTTATTAGATTTGGTTTCCTAATATTTTATTGATTATTCCTTTATAATCCTTTTTATTTCTTTCAGGCCACTAATAATGACCCTTGTTTCATTTCCAGTTTTAGTAATTTGACTCTTTTCTTTTCTTGGTCATTCAAGCTAAAGGGTGATTTTGTCTTTTCAAAGACAAGCTTTTGGTTTTACTGATTTTCTCTATTGTTTTTCTGGTCTCTGTTCATTTGTAATCTAATCTTTATTATTTTCTTTCTTCTCCTTGTTTAGGTTTAATTTGCTCTTCTTTTTGCGGTGTCTTAAGGTGGAAGTTTAGGTTATTGATTTGAGGTCGTCTTTCTTAATATAATCATTCACAGCTATGAATTTCTCTCTAAACTCTGCATTACCTAGATGATATAACTTTAGTATGTCATGTTTGTATTTTCAGTCATCTCAAAGTATTTTCTGATTTTACTTATTTCTTCTTTGACTCATTGGTTGTTTAGGAGTGTATTGTTTAATTTCCATATATTTGCAAGAGCTCCAGATTTTTTCCTGCTATTGATTGCTAATTCTATTTCATTTTGTTCAGGAACATACTTTGTATCTTTTTTTTGTAAATTTATTGAGGCTTGTTTAACAGAATAGCAAATGGTCTATCCTGGAGAATGCTCCATGTGCACTTGAGAAAAATATACATACTGCAGCTGATGGCCGTAGTGTTCTATAGAGTCTGTTAGGCCTATTTGGTTTATACAATTGTATAAGTCTCTTATATCTTGTGGATCTTTTGCCTAGTTGTTTTATCTCATATTGAAAGTAGGTTATTGAAGTCTCCAACTATTATTGTTGAACTATTTCTCCCTTCACATCTGTCAATATTTCTTCATATATTTTACCACTCTGTTATTGGTTTATAACTGTTATATCTTCCTGGTAGATTGACCTTATCAGTATAAAAGGTCCCCTTTTATCTCCTGAGGCATCTTTTGTTTCATGTCTATTTTGTCTGAGGTCAGTATAGCTTTCTTGTGGTGCCTGATTACTTAATATGTCTTTTTCCATCTTTTGATCATTATTCTATTTGGGTCTTTGAATTTAAATTGTGTCTCTTTTACACAGCAGAAAGTTGGCTCTTTAAAATCCATTCTGACAATCTTTTTTATTGGATTTTTCAATCAATTTATATTTAATGTTATTTTTAATACAGCTGGGATTTTGCCTATCATTTTACTTTTCATTTTCTATATGTCTTTTCTCTTTGTTTATTCTATTCCTCTTTCTCTACTTTCTTTCTTTTTTTTTTTTTCCAAAGCAACAAAGGCAGAGATTTATTGAAAACAAAAGTACCCTCCACAGGGTGGGAGTGGGCTGAGCATAGGGGCTTAGGAGTCCTTTTTTTGCTGCTTTCTTTTCCAATAATGAATATTTTCTTGTGTAACATTTTAATTCCTTTAATTATTTTTACTACATTTCTTTGAGTTATTTCCTTGGTGATTGCTTTAGAGCTTACCATATACCTCTTAATTTATCAGAATCTTTTTCAAACTTATATGAATTTAATTCCCATAATATATGAAAATATTACTCCCACATATTTCTATTTGATTTCCCCTTTTGATGATATTACTGTTATATATATTACATCTAGCAATACATTTTATAATTATTCTTTACCATCTGAGGTTATTTACTTACCTAGTATAGCTTTGCCCACTTCCATCTACTTTGTGCTGTTACAGTCAGATACATTACACAAGTATTGCATTTCTGTATGTTACAAACCCAACAATATGGCGTATATATACACACACATACAATTTTAAAAATCACTTGAGAGAAGAAAAAAAAGAATATGAATTTTTACACTTATTTAAAATAACATAATAAATTTTATCTGTCAATGACTTTTGTTTTCTCCTGTAGATTTGAAATACCATTTGGTCTCACTTGTTTTCAGACTGTAGAAAATATTTTAATATTTCTTGTCAGGTGAGATAGCTAGCAACAAAATCTCTGTGTTTATCTGGGAAAGTCTTATTTCATCTTTAATTTTGAAAGACATGTTTGCAGGATATATAATTCTCTAGAGTGTTTGTTCAGTTATTTTTTTCTCTTTCATGCCTAATAAAATGTTTTCTCACTGCCTTCTGCCCTCTGGTGTTTCTGCTGAGAAGTCAGTTATTAGTTTCATTTGTTTTTCGCATAAGCAATGAGTTGTTTTTATCTTACTGCACTCGACATTTCCTCCTTGTCTGATTTGCAGAATTTTTACTATGACGTGTCTTCTTCTGGATCTCTGCATTTATCTTACTTGGAATTTATTGAGCATCCTGGATGCGTAGGTTATTATTTTTCAATAAATTTAGGACGTTTTCTGCCATTACTTTTTCAAATATTTTTCTTCCTCTCCATGATCTTATAAGTAAACATAACTGTCATGTTTAATGGTATACTGCCTTTCTCTGAGGCTTTGTTAATTTTTCTTTTTTCTTCTTTCTCTCTTCTCTTTGGCTTGTATAATCTCTATTATTATATCTTCAAGTTTACTAATTCTTTTTTATATCAGTTAATATCTACTATTTAGTCTTTTTGGGCAATTTTTATTTTAGGTATTGTACTTTTGAACTCTAGACTTCCCATTGGTTCTTTTTATGATTCATATCTCTTTATTAACATATTTAATATAACATTATCATGCTTTTTTTTCTGCTTCAATGCTTTAGTTCTTTTTTTGTTTGTTTTGCTTTTTTTTTTTTTTTTGAGACGGAGTCTCACTCTGTCACCCAGGCTAGAGAGCAGTGGTGCGATCTCGGCTCACTGCAATCTCTGCCTCCCAGGTTCAAGCGATTCTCCTGTTTCAGCCTCCTGAATAGCTGGGACTACAGGTGCCCACCACCACTTCCAGCTAATTTTTGTATTTCTAGTGGAGACACGGTTTCACCATATTGGTAGGCTGGTCTCAAAACTCTTGACCTCAGGTGATCCACCCATTTTGGCCTCCCAAAGGTCTGGGATTACAGGAGTGAGCCACCATGCCCAGCCTCTTTTAGTTCTTTAAATATACTTATAATGGCATCTTTGAAGTTTGGTTACACTTACGTGAAGTTTCTGTTGTCTGTTTTCTTTTTTTGCTGGTACATGAGCCATAATTTTTTATTTGTTTGCATGCCTTGAAATTATTGTTGAAACCTTGACCTTTTAGATAAAATGTTGCTGCAAGTTTAGGTACTGGTCCTCTCCCCTCTCTGGGGCTTGCTATAGTTATTTCTTGTTTATTTGTTGAAAAATTGGCTTGAAAATTTTAATTAACTCCATTCCACCCTCTCTCAGTGTTAGGCCTCTAATATTGTTCTTCTTGAAGGCACAGCTTTGGGTATGCATCCTGGGACAACAGTGGTTTGATATGGCTCTCTCATTCTTTTTCCCTGTCGACATCCAGCTGTTAAACTCTAGTAACTGCTGAATGATGGATCTATTGTTTTCAAAAGTATCCTGAATAAATTTCTCTACACCAATCTAATAAAATTCTAGTTCCTTTGAAGGAGGCTTTGAAATTGCCTTTGCAAAAGTTATCACTAAGACAGTTATTACAGTGAAAGAGATCTGACCTAACTGACTCCATCTTGCTTCTAACCTCTAACCCATCCTTGTTCATTCCTTTGAGTAGGCCGCACTAACTCTGGGAGGAACTTAGTTTCTGGTTTAGCTCTAAAACAAAGACAATAACAGCCCTTTCCCCAAACAAACCTCCTTCCTGCCTAGGGACTAGACTGCCTTTGTAAGACTAACAAATTAGCCAAAAGATCAGAAATTATGTATTAGGAGTCATGCCACTGGAGGCTGCAAGTTTGTAAACCCTCTCAGATTGCTCCTGAGGATAACATCACTATTACAAAACCTAAGATCAGTGCTTGAGATATTTTACAGACCCTGCACTTGATGGATCCACTGGCACCACCCAGATGGATAAAGTGACTCATCTGGTCTTGTGGCCCCCCCACCCAGGAGCTGACTCAGCGCAAGAGGACAGCTTCAACTCCCTATTATTCCATCTCCAACCCAACCAATCAGCACTCCCCACTTCCCGAGCCCTAACCCCCAAATTATTCTTAAAAAACTCTGATCCCTGAATTATAGGGAGACTGATTTGAATAATAATAAAACTCTAGTCTCCACACACAGCCAGCTCTACATGAATTACTCTTTCTCTATTGTAATTCCCCTGTCTTGATAAATCGGCTCTGTCTAGGCAGTGGACGAGGTGAACCAGTTGGGCGGTTACAGTTTCTGTGTCTATATTTGATATTTATTCTGACCTCAGAAGGGCTCCTTCCAGCTGTCTTATTCCTCAGTTCTCTCCTAAAACTACCCAGCTATCATCTAGACTTTATCTATATTAAATCCAAGAGCCTCTTTCTAATTGTCTTTCACCACAACTACCTCCATTGTTCTTAAGAGTGTCTATACTATGGAACTTCTCTATGCTCTGCTGCAATTGATGTCAGTTCCTTTGGGAAGAGATTAGGAGCGATCTATTTTATGGCTTGTTTCTTCCTATAGGCAAAATTTTTGAGTAAGGCTCTGGAGTTGTGAGTAAAGACAATGTCAAGCTTCTCTGGACTACTGTAGGAGCTTAGTGGAAGATGTGGTGGGGAGGGAAGCAGCCTGAGCCTGAAAACCCTCTTCGATGTTCTCTTCTTGCATGGAACCACCTACCAAGCTGGGGCATGCATGCTGCATCAAGGAAGAGCCTCCATTCCGTGAGTGGAATCTCAATGGAAGAAGGAAGACAGCACTTCTCAACTACACTTTCCCAAATCTTAGCCTCAGTAGCAGATAGCCAGGCACAGGATAAGAAACTCATATCCTGTTTCTGACAGAAAGAAAGCTCTCTCACTGGAAACTAAAGGGAAAGAGATTCCTGTGATCTTAGCTACAGAAGAAAAAAATGAAATCTCTTTTTCACTATGCTGAAAAAAAGGAGGGAGGGAGTAGTCATGGCTCAACATTTTTACCAAATATTTCTTGATTTTCTTGAACAGATGCTTCTTTATTTGCTGTTTGCTCTTAAGACAATTTCCAAAGGCTTTATATTGTTTTTTCTTTCCTTTCTTTTCTTTTTCACTGGGAAGTAGGTCAGCAAAGCTCTATCCACTATCATACTGGAAGTCAATCTGAACCCTTTAAAAAATCTATTTTTGTTGCAAGACTCCTGGGAAAAGTGTTCCCAGTTATAAGATTTCTGCAGACACACACACACACACACACACACACACACACAAAGTTGTTTTTTTTAAACTTTTTTGTCGTTTTTTTAAATGACAAAAAGCATTGCAGCACAACAAAAATGTCTAATTTTTTTTACATTTTTTAGCTTAAATGGTTTTAACAAAATCCTCCTGTTTTGTGTAACTAATTGCTACCAGTCTGTAACTAAACCCAAGATTACAGTAGCTCAACACATAGAATTTATAGATAAGTCAATTTTGTAACCTTGCCTTTTGGCTTTTGGTTTTTGACTCCTATGTTGCATAAAAGATTTTCAGGTTTGATGAATGCCTGCTCACCTCCATTCCCATCTGGCCTAGAACCTTTAAATTGTCTATAAACCTTTTTGCTCAAAGTCCCTTGGCCATAGGGGTCCCACCAAGCAACAGGATAAACCTGAGGCAGCTAGCCACACCAACCCAGCAATGCTATGGGACACAATGAAAGTTTGGCCATTGAGTTTGCCTCTGGCAAATCTTGTTCAGAAGCAGGAGAATTAAGGCCAAAAATGAAATTTTAAGCCTTGCAACTGACTAAATAGATCCCTCTCTTGGCCAAGGGAATCCCAAACGAACCTGAGAAAGTAGCTCAGGTCATAATGGGAAGAGGGGATTTGGACATACCTCATTATAAGCCCGCCCTTTGGAGTTTAGACACAACTGACCAGCATTAACATTAAAATAGAGATCGTAAGACTGACAAATCACTCTTTGTAGCAATAAAATACAAAATTCCAAAACTGGAATTTTTGGTGTCTGGGATACCATCACATGACAGATAGCAGGCCCTAAAGGAAACCAATGTATTTTACCACAAAATATATTTCTTTGGCTTATTTTGGAATGGCCCTGCAAAGCTGTCCCTTGTGGGGGGAATTTGCATTCTGTAGAGGATCTCCTTTCCTTTCTAAAGGAAATCTTATTAAAGATTATTGGTAACATACAAATGTCTTCAAAATGTAAATGTGGTCTAAATTATGTTCAAATATTAGGTTTGCTAAATGCGTTAAGGTCATAAACTGCTTCTTTGGCTTTTGAAAATTGTTTAACTTGCCTGCTTTCCAGCTAGGTAAGGCCTGGGGACATGTGGAGTTGGCCACACCCCCTAGCTATGCTGGAATTAGACCTTATCAGAACATAACTTACCTGGTTTTATGTTAAAATTGCTAAGAGTCATCATTATAACACGCAATTAAGACTACTAGAAAGAGTTTTACATGCAAGATGTGTTAGAACAGTACAATGTGGGGGTCTTTTGTAAAAGGTTATAAAGGTTTTTCTTCTTTAAAATTTCTCAGTCATCATTTTGGCAAAATAAATAATTTATGGTAATCTGGAATTCCAAAATCAAACTTTAATTTTAAAACTGTCTTTCCTAATGCCTGGCTTTTTGGATGGATCAGAGGGACGCTGAAAATATCCAGAAAAGCAGTAAACAGGATTATTTGACGTATTTAGGTACATGGGATTGCCAAAATGATGTTCAATCTTCTTTAGGTTATATTTTTGTGAGTCATCCCAATTCATTATATTTTTTTGCTTTTTTGTTTGCCTGGTAACTTTTTTTTTTTTTTTTTTGAGACGGAGTTTGGCTCTGTCGCCCAGGCTGGAGTGCAGTGGCGCGATCTCTGCTCACTGCAAGCTCCACCTCCCGGGTTCACGCCGTTCTGCCGCCTCGGCCTCCCGAGTAGCTGGGACTACAGGCGCCCGCCACCACGCCTGGCTAATTTTTTTTGTATTTTTAGTAGAGACATGTAACATGGGGTTTCACTATGTTAGCCAGGATGGCCTGGATCTCCTGACCTCGTGATCCGCCTGCCTCGGCCTCCCAAAGTGCTGAGCCACCGCGCTCGGCCTTTGCCTGGCAACTTTTAATTGGATATCTAACACTGTAAACTTTGTTTGTCAGTTGCTGTATGTTTTGTATTTCTACAAATAGCCCTATGCTTTATTCTGGAATGCATTTATGTGGCTTAGAAAAGGTTTGATTCTTTCAAAGGTTGCTTTTTTGTTTCTTTCTATTATTATTATTATTATCATACTTTAAGTTTTAGGGTACATGTGCACAACATGCAGGTTTGTTACATATGTATACGTGTGCCATGTTGGTGTGCTACACCCATTAACTCGTCATTTAGCATTAGGTATATCTCCTAATGCTATCCCTTCCCCCTCCCCCCACCCCTATCACAAGGACAAAAAATCAAAGGTTGCTTTTAAAATTGTTAGCAAGAACAGGAGCATCTTTTGGCCTATGGCTAATTTTTCCCTACTACTGCAGGAAATCAATTTTGGTTATTCTACCAAATGTGCCATGAATTATGTAGTTTTCCAATTTAGCGAGTTGGAACACAAACTATTCCTACCATCATATGATCTCAATGGATGGTTACTTTTTTTTTTTTTTTGCCTCTAGCCTTAGGTAGTTTTCTCACACAATTATGAGCTGACCTGTACTCAAGTGAAGACTCAAGGGAGATACTTGGAGATCTCCATACCCTTTCTCTATGAAGCGCTCTGTCTGTGTCTGGGACTTTGCCATGTAACCTCTAGCTGCCTTGGCTGTAGACTTCTAGCTCTGTCTTCTCAACTCAAGGAACCTGAAGGTTATTCCTGGATTCCCCTTCTCTATGCTCTGACTTAGAAATCTCTCCAAGTAGTAAGCTGAGAAAATTGTAGGAATTATGTCATTTGTCCCCCATCTCTCAGGAATCACTGTCCTGTGCAACCTAGTGTCTAATTTCTGTTTTATAGCATTTCATATGAGAATATAAATATGATTTGTTGCTCCATCTTGGCTGAAAAAATAAATTTTATAATCTAATATAAAGCCTTTTGCCTTTCAGGCATTACAGAAAGAAATGTAATAAAATTGAACCCAGTGCTACTTAGGAAAAAATTAGGATGATGATAAAATTACAATAAACTTATCAATAGACAATTGTTCTTTCCTATGATAGCAGGTTATAACCAGAAATGAAGCCTCAGATGCATATCTTAGGCTTCAAGAAATAACACTGAACTAGTGTTATTTTTCCCATGTATAAAAAAAAATAATAGGATACAGATCAAAATTGTTCACCTCAGCTCAAATTGGCTTATAAACCCAAATTTTCTGGAGACAATATCAGTACTGATGGCATGCGCGCACACACACACACACACATACACACACACACCATTTCATGAGAGTTTCCATCAATCCACATCACTTATTCACGTTACTTGCAGTAATCAATACTGTTCCTGTGTGAATGCATATAATATTCACAAAATACAATTTTGATAATGTCTTACAGGCATGTGTGTATATACACAAACACACACACACACATAAACATTGTGGTTGGAAATGTAAAAATATTTAAGTCATAAAGGGTAACTATGTGAGGTGCTAAAGCAAACTAAATATGGCCTGAGAGGGACTCTGTACTTCAATATTTTAGTCCTTGTAGATGAACTGTAACCTAGCTTAATAGTCAGACAAGATTGTAAACCTAATTTAGGAGTATGCGCCTGTAACTATAACTAAGTCTTGGCCAATCCAAGAAGCCATACTTCAACCACTCATAGACTGCTAAGAGTTCAAACTGTTCAAATAAGGCAAACAACAACCTGTAACCAATCCAGCTGTTTCTGTACCTCACTGCCAATTTACGTACGTCATTTTTCTTCTTTTGTCTGTAAATCCTCTTTCACCACATAGCTGTTCTGGATTCTCTGTGAATCTGCTGTGATTCTGGGGGCTGTCTGATTCGCAAATTATTCATTGCTCAATTAAACTCCTTTAAATCTAATTCAGTTGAAGTTTTTCTTTTATCGGAGACAACAGTTGTGTTAACTAACTTGATTGTGGGAGTCATTTCACAAAATATATGCAAATTGAATCATCACATTGTACACCGTAAACACACAATTTTATCAGTTATACATCAATACAGTTGAAAATGTTAAATATATATAAATACATAAATTTTAAATATATATCCTGTGTGCCTATGAGTCTCAAACTACTACAAAAATAATTGATAATTGCAAAAGAAAATGCTAAGTGTATACGATATGTACTATATATACTAATATATGTAGTATTTATACTTAGCATTTCTTTTGCAAATATCAACCATTTTTATAGTACTTTGAATCTGTCTTTTTCCACAGAAGAGTGTTTATAGAAAAGTGACTAAGAAAGATAGTCCCAACTTTAGAAGCAGATGTACTGTTAAATAATAATGATGATAATATAGCCCTACTGACTTCCAATTTTTCTTCAAGGGAGATTGATTTGAACTTCATGAGAGTATAACATTATTAATGGTAATTTAAATTCCATTAAGCAGTAGAGTATCTGGATACTTTCAATATAGTCAAATGAATTCAATATGATCTTCTTAATTACAATCTGGAGTATGGAAACACGGTAAATTTGGATCATAGGACCACTGTAGACAATGTTTGAGAAGTTTTAGTGACACACAAAAAAATGCTGAAAATTTGGAAAAAAGAAAATATTCTCTAGTATTTAAAATGTGAAAAAGATAATTCCCTATGTATACTTCAATGTAAGTCAGTGACTTTGCTTTTAATACCTGAAGAAAAAAAAAACATTAAAAATGGACTTTGACAGAAATACTTTTTCAGCGCGTAGCATAGTAATCACTCTAACAACAATCACTCTGGTTTAGTATTGGAACATGAAAAATCAAAAACGAGTCATTAAAAACCAAACTATTTTCCTTTTTGAGAAACTCGATTAGGTTAGACATTTTGAAAAGGTAAGTAACACAGAGTTTCTGATTTTCAATAAGACATTTAATAAATTTTAAAGTCATTCTGTGTGTGTGTGTGTGTGTGTGTTCATGTGGAAAAGAGGTAGATGTGAACTAATGATAGATTTGGTAGATCTAAAACTTTTGAGCAGTTCTGGCCCCTAAAATTGACATGCTTAATGTGGAAAGAAGTTCAGACTCTGTTATTTATCTTTTCCTATTTAATGACATATAAGCATCCTAAATAAGGCAAAACTTGTAGCTTTTAGCTTTATGTAATAGAATTTACACTAACCGTGCCTTAGTTCAATAGATGATCATTTTTCTCCTAGCTCAATTATGTCTTTTTCCTTCAACAGTCTCAATACCGGTAAATGGACATCTTTGTGGTTATTAAAGGTCCACAAACCTTCACACAGTAGTGTTTTATGCTGGAATAAAGGAATGTGGCCAAAGGGCTTTCTGTTTTCCATACCATTCATTATCAGAAAAGAAAAACTTGCACAGAAGCACCCAGAAAACTTCTTATGTCTCATTGGCCAGAAAAGAATCATACGCCTCTCCTAGACCATGCAATGCCAAATTAGGACTTTGATTTGGTTTGTTTAGACAATTATGATTTATATCTCAGGCCTGGGCATGTGGCCAACTAAAAGAAAACAAAATTAAGTTCTTCTAGGGTGAAGAAAAGAGATACTGGGTGTTTTATAAGCAAGCAACAATATCTGTCATAATTAAACACATACTAATGATAGAATAGTTGGAGGGATAGTTACCATTTTGGATATTTAAATCAAGATTTAAAAAGCTCTCAAAAGCCTTAAATAATTGATTAAAATTTAAGAAAAAGAAACTACATAAATAATTGTAGAATATTTTACATTTCACCATTTACATTCAACTACATTGAGAGTCAGTTTGCTTAAGACTACTTGAAATGAGAAGACACATGTGATTTTGTTTGACTAACACATTCACTGAAATTAATTGTTAACATTAAATTGAAACCTGCTACAATGTAAGATTGTATTTATATTGCCTGAACTCTACACTAGGCTAAATTGTAGCTAGAATATTGTTTCCCATCTTGGGATACATTATAAAGAGGCTATTTATAAACTGAAGCACAAACAGAAGAACATCCATGAAAACTAAAGAAGAAGAAAATATTCTAAAAGCTGAAGGCATTTAAAGAGAAGAGAGAAGACGCAACATTTTGTGACAACTATCTCCAAATTTAGAAAGACTTTCCTATGGAAGAAGAATTAGGATTTTTTTTTTTATTCCTCCTGCATGGCTAACATTTACTGAGCTCTTTCTCTGTTAGGGCTCCATAAAAACTTGGTGCATTTCATAGAGTTTGATTATTAAATTGCGAATTTATTCCCTTCATTACACTGATTAAGAGAACAGTATTCATTAATTGGATTTTTTCACTGATTATTCTTTCACACTGAAAAGTGTGATGCACACTGTTCACAGTTTAGAACATAGTATGAGCTCAGTCGATGTTAAGCACTATCTTTATCAAATAGTACAAATGGGAAAAGTTACCCATAGAGAAATTTTTGACTTAATTTTTGAAGAAGATTTGGACAAAGTGCATTGTTGAAGATTGCACTTGGTTGCCTGACAAGACAGAAAGTAGCCTGTTTATCACAAGCAAAACTGAAAAAACACTAAGTTATTTATGCATTCATTTATTTAACAAATGTTACCCAACTACCTATGCATCAGGCTCTGTTCTATATATTGATGTTATAGCCATGAAGAAGAAAAAACAAATTTCTGCCCCTCTTAAAGCATATACCATAGTGAAGAGGAAAGACACAAATAAAATAAAATGTGTTGTATAGTGTTAGTGCTATAAATATGAATAAAGAAGAGGAATAGATAATTCCAGGGGTGCTATTAGGCAGGGACGGGAATCCAAACATTCTCCTATGAGCCAAAGGGAAAAATAAGAAAAAGAAATGAAAACAAAACACAAGATAATATGAACAGAAAGCTGAATAGTATGAGCATAAGTCATGTACAAAGTGGATTCTACGGTTTGAATGTCCCCTGCAAACTTCGTGTTTATATTTAATTGCCAACATAACAGGATTAAGAAGTGAGGCCTTTAAAGGGGGCTCTATGCCTTTAGGAAAGAGCTTTCAGGAGCGGGTTTGCTTTTGAGCACTCTTGCCCTCCCTTGTTCTTCCTCCTTCCCCCATGGGATTACACTGTACAAAGACCCTTACAGGATGCCACAGCCAAGCTCTGAAACTTCCCAGCCTCTAGAACTGTGAGCCAAATAAATTTCTGATCATTATACATTACCCAGTCCATGGTATTCTGTCATAGCAACATAACATAGAATAAGACAGTGGGGAAAAAGCATTCCAAACTAGAGGCCTTGAGGAGTGTGCTTAATATGTTCAAAAACCAGCAAAATGAGCGAGGCAAAGCACAGTAGGAAAGGAAGTCAGCAAGGCAGCCTGAGTCTAGACTATGAAAGTCTTTGAAGTCCTTATTAAGGGTATAGATATTTCTTTATTTAGCTAATGGATTATCTCTCAGTGAAAAAAATCCAATTCATGAATACTGTTCCCTTAATCACTTCTGCAAAGGGAATGAATTCATTAACTAGCTGGATAACTAACCATATAATCATTCAATTCTTTCTATCCCCTGATAATCTATATCTTACTTGCCACTTTATAGAGTCCAGATATGCAATCTTGTTTATCATCTGAAGATTCTCATTAAATCTGCAATTTATTTCTGTAGTCAGTGCTATAATATGAGTGCTTATATCCTCCTAAAATTCATATGTTGAAAGGTAATCACTAACGTGAAGGTAATAGAAGGTGGAGCTTTTGGGAGGTGATTAGTCATGAGGGCAGAGCCCTCATGAACAGAATTTGTGCCCTTATAAAAGTGACCCCAGAGAACTACCTTGCCTCTTGCCACTTGTGAAGACACATTACGAAGAAAGCCTCTATGAATCATAAAACAAACCCTCACCAGATATCCAATCTCTCAGTCCTTTATCTTGGACTTTCTAGCTTCTAGCATCATGAGAAATAAATTATTGGTTGTTTATAAGCTATGCAGTTTGTGGTATTTTGTTATCATAGCCTCAATGGACCAAGACAGTCAATCTCACCACGTTTATCACAGGGTATATGGTTCAGTACCTATAATTTCTTATTTTTAAGTCAAGGGATTTTAGACAGACTTATGATTAACAAAGCATGCAGTTTCAATAACTAACATCTATGGATTCATTTTAACCAAAAAGAAAACAAAGATTAGGTTTAGATCTACATTTTTAAAATATATCCCTTCACTTCCTCTGCTGCTTTTGTTGCTAAGTCCCCCTGGCAACATGATGCACTGTGAAGGTCAGGATGAACATTGCCGTAAACAGAACAAGGACAGGAAAGTTAACAAAGAGAAGATTCTGTAGCTGCAAAAATACCTCTAGGTGTTCCGGACACTATGTGCCTATAGCTGGCTACAGGATCACAGCAGCCAAAAGCCCTCCAGGAAGAAGTATGGAAGCAGCTTTATTGAGGTTGCCAGCAAGGTAAAAACAAAATTCTTCTCTTAGAAAAATTATCACTGTAATCCATTTCACTGAAAATGCCAAATGTTTAGAATTAGGAAGTCTAGCCATTATAGAGAAATGGTGTGCACTCAGGTCCAGGGATGGAAGTTGATGCCAACGAGATGCATTAAGCAACGTTTAGATGCATGGTAATCGTGGATTGGATGTCTGCTCCAAAAGTGTTCGCTAGATGATCTCAGAAAATTAATTGGGTTAAATATTCCTGGAGGCTGATCTAGAGCAATAGTTCTCAAACTTTAGTATGTATCAGAATCACCTGGGAAACTTGTTAAACACGGATTGCTGGGCCCTCTTCCTACAGTTTCTTATTATTAGGTAAGGGCTGGACTGGATAATTTGCTTTCTAACAAATTCCCAGGGATTGAAATGTTACTGAATCAGGAACTACTACTTGGAAGCACTAATCTAGGGACAATTAATTGAGAAATGGAAAATTTGCCCTAAATAAAATATGTGTGCCCACTCAACTGTTTTATGTAGTAGAGATTAGAAGACTGAATATTATAATTACTTGCTTTAGATCTAAGATTTTTCAATGGAAACTTTAGTCTGACTTTTAAAAATGATATTATTGTGATGGCTAACATTTATAGAGACTTGAATTTACCAAGAAATTTATAGGTAACAGAATTATTTAGTGCTTACAACAGCCTTAAAAGGCAGGCTTTACTGTCCCGTTTAATAGATGAAAAAAGAGTTTATGTCAGGTTGTAAGATTACAAAGCTACTGAATTGCAAGGACAATATTAGAATCTGAATTCTTATTTTTCTTACATGAGTGTTTTACAGAATTTAATGTGCATATAAGTCATCCAAGAATCTTGTTAAAGTGCAGACTCTGTTGATCATACAATCAATATGTAATGGCAAAAAGTCATCAATATTATGATAATATTTAAAATGAATTAATATTATACTAATCACAGTATTACTCATATAATTTAAAATGGCAGTACATAAGGTGTGAAAATATTTATGCCACCAAAATAAATTGTGTATAACTCATGTGAATGGAGTATTTGAAAAAACTAAATCTATCAGACAAAAAAATAGAAAACATAATTTGTCTTTTTTGGTTAATAGAAGTGTATATTCTGTTTTTAGTTAAGGCTAAAGAATTCAGCCCTTAAGTCTCAATATGCAATCAAAATAGGAATGGGGCCAGGAGTAGTGGCTCATGCCTGTGATTACATAACTTTGGGAGGCCAAGGTAGGAGGATTGCTTGAGGCCAGGAGTTTGAGACCAGCCTGGGCAACATAGCAATGCCCTGTCTCTACAAAAATAAAAATAAGTGTGACATGGTGGTGGGTGCCTGTAGTCCCAGCTACTTGGGAGGCTGAAGCAGGAGGATTGCTTAAGCCCAGAAGTTTTAGGCTAGAATGAGCTATGATCATGCCACTGCACTCCAGCCTGGGTAACAGAGCAAGACCCTATCTCTAAAAGTATAAAAATAAAAAATAAAAATAGGAATGGTATAGGTTTTTAAAGCTAGTATCAGCAAGCAGTCCACATTACTCTAAGAACATTATGCTTAAGTTTGAGTTGCTTCTAGTCAGGGGATTTTTTTAAGTTTTTTTCTTTATGAATTTACTTGAAGGCCATATTATAGTCAGTTTTTTAAATGCATCTTTAAAATACATTTTATTTAACTCTTATGTTTATTAACTAAATATAAACTATATTTATTTTCAAGCATGTTATTTTTATTTTAAACCATAATATAGCTCTCCAAATACTATCTCAAAATATATAAACTGAGTTTCTTTTAAATACCCTAGGAAATACCCAAAACTTTAAAATCAAAGGCTACCACACAAGAGCATTGCTGCCTAGAAATAGCCAGCTCCCCAAAATGATTGTTTAAACTTTAAAAACTCCTTTTTTCCTGACATCTGCATTAATTGATCAGTTGCATAAAATCCCTGATATATATGTACTCAATATTTACATGAGAATCATATTTTTATGTTCTAAAATTAAACGTGGACATTTTTAGAGGTTATTTACAAGATGCCCAAGTGGATGCATCTGCCATAGATAATCATCTGCATTGTCAGAAAAATGCAATTCGTCATTTTTCCAGCTGAAACCTATGTTTTCATGATTCTCAGGATCTCAAGTGGTACTAGAACTTTATCTTTTTGCCTCTTAATTTTCTGTCTTTGTTTATATTTCTTAGCCACGGCTGTTGCTCCGTCTGTGCATTATTTAACTAATGGTTTGAGTTCTCTCTCCCCAACCAGAGGCAAAAACTGGTAGAGCATTAGCCACCATTGCATAGTTCAGGGAACACCCTGTGTGTATATATGAGTGGGTTTATATGTCTGTAATTAAGAATCTCCACCAGGATGCTAGAAATCTATCCTATCAGGTCAGAGACAACATAAAATCTGGTTTGTTAGCCTTCTTTTGCTTGTTCATTTTGCTATGTGTGAGTTCAAATCAACTGCAAAATTTTCTTTTGAACAATCAAAAGTAGAATAGACTTTTGAAACGTGGATTTGTGCTTCATTTTTATCCTTCACCAGGAGCTGAGCCTGCTGAATTGAAGCAGAAAGTGATGTGTCTGCAACTGAGAAAAGCCTTTTCCTCTCTTTGTGTGAATTTAAAATATTATCTTTCCTCTGGGGGATATTATTACACTAGATAATAAAAACTCTCAAATTAATCACATATATTATACATCTAACATTCTCAGAAAATAATGAAACCAAACTTTTAATACTTTAAATCTGCTAGCCATTTGAGAAAAAACAATCCTCATGAAACCACTATCTAGAAACATTTTCACTTAAAAATTCAAATTCATAAACTTAAGGTGAATCTTTGAACAAAATAGACTGGCATAATAATTTTGATTTAAAAAGTGAATAAAGAGCTGTATATAATTTTCATGACTTTATTAGTATTAGTTTGTGCTATAAAACAGGCATACTTTTTATTTTTTAATAGGGTTTGGGTTTTTTATTTTTTGAAGAGGCCAATTAATCAGACTGCTTAAGTTTCTTTTTAATTTTTAGATAGGAAGATTTTTTTTTTTTAACTTTTATTTTAGGTTCAGGGGTAAAATCGTAGGTTTGCTATACAGGTAAACTGTATGTCTAGGGGGTCTGGTGTACTGATTATTTCCTTACTCAGGTAATAAGCATAGTACCCAATAGGTACTATGGGTACTAAGGGAGATCCTCCCACTTCTCCCACCCTCCACTTTCAAGTAATCCTCAGTGTTTGTTGTTCCCCTCTTTGTGTCCATGTGTTCTTATTGTTTAGCTCCCACATATAAGTGAGAACATGTGATATTTGGTTTTCTGTTTCTGTGTTAGTTTGCTTAGGATAATGGCCTCTAGCTCCATCCATGTTGCTCCAAAGGACATGATCTCATTCTTTTTTATGTCTGTGTAGTATTCCACACTGTGTATGTCCTGTGTTTTATTTATCCACTCTACCATTGATGGACATTTAGGTTGATTCCATGTCTTTGCTATTGCGAATAGTGCTGTGATGAACACATGGGTGCATGTGTCTTTATGGTAGAATGATTTATATTCCTTTGGTTACATACGCAATAATTAGATTCTTAGGACAAATGGTAATTCTGTTTAAACTGAGCTGCTTGAATTTCTGACACTGGTTTATTGATCAGAAGACATCATTACTTCTACAAACTTTAGGATTGTGAAAATGTAACACTAGGGCTTAATCCAATTGAAAGATAATTCTTCATTCTTTATATTAGCAATAATATCTTTCTACAGTGTGTCACTCAGGTTTGAGATAGAAGAACAAATAATAGAGGCATTTAAAAGACCCAATCTTAATTTCCAAAATGAAATTTCCACACAAATGTTAATTTTTTAGCTTCAGTATTTGTTCTGTGCTCCAAACTCAGGGAGTCTTGTATAATTAATTCACCATGTTTTCTGCACATGTGTAAAATGTCAGGCCAAACATAATGGAGCCAGACTCTTTTGAAATCAAGAAAAATTTTTAGAGGTTGTTTATTATCAAACTAGAGGAACTGTTAAGAAAACATATCCAAAACTTCTAAATAAAAAGAGCACAGTGTATCATTTCCAAATCTCAGGACTATTTAGAGTAATTTACCTGTGAATGTCATTCATATGTTTTTTTTAATTCAGGCCTAGACACTGTGAAGTTGTATGTTAATTTGTGTATTTCTGTTCATTGGAAAAAGACCTTAAAAGTAATGGTTTCATTATTACCCTGTAGAACACTAAGGTTTTTAAAAAAATCTAACCTAGAGATCATAGTCTAATGCTTGTTTTTCTCAAATGCTTATACTCAATGGTTTTTTAACCAGCGTTAGCATCTTACTGTTTATTTGTTCATGAGTTCTATTTTATTTGACATATCTTCATTTTATATCTGTATGACAGCTATGTTTTGAATTACTGAAAATTTTATTTGACAATTAATACTCTGGTACTCACGCATCATAACCACCTCACAGAAAACTCTTGCTTAACTCTGCGTTTCGACTATAGCCCCGTTGTTCTCTATTACTCAAGACCCATATTGTGCTCAATTGAGCTCAGGAACGATGGAAATATCATCATTCTAAATTCCACTTCTGCCAGCTTTGATGACCAAAGAAAATTTATAAGTATTTCTTTTCAAGTAATGGGTCAAATGGCATGCCCTGACTTGACATGATATAACCAAAGACAGAAGCTAATGCAATAAGCTATGAAACTTTGTTAAAACTGACACGTGAGCTTAAGAGCTTATTTTTGTCACAGAATGACTTATTTCTCTTAATCCTTTTCTTCATTTTGAAGGATTACGGCTTCTTTGACGCATGAACGTTTTGGAATTTATGAGGATTTTAATGAGGATTTTCTGAAAAAAAAATGTAAGTAGAAAACTATGAGTGTGTATATTCTTGAATTGTTAAAGATATAAACCAAATATTTACATTCATTGCTTTGGGGGGAGTATAATTAGTTAATCTGGAGTGTTAGCTACCTTGCTATTGCTATTTTTATCCAATACTCTTTTAAAAAATGTGGAAGCCTCATATGAATGAATTATGCTTTTTAGAAATATTCAAATTCCAACAAAGGAAAATTAATGTGCATAGAATTTCCATAGATTTTTACTTTTTCCACCTGACAATGTGATGATGGAAATAATTGAGATGGTGATGGTCTGTCCCTCTCAGCTCATTATTCTCGAATTATTTCCTACAGTATTTAATGTTTCCTTCCCACGGATTTCCATAGCAACCATATAGAAGCAGGGTTTCATAATTAACTGCTTAATACCCATTCAGTGCAAAATGATGCCCAGGAGTGGGAGTTCCCTTCTTGGCTGAACTACTGGCAATGAGGCCTTTCATTAAAGCTGGGACTGGATACCTCCAGACTAGCAAAGCGCCAATGTAGTCAGTGTTCTCTCAGGAAAAAAGAACTGCAGCAGCAGCTCCCAAAAGCTATAAACCCGTGGAGCGGGTCCCCACTGTGCGTGTGTGCTCAGTGCTACTTGTTTGCATTGTGCTCAGTTCACCCAGCTGCTGGTGTTGGTTTTCTCATTATTTTAAACTGTATAGCCCAAAATAGCTTCTGGCATGCTGTCTTCAGCACAGAAACTCATAAAACCTCGGCAAGAGGCGTATTGGCTTTATTATCCTTCTCTGTATGACTGAAGCTTTCAAAAAGAAAAAAGAAGAGCCTGGGGTACAAACCTGTGACAAGGCCTGTGAGTTGAAGATTTTTAAAATGAGGCCACATGCCTATTGTTAATCCTCACTCAGGGAACATGCTTTCAGCTTACTTATCATCCAGCACTGGAAGCTGCTGATCCACAGCAGGATTTAGGTAGAGGAAAACAGGCCAAGACCTGGAAATGAAGACATCTGGATTCTTATCCCCAACACTGTCATTAGCTACTGTGTGTGACTTCCTCCAGGTAACCTCTTTGGATCTTCATCTAATCATCCGCTGGGAAAGAAAAAAAAAGGAAAAGAAGGATTTGTCTAGAGAAATGCCTGTACACCCTTTAAACAGTGCTTATCACATAATACAGGTATAATCAATGCTAATTACATGCTTCTTAAGACCCTTCTTGATCTAAAATTCATTTTTCTCATAATCTCTGAGGAAATGTAAGGTGCTCTCAATATAGTTAGGGATCCAAGAATAATAGACATGTGATGATTTTGAAAATAAGACAAGACTATACATTTCTGTGCTAAATTGAGAAATACACTAAAAAAAAAAAAGAAGAGAAAGAAAGCTGCTCTCACCGCCCCACATTTGCCTTAAAATATCTCTTGTCTGTTCATTCCTTCTCTATTCCTTCGCTCCTGCTGAAGAAAATGGGATCTTTCTACTTACCAAAGATATTCATTTAACCTGAATCTCCAAATCCCATTTCCTTCTACCTTCCTTCAGAATACTGTTCCAAAATAAGCATCCTGTTTTCTTTGTACTTCAACTCTCCTTTTCTCCTTGTTCCTTCCTTGTGAATTAGAAACAATCTCAAGTCTCTCCTTCTCACTATCTTGATTAAATTGTACTACCACTAAACCTGCTGACATTTCCAAAAAACACACTTGCTTGTTTATTTCCTTTTTGTTTTTAAGGATCTCAAGTGCTCAGAATTGAAGTTCTAGTGTAGATTTTTTTTTTCTTTTTTTAACTTTTATTTTAGGTTCAGGAATACATGTATAGGTTTGTTACACAGGTAAACTCATGGGGGTTGTTGTACAGATTATTTAGTCACCCACGTACTAATCCTAGTACCTAACAGTTGTTTTTTTCTCTTCCTCTCCCTCCTCCCACCCTCCATCTTCAAGTAGGCCCCAGTATCTGTTGTTCCTCTCTGTGTCCATGTGTTCTCATCATTTGGCTCCCACTTAGAAGTGAGAACACACGGTATTTGTTTTTCTGTTCTTGCATTAGTTTGTTTAGGATAATGGCCTCCAGCTCCATCCATGTTCCAGCAAAGGACATTAACTTATTCTTTTAATGGCTGCATAGTATTCCATGGTGTTTATGTACCACATTTTCTTTATCCAGTCTACCATCAATGGGCATTTAAGTTGATTCTATGACTTTGATATTGTGAATAGTGCTACAATGAACATACACAAGCATGTGTATTTATGGTAGAATAATTTATATCACTTTGGGTATATACCAAGTAATGGGATTGCTGGGTTGAATGATAGTTCTGTTTTTAGCTCTTTGAGGAACTGCCTCACTGCTTTCCACAGTGGTTGAACTAACTTACACTTCCACCAACCATATGTAAGTGTTCCTCTTCTTCACAACCTTACAAGCATCTGTTATTTTTTGACTTTTTAGTAATAGCCACTTTGGTTTGAGATGGTATCTCATGTTGGTTTTGATTTGCATTTCTCTATTGATCTGTGATATGGAGTTTTTTTCCAAATCCTTGTTGGCTACATGTACATCTTCTTTTTAAGAGTGTCTATTCATGCCCTTTATCCACTTTTTAATGGTTTTTTTTCTTCTAAATTTGTTTAAGTTCTTTATAGAGGCTAGATATTAGACCTTTGTCTACATAATTTGCAAAATTTTTCTCCCATTCTGTAGGTTGTCTGTTTACTCTGTTGATAGTTTATTTTGCTCTGTAGAAGCTCTTTAGTTTAATTAGACACCATTTGTCAATTTTTGCTTTTGATGCAATTACTTTGGGCATTTTCATAATGAAATATTTGCCAGTTCCTATCTTCAGAATGGTATTACCTAGGTTGTCTTCCAGGGTTTTTATAATTTTGGTTTTTACATTTAAGTCTTTAATCCATCTTGAGTTGATTTTTATATATGGTGTAAGCAAGGGATCCAGTTTCAATCTTCTGCATATGGCTAGCCAGTTATCCCAGCACCATTAATTAAATAGGAGTCCTTTCCCCATTGCTTGTTTTTTTCAGCTTTGTCAAAGGTCAGATGGTTGTAGGTGTGTGGCATTATTTCTGGGCTCTCTGTTCTGTTCCACTGGTCTATGTGTATGTTTTTGTACCAGTACCATGCTGTTTTGGTTACTGTAGCCCTGTAGAATAGTTTGAAGTCAGGTAACATAATGCCTCCAGCTTTGTTCATTTTGCTCAGGATTGCCTTGGCTATTTGGGCTCTTTTTTGGTTCCATATAAATTTTAAAATAGATTTTTTTTCTAATTTTGTGAAGAATGTCATTGGTAGTTTGATAGGAATAGCAGTGAATCTCTAAATTGCATTGGGCACTATGGCCATTTTAAAGATATTGATTCTTCCTATCATGTACATGGAATATTTTTCCATTTGTTTGTGTCAGCTCTGACTTCTTTAAGCAGTGTATTTTAATTCTCATTGTAGAGATCTTTCACCCGATTCGTTGTATTCCTAGATTTTTTTTTTTTTTTTTTTGTGGTAGCTGTGAATGGGATTGTGTTCCTGATTTGGCTCTCAGCTTGGCTGTTGTTGGAGTATAAGAATGCTGATTTTTCTATGGTGATTTTGTACCCTATAACTTTGCTAAAGTTGTTTATCAGTTTAAGGAGCTTTTGAGCCACGACTATGGGGTTTTCTAGATATAGAATCATGTCATCTGCAAACAGGGATAGTTTGACTTCTTCTCTCTCTATTTGGATGCCCTTTATTTCTTCTGTTTGCCTGATTACTCCAGCCAGAACTTCCAAAACTATATTGAATAGGAGTGATGAGAGAGGGCATCCTTGTCTTGTGCCAGTTTTTAAAGGAAATGCTTCCAGCTTTTGCCCATTCAGTTGATGCCGACTGTGGGTTTGTCTTAAATAGCTCTTATTATTTCAAGGCACGTCCCTTCAATGCCTAGTTTATTGAGTTTTTTTTTTTAACATAAGGAGGTGTGGAATTTTATTGAAAGTCGTTTCTGCATCTATGGGGATGATTGTGTGGTTTTTGTCTTTAGTTCTGTTTACGTGATGAATCACATTTATTGATTTGCTTATTTTGAACCAACCTTATAACCCAGAAATAAAGCCTACTTGATCGTGGTGGATAAGCTTTCTGATTTGCTGCTGAATTTGGTTTGCCAGTATTTTGTTGAAGATTTTTACATTAATGTTCATAAAGGCCTGAAATTTTCTTTGTTGTGTCTCTGCCAGGTTTTAGTATCAGGATGAGGCTAGTCTCATAGAATAAGTTGGGGAGAAGTCCCTCCTCCTCAATTTTTGGGAATAGTTTCAAAAGGAATGGTACTTTGTAGTAGGCTCTTCTTTGTATATCTGGTAGAATTTGACTGTGAATCTGTCTGGTTCTTGGCTTCTTTTGGTTGGTAGGCTATTTATTAGTGATTCAATTTCAAATCTCATTATTGGTCTGTTCAGGGAATCAAATTCTTCTTGACTGAGTATTGGAAGGGTGTATGTGTCCAGGAATTTATCCATGTATTCTAGGTTTCCTTGTTGGTGTGCATAGTAGTCTCTGATAGTTATTTGTATTTCTGTGGGTTCAGTGGTAATATCCCCTTTGTCATTACTGATTGTGTTTATTTGGATCTTCTCTCTTCTCTTCCATATCACTCTAGCTAGCAATCTATCTTAATAATTTTTTCAAAGTGCCAATTCCTGGATTCATTGATCTTTTGAATGTTTTTTGGTGTCTTGATTTCCTTCAGTTCAGTGCTGATTTTAGTTAATTTTTGCCTCTGCCAGCTTTGGGATTGGATTGTTCTTGCTTCTCCAGTTCTTCTAGTTTTGATATTAAGTTGTTAATTTGAAATCTTTCTAACTTTTTGATGTGGGCATGTAGTTCTATAAGTTTCCTTCTAAACAGTGCCTTAGCTGTGTCCCCGAGATCCTGGTATGTTGTCTCTTTGTTCTGATTAGTTTCAAAGAACTTCTTGATTTCTGCCTTAATTTCATTATCTACCCGAAAGTCATTCAGGAGCAGGTTGTTTAATTTCCACATAGTTGCATTGTGTTGAGTGATTTTTTTTCGGTCTTGATTTCTGTTTTTATTGTGCTGTGGTGCGAGAGTGTGTTTGGTATGACTTCTGTTCTTTTGCATCTGCTGATAATTGTTTTATATCTAATTGTGTGGTGATTTTAGAATATGTACCACATGGTGATGGGAAGAATAATGCATATTGTGTTGTTTGGGGGAGGATAGTTCTGTATACATCTATCAGACCCATTTGGTTCAATGTTGAGTTCAGGTCCTGAATATCTTTGTTAATTTTCTGCCTCAGTGTTCTGACTAATATAGTCAGTGGGGCATTGAAGTCTCTCACTATTATTGTGTGAGAGTTGAAGTCTGTTGGTAGGTCTCTAAGAACGTACTTTATGAATCTGAGTGCTCTTGTGTTGGGTGTATCTATATTTAGGATAGTTAAGTCTTCTTACTGAATTTAACTCCTTACCATTATGTAATGCCCTTCTTTGTCTTTTTTGATCTTTGTTGGTTTAAAGTCTGTTTTGTCTGAAGTTAGGATTGGAACCCCTGCTTTTTTCTGATTTCTATTTTCTTGGTAGATTTTCCTCCATCCCTTTATTTTGAGCCTATGGATGTCATTGTGTGTGAAATGGGACTCTCGAAGATAGCATACCATTGGGTCTTGCTGTTTTTATCCAGCTTGCCACAGATTAGTATTGTACTAAATGCCTTTTAAATGGGGCATTTAGCACATTTACTTTCAAGAATAGTATTGATGTGTGTGGATTTGAACCTGTCACTGTGGTGTTAGCTGGTTATTATGCCAGCTTGTTTGTGAGGTTGGTTTATTGTATCACTGCTCTGTGTACTTAGATGTGTTTTTGTAGTGGTTGGTAACTTTCTTTCCTTCCATACTTAGTGCTCCTTTCAATATCTCTCGTAAAGCAGGTCTGATGATAAACTCCCTTAGTATTTGCTTAACTGGAAAGGATCTTATTTCTCCTTCACTTAGGAAGCTTATTTTGGCTAGATATGAAATTTTTGGTTGAAGATTTTTTCTTTAAGAATATTGAATATAGGCCTCCATTCTCTTCTGGCTTGTAGGGCTTCTACTGAGATGCCCACTGTTAGCCTGATGGGATTCCCTTGGTAGGTGACCTCCCCTTTCTCTCTAGCTGTCTTTAACATTCTTTCTTTCATTTCAACCTTATAAAACTTGATTACTATGTGCCTTGAGGATGATCTTCTTGTGTGGAATCTTGCAAGCAAGGGTTCTCTCTATTTCCTGAGTTTGACTCTTAGCCACTCTAGCATGGTTGGGGAAGTTTTCACGGACTCTATACTGAAATATGTTTTTCAAGTTATTTGCTTTCTCCCTCTCCCTTTCTGAGATGCCAGTGATTCATGAATTTGGACTCCTTACATAATCCCATGTTTTTCCAAGGTTTTGTTCATTCCTTTTCATTCTTTATTTTTGTTTGGCTGTCTTATTTCAGAGAACGAGGCTTCAAGTTCCAAGATTTTTTCCTCAGCTTGGTCTATTCTGCTGTCAATACTTGTGATTGCATTGTGAAATCCTTGTAGTGTGTTTTTCAGGTCTATCGGACCAGGGAAATTCTTCTTTTTTAACAGCTATTTCATCTGTCAGCTCCAGTATCATTTTATTGTGATTCTTAATTTCCTTGGATTGGTTTTTGCTGTGCTCCTGAATCTCACTGATCTTCGTTCCAATCCATATTCTGAATTCTATTTCTGTCATTTTAGCCAAGTCAGTCTGGTTAAGAACCTTTGTTAAAGAACTAATGTGGTGATTTGGAGGATACAGGACACTGGCCTTTTGAATTGTTGAAGTTCTTGCGTTGGTTCTTTCTCATCTCTGCATGAGGCTATTCCTCCAACTGCTAGGCTGTCGAAGTAGTCAGGCAGCAGCAGCGTGGTTGTGCTGAAGTCTCAGGTCAGGCAGCCCTGCTCAGTGAGGAGAAGTGAGGATGGGGGCATGCATGGAGAACAGTCCAGCTACTTTTCTATGAAATGGGTGCTCTGTCCTGGGGGTCTTGACCAGTCCATAATCCTGGGTACTCTCCAGAGCCTGGAGACAGCAAGGGCAAGGGCTGTGAGAAAGCAAAGATGGCAACCTGCTCCTCCTACTGGGTACTCTGTCCCAGGAAGTTGCAGAGTTGCTACTGGCTTGATAGTTCCAGTTGGATGTGGCAGAAGACCCAGGTTGGGAAGACCAACCCAGGGAGGAGATATGGGATCAGGGACCCATGTAACAGCAGTCAGGCTGCTTTTTCACAGGGCTGCTGCAGTATGCTGGCAATCCACTCTAGTCCCTAGTTACCTCAGATTTTCTAGTACCTGAAGGCATCTTCAGTGAAGGCTGCAAAACAGCAAAGATGGTGGCCTGCCCCTCCATCTGGGAGCTCCACCCCAGGGAGATACAGATCTGTTGCCAGCCTGAACACACTGGCAGTGGTGGCTGGAAACCTCGGTAGGGAGCTCCCACCCAGTGGGAAGGAAGGGGATGAAGGACCTACTTTATAGAGCACTCTGGCACTTTTCCGTACAGCAGCCATGCTGTGCTGGGGGGTCTGCTCCAGCCCCCAGTCACCTTAGACTCTCCAAAGCCTGAAGGTGACAGTGGCTAAAGCTGCAAAACAGAAAAGATGATGGCCCTCCCCTCCCTTTGGGAGCTCCATCCCAGGTAGGTTTGGAATTGCTGCTAGCTGGAAAACACCTGTGGGGGCGGTTGTAGACCTTGGTTGTGGGATTCCACTCAGTGAAGAGAAATGGGTTCCAGGGTCTGTATGAAAAAGCAGTCTGGCTGCCTCTTCATAGAGCTACTGTGCTGTGCTGGGGGACCACTCCAGTTCCTAGACACCTTGAATTCCTCAGAACCTGCAGGCATCAATGACTAAAGCTGCAAAATAGCCAAGTGGGCAGACTGCCCCTCCTTCTGGGATCTGTGTCTCAGGGAAATGTAATGTTGCCACTCATGGCTAGCTGGAGTTCCAAGCCACAGTGTCTTATCCTGCAAGATGCCATGGAAGCAAGGCCTACAGACTGTGGCTGCTCAGTCCCCTAGATTCAGCCTCTTCTCTAGGGGTATGTATGGGGGTCTTACCTCCTGTTTTGCTGGAGTTGCAGCCACTTTTGCCAGGAACCCTGGGTATCTAAAGCTTCTGGGGCTCCACATGTGCCTGAGCAGCTGCTCTGCCAAGACTCCACATAGCTTGGCCTGTTAGAATGAAGGCCTTGGTGGACTGGGTTTATGAGGGAATCTCCTGACCCAAGAGTTGCAAAGATCCATGGGAGAAGCATGGATCCCCAGGGTTGCTCACTCACTCACTGCTTCCCTGGGTGGGAAGGCTCCTCTGGCTCCATGCCACTCCGAGTGGGCGGTCATCCTACCTTGCCTTGTTCCATCCTCTGCAGGTCAAGTTCTTTTCTTAATGAATCCCAATGCATGTCCCTAGGTGTTTCAGTTAAAGGTTACTTTCCCCTTCTATTTCTTTCCATGAGAGTGGCACACACTAACTGCTTCTAGTTGGCCATCTTCCGGCATAGAATTTTCATTTCCACTGCAAGGTGTTTCTGTTTAATTTTTTTCTGTATGTTTTCTTGTAGAATATGTTCTTTCAACTCTTCTTTCATAATTCTATATATAAAAATATATAAATCCTTGACAAATGTACTATTTTGTGTATATTTCTGTGTTTGACATTCTTACAAATAATTTAGGGTTATTAATCTTATGTTGCTTACACTTATTTTTCCCTAAGTGCTATGTTCTGGGCATTCATCTATCCTCTCGTCAACTTTTGATCTATCACATCTTGGGTAAGTATATAAACCAATTCACTTCCTCCACTGCACAGAATTTCTTCTTGCACATGTAACTTAATTTATATATAAACAATAGTACCCAAGTTATTTTCAGTGCTTTGCTACTATGCACAAGCTACAGTGACCATCCTGTTAGTGGTCACTGTAAATATCGGTTAGGTTCCCTAGCAAGTTTAGTCCAATGGGGAAATTGCTGAATCAAAGGAGAAATGATAACTTAATTGTAATGTTTCTGGAATGATTACATCAGTAGATATTCCATCATTGCTTGAGGGTTTCTTTTTTTTTTTTTTTTTTTTTTGTTTGAGATGAAGTCTTGCTCTGTCACTCAACCTGGAGTGCAGTGGTGCGATCTTAGCTCACTGCAACCTCCACCTCCTGGAGTCAAGCAATTCTCCTGCCTCAACGTCCCCACTAGCTGGGATTACAGAAGTGCACCACCACGCCTGGCTACTTTTTTTGTATCTTTAGTAGAGACGGGGTTTTGTCATGTTGGTCAGGTTGGTCTTGAACCCCTGACCTCAAGTGATCCACCTGTATGGCCTCCCAAATTGCTGGGATTACAGGCGTGAGCCACCGTGCCCAGCCAGGTTTCTTGTTTTCCATATAAAATCAACACATTTACTAATATCCAGCTATCCAATGTTGTCAGTAATAAGTAAACTTGTATCTCTTTGTGTAATTTACTTTTTTCTTTTTTTTTTTTTCTGGCTATTACTGAGGTTGCATATGCACATATATGTATTGGTCTTTGAGATTTTTCTTACTTTGAATTGTCTATTTCTTTACCTATTTTATATGAGTTTTCTTATCAATTTAAAGGAGTTCCATGTATAATATATGTGTTCATCCCTTGTTGACTTTAGATGTTTCAATATATTTAACCAGTCTATCTCTAATTTTTTGCCTATGGCATCCTTAATTAAACAGATTTTTTTGATAGAGTCAAATTAGCCCTAAGTAGCGAAATTATATACAGGGCTATGACAAGGAAACAAAAAGGCCCAACATGAAACCTTTCCCTTCATCCTTTACAGGTTTTGTTTGTTTTGTTTTGTTTTTTTACCATTTCCCACACATATACAATCATTATTCAATCACCATTGTCTCCCTACAGGATATGAATAATGTTTCTGTTAATGAGCCAGCCTCTGGGAACCATCACTCTCCTATTGCTCAAGATTTCCAGGTATAAGAAGTCAGCAGTGTATGCCAGTTGGCTATCTTGTTCCCCAAACTTCTTAGAGCCATTGGATTTACCAACTATCTTCCTTTCCTTGCCATGATCTATAAATTAAACTAAGATTGTTTTCTTGGAGGACAGCAACAACTTCAACATTTCAAAACTTCCTCAGTTATTCAATACAAAATTTGGATTGGCATTTGATTCTGTGTAATCACCCATTTTTTTAAAATGTTCTATCTTTCTACTTGATTTCATTTATTTGTTCACTATATGCCTTGCCTAAGAACTAAGCAGGCATTCTTCTATATTTTGGTCACAGGATAATTTTTGCCTTTTTCTTTCATTTTTTTTTTTTCTGTAAGCAACTTGACCACTGCCAGGTTTTCAATTATCTCAATGCATGGAACTTATAGATGTACAAATCTACATCTGTAATCCTGACCTCTTTTCCTAAGCTTTAAGCACATTTTTTTTCTTTCTATTTTTTAAAAATCACTTCCAACTTGATGGCCTACTAGACATTTAAATATAAAATATCAAGTGCTTTTGCTTTTCATGGGTTTCTTAGCCCTAATGTGGCTGCTGTGATTCTCCCTACCATCCAGTTTTCAAATCTAGTCATTTTCTTTTTCTGCTCCACTACTCAATTAAGTAGCGAGCATTCAAGAAGTGTAGATACCCTCACTGATTCTCATGACATTTTCTTCATTGTATTTTTAGAATAAAACTCTCGATCTGGCTGCCTACTCCAGTAGCAGACATAACCTTATTTTTTAAATTGAACTTTGCATTCAGATAGATGCATATTCAGATGCAGTTGTAAGAGTCAATATAGAGTCTCCTCTATACTTCACTCAGTTTCCCGTACTGATAACATTTTGCAAAACTGTAGTGTAATGCTGCAACTACAATACTGACATTGATACAAACTAGTCATCTTATTCAGATTTCTCCAGTTTTACTTTTGTGTTTATTCAGCGCTATATAATATTGATGTTATTTGTTTTTAACTTTTAATAAAAACTTTATTTTTAGAGAAGCTGTAGATTCACAGCAAAATTGAGCAGAAGTACAGAGATTTCCCACATACACCCTGTCCCCACACATGCACAACTTCTTCCACTGTCAACAACTTCCACCATAGTGGTACATTTGTTACACTCTGTGAAGCTGCATTGAGACATCATTATCACCTAAATTACCTAGTTTACATTAGCATTCACTCATGATATTGTACATTCTATGGGTATTGACAAATGCTTATTGACAAATATCTGCTGTCATAATATCATACAGAATAGTTTCACTGCCTTAAAATTACTTGTGCTCTGCCTATTCATCCCTCCTTCTCCCCATACCCCGGCAACCACTGATATTTTTAGCCTCCATAGTTTTGCATTTTCTGGAATGTCATATAGTTAGAATTATACAGTATGCATATAGTAGCCTTTTCATATGGGCATATTTCACTTAGTAACACGCATTTACGTTTTCTCCATGTATTTTCATAGAGAAAAACTTTTCGATGTTTTTTAGTATTGAACAATATTCCATTGTCTGGTTGTACCATAGTTTATTTATCCAATCACCTATTAGAGGACAACTTGGTTGATTCCAAGTTTTGGCAGCTATAAATAAAGCAACTATAAACATCCCTGTGCAGGAACTTCTGTTGGCAAAAGTTTTCAATTTATTTGGATAAATACCAAGGAGTACAATTGCTAGATTACATAGTATAAGTATGTTTAGCTTTGTAAGAAACTATCAAAGTGTCTTTCGAAGTGGTTGTACTATTTGCATTCTCACCAGCATTGAATGAGAGAGTCTCTTTACATCCTCACCAGCATATGGTATTATCGATGTTTTGGATTTTGGCCGTTCAGGTATGTATGTAGTAGAATCTTATTTTTGTTTTAATTTGCAATTTCCTAATAACACAATGTTAAACATCTTTTCAAATGCTTATTTGCCATCTGTATATCTTCTTTGATGGGGTGAACAGACATTCAAGTCTTTTACTCGCTTTGAAACTAGGTTGTTCATTTTCTTATTGCTGAGTTTTAGGAGTTTTTGTATATTTTGGATAAAAGTTCTTTATCAGGTGTGTCTTATGCATATATTTTCTCTCGGTCTGTAGATTGTCTTCTTTTTCTCCTGACATTGTCTTTCACAGAGCAGAAGTTGTTAATTAAGTTCAGTTTTTAAATTATTTATTTAAATGGATGGAGCCTTTGGTGTTTTACCTAGAAAGTCATCTTACTGAACACCACATAGGTATAGTTTTGCATTTTACATTTATGTCTATAATCCATTTTCAGTTAATATTTTTGAAGGATTAATGTCTGTGTGTATATTTCTTTGTATACAGATGTCCAGTTTTTCAAGCACCATTTATTGAGAAGACTAACTGCTTCATAATATTGCCTTTGCTCCTTTGTCAAATACCAGTTGACTGGATTTATTTCAGTCTATTTCTGAGCTCCTATTGTTAGTCTATTCAGCAATTAGTTGATCAATTAGTCTATTTTTTCACCAATACCACATTGTCTTGATTACTGTTTCTTTATAATAAGGCCTGCGTTTAACCATGTTTTGAAGTATAATACTCACAATCTGTACATCTGTAATGAATATAATAAAATCTAAATGAGTTTGGCATTATGAATTGATTCATTGCCTACACTGTGTGAGTTTGAATGTATGCATATAGCTATAAAACCATCACCACTATCAAAGTAACCTTGAAAAGTTTCCTTACGCATCTCCCTTTTTAATAGAAGGTTTATAATTGTCAGTTTTTTAATTTAGTTATTCTCTTTCAATACTGCATTGACTATTCTAAATCTTTTCACTCTCTATATACACTTTAAAATCAGTTTGTTGATATTCAAAGAATAACATGCCAGGATTTTGATTATGATTACATTGAACCTATAGATAATGTTAGAAATAACTGATATCTTGACAATATTGAGTCTTCCTATCTATGAACATGAAATATCTCCATTTAGCTCTTCTTTGATATCTTTTATCAGAGTTTGTTTTTGTTTTTGTTTTTTTGAGATGCAGTCTCGCTCTGTCGCCCAGGCTGCAGTGCAGTGACGTGATCTCGGCTCACTGCAAGCTCCGCCTCCCGGGTTCACGCCATTCTTCTGTCTCAGCCTCCTGAGTGGCTGGGACTACAGGCACCCACCAACATGCCCAGCTAATTTTTGTATTTTTAGTAGAGCCGGGGTTTCACTATGTTAGCCAGGATGGTCTCAATCTCCTGACCTCGTGATCCACCCGCCTCGGCCTCCCAAAGTGCTGGGATTACAGGCGTGAATCAGAGTTTTATAGTTTTTCTCATATAGGTCTTGAACATATTTTGTCAGATTTATATGTAAGTAATCCATTTTTGGAGGGGGATGCTGAGTAAATATTATTATGCTTCTAATTTCAAATCCTGCTTGTTCATTGTTGTATGTAAGAGAGCAATTGGCTTTCTTATGTTAACATTATATACTGCAACCTTGTTAGGATAACTTATTAGTTTCAAAAGCTTTCTTTGTAAATTCTTTCAGATTTTCTAGTTAGATGACCATGCCATCTTCAAATACTGTTTTATTTTTTCCATTCCAATCTATATATTTATTTATTTATTTTTCTTGTCTTATTGCACTAGCTAGGACTTCCAATATTATGTTAAAAAGGAATGATGAGAGGAGATACCCTTGCCACTTTGTTCCTGATCTTAGTGGAAAAGCTTCTAGTTTCTCAGCATTAAATATGGTATTAGCTGTAAGATTTTTGTAGGTGTTCTTTATTAAATTGAAAAAGTTCTGATATATCTCTGGTACAGTGAGAGTTTTAATTACGAATGAAATGTGAAATTTTGTCAAATGCTTTTTTTGAAACCTATTGATAAGATCGTGTGATTTTTTTCTAGTTAGTGCATTGATATGATGGTTTACATTGATGTTTGAAATTTGAATGAGCTTTGCATACTGGGATAAATTGCACTTTGTCAAGGTGTATAATTCTTTTTCTATATTGTTGGTTTTAATTTGATAATATTTTGTTGAGGATTTCTGTGTCTATTAATAAAAAAGATTGGTTTGTAGTTTTACTTTCTTGTAATGTCTTTGGCAGGTTTTGGTATTAGGGTAATGCTGATTTCACAGAATGAGTTATTCGATATTTCCTCTTCATCTGTTTTCTGAAAGAGACTGTAGAGAATTGATATAATTTGTTTCTTAAATGTCTTGTTGAATTCACCAGTGCACCCATCTAGACCTGGTACTTTCTGTTTTGGAAGGTTATTGATTACTGATGCAATGTCTTTAATAGATACAAGCCAATTCATATTTTCTATTCTTTCTTTTGTGAGTTTTGGCAAATTATGTCATTCAAGGAATTCGTTTGTTTTATCTGAGATATCAGATTTGTGGGCACACAGTTGTTCAGAATGTTCTTTTGTTATCCTTTTAATGTTCATAAGCAGGTAGTGATGTCCCCTCTTTCATTTCTGATATTAGTAATTTGTGTTTCTCTTTTTGGCTTAGTTAGGCTTGCTGGGGCAAGAGGCTCATTGACTTAACTGATCTTTTTATAGAATCAGCTTTTGGGTTTTGTTGATACTCTGTATTGATTTCTTGTTTAATTTCATTGATTTCTGCTCTAATTTTTACTAACTCTTCTCTTCTTCCTACTTTGTATTTAATTTGCTCTGCTTTTCTAGTTTCCTAAGGGGAAAAATTAGATAATTGATTTTAGATGATTATTTCTAATATATGCATTCAGTGGCATAAATTTCCCCATAAGCACTGCTTTCATTACATCTCACAAATTATGATGAGTTTTATTATTATTTTCATTTAGTTCAACTTATTTTTTAGTTTCTCTTAAGATTTCTTCTTTGACTCATGTGTTATTAGAAGTGTGTTGTTTAATCTCTAAGTATTTTAGAATTTTCCAGCCATCTTTCTTTTGATTTCTAAATTGATTTCCATTATAGATTCCATCATGATCTGAGAGCAGACATAGGATAGATTTATTCTTTTAAATTTATTAAGGTGTGACTTACATAACATAATACAATCTAAACTGGTGAATATTCCATGTGAGCTTGAGAAGAATGTGCATTCTGCTGTTGTTCAATGGAGTAATCAATAGATGCCACATATTTCCAGTTGATGGATGAGTTATTGAATTCCAGTTATTGAGTTCAACTGTGTTCTTACTGAGTTTTTGACTGCTGAAACTATTCATTTCTGAATGGGATCTCCAACTATAATAGTGGACTCATTTAGTTTTTCTTGCAACTCTGTCAGTTTTTGGTTTTTGTCTCATCTATTTTGACACTTTCTTGTTAAACACATATACTTTAAGGGTTGTTATATCTTCTTGGTGTATTACCTCCATTATCAATATATAATGTCTCTGTTTATCTCTGATAACTTTACTTGCTCTGAAGTCTGCTCTAAATTTAACATCGATATTAAAATTAACAGATACTTTGCTTTTTTAGTGCTAGCAAGGTATATTTTCCTTTACTCATTTACTTTCAATGTGTATGTGTCTTTATATTCAAAGTGGGTTTCTAATAGATGGCATATAGTTGAGTCTTCTTGTTTGATATACTCAATCTTTGTCTTTTCATTAGTGTATTTAGACTTGATATTTCAGATTAATATTGATATGGTTCAATTAATTTCTACCATATTTGTTCATGTTTTCTGTTTGTTTTCCTTTTCATTTTGTCTATTTTTGTTTTTACACTTTTTCTCTTTTTTATAGTTTTATTATTTAATTTTTTTATTTTTAATTATTATAAATACATAATAGTTGCACAAATTTATGGGGTAGCTGTGAAATTTTGATCCGAGCATAAAATGTGCACTGCCTAAATCAGAGTAATTGGGATATCCATCAACTCAAGCATTTATCATTTGTTGGTGTTAGGAGTGTTCCAATTCTACTCTTTTTGTTATTTTGAAATAAAAGTTATTGTTAGCTACAGTTGTCCTATTTTGCTACCAAATACTAGGTTTTATTCCTTCAATATAATTTTTTTTTTTACCCATGAAATATAGCCTTTTATCACTCTCCCACCTACTACTCTTCCCAGCCTGTGGTAACCATCATTCTACTTTAACTCCACGAGATAAACTTTTTTAGCTTTCACATACGAGTGACAACATGTGATATTTGTCTTTCCATGCTTGGTTTATTTCATTTAACATAATAATTGGTCCCATCCATGTTGCTACAAATGATAAGATTTCATTCATTTCATGTCTGAATAATTCATTTGCTTTATTCATTAACCCACTGCTGGACACTTAGGTTAATTCCATAGACTGGCTATTGTGATGGTGGATTATATGGTAGTTCTACTTTTAGTTTTTTGAGGAATCTCCAAATTGTCTTCCATACTGGCTGTACTAATTTATATTATCACCAGCAGTGTATGAGGGCTCCCTTTTCTTCACACATGCCAGCTTTGCCTGTCTTTTGATAAAAGCCATTTTAACTGGAGTGAGATGATGTCTCATTTTAGTTTTGTTTTGCACTTCTCTGACAATTAGTGATGTTGAGCATTTTTCCATTTATCTGTTGGCCATTTGTATGCCTCATTTTAAGAATGCCTATTCTGATATTTTTTCCATTTTAAATGAGATTATTTGACTTTTTGCTATTGAGTTGTTTGAGCTCCTTATATTCAGGTTATTAATCTCCTGTCAGATGGGTAGTTTGTAAATATTTTCTCACATCCTGTGGTTTGCCTCTTCATTTTGTTGAATATTCTCTTTGCTATGCAGAAGCTTTGTAGCTTGATGAGAAGGATTAAAAACCGTATGATCATTTCAATAGATGCCAAAAAGTATTTGATAAAATTCAATATCTCGTCATGATAAAAACTCTCAAAAAACTGAGTATTGAAGAAACATACCTCAAGACAATAATAACTGTATATGACAAACTTATAGCTGGTATCATACTGAAGGAGAAAAACAGAAAGCCTTTCCTTTTTATTTCTTTATTTTTTTGTTTTTTATTTTTTGAGACAGAGTCTTGCTCTGTCACCCAGGCTACAGTGCAGTGGCATGATCTCGGCTCACTGCAGCTTCAGCCTACCTGGTTCAAGTGATTCTCCTGCTTCAGCCTCTCGAGTAGCTGGGATTACAGGTATGCGCCACCACACCCGGCTAATTTTTGTATTTTTAATAGAGACGGGGTTTCACCATGTTGGCCAGGCTAGTCTTGAACTCCTGACCTCAGGTGATCCACCCACCTTGGCCTCCCAAAGTGCTGGGATTAGAGGCATGAGGCAGTGTGCCTGGCTGAAACAAGATGAGGATGCCCACTTTCACCCTTTTATGTAACATAATACAGGAAGTCCTAGCCAGAGAGATTACATAAAGGAAAGAAATAAATGGCATCCAAATTGGAATAGAAGAAGTCAAATTATTCTTGTTTGCAGATTATATAATCTTAATTTCAGAAAAACCTAAAGATTCCACAAACAAAACCATTCAAACCAATAAACAAATTCAGTAAAGTTGCAGGATACAAAATCAACATACAAAAAAGAATAGCATTTCTGTATGCCAACAGCAAACAGTCTGAAATAGAAACTGTGAAAGTAATACCATTTACAATAGCCACAAACAGAATAAAACACATAGTAATAAACTTAACCAAAAATTGAAAGATCTCTACAATGAAAACTATAAAACATCACTAAAAGAGATGGAAGAAGACACCAAAAAAGTGAAAAGATATTCCATGATGATGAATCAAAGAATCAATGTTATTAAAATGTCCATTCTACCCAAGGCAATGTATAGATTCAACGCAATCCTTATCAAAATACCAATGACATTCTTCACAGAAATAGAAAATATAAGACTAAAATGTATATGGAATCAGAAAAAGCCCTGAATAGCTAAGGCAACCCTGAGCTAAAAGAACAAAGCTGAAGTCATCACATTACTAAACTTCAAATTATACTACAAAGTTATAGCAATCGAAACATTGTAGTACTGGCATACAGACACATAGACCAATAGAACAGAATAGAGAACTCAGAAATAAATCCACACATTTTCATTCAACTCACTTTTGACTGAGGTATTAAAAACATGCATTGGAGAAAGGACAGTTTATTCAACAAATAGCTTGGGGAAAACTGGATATCTATATGCTGGAGAATGAAACTAGACTGCTATCTCACCCTACACAAAAATAAAATCAAAATGAATTAAAGACTTACATCTAATACCTGAAACTATGAAACATTGGGGAACCATTTCAGGATATTGGTGTGGGGAAGGATTTCTTGAATAACACCTCAAAACCACAGCCAACCACAGTAAAAATGGACAAATTAGATCACATTATATATTTTACAGTTTGAATATTTTCTGATTTTATTTTCTCTCATTTCTTAGCATGTTAATTATACTTTTTTTCTTTGTACTTTTTTAGTTGTTACCTTAGAATTTTGCAACATACATTTACAATTAATCCAAACCTGCTTTCAAATAACACCGTATCACCACGTAGGTAAGCCAAGTACCTTATAATAACAAAATATTACTAGCTTCTCCCTTCTGGCCTTATAGTATTGTTACATTCATTTCACATATGCATAAGCATGCATATATATGTGTGTGTATATATATGTATACACATATATGTATACATAATTGAATACACTATTGCTATTATTATTATTGTTTTCTGTTAGATCAACTAAGGAAAAGAAAAGTTAGTATCTTACCTTTACTTATGCATTTTCTGGTGCTCTTCCTTTATTTATGTTGATCTGAATTTCTGACCTACATAATTTTCTTCCCTATGAAGAACTTCTTTTGCAAGGCAGGTTTACTAATGAAAAAAAAATCCCTTAATTTTTATTTTTCTGAGGAAATCCTTATTGCTCCTTTACTTTTGAAGAATAACCTCACAAGGTGCAGAGTTTTAAGTTGGTAGGTTTTATCTCTTAACACTTAAAATATTTTATCCCACTCTCTTCTTGCTATGCAGCAAGCTTGCTTGCTTCCTTGTTTCTCAGGAGAAGTCAGTTGTAGTTCTCTGCTCCTCTATAGGTGAACTGTTCTTTTCCTCTGGTTTCTCCCAAGATTTTTTTTCAGCTTTGATTTTCTAAGTTTTTATATGATAAATGCCTAGATGTACTTTTTTGGTATTTATTCTTCTTGGTATTTTCTGAGATTTCTGGATCTGTAGTTTGGTGTCTGACATTAATTTAGGGAATTTGTCATTTTTGCATCCATATTGCTTTAGCTCCTATCTCTCCTTCTTCTCTTTCCAGCATTATCATTATGTATAAGTTACATCTATTTATAGTTATGCCACAGTTCTTGCACATTGTGTTCTATTCTTAGCATTTTAATCATAGTTTAAGTTGTTTTTTTTTTTAATTCCTGGTCTGATAATTCCAACATTCCTGCCATATTTGAATATTGCTCTGATGATTGTCAGGTCGCTTCAAACAGTTCTTTTGCCTTTCAGTGTTTCTTGTTAATTTTCTTATTACACCTTGTTGAAAGGTAGATGTGTTGTGCCAGGTAAAAGAAACTTCTATAAACAGGCTTATAGTAATAAAGTGGTAAGAAGGGAGTGGACAGGAAGTGATGTATAGTCCTACTATTACATCTCAGTCTTACGGTAATCCCATGCCTCTGGACTGCAGACTTTTCTCAGTCTCCCTACTCCCCACATTAGGTGAGACAAAATGACTAGATGGGCTACAGTTGGGTATTTCCCTACCCTTAGGTAGATTAAGCTCTGATATAATCCCAGCAGGTTAGGTTCTGGTTAATTAGTTTCTTTTGAGGGTAGGCCTAATTAAGAAGAAGAGAATTCTCTGGTGTGTTTCAAAATGTTTCCTATTCCCCTTCCCTGGCCAGAAGCATGAGGGGATTTTTCTCCAGTATTCACTGTTAGGATCTGGTAGAATTCCTGGAAATAAAAGTTGTAAGAGTCTGAGGGCCCCCCTAGATTTTTTAACTCTCAGACTTGCACACTCTGAGCCTCCAGCTATCCATCAACTACTGTTCAGATTTTTCTAACCCAGCACTGTTGCTATGAAGGTTTCTACTAACGGATTTCTACTCCAGTAAGCTGTGATTCTCTGTACACACCTATCTCTCCAATTGTTGGGGCAGTAGATTTGTCCTGAGACCCCACTTGTCTGATGGATCTAAGAAGAGTTTTTAATGTTTTAGTTTGTTCAGCTTTTTATCTTTTGCTAGGACTGAGTGAAGACTTCTAAACTCCTTAGGTGCTTGACCAGAAACCAGAAGTCTATAACTCTATAAACATACATACATTTGGTTTGGTCTGTTTCTTCCCCCTTTGAATTTCTTTATTAAACCTGTCAAATTTTGTCCAGGCTTCATGATTAACCTAAAAATGCTACTTAATATCTGACACTTGATCTCCCAACTTAGACATAATTTGTTTTTATTTTTAAATTTATATCTACTATATTTTAAGGTACTTATTAATTTTGACTCCTGTGGGAAGTGTACATGAAGCTAAGCATGTATTTAGATTAAGTGCTAATTTGTCAAAGAAGACTTCCCAGAAAAAGTAGGATTTGAACTGGTTCTGAAAAATGAGTCATATACTGACCAAATGGTCTCTGACAAATAATTTGACATTTTTGGTATTTTGAGAACACTATATTCAAAATGCACTTTTAAATAAGCTTTCTCTTATGTGCTTTATAACTGGGGTTGAACAAACTACAGCCAGTGGACCAAATCCAGCCCCTATTTTTGTAAGTAAAGTTTCATTGCAATATTACTACTTCAGATTATTACCAAGACTGTATGTCCTGCCAACCTGAACATTTACTATCTGGCACTTTATAGAAAAATCCTGAGGACCTCTGCTTTAAATGTATAAATGGAACACAGATTGAGAGCCCTTTGGGATCTAAAAAACCCCAGCAATACAAATTCCAAGTTCGTATTAGTTTTTTTATTTTTGTTAATCTGAATTGCTCCTCAAAGTTTGAGTCCCTGAATGGCAGCATTGACATCACCTGGGAAAGAAGTACAAACTTTCCATTATGTAAGATGAATAAACTTGGAGATCTAATAGAATGTATAGCTTTTTGAAAATGCTAATACTGAAGTTTCTATAAGACTTTGAGAATAGTCATCTCTCTATAGATAACATCTATAGATAATAAAACAGTTTGTATACTTGAAATTTGCTAAGATAATAGATTCTAAGTGTGCTCACTACATCAAAAACATGGTAAATATGTAAGGCAATGAATATGTTAATTAGCTTGATTATAGTCATTATTTCACAATGCATACCTATATCAAATCAAGTTGTACACTTTAAATATACACCATTATTTTTCAAAACTAAAAAATCAGAATTGTATATTCTGAAGTCCTATGCCTGATCTACTGAATTAGAATTTACATCTTAAAATGCAATTGGTATGCACAGAATGGTTTGAAAAATTCTACTTTAAAGAGTGTCAATTGAAGAACCAGCAACCAAACTCAGATTTTAGCTGACTGCCTGAATTTGGCTTCTGCTGCTGTCACTTACTATCTCTGAGGCCATAAATAAGCAGCTTAAATTCCCTGTGGCTCAGCTTCCTATTTGTAAAATGCAACTAATGTTATTATATGTATCTCAGTGTCATTTCAGTGACAAATGAGTTTGTGTGTGTGTGTGTGTGTATACACATTTTATATATATATAATATATATAACTCATTTATGTATACAATATTTGGAACAGCACTTAATATATGCTATGACATATAATAAGTACTCAATATATTATCATTACTATTACTATTTAAATAGTAATAGAATCTTTATTTTTAAAATGTGACTGGCAAGCCAATTGGCTTAGGTCAATTAGCAAATTATTGGCTAATTAATAACAATGTCTCAGAAGAAAGGTGCTAGTAGATTCAACTCTAAATCAAAGCCTTTATTTTAACTATAATCAACGAGCATAGGAATTAGAGGTGATTTTTTTCAAAGTCTTATAGAAGCTTTACTGTTAGCTTTTCCAAAAGTTTTTATCTGAATTAAAATGGCTAAGCAATAAGATTCCAAAACTTTTCTTAATTGATTTGACAAGTGAGAATATTTCAAAAGTGTCTACTTCCATCAGCCATAATCACTACTGTTCTGGAATGTGTTCAGGTCTAATATCACTTTGACTGACAGTGAAATGGCCCCTACCTGAATTAGAACTCCTGAGGAGAAATGCCTCCAAAAAAGCTACTGCTCTCAGGAATGTCTAGATGACACATGTTTAGTTTAGTTATAGGTTAAAGGTTTCTTCATGGGCACCTGTGGATAGTTAAAAGGATAAGTAATTCAATCAGAAGTCATTTAAAATAGAAACCCATTGACTGGGGATTTGGATAAGTCTTTACATCTGCAGAATGAAAAACAACAAAGAAATACTACTCATTTTATTTTGAAATAAATCAGCTTTAAATCTGGGATTAGTGAGGAATTTACTATATAGAAGAGACAGTACTCACCAGCAGTATTTTCTTAGAACTGTCACTTCCAAATATACAATTTATTTGAATAATGCTCAGGTTGTATTCCTGAAAATGTGAGATTTATTTAAATCAGCAAGATCTGAAGTCTAATATCCCAGAAAAGAAATCTTTTTAGCATGTGTTGATGTTGAGTGTGGAGAAGAGTAGAGTTGAGGAGAAAGAGCACTGAAGTACTCTCATAATGGAGTGTCTAGAGTTGTACCTTCCGATGGGATAGGAACCAGTCACATGTGACCATTTAAATTTAAGTTAAAGACCAGGTGTGGTGGCTCACGTCTGTAATGCCAGCATTTTGGGAGGTCAAGGTGGGCAGATCACCTGAGGTCAGGAGTTCGAAACCAGCCTGACCAACAATGTGAAACCCCATCTCTACTAAAAATACAAAAATCAACCAGGCATGGTGGCCGGTGCCTGTAATCTCAGCTACTTGGGAGGCTGAGGCAAGAGACTTACTTGAACCCGGGAGGCAGAGGTTGCAGTGAGCCAAGATCGCGCCACTGCACTCCAGCCTGGGTGACAAGAGCAAGATTTCACCTCAAAATAAATACATAAAATAAGTTAAAAACTAAAATGAAGTTCAATTTTAAAATGTGTTCCTCAGGCACACTAACCACATTCCAGGGATCAGTAGTCACAGACAGCTAGTGGCTTCATTTTGTGAGGTCACAGAAATATTTCAGTGTTTTCAGAAAGTCCTGTTTCATGGTGCTGCTATAGAATATAGCAAAGACTACAAAGGAACAATCTTAGAATGATTTGGTATGGAATAGCAAAGTTCTCTAACATTTTTAGAATTTAAAAGTGTATCTATTCTTTGTAGAAAGCCGAGTGGCAGAATATTCTTTTAAACAATAAATTCATTGCTTTTGGGTGAGATTTCATGTTCTGTGGCATCTAATGATAGACCTCTTACTTTTCTTTAAACTAAAGCTATCTTGAGACTTTGCCAGGGGATTGTTGGGGTTTGCCCATGAACCTTTTGATAAAAATATCACATTCATTGTTACAAGTGATTCAGCAACCCTGAAGTCAGTAGCAGTGCAATATTTTGGCCTTTATTTCTATAATTTGATTCAGATATTTTGTTCTTATGATGATAATTCAACACTACTAAAAACAGAATAATCCCATTAGCAAAATAGGTATTGAAATCCAAGTCGATTTAAACATCACTCACTTAATATTCAAAATAGAACAGAAGTATAGTGAGTATAAGGATAACTTGTCTATCAAGTTACATTTGGACTTAATTTTGGAGCAAACATGTTTTATTTGGAAATTCTGGAAAAGACTAGGATCAGGCAGCTGAGAGAAAATGAGAAGGTCTGTTCCTCCTTTAGCTCACTCTGCTCCCATCAGGACACATTGGGAAGCTCTGACATCAAAGCATTATGAAACCACATTTTAAAATCTACCTGTTTTTCAAAAACATGAACATTGTGTTTGTATTATAAATTTATGATGTGTCACAAAGTACCTAAGATTTCTTGTTTTTAATAATACACTGTCAGCAGATGCGGTGGCTTGTGCCTGTAATCCGAGCACTTTGGGAGGCCGAGGCGGGCGGATCACCTGAAGTCAGTAGTTCAGGACCAGCCTGGCCAACATGGTGAAACACCATCTCTACTAAAAATACAAAAAATTAGTTGGGAGTGGTGGCGCACACATGTAGTTCCAGCTACTCAGGAGGCTGAGGCAGGAGGATCGCTTGAGCCCCGGAAATGCAGGCTTCAGTGAGCTGAGATTGCACCACTGTACTCAAGCCTGAGTGACAGAGCAAGACTCTGTCTCAAAAAATAAATCAATAAATAAAATAAATAAAAACAATAGTACACTGTCTTCAATAAATGCCACTTTTTAATTTTTAATTTTGGGTGAGATTTCATGTTCTGTGGCATCTAATGATAGACCTCTTACTTTTTTTTAAACTGAAGACATCTTGAGACTTTGCCAGGGGATTGTTGGGGTTTGCCCATAACCTTTTGATAAAAATATCACATTCATTGTTACAAGTGACTCAGCAACCCTGAAGTCAGTAGCAGTGCAATATTTTGTAGCATTTTATGACAATATATTAGGCATATTAATTGTCGTGTTTATGGCTGTCACCATCCATGCTATAGAATGCATAATTTCTACTGCAGTGTGATAGTGACTCTATATGTAGCTTTTTACGATTTGCAAAATCCTGTAGGTTAAGATTTTTTCTCTATCAATCAAAAAAATAGGGCAGGGAGAAACTTATGAAGTCCTCATTTAAAAAGAGAATATTCTCTGTGATCCAAGCACCTGAAAGTTCTTCAATGAGACTTCTCCATCAGCTAAAAATAGCTGCAAAATAAATGCACAGAAATATTTTGTGTGGTATTCACACCTTTCGAGTAGAAGTTACATTTTTTCAATAGTTCAAAATAAATATAACAAGGATATAAATGCCCCTTAAAGACTTTCTTTATTCTCAGAATTGTTTTAAAAAAGAACCAGATAAATTAAGCTTTATTATGCTCTTATTTCATTCAGCTAAACTTTACCTCAGATACTGCTGATATTTACTGATACAACTGGCTCTGGTAAGTTTTTTAAAAGGACATAAAACTATATTAGAATTGAATATATCCAGGATAACATCTACTTGGAAAGCTGCCGTAATTGTCTAGAATATCCCTAATTAGGTCAACAGAGAACACAGAAACAAAACTCAGTTCATAAAATGTCATGTTTTTAGAAGCTCTGACAAAGGCAAGTTATGGTTTTGATGCCTTTCTATCCATGTTTGCATAGTCTGTATACAGCTGCACAAAAGAAGCTCCATGCCAAATATGCTCAAAACAGCCTGTGCCAGAATGAACAGACAATGTCATCACACACAATGATCCTGTGGGTCAGTGTTCTTTTGTAACTTTAACATTAATTACCGTCTTCTAGAAAAAGAGAGAGAAGAAAAGGAATGGTCATTTTTTCTGTCATTTCTTATTAAAAATAACATTTCCTCAGGATTGTAACAAAATTCTAGAACAAGACCAAGGTGTTGAGTCTTTTTCTCTTCTGAAAATATAACAGCTCCACCTTGAGGTAAAAGTATTTTATCATAGTTTGAGGTTATATTTGAAGTAGAAGGTTGTATTTGGGATGACTAGTGACCAATAATTCCTCATGGCAAAAGAAACAAAGAGCTCCAAAATTATACAAGGGATATGGAAGCTCATCTTTTGTTCCCACTTTTGGTCAAAAACAGCAGGTATTAGTTACCTAAGAAGGATAAACTACTGTAATCTTAATGGTCATTTTCAGACTGGAATTTCATGTGGTCAAACCTGTGTTGATGAAATTTTATTTGAAGTTGTCAAAAAGCAAACTAGAACTTTAAAAATAGATTTACTCCTCTGGTATCCACTGGTATATAAATTTCTGCCAAGAAAATACACAAATGGAACTTTCTCTTGATAGAACCTACCACTTATATCTTACTGTTGGCAAAATGTTTCTGTGCTTGCATGTAAGATAAATAGTGAAAGATAATATTCTATATACCACTTGCTTTCTGAAGCTGAGCCTTAGGTTGATCTTTCCTTGTTTTTCTTTTTGACTCACCTTTCAAGGGTTGAACTTGAAGCTGCAGCAGAAGAAGATATGGAAAAACTAAAATCTTCCTCTTATTTGGTCATTACAGGTACAGGAAAAAGTCATTTTTTAATGTTGATCTTGTATTACTGAGCCCTCTTATTAACTTCAATGGTTTTTCAGTAGATTCTTCTAAGTTTTTAAGTAGATGGCCATATCATCTAAAATAATGCTGCCTCTCTTGACTCAATATTGGTAATTGCTTTTATCTAGAAAAATCATGCAATTATTATAGACTGTAGTGAATTTTATAATTCCTTTACTGTTTTTATATTCCCATTATATATTAATATTTAGAATTTAACTTTATTTTTTAGTCTCAGTTTAGTTTCACAAGGAGATACAAGTGCCACAGACCCACTTTATGGGATTAGTGTCCACCAGCACAGGGGACACTGTGGCAGCCTTTGAGTGAATTAGCTGAGTGGCACTTAGTTTGCAACACACCGAATGTAGCATCTGATCACAGTTCAAGACATTTGAGAGGGAAGAAACAAAGGGAGATGGGGAGAAGAATCTAAGTAAGATGTTAGCAGTAGCACTCACTTTCATATTCACCAACTGAGGGCTAAGGAAAGCAGCTGGATGCCGAGGCATTAGGAAAAACGTTCGCCTAAGAATGTACCTGCTATTCAGCTATTAAATTCCATTAAAATGTCCTCATTCTGTGGTCCATCCTTAACATCTTCTTCCAACAGCTGCAGATGCTCCCTCAGAGCTTGGGTGGGTCGGAAATATATACAGGAAAACATAAAAAATATTTTGGATGGATATTCTCAAAATAGGTGAGGAGGGAATATTTAAATAAACATGGTAAATGTGCTATAATAATTAATAAAACATATTTGTTTGGTATTGAAATCAATTGTCCTCCAATATATTGGGATATAAAATGCATTTAAAAATATGGTACATTCAGTAGGAATAAATACACACTTTTTTAAAATTTAGAAGCCCTTTTCATACACATTTTTAACAATCACCTCATAATGATGATACTACCTGAAAATTGAAAATAAGAACCATAAATTTTGGATTTAAAAGTGATAGACAAACCCCTATAATTCCTGGTTTCTTTAAACACAAAGAATGTAAAGTATCAGTAAATACTAGTTATTTTTATAGATGAAAAATTAGCGCAGCTCCAGGGAAGAAACCCTTGGGTCTCAGGTTTTCTAGATGCAAAAGAGAGATAATAAGTACACCTGCAAGGTCACAATAACTGTGAAGTGATTAAAGACCCTGGGCTGAAAGATGCTTTTAAGAAAAGCACGTGTCAAAGCTCACAATGTAACAAGGGGTCTATGAGTATTTGATGGAAATGTACACACTTCATCTTTTTGCTTGATGTCCAATTAATATGTTTTATTAAACCTGAAGTAAATTTGCCCTTAAGGAAAAATTCCTGAAAGTGCTCTTTTACTATTTGTTAGCTCCAAAATAAACAGATCTCCAAGCCCCTTCCCTGAAATTCGGTAACCACTTGGGTGGCATTTGTATGTTAAAGGAGAAAGCAATACAAGTTTTGCACTTTCCATATGGAGCTGGAATCACACAGGATATTTAACCTATATATTTTATCTTAAGTACATGAGTGTCTTTTTAAGGAGATTAAGGGATGAGGAGACATATCAGAGCAAACCATAGGAGACAAGTTGGCCCTCCCACTTCCTGCCTTAGTTAACAGAACATGTAGTATCAGGGTGAGGAAGAACAGGCAGGGATTAACGAGTTCCAGGAAACATGTATCATCATGCAAAAGAAAAGAATTGGCGGCGTTTCTAGGGCAATCCAGCAATTCCCCCAGCTCCTTGGCTAGATTCAGCACGCTGCTACTACTACTTCCCCTCCTCCATCTGAGGTGAGGCCAAGTTCTTAAACTCCTGGGTCACTATCTCCCTGACCGAATCATCCCAGAACCAGGCATCAGACAACTAGAGTCAGTCCCTAAATCTCAGAGCTCACAGAAATTATTTACACTAACCGTTTCTAAACCTACTTAGCCTGCTTATCCTGTTGTCTTTGTCTGTTTTGTGCTGCTACAACAGAATGCCTGAGACTAGATAACTTAAAAGAAAACAAACAAACATTATTTGGCTCACAGTTCTGGAGGCTGGGATATCCAATAGCATGGCACCAGCATCCAGCAAAGGCCTTTGCAGTGCATTATCCTATGGTGGAAGGTGAAAGAGCAACAGAGAGCAAGAAAGAGATTGAATCTGCAGCCTCGAGCCCTTTTAAAATTGTCATTAATCCGTTCATGAGGGTAGAGCCCTCATGACCTACACACCTCACATTAGATTCCATCTCTCAACACTGTTGGATTGGGAATTAAGTTCCCAATACATGCTTTTTTCACACATTCAAACCATAGCATCTGCCTTGCTCATTCCTTCCCACAAAAGAAAAAATAAAAATAAAGGCTGTTGCTCACATTCCCCCAACCCCCAACTCCTTCTGCCTCCTCACCCCTGCTGGCGGTTCCCTGTGTTGCAATGTGTGGCATGATGCGCTCCTTCCTCTTGTGTGAGTAACAAACTCACTTTTCAGTGACAACCATGTCTTGATCTATTGGCTTCATCATACCTGAATAATAATAACAAAACTTGCATTTTAAAACACGTTGCCCCGCCCTACTCAGTCTGCTGAAAACACAAGCACATGAATCCTTCTTTTGCTGAGAACAATCTATTTTTTATGCCTATTTTGCGTGATGTACTCTTACTACTTCTTCCTAATCCACCAAAAATACAGCTGTGCTTCAACACCATTCCTTACTTCTCTGGAAGAGTAGAAACTCTCTTTTGAACCCCCGAAGTACAATATTAATGCCTTAATGATAACATTTAGCACATTGCATTATATTTGTTTAGTTCTATAATGTTTTTGGGTCTTAATAACATTGTGTTATTTGATTTTGATATTCCTAGTGTCAGAACCTGTCCTGGCTATGGATAGTGTTCAATAAACATTTACTGCACGATATCGTTTTTAACAAATAAAAGTTTTCTTGACTATGGGTACTGAAAATGATATCTTCCTTTTCCAGCCTCATTATTTATATAATTCATTTGCCAGTTGCTCCCTACAATGGGCAATGTCTGATGTGTATATCCTAGATCCCAAACTAGATCATAAATTGCCTTCTGTGTATTCTTGTATGCTTAGTGTTGAGACCAATGTTTACATATGGTAATTGTCAGGCCTCTGAGCCCAAGCTAAGCCATCATATCCCCTGCGGCCTGCACGTACACAACCAGATGGCCAGTTCCTGCCTCAACTGATGACATTCCACCACAAAAGAAGTGAAAATGGCCTGTTCCTGCCTTAACTGATGACATTGTCTCGTGAAGTTCCTTCTCCTGGCTCATCCTGGCTCAAAAGCTCCCCTACTGAGCACCTTGTGACCCCCACTCTGCCTGCCAGAGAACAACCCCCCTTTGACTGTAATTTTCCTTTACCTACCCAAATCCTATAAAACGGCCCAACCCCATCTCCCTTCGCTGACTCTCTTTTCGGACTCAGCCCACCTGCACCCAGGTGATTAAAAGCTTTATTGCTCACACAAAGCCTGTTAGGTTGTCTCTTCACAGGGACGCGCATGAAATTTGGTGCTGTGACTCAGATCGGGGGACCTCCCTTGGGAGATCAATCCCCTGTCCTTCTGCTCTTTGCTCCATGAAAAAGATCCACCTACGACCTCAGGTCCTCAGACCCACCAGCCCAAGGAACATCTCACCAATTTTAAATCAGGTAAGCGACCTCTTCGTACTCTCTTCTCCAACCTCTCTCACTGTCCCTCAACCACTTTCTCCTTTCCACTCTTCAATCTCTCCCTTCTCTTAATTTCAATTCCTTTCATTTTCTGGTAGAGACAAAGGAGACACGTTTTTTCTGTGGACCCAAAACTCCGGTGTCGGTCACGGACTAGGGAAGGCAGCCTTCCCTTGGTGTTTAATTATTGCAGGGACGCCTCTCTGATTATTTACCCATGTTTCAGAGGTGTCAGACCACGCAGGGACGCCTGCCTTTGTCCTTCACCCTTAGCGGCAAGTCTCGCTTTTCGGGGGAAGGGGCAAGTACCCCAACCCCTTCTCTCCATGTCTCTACCCCTTCTCTACCTTTCCGGGGGGCAAGAAACCCCCAAACCCTTCTCCTTCACTCTTAGCGGCAAGTCCTGCTTTTCTAGAGGAGGGGTAAGTACCCCAACCTTGTTTCTCTGTGCCCCAATCCCTTATTTCCGTGACCCAACCTCTTATATCTCTGTGCCCCAATCCCTTATTTTTGCACCCTGACCTCTTATCTCTGCACCCCAATCCCTTATTTCTGTGCCCCAACCTCTTATCTCTGCACCCCGATCCCTTATTTCCATGCCCCGACCTCTTATCTCTGCGCCCCATCCCTTGTTTCCATGTCCTGACCTCTTATCACTGCGCCCCAATCCCTTATATCCATGCCCCAACCCCTTTCCCGCTTTTCTAGAAGGTAAGAACCCACGAACCCCTTCCCTCCATGTCTCTACTCTCTCTTTTCTCTGGGCTTGCTTCCTTCACTATAGGCAAACTTCCACCCTCCATTCCTCCTTCTTCTCCCTTGGCCTGTGTTCTCAAAAACTTAAAACCTCTTCAATTCACACCTGACCTAAAACCTAAGTCATTATTTTCTTCTGCAATGCCACTTGACGCCAATACAAACTCGATAGTAGTTCCAAATAGCCAGAAAACGGCACTTTCAATTTTTCCATCCTGCAAGATCTAAATAATTCTTGTCATAAAATGGGCAAACAGTCTGAGGTGCCTGACATCCAGGCATTCTTTTACATATCGGTCCCTCCCTAGTCTCTGTGCCCAGTGCAACTCGTCCCAAATCTTCCTTCTTTCCCTCCCACCTGTCCCCTCAGTCCCAACCCCAAGTGTCGCTGAGTCTTTCTAATCTTCCTTTTCTACAGACCCATCTGACCTCTCCCCTCCTCCCAGGCTGCTCCTTGCCAGGCCGAGCTAGTTCCCAATTCTTCCTCAGCCTCTGCTCCTCCACCCTATAATCCTTTTATTACCTCCCCTCCTCACACCGGGTCTGGCTTACAGTTTCATTCCGTGACTAGCCCTCCCCCATCTGCCCAGCAATTTACTCTTAAAAAGGTGGCTGGAGCTAAAGGCATAGTCAAGGTTAATGCTCCTTTTTCTTTATCCCAAATCAGATCGCGTTTAGGCTCTTTTTCATCAAATATAAAAATCCAGCCCAGTTCATGACTTGTTTGGCAGCAACCCTGAGACACTTTACAGCCCTAGACCCTAAAAGGTCAAAAGGCCATCTTATTCTCAAAATACATTTTATTACCCAATCTGCTCCCGACATTAAATAAAACTCCAAAAATTAAATTCCGGCCCTCAAACCCCACAACAGGATTTAATTAACCTCACCTTCAAGGTGTATAATAATAGAAAAAAGTTGCAATTCCTTGCCTCCACTGTGAGACAAACCCCAGCCACTTCTCCAGCACACAAGAAATTCCAAACGTCTGAACCGCAGTGGCCAGGCATTCCTCCAGAACCTCCTCCCGCAGGAGCTTGCTACAAGTGCCAGAAATCTGACCACCAGGCCAAGGAATGCCCGCAGCCCAGGATTCCTCCTAAGCCGTGTCCCATCTGTGCAGGACCCCACTGAAAATCAGACTGTTCAACTCACCTGGCAGCCACTCCCAGAGCCCCTGGAACTCTGGCCCAAGGCTCTCTGACTGACTCCTTCTCTGCTTAGCAGCTGAAGACTGACGCTGCCCGATCACCTCGGAAGCTCCGTAGACCATCACGGACGCTGAGCTTTGGGTAACTCTCACAGTGGAAGGTAAGTCCGTCCCCTTAGTCAATACGGAGGCTACCCACTCCACATTACCTTCTTTTCAAGGGCCTGTTTCCCTTGCCTCCATAACTGTTGTGGGTATTGACTGCCAGGCTTCTAAACCCCTGAAAACTCCCCCACTCTGGTGCCAACTTGGACAACACTCTTATGCACTCTTTTTTAGTTATCCCCACCTGCCCAGTTCCCTTATTAGGCTGAGATATTTTAACGAAATTATCTGCTTCCCTGACTATTCCTGGACTACAGCCGCATCTCATTGCCACCCTTCTCCCCAACCCAAAGCTTTCTTCGTGTCTTCCTCTCATATCCCCCAACCTTAACCCACAAGTATAGGACATCTCTACTCCTTCCCTGGCAACCGATCACAGCCCATCACCATCCCATTAAAACCTAATCACCCTTACCCCACTCAACGCCAATATCCTATCCCACAGCATGCTTTGAAAAGATTAAAGCCTGTTATCACTCACCTGCTACAGCATGGGCTTCTAAAACCTACAAACTCTCCTTACAATTCCCCCATTTTACCTGTCCAAAAACCGGACAAGTCTTACAGATTAGTTTAGGATCTGCGCTTTATCAACCAAATTGTTTTGCCTATCCACCCTGTGGTGCCCAACCCGTACACTCTTTTGTCCTCAATACCTTCTTTCACAACTTACTATTCTGTTCTCGATCTTAAAGATGCTTTTTTCACTATTCCCCTGCACTCCTCGTCCCAGCCTCTCTTTGCTTTCACTTAGACTGACCCTGACACCCATTAGGCTCAGCAAATTACCTGGGCTGTACTGCCGCAAGTCTTCACAGATAGCTCCCATTACTTCAGTTAAGCCCAAATTTCATCCTCATCTGTTACCTATCTTGGCATACCTCATAAAAACACACGTGCTGTCCCTGCTGATCATGTCCAGTTAATCTCCCAAACCTCAATCACTTACAAAACAACAACTCCTTTCCTTCCTAGGCATGGTTAGTGTTGTCAGAATTCTTACACAAGAGCCAGGACCACACCCTGTAGCCTTTCTGTCCAAACAACTTGACCTTACTGTTTTAGCCTAGCCCTCATGTCTGCCTGCAGCGGCTGCCACTGCTTTAATACTTTTAGAGGCCCTAAAAATCACAAACTGTGCTCAACTCACTCTCTACAGCTCTCATAATTTCCAAAATCTATTTTCTTACTCACACCTGATGCATATACTTTCTGCTCCCCAGCTCCTTCAGCTGTACTCACTCTTTGTTAAGTCTCCACAATTACCATTGTTCCTGCCCCGGACTTCAGTCCGGCCTCCCACATTATTCCAGATACCACACCTGACCTTCATGACTGCATCTCTCTGATCCACCTGACGTTCACCCCATTTCCCCACATTTCCTTCTTCCCTGTTTCTCACCCTGATCACACTTAGTTTATTGATGGCAGTTCCACCAGGCCTAATTGCCACACACCAGCAAAGGCAGGCTATGCTATAGTACAAGCCACTAGCCCGCCTCTTAGAACCTCTCATTTCCTTTCCATCATGGAAATCTATCCTCAAAGAAATCACTTCTCAGTGTTCCATCTGCTATTCTACTACTCCTCAGGGATTATTCAGGCCCCCTCCCTTCCCTACACATGAAGCTCAAGGATTTGCCCCCACACAGGACTGGCAAATTAGCTTTACTCAACATACCTGGAGTAAGATAACTAAAATACCTCTTAGTCTAGGTAGACACTTTCACTGGATAAGTAGAGTCCTTTCCTGCAGGGTCTGAGAAGGCCACTGCAGTCATTTCTTCCCTTCTGTCAGACATAATTCTTCAGTTTAGCCTTGTCATTCCCTTCTGCCAGACTTAATTCCTCAGTTTAGCCTTCCCACCAATATACAGTCTGATAACAGACCAGCCTTTATTAGTCAAATCAGCCAAGCATTTTTTCAGGCTCTTAGTATTCAGTGACAGACTAATATTCTATTAAAAACACACCTCACCAAGCTCAGCCACCAACTTAAAAAGGACTGGACAATACTTTTACCACTTTCGCTTGTCAGAATTCAGGCCTGTCCTCGGAATGCTACAAGATACAGCCCATTTAAGCTCCTGTATAGACACTCCTTTTTATTAGGCCCCAGTCTCATTCCAGACACCAGACCAACTTAGACTGTGCCCCAAAAAACTTGTCATCCCTACTATCTTCTGTCTAGTCATACTCCTATTCACCGTTCTCAACTACTCATACATGCCCTGCTCTTGTTTACACTGCCAGTTTACACTGTTTCTCCAAGACATCACAGCTGATATCTCCTGGTACTATCCCCAAACCGCCACTCTTAACTGTTAGAGTAAATAAATAATCATTGCTGGCAAGGCTATGCTGAACCTCCTTAGGCACTCTCTAATTAGATGTCCTAGGTCCTCCCAATTCTTAGTCCTTTAATACCTGTTTTTCTCCTTCTCTTATTCCGTTTGCTTTTTCAATTCATACAAAACTGTATCCAGGCCATCACCAATAATTCTAAATGACAAATGTTTCTTCTAACAACCCCACAATATCACCCCTTACCACAAAATCTTCCTTCAGCTTAATCGCTCCCACTTTAGGTTCCCACGCCGCCCCTAATCCCGCTCAAAGCAGCCCTGAGAAACATCGCCCATTATCTCTCCATACCACCCCCCCAAAATTTTTGCTGTCCCAACCCTTTACCACTATATCGTTTTATTTTTCTTATTAATATAAGAAGACAGTAATAGCTGATTGAATGCTGGCTTAATTTAGATATACCTGGCAATCCAACTCTATTCAAATTCTTTTAAAATAGAACAAGAAATAAGCAAGCAAACACTCTAAAAAAAAGTCTTCAGTATAAAACCCTTGACAATATATACAAAGGATTATTACATCATGATTCTTGGTGTCTTAAGGCATAGTTCAAACTCCTGGTTCTTAAGTGTAAGCTGTGCTGCATGAATGTTAACTAAGCCACTATCAAAATATACAGAATAATATAATTGTCTATTACAGAAAATGCAAAAATTAGCATAAACATAAGTAAATCATAGTGTCTTATTTAGAAATTCTATGTCTACAAAGTCCCTACAACTTGTGCAAGAAAAGGAATCTTCTTAGAGAATTTATTACTATCTCATGGAATTCAAGGACAAGAGCAATAGTTGGACTGAAACCAAGACACAGAATATTGTCAGAAATCATAGGACTGCTCATTTACATTCTCTCTCTCTCTCTCTCCACCCTCCATTCTCATTCTCTCTTTCTCTCTGGCTTTCTCTCTCTCATCTCTTGATCTTTTTTTTAATCTCATCACTTCATTCTTGTTTCTTTCTTCTGACAGCCACTCTTTTTCATCAACATTTCTGGTTCTATAATGCCACTCTGGCCCCAGCACCATTCAGTGTGCAATGTACATCCACTTTGCTTTTGTGTCTCCTCATCAGTTTCCAGGGAAAAGTCTGGGTTAGACATAGTCATGGGTTTCTCAGAGGGATACCCAGCATATTTAGGGTACAAATCCAGACTTTCCTTCTGCATTTGAGGCAGGACTAATTTTCAAAAGTCACAACTCTGGAGTCACCTTTGATTTCTTTTATGTTTTTTTAATACTTCTATCAGGATGTTCTAAATATATGTACAATAATTTCATAAAAATGATATTAGATTCATCTTAGTACAAAGTTATGATCTATGACCCATGGCTGCTGAATAAAATTCATATTTCACATTATGCCTGCCCCTTCAAGGCCTCATTTTAGGGTAAATGTTTTTTGAATTTTGTTTTACCCTAACTCATGATTTTGCTACTTATCACTTTTGGTAAACTGCATGGGCTTCACTTCAGAACCATCACAAAGTCCTCCTTTTTAAAAAATAGTTCTTTCACTGAATGAAAAATACAATGAGCCAAAATGCAACACTCTTGGAGACAGTATTCCAGTGGTTTTCACCAGGAATGTGGTCTTTTGTGATTCTCTAAATTCCTAAGTTGTCTCCATTATTTAAAAAGAAAAAAAGGGATTTGATAAATGGTAAGATGATTTTATAAGATAAACATGGAAAATGAATAATTGAATAATTGTTACTTGACAGCAGGAAACCAACAGTATTGAAAGGAAATGGACCATCATAATTGTTTCAAGTGCCTAAATTAGAATGTCAACCATCTAGATTGAAGACCAAATTATTTCCTTAGTCCAGATCGAGGATAGAGATAACATGACTTACCCATTGGAAGGCTCTACTATTTTCTACTGGAGAAAAAAAAAGTTTTAAATGGATAATTTCTTATAAGTTTTAAAATATTCATTAGTTTTAGTTTCATTGTACAACAGAGATATCTCTTGCCAAATATATCTTTAACCACCGAGAATGAAATGAGCTTAACCCTTAATTTGGGTGTCTATAGTAGAAAAAAATACAAACATGGTATTGCAGTGCATTCACCTTTCTTTTGTCTAAAACAGAGTACAGAGGACTGAGTGCATACTTGGTCAGAAATCTTTTTTTAGCCAACACTTCTAAGGTATCCTATCTTTTACTGTGCAAAAACCTATTATTAAAACTAAAACAGTGTTCAGTTTAAACGTAAACCCACTAAGATGTTTATAAACTGTCTTCTAATTATTGAAAGACTGAAATGATATATTTAAATATAATTTTGAATTAAAAAACAAGTCTCCATGCTTACTTCAATAAGACATATCTATATGTCATGATATAATCCATTTTACAGTTTGATAGGGTATAGTAATGAAAACTTACTTTAATTCCATACAGCTGAATTATCTCACATAAATTTGTGAGTTGAACAGATGTTTTTGCTGGCACATTTAGTTTCTCTGAACATTCTCCTCTGCTGATGAGTTGCTGTCTCCGTTACAAGGAATGCCTTAAACATAATTGTAGTACAGCTGTAGACATAAATGGTTTTGATGGTGTTTAAACTCCATAATATTTTAAGTGGCTTTTCAAGCCTCAAGCAAGATGGTTTTAAGTCATTAAGTCTATGCTTTTGCAGCTGATGATTTGTGTCTTAGAGATAATATTCAGTGGCTACCATATTGTCCTTTTAGAATATGTAAACTTTTGTATCATGGTGTAATTTTTTTACTACTGAAAACAAGAAATTTGAGAATTCTTGAATTCAAAATGAGTACCAAAGCATATTTCTAAGATGATCTCAGACTGCAGTAGAACTAATTAATTATGTCTAAATGTTCCAACTTAGAGCACCATTTCTTAATTTTCTCAATCCAGGGATATCTGCCTACAGGACTCAGGAACCTAGAGCTGCTCTCACATTTACCACATTTGGGCAAACACACAAAAATTTCTGCTGAACACTCTTTGACATTTTCCTTGTCCTTTTAATGCAGAGCAAGGACAGGGGTCAGAGAACAGTGAGGATGCGGAGGACACAGACGTTCACTAGACAGAACACAGGTGACTTATTTCAGTGAGACTTGAGTTTACTTTTCTTCACTTCTCATTCTGTTAGTAAATTTTTAAAGAAATAACATAATGTTGAGAGATCTGGGCAGAATGCTTTTTTTATTTTTAATTTTTATGGGTATATAATAGTTGTACATATTTATGGGGTACATGTGATATTTTGATACAAGCATGCAATGTGTAGTGATCAAATCAGGGTAATTGGGATATTTATGACCTCAAACATTTATCATTTCTTTGTGTTGGGAACATTTCAAATACAGATTGTTTGATTACTCATCCAGCCACAGCTGTGGCGCAGTTAGTATTAGTGAATACTAATATCCCAGTCTCTAGACATTCTTACTGGTGGATTTCCAAAAATAACAAGTTACTTGAGAAATGCTATCTCATTAATAAGTATAATCAACTTACTGTTTTCACATTTTCCTCAAGTCCATAATACAGAAGGATCTGGAATTTTCTCATGGCAAACTTGATAATTACTTTGCAAAAAAGAAAGACAAATAGAGAAAATGTAGGTAATATAGCACACTGCTCTTTTCTATGATTATTTTTAGACCAATTGAAAAAAAAAATAAACAAACCTTAAAGCCAACAGGGAACAATGCCTAATTTTTCAGTACTCTGAGGCATGCATATATATATATATATATATACACACACACACGTGCAAGCACACACACACAAGTATATATGTGTGTGTATATATATATGTGTGTTGGAATTTCATTCTCTCAATTCTCTAAAAAGAAGAAAAATTTATTGTAAATAAAAGAGGCAAGGGTGTAATTAATGTTTGGAATAAATATTGATTCACCCTAGCGAAATTGAAATAATTTAAAAATAAGTCTCATTTCCTCCTACATAAAACACTGAAACCTGTTTGAGATCCATCTGGTGTGTTAGTAAGTGAACAGACTTTGGAGCAGAAAAGCCTGAGTGAGACCCTGCTCTTTATTTTCTGGTATTAATATTCTGGAATCTTTACCCAATTTCTTACTGCCCACGTTTCCTCATGTACAGAATGACAGGAATCACGCAGATGTGGCACAGTCTTTGGGTTAATTCAATGAACTAATACATGTGAAGCACCTGCTCAGGTACCAGCACAGTTGATAACTATTAATTCTCCTTCCCTAGTTTTTTGTTTGTTTTTGAGGCCTAAGTAGAGGGCATTCTTTGAAGTTTGCTGGTATGGAAGAAATCAGGATTATTAATTCAGAAACCTAAATGTGTCAAATTATAATAATAGGGACCTATAATCTGCTAATGATTAAGAATTTGGGAACTTTGTTACAATAAAGTCTATGAAAAATCATTCTTCCAGTTAAGAAAGTATATATTCTCTTCAATATTATATGTAATAATTTGAAATTTGCCTTTTCCAAGCATGAAAATTAGAGAATAGACATTGGTCCTTCAGATGAAGTTGAGATGGAATTTGAAGCTAATTAATACCCATATTCCCAAGAAGGCATGCATCAGGTTGTCAGAGAGCTTATTCTAATCTTGTATTGGTAATGTTGACAGCTACTAAATTCAGATCATTATTTTGTGGCCCAGGGCAAGTAATTTTCTATTCTCATAAATGTTTACCTTGATATGATACATTTCTGTCCGCACATATTTAGAAATGGTAAGAGCCAGGAGCACATATGAAGTTTTATTCAAAACAAGTAATTTTCTTCTTCTCAAAACAGAATCCCATGGTAAACAAAAAATTATATTTTTTAATTTTAAGAAAATGTGAGGATGATTTTAATAAAATTAAAATACAAATTTTACAGGAATTCTAACCAGAAGATCTATGTTTAAAGTCAATATAAGAAGGCTTCATATACAACATGTCTCTTTTTACTTCTTCTCCTAGAATTTGTTTAAAAATAGAGAGAAATATGTATTTTAAAGCCACAAACTCAGCAAAACTAAGAGAAGTAACAATTTTCAAACTTAAACATATATGGGAAAGTTTGTAAAAACAGGTAAGGTGGAACAGAAGGGACTGGAAAAAACAAAGAAAAAATAATATGGACAGTAGCTCAAGTTACCAGATCTCAGTGCATGCAAGCAAAATATTCATTTCTTGCAAGCGAATGGTTTGTCCTACAGGACTAAGTCATAGCTATTCTTTGCAACAATTAGGGGAGGAACAACTGGGTCAGAAGGACTGGATGAAGTCTTCGAGACACAGCTTTTATTCAAAAAGGCAAATTAGGCTGTATGGAGAGATACCAAGAGCCACTTCCCTAGGAAGCTGACAGCAGTTGAAAGTCCACCTTTAGACTGTGAAGCTTGGATGGCTACACCGGCCCCACACTTGCCATGGGATTCCCTTCCTGGTGGCTGTTCCTGGTGCATCAATAGAAATGCATCTATTGATGAATTTAAAAGTATCATCTCATGTACCATTCAAAAAATATACCAAAGGGGGAAAAACTGGAAGAAGCAGAAAAATTAGCAATTGATGAACACTTACTGAAAAAACATTGCCACGGAAGAGTTAAAATACTACAGCCAAATATTTTGCTATGTATTAAAACATCTTAATGAATTAATCACCTTTATTAAAGAAAGTCACTGATCAGAAACACAGGAACTTCAGAAATTAATGTCAGGATAACAGGAGGAGATGAAATGTGAGCAGGTGGTCTCAAGAAAAAAATATTGAAAAAATTCTAACAAGAAGAAAGTTGATACTACAAGAACACAAAGCAGAATACATTTTGTAAAAAAAAAATCACACTAAAGGGCATTGCGTCTAGAAATAAGAATAACAAGAAGAAATGGAAAAGAGAATCTTTAGAAAGAGAATCAAATATGTAAAAGACAGGCAAAAGAAACCGAACATTAATGTAATTTAAGCCCCAAAACGAACACAGCAATGGCATAGAACAAAAACACTGAGAGGTGGTATTATTTACCACAATTGGGTGGTAATAGAGAGAGCAGGAGAAAGGATGAAAAGGAAATATGCTATTTGAATATTGTTCATAGTTGGGAACTGGTAGAGATTATCTTTAAAAACTTGATAATATGAGGAAAGGTATAATTATTAAGAACAATAATAAAAAGAATCAAAACCTTTCAAAAAAGAATCAAAACATTTCAAGATAAAAGAAAATACATACACACAAAAAACACAGAGCAACGAAATAGACTACAAAGCAAAATTAATAACCATAAGGAGAAAAGAAAATAATTTAAAAGTCAGACTAAATATGATTTATAGTAATAAATATAGATAACTTAATTTTCATATTAAGAAATAGTTTTAGTCTGATGACAAAACAAAACCTAAATCTGCAATGTCACAAGAATCTCATGAAAATTGACTCCATAATTGGCCACAGAAACATCCTAAATAAATCCAAAAAGAAGGTGAAAATAGCACAGAAAATACTCCAAATCAAAATGCAATGGAACAAAAACCATTGACAAAATTATAAAAAGAAATGCCTCATCCACCAACAAGTTTAAAAACTCTTTCTTAAACCAATCTTGGGTGAAAGAGAAAATGTAAAGCAAAATATTAGAATATAACAATAATGAAAATATCAAACCCTTTGAGATATAACTAAAATAGTACTTTAATTGAAAAGTTCATGACTTTACATATTTATAGAAATTTAAAACATGAGCACAATTTCTTTTAATAAGCAACTGAAAAAGCTAGTAAAAGGCCAACAAAATAAACTAAAAGAAAGCAAAAGGGAAAATATTTATAAAATTATAACTATAAATAAACTATAAATATTATAAGAATATTAGAATACATGTATTAGAAAAGAAAAACAGAATTAATAAACAGTAATAAAAAATAAAAAATGCCATTGGCAAACTACTAGATAATCTAATCTAGTATATATTTAGTAATCAAATATATATACTATATATATTTGTGTCTGTATACCAACACAGACACACACACACACACACACGAAGACCTGTATAAACTATCCAATTATCTAAGAATGTTCAAAGTTTACCTGAAAAGAGACAAATCTAAATAGGAGACTGATTTCCCCATAAAAGGTAAAAAAAATTAAACAATTTGCCTCCATTGCCTAAAAACACCTTGCCTAGATTATCGTAGTACAGGGCAATTCTGCAAAAGCTCTTAAAGTCAGATAATCCTAAGAGCACTTATATTAGCGCAGATCACACATGCAAACTCAAATGATGACATTCACATTCTTTTTACCTGGTTAGTATAATTTCAGCACCAATACCTGCAAAGACCACATAAATGCATATACACACAAATATTAATACATACACATAAAATATAGGTCAAATTGTCCTAAAATATCCATGCAAGATTCCTAAAGCAAATTTACAAAAATAATCCTCACACGTCTTTTAACATGTTATAATCAAGGTTGTTTATTTAAAAATGGTGCAAAATTATTTAACATTTAAAACTCAGAATTCATTTTCAGTAGATAAGAAAATCAACTGATCATTTCAATACATGTTCAAGTCATCTGAAATAACTAAAAATATTGATAATTGTTAAAAAATACCCAATATGTTAAAACAGAATGGTTACTTCCTTAACGAGATATATAATATAGACATACATATAACTGTATAGCACTTTAAATTATTTTCAATTCTATAAGGATGCCCCTTATACCTTAATTATGAAATATTATATTGGCATTGTGAGCAATTATTAAAAACATATGCATAAATGCTTTGTCTAAGCTATTCCAATTTTGGAAATGTATACTCAGATATACTTGGATATTAGAGGATAAAAATAATTTGAGGTATAAATATTGGAAAAAATAGGCAAAATTATCACCATTAGCAGAATATGGCTGAATCCCCAGAAATCTTCAAGTAATTGTGGAAAAGCTATTAAAACAATAAGAAAATCCAGTAAAGTAGCAGTGCATGAACATTATTGATATTCATATAAATATCTGCCTTTAGAAATTGTGTCTTTACGCGAGGCGCGGTGGCTCACGCCTGTAATGCCAGCACTTTGGGAGGCCGAGATGCACGGATCACAAGGTCACTAGATCGAGACCATCCTGGCCAACATGGTGAAACCCTGTCTCTACTAAAATACAAAAAAATATATATATATATTGCTGGGCGTGGTGTTGCGTGCCTGTAGTCCCAGCTACTTGGGAGGCTGAGGCAGGGGAATTGCTTGAATCTGGGAGGCGCGGGTTGCAGTGAGCCAAGATCCTTCCACTGAACTCCAGCCTGGCCACAGAGCAAGACTCCGTCTCAAAAAAAAAAAAAAAGAAAGAAAGAAAGAAAGAAATTACTTCTTTAGATGAGAAGATGCACAAAAGAACATACATGAAAATTAACTTGAATCTGCAAAAACTATGTGGGGAAAAACTTAGACATAAAATTTAATCAGAACCAAAACAAACAAATCCCAAAAAGAATAGAAGGACTGGTCAGCAATCACGAGCATTCAACCTCACATTGATATGAAGTCTCTCAATTTATGCAAAATTTTAATTTGATTCCGATTAAAATACCGATAAAAATTTCTTAACACTGAGCAAATTAATTCTACAGTTCATGTGGAAAGAAAGTAAGCAAGAATAATTTTAAAAACGTGAAAAAGAAGAGGAATATTATCTGTAGCAGACAATGTATATTTTAAATGATCAAAACCAAGCATCAGTGTACGGTACTTCTGATGCATTTCTGGAAAGACAGACCAATTGAAAAAAATTACAAAGGATGGAAATAGACCCAAAAACATAGTAGAATTTGGAATATGGCAATCAGTTCATCTCAAATTATTAAGAGATGTTTGGCTTTTCAATAAATGCCTATTTGAGACAACTGGACTGGCATTTGGAAAACAATGAAACTGGAACCATACCTCCCACAGGGCATCAGAATAAACTCCACATGAATTAAAGATTTAAATGTAAATAATAACTGACTTATAACCTTGTGTACAGTAGTAGTTACTAAATATGACTTATGATCTAGATGATATCATCTAAATGAAAACGAAAACAACACCAAACAGGCCGGATGCAGTGGCTCATGCCTGTAATGCCAGCACTTTGGGAGGCCGAGGTGGGTGGATCACGAGGTCAAGAGATCGAGACCATTCTGGCCAACATGGTGAAACCCCGTCTCTACTAAAAATACAAAAATTAGCTGGGCATGGTGGTGCGTGCCTGTAGTCCCAGCTACTCAGGAGGCTGAGGTAGGAGAATCGCTTGAACCTGGGAGGCAGTGAGCTGAGATCATGCCACTGCACTACAGCCTGGCGACAGAGTGAGACGCCGTCAAAAAACAAAAACAAAAACCCACAAAACAAAGCATCTTCAACTGTTTTGAAAAACACAAGTAAAACTTTAAAATAACTATAAACAAACTTTAAAATAACTATAAACAAAGACAGTTGACAAACTACACAACTGAAAATAAAAATTTGCAACTTCACAAAAGGTTATTCTAAAATTTAAAGAATGCCTAAAAATTAGTAATAAGAAAAAGTAAAAAAACTTAGGAAAACATTATAAACTGGCATTCACATGAACAAAAATACAATGGCTTTTAATCATATGACAAGATGTTCAACTTTTTCCATGATAAGAGGAGAGTAAGTTAAGAATACACTGAAATTGCATTTTTCTTCTATTGACAAAATACAAAAATTGATCATTGTTGGTTAGCCATAAAAAAGCCAGTATTCTCATACATTTCTGGAATAAATTAGCTGAACTTCTATTGAGGTTAATTTGATAAAGTTTATCAATATACAAATACATATGTATACATATAAATATTCATATACATGCACAGAACTTCCATTTCTGGAGTTTAAACTACAATATACTTGTATATTTGTGAAATGACAATTGTACAATATTATACATTGAACTAAAAGTGTATTAACTAGCAAAACACTGGAAATAATATAAATGCTCATTAGTAGGAGACTAAATCACAAATTGCTATGCAGTCTTTTAAAAAAAGTAATTCATGTACTGACATGGAATTTTTGCAAAGATAAATTTTAAGTAAAAAAGACAAATGATGAACAACGTGAAGAAGAGAGATGACACAACTGCATAAATTCTGGAAAGGATCACTAGACACTAAAAGAGTGTTTTCCATGTAGTTAAAGTGGCAACCAGTTTGAAAGTTGGATATGTGGGTGCTAGGTTTGGCTGTGTCCTCACCAAAATCTCATCTTGACTGTAGCTCCCACAATTCCCACATGTCATGGGAGGGACCCAGTGGGAGGTAGTTGAGTCATGGGGGTGGGTCTTTCCCGTCTGTTCTAGGGACAGTGAATAAGTCTCATGAGATCCGATGGTTTTATGAGGAGGAGTTCCCCTGCACAAGCTCTGTCTTTGCCTGATGCCATGTAAGACATGCCTTTGTTCTTCCCTCATCTTCTGCCATGATTGTGAGGCTTCCCCAGCCACATGGAGCCCTGAGTCCATTAAACCTCTGTTTCTTTATAAATTACCCAGTCTTGGGTATGTCTTTATCAGCAGCGTGAGAACAGACTAATACAGGGGTAATGGGAAAGGTGAGAGATTTTTCACTGTTGTTAGACCATTCTTACATTACTATAAATAAATAGCTAAGGCTGGGTTATTTACAGAGAAGTTTGCTTGGCTCACGTTTCTGCAGGCTGTACAAGAATCATGGTGCAAGCATCTATTTCTAGGAGGACCTCAGGAAGCTTCTAATCGTAGTGAAAGGCAAAGTGGGAGCAAATGTGTCTCATGCCAAGAGAGATAGTCACAGAGAGAGGGGAGGTGCCACACACTTTTAAACAAGGGGATGGTGCTAAACCATTCATGAGGGTTCCACTCCCATAAGCTAATCACCTCCTAGCAGGCCATACCTCCAACACTGGGGTTATGTTTCAGCAAGAGATTTGAGGGGGACAAACATCCAAACCATATGAACTGTATTTGTTTATATATTTGTATTCTTGAACTTTCTGAATGGATTGCCTTTTATTATAAATGTATTATTAGTTATATTAATATATTTAATTAATTTAATTAGTTAATTAATATTAGATATATTATTATTTATTTACATCTTATATTTGCAGTGATTCATGGTGACCACATCAAAGCATATTTTAAGTATTATGCATATTACCTATTTAAATGTAGTAAGTTTTATAGACAGTTTTCATCTTTAATTTCAGTCGTTCCACTTTAAATTTCACCATTAATGTAAATAAAAATAAATCACAAGTTTAAATAAAGCATGTGAGTTATTGAAGCAAGACATATTTTATTATTGTAATAATTATTCGTGTAAAATTAGTTCTTCAAAATCCTGAAAGCATTAGCCACACATATGTGGCTATTTTCACATATATGATTCTTTGTACATTGAAATTCCTAAGCACACCATAGCTACAAGATCTCACCCAGGCTTCTTGGCACAAAAATCCTTGTTAATTATTAGAAATAATTTCAGAGGGATAAATGGATACCTTTAAAAAATAATCTTGTAATTTAATTTACACTGAAACATAGATATTGGTTTCAGATTAAGTATTCATAAAAATATTCATCAATATAAAAATTGAACCTATTTAAATTAATTATGAATAATTTTGTTATTCACTCACTATTCGATATCCATAGTTTCCTGTATTAATGTCACTTCCTTTCTAAGATGAGGACATTAAGATAATGAGAAGACATGGTAATCAATTTTGTATATAAGTTGAGAACTTAGATAAGCCTTAAAAGCCAGAATCCTCACAGCATCTCTGAGGTCTGAGTTGTCCAACCTCCTTGCCCTATGCCATCCAACTACCTCCCTGACACCATATCCTTTTTCTCTGTATGGTTCACTGGGCTCTGTGCTCACTAGCTGATATGATCTAACTGTGTCCCCACCCAAATCTCATCTTCAATTGTAGCTCCCATAATCCCCATGTGTTGTGGGAGGGATGCAGTGGGAAGTAATTGGATCACGGAGGTGGGTTTTTCCCATGTTGTTCTCATCATAGTGAATAAGTCTCATGAGACCTGATAGTTTTATAAGGAGCAGTTCCCCTGCTCATGCTCTCTTTCCTGCCGCCCTGTAAGTCATGACTTTGCTCCTCCCTTGCCTTCTGCCATGATTGTGAGGCCTCCCCAGCCATGTGGAACCATGAGTCCATTAAACCTCTTTTTCTTTATAAATTACCCATTCTTGGGTATTTCTTCACAGCAGTATGAAAATGGACTAATACACTAGCCTCCTCAGCTTCCCTCTAATACAGCAAGCAGGCTTCTACCACAGGACCTTTGTATCTGCTGTTCTGCTGGCTAGAATGGTCTTCCCAATATCCTGAAGGCTCACATTCTTATCACCTTCAGGTTTTGGTTGAAATGTGATTTTCTTCATGAGGCCTTACTTAATAACCTTATTTAAAAGTGACCACCCTCTTCATCCTCCACACCCACACAGGCACTTCCTATGCATCTTTTTTGTTCCCTTCCCTTCCCTTCATTAACAGTTATCACCAGTTAACATATTTTTAATTTAATATATGTATTTGTTTAATCACCTATAATGCTGGGATTGTATCCTTTCTATACTCTGCTTTATCCTAGAACTTTTAATTTTCCTGGAATGTAGGAGGCATTCAATAAAGACTGGGTGAATAGACAAATCAGACAATAGACAAACTGAATGCTTCAACTAGAGCATCCTCATGAAAGTGCTGTTTTCTGTTGGATATATTCTCAATGCTGTATAGTCAATTATTTTGAAAATATATTCATATTTTACAAGTAAATATCTATATCAATGTTTATATTTCCTGTTTAATTTCATTCATTAATTGCATTACATTTCTGCTAAATTTAAAGCCAATAATTAAAATAATACTAACTTCAAGATGAATCACCAGACATAAACAATTGTTAGTCCTAGACATAAAAGAGCTCATACTGAGGCCTGTGGCCATAAGACTATGTTCTTCAGGACTTTTGTTATTGTTGTCTTTGTTTGTTTGTTTGTTTGTTTTGAGACAGAGTCTCACTCTGTCTCCCAGGCTGGCGTGCAGTGGCACGATCTCAGCTCACTGCAACCTCCACCTCCTAAGTTCAAGCTATTCTCCTGCCTCAGCCTCCCAAGTAGCTGGAATTACATGTAAGCACCACCATGCTCAGCTAATTTTTGTGTTTTTTAGTGGACAGTGGGTTTCACCATGTTGGCTGGGTTGGTCTCAAACTCCTGACCTCAAGTGATCCACCCACCTCGGCCTCCCAAAGTGCTGGGATTATAGGCAAGAACCACCGTGCCCAGATGTTCTTCAGGTTTTGGTTTTTGTTTTGAGTTGTTTTGTTTTGTTTTTAGAGACAGGGCTTCCTTTAACCTGGGCTGGAGTACAATGGCGCATTACAGCTCACTGAAGCCACGAACTCCTGGGTTAAAGAGATCCTCCCACTTCAGCCTCAGCCTCCCTATTAGTTGAGACAACAGGCACACACCACCATGCCTGGCCTATGTCCTTTAATACGTGCTTTCCAAGAGTTGGCCTTCTCAAAAATGAAACACCTCATCAGTCTGTATGCCATTATATTTAAGGAATTTATATTAAGAAACAGATGTATACAAACGGCATCCCTATTTAAAATGTATCTTTCTAGAAACCTAAAACACTGAGATAACAATACTTTAATTGAATGGATATTTAAATTTTAAATTATGTTAAGTGAATCTTCAGGAAATCTGGTTAATGTTTATACATGTTAAATGGAAACGTTTAATATGAATCTAAATCTAGTAATCTCAATGGCCTTTAATCAGTAGGCAAATCTCCTTTGCTAAAGGAAAAGCTGCATAATATAGTTATTTTAAATATAATTGATTCCTTATGTGTTATATTCATAATAAAATTTTAATCCCGTAAGTATATCCCATGGATTCTTAAGAAACAGAATTTTTCTTGTTCTGTTGCTAAATAGGAGACATTCCTTCATATTTCAAACTATTTTTAAATAATCAAGATATCAAATAGTGGTTTAAATTTACTATTTGGAGGAGCTGACTTTCAAACTATTGAAAAGTCAGCTTACAAAATACAGCGAATTTCTTTTTTCTTGAAGACTTTTGTCTCTTCCAAAAAGAAACAAGGTACACATAGAAATAAAATCTTCAAGACACAATTTCATTTAATTTTTTTACATTTATTTACTTTTCTAATCAAACTTCTATTTTTATTTTAAATAATACCCAATTGTAGAAATTTTGCAAGAATGGTACAACAAACATCCATGATATTCACTAAAATTCATCACATTTTAGCAATTGGTACATTATCTGTCTCTCAATATCTCTCTCTCTCTTTAGGTAGCCATAAATTAAGCTGTTAAGTCATTGAAAGACATAATCATATGTGCAATTTTACCCCTATATATTTTGCATGTATGTCCTAAGAATGAGGACATTTTTCTTAATAAAAGGTAATACAACTATCATACTCAGGAAATTTAACATAAATATGACACTGTTTCCTAATATACTACTTTCTCTATTCAAATTTCCCTAATTGTGCAAATAATAACCTTTATGTCTTTTTCTTTCAATCAACCATCCAATCTAGGATTACCCATTGATTAAATTTAGATTTGATGTCTCTTTAATGTACAGCAGTGTTCATTTTCTTTTTGCTTTTCATAATACTGATATTTTTTGAAGAGTATAGGGTAGCAGTTTTGCAGAATTCCTCACAATTTGGACACTTCTGATTGTTTATTCAGTAAGACATTCAAGTTAAACATATTGGCAGGATTACTACATAGGTGACAGTAAAAGGCAGATACTTTTAAATTAATGCAGTTGAAAAAGAGGCTGACTGAGCCCTTACTATGTGAAAATTTAGTAAGAATTCTGTATGAGTCAGGCACAGTCTTAACCTGTCTTCAGTAAACTCACAGCCTCTTGGGAGCCTTACCATCAATGAAAAGTTAAGTAACAATAAAGATCAAAGCAGCAGCAGTGACAAATATGGCTAAATCTCCCAGTTTGAAGGAAATTATTTCCCAAACTAGGGTTACTCCATATATCAAGTGGTCTAATAATCATGGAACTGTACTTACTGCTGCTACCATATTTCTAAAGTATTTAACCCCAAGGCCCAAATTGCACAGTGGGTAACTATGTCTACGTATTAGTTTATTTTGCATTGCAATAAAGAAATACCTGAGGCTGGGTAATTTATAAAGAAAAGAGGTTTATTTGGCCCAGAGTTCTGCAGGCTTTACAAGAATCATGGCACTGGCATCTGCTTGGCTTCTGGTGAGAACTCAGGAAGCTTTTACTCATGGCAGAAGGCAAGGGGAGCCAGTGTGTCACCTGGAGAGCAAAGGAGCAAGAGAGAGGAGAAGGTGCCAGGCTCTTTTTAACAATCAGTTATCATGTAAACTAACAGAGCAAGAACTTATTACCACCAGGGTGACAGCAAGCCATTCATGAGGGATCCACTCCCATAATCCAAGCACTTCCCACCATGCCCCACCTCTAACACTGGGGGTCACATTTCAACATGAGATTTGTTGGTGACAAACAACCAAACCACGTCAGCCCAAGATCAGGAAACAGAAAGCTTACATCCAATCCCTACTCATACCCCCCTAGTTCACCCATCTTTGTCCACTTCTCTTATCTGTTCTGTCAACATTACAGAGTGCGGATTTGTCCTAGAAATTTGGTACTTGTTTGAATTCTCATCTTTCTTTCAGGACCCTCTGTTCCATTTTGTCCTAGACAAGTAAATGACAGGGATTCCATAACAACAAGAATAAAATGATTTCCGAAGATAGCATATTTCCTAATTTGACAATACTTATTAAACACACATTATAACCAGGTCCTCATTCAAATGTAAACAATGGTTTCCTACCCTCCTGGAGCCTGAATTTTATTGCTGGGAAGGAAGCAATCAATAAACAAGTAAATTAGAAAGCATTGAATGATAGTAAATGTTATGAACATTTTTTGAAAGAATGATATAGTGATCAGACGGCACATTAAGTTTGAATTATCAGAGAAGGCCTTTCTATGTGCATTGATTTAAGTAAAAACCTGGAAGACAGAAAGAAACCAGCCATAAAAATTCATAGAAAAAAGAAATCCAAGAATTGCGAAAATGATTGTTAAGGCTCTAAAGTGGAACGAAGTTCTTATATTTGAGGAACAAGTAAAACGACTCTAGTGTCTGGAGTAAGGCGGGCAAAGAGAAAAGATGGGAGAAGACAAAGTCAAAGGTGCACATGTTTGCTACGATAAGCTTATCAGACTTCTAAATAATAGAAAAGTTAACAAGTATCTGATATGTAGAAGTATCTTCTACTTGAATATAAGTATGGGCTTCAGGAGCTATTACTTGGAAAGTATAGAGACTTTTGCTGCAGTAAGACTTGTGTAGCAGGGAGGAATCCCTCTCTTTGGCCTTGAGTCCATTGCAAGAGAGTAAGCAAAACAGGTCTACATGTTTTTTTTTTTTTCTATTTGATGATGGATGATGTCTCCTTCTGTGTGTGTTAAGTGGGATGCCCATTGCAACTAGTCGTTCTAACTTGGCCTAGAATTTACAGGCAAGAAGAAAAAAATACAGGAAGATGAATAGCTCAGTGCCAAACAAGATTTGCTTCAACAGATCTTTAAAACAGAAATTAAAGGAGGAGAGAGAGTAGCTCCAAATGGTTGTAAAAATACCAGAATGGTTTATTATTATTCAAATGACATTAATGTATTAGAATGAAGAAGTTGATAACCAAAACACTAGTGCCCTGTTTAGTCAATAATTCATTCATTCTGGTTACATTAATGGGATTATTAGTATGAGCCAAACAAAGCTATATCCTGAGACAGAGAAAGCAACTAGGCATAGGCCTTGCTTTCAGTGAAGTCACATATACAAAGAGAGACAGAAAGCAAAAACCCTTGATTACACTACAGAGTAAGAAGTGTTAGGCAAATAGGCACAGGGTGCTCTGAAAATTAAAAAGAAGAAACCAAGAGCTGAGGAACCTAATCCCTTGTCTCCTTGTCAAGGAAGACTAAGAGGAACAGACATTTGTTATACCTGAGCTGGCTCTGTAAGGATCAGTGAGTATGGAAAGAAGGATTTTAAATGGTCTGCATGTGCAGAATCATAGAGAAAAAAAAATTAAATCTATCTATCCATATATATGTATTTATATACTTATATTTGTTTATGTATTTCTATGCCATATTGTGTGTGTGTGTGTGTGTGTGTGTGTGTGTATGGCTACATCTTCATTGGTTGACAATAGATAAAGCACATGGTTTATTTGAGCTAAGGAATTTAAATATGCTCTTGAGAATGACAAAGATTGATAGAATGATTAGGAAGTTTGAGCAAAAATGTAACCTGATTTGATTTGCACTTTAAAATAATGGAGAGTTGGTGATGGATTTGAGGGTAATGAAAGAGTTGTTCTGCACAGGTCATGTTGCTTTACTTAGTGTTGGAGAGATGAGAGGACAAGGTCCAGGAGGAACCCACAACCACATTCCTGGTTTGGGGGTTGGAAAGATGTCAGGATATCAATGAGGAAGAAGAGAGGCAACTGTGGGAGGAAATAAAAGATGAAGGGTAACTTCTGCTTTTCTATTTCTACCCCTGTCTCTAGAATTAAACAAAACAATTTTGGAATTTCTGTTCCCCTTGTCAGTATGGACATACTTACTTGCATTGTATCCCTTTTGTTTCCAAAGAAGAGTTAGGAAAATAAATTTAAAATGTTGAGAAGATCATTTCAAGTGGGTGGTGGTTTTCCAGGCTGTGGGATCAGGAGGCTGACTGGGCTCCAGAAATTATATTCACTTTCTTGCTGTATAAACAGGTTTGCCATTATGAGCATTTGGGGCAAGATATCAAAAAGTCTTAACTCACCCCTTGTTTGTCACATATGGAGAATTACGAACAATAGTCCTGCTATAGCCAAATAACATGTAAAGCAAAATCCTGAGAACAGATTGAAAATTACAGATGGTTCATAATCAAAAAAGAAATCAGGCAGTGAATAGAGCACACGTTTAAAAAATACCGAAGCACATCTGCAACCCTTCATGAGCCACCTGCCGGCCTCTGGGCTATTCCCATAAGGGCAAGAAAACATGGATGCAGCTTCAGTGAGGGGCATGTAGATCAGTATTGAGCAAATTAAAATTTGATGCTACAGGCTCACAGAATAGAGGCAAAACTAGATGTGTATAAACTCTACCCATCTCTTTTATCTTCTACACATCTTCTTTCCATGGGTAGAGGAAGGACAGAGTATTGCAGGAGATCGGGATACAGGACTGAATGTCCTACCTCAGCTGTTCAAGGCAGCTCCCTTTTGTCTCTGGCTTTATGCTGGTTTTACTTTTCATTCCAGTAAGCTGTTAGGGGGCAGAGATGAAACACAGTTGTTTACAGGACTTGGAATGTTTAGATTTAATCACACTTTCTTAGGATTGTGCTACTGTCATTTTCCTTACTGGTTGCAAAATCACCCACCATATATTTTTTTTTTTTTTTTTTTTGCTGGGATGAGCCTGCGAAAATGATGCTGAACTTAATTTTTTACTACTTTAAAGAGTTGAGAGTTATAGGATTCCTCTTGGGGTTCTTATAATAATCCACACTAAGAGAATAAATTAATAATATTTAAGTTAATGTAAACTTTAAATTTAATAGAAAATCTATTTTATGAGGCTAAATCTCATTTTATAGCACATGCCACCCAGTTAGAGAAGAGAAAATAGATATCTAAGTATGAGTTTTAAATTATGAATGTAATAAGTGGCTTATTTAATGTTATTATCTATGGCAGGGCAGGGGTTAAAACATCAGGTCCCTAAATCAGAGCTGAGAGGGGTTTCATTCTCAGTTGGGTTATATTACACAAGGAACACTTCACAGCTCTGTGAAAGCTCCTTCTGTCTGCAAACCATACTGCAAGATGTCAGAAGGCACAAACACCAAAGTGAGATGTGCTCTTGACCCATTCTGTTGTTAGCAAGTGACAGAAATGTCTTTCAGCAGAATAATTATAAGGTTATGGTCCACAGACAGTCATTTATGAATACAGTAATGTGCACCTGCTGACTAGAAGCTGTGATTTTAAAAGTTCATTCTCCTTGTAAAAATAGAATCTCTTTCTTCTTAAAAATGAAAATTATCAGATATAAAGGTACACTTCAGCATTTGTCTTAAAATAGTCAAATTTACTATTAATAACCTAATTAGGGGAAGATCTCTGTACCCCTTCTGCAATTAAAGCTATGAATTTAAATATCTCTAAGGAAAGCTCAAAATAGAAAGAAAAAAATGAGCTTAATACCAATTCAATTAGCAGTTGTAGCAAAGTTTAATTTATTTGGATAGCCAAGGGTAATAATTATATGATCCTGTATAAATAGCATGCTGCACATTTATATTCTCTCTTCTTTTATTTGTATTCACATCACAAGGATGCCTATATTTAGACTTTACATGAAACGTATTAACCAAACATCTCTGAAAGGGTAACTACAAAGACAATTTCACAGAGAATACTGATACTAAAACTTCAATCAGCATATATTAAAGAGGGGTGTCCTTTCCAATTAAGATAATTTTCTTTGTATAGCCATGTTGCATGGGTTTGGTATCTCCCAGGGAAGGATGCACATCAAAAGACTGTGTAATTATGCTGAAAGAAGTTCTATCATCTAATACAGTCTATGAGGCTGCAGTTGCTATAGTAACTGCTTTCCTACGAGATCTCTTGTACACAGTAATTTCCTAGCTTTTTCCATTCCAATCAATGTAGCACCCATGTGTCCTTTTTGAATGTCATGTTCAGGTCCTTGGTGTTCCCACAAAAAGGACCAATCTGCTATTTACAAGTAATTATGAAGGTTCTTGATTTACATTATTTTGTATTCATTCATATATCAGTTTACTTTGTATCTGCCATGAGACTAAATAACAAAAGGCAATCATTTAGAAGTGAGTTTCTCTATTAGGCAGTGTAAAACAACCCATTTGCAACTTTATAATCGTTTGCTATTGATTGTATGAAGAAAAGATCTTGCTTAGTGAGGGTGTTTAATTGTCCTCATTCTTAAAATGAGACAAAATTTAAAGAATCACTAACCAGGATCACTTAAGGGCCTTCTTGCTGCCCTTAGCATCATCTGCCATATAATAAACATTTAATAAATGTTATAATAAACACAATATATATTTATTATATTTACAACAAGCAATGTATTTCATGTTTTCTATGTATGATCTCATATAATTCTCACAGTACTCATATAAATCATACTTTATATAAGAGATATTTTAAGCCCAGAAAAAATAAATAAAATGTTCAAGATTATACTAACATTACCAGGGAAAACTAAGACATTGTTCTGTTTAAGCTGGGGCAAAAAGTAGAGATTTAATGACTTCTGACAACAACTTGTGAATAAACATTCTGTGTGTGTGATGGCTATTATTCCATAAAGTTGAATTTAAAGGTAAAAGGAAAACATTAAATTTATCATTGGTGCTAATTTATCAATGCACATTTTGACTGCCTACCATGTGTCAGGCACTGTCCTAGGCACTAGAGATAGGGCATTAAGAAAAACCAAACCTTGTAGTCATTAAATTTATGTGCCAGGTGGGGACATGAACAGCGGGAATGAGCCCTACACAATTCCTCCGAGTTCTAGGAAGACTGGAAGCTTCAGAACTAAACACAACCTTCTACAAATGCTTCTTTTACCACTTAGTTGTGTAATTTTGAGCAAATTAATTTACCTTTTGGGCATTCCACTTCCCTTTTCGCAAGACAGGTTATGCATTTATGTACATTAATTGAGATGATGTCTTTGTCTGTTTTCTACTGCTGTAACACGATACCACAGATTGGGTAATTTATAGAGAAAATAGGTTTATTTGGCTCACAGTTCTAGAGGCCAGGAAGTCCAAGATTTAGGAGCTGCATCTGGTCAGGGCTTTCTTGCTGCCTTGTACTGTGAAAGAAGGGCAAGTAAGCATGTGAGACAGATAAAGAAACAAACTCATCTTTTTAATCAGGATCCCATTTTGGGATCTCAAAATATCAGCATTAATCCATTCATGAGGGCAGAGCCCTCATCATCTAACAATGTGTTAAAGGCCCCACCTCTTAATACTGTTACAATAGTAATTATATTTCCAATACATGAACTTTTAAGGGTCACATCCAAACTATAGCAGAAGATAATGTAAAGGTTGAATGTAATCATTTTCCAACAAGTATTTCTGGAATCTGCTTTTTCCTATGAAAATCAAGACTCTGTAGTAAAAATTGTTTTGTCTCTATCCTAGAATTTAGAAGATCAGATAAATAGAAAAAAGGAAAAACTTATTAGGTAAGAGGTCACTGCAATTTACATTGTGGAGTAAATTAGAGAAGAAATTCCCAATACCAGCATTGCATGGTCCTGTGAAGCAGCCAGTGTACCTGAAGTATCCAGGTGTAGACAGTGCCATAGCAACACTCTAATAATAATGGAAGTAGCATAGGAGTATGTGTTTATGTATAAAGGGCTTAGCATAAACTGGCATATAGTAAACATTCAATAAATGTTATAATAAACACATATATTTATTATATTTATAACAAGAAAGTATTAAATGTTTTATATGTATGATCTCATTTAATTCTCAAAATACTCATATAAGTCATACTTTATAAAAAAAGATATTTAAGCCAAGAAAGAATAAGTAAGTGTCCAAGAGGAATAAAATACACTTTTTGCTCCAAAATAACTACTAACATGGATGACAGTGGAGTATAGTTGAAGATCATTGAATGAGGCTGGCATATACAGGAGGCTCCAGAGAGAACCATATTAAAGGCAGTTTCCTCAGCCACAGGTAAGACTTTCCAAGAGATAAAGTTAGAAGTTACCATCATTGTCCACTATTTTTAATTTGGCTATATTCAAAATATTCTACAGATTACATAATGTTATTTAATGTCATTACAAAATCTTCATTCAACAACCCTTTGAAATAATGTACTAGTAAGATTCATGAATATGGCGAGCCCCAAAAGACCATGGCAATCAAAGCCATGGTACCCCTTAGTGGGCAGAAAAGTAAAGCTTGGTAGGTAGAGAATGAAGCTTTACTCGGGTTTATTTATCCAAGAAAGCTGTGTATTACCCTACAAATTATGTTCAAGTCTCATAAATACACGTTTTCCAGTTCATGTGAAATGTATTACCTCTCATTAAATTATTTCAGTTTATGTTTAAAAGTTGTGTAATACAGACAGAGAACAGCATGAATCTATTACTTATGTGAATTTGTTTTAAAAACCAGTGATTCAAAGTGAGTGCAATAAAAAATATATCCTAATTAGAATTTGTATTAAAATACTCTCATACACTTCGGCTTAAACTTTTTACTGGCAATAAAATTTTACAGATTTAAACTGAATAAAATTAACAATGTTATGGTGTAAAATCTGTTCTCAAGTGAGCTTCAATAAGACTAACAACAACTGACTTCTCACCAGAATCAATTGAAATGAGGTATCAGTGGGATAACATTCAAGGTGTTGAAATAAATGGAATGGCAAACCAAAATTCTACATCCAGGAACACCATCCTCTGAAAATGGAAAGTAAATGGATATACTCTCAAATAAGCAAAAATATAGAATTCTTTACTAACAGACAGCCCCACGTGCTATATTAAAAGAGATTTCTTCCGGTAGAAATAAAAGGATACTAGAAACAGACTTGAAGACACATGAACAAATAAATAATATTGGCAAAGGTAGTAAAAATAAATAGCAACAATAATAATACCCATATTGTAAGTATACTACATGAAATTTGTTATCTTTTTTTTTTTACTTTGTAACTCTTTTCTATCTAAACAAAAGACAACTTCATAAGGCAATTATCATAAAACTGTGTTGATGGACTTATATAAATGTATAATTTATGTGACAATACTAGCACAGTGAGGGGAAACAAATGAAGTTATATTTGAGCAAAGTATTTTATACTATTAAAACTAAATAGGTATTAATCTAAATTAGATCACTTTAAGTTAAGATGTAAATTATAATCCCCAGGGAAACCACTAAAAGGGTAACTCAAAAGAATACAGTAAAAGAAAAACAAGAAGATTATAATAATACATAAGAAAATATCAAATTAATACAAAAAGTGTTATAATAAAAAAGGGAAAAATGACACAAGGCATATAGAAAGCAAAATGCAACTTTAATCCGAACTTATGAGTAATTATATGAACTATAACTGAATACAAAAATCTAATCAAAAGACAAGCACTTGCAGAATGGTTAAAATAAAACTGTAGCTCAACTATATATTTTCAACAAAAGACACATATTTAATTAAAAAAAAAACACAAATAACTTGAAAATAAAAGGATGGAATAAAGATATGCCATGAAATCAGTAACCCAAAGAGAGGTAGAGTGGCCATACCATTATCAAACAAAATAAATGTTAAAAAATAAGACAACTACTACAGACAAAGTGAGACATTTTGTAATAATAAAGAGGAAATCCATTGGAAAGACATTGCAATTATAAACATATATATGGATCACCCTAACAGTAGAGCTTCAACTACATGAAACAAAAAATGACAGAATTGAAAGAGAAAAATACAACAATAATATTTGGAGAACACAATATCACACTTTCAATAATGGACATAACAACTAGGTTAACCATCCACAATAAAATAGATTTGAATAACACTATATACCAACTAGACATAATGGACTTCGTAGTCCATCCAAAACCAATGGAGCACACATTCCTTTCAAGAGTACATGTATAGACATTCTACATTCTGCCATATATACTGTATGTTAGGCCATAAGATAAGCCTGAGTTAAATTAAATTAAAGGGGTTGAAATTATGCAGATTGTTTCTCTGATCATGGTGAATAAAATTAGAAATTAATATCAGAAGGAAATTTGGGCATTTGGACAATTCACAAATATGTGGCAATTAAACAACACACTTCTGAATAACCAATGGTTGGAGAATAAATCACAAGGTAATCAAGAAAAGAAAACTTTGATCAGAATTAAAACAAAAAGTCAAAATACCAAACTTATGAGATACAGATAAGCAGTTCTTCAAGAAAAATTTTGAACACTAAATGCCAATATTAAAAAAAAGACTTTAATCAATAATCTAAACTTCTACCTAAGAAAGGTTAGATTAAGCTCTACAAAAGAAGAACAAACTAAGCCCAAAGGAAACAAAAGGAGAGAAATAATAAAGATTAGAGCTGAAATAAATAAAACAGAAATATGAAAATGACAGAGAAAATCCACAAAGTCATGTGTTGCTTCTTTGAAAAGATTAACAAAGTTAACAAACTTGGTCAGCTAGACTAACCAATAAAAAAGAGACAAGATGCAAATTGTTATGATCAGAAATGATAGAAGGATTGATGCCAAAGAAATAAAAGGGATTATAAGAAAATATTGTGAACAATTGTATGTAACAAGTCAGAAAACCTAGATGAATTGGACAAATTCCTAAAGAGAAACAAACTACTAAAACTGACTCAAGAAGAATTAGAAAGTCCTAATAAACCCACAAGTAAAACAATTGAATTTGTAATTTTAAAACTTTTCACACAAAAGTCAAAAGGTAGGTGCCTCCACTGGTAAATTCTTCCAAATATTTACATAAGAATTAACACTAATAAGTCACAGATCTTCCAATAAATAGAAGAAAAAGTAACACTTTACAACTCATTCCATGAAGCTAATATTACCCTGATACTAAAACAAAGATATCATAAGATAAAAAAATTACAGACAAATACGCTTTATTAACATAGATGCAAAAATCCTTAATAAATACTAACAAATTGAATCCAGCAGCATAAAAAAGTTTTGTAAACTGTGACTAATTGAGATTTATCCCAGGAGTGTAACATTTGTTTAACATCCAACGTTCTATAAATGGAACACATTATATTAATAGAATGGAGAAAAAATACACGTGGTCATCTCAAAAGACAGAAATAACATTTAACAAATTCAACATCCTTGTAAGATATAAACACACAATAAACTAGCAATATAATGGAATTTCCTCAGTTTGATAAAGGGATCAATAAAAAACCGACAACTAGTATCATACTTCATGATGAAGAACTGAATGATTTTCTCCTAAGATAAGGAATAAGACATGAATATCATCTCTTGCTACATCTATTAAACATTATAATAGAAGTTTTAGCCAAGGCATGTGGGGGAAAAAAAGAAAGGAAAGAAAAGAAATAAAGGACATTCATATTGGAAAGGAAGAATTAAAAATATCTTTATTTGTAGGTGGCGTAATCTTATATATAGAATATCCTAAGGAATTCATTTAATACAACTAAAACTAAGAAATGAATTCAGTAAAAATGAAGGACACAAGGTCAATATACATAATTACTTTTATTTTTATACACTGGCAACAAACAGTTGAAAAATTAAATTATGAAGCTCTTATTTATAATAGTATTAAAAGAATAAAATACTTATGATAGTGGCAGGACGCAGATAAATTCCTAGGCAGACAGGGAGGGGTCCCCAGTGAAACCTGATCTTCAAACCGAAGACCACTTAAAACCTGAAAACTGAGTTGCCAGTTCTGGGGAGTCCACAATGGGAGTGAGAACTTCCTTGATGCCTTCTAGCCAATCGAATGGTGCTTTTTCCAGGCCTTCCCATGGACCAATCAGCATGCATTCCCGCATTCTGAGCCCATAAAATCCCAGACTTGGCCAGGCACAGTGGCTCACACCTGTAATCCCAGCACTTTGGGAGGCTGAGGAAGGTGAATCACCTGTGGTCAGGAGTTTGAGACCAGCCTGGCCAACATGGTGAAATCCAGTCTCTACCAAAAATACAAAAATTAGCCAGTTGTGGTGGTGCTACTTGGGAGACTGAGGCAGAGGTTGCAGTGAGCCAAGATGGTGCCATTGCTCTCCAGTCTGGGCGACAGAGCAAGACCCCATCTCAAAACAAACAAACAAAAAACTCAGACCCAGCCACACATTGGACTACCCACTTTTGTGCCCTCGCTCACAAAGAGGTCTACCTGTTTCAGGTCCCCTCTCATTGTCAAGAGCTTTTCTCTTGCTCAAAAAAATTCTTCCCTGTCTTGATCACTCTCTGATGTCCATGTAACCTCATTCCTCTTGGACATGGGACAAGAACCCAGAACCCACCAAACGGCAAGTGAGAAAGGAGCTGTAACACTGTAACCATTCTGCCCTCCACCTCACATAATGGGAAGCTGCAGCAGTGGGACCAGACCAGCCAGGAGCCACAGGCCGGAGTGGGGCAGCATGACCAAACGAGCTGTGGTCCTCATTTGCCAAAGTGTGCAGACGGCAGGAATGAACAAACTGTAATGCTTCCTGTGGGCTCAAACTTTGAAATCCCCAGATGAGCTCTGTAACATCCCTTGGGGCTTCGTGGCTGCTGGCATCTTCAAGTTTTCAGATTCTGCCATGTCCCCCTCGTCCAGAGGCCAGGGAACACAGTGAAAACCACCCAGAGCACACCGGATTCAGCCATGAACTGAGAGTGAGGAGTCCCTGTGTAGGTGTAAGATCCAGGCCAGTAGCATCAACTGATTGCAGCCCGCTGGGCCAAGTGGGCAGAGTGAGCACAGCCATGAACCCAAAGCCGAGCGAAACCCAGGCAGAGGTGCTGCTGGCCACAAAGATTTCCAGCTGGCAAAGTGGCACTGAACCTGTGTCATTTAGAAATAAATATAATGAAAAAAGTGTAAAACTTGTTCACTGAAAAAAATGTAAAGCATTTTGAAGGAAAATAAAGGAGATCTAAATAATTGGAAAGATATCCTATGTTCATGCATCAGAAGACTAATTATTACTACAATACTTTCCAAATTGTTCTACAGCTTTAATGCAATCCCTACCAAAATTCCAGCTTCTTCATTTTTGCAGAAATTGCCAAGATGATACCAAAACTCATATGGAAATGCAAAGGATTCAGGATAGCCAAAGCAAACCTTGAAAAAAAAAATAAAGTTTTAGGACTTACATTTCCTAATTTCAAAACTTACTACAAAGCTATAGTAACCAGGACAGTATGGTACTGGTATAAGAATAGACAAATAGATAAAGGAAATAGAAGTAAAAGTCCAGAAACCAACCCTGAAAGTAGTGGTCAATTGATTTTCAGTAAAGGTGCCGATATACCTCAATAGTGAAATAATAGTCTACTCAACAAATGGTACTGGAAAGCTTGTTATAGACTGAAAGAAGATAAAGTTGAACCCCTACTTCAAGATATATTCAAATTTTAATTCAAAAAGAATCAGATCTAAGTTTAAAAGCTAAAATGATAAAACCCACAGGGGAAAAAATATGAGTAAATCTTTGTAATGCTGAATTAGGCAATAGTTTATCATATATGACTCCAAAAAACACAAGTAACAAAAGAAAAAGTAAATTTACTTCATGAAAATTAAATGCTTTTTTTATTGCAAAGGACACCATCAAGGAATTGAAAAGGTCTCCCATAGAATGGGAGAAAGTATTCGCAAATCCTATGTCTAGTAGAAGACTATGTCTAATATTGTATCCACAATATATAAAGAAGTTTCTTGCAATTCAGCAACTAAAAGACAAATATCCTAATAAAAATGACTGAAGGATTTAGGCGAGGCGTGGTGGCTCACGCCTGTAATCCCAGCACTTTGGGAGGCCAAGGCATGCAGATCACCTGAGGTCGGCAGTTCAAGACAAGCCTGACCAACATGGAGAAACCCCACCTCTACTAAAAATACAAAACTAGCCAGGTGTGGTGGTGCATGCCTGTAATCCCAACTACTCAGTAGGCTGAGGCAGGAGAATTGCTTGAACCCAGGAGGTGGAGGTTGCGATAAGCCAAGATCGCGCCATTGCACTCCAGCCTGGGAACAAGAGCAAATCTCCATCTCAAAAGAAAAAAAAAATGACTGAAGGATTTAGATAGACAGATAGACATTTCTCTAAAGAAGTTATGAAAACAGCCAATTAATACACCAAATGATGCTTATTAATATAGCATTAAGCAAATATAAATCAAAACAACAAAATATTATTTTATATGCAGAAAAATGGCTGAAATAGACTAAGATAGATGATACAACAAATGTTAGTGAGGATGTGATGAAAAAAAGAACCCCCATTTATTACAAATGGGCACATAAACAGTACAGCCACTTTAAAAAACAAACAGCTCTTCAAAATGTTGAAGTTCCCATGTGACCCAGCAATTCCAATTCTAGATATATACTCAAAAGAAATTAAAATGTATTTTCCATGACTATTGTACACAACTGTTCATAGCAAAATTATTTATAGTGGCCAAAATGTGAAAACACCCAAAATATTCATAAGTGGATGAATACGTAACTAAAAATGTATTTGGTAGTAAAATAGATGAAGTAATGATGCACATTACAATATGGCTGAGTGCTGAAAATGTTATGCTAAATGAAAGAAGTCAGTCACAAAATACCACATACTGCATCATTCAAAATTTATTAAATATCTAGAAAAAGTAAATTCGTAGAGACAAAAACTAGGCTGTTGTTTGCCAAATGATGAGGCGGGAGAAGAATGAGGTATGACTGATAATAGGGTGATAGATATGTTATGGAATTAGATAGTAGTGATGGTTGCAAAATTCTGTGACTATATTAAAAATCACTAAATTGTGAACTTTGAGCCAATTTTATGGCAGGTGAATTATATCTCAATAAAATTGTTACAAAAAATGCATTAAAAGGAGAGTCTCTGACCCAGAATGAACCTTAACAATTATTTGGCCTTCATCTGTTTATTCAACAGATTAGAAAATTGAGGCCAAAATATGATACATTAATTATTTAAGGGCTCAAAGCTCAAGACCTCATGGACACTTTGTTTCCTCTTTTGTAAGAAAAAGCGGGGGGCGGGGGGGCACCAATGATTACTCTGTAAAACTAGAGATTACAGTATATATCCTAGCTAAAATACTCAAATACAATATAAATAGGTAACAGTAACTACACTGATCAAAAGAAATAGTTTTGTGCCTGTATAAAATATATGACAATGTGTCTTCCAGCTCTTGCATATGTCATATACTCTATATTATTCTGCCTCCAATGAGACATACATGGAAGGCACTATGCAGTATTATAAATCCACTCATTCATTCTTCATGTGTTAAATCGTCTACTCAATACAAAGATCTGAGCTAGGCTGGGGTAGTTGGTGATGGTAGAAGGGTAAAGGGATTCAAAATATACTGGTTTTTTGTCTTTAAGAAGCTAAAATCCAAAAGATGTAATGTACCTATCACAACCTCTTAATGTAAGTCAAGTTTCATAGGACAAAGCTGACTCATTTTAGACTGACAATTGTAACTATGATATGCAGACCATATTTGTGTGATTCCTCATAGTTAGGCCTAAATTTTGAGACCAGATTTATACTGCAGGATTTGGAGACTTTTGGAGACTGCTATTTCTACATAGCATCAAGCTTAAAATATGATTTTAAGATCTTGATGCAGAGTTCATATACCTCACCAGAAAAGGTACAAACTTCGAAGAAACTCCCCACAGAATTAATCAATAGTAATAGTGAGAGAGGAGGAAGGAAGAAATCAGGCAGGCAGGCAGGCAGACAGGCAGTTAGAGCGGGTCCTCAGTAGAACTCCTTCAAGAACAGCCTGAGAATCAAGCTGCAGGCCCAAGATAAGAAAAAACCTGTGTTCCTAAGTGTAAACACCCACCCTGTGAGCCCAAATGAAAAAATTCCACTCCTTTTTTGAGCATTTTTCTCTCCCCTTGGCACACCTTTGTCCCATTTTGTGTGCTTCCACCTGATTGGCTCTTACCTTTCACCTGTTTTGCATATACCTATCTTTCTGTGATTGGCAGGGGGCCAAATCTTCATTTACATAAATTGAAACATCACTCTAGCTCCTGATTGGTTGTGGGCCAAGCCTTCACTTCTGCCTCTAATTGGAGCTTTACGTTATCATGTCTCTTTCTGAATGGTGCTTTCTCCAAAATGGCCTGCAGACCACTCAGTGCACTCCTTATTCCTAGTCCATAAAAACACCAAACTTAGTACCAGAGTCAGCAACCCTCCTTCTTGTCCCCTCTTGCTGCTGAGAGCTTTTCTGTCCCTTAATAAATCCCTGTGTTACTCACTCTCCTGTGTCCACGTTGCTTATTCTTCTTAGTCATGGGACAAGAACCTGGGACTCACTGAAAAGCAGGAGCGAAGGAGCTGTAATGGTGTAATGGTCCCACTCACTGAGCTGCTGGTGGCAAGGGTCAAAGAACTGTAATATTCCCTCCTGCTCACTGAACAATGGGAGTGAAGAAGCAGCAACAACAGCACCAGAGGGTTGATTTGAAAATGGTGAGGCTCTCAGACAGCTTGTTTATCTTGAACTTATAGACCAAAAGAACTTCTTCCAGAAGAATATTTGAAAAGTTGTAGAGCTAAAAAACAAAAAACAAAAAACTAATAACCAACAACCACATGGAAAACATTTAAAAAATCTACCTGGAAAACTCTAGGAAAGTTACCAGAAATTATTTGAAAATTATTTGAATTTCAGCATCCTCATTTTATTAATCTGATCCTTGTATTGCAGTGAAAGTTTTCTGAATGTCTTCTTTTTATCTTTAAATAAAATGGAAATTCACAAGCAAAGTTAAAAGTTTTATTAGTGACTTTTATGAACAATATTTTTAAAATCTTGGAATATACATATTACTAGAGAAATCCTTTAGTAAACTCTACCAGAGTCTTCAAAGTGATTGGAAAATTACTTAAGGCTGTTTAGTTTCAAATAACCACATGATTATAGATAGTCTATTCAACCTAAAATCAATTTAGTTGACTAAGATAATTTTTTAATTTAAACTGACAACTCTCATAAAATAAGTTTCTTACCTTCAAAATGAGCTGCTTTTTTTCTGTGTGAAAATATTTGCTATATGCTGTTCTACTGAAGGAAAGATAGTAGGATATATATTTTTCTTCTGATAAAATATTGAGAAATGAAGGAATTGGTAAGAGAATGCAATTCAAAGAAACAAAACAAAACTGTATACAATGGCATGATTCACTAGACCTGAGTTGTTGAATAGTAAATTCCTTAAGGGAGTTGTTTTCAGTACAAGTCTTTCCGTGATTAAATATTAAAATTCTGAAAAGCCTTCAAGGTTACTGTTACTTTTCATTAAAATCTTTCAAATTGGTGAAATGTATTAAACTATTAATCCAGGAACATTAATGCTTTTTGATTCAAAGCAAAACCCAAAGTAATAAAAATAAAAGGAATTGTAATGTTCAGGTATCAACAGATGCCAAGTACTGTGAATCAAAAACAAAATAAAAATGTAGGTAAATGTAACAAGTATCCTGAGGTTCACTTGGCATTAGGATAAAGCTAAAAAACAAATAACCTAATAAGATACCAGATATTGATAGACCTGTTAATTTCTAACCCAATGCTATTAAGTTGTCCACTGAAACTCTACTTTCCAAGCAAATTCTCTTTCTATGTCAAGGGTCAAGAAAAGATAGGATTTCATAGTGTCTCATAACCCATTTTTTAATCTCTATACATCCTACCTGGCCTCCTACATACTGAAATAATACCAATTGACTCCCAATAAATTCAAGTACTCTCTGTCTCAAATCCTGAAATGTAGGCAGAAGTTCATACTGAACAGTGGGAGAAGCTTGGAAATAAACTTTCAAAAGTTCATGTGGTCAAGTTTGCAATTGCTAAAGGGCAGTTCTTTGGTAGCTATTTTTTGTGAGGAAATTATTTAAACTTGAAACCTTTACACATACTGATAAGATATTATATTAGAGACTGACACTTATTAAATTTCCATTCCTAATTCACACATTGTAAAGGAAACAAATTAAATATTTTGATTTACTGGAGATAGTAGAATTCTAAAGTGTTCTTAATTTTAGATAAAAATTAGTTTTCTACAACTACTCTACACTGTTCTCTTTATTCCCCCTAGAATTTTTTTTTTACTGTGGTAAAAATATATACATAAATTTTGCCATTTTTACCATTTTTTAGTGTACCACTTAGTGGCATTAAGTACATTCAAAGTGTTGTACAGCCTTTACTGCTATTCATTTCTAGAATTTTTCATCATGTCAAACAGAAATTAGGTACCTATTAAACAATAGCTTTTCATATCCCCCTCTCTCCAGCCCGTGGTAAACTCTAGTATACTTTTGCCAGTCATAAATTTGCCTAATTTAGAAACCTCATATAAGCAAAATCATACATTATGTCTTTTGCATTTGGTTTATTTTACTTAGCCTAATTTTTTCAAGGTTCATCATGTTGTAAAACGGCTCAGAATTTCATTCCCTTTTTTGATTGATTTTCTGTATGTATATACCATATTTTGGTTATCCTCTTGATTGACATTTGAGTTGTTCCAGCCACATTGCTCCACCTTACACAGTAAAATCATCAGGATGGTACAACTATTTGTCTGTCCATAGTAAGGACACAGCCCTCCCTTTTCTTCCCCTACTTTTTAAAATTTGACTGATATGGTTTGGTTCTGTGTCCCCACCAAAATCTCATCTTGTAGCTCCCATAATTCCCATGTGCTGTGGGAGGGACCCAATGGGAGATGGTTGAATCATGGGGAAGGTCTTTCCTGTGCTGTTCTCATGATAATGAATGGGTCTCATGAGATCTGATGGTTTGAAAATAGGAGTTTCCCTGCACGAGCTCTCTCTTTTTGCCTGCCACCATCCACGTAAAGTGCGACTTGCTCCTCCTTGCTTTCCGCCATGATTGTGAGGCCTCCCCAGCCATGTGGAACTGTGAATCCATTAAACTTCTTTTGTAAATTGCCCAGTCTTAGCATGTCTTTATCAGCAACGTGAAAACAGACTAATACAGGGACACTGGAGGAAGTAAAATCACTGTGTACTCCTTAGCACAGGCCAGATAACAACTGCCTTCATTGTTGGGTCACTTTTAGGATAACTTTATGAAAAGAAAAGAGGCTCATACACCTTTCCTCACCCCCATTTCTTCTTTTCTACTACTTATAGTGGGTGAGCTTACTTCCTGCTTCTGACCTTCTCAGAAATCACTTCCACCAAAGTTGCTCAGCAGATTCAAGTGAAGTCTTGGGTCTTTCTTTTAAACTTTGTCTCAGTAAGTGTCAGTTTTTTATTTAATTTCTTTTCAATTGTTTAAAAGGATTTAGATAACTTCTGACCTTTAATGAAATTGAAAAATGAAGTTCACCATAGGCTAGTTAATTACATTTGCATCATCTCCAACAGCTGATCAAAAGAAAGTGGAGTTCTATATATGCTTCCCTACAAATTAACAAAATATAATTTTAACACAAATCGTGGAAGTCATCTTTTTCTATTTCACGATATAAATGAAGGTTAAGTAATTTTCTTTTAAATTTATGCCTTCCACCAAAAATACCCCTTTTCTAATCCATTTTCAGATGCAGGATTTCTAAACTACAACAACTATAACCATAAATATCTAACTTTTAAAATGTGCCTTTGCTCATCTTGACACTGTGCCCATATACTTCTACCCTGTGCAAAGGTAGGTTTATTCAGGGGATCGGAAAATATGTCTTGGTGTAGCCTAAAATCTATCATAAGAATTGCTACCTTGGGCATTGCCAGGTTATTCTTTAAACTTCTCTTAAGAACTCTGGCTTTTTTTTTCTTGCTTCATAATTTTCAGTAATATTTCAAATTAACTAAATAGAGCTCTATAAAAACATACAGGTTCTAAAGTGATTTTTCTGAATTCATGATGTTTTAGTTACTGAGATTTATTCATCTACACAATTATTTGTCATAAAACTTAATCCATTAATTACATTTACAAGCTTCTTCTATTCATTCTATTTTCATTTATATATGATTGATAGAACCCCATAGTAGAAGAAGAACATGGGGAAATACCTCATGTTTTTGGCAAAAGCACTGGTATGTGAATTTAAATTGAGACAATTTTAAGATAGTAATAAGAATATAAAATTCTATGTAGCAATTCTGTCAGAAGATATGGATTATAGAATTCATGTGATCAATATAAATTATTATATTTATTCCTTCATCACATGTGAACCTTAACGTTCTAAGGGAAAACAAATGACAGATTAAAATACAAGAAACAATAATTTTTTTGTATTTAACAATTTTTCTTGTACTCAGGCTAAAAGAAATGAAGCCTGAATAAATAATACCTGGCAAAACTGGCTCTGGATTCTATTTGATTTTTTCAAGGAAAAGTATGTCTTTTATATTGCTTTTATTATACTACTTATTCTCCAATTGATTAACTTTATTGCATTATAAATATAGTCAATAATTTTTAAAGAAGTGTCTTCAGATGAAAATCGATAATACCTGTTTTTTTTACCTAGATACTTACTTGATCTTGTACAGGTAAAATAAGCCAGACTTTATTTGATATTTATAATGTCACTAAAGGGTATGGTTTACAGTATTTTGTTCATACATTAATGAAAACAATATAAGTGTAAATAAAATAGTTCCAGGAAACCGTTGTTCTCTCTACAATGTAATGCTGTATAAGTGTAATAAATTTTTACTATTAGAAGTGAGACTACTTGATCAAATTACGTTAAGAATCTAGTTCTATTATTATTGCAGCTTTCTCTGCATTTTTGGTTACCTTAACAAAAGAAAGATAAAGGTTGCAGGAAAATAATAGGTTCCTAAATATTGTATAGTGCAGGGACTGGCTAAGAAGTTACTATTCTCCTAAGAAGGAACTTGAAAACATGATTTTCTTCATCCATTTCTCCCCCACACTTAGCCTAACCCTTCTTGCCTTTCCCTTTTAAAAGCTACTTCGATTCCCATCAATTTTTTCATTCTGAAATTTGTACCAGCAACTCTTATTAACTTGTGTGTAACATCCTATGTAGTTGGGGATGGGGGAAAGAAAAGGAAAAAAGAAAAAATCACTGTTTCCTGGCTTCCTTCATGCACAATTTTAAATAGCTAATGTCTTAGCTGTAGTTAACTACATATTTTCTTCACTGTGTCACAACTATCTTCACATTCTATGAAATGTTATTTTAATATAGGTATTAAATGGGACAGCCATCTGCAATGGCTATAATCTTTGGTTTTTCACTTAAATTATGGAGACATGATCATGCATCCATTACCTCAAAATGCAGTGTGGGGCAGGACAGCTAAAAACCTGGGTTGATACTATGTGACGTGGGGCAAAACAGTTATGCTCTCAGAAACAAACTGTCTCCTCTGTAGAACTGAAGACTTTATTGTGAATCAAATGAAATGTTGTATCACAATTCTCTTTGTAATTTATGAAATGAGAAGACATTCAATTTTTTGCAAAGTTTGGAATATTCTAATTTCTTAACTGAATGAAAAAGATTAGGAAAGTCTAAGTAGAGTAGTTTTAACTTTAAAATATTGCTTTTTTAAATCAATGCAAATATGAAAATGAAAGTAGGATAAGTTGATGGCAACTGTGAACATTGAAAATCCTAAACATGGATAAATAACTAAGACCAGTAAAAGTGAGTGCAATAGTCGAAGAGGTTTTTTAAACAATAATCTATGTTTTCTGATCATTTCATGCTGAATCTGTATAAATTAAACATTTACTAACCATTTCTACGTGCCCAGATGTTTCTTTTTTCCATTTCATTGGCTTTGTTGAGCTATAATTATCTAGGTAAGATAAAACACAAAACTGAGTGGGTGTGACACACCAAAAAATACTCAGGATAATTATATCCAGAAGTACACCTTTAATTATATCCAGAAGCACACACATTTGAAGCAAATATTTGGTTAAAATCTGAAGAATAAATACTAATACTGAAATGTGAGGGGTTTTTTGCAACACAGTAAAATAAGATCCAGTATTTGAACCACAGTTTTGGCATTTTTTAATGAATTTTGGAAAGTAATTTTATTAAAGTCTCAGGCTATCGTGTGTGATATGTATGTAATAATATGTACTTTTAATATTTGTTCTGAGGATTCATTTCTAAAACATCATTAAAGTCAGCATGGTAGATAAATTTTGGTTTGGTCATGCTTTTGCTCCTTAGCATCTGAATTGCTTCTTCTCTTTTTAGGGACTGAGATTTGAAAAAGAATAGGAGGCGGTGGCTCACACCTGTAATCCTAGCACTTTGGGAGGCTGAGGCAGGTAGATCACCTGAGGTCAGGAGTTCAAGACAAGCCTGGCCAACATGGTGAAACCCCATCTCTACAAAAGATACAAAAAATTAGCCAGACATAGTGGTGCATGCCTGTAATCCCAGCTACTCAGGAGGCTGAGGCAGGACAATCACTTGAACCCACAGGGTGGAGGTTGCAATGAGCTGAGATCGCACCACTTTACTTCAGCCTGGGCTAAAGAGTGAGACACAGTCTCAAAAAAAAATTATTATTATTATTATTATTATTATTATGGCATGGCAATTTACATAATCCTTATCAATCAGATGCTGCTTTCCTAGACCTTGCATCTAGATGCAGGTGACCTTCCCACTAAGAAAGAAGAATTTAGAAAGGGTTTAGAGTTCATTGTGGCAGAGTGGTATCTATTTTGCATGATGATGCCCAGCATCCAACTGTGGTGCCAGCAGCCTTTTATTGGTGCAATTCATTGACTGGAAGCAATGTTAATTCCACTTAAAGCCAATGTTCCTGTGGCATTACCTTGGTGGTAGTCTCAGCCACCTGCTTGACCTTGTATCTCACCTATTTTAAAGTCTTCCAATAAATTATGTTTCAGTAAATCAGCATTGGTTTCTGCTGTTTGCAAAAGGAGTCCTGAATGCAAAGCCTAGTACATGATAGACTCTCAATAAATATTAGTATTGTACTCCCCAAATACTCCCATTACCCATCAACTAAAGCCCACCTATTCCATAAAGTGTGTGTTCATGATGTTTCCCAGCATTCATAGGTGTGTGCATGTGCGTGTGCATATACATACACACACATATATATGTAATGATAAGAAATTGGTTCACATGATTATGGAGGCTGAGAAGCCACAAGGTCTACAGTCAGCAAAGCTGAAGACCCAGAAGAGCCAATGTGTAGTTCCAGTCTGAGTCTGAAGGTCGGGGACCAGGGGAGTAAATGGTATAATTTTCAGTGTGAAAGCCAGCAGGCTTGAGACCCAACAAGAACTCATGTTTCAGTCCCAGGCAAAAGACTGGAAAAAGATCAATGTTCAGCTAAAGCTGTCATAAAGGAGGATTTTCCCCTTTTCTCTTCCTGGTCAATCATTTTGTTTTATTCAGGTCTTCAACGGACTGGATGCAGCCTAGCCACATTAGGGAGGGCTATCTACAGTACTCAGTCTACTGATTCAAATGTTCATCTCATCCAAAAATACCCTCAAAAACACTTCCAGAATAATGTTTGACAAAATATCTGGGCACCCTTTGGCCCAATCAAGCTTACATTAAAAATTAACTATCAGAGAGCAAGAATGTAAGAAGTGCACTATTTGTTCTGGAACATTTAGTATGCAGTATGTCCAAGAAGCAAAGAAGATAATAGGGAATGGGAAAACCCTTGTCCAAGTTGAGAGATGGGTATTTGAAATTAGTACTGGGAAAAAGGGTGCTTGTTGTTTCTATTTTTCTTAGTTGTTAAACAAAATGACTAGAGCAAAAAGATGAAGGGTGAATAAAAACAGAATTGTATTAAAAAACAAAAAACAAATTTGTGGCAGTTTTACATTCATTTGTGTGGCATATAAGTGAAAAGAAAAACATAAGAAGTAATAAAAAGGCAAAGTTGAAATGAAGTGGAAAATTAGACCATCTGCATATATGTATACATTTCATATTCTGTACAAGTCTTTTTAATCATATTTTAGACTACATGAAACAAAATGGCTTTTGTATTCACTGTACAACTCCTCCATAACTTAATAAATACAGTTACTTTTTATTATACTTTTGATTCAAAAATACAATCAAGCAAAAGGCAAGATTGAAATTTGTGAGCTTAAATGCAATCAGTGCAGAGAGCTTGATGCTCTTGCTGAATGGGGAATTGTGGAGGCTCAGAATGACTACCTGCTTTGAAAATGGGGTTCCCTGCTGTTTCTTACCCAAGCCTTGGCATTTACTGTTTTTTTTTTAGATGGTACTTCGCTCTTGTTGCCCAGGCTGGAGTGCAATGGCATGATATTGGCTCACTACAACCTCCGCCTCCTGGGTTCAAGCGATTCTCCTGCCTTAGCCTCCCGAGTCACTGGGATTACAGACATGAACCACCACACCCAGCCAATTTTGTATTTTTAGTAGAGACAGGGTTTCTCCATGTTAGTCAGGCTGGTCTGGAACTCCTGACCTCAGGTCATCCGCCCGCCTCGGCCTCCCTAAGTGCTGGGGTTACAGGCATGAGCCACCACGCCCGGCCAATATTTACTGTTTATCTTCTCCTCCCCAACTCTTTTCTACCTAGAAGACAGTAACTTAAGCCTGCCTATATTTGAGAACAGAGTGGGTAAGGAAGCCCATTGTCAACTGCAGAATATTTGAAATTGCATTAACCCTGAGTGTTTAATAGCAACATTTTCCTCTACTAAATAAATGCTGTATACACACACAGACACACCCCCAACACACACATACACACACACACAAAAATACATATGTATTTATTTAAAACAGAAAAATATTATTTTTGTATTTTATGCTAAAAGATGTTTAAATCTTGAATTGAATTCACATATCACTTCCCATTCATTCATTTTTTAAGCTAAGAGTACAAACCTAAATGAAGCTTTTCTTAGTCATTTGAAAGCTGTCATGGTCCAATCACCTCTGAAGGAAATATTTTAGCAATTACTTTAGTCAATGTGCATGGCAATGGTCAGGGACTTTATTTTATTCAAAATCAGTGGCAGTCAATAAAGTATTGCAGATGATAGACATTTAGGAAATATTAGCTGAATTATTCAAAAAGAAGTACAAAGTTTCTACTAAATATATATATATATTCAGTAGATATATATTCAGTAGATATGAATGTGTATATAGTGTCTGACTAAACAGTGCTTGGCTTATAACTGTAATATGACTAGATTTCTTCCATTTTCTTATATCATATTACATAAATTATTATTTATAAATCTCTAAAGGACCCATGGAATTTAATATAAATTATAACTATTTCATTTACAACCCACTTACAAACTCCTTTTTCTATGGACTTTCTGATAGTGTTTGCCTTATTTGAATAATAAAATTGTCCAGTAGGAGCTCATCACTCTAGACAGCATCAGGCATCTGCAGAGTTCATTAGAGATTGCTCCATAAAAATAAAAAATAAAAAAACTTCCTTTGCTGGGTCCCCCATGTGTTTCTTTTACAACTATAATGAGAGCTATTATCTACGAAGTGATGACTATTTTCCAGGTAATCAATAAAACTTAAAAATGGATATGTTATCTTAATGGGTACTGAAACTTAAAAAAATAAAATCATAAATTGTCCAAAGACAAATTATTTGTAGATGGGAGAGATTCAAAGCCTGGTTCTCTTGCCCCAATGGCGTCTTCCCTTATCGTATAATAGTTTCTTATTTTTTTTACAAGAGTTTCTTTAACCTTTATGATATCTTTGGCTCTGATATGTTGTCTTCATTAAATTTGCCCTTCCTGCCCACCATTCTCTTTTCCTGACCCAGCTGTGTTTTCTCTCCTGACGTGGTCCACGTGAATTGTGGTCACCTGCTATAATCGGCCCTCTCTCCTTTGGCCTGCAGACCTGGCCTGTAGAGAGTCCCACAGCCTCAGTGGGCACAGCCTGGTCTTCACAGGGCCCACTTTGCCCCTCCTAGACTCTAGGATCATTGTGACTGGAACAGGAATTAAAAGAAATTTAAAAATCTGTAAGCAAAAACTCAGTTGTATGTAAGAAAACTAACTATGCCTGAGGAAGAGAAAGAGCTGAAGTCCTTTAAAAATTGACTGTCTGTTTTTCTGTGGCTAGTGAGCCTTATCTCTCCCTTTCCCAGGCATTGTGAAGACCCTGTTTCTCTAGCTGTGCAGCTGCAAGGTCACTAGACAGATAATCTCAAGTCATAAAACATGTTGTTCCTTAAAAAGTAAGAAATAATGTAATGCACGTCTTAATTGAATAACTGTCTTTCTTTCTCGCTTCTGTAATACGCTTCCCCCTGCACAAATCTCCCCCCGCCCCACAAAATGCTTAAAAGGTAGCTTGACTCAGTCCTTTGGATGTTAATCCGATTGGGTCCGTGCAGGTAAATAATTAAATAATTCCTCCTCAACCCCTCGGTCTCTCTGATTCCTTAATCATCCCGCTGCATGACAACCATGACATAAGTCATAAATGAGGGGAACACTCATTCTTTGACAATATGCACAATGGCTTTTAGTAAATTGGCAAACTTCAGCCCAAAATGACATTTGATTCTCTTCTGAGTAAGCAAAATCCACTGCAGTCTTAACATGTAACTAACTAGGTGAAACTTACTTTGTTACCAGTTCTTTTTGAGGTTTAACGGTTCTTTTGACATTTATTTTGCTTTGGAGAACAAAATGCTTTTGAAATTTTCATCTGAGATTACTAATTGAACCTAGAGAGAGCTGAATGATTATGCTAGAAATCAGCCACATCAGCTATGACTTTCAGGGATAAGAAAATAAAAGAATGTGTATTTCTGGGATTCATATGAAGGAATTCATTGCATGTAAAATAACAACTTTTATATGCTAATGTCCCCAGAAAGTAAAGCTTTGGACTAAAAGAATCAATAAACAAAATAATTTGTTTTAAATTATAAAGCAATACAAACACACTGTTTAACAATAGAAATTACAGATGAACAAAAAGAAGAAAATGAAATTTGTTAGCAACTCCATATATAACTAGATAACCACTGAGTGGTTTGTAAATGTTAATTTTTTTTTTTTTTTTTGAGACAGGGTCTCACGGTGTTTCTCATGCTAGAGCGCAGTGGTGCAATCATGGCTCACTGCAACCTTGATCTCCCAAGCTCAAACAGTCCTCCCACCTCAGGCTCCAGAGTAGCTGGGACTACAGGGGCACACCAGGATGCCTGAGCTAATTTTTTTTAAATTTTTTTTTTGTAGAAATATGTCTATGTTGCCCAGACTGGTCTTGAACTCCTGGACTCAAGCAAATCCTCCCACCTCGGCCTTCCAAAATGCTGGAATTACAGGCATGAGCCACTCTGTCCGGCCTTAAATATTTTTCTGTACATGTGTTTTTAACATGAACACACTCATGAGGGTCACCTCCTGCACGTCCAAGAGGTATTCCATAATTTTGCACCAATACCACATTATCATAAACAGTGTAGGTTAAAAAAAAATCCCGATATTTTTATTTTAGAACAAACCCTCTGTTTACACGACTTCTTCAAAAGTAAATCGACCCTTTGGATCCTTTATCTTCTCTTCTCATATGAATCTTACATTTGTTTGTCAGCTTCTATGAAAAAATCACGGGACAATTTTTATTGAAATTTCATTGAATTGATAGATTGATTTGGCAAGAAGTTTTTAAAATCTTCCCATCTGCGGATATATTTGTTTAATCATTTACATTTTATAGTAAGTCTTTCCATTTTTTTCAAATTATAAACGATGCTGCAATTAAGTATTTATTGCTATATTTCCATATAAATTCTTAATATTTCTTTAAACTAGAATGCAATTGTTGAGTTTGAGTAAAGAACATTTACTAATCTGTTAATTCATAATTAAACTAAGCATAGTAAAAACATGAATTTTTTAAGTAGTTTATTATTTTTCATATTGTATTAATATCTGGATTGTGTACAATTAGCAGTACTAGGCAGCTGAATTCAATGCCATGTTTGATTTGTTTATTTATTTGCATATTTATTTTTCCACGTTTCCTTCTGAGAGAAAGGGCCTATAATTTCCTGGCGTTCAGCTATCCAAATGTCGTGTCTGATGCCTGCACGTGTGATAGTAGAATAAACAACGGTCATATAGATTTACAGTTTATGCACAGCTCCAGAAGCTAAAATGCAATTAGGTAATGTGCCACAGTGGGGCTTCTAATATCCAAAGGATGTGAATAAAATTAGCACAGAAATACGTTTGTTTTCTTCAGGCTTACTTTTTTTTCTTTTTTCTTTATTTTAGCCGGGTATCTGTCACGATAAGAAAAAAGAAAGGAAATCAATTCTTTAATCAAAGAAGTGGGGAAAACTAGAAGAAAGAATGATTTCATAAGTAGGGAAAAATCAACTAAATAGAAAGAAATACAACTAAGAGGAAAAGGATTATTCTTCACATTTAGCTAAGACGAAAGTTCATTAAACCATGAAATAGTAATCCATGTCCAAACTCTTCCCTACTACGTGCAACATAAGCATTTGAAGAAACGGTGAAGTTATTTCTTTATTTTTCTTGCTTTTATTTTTCATAAATGAATAGTTAATTGTTGCCATAGGATATAACTTAGAATAAATAATTTCTTCCACAAAAATGTACAACACTTAATCAATGTCTTAAAATTAATAAACTCTGGGTTAACATAAAAATATAGAAAATAGATTAAATTATTTGGATTTGAAAAAAGAGTATCTTACCTAAAACTGGAATTAAATGATGCAAGGCTATCACTGAGGAAATGAAAAACACACTTTATGTTTAGTCTGCTACTTTCCTGATAAAAAGTGTTATAAAAATAATGCTGCTGATAAAATTGTGTATTTTCATAATTTGTTTATCTCATGGATGGTTTCTGTAACTTTCAATGTTATAGTTCTAATAGAACACATGGGTGAAATTCTAATAAAAGAACTCTTCTCTACAGAACTGCCCAATAGAACTTTCAGCAATAATAGAAATGTTCTTCTACACTGCACAATACGGTAGCCACTTGCCACATAGGGCAACTGAGCACCTTAAAATGTGGCTAGTGTGGCTAAGGAACTTAAGCTTATTTCACTTTAGTTTAATTTTAAATTTAGCCACATGTGTTCAGTGTCTACCCTATTTGGAGGTGCAGGTCTAAAATATGCCTCAATAAGAAAGTTCTTACTCTTTATTGAAGATGGTTTTGTAGCAGATAATCTTGTAGAAGGTGAAGGGGAAAAATAAAGAACAACAAAAGTGTCTTTCATCTCCAGAATATATGTCATTTTTCATTCTCTCTTACATATACACACAAGCTAGAGAGCTTGCAAGTCAAAATTCTAAAACTTTATCTGTATACGAATCAATAGGAAAGTTGCTAAAAATTCTGACTGTTTGCCGCACCCCCAAGATTCTGATTCAAACTTGTGATTGAAGGAGATATTGGGAGATGAATTTTTAATAAGCAACAAGGAATTAATGTCTTAGTTTAGAGATTAAAAGGAATTTTTATTATCTCTCATAGAGATCATTATCTAAAAGTGTTTATTAAGAATCTATCTACTTATAATTCTTCAAATTTTACACAAAAATTTCAAATTTGAAATAACAAATATGACACATATATAATGCATCACATATGATACTGTTTTATGATAAAATTAACTTCTTTACCAAAATATTTCTAAGGAAATTGGAAAGAGTACTTTGGATGATATTTTTCTGATTTCTTCTAGTTTCAAAATATAGTTTTTCCTACTAGAAAGAAATTTAGATATTCTGGGTTTGAAACTTCAATATTTTGAAAGGATTATATGTGCAACTCTAAATTATTTAGGGCACTTATATCCCAAAATAGGATGAATCATATAGATTAAAAAAAGAAAAAATCTCTGAACACTACCGCTGCCTCAGGTCAGGTGACTTTTATTCTCTACTTCCTCCCCACTGCACAGTAGAGGTCTTTGAACATCCCATGCCTTCTAACCCCAGTCTCCCCAGTCTCCTATTCATGCTGCTTCCACCATTTCAACCACCTTCTGTATTTCCATGCTTTCATTTATGTTTTACCTGTCTTTCAAGACTCAACCTGATTGATCTCATCAAATGTTTGACTCTTTCATAGAATCTTCCGTATCTTATTATAACAATTATCTTTTAAAAATTATCCCTCACTAATATGAGAGTTCCTTAAAGATAAAGACTCTATAATGGTCATGTTTGCAACCCCAATTTCTAGGTTAGTAAGTTCTAGGCAAATATTAAATGAAAGCGTTAGAGCAGGAATGGAACAGTGATGTTATTTAAACTCCACAGTGTAGTCTAGTCTCCATCCATCTACTTATTCATTCAACAAATATTTACTAAGCAATTATATATGCCAGACACTTTTCTAGCCAATGTTGGTTTAACAATAAACAACAAATCAACAAACACAAAAAAATACCTAGTTCCCTGGAATTCACTTTGAAGTGGAAAGAGACAAGCAATAAACAAGTAAAGTATGTGATATGTTCAATGGTGATAAGTGCCATAGAGAAATAAAGTGGGAAAGTGGGATGGATAGTTTAAAAACAATATGAAGAGAGATGGCCTCACAAAGAGTTGTATTTGAGTGGAAAATTGAAGAAAATAAACAGGAAGTCTATCTAGGGAAAAATTTCTAGGCATTTAACAGCAAGTGCAAATTATTAATTAAAGCTTATACTTTATTCAGGTTTTTTAGTTTTTACCTAACAGAATTTTTTTCCCAGGATACCATATTGCATGTAGCCATCATGTCTTCTTGGGCTCCTGTTGGCTATGACAGTTTTACAGACTTTCCAAGGAGTTTTTTGATGCTCTTGACAGTTTTGAGGCATGCTGGTCAGGTATTAAGTAGAATGTTAATCAACTGGGATTTTTCTGATGTTTCCCTGATGACTAGACTGGAACTATGTGTTTTTTGGAGGATGACCATTTACCAACAGTTGAATCTACTAGGCTTTGAAATTTCATTTACATTGAATCTTAAGATTTAAGAGTGAGGACTGAGACAAACCACACAGAAGAAAGAGTAAGGTGAGAGGACAATGGAATTGAAATCTGGCTTAGGATTCACTGCCTAATGCAATACAGGTGATAGGAAAACTATTCACCTATAAATAGAAAGCATGACAAATTCTACCAATGTGATGACTTTCATAATGATTTATAAATACCTGGGACCATGGGCAGACAGAGCATGGTACCAAGAAAGTCAAGCAGTGATGAATAATCTGGAGTCAGACAAGTACTTACCTGTCATAGAGATTAGGCCTAAAGCTAAGGTAAACAAAAAGTGTTAGACCTGAGGAAAGGCAAAAGGGAAAGAGATAAATAAGATATACAGGACATGAAAGAGGCCTTAGCACTAGCGCTATCAATTCATTTCTTATCTCAGAAAAAAATCTTGCTAAACGAGCTTAGATTGAGTCTCTAGGGGACTTCAGTAGAGCAAAATAGGAGAAGCTAGAGAAAGGGTTTTAGGGGACGACTGCATAGTTCAATTGATCTAGTGAATTTTAAAAACATAGCGTATATCCAGAGCTGGAATAACCATATGCTATAGTTTTCAATATATTTATACTCGGATTCCTTTCCAATAACAAAAGTTTAAGCAAAAATTTGGTTTGTAAAACACAGAAAAACTAGTGCGAGATTAAAGCTAAGTGGTTCACAGGTCCAAAATCTACTCATAGGTATTGGTAGCCTTTGCATCAGACTTGGAGGCTTCTGTGAAACTCCTTGAAACACAGGTTGAAAACCAATGATTTAAAAATTTTCTCTTCATAGGCACAGAAACTGAGGCCCAAACATAACATCATTAGTCAATGAAAAACTTTGAAAAAAATATTAATAAGTCACAGTATATTGAGTGTACTTCTAGATAGTTATGCCCCTTCCATTCATCCCGTTAATCCATTAGGCATTTTTAATATTTAACATCATAAAATGAATATTTAGAATGGTAGAATATCTGTGTTGCTGGCAGAACTTAATAATAACTACAAAGGTCAATCAATGTTGATAACAAGAAACCATTTAACCATTAGTATAAGCCAAGTGCAGTTAAGAAATTCAGAAATATTTCTCGCATTTTTCTCTCAGACTTCTTATTTTAACACTAAAAGGTATGATAAAATGAGAATTACTAAAACATACTTTATACAAGGTTCTATGGTGACTGGGTTGATCTTAGGATAGGCGAAAGAGGATTCTTGGCCAAAGAGAATTTATTATCTTTCTGGGATGTAAGAATCCACACATATAAGACTCCATATAAAAAAAAAATAGAGACATGCTGGAAATACAGAAAAACAGAGTTAATGTGTTAAAATTTTTCAGTTGCAATGCTTACAAAAGCCTCACAAAAATTGATGTAAGCAATATTGAGTGTTTAGGTTTGTGGTGAATAAGTAAATGTAAGCCTTATGAGGCAAAATGCAAAATGGGGCGGCTGTTACCTCATGACAGTTGGTATCAAACAAAATATTTATGTAGGCCCTATATTAATTATGGGTTGTCAATTAGAAATCTTTGTCATAGAAAAATATAAATTGAAAGCAAAAGAAAACAAATCTACAAACACTTAACCAAAGCTTTATACAGCAATTTCTCAGTTTGGCTGTAGACTGCTGATTCAATAATAAATGTAAGGCTTTACACAGCATCCATCCCTTTTTACCCCCTGCTTTCTGCCATGTGAGCACATAGCAATAAGGTGCTATCATGGAAGCAAAGAGACAACAGCCCTCCCCAGAGCCAGGGTCAAGGCTCTAGAAAATTCTAGGGCATGGAATTTTCTAGAGCCTTGATCCTGGACTTCCCAGCCTCCACAATTGTGAGCAATAAATTTCTGTCATTTATATATATCTAGTTTAAGGTATTTTGTTATATCAGCATGAATAGACCACGACACACCCAAACGCTAATCAATGGATTATGGATAAACAACTTGCAGTTTATGCAAACAACACAATACCATTCAGTCATAGAAAGGAATGAAGTACAAATCATGCTACAATGTGGATGAAACTTACCTTATGCTAAGTAAAAGAAGCCAGACACAAAACGTTACATATTGTATGATTCGATTTATGCAAAATATATCTAGGAAGAAAAATTCATAAAAAGAATGTAGGCCAGGCACGGTGTCTCACACCTGTAATCCCAGCACTTGAGATCAGGAATTCGAGATCAGCCTGGTCAACATGGTGAAGTCCCATCTCCATTAAAAATACAAGAATTAGCTGGACATGGTCGTGTGCACATGTAATCCCAGCTACTCGGGAGGCTGAGACTTCTTGAGCCCAGGAGGCAGAGATTGCAGTGAGCCAAGATGGTGCCACTGCCCTCCAGCCTGGGCCACAGAGTAAAACTCTGTCAAAAAAAAAACGAAAGAAAGAATGTAGATTTTAGTGGTGGAGTGAGAGCATTCTAGGATAGGGGAATGGGGAGTAACTGCTTAAAGGGTATGGGAACTGTTACATTAAGTTTACACCAAAGCTGCTTCCTTACATATTTTAAGTTCAGCCTACAGGCTTCTTCATACATACTGAACTCTAACCAAACAGGATATGTAAACAGACTGTACTCCACTCTGACAATCATGGAGTTTCAGCCACTCACAGGTGGCCAATGATTCAAAACATGTTCAAATGAGGCAAATGCCAAATTTAACCAATTGGTTCTTTCTCTACCTCACTTCCAATTTCTAAAAGTTGCTTTTCTTTTTCTACCCATAAATCTTCTTTGACCATGAGGCAGTGCTGAAGACTCTCTGTATCTATTCTGGTTCAGGGAGGCTGGCTGATTTGCTAATTATTCTTTGCTCAATTAAAATCTTTTAAATTTAATTTGTCCAAGGTTTTTCTTTTAACAGATCCCTTTCGGATGATGAAAATCTTTCGGAAGTGTAAAGAGATGGTGTTCACGCAACATTCTAAATATACCAAATATCACAGAATTGTTCACTTTAAAAGTGGCCAAATAAGTAAATTTTATCTCAATTTAAAAAAACCTAAAAAAGTCATAGGAAAAACAAATATATTAGACTAATTGGTCAGAGACTTGCCGATGGAACTCAAAGTCTCATGGTCACAGGTACCATCTTATAATTATAGTAAATCAATTTTTTTTTGCTTAAACTAATCCTAAAAACTACCATTTTTCTCATGAGATTTGATCCCCTACATTTATGAAATCTTAATACAATTTCGTTTTAAGGGCTCATTCTGTTTGTCTGAAACTAGCAATAAACTTGTCCAAAAAAATGTTCACATCTTTGAGCTTAAATAATTCTTATTTTATTTTTCCATGTTCTTCCATTACATAATAATGAATTAGCTGAGGGAAAAAACTGCTACAAGAATGCATACAAAATGTTGGTTAGCCTATAGTCACTATGTCAGCTCATTTTTTATGATATTGCTGTTTCCTATGCCAACAAGGCTTTGCTGCAATTCGATAAAAGGCAGAAAAACTGTAACACCATAGCCTTTATGCAAAGACCTTCAAACAAATTTTTTTTTTAGTATTTTGTTTGTTTGTTTTTGAGACAGGGTCTGGCTCTGTTGCCCAGGTTGGCTCTGCCACCTCCATCTCTGGGGCTCAAGCCATCTCCCACCTCAGCCTCCAGAGTAGCTCGGACTACAGGCATGCACCACCACACCTGGCTAATTTTTCTATTTTTTTGTAGAGACAAGGTTTCACCATGTTGCCCAGGCTGGGCTGGTCTCCATCTCCTGGCCTTGAGTGATCCACCTGCCTTGGCCTTCCAAAGAGCTGGGATTACAGCACAAACCATGTCACTGGACCTGATAATAATTTTAAAGTGACAAAAACAACTAAGACAATAAATAATTTTTCCTTTACCAATTTAGTGAAGTGCATTAAAAACACACCCTAAATTTTCAGAATATGTAACTTTTTGTTTTGTAATTGATAAATATTGATAACCATGAAGAATAATCCACTTTAAACCTGCTATTTAGTAGCTGCAATTATGTTATTTTGATTTTTTATTTTTTAGCAGACTCAGGACTCTCAAAGAATCAGGAAAAGAATAGTTTCCACTTGGCTATTTTATTCTTTTCACTGAGAGATCTCAAATCCACTTGACCTGCATTAATTCAACTTCACGAAACCAATTTTGGTGTTCTGTCAAGGTTAAAGTTTCTCTTAGCAGGGAAAGAATTCCTGACACACTTATGAATTTTATCCCTGTTTAATTGTAAAAAGTAAAAGTTGGTTTAGCTAAGAGGTTATGTGCTTTTAAATGATCAGTTTGGGGAAGATTAATATGAGGCAGCCCAGGGAACTAGATTTATTTATTTTTTATTTTTAAATTGATACTTAATGTTTGTACATATTTATGGGATACATGTGGTATTTTGATGCATGCATAGAATGTGTAATGATCAAGTCAGGATATTTAGGATATTTATCACCTTAAACATTTATAATTACTTGTGTTGCTAACATTTCAAATTCTCTCTTCTAGCTATTTTGAAATATACACTGTTTTTAGCTATAGTCTCCCTACTGTATTATTAAACATTAGAATTTATTCCTTCTATCTAACTGTATGTTTGTACTAATTAACCTACCTCTTTTCATCCTCAACTTCCTGTTCCATAAATGCACCCTTCCCAGCCTCTAGTAACCATCATTCTACTCTCCACCTCCATGAGACCAAATTTTTTAACTCCCACATATGATGGAGGACATGTGACATCTGTTTCTGTGTCCAGCTTACTTAACAGAATGACTTCCATCCATGTTGCTGCAAATGACAGGATTTCATTCCTTTTAAGGCCAAATACTATTCCATTGTGTGTGTGTGTGTGTGTATATGTATATACACACGATGAATTATATATATATATACTATATATATATTTGTATATAACATATATAATTATATAATAGAAAATGTGGTATGCGTATATATATTATACACATATTTGTGTATATATACACACACACACACACACACAGCCCACATTTTCTTTATTCATTCATCCATTGATGGACACTTAGGTTGATTCCCTATCTTTGCTATTGTGAATAGTGCTGCAGTGAACCTGATATTCTGATTTCCTCGTCTTTGGGTAAATACCAAGTAGTGAGACTGCTGGATCGTATGGTAGTTCTACTTTTAGTTTTTTGAGAAATCTCCATACTGTTTTCCATAATGGCTGCACTAATTTACATTCCTGTCAACAGTGTATGAGTTCTTTTTCCTCTCCATCCTCACCAGCATGTTACATTTTGTGGTTTTGATATCTTAAAACTGCTTACTATCCAACTTCTACTGGGCCCTCCCAGCAACCCTTTGTTTCCTTTTATTAATGTTCCATTCTTAAGTTTAAAATGCCAGCTGTTACAAATCTTTTACTCAGACCTCCAAATTGCTCTGTTTCTCCCCCTCTTAAAACACTCTGGCCTCTACTTTGGCCAGTTTTCATTCTGAATATACACTTAGTTGAAAGATAACTGATCCTTGAACCTTTATCCCCCCTGCAACATACACTTCTGATTTGAACATCTCAGTCTTTCTTCAGAGTCTTGTTAGATTTTCCTCTTTGGGAGTCTCCTTACAAATACATTATCTTTGGTTTCATTGCATTTCTCTGACTTTTCCTTATTTAATAAGATTTTTATTGCAAAAGTTAAACATATTCATTGGGAAAAATATAAAACAAGTGAATAAAACAAAAATATTAAAGCTATTAGTCAGAGATTACTACTGAGAATAGAAAAATAGAATAAATAAATGTCTTCTTTCAAACCCCAAATCCTGTTCTCAATTGTATTCCACTCCAAAGAGGCCTCTGAAGAAACATATTCATAAGAGATAAAGAAAGGCTAAGAAAAACATTGTGTTGGGCTTTAATCTACTGTACTGGGTTGTTCTTGCATTGATATAAAGAAATACCTGAGACTGGGTAATTTATAAAGAAGGAGATTTAATTGGCTTACGGTTCTGCAGGCTGTACAGTTGTGACGCTGACATACCTCAGCTTCTCAGGAGGTCTCAGGGAGTTTTAACTCATGGTAGTAGGCAAAGTGGGAGCAGGGAAATCACACCATGAAAGCAGGAGCAGAAGGCGAGGAGGTGCCACACTCTTTTAAATGGGCAGATCTTGCAAGAACTCACTATCACAAATACAGCACCAAGCCATGAGAGATCTGCCCCATGATCCAAACGTCTCCCACCAGGCCCTACCTTCAGCATTAGGGATTACAATTCAATATGAGATTAGGGCAGGGCAAATATACAAACTATATCACCTACCCAAGCTCCAGGTATAGCTTGAACAGAGCAGGGCTAGAGGACTCTAGTTGCCTCAGCTATTGGCAGTTTTGGAATAGATGGACAAAAATCTAAAAAGATGCCTTGTGATAGTATCATGAGTTCTGTATCCCTTATACTGTTATCATTCTAAAACACCAGAGCCTATTCAACACTCTGGTTATATTGTAATTTAGTAAATCCCATTCTACCATTGTAAAACTAACTCTGTGGTGACATCCTGCTCTCCCATACACACACATACCTATTAGTCTTAGATTTTGGAATAAATTCCTAGAACTCGAGATTAAGGGCATGTACACATGTTGGTTAAGACCCCTTCTCTTGCCAGTGAAAAACAAACCAACTCATTGGAAAATTGATTGGCTCATGTAGCTCAACGTTTTAGAGGTAGAATTGACTTTAGATGTGTCTTTATGCTGAGTTGAAACAATGCCACCAGAATCCAACTCAGCGTTGCCTATTCTGAGTTATTGGCTTAATTCTCAGTCTCCTCGTGGTAAACACCCCCCCGACTCCAACCACCCCAGTGGCTTCAGATTTACATTATGGCAACACCAAATCTAGCAGAATGGTTAGTTTCCTTGAGATTATAAAAGAAATCCTTAAATTAATCTCAACAGGTCTGACATAGGCTCTGCCTATCTCTGAATCAACCTCTGTCATCTTGTGGGCTGTTATTTTGTCTTTTTTTTGAGACAGCGTCTTGCTCCGTCTCCCAGGCTGTAGTGCAGTAGAGCCAGCCCAGCTCACTGCAACCTCCACCTCTTGGGTTTGAGCAATTCTCCTACCTCAGCCTCCCGAGTAGCTGAAACTACAGGTTGTGCCATCACACCTGGCTAATTTTTGTATTTTTAGTAGAGACAGGGTTTCATCATGTTGGCCAAGCTGGTTTTGAACTCCTCACATCAAGTTATCCACCCACCTCGGCCTCCCAAAGTGCTGGGATTACAGGCATGAGCCACCATGCCGGGCCCGGGCTGTTATCTTTAAATTTATCAGCTGAGAGTGAGAGAAGGGTGATTTCCTAAAGGAAAATCAAGGCATAGTCCTTAGAAGGAGGAGTGAATTAATCTGTGGGACCCTAACAAATGTCCATAACAGGATTGCTTTGTGAGCTTTAGAAAACACTTGACACTAATATAAACTGAATTATAGTCAACATGGTAGTGAAAAAGAGAAACTTTAATTTTAATTGGCCCCATATTTGAAGCATTGACCTTATCTGAAGTGTTTGAATTTCTTTTTATCTAATTTTTTAATTACTTGCCCATTCCTGTCCTTTATTCAGCTCTGGTTAAGGTATTTGGGGTTTTGACTCTGTTTGGTTTTTGTCCTGCTATTTCATGCTTTGAGTATTTTTTCTCATTCTTAGTATTAGGATGCTGTCTGATAATTGTCTAATTTTATTCATTTATAGCACCCTTTTCTTTCTTTTTAACTTCTATTTCTGCCAAGAATCTCATAAGATTTGTTATTCTTGAAGTAAAAGTTTTTGTAAAGATATGTCTAGTTTTTGTTTTGTTTTGTTTTGTTTTTCATTTCTTTTAACACTTTTCTCACCCCTGTAATTGTACCTGGCACCTATTTAACTTTGTAGATCTGCAAATATAAGTCAATATTCAGGATTCTCTCTCACATCCTGTCCTCGATCCACTGCTTATGTCTCTGAATATTTGTAATATTCCATTTTTTAATTTGTTTCTTAAGAAGACCCAATTAACCAATTAGGTATGTAGTTAGTATTTCTGTTGCCTTCCCTCTACATAGAAATATACTAATTTTCATCTTTGTCTCTTCCCCTGAGTTCAGAGAAAATTTATCATGTTTGTCCTTCATACCACTCATTTAGTTTTTACAGGGTCAATTCTGCCCTTTCCTGTTCTGGATGTATTTAAAAATCATAATTAATTTTTCTACTATAATAGATTTCTCCTTATTCCATTTTAGGATTTATTTATATTTCTGCCTATCTCCTTCCTACCTCCTATTTTATCACCCCTCTTGTAACATCATTTTTTTTTTTTTACTAATATAAGCCACATTTCCTTGAATTTCATCAAAATTTAAAAGCATTGCCCACCTAAAATACTGTTCTCTTTTCTATACCTCCTTCTTTATCCTCCAGAACTCTTTACACTTTTTTTTTTGAGACAGAGTCTTGCTCTGTTGTGCAGGCTGGAGTGTGGTGGCACGATCTCAGCTCACTGCAACCTCCACCTTCCGGGTTTAAGAAATTCTCCTGTCTCAGCCTCCCAAGTAGTTGGGACCACAGGCGCACACCACCACCCCCAGCTAATTTTTGTATTTTTAGTAGAGTTGGGGCTTCACCATATTGGTCAGGCTGGTCTTGAACTCCTGATCACAAGTGATCCACCTGCCTCGGCCTCCCAAATTGCTGGGTTTACAGGCGTGAGCCACCATGTCTAGGCCACACTTTTTATTTTATTTTATTTAAAATAACTTTTTGTTTTATTTTATTTAAAATAGCCCGCCACCATGCTCGGCTAATTTTATTTATGTTTTTATCATTCATTTAATTTATTTAGTCTGAAACTATCCAAACTAACATTACCTTTCAAATCAGGATGAGTGGATTTTCTCAGATATTCTTATTTTCCATTTGGACAATTTTAGATATCTTATTTATGAATGTAACCTGAAGTAATTGTTATATAATTTTTTTAAAAAAAAACTACACTGAAAGGCATAAGGATTAAGCCAGGACAACAGGGAAAATAATGGACTGGGAAACACATTGCTCAGTTTTGTCTCTGTTGTGAGGCTGGACTCACTGCGTGTGTAGAAGAGGCACTACTGTTTCATCTCATCTTTAAAAGGTATTCATCAGTGAGCACAGTTCACTGTGATAATCCCTGCTCCCGTAGGACCACTGCCTGATCCAGGGACTCGACCTCAGTACAATTAGGATTGATCATTACTTCTTCCACCAAAGACAGCTTTGTGAACTTGTACAACAAACATTTTCAGAGATGTCACCATGACTATTATAGATTGTCACTTCTTATAAGCTTGTATTCTGAAGCTGACCTACAATAACATGCCTTATCATTTATAACATATATTAATGATGAATCAATTAAAGAAGATTCAAAAGATTTTTCTGCCCTTCTTCCAGGTTCTCACTCTAGCTTTTACCCCAAGAATGTATGTTGTATGTGATATTCTTTACGTATTTAGGGCTCAGAAAATGATACCCCCAAAATTTGGTGCTTTGACATACTGAACATTTTGAACTAAAACTGGAAGGCCTTAGACGCTGCTTCAGAATCAAAGTTTCTCTCTGACCTTCCCCCACCCCCTAATCTCTCTGATCTTCTTTCTTTCCCAAAGCACCAGCAGGGATTCTCTCTGGAATTTTTTTATCTGACTGGAGAAACTTATTTCCAGAAGAAATGCAATTTTCTTAAGACTCCCTCCCTAGGGATCTCACCAACTAACCAGGAAAGATTAACCACTGTAGAAGAGAAGTGACTGAGAGTTGTCACCATGTGTAGACAGACTTTTCATGTATTCTTATGGGGGCAACTCTGAGACCTTACCTGGGAGACTTTATCTGTATAATAAGACAACTTTGTTCACAGTGAAGTTCTATTCTTCACCTTCCACCACCACCCCCAGAGCTCAGAAGAACTTTATCCTAGGAAATTGTTCTTTGAGCTCATTTATTTCCTGTAAAAAATCATTTACTACCCTTCTAAAATTTCTCATAGCATCCCACTTCCCTCTCTCCTGTGAAGAAGGTATATATAAGTCTCAATAATTTGGCCTTTGAGTCTCATATTTCTGTGACTCTCATGTCCACGTGCAGATTAACAAATTTCTATGCCTTTTTCTCCTACTGACCTATTGTCACAATTTCAGTGAACCTCAGTGGGCAGAGAGGAAGCTCTTCCTTCCCCCCTACACGTTCATGCTTCTCTAACATTATTGATCCAGATAAAAACAACTGGCAATATCTACTACATTTTACAATGGAATTTGTCTTGATTCATTGATTCTACCTCTAAGGACATACACATGGGTGCTTTGTTTACTCATTCTAAAATTTTTATATCAACAAAGTCTCAGAAACACTCTAAGTGTTTATCAGTGGAGTACAGGTAGACCGATTAGGGTATATCCATGGAGACGGATACTAAGCAGCTGTTAAAAGGCACAAGGTCAAATATAAGAAAATGTAACCTTTATATAGTATTAAGAATTTTTAAGAGAGTTACAAAAACGGAATATAATAAAATGATATGCATATAAACATATGAACCTGTCAAGTGCATCTGTGTGAAGAGACCACCAACAGGCTTTGTGTGAACAACAAGACTGATTATTTCACTTGAGTGCAAGTGGGCTGAGTCCGAAAAGAGAGTCAGCCAAAGGAGATGGGGTGAGGCAGTTCTATAGGACTGGGGTAAGCAGTGGAAAGTTACAGTTAAAGGTGGTTATCTACTGTCAGCAGAGGAGGGGGTCACAAGGTGCATGGTGGGGAGATCCTAAGACTCATTGTCCAGAAGAAGAATGTCACGAGGTTGATCGATCGATCAGTTGGGGCAGGGCAGGAACACATCACAATGGAATGTCGTAATGTTGGTCAATCAGTTAGGACAGGAGCTGGCTGTTTCACTTCCTTTGTAGTTTTCGGTTGCCTCAGGCCATCTGGATGTATACGTGCAGGCTTAAGCTCAGAGGCCTGACAGAAACATCATAGATGTGATCATATAAACCCTGAAAATATCTGAAAAATAAATGCCACACTTGCCACCAACTAGGAATAAATAATAGATAGGAAAGTTTGGGAGCATTTCCTCTTAATATCATACAATTCTGTTTTCTGATTTTTCTTTGCTTTCATAAACTTACCAAAAAGATAATATCTAGAAGTTAACATTATTCAAACTGGACTATATTCCTTACAATCTCTTATTGTCAGTTATTCTCATGCCTGGTCTATTAGCCCATTCTCACACTACTATAAAGAAATACCTGAAGCTGAGTAATTTGTAATGAAAAGAGGTTTAGTTGGCTCACTGTTCCACGCTGTGCAGGAAGCATGGCTGGGGAGGCCTCCGAAAACTTACAATCATGGTCGAGGGCAGAGGGGAAGCAGGCATGTCTTCACATGGCTGGAGCAGGAGGAAGAAGAGAGCAGAGAAGGAAATGCTACACGCTCTTAAACAACCAGATCTTGTGAGAACTCACTCACTATCACAAGAACAGCAAGGGGGAAATCTGCCCCCATGATCCAATCACCTCCCACCAGGCCCCTCCTCCAACATTGGGGATTACAATTCCACATGAGATTTGGGTGGGGACACAAATCCAAACCATATCACTTGGTTTCATGAACTCACTCAAGTTTTTCCCCTTCCTTATATGTCTTTCATTTTTCCAAATTCTATCCAAATCCCTTTCTTGTAACTCAGTTCAAATTTCGTATCTCTCAAGCAGTGTTTTCTAATAAGTAACTGCCCTCTATGAACTATTTAATCAAAACATTCACCCCACCGAGGATACATAAAATGGACCTTATTCTAATAATATGACACTGTAGGGAAAGAAAAATAATTTTCCCTCTATACTTCACAGTTCCTTTCACAGCTGTGTGAAAGGAAAATAAATCTTGGCAAACCTACCTCCCTTTTTATTCCTAAGTAAGATAGCTACGAAGATTAAAAAAAAAAAAAAAAAGCTATGTACTTTCCTCACAATTTGTCCACAAGGAAATTTCTTGTGGGCTTCAAGATTTTTACCCTAAAGCAGTTCTGTTGAATTTCACCCTGGCAATGTAAATTGATAGCTTATCTTCACAGGTGCAGGACAAAGAACAAAACTCAGTCATCCCTGTACTCACCTGAGACAAATGTGTATCTGAGTGCTTCCTCCACCCTATTGCTTATGTAAAAATGCAGATTCACTGAGCCAGACTAAGGCATAAGCGATGATTCCTCTACCTGCCTCTCAAATGTAAATTGTGTATTCACTGAAAGGCTGATCAAAGACCTGAAAGAATGCAACCTTTTGTCTCTTATCCACCTATGACCTGGAAGCCCCCACTTCAAGTTGTCCCTCCTTTCTGGACCAAACCAATATACATCTTACACATATTGATTAAGGTCTCATGTCTCCCTAAAATGTAATATGCCAAGCTGTGCCCCGACCAGCTTGGGCACATGTTGTCAGGATCTCCTGAGGCTGTGTCCCGGGTACAGCCTTACCTTTGGCAAAATAAACTTTCTAAATTGATTGAGACCTGCCTCAGATAATTTTGGGTTCACAGCTGGCACTCCCGTAACAAAAAGACAGATTCACAAGAGAAAAATAAATAGAATTTTATTAGCATATATTCCTCATGTATACATGAGAGATATCCAGGGAAAATGAGTGACTCTCAGAGGTGGCTTAGAATTCAGGCTCAAATACCATCTTCAGTCAAAGACAAAAGAGAGAAGGAAGTGGAGGACAGTTATGGAAAGGTGTCCAGGAAAACCTAAACACCAATAAGGTTTGTTATGCAAATTTGAATTGGTGCCTTCTCCACTGATTCCCTGCTACATCTCCCGTGATTTAGTCTTCCTTCTGTTTCTGATAGACAGAGAGAGACAGACAGACAGAGAGAGAGAGAGAGAGAGAGACATCCTTACAAATGGAAATTTCTTTATAGATGTAAATTTCTCTTGCAGGCTACATCTCCCGTGATTTAGTCTTCCTTCTGTGTCTGGTAGAGAGAGACAGACAGACAGACAGAGAGAGAGAGAGAGACAGAGACATCCTTACAAATGGAAATTTCTTTATAGATGTAAATTTCTCTTGCAGAAGGGTAACTTCCACTTTGTTTTCATAGCTTCTATGTCTATGTCTATAGATATAGTGTCTATGTCATAGATATATATAGATATATAGACATAGTGTCTATTTCTGTTGGGTCTCAAAATAATCAGCTCAAAATCATCCTTATGCCAAAAAGCCATATTTGGGGTGATGTATCCTTGTCACAACATCTTATATTTCTCCCTACTGCTCTTTAGTTTTTCACCAGATGTTAGTTGTCTAAAGAAAAATGCCTGGATCAAAGACTTCTCAGTTAACCCTTTGAATATTCACCACATCCTTTGTAGAGCAGGTACCCAGTAAATGTTGATTAACTAATAGCTTAGTAAGTAAAATCACTTTGACTTCACAAGTACATTTGTATTTACAGGTTTGCTTTGTGTCCTGGTACTTTTTCATAGACAAAATGATGATCAGCCATCAATTTTTAATATTATTTTCTCTGTTCAAAATGAATGCTAAACTGGTAATTAACTTCAAGAATTAAAGTAGATTTAGTGACCATTTTTATATACAAACTCTTCCTGTGGGCATTTCCCCCATTTTTATACATTACATTTACTATTAATAGAACTCATAGTATGTCTTTTCATGCGTTCAATGGCTTTTATGTCAGCCAGAGTATTGAAGTGGTTTCCTGCAGTACTGTCAAAGCTTTTCGACTTTTTTTTCTGGCCCGCTCATCTTTTTCCAGAAAGCCAGTGTGATGGCCTCCTATAGTGCTGTTGTGTTTATTCCAACAGTCATACAAGAACAATCAGCCAGATAAAGGAAAGCACATCATACGAAATTTTGTTTTGAGTTTAAAGAGCACTCCTGGACATTCACAAAAAGAAATGCTTTTCCCAAGAGAAAAATACATTTATTATCTTCTTTGTAAGGCTGCGCCTCTAATCTAAAATGGTGTTTGAGCAACAGCTGCTCACCTCTGTTACAATTTTGAGTCACTTAGTTTCCACAAATCCTAATATGTAACTGGGCCTATGAAATACTAAGAAGGCTATTCATTTAGATCTAATATTCTGATATTCTCTTTTGTGCATTTAGTTTTCACTGGAGGTAAGTAGAGTCAATGCAAATGCACACATTCAAAGAATAAAGGCTTGAAAGCTGAGCCCCTATGCATTGAAATGGAGTGAGCCACAACTATTGGAGCAAAATATCTACCAATTCGCCCTATCTGCCTTTTGCATAATCACTCCTTTATACTAACACACATGAACTATAGGTAGGCTCAATAAAATTTATCAATTAATGGGGCCAAATAAATTAAAAGTTTTGCCAACTACCTTATACAATGTCCACATCAAAATATAATAAGTATATAATCTTAAACATTAAATGCTTATGTCCAGCCAATTTAACTTCAGAAAAAAAGATTTAATTTCTGCAGATGATGTAAAAGACTGATGAAAACTGATGAAACTGATGAAGACTGATGAATACTGATCAGCAGTGGCTAGCAGACCAACATTAGAAAATCTCTGATCTGGATCAAATATTTTAGAGATAAAGAAACAAACCCAGCACTGTTGCATAACTTGTACTTAAAAAATTGTGGGATTAGTTAGTGTTTGGTGTGGAATGAAAGAGGTTTTCTTTGTCAGAGGCAAGGTCACGGGCATGCATGCATGTTGATGTCCTTCTAATGGTAAGGTTCAATTTATCTTCCATTCACAAAAGTGCCTTTTTCTTTTCCTTTCTTTTCTTTTTTTTTTTTTTCTGAGACGGAGTTTCGCTCTTGTTGCCCAGGCTGGAGTGCGATGGCATGATCTCAGCTCACCGCAACCTCCGCCCCCTGGATTCAAGCGATTCTCCTGCCTCAGCTTCCTAAGTAGCTGATTACAGGCATGCGCCACTATGCCTGGCTAATTTTGTATTTTTAGTAGAGACGGGTTTCTCCGTATTGGTCAGGCTGGTCTCCAACTCCCCACCTCAGGTGATCCGCCCTCCTCGGCCTCCCAAAGTGCTGGGATTACAGGCGTGAGCCACAGCGCCCAGCCTAAAAGTGCCCTTTTAATGGTCAAATGATTTTGATGGTTTAACGAATTTCCAAAAGTTGACTTTATTTCTAGAAAGCCTATGATTAAGGATAATATTGCCACTAAACGTTTCACCTTGGCAACAATAACAATCCTGACAGTTTTGGGAATTACCAAGGTCAATTACCCTCCTTATTTCCTGTGCAACCACGAATGACAATTATTTATCTAGATATCACTTTGGAAAATTCTTATAATTTAAAATCGAATGATCAGGAGTAGGATGACTGTACAATTTGTTATCACAAACCAGGACATTTTGAGAGTGAAAGGGATGCTATTAGTAATCATGCCAAGACAACAGAGGCCATCTGGATAGTCTCAGACAAACTGGGACTTATTGTCACACTGGTCACATTTTCCATGCAGTTTTAAGACAAAAATCCAAATTTGAGAAAATAAATGATGATGAAATTTTCTGTGTTCTGAAGATAGTAAAAATGTGAGTGATCAATAAATCATTTCGTAATGTGAACAGCAAAAACTATAGGAACTCTTATAGAGTTATAAAATAAAAACTAGAAATAATCTTTCAAAATTATTTTACTTACCTATATTGGGGCTGTTGGATCATGTATTTATTTCCTGAATGCAAAGAAAAAGCTCTATTTCATTTCCAAAAACATATGAACTCATCTAAAACATCATACATTAGAATATTTGATGTGATTATGTATTTACAAAAAAAAAAGCCTAGGCAATATATTATTTACTACAATCATATGTGAAATCCTATAATAATAACAAAGGCATCCCAGTGTCCTATCCAGGACATGTGGAATGATATGTGAGAAAAACAGAGGAAAGACGGAAATGACATACATTCTTGAAAACATTTTTTAAAGAGCAGAGTGTCAAGAATGAAAATACATACGAACTTAGAATTCACTGAATCCAATAAAACACTAGTTTTTGTTAATATACTTAAATGTTCCTTTTTTGGGTTTAAAAATTTTAATCAGGAGTTTGACAGTTTTTGACTATAATATTATTTACAGAAAGAGTGACTTAACAAATATTTACCTTGATTTATGTGACCCTAGAGTCTATTGTACTCAGTCCTACATGTACTGTGATAGCCATAGAGAGAATTTGATGAATCCTTTTCCTTTTCTTTTCTTTCCTCCTTTTCTTTCTTCATTCTTTTCTTCCTTTCTTTTTTTTTCTTTTTTAACTAAAAGCATTGCCATGGAAAGTCAGTATATAAACAATTCTTTGTGTGAGATTGTCATGTCCTTAATGTAGGAGGCAGTTTTCAGAATACTTGCTTGAGATGCCAGTCACATATCGTGGGGTTCCAATATTTGATGAAACCTTCTACTGTTAAATTACAACTGAGATTTGAAATGTGACTCAAAGACTCTGTATAATGAATTTTGAATGTCAGTTTTGTGAGTCTTTCTGCAGTACACCACATGAATTTTTAAATTGCCTTTTAGGTCTATCAGCAACAAGCAAAGCTAAAAAACCCAGCATTTTTAATCCTAGTACTAAATATCAGAGACTGATACAGACATTATTCATCATACTTAATAAATGTATTATGATTTCAAGTACTGTGTCACCATTAAGTACACAATCATCTCAAAGACCTAAATGTTTAACAAAAAATAAACATTGACCACATCAAATCAGTATTTTAAATAATTAGATAAGATTACCATTTAAAAATAGTGTTGAGCTATTTAATGTTCAATATAACATCATTAGGTTCATGCTGATGCTCCTGTACCAAAAGACAAATTAACAAGAGAAAAGCATAACATTTATTTAATCAGAGTTTTACATGACATGGAATTCTTCGCAAATTAAGGTCCAAACACCCTGAGACACTGTGTATTTTTATGCTATGTCTGATGAAAGAAGTGGATAATTGTAGAGAAATATGACTGGACAAAAAGGGAGATATGATCTAATTTAACAAACTGGGGGGTGGTGCCGACAGTTGGGGGTTGAGCTCAACAAGGCCTGTTTGTTCACATTCTTTTGGTTTCTTTGTGTGGTATTCATTTCTTCCAAGAATGGGGCAGGACACTTGTCACATGATGGTCTTATACCCTACTCTCAGAATAGGTAGGTCAGAGTGTAACCTTCCTAGGTTTGATGGTTTGCTTTGGGAAATAGGTGGGAGAAGTTCAGAGAGACTTTCTTGCTTTCTGAGGCCCATCTATCTTCTTCACCTTGCAAAAAAAAAAAGCGTCATACTTTGGATATCTGTTCTGAGCTCTGACAATAACAAAGGTTATATTCAAAGAAGCATCACTTCCTTCATCCTTTCCATTCTGTTTCCTTCCACCACACCAACCCACTCCCATCCCCACATAGGACCAGGCGCGGTGGCTCATGCCTGTAATCCCAGCACTTTGGGAGGCTGAGGAGGATGGATCATGAGGTCAGGAGTTCAAGACCACCCTGGCCAAGATGGTGAAACCCCGTCTCTACTAAAAATACAAAAATTAGCAGGGCATGGTGGCACGTACCTGTAATCCCAGCTACTCAGGAGACTGAGGCAGGAGAATCGTTGAACCCGGGAGGTGGAGGTTGCAGTGAGCCAAGATAGCGCCACTGCACTCTAGTCTGGGTGACAGAGCGAGACTCCATCAAAAAAAAAAAAAAAAAACAAGTACACCTTAGTTTCTGGTGTGTCCCCTTCTGTTTCTTTTGACAAAAAGTAGCAGATATATGTTTATATTCTTATAGCCCCTTGTTTCTTTCACAAAAGTAGAATATTATGTATGCTCCATGTATTTTACTTTCTTAACTCATCAAAATGTCCTGGAAATCTTTCCATATGAGTCATAGAGATTGTTCTCAGTCTTTTTACAGCTCAATATATTCCATTACAGCTAAGTAGATGTCCATTCAACTAATTGCAGGGTAGGAAACTTCAAGAGTGGAAATGGTGATTTTCATTTTCTGTTTTTTTTCTTACAGTAGCTTTGTATAATTGTAGCTACTTTTTTCTTTGCAATTTCTGGACAGTTTGACTGTTTGGAGTCATTACAATATTTCTACTTTAGGAGTACTCACTTCTATCCGTATAGGGAGGTGCAGTTTCTTTAATGGGTGACCATTTTTGGTGGTTGGGAGGGTTTGGTGTGTGTTAGTATTCTCTTTTGTCCTTGTGTGATTCTTATTTTCTACTTATTTCCCACTTTTTTCCTTCTTCTTGTTCTTGTTCTTCTTCTTCTTCTTCTTTTTGAGATGGAGTTTCGCTCTTGTTGCCCAGGCTGGAGTGCAATGGCATGATCTCGGCTTGCCACAACCTCTGCCTCCTGGGTTCAAAGGATTCTCCTGCCTCAGCCTCCCGAGTAGCAGAGATTACAGGCATGTGCAACCACACCTGGCTAATTTTGTATTTTTACTAGAGATGGGGTTTCTCCATGTTGGTCAGGCTGGTCTCGAACTCCCCACTTCTGGTGATCCGCCCGGCCTTGGCCTCCCAAAGCGATGGGATTACTGATGTGAGCCCTCAAGCCCAGCCCTTACCTTCTTCTTTACCATCATATCTCCAACAGTGCCTCTCTGTTTCCATTTACTTACTCTCAGAAAAAAATATCTCTTTCTGAGACTACCGCTCCAGATCTTTCCAGCTTCCTCCGCACTTACCAGATTTCCCCAATAGCTATGCTATGATCGTACTATTCTAGACCACTTTTCACTATTTCATAAGTAATGTTGGGTTTTCTCTTTTCTCTTCCTCTTTTCTGTGCATTTTTCTCAAACTCCAACCACCATGCTCTCATTCTTTTATTTTAAGCTCTAGAGTTAGCTCTAATAAAATATTATATTTATTTCTGTTGTTGCAGGTAATAATTTGTGGATTTATTTTGCTCTCTTTATTGTCCTGTGGACAGATTCAGATGTAAAAAGCTACCATTGTCCTAGAAAAAATAGAGGTTCTTATCCTAGAGCAACCAGAAAATTATTCCCTTTTAAGAAATATTTTTTGACTAGTGTAAAAATAGGCAACTGTGTTATGTGATACTTTTTTTATTTTTTATTTTATTTTATTTTATTTTATTTTTCTTGAGATGGAGTCTCGCTCTGTTGCCCAGGCTGGAGTGCAATGGCGTGATCTCAACTCACAGCAACCTCTGGCTCCCAGTTCAAGTGATTCTCCTGCCTCAGCCTCCTAAGTAGCTGGGATTATAGGTGTCTGCCACCATACCCAGCTGATTTTTGTATTTTTAGTAGAGACAGGGTTTTACCATGTTGGCCAAGCTGGTTTGAAACTCCTGACCTCAGGTGATCCACCTGCCTCAGCCTCCTAAAGTGCTGGGTTTACAGGCGTGAGCTACCGTGCCTGACCTTATTGTGTGATATTTAAAATGTTGGTTAAACTATCGTCTGCCTCCTTGGAATTTTAGTCAAGCTGTCTTCGAAGAAGGAGGTTTAGGGAATTTAATGCATACTAAATGCTTCTTGTAGCTTCAGAAGTTATTATCATAAATTAATGTTGAATTTTTGAAGGGCTTTTCTGCTTCTAAAAAGATCGTTTTTTAAAAAATAATCTGTTAAGTGCAATGAATTATATTTTCAGACTTCCTGATGTGGAGCTACTTTTTCATCCTGGATAAAGCCAACTTGATCATTCTGTATTGCTTTATTTGTATATGACTGCTTTTTTGCTAGTAGTGTATCACTGTCCAAAAAGTAGCAGTATCAGTGTTAACAAGGGAGTCTGGACTGTTTCCTTCTTTTCCCTCATAAATGGATGAATGTAATTATCACAGGTGTAGGTTTGTCGTTGTGAGAGTAGTTTGTTATAAAAGCAATTTCAGCTCTTGATTGCTCTCTCCCGCTCCTTGGCCTTCTTCCTTCTGCCACAGGATAATGCAGCAAGAAAACCTTCACCAGGAATGGGCCCCTCAGCCTTAGGCTTCCCGGCCTCCAGAGCTGTAGGAAGCAGCTATCTGTTTTTGTTTATTTGTTTGTTTTATAAATTACCCAGTTTGTGGTATTCCATCACAGAAACACAAAACGAACTAAGACAGCTGCGGGTACTCACACTGGCTGATAACTGTTCATAACATTAGCACAGACACTTAGACAGTACATGTCACTCTACAAATATTGGAATCTGCTTAATCTATTAATTCTTAAAGAGATGTGGTAAACCCACTAGTTTAGCGAATTCATGTATTTCACCTTTTACTTCTGATAGTTTTTCATTTACCTGTTTTGAAGTTACGTTATTAGGTGCACAAAGGTTTAGAGTCTTCCTGTTCCTGTAGTGATTTTGTTTCATTACTGATTTACTCCAACTTCTAATGTTTTATTTCTAATTGTCTGTATTTCTATGTTTCTCCCCACCTCTCTTACTTATATTCAGTTGAACTGATTTATTTTTGTTTGTTCACTTCACTTTTACTACTCTGGAAGTTATACTGTCATTGCTGGTCTTTTACTAGATATTTTATGTATACTTTACTAGATATTTTTACACATTTTACTTCGAGAACTCCCAATTAATAATCTGCTTTATATTACTCTTCTCAGAGTACAGACTCAAATAAGTTCTAATTCTGCAATTTGTTGTTTATCTGTCTCTCATAGCAGGGCTTTTTGGTCAGGTGTTTGTGATTCTTAATTGCAATCACACACTGCGTAGATATTTTGTATCAGAATTTTTGAGGCTATTTTTAAAGTAAATTCATTTTAAATTCCTCACGTAGTAAGATACAGCAGATTTCCTAGAGCAAACGTGAGCTTCGAGTTTTTACTTCTCTACAGTTTCATTTACCCATCCTTTCTGCATTCTTATTTGTCTTACTTTTAATTACTATCAATGATTTTAAAATATTTTAAGTATCCTATACAGTATTTTTAAATGCTGTACATCTAATTTGCTGTATTGATAGAAAAGGGAATCAATATATACACATGCGCCTGGAATTATGATGTGATTTGGTACCAATAAAGCCATCATAAGATGAAAAGATCCTCAGTTGAAAACACATTTAATACACCTAGCCTTCCAAACATTACAGCTTCCCCAGCTTACCTTAAATGTGCTCAGAATGCTTACATTAGCCTACAGTTATGCAAGCTTATTGAACACAAAGCTTATTTTATAATAAGATTATTATTATAATAATAACCAAAATTCAAAATTTAAAGTATGGTTTCTACTGAATGCATATTGCTTTCATACCACTATAAAGTCAAAAAAAACCCTAAATTTAAACATTATAAGTTGAGGACTGTCTGCAATTCTTTTTCTGAAGCAGTTATTAAAGACTACAGAACGAGACACAAATAACTCAAAAGGATTTTTAAGCAAAATCTGTTGTTGTCTAAGGGACAATATTACATAATAGTATTGCCTACAGAGTTTTTTCTGTCTTCTGTTGTTGAGATTTTTCTTTTGTTCCTGACATCTCAGCCAGTGAAGATCTCTACCATTTTAAAATGGGCAGACAAAAGGGAAGATTATTACCTAGCCAAGCTCTGACAGATAACTGCAAAAAGGATCCTTCTTATCCAAACCAGACAATTAGTGGTTGTGAAATCCAATTGCTATTCTTTTCACATTCAAGGCACTGAAAGCCAATTTCCTTTTGTTTTCTCTTTCCTTTTCCCTGGAAAAGCACCAAAATACAGGAAGTATACATCATTACATACACTAAAATATAATGTTTTCTAAATTTTAGTGTTTATACACGTGTGTGTGTATACATATAGAAAGAGACAGAGGGAGATGTTTTCTTCCATTTATTAAGTGCATAAAAATTATCTTCTTTAGCAGAATGGCTAGAGACTTCAATGACCATATATCAAAAGCAATAGGACAAATAATGAATTCTTTCTCTTCTCAGGTGAAGAAAGAATTGGAATGGTGGGAAATTATCTAGATGTCTGTCAGTCTGCAAGAAGATCATCTTAGTGTCTCCAGAAACCACCGTCCTTGAGATATTTCTACCTGAGCAACAGGAAACAATGCTTTCACTTCCAATGGGATCATGGGCCATAGTAAGGATGTTGCTGGAGTTGTTTGTGGCATTATTTTCTGGTCAGTGAGAGCAGCTCCTCGCAGAATGAAAATATCATGAAGAAGCAAAGCTAGAAAATTGAAAAACAAAGACTAGGTGATATCGCTTATTTATCCATGCCTAAATAGAGCACTTCATTCAATATTTAGTTCCACAAGGCAATATATTTCCTTCTCCTTTATTCTTATTTTTTCCTTTTGTTTCTGTTATTTTAAAACAAAATCAATCATGCTAACAAGATCTTCCTTTCATAGTCACCCAGCAAAAGGTTTATACACATTAATTTTGCTATATATAGCAAAATTGTATATATTATAAAATTTATACATGTTAATTTTGTTATATATAATATTATTAATGTGTATAAACATAAGTTAACATTACAGATATCTACATGTATATATACACATATGCTAGTATATGTACATACAGTACACACACACATATCAAGCAGTCCTCCCACTTTGACCTCACAAAGTGCTGGGGTTACAGGCATGAGCTGCCATACCAGGGCTATATCATTTTGGATCTATCTTTTCATTTGTCATTATATCTTTTTAGGTCTATTCATATAAATCTAATTATTTTCAAAAGTAAAATGAAGACCATAATATATTCAGTAGTTTCCTTCTTTACAAACTTTTAAGTTTCTTCAGGCTTTTTATAGATTGCAAACCATGCTGAAAAACACCAAATATGGCACTGGTTTTAACAAGGTAGGTAAGTACTGGAGTTTACTCAGGAGAGAAGTTGGCAATAAAGTAGAAGTAGAAGTTGATATCAGACTATCACAACTAGCTTCATCAGCTTGGGTAATTTACTAAGATTCCTTGAGCCTTGCTACAGTAACTTAAAATTAGATATTTAAACTATAAAATACAGTAAATAAGTTTCCAATCCTTTGCACTATTGGCTTATTGAAATGCTGTATTAAGAGAGATTCTAAAGTCATGTTTTTCCACAGCAGAAAATGTATTATAAAATAAGAAAGAAGTGGCAAATGCGGCATATATGTGTCACCTAGTCCCAACTTAATATTTTATTACTATAACTTAAAAGATGGTATGAGAACTGAAATGTTATATGAGAGTCGTTTAAAGAAACTATTGCTGTTCAGCTTAGGAAAAGAGAAAACTAGAAGAATATATTCTTTCAAATATTTGACCTGAGTTCCTTAACAGAACAGAACTAGAATTACTTGTTGGAAATTACGGTGAGATTTTGACTTCAAAAAGAAAAAAAATTCTAGTAATAAGAATGTCTACTAATCAAACAAGATGCTTTTTTGTTGGATTTATTGGCAAGAAGCTAGATCACTATAGAGGCTGCTTCAGAAATTACTTATATGAGAACAATAAAATAAAGAATATTTACTACATGTCAGACACTATGTTAATAATTTTCACATACATAACATGATAGTAGGTGATTAGAATCAATTTTCACACATAATAGACACTCTGTATCCATCACGGTGGAGTAGAAGGAAAAAGTTATTGATCAGTCTGAGAAGACAATAGTTTTGAATGCATTTTCAAACTAATTTATCCCCATAAATAAGCCAACTTTAATTAATTCACATACACTTTCAGTTAATGTTCTGTCAGAATTTCTCTTACAAAGTTTCATCTCAAACCCTGTCTGACATATCAAGGAAGAGAAAAGCAAAGCTATGAGGTAAAACTGAGTCAACCAGCTGCCAACTTTAATACATTTCTTTTATTCTCAATTGTCTTAGTTCACTTAGTGAAAAACAGCAGCAAAAGAAAAATAGTCCACTAGGGAAAAATAATGTTGCAAAGCAGTAAAGTCTTTAAATTTCAAAGGAAAAAATAGTTATGTATATTAAATAGAAATACTGGTATGTTTTTATCACAAATATGAGCTAATTTCTTTTTAAGCCTATATTATTTCCTTTTTGTTTTATTCTTAATTGACACATAAAAACTGTACATATTTATGGGATTTAGTATAATGTTTCGATACATGTATATAATATATGATATTAGGACAATTAGCATATCAGTCACCTCAAACATTAATAATTTTTTATGGTGAGAACATTTAAAATCCTCCCTTCAAGCTATTTTGAAATATACAATAGATTACTGTTAACTAAAGTCACCCTACTGTGAAATGGAACATTAGAACTTATTCCTCCTATCTAACTGTAACTCCTTACCCATTTCCCAACGTCTCCACTATCCCCCTACCCTTCCCATTCTCTGGTAGCCACAATTCTACTCTCTACTCCTATTGGATCAATGTTTGTAGATTTCACATATGAGTAAGATTGTGCCATATTTGTCTTTCTGTGACTGGCTTCTTTCACTTAAAATAATGTTCTCTAGGCTCATCCATGTTGCCAGAAATGACGGGATTTCATGCTTTATTATGGCTGAATTGTATTTAATTGTGTAAATATTTTATATTTTCTTTATCTATTCATCTGTTGATAGGCACTTAAGGTTGATTCCATATCTTGGCTGATATAAATAGTGCTTCAACTAACATAGGAGTACAGATGTCTCTTTGACATACTGATTTCATTTCCTTTAGATATGTACCCACTAGTTGGGGTGTCTGAATCATATAGTAGTTGTATTTGTAATTTTTTGAGAAACCTCACACTGTTGTCCATAATGGCTGAATTAATTTACATTCCTACCAACAGTATATACGTTCCTTTTTCTCTGCATCCTCACCAGTATTTGTCATTTTTTGCCTTTTTGATAGTAGTCATTCTAACTGGGATGAGATGATATCTCATGGCGGTTTTGATTTGCATTCCCCAAATAATCGGTAATGTTGAGGATTTTTTTATATATACTTCTTTGCCATTTGTATGGTTTTTTTTTTTTTGAGAAATGTCTATTCAAATCTTTTGCCCATTTTTTTCTTTTGGGGGGATGGTACCAAATTTTTTTTTATTTGAAGGAATGAAACTGATCAAAGAACTTAAGTGGATGTTTTGGTACAACTTACAAAAAAAGGTAAAGGAAACCCCAGCATGCATGCACTGCCTTGGTGACCAGGGAGGTTACCCCATGGCTATGGGGAAATTAGCCTAAGGCTTAGCTCTTATTGTCACTGTCTCCCAGGGTGTGCTTGTCAAATACATATTCTGCCAAGCCAGATTTGGGTGCTCCAGTCTTGTGCAAGTTGGTCACTGTGGTCATCCAATTATTTGATGGATTTCACCTGCTCCTTCGGGTGAAAATCCATCCAGGGCACATTTGTCTCCATTAAGTCACACAAGTGGAGGTCATTTTTGTCAGTGGCCAGTTTGTACAGTTCCAGTAGTGACTAATTCACGTTTTTCTCCAAATGTCATGCACCCTCCATCTCATTCAGCCAGCTCTCCCAGTCATCACAGTCTGGTTTCTTGATATCTTGAAGGAAGATTGGCCACCTCGTTGGTTCTGCAGCTTCATCAGTTCCCTTGGCATGTGCCCTCTCCTCATGAGATTGGTGAAGAAAGTATTTGGCAAAGTTATTCTAAGCCACATCATCGCGGTCAAAGTAGTAAGACATGGACAAGTAGACTTGGAGGTGTAGAGTTCCAGGTTGATCTGGCGGTTGATGGCAGCCTCTGAGTCCTGGTGGTAGTTCTGGCACCTGTGAGAACGCCGATCCTCATGGCAGGGCTAAGGAGAGGCCGAGGCCACAGAGGCTGCGTAGCGCTGGAGCCGGCGGGGGCCTTGGGGCGGTCCCACGGCGCGGTGAGGAGGTGCTGGAAGGCTGGCTGTGAGCCACAGGCCAGGGTGAAGGACAAGCCCCAGTTCCTCCAAGGACTGTTGAAGCAGGAAACCGCGGAGACTCTACGTGAAGAGCGTCTCCTCATTTTTCAATGAATTTTGTTTTCTTAGCTATTGATTTGTTCTAGTTCCTTATATATTCTGAATATTAATCCCTTGTTGGATGGATCATTTGCAAATACTTTTTCCCATTCTGTAGGTTTTCTCTTCACTCTGGTGATTGTTTCTCTTGTGTGCAGCTTTTTAGTTTGATGTAATCCTATTTGTCTATTTTTGCTTTTGTTGCCTGTGCTTTTGAGGTCTTATCCAAAAAATCCTTGTCCACGCCAGTGTTATAAAGCATTTCCCCTCTTTCCTTCTAGTAGTTTTATAGTTCTGGATCTTACATTTAAGTCTTCAATCCATTTAAGTTGATTTTTGTATGTGGTGTGAAATGGGGGTTTAGTTTCATCATTCTGCATGTGAATGTCCAGTTTATCCAGTACCATTTATTGAAGAGACTGTCCCTTCCCCAATGTGTGTTCTTGGGACATTTGTGAAAATTAATTGGATGTAAATCTGTGAATTTGTTTCTGGTTCTGTATTCTATTTCATTGGTCTATGAGTTTGTTTTTATGCCGGTCCATGATATTTTGGTTACTGTAGCTTTGTAGTATATTTTGAACTCAGGTAGTGTGATGCCTCTAGCTTTGTTCTTTTTGCTAAAGATTGCTTTGGTTATTCAGGGTCTTTTTAGGTTCCATACAAATTTTAGGATTTTTTTCTATATCTACGAAGAATGTCATTGATATTTTGATTAGTATTATATTGAATTTGTAGATCTCTTTGGGTAGTTTCATCATTTTAACAATATATTCCAATACATGAACATGGAATATCTTCCCATTTAATTGTGTCCTTTTCAATTTCTTTCATCAACTTTTTATAATTTTTATTGTAAATTGATTTCACTTCATTGATTAAATATATTCCTAGATAGTATTTTTGTAGCTATTGTAAATGGGATTGCTTTCTTGATCTCTTTTTGAGATAGTTCACTATAGGCATCTAGAAACACTTCCTGTATTTGTATGTTGATTTCATATACTGCAACTTTACTGAATTGGTTCATTAGTTCTAAAAGTTTTTTGACAGCACTTGTAGATTACATTGTCTGCAAACAGGGACAATTTGAACTCCTCCTTCACAATTTGGATGGCCTTTCTTTCTTTCTTTTGTCCAGTTGCTCTGGCTGGGACTTCCAGTGATATGTTAAATAAAAGTGGTGAAAGTAGGCATCTTTATCTTGTTCCACATCTCAAAGGAAAACTTTCAATTTTCTCCCATTCAATAAGATGTTAACTGTTACCTATAGCCTTTACTGTGTGGAGGTTCTTTCCTTCTATCCCTAGTTTGTTAAAAGCTTTTATCAGGAAGGAATACTGAATTTTATCAAATGCATTCTTTGCATCTATTGAGATGATCATTTGGTTTTTGTCCTTCATTTTGTTAATGTGATGTAAGGTGTTTATTGATTTGCCTGTGTTAAACCATTCTTGCATCCGTGAGATGAATCCCACTTGATCATGGTGAATGATCTTTTTTAATGATCAAAAGATCAGTTTACTAGTTTTTTTGCTAGAGTCAATTTACTAGTATTTTGTTAAGGATTTTGCATCTACCTTTATGTAGGAATAAATTTAATTGATGAAGTGAAATGTATTTACAATAAAAATTATAAAACATTGATGAAAGAAATGGAAAAGGACACAGTTAAATGGGAAGGTAGTCTATATTCATGTATCGAAATACATTGTTAAAAAGATGATACTACCCAATGTCAAAGATATTGGTTTATAGTTTTCTTTTTGTGTTGTTTTCTTGTCTAATTTTGGTATCAGGGTAGATTCTTTACTTAACTCATTCTTTACTTAACTCAGGGTAGAAGGAGTTTGGAAGAATTCCCTCCACTTCAATTTTTTGGAATTGTTTAAGAAGGCATGGTATTAGTTCTTTAAATGATTGGTAGAATTTAGCAGTGAAGTCATCACTGGGCTTTTCTTTGATGGGAGGCATTTTTATTATTGAGTCAATCTCGTTACTTATTATTGGTCTGCTCAGGTTTTCTATTTCTTCATGATTCAATCTTAGCAGGTTGTATGTGTTCAGGAATTTGTCTATTTCTTCTAGGTTTTCCAATTTGCTGGTGTATAATCATTTGTAAGAGTCTCTAATGATTCTTTATTTTTCTGTGGTAGCAGCTGTAATAAATCAAGAGATTCAAAAGCCCAGGAAAGCAAACAAGAGACCACAAATTGTAACCAAGTCAAGAAATTTTAACAAGATGCAATAATCTCATCACATAAATGAGTTTTTAAGACCAAGTTTTAGGAGAGAAAAATTTAAATACTCTTATTCAGTTTAAAAATATGAAAATTTCAATACAGAAGAGTGACAAAATAAAATATTGTTCTATTTCTAGCAATTTGGTCAGGTTAAGTCTGAATGATAGCTTTAGTACAGTATTTTTCTAGAAACAATTCTCACCCAGCCCCTATTTTCTCAGATGATTACAACTTCTTACAAATCTCACCACCACCTAATCCCCATCTAATTTACATATAGAAAAAAATGTTAACATTATTTTATTATATTGTTCTACTGTTTTAAAAACCTGGGTACCTCTTTATACTCTTGTGAGGATCAGCAATCTGTGAACCATGTGTGCAAAGGTGTTATGAGACACTATTTTAAATGGTAGAATGAAGGCTTTCTCTGGACAATATTATGAAGTTCCCAGAGGTTATATCTTCATTCTGTTACTCCTTTTCCCACAGTGTTCATTTTTTCTCTTCCGGATTATTTTTCTATCGCTCCAAGTGATTTTGAAGCAGCAATAATGAACCCTTATTTCAGCTTTGCCTTTCTCTTATCTACTCTGCAGTGGGACTATGGCACTATGACCCTCAACAGTCAAGCGGAGTAGGGTAGACTCACTACAAAAAAATGGTCATCTGCAGGTTCTTTTTAATTCCTTGATTTCCTAGATCGAACAGTTTAGGGCATCACTTTGTGAGGAGGTTAGGGAGAAAAGACAGGGGAGATGGTGCTTGACTATTCTACAAGAAGTCCTGAAGAATATAAATCAACCATTTTTAAGAAATTTATTATTTTTACTCCAAAAGTAATACAATATTCATCTTAACAAAAGTTGGCAGTGCAAGATCATGGGATTCCTAGAGACAAAGCCATTGAAGGATCTCAAGGCTATAAGGGATACAGTCAGATTAGTTTTTTTAATTCTCTCTAGGTCTATGAAGAATTCGAGTCAACAAAGACTGGTGAATGACTACATGATATTTAAATAGAATTTAAAATACTGGATTAATTTAATGACTAAGGTCAATTAGATATATTTTCTAAATAACAATACTGTCCACAATAAACTATTTCTTATTCTAGCCAACTGAGTCATTGAGTACATAGAGAAGAGAAGAAGAATCTTGACTCAGGAAATATGAGAAATATTTAAAATAAAAATTTTGGTCTAATTTCCAAAAAGAAAACCAAAAACAACAAAAAAAACACCCTTTGAATGCCTTTCTGAATGATAATCTGAGTATTGAAATAGTAAAAATCAGCTGAGTTCCTAAGTGGTGTAAAATGCCAGTTTTTAAAATAATCATTCTCTATGCACACACACACAAAGCAAATTGCATTTATCATCTAATATGCTAATTTGTTTACATCTAATCTCTCTTATTTTCTGACATTGCTTTTTCAGAGCTCTCATTCCTTTTGTATAGATTTGGGTTGTGTGTGTGCGTGTGTGTCTGTGTGTGTGTGTGTATGTACTACTGATCTTATTTCTGTTCCATGTTACTATGTCCAGAGTTGATTCCTTCCGCTGGGTTCATGGTCTCGCTGACTTCAAGAATGGAGCCGCAGACCTTCAGGTGAGTGTTACAGGTCTTAAAGATGGCATGGACCCAAAGAGTGAGCAGCAGCAAGATTTATCGTGAAGAGCGAATGAACAAAGCTTCCACAGCGTGGAAGGGGACCCGAGCAGGTTGCTGCTGCAGGCTGGGGTGGCTAGCTTTTATTCCCTTATTTGTGCCGCCCCCCCCCCCGCCATGTTCCGTTTCTGACCTATCAGAATGCCCTTTTTTCAATCCTCCCTACAATTGGCTACTTTTACGATCCTGCCGATTAGTGCGTTTTACAGAGCGCTGATTGGTGCATTTTACAATCCTCTTGCTAGCTACAGCGCACTGACTGGTTTTTACAGACCACTGATTGGTGCATTTTACAATCCTCTTGCTAGCTACAGAGTGCTGATTGGTGCACTTTTACAGAGCACTGATGGGCGCATTTTACAATCCTCTTGCTAGCTACAGAGTGCTGATTGGCGCATTTTACAATCCTCTTGTAAGACAGAAAAGTTCTCCAAGTCCCCCCACTCAACTCAGGAAGTCCAGCTGGCTTTGCCTCTCATTTGTTTGGCTAGTTTTGGTTTTCAATTCATGTTTAAGAATGGACTTCTGGGTCATTATACCTAGTTAGCCGTGTGAATTTCCTTCTTTGACCCTTCAAGAGCTTATATTGTCTGAAAGCTCCATGTTTTGTTCAGCAGCTTCCTACCTGCGATAAACAGGTGGTAGGCAAACCTGCTTTTGGAAAAGTTCCATCAAAATGCTACATTTATCCCTTAAGTTCTAGTGTCTCCTCTAGAAGCAATAGTTTTTTCCAGTGAAGTCGCCTTTTATTCCTTTTAAAGAAAACATTTCTAGAATTTGCTTGTTGCGGGGGTAAATGCCTGATGTCCTACACGCTATGGGTTTGGGGCTGCAGCAGTGCCAGGCAGCCTGTCTCATCCCCATGTAATTCGCATATAGAAAAATCTTCTATTGGCATTATTTTATCATATCCATTGTTTTAAAAGCCATGATGCCTCTTTATATTATACTTTAAGTATCAGCAATCTGTGTGGCAGGTATGCAAAGATGCCATAAAAGATTATTCTAGGCCGGGCGTGGTGGGTCACACCTGTAAACCCAGCACTTTGGGAGGCCGAGGCTGGCAGATCACACAATCAGGAGTTTAAGACCAGCCTGACCAACATGGTGAAACCCCGTCTCTACCAAAAACACAAAAATTATCAGGGTATGGTGGCCCACGACTGTAATCCCAGCTACTCTGGAGGCTGAGGCAAAAGAATCACTTGAACCCAGGAGGTGGAAGTTGCAGTGAGCCGAGATTGAGCCGCTACACTCCAGCCTGGATGACAGAGTGAAACTCTGTCTAAAAAAAAAAAAATTATTTTAAATAGCAAAATGAAAGTTTTCTCAGAACAATATTATGAAGTTTTATCAATCATCTCTCTATCTTTTGGAAATTTGTTAAATTATCGTATCATCCCCAATCTCTAAATTCCATTTCTTTTATGCTTGTGTGATTTATTCTTTTAATGTCACTTTATTGGGGCACTAGGAGTAAGTGGAAACCAATGCCCAATAATGCTGAATAATGACTACTCGTATTTATATTTACATTTACAAGTGTTACTATTTTTAGAAAAATGAGTTGAGAACACAAGTTTTCATTAAGTTGCTGTAATGCCATTTCTTTTACCAAGAAACATAATTAGAGTAAATATACTTTCTCACCATACAAGAGTCAATGTAAAATAGCTTCGAATTCACAGAAAACTTCATTTGAACTGTAGCCCAACTACAAACTCACATATGTCTTTTGGGAAGATGTATAATCTCTCTGAAGCAATGCCTATTTCATGGGTATATACATGTATTTAAAAAAACTTGAAGTATGTGTGATATACAGAAATGTCTGGAATAGAATAATAAGAGCTCAATAAATATTGATATAGACATACATGTAAGTATAGATGTTGATATACAGATATAGGCATAAATATAGATGATATAGATACAGATATATGTAGATATATACAGATGTACATTATAGATATAGACATATAGATATAGGTATATATGGATTATATATATGCATCTATATACACATGTCTACACACAAAAACACACTACATCCACACACACACATACACACACACACTGACTGCTAAATGCTTAGGACTACACTAGATCCTGAGGATGGAATAGAGAGAAAGATAGACGTGGTTCTTGTTTTCCAAAATCTTTCAGGTAATTAAACAAGCAATTTCAACGAAGTGTAGTAGCGATATAGGAGAAGTGGAAGTTTGTTTTAAAATATTGTGATTGTATGTGGGTGAAAAGTTTTCCAAAAACATTTCCAGAAAATTCTTCCAATGCTTCTCAGCCATTCGAAAGACCTCAGACTGCCTATTTGTGGGCTGTAATACCCCATGGGGCTCATCAATTCATCAGCGTCAGACTGAATTATTTATTAGATTAGAGACCTACAAAGAGAACACCCAGTGTGAGTCAGGGGGCGCTGTTGCTAACTCCAGGGTTGCCTGCTGGCTCTTTGAGGCTTTGCTGAACCCGCGCCCCGGTGTGGGAGGCCCAAGACAAAGGATACAGACGAGGGGGATATTCAAACACCACAGTTCAATTCTCTTTTAAGAGCCACAGTGTTGTTTTCTTCCTGCCTCAGGGTCAATCTGTAATGATGTTTCCTTCTACCACAGAGAATGTGGTGCTAAATCAAGAAATTTAAGCAAAAGGAAACTGGAGCAGCTTCTCCTGTCTTTCCCATTGAATCTACCCTGAGGCATGAACAGGAGTCTCTCTCTCTCTGTCCTTCTTCCTTTCTCAGTGTTCCCTTTTGACACGTGTGCCCCCATCCCAGACTACGTCTCACTCTGACACTAGGACTTAGAATCCCTTCCTGAGAGATTGCACTGAATAAAAAATCCTCTGCATGTTAAGCCAGTACAGAGAGCAGCTGGAGAAAAATCAATATAGTTAAAATGGAATCGGGAATTTAAATGATTCAGAAACGATACATTTTAAAACAGCATCAAAATAAGCACATTTCTGGGATTGAAAATAGGGTGACTGACTGTTGGATTAAATATTAAATAATGAAACTAAATAAATATAGCACCTGCTTTTTAAAAAACATGCAGCATATGGCCGGGCATTGTGGCTCACGCCTGTAATCCCAACACTTTGGGAAGCTGAGGTGGGTGGATCACTTTATGTCAGGAGTTTGAGACCAGCCTGGCCAACATAGTGAAACCCCGTCTCTACTAAAAAAGAAAAATACAAAATTAGCCAGGCATGGTGGCATACACCTGTAATCCCAGCTACTCGGGAAGCTGAGGCAGGAGAAACTCTTGAACTCAGAAGGAGGAGGTTGAGGTGAACTAAGACTATGCCCACTGCTCTCCAGCCTGGGCAACAGAGTGAGACTTCGTCTCCAAAAGAAAAAAAAAAAGCAGCATAAAGTAATGCAAGAAGAAACAAAGTCTAGTAAAATGGCAAATATATCTGGAAATGACTTTCTGCAGATTAAAAAAGAAACCCACTCAAAATGTAGGTTTTGTTCCTAAACATTTACTGTCTTCTGTCTCTTTCTGCCCAGTATCCACAGGCCATCCCTCTAGCTGCACATTAAAAAACCAGATGAAAGTGCTTTTCTACAATGTCAATCTAATAATACCCCTCTAGATTCACTTTGCTAGGCTCTGTGCTTCTATTTTTTAAAAGAATATCTAAATTCAAAGGGATTTGGATTATTGTTATATTTTAAAATTAGTTACCAATGATTTTAATTGCTTTGTTTCAATAAAAATTTTATTCCTCAAGTATGCTTTTTACAACACTTTTTTGAGAACAGAATATAATTGTGTCACCTATAAATAATAATTAAATTTAGCCTACTGAGATGGCTGGCACTTGCCTTGGAAGGCACGAGAAGGAGAACTCCTTACCATTCAGTTTTAAGTTTCTTTGAGGTTGTCTGGTGTCACAAGTAGGGCATGCAGCTTAGAACCACCCTTCAGAATGTGTTGCATCTTTGCTTCCCAGCAAAGTTTCCAACTTTCATCAAATTAGCACAAACAAAGAGGCCATATAAATAGACCTTGGAAACTCAGAGGATGGGAGGGTGGAAAGAAGGGTGAAGGATGAGAAATTACCTCATGAATACGATGCACACTCTTCAGGTGATGGCTACACTAAAAGCCCAGACTTCACCACTGCAATTTATCCATGTAACAAAACTGCACTAGTATCCCCTAAATCTATAAAAATAAAATAAAATACTTGGCAATTCTCCGGAGGACCTTATTTACTCAGGTCAACCAAGACTGGACGTTTTATTGAATATTGGCAATATTTTTAGAGGTTATGAGTAATAGTTCAGTCTTATCAATAAGATTTATTAATATATTACGGAGAGAAAATTTTATTCATCAGAGATCCAGGGTATCTGTCTTGGGCTGATCACTGTCAATAATGAGTAGCAGAAGTGGTCCGCATTGCTGGGAGGGTTCTACAACGGCCTTCTGTCAGCAACCAAGACTTTGGAAAGTGTTGGGGTATGAGCAAATTGAATTATCAAGACTGCAAAAGATTATTCATGAAGTATGGTTATTCCTCCCCTCTGCCACCCTAAATCTTCAAAATGCTTGTGTGATCTAATGTTGGGGAGATAATGGAGGTTTAACATCTCAGTATGATGTTGGATAGGACTGTATAGTCCACAATGTTTCTGAAGTGGAGACAAAGAAAAAGCAGGAGGAATGAGTCATGGGAATGAGGGTTTGACCTGCCCAGGACTGTGGACCTGGAGATCAAGATAGTCTTACTTCAGTCACCAAGGGATGAGGTGACTCTCCGTCTACTACACAAGCTATGACTGCATGACAGAAATATACAATAGATCAGAAAATACTACTGCTTTAAAAAATAAAAAAATGCAAAAGAAGTATTGAAATAGTATGGTTTCCCTGCAAGACCAATGTCAGCTCTATCCAAAACCCCGAGCTACAAAGCATTTCATGCACACTTTGCAATATGATTTAAAATAATATCCATGGATAGTCCTTTCTTCACACTGAGCCAGGAGATAAAAATGAGTCATTCTAGCCTAAGAAAGAAGGAAAAAACATTCTGTTCCCATCCGTTGCTTGTGAATTACTATTTTATTATAAAATGTTCTTTCAAAAACTCAGTAGTACAAACGTGTACCATAGAGAGTATAAGCAGTGACCAAGAGCAACCCGGAGTTGTGGATCAAAGAAGCTACAATCTAGATCCCTTTGGCTGCATCTCCTTCTATATCAGTTTTTATGCAGAGGTAGAGCTACATTAAACAAAATAGCTTTGTCTTTATGCTTTAATTTCAAATATACATTCATGTGCACGCATGCGCGTGCCTGCGTGTGTGTGTGTGTGTAGCACAATATAGTCTCCATTTACAACAGAAGATGTTGGCAAATGCAATTGCAAGTAAGAACCAGCTTTCTAATAGTGCATCTCCATACAAAATTTCTTCATTGACAAGGTTGGAATTTCTTCCTTTAATTAAAAGTGAAAATAGATCTTCCCATAAGGAGATTTTAGATAACATACTTGGTTGACATTAGACTTGACATGAAGTTGTTGACAGCCATTCATATCTACTGTTCCTGATGTTCTGCCCTGCCATCCAGTTTAATGAAAGGCTCTACATTTACTGGGAGTAAATACAGATGTTCTCACTTTGCATCTGCTACAACTATCAGCTTGTTTCCTTGCACTGCCTTTAAATTATTCCCCAAGGTCACAGAAACATCAGACACATTTTTATTCAAAGTTAGGAGTGAAATAAGAAAATGTTTTGGGACAATTTAGATGGGGTTGGTGGAGAGGAGACCCTTGCTTTTAATCACTAATTGAAGTGCTCTATAAAAATGAACCATTGAATGACTTGAGAAATTTTGTTTCATAACTTGAATATTTATACTTTTATTGTCTACAACAAACACTTGGGGGAAAAAGCCTTTGCTTTTATGTAATAAAAATAATAGTTTTCCTGTCATCACTGAATGTAAATGACAACCTGATAGATTAGATATAGCAAATAAATTAACCATAATTTAATGTTAACCAAATGGATGTATATACCAGGTACGTGCCCTGTACTATTTTAAATTAAATAAAAAGCTCATCATAAGAAATAGCATCACTACAAATCAGAAAGCCAGAAAGCTTTCTATGTGGCATGCTGTCTCACAGATCATTTTCATTATAAAAATATTAATTTGACTTGACTCCAAGTCTTCATTACTCTTTGATATATAAAATTATACTTAATGTCATCTCTAAGTTCCTAGGTTAATGAAACAAGTTTAGGAAATGGCCACTGTAAAGTTGAAGGTTTGTATAAAGATTTCTAATGTTCTGAACAGCAAATATAATGATTTTATGTCAGCAAATATTTTGTTACCTTTTGTATGAGATAATGAAGAAATTCAAATTGTACTTTCAGAAGATTACAATTTTCATTCAAAAAACAGAGAAGGTCTTAATGAGCTGAAAGAGTTAATATGGTTATTTTTTTCAATTTCTATATATACCTATTATGATCACTGTGTCCAAACCACATATCCTAACCAAATCACAGAAGTAACATACCAAAAAATGCTTCTTCTAAGTTGTGGATGATGTAGTGTTATCAAATAGTCATCACTATAGCAGCTTAAAATAAATTCAAAGTTAATGGTGGTAAACCAGAGATTGCATCCTTGTATAAAGGACTTCATTTTTATTTGGAATGCTACACCTCTCCTTACAAATAAGAGACAAGAAAGAACAAAATCTCCATGGATGTAAGAGAAAGAGATTGGTGACTGGTGAGATAGAGAGAGAGAGAGAAATGACTCACATTTATGATGTTGTATATAGTGAAGAAAATGTTTTCCTGTTCTCAGAGAGTCATGCACTCAGGTGCAGCTTTGTTGAATAAAAGCTGAAAGTGGGTGTGGTTGGTAGACAATAGTCAAAGTTCATCAGGAGAGCCAGGTGAAACCGTAAGAGTCATTTAACTGGCTAAGTAACTTTTTGTGTATCCAGAAGCCAATGGCAAATGTAGAGTGCCCAGCTGCAGTTCAACAACAGGTTACAGTCAGGCACTTGGTTTTAAATGCCCTCTTCACTATTTACTTGGTAGGTGACCTTGGTTACTTTATTTCCTATCTGAGTTTCATTTTCATCACCTGTCAATAGGGGATAATAACTAATCTAATATATTTAACCTGTAAGGAAATGATGTGTATGAAGTAGTCAATATATATTGGCTTTGAGATAAATGTTTTTTTGATTTTCTACCAAACCACAGATAAAGAAAACAAAAGATATTCTCATGAGGAGGAATGTCAAAATGAGGCTGAACACCAAGCTGTTTAACGCCATATGTTATCAATATATCCTCTCCCATGTTAAATACGTAGGGAATAAAATCACATGAAGGCAGCCTTCTTTTCCAATCGCCCAGCATAAATGGAAAACACTGCAAACAGGATGAGTGGCGAGATTCAATAGAATTAAGCGATGCTGATTCTAAGTGCTGATTCTTCACATCACAAAAGGGACCATTCCTTTTATTCAGAATTTCATGTTCAAAACATAAAAATAAAACAAAGATATATCACAGCCATACTGCAGTGATTCATGCCAGATATTCTGCTTCCCCATCATCTTTTTATAGAGTGAGAGAAGAGAGAGAGGAAGTGGAGTACAATATAAAGCAGCCTATAGTACCTCTATTCTTGTCTTTTAACTGAGATGAAAAATCCAAATATAAAATAGAGGAATGAGGTTACAAGGCATAGTATTTATTCTAGCAAATACATATTAATGATTACCAGCTGGAAAAAAAGGAAACGTTCTTATTCTACCCTAAGAGTCAAATGAATAACACAAGCATGCCTTATGATATTGCCTGTCGCTCAATTGTGCTTCACAGATACTGCATTTTTTACAAATTTAAGATTTGTGACAACCCTGCATCGAGGAAGTCTATGAGCACCATTTTTTCCAAAAGCATGTGGTCACTTTGTGTCTCTGTCTCACATTTTGATAACTCTTGCAATATTTCAAACTTTTTCATTATTATTAATATTAGATCTGTTATGATGATCTGTGATTGGTGATCTTTGTTGTTACTATTATGATAGTTTTGGGGTACCTAGAACTGCACCCATATAAGATGGCAAACTTAAGCAATAGATGTTGTGTGTCTTCTAACTACCAACTGGTCATTCCCCCACCTCTCTCCTTCTTGGGCTCCCCCCACTCACACCTGAGACACAACAATATTTAAATTAGGCCAATTAATAACCTTACAATGGCCTCTAAGTATTCAAGTAAAAGTTGCATCTCCCACTTTAAATCAAAAGCTAGAAATAATTAAGTTTAGTGAGGAAAGCATGTTGAAAGCTGAAATAAGCCAAAAGCTAGTCCTCTTGCACCAAACCGTTAGCCAAGTTGTGAATGCGAAGAAGTTCCTGAAGGAAATTAAAAGTGCTATTCCAGTGAACACAAGAATGATAAGAAAGTGAAACAGCTTTACTGCTGATACGGAGAAAGTTTCAGTGGTCTGGATAGAAGATCAAACCAGTCACAACATTCCCTTAAGCCAAAACCTAATCCAGAGCCACCCTAACTCTTTTCAATTCTTTGAAGTCTGAGAAGCTGAGGAAGCTTCAGAAGAAAAGTTTGAAACTAGCAGAGGTTGGTTCATGAAGTTTATGAAAAGAAGGTGTCTCCAAGTGCAAGATGAAGCACCAAGTGCTAATGTAGAAGCTAAAGCAAGCTATCCTGATCTAGCTAAGCTCATTGATGAAGGTGGCTACACTGAAAAAAAAAAGATTTTCACTGTAAACGAACCAGCCTTCTATTGGAAGAAGATGCCATTTGGACTTTCCTAGCTACACAGGAGAAGTCAATGCCTGGCTTCAAAACTTCAAAGGACAGGCTGACTCTCTTGTTAGTGGGTGATGCAACTGGTGACTTTGAGTTGAAGCCAATGCTCATTTACTACTCTGAAAATCCTAGGGTCCTTAAGAATTATGCTAAATCTACTCTGCCTGTGCTCTAGAAGTGGAACAGCAAAGCCTAGATGAAAGCACATCTGTGTACATCATGACTTACTGAATATTTGAAGCCCAATTTTGAGACCTACTGCTAGAAAAAAAAAGATTCTTTCAAAATATTACTGCTTAGTGGCAATATATCTGTTCACCCAAGAGCTCTGATGCAGATGTACAAGGAGACTAATGTTGTTTTTATGCCTGCTAATAAACATCCATTCTGCAGCCCATCAATCAAGAAGTAATTTTGACTTTCAAGTCTTATTATTAAAGAAATATATTTCGTAAGGTTATAGCTACCATAGATAGTGACTCCTCTGTTGGATCTGAGCAAAGTAAATTTAAAACCTTGTAGAAGGAATTCACCATTCTGGATGCCATAAGAACATTTGTGATTCATGGCAGGAGGTCCAATTATTATTAGCAGGACTTGGGTACAAGTTGATCTAACCCTTATGGATGATTTTGTGGGGTTCAAGACTTTAGTAAAGGAAGGAACTGAGATATGGTGGAAGTAGCAAGATAACTAGAATTAGAAGTGGATCCTGAATATGTGACTGAATTGCTGCAATCTCATGAGAAACCTTGAATGGATGAGGAGTTGCTTCTTATAGATGAGGGAAAAAAAGTTGTTTCTTTTGGACCTTACTCCTGGCAAAGATGCTATGAACAGTATTGAAATGACAACGAAATATTTAGAATATTACATAAACTTAGTAGATAAAGCAGTGGCTGGGTTTTAGAATTTTGACTCCAATGTTGAAAGAAGTTCTACAGTGGATAAAATGCTATCAAACAGCATTGCATGCCACAGTAAAATATTTCATGAAACGAAGAGGCAATCGATGTAGCAAACTTCATTGTTGTCTTATGTTAAAAAATTGATACAGACATCCCAGCCTTCAGCAACCATCACCGTGATCAGTCAGCAGAATCCACATTGAGGTATGATTCTCTACTAGCAAAAAGATTATGGCTCGCAGAAGCCTTGGATGCTTGTTAGCATTTTTCTTTTAGCAATGCAGTGTTTTTAATTAAGGTATGGACATTGTTTTTTAGACATAATGCTATTGCACACTTAATAGAGTACACTATAGTGCAATGTAACCTTTTTATGCCCTGGGAAACAAAAAAACATGATGTGACTTCTTTATTGTGATGGTCTGGAACTGAATCCACAATATTTCTGAGGTATGCCTATGTATAAAATGGCATAACAATGATTCCACCTAGTTTATGAAGCAAATTGTTCCCTGTGAACCCATTCCTAATGACAGCCTATATCCATAGGGATTGAAAACTAACTCTATTTTCTAAGCTCTCTGATCATTTTTTGTCTTCACACAAAATCTTCAGATAAAAAGAGTGGCTCTTGGTACCAATATAACAAGTTTCCATATGTATGTTTTATGCCTTTTAATGCAATTGTTTGAAAGGTTTCAGCTGATTCCTAATGCCCCAGGAGTTATTACTGTCAATAAATACATGGGTGAAAAGTGTAAAGCAATTATGCATGCTAAGAGTTTAAACAATAGTAAACATAGAAAAATATATAGATAAAGTATTATGACTTCTGACTTTAAAAATAAATATAAATCTCAAAATGCTGACAATAGTTGAATTTTTTGACCAGCTTTGAATAATTTCTAACAAATCCTATTTTATTAATCTACATTCTTTTGCTTTATGCAAAATTGGAAGAGGTTCTTCAAATGTCTTTCTTCAAGAAAAATATAATTTGAGTCCAGAAACAATGTTTCATTCTCTATTTAACACTTTGAGTAGGAATCACATGGGTATGGGACTTGTTTTATTTTTAAATTTGTGTCTTTATTCAGTTATCTTGTATCTTAAGAAAACTATATGTGTATATATATATATATGTGTATATATATATATATATATAGTTATAATCTTGTGCCTGCTAATATAAAGAGAGTTTATAATATAGAAGGAATATTATAAATTAGCTCTTAGGTATTACCAATAAGTATATTAAAAGAGATATTACAATATTAGTTCATTATATTACCTGATTAGGAACCCAGTATTTATTTTATTAAATACATATTTTTTCATTAAATTTTAATAGCATTAGCCACATTCTTGGTTATGATTATTAGCAGTTACCTTATTTTTGTTCTTTTTGTCATTCGAAATTCAGTTAACTTAAATAGCTGTGGTGTTTTACTGTGAGTGATGAGTAGTCCACAACTCCTTAAATTTTCATGTCAGCACAGCAAAAGTAATACCTCTCTCTCTTGAAATTTTACTATTAAAAATCTGTTGCAACACCTACTCACAAAATTTTTTAAAAAATAAAAATGAACCTGCTTTTTCCATACTTTCAAAAGACTAATAAGCTAATATAATGTGGATTTAATAAGGCATCTATTTCCTTTGAGTTGCAACAGTTAAGTGGCATAGAGAATCCAAGGTTGATCTAATGACAATGTTATACAATGCATTGGTATTTTTCACTGTGGAAAACAAACTCCAAAAGACATGATTCTGCTGTATTTTTCTGAAGAATATAGACATAGAGCAAGAGAGTTCATGTGTGGATGGAAGCAGGTCTGGCCTCTTGCATTATTTTACAACGAAGGCATAAATAGCAAGAGGAGTGCAGCAATCCTTAGGTGTGCAAGGTATTTGGAACACAACAGGATATTTGACAGCCTGACTTCGTGCACTACACCCAAATAGAGCCCTTTAGACACCGAGGAACACTGTAACCTTATAAGTATTCCATCAGTGCACTTGAAAATTTCCTTCCAGACTATACATATTAAGAGTTTGAGTTCCAATTTTAATTATGTTATTAAATTGTGGAATGTGTTTGACATTTGTGCCTCCGTTTCCCAATCTGTAAATCTGTACTATCTATGCAATCCACTATTTTATTTATATAACAGTAAAGTTAAAAAATGAAATACATAAATTTTGTAAATAAATAGACCCCCATGCATAAACTTCATATTTTATCATTTGGGTAAAGTTCTGGTATAGGTAATCAATGAAATAACAATAATAAAGGTTACTTAGAGCAAAATAAGGATGGCTCTGCTTCTAAAACAATACCCACATTTACTTACGCTTCTTATTTTTGTTTTAGGGCTGGAAATTTCTGACCTGCTACCAACATCATCTTGGTTTCACCACTGTCAACTGTGAGTTATTCTATTAATTGACTAGGCAGAATCCTAGAATTACAGCCTTTCAGGAGCAGGAGACTATTTAGAGATCATCTATTTCAAGTTTTCCATTAAAAAACTGAAACAGTAGGAGAGGTGAATAAATTAAAATGGCAAGTAATCTGGTTGGGAAAAAAGAGATTTTATAATAACAACATAGTACAATAATCAGAGGAGCAACCAGAAGAGAGGCTTTGGAAAGGACTGAGAATTCCACCAGGTATAATAGTTATGATGAGCCAAACATACTTTGAGTTAGCATATGAATTATATCACGTGGCTTCAAGAATCACTCCTGTCAGGAGAGTTTTCACCTACTGCATGAAAAGACAATTTTCCACGAAGTTTTGTCAGAATATTATCTAGCCAGAACTACCTGGCCTGGCCATGGTGAGGCCAGTAGGAATTTTATTTAAAATGTACATTGCTGGGCCTCAGGCTCTGGAGACATGCTTGGAAGCTAAGCTTTCAACAAACACTCCAGGAAATTCTCCTGTACACTAGGGCTTAAGAAGCAGAGGACTGTGATTTTGAATTTATAAACTATTCATAATTTGTCCAGAACCATGACTTCTGTTTTCTTTTCACTACATATTTTGTTTCATAATAGTTAGAAGTAAAATATATTATATGTGTCTCTTGTTTATAAGACTGCATTCTAAATTCTGCTGTTATTCCTTAGGGGGGAAAAACTCATAAAAACAAAATAGAGGATGAAAAAAGAAAAGAATCCCCAATAACCCTGGAGAAGGAAAGGAGAAGTGACTTGATTACTGCCCAGGGCAGTGACTGAGAGGCCACGATCAGCAGGTGATACCCTCAGCCACTTCTTTGAGTAGTAGAATAGAGTGATTTGAACAAGAACAGAAACTTGTAGGTCATCCTATTTCCTTTCTTATTTATATAGGGCTGGAATTCCACAGCTTCTCTTGGGAACTTAAAACACAACTTTATTTACCTTGTACTATGTAGTTTCCTGCAAGAACTGAGTCTCAGTTAGGGATTCAATGAGAAAGTCTGGAAAAATAGGCTGGGCGTGGTGGCTCACACCTGTAATCTCAGCACTTTGGGAGTCTGAGACAGGGGATCACTAGGTCAGGAGTTCGAGACTAGCCTGGCCAACATGGCGAAAACCCGTCTCTACTAAAAATACAAAAATTACCTCGGTGCGGTGGGAGGCGCCTATAGTCCCAGCTACTCAGGAGGCTGAGAGGCAGGAGAATCACTTGAACCTGCGGGGAGGAGGTTGCAGTGAGCCAAGATCGTGCCACTTCACTCCAGCCTGGGTGAAAGGGCAAGACTCCATCTCAAAAAAAAAAAAAAAAAACAAGTCTGGAAAAATAATATCAGAACTGAGCAACATGGTGAATTCAAGTTAAAATAGTTTTGTGAATTTAGAAAAGCATATAAAACTCTATAAACCTTAAAACTCATCACTGGTAAAATTAAAGTGTTGAATAAGATGCTTTCTAGTTCTCATGTTTGGGTGACTTGCTATATAAGGGAGTTGAAATAATCACTCTCTCCCATCCATCACGATGAAATCTCAAGAAGGATATGTTTTGTTATCAAAGAGAATATGGGGTCCACAAGGACTCAAAAATAGGCCACCCAGAGGAAGAGAGTTTATAAGAGAAGAAAGAAAAATATAAATAGAACCACGTGAGGTCAGTTGCTGTCATATTTCTGATCTTTCCTTGCTTGTCCCTTTGTGTGTCTTTCCCACCCCTTCTTCACTTCAGTGCAGCTGGTTTGGTAGGCCAGGGTCTGAAAGTGGCCCCTTTCTAATGTGTCTCCTTTGAACTAATCTGGGGAAAAGAAGCAATGATACTCAGGTTGGCTTCACACCTGACCTGGAGCAAAAATGTCCTTGATGTTTACACATGGCTCAGCACACTAAAGTACGAGAACCAGGTTAGGATTTGAGGGCAATGATCTTAGTTAGTGATTAAAAACTGTTGTCTTTCTTGAACCTCTTCCACATACATATCCATAGGAAGCCATTCAAAAGGGAGACCTAATGGTATTTGATTAATAAGGATACATACAGTTATCATTTCTCTCAGGATTAATAGCTTCTGAGTGCAATATTCACTATCAACAAAATAGAGCTAACGTTCTCTTTAGATTGTCTTGCAAACAATTAATTTGTTTCTATTTCAGTTAAGTAATTTCCTTTGGCTTAAACAATTTGTCGCTAAAGATAGCCCTTATAATTGAAATAAATTATAATCAGTCAGAAAACTTTTGTTCCAATTTAGCACACAGACAGAAAGGGTTCCACATTCACGCAAGAAAATCAGGTGGAAAACTCGTGAATGATATGGTGTGGGCATTTAATACAATGGAAATCTCACCAAAGTGCTACTAATTCCATATACTTTTCTTTAGAGACTTTTGCACTTAATTATAATGATTTCATAAATATTAATAGAACTTTCAATAAATAAAATAATTTGTCCTTTTCAAAAAGGACGAGGTAAGCAGTAAGTAAATCTAACATATCTTAATGCACTAAAATGTATTACATTTTCAGCAGTGTTTTCGTCAGATATCAGAATTAGACTACATTTTCAGAACTATATGAAATATGTTTCTGCATATTTAAGAAAAATGATGGACATTCACACACTGAAAAGTCTGCTTAAAAGAAAAACTGCGTAAGCAAACATAACTCTTTAATTAAATAAACTAGGACATTAAAGTCTTCCATTAAACCTATATCTTAAAAAGTTTTTCTAAGTCAAGTATTTGTTTCACATTAAGAACTACATTATGTCTGTGACCTCAGGGGAAAAAAAAGTTTTGTCAAATAATCAGAAGGTACAAGCTATTTCAACACTCAAGAATCTTCTAGACTTTTTTCTTTAAATTCCCAAATTCCATAGTGTTGAAACAGACTCTTGTCCTTTGATGATGAACAATACAGGAAGAAGAAAAAGAAGTTTTTTTTGTTTGTTTTCTGCTTTACCCAAACAGTCCAAAGCTTAATGATTTAAACCCAATTTCAATACCGGATTATATAAATATAACACCTCAGGCCATGATAATAACAAATTTTCAGAATGGTCAATAGAGTGACACATAGGTAACTCCAATACTCTTTATGAAATGAGCACTTGCTACAGAAATTGAATCGAGCCTGTCAAGTAAATGGCCTTTATACATAAGGAAGCTAGGGAGCTGTGGAATAAAGTTAGTAACTAGAGAAAAATTATTACTAATACAGACAGAGTCTTCATTTTCTAAAATACAGAGACCTACTATTGTAATAAAAATGTAATTTAATTTATAAAAATTCAATTTACAAATGTATTTTCCTGTGTAATTTTCAGCAGTTTATAGATGTATCTGTGACAGTGAAAATGATTATTACATGGAACCACCATGCAACTCAGCAA